>NC_060138.1:1076699232-1077949232 GCF_021461385.2 Schistocerca piceifrons
GTGCGGTTAAAGGCGCTTCAGTCTGGAACCGCCTGACCGCTGCGGTCGCAGGTTCGAATCCTGCCTCGGGCATGGATGTGTGTGATGTCCTTAGGTTAGTTAGGTTTAATTAGTTCTAAGTTCTAGGCGACTGATGACCTCAGAAGTTAAGTCGCATAGTGCTCAGAGCCACCAATACTGATCTTCTCGCAACTTCTTACCAAGTCCTCGGCTCATAGGGGAGTGCTACATGCTGATTCTAATATTTGAGATTCCAGAGGATTTCAGAAAGGCAATAAACAGAGATTTGTTTCCCGTTACACGTTGTTCGAATTCAGGGGGAATAGCAAGAGGGCTGAGGCGCGAAAGGGAATTTGGAGTGAGGAGGAAAGGGTGCTTGGATGTCCGAGAAGTTGTGCAAAGCAAGCGTGCCAGGGTGGCATAGTGGTTAGCCCATCTGCCTATTGAGTAGTAAACCCGGTTTCGAATCCTGGCCATGTTACAAATCTTCGTTCGACGCTTCAGTTTTCTTATATACATGGTAGATGTTTCAGGCTTGAAAAGGTCTCTGGAACCGTATAGTTTCATTTAATTAAAGGAACTGTACCTGGATTTCAGGCAGGATCACCTGTATCATTTGGAAAGGCTCTGCAGTACTGTTCGCGTTTAGGGATAATACCAAGTAGGCTGGGGCATGAATGGAAATTTGTACTGAGAAGGGAGGTGTGATATGATTGCCCGTGCAGTTGTGCAAATGCACTCTGCTAGCGTTGCGAAGTGGCTAGCTTCGTATACGTGTAGTTTGTTAGGTGTTGCGAAAGTAGTGTTAGTATTGTGCTGTCATAAAATTTTTGCTGTTCTGTAGGAGAGATTTCATGTCATCCAGCTGCTCTGTCTCACAGGATGCATCGAAGTCTATATCATATTTCATGTTTTATGAACTGACTCATTGTTACGATTAAGCATTCTAGAACAGGCATGATGTTGCGTATCCACGGGTAGGCTGCATGTAAAGGCCTGTAAATTAAAATAATGCAAGACGGCATTGTGTATATCTCACCTACGTGATAAACTATTGAACAGGCTTCTGCCCGCTCTCTTCGGATGTGGGAGTAACACTTGCGAGATAGTATAGCCGTAAACAGAGTAAGGCATAGTTCCAGACGATCGTGCCTGCAAGGTATGCCAGAGAATAATATTTTTCTTTTTTCAACGTAACGATTTCCTTACGCCATGTAATGTTTTGTAGTCATTCCTTGTTTCTGAACACCTGGGTGTTACAGGATATGAGTTAATTAATCTTGAAATAAAGATCTGTTGCAATTGATACAAATATCGCGTCGCTGGTACAAAAGCAAACTACCACTTCCCTCCCCCCCCCCTCCCCCCAGGTTACCTTCCAGCACCTCCTCGCTAGAAGCTGTTTCCATTGCGCGACATTACATTATTAATACAGGATGCGTCAAGAAAATGTATGCACACTTTGAAGCACCATACAAAATTTATTTCCCGTTGTACAATGTTAAATTTCTGGAAATGTAAAGCTTAAAGTCCAATTTGAAAAATAAATGTACTTTGCAAATGTGATTAATGTTCAAACTGGTGGCCTTCAGCATCAATACATTTCTGAGTACGAGTGACCACTGATTCCGTACATCGTACCAAAGTGTCCAATGAGATTTCTGCGCACACCGCCTGAATCTCATTCCAAAGTGTGTCCAGGTTACGTGGTTTACGTTTGTACACCTTATCTTTTACTGTGCCCCATAAGAAGAAATCCAGCGGCGTGAGGTCTGGAGAGCGTGCAGGAAACTCGATTGGTCGCGTGCGTCCTATCCACTGGCCTGGCACATTGTGATCCAGGAAACTGAAGTGCTGAGGAGTGCACAAGTAATGAATCAATTCTCGGATTAATTTTAATGTCTACTTGACCAAGCAGTAACGTTTCACTTAGCCTACCTCACTGGAGTTTATACAGTAGTAAACATATTAGATAACTGAAAGAATTACTTTCAGTTAACTTTTCCTACCGTGATGTGTATGAAAGAGATAATGGCAACCTTTCACATTATTAAATGCAAAGGAAAGATCGGATGTTGCAAAGAGTACTATGAGGGACTTAACGAGGGGCAAGGAAAACCTGTCCTGGCATGACAGAAGAAGCAATGGGAGTCGATTCGGAAAATATAGGGGATTTATCTTAGAGCTAGAAAGAGCTGTGGAAATCTGGCGATAAAAACAGGCACAGGTAATCGATGACATTCCTTCGGAATCCCTAAAATCTTCCGGAGAAGTGCTATCCAAATGGCTATTCAGGTTAGAGTGTCGAGTCTATGAACCTAGAGAAAATCAGACTTTCGGAAAATGTCAGCCACACAATCCCGAAGACAGCAAGTGCAGATACGTGCGAAATCTATCGCACGATCATGATAACATTGCCTGCACGCAGCTGACTGACGAGTATAGTATACAGAAGAACGGGGAAAAAAGATTGGGGACCTGTTAGTTGACGATAAGGTTGGCTTTAGAAAAGGTACAGGCACCAGAGGGGCTATTCTGACATTGCGCTCGATAATAGAGGCAAGACCTAAGAAAAAGATAGAATCTTGTACAGGATTTATCTAACTAGAAACAGCGTTTAAATGGTGAAAGATGTTTGAAATTCTCACAAAACTAGATATTAGCTTTAGTGAAAAATGGGTAACACGCAGTATGTAAAAGAATAAAGAGAGAATAATAAAAGTGGAAGACTAAGAGAAAATTATTCGGATTACAAAGAATATAAGACAGGTCCGTAGTTTTTTCCTTGTTTTTGAACCTACCCATCGAATAACTTACTTACTCTTATTCTTATGGCCTCACAAATCACAGTCGATTTATGGCCTCGTCAAGCAGCCTCCTCCACAGCGCTTTATTTTTAACACCATCTTACTTTGCTCCAAGTGTCTGAAGATCCTTGGCCACCTGGTCTAGCCATTTTATTTTCCGTCTGCCTAAAAGTCTTCGCCCTTCGGGTTTCTTCGAAAACACTTCTCTCAGGCCGGCCGCAGTGGCCGGGTGGTTCTAGAAGCTTCAGTGTGGAACTGCGCGACTGCTACGGTCGCAGGTTCGAATCCTGCCTCGGGGGCCGGCCGGTGTGGCCGTGCGGTCTAGGCGCTTCAGTCTGGAACCGCGTGACCGCTCCGGTCGCAGGTCCGAATCCTGCCTCGGGCATGGATGTGTGTGATGTCCTTAGGTTAGTTAGGTTTAATTAGTTCTAAGTTCTAGGGGACTGATGACCACAGATGTTAAGTCCCATGGTGCTCAGAGCCATTTGAACCTGCCTCGGGCATGGGTGTGTGTGATGTCCATAGGTTAGTTAGGTTTAAGTAGTTCTAAGTTCTAGGGGACTGATGACCTTAGATGTTAATTCCCATAGTGCTCAGAGCCATTTGAACCAACGTCTCTCAGACCTGATCCCACCTCTCTTATATAGACGCACGTCGGGATCATCTCAGCCTCCCTGTCTTGGCTCCCGCAACTACATCTGGTTCATCATACACCTCCATCCTCCATGAGCTCCCCATTTTTTCTTCTCCTCCGTTTTCGTCCCTCATAAATCAGTCCAAATATCTTCTGTGGGATTTCATTTCTCTCTGCATACTTATCTACTCTCCATATTTCTGCCTCATATAGTAATACAGGCCTGATTATGGTTTTATATATTCTTATTTTGGTTCCTCTTGATGAAATTTGGAAGATAATAGTTTCTTGAGTGATTACGATGCTCTAGGTGCCGTCTCTATCCTCGATTGTAATTCTAGTTTCTCATCATTTCTGTTACTTATTCTGACCGGTAGACATTTAAACTCCGCTGCTTCATTAAACACATGGTCATCTGTTTGTTTCTCACCTTTTTGTCGTGTAGTTTCTTTATAACCTCATGAATTTCGTTTTCTTGTCATTTACCTCTAACCCAACTTCCTTAGCTTTTTGCAATATCTTTCTTGCCAGTATTTTCAAGTCATATATATTTTCAGCAATTACTGATACATCGTCCGCAAAGGTCAGTACATTCATTTTTTATCCTATGCTCAGTCCTCTGTTTCGCTTTTTGCTTCCAGTGCACAAGAGTGGTGATATTCCATCTCCTTCCCTGACTCCTGCTTTTATGTCAAAAGCCGTGGAATATTTCCACTATCCCTTTTGAGCCTTCCACTGTGACTTTTACAAGATTTGTAATCTTCTTTGGTATTCCAAACTTCTGGATTTTCTCCAAGTTTTCTCTGTTTATGGTACCGTTAGGCTTTTTTAAAAGCTACAAACAATGTTGACATTGTTTTGTTGTATTCCCAATATTTTAATAAGGCTTCTTTCAGTACAGATATCTGATCTGTGGTGGCTTGATTCTTCATAAATCCCTCTTGCTTTTCATCTGATACCTCTTTTAAATGTATTTCCAATCTTTTCTAGAGGATCTTGGAGAACACTTTGCAGCCTGTGCTAATTAATGAGATGCTTCTTTAATTTCTGTATTTTTCTTTATCGCTCTTTTCATAGGTTGATTCCACTCAAATGGCATTCTTTCTTCATTCCAAATGTTGATCACGAGTTTGTGTACTTGTTTCGCAATTCTGTCTCCCCCATTCTTAAAGAGTTCAGGTGTTACTACATCTCTGCCTGGAACTTTGTTGCTTTTTAGTATTTTGATTGTATCTACAGTCTCATTCAGTTTCGGTGTATCAGCTTCCGGCCCAATATTCTAATATTTATGTTGTCCATCCCTTATTTCAACATTTGAAAGCTCCTCAAAATATTCCTTCCAAATTCCCACACCTTTTGTCCTTTCCAAAACTGTATTGCCATTTTTTTCTTTAATGCCATACACCCGTGGTATATATCCTTTTCTTTTCCTTTCTGAGAAAATTTCTGGTTTCCCTGATAGCATTTTGATATCCTTCTTTGTTTTCGTTGGAATAGTCCTGGAGGTGGTTGTCCTTTGCTGCTCTTCTTTCTTTCACTTTTGCTCACATTCTTCCGAGAACCATGATTTTTTTTCCTTCTTTTTCTTATTCCGTACAATTTTAATGCTGCAGCTTCCTCAATTGTTTTTAGCGTTCCCCACTGGCCTTTAATGCTGAGGTTGCCTTCCATTGTCAGAAACTCAAATCTGTTTAGAAGCTTAGTGACAAATCCCTGCACCTGTTCATTATCTTTCAATTTCTAACCGTCTGTAGTGCATTCTTTTATACTATTTCCTTCCTTTGGTTTTTCTAAAGCCATTCATTGTCGTGCGTCTGTCGTGATTGGGTAGTGGTCTGTGCCTGCCTCGACTCCTCTTATTCACACTCATTGCTTTTGCGCCCATAGTCTACCAACACATGGTCTATTTGGTTTTTTGTTCCAGCTTCTGGGGATACCCAGATTGTGTTCTGAATGTCCTTCCGAGGAAAGTGTGTCCTCATAATCCTTACGTTGGCTGTGTTTGCACAGCTAAGAAATCTCACTCCATTATCATTACTTTCCGCGTGTAAGCTCTCTGTCCCCGCCATTCCATTGCAGATGGTCTTCCTATAGATTTGGCGTCCCCAACAATGAGCTACATATCACTTCCTGGTGTCTTCCTGATTACCCTTTCGTTTCATCCTCCGGAACCTCAGTTGGCGCATGTAGTGTAATTTTTCTTATATTTGCGAATCTACCTTTCAGTTTTAAAATAGCTATCTGTCATCAGTTCGTTGACAAGAAATTACTGCCACTGCTGTTCTGTTACTGTTGCGTTTCGTAACAGATTTCTTTCTATGAGACAGGTTGTTAGCAAAATGCCAATTCCCCAACCTAGAGGGCCAGGTCATAGAGTAAACAACGACAAAAGTGAAAGAGAGATTCAGGAGTGGGATTAAAATTAAATGTGCTACGATATCAGTGATGAGATTGGCTGTTGACATTGATATTCTCAATAAAAGTGAGGAAGAGTTACAGGACCTAATGAGAACATAGACTGGACTGAGAATAAACCAAGGGCAGATGAAAAAGTAAAATAACATATGACGGGTGAAGCACGTAGAATATAAGAAGCAGATTAATGCGGCAAAGAGGGTATTACTAGCTAAACACGCTCACAGGGGCCCAAATACTGACAAGGAGAGAGGAGATAGGATGTTAAGATATTCGTTAACCATCGGGTAATAACTTGTATTATACTAGAGGGAGCCATTGATGGCAAAAACAGTGGGGGAAGATACAGACACGTTTCGGTTATTTTGAGAAGCAGTATGTCCAGTGCTCACTTTATAGACTGTCACCAGATTGCAGTTCAGTTGAGATCAATATACTGCTGCTAAGGAGACGCAGTGTTTTGTTTTACTTTCATTTTTACTGAAAACACGATTAAGAACAGTGATGGCAACTGTTTTGCAATTTTCTCAAACCATTATCTATGGAAGGTCAACTGAAGTACTGTTACGTTTTATTAAGAGGAAGTAATTTCAGTACTTATCACATATTTTACCTGTTTCTAAACGTACCATTAGTGGTTTGATGTTTCTATGCCTTACTTCCTTTGTCATGTAACATATATGCCGCTAGCGTGGAATCAGAGCAATCAATTCTGGTTAAATGTAATACACTTTCAGAAAGAAATTGCTGTAGGATGTAACTAAGAACTGTTGTTCTAGTAGTCATCACTCAAAAGATTGGTGTGGTCATTTGTCCTCGCTAGCCTGTCTAGAGTAAGCCTCTTTTTTATTACGTATCTGCTAAACTCTACATCCATCTGAACCTTGCAAATGTCTTCAAACCATGTTCTCTCTCTACTATCAGCCTGTCAGTTCTTTTAGTGAAGTTGTGCCATAAAGCTCTTTTCTCTCCAGTTTCATTCAGTATCTCTTCATCAGCTAATGGATGTACTCATATTTATGTTTTATGTGTGTCTTACACATAAGACTACATTTCAAATAAATATACTAGAAAAGGCGTTCTAACATTTAACGTACACTGCTAATAAAATAAGTGATGCACCTAGAAGGGGAGCAGGAAAACAACTGAAATGTATGAACTGTAAAGGGTTGACACGGTATGTGATGGTACTGCAGTGGCTTCAATATCCAGTCAAATTTGCAAAGAACTTGACAGTATGAAACTAAATACCAGTATTAATGCTAAAAAAGAAAGCATGAAATTACGCTTACGGGATAAAGGACAGATATCTAAAGGCTATCAATTAAACTAAATACATACGTATTACAATCACGAACAACTTACAGTGGAACAATCAAATAGACAATGTGGGAAACGCGAAGTATCTGATCCATACCAGATAGGACTGCTAGAAGACATCGAAAAAGTTCAGAGAAGGGCAGCTCATTTTGTATTATCGCGAAGTATGGGAGAGAGGGTCACGGGAATGATACGCGACTCAGAAGGCAATCTTTAAAAAAAAGGGCGTTTTTTGTTGAGGGAAAATATTTTTACTAAATTTCAATCACCAGCTTTCTCCTCCAAATCAAAAAACATTTTGTTGACTACAACCTAAACAGGAAAAAATGATCCTCTTAATAAAATAAGAGAAATCAGGATTCCCACCGACAGATTTAAATGTTCGTTTTCCCGTGCACTATTCTAAATTGGACCGGTAGAAAAATAGTCTGCCAAGCACTTAAGTGTGAATTGTAGAGTAGTCATGTGGCTGTAGATAACGTTGCACCCCTTCTGGCCTGGAAGCATGAAATGATCCGGTTAGGAAGAGTGTCATAGACGTTATATTCTCTCCTGAGGAAAGCTACCCCCTCCCCCTCCACCCCACTGGCGTGACTAGTCCTTGATATCCGGGTATTGGCAATGGGACGCAGACGATGTCCGAGCTGGTCCATGGATGTTTTATGGAGATCTCGCTGGGAGTACCTCAGTATCACGCAAATAGTCCAAGAGAAATTGCCATCTGCAGAAGAGCATTCTCCTAACGGAAAATGGCACCGTAATAGTATCGCATGAGAGGAAACAAGGACGAAGGACGTCCATGACGTACCGTTATGGCGCCACAGTACCCTCAATCGCTACCAGTTGTGACCTGAACTCGTACCCGATTTCTCCCCATGCCAGGAATGACACTGCTACATCTCTCCGAAACATTGGAAAATGGGAAGCAAGGGATCTGCCCCGAGGTCCCCGCCTTACGAGCGATGGTTGTCATTCGGGACAGCGCAAAACCATGATTCATTGCTGAAAACAATGCGACGCTACTCATTCGTAGTACATGCTTCCAGGGCCATGTCAGCGCTCCTAACGCTGCCGCTTGTGCTGTGGTGTTAAAGGCATCCTACACATAGGACGAGAATTCCCTAGCCTTGCTGTTGGTTGGTTCAAATGGCTCTGAGCATTATGGGACTTAACATCTGAGGTCATCAGTCCCTTAGAACATAGAACTAACCTAAGGACATCACACACATCCATGCCCGAGGCAGGATTCGAGCCTGCGACCGTAGCGGTCCCGCGGTTCCAGACTGAAGCGCCTAGAACCGCTCAGGCACACCGGCCAGCTAGGCTGTTCGTAGTCGCCGGCCAATGGTGCGGTATGACACAGAATGGGGTGGAGAATCCACTACTTGTTCCTGAACGGTAAGCGTAAGAGTGAAGGGATTACGATGTGTTTGGTGCACAATAAGGTCGACCGGAACCGTGATGAGCACTCCTGTCCTCGTGTGTTTATGCAGTCCAGCATGGTGTTGCTGTCAAACCCGAATGCCTCACACATATGAACATTTTGCGATTCAACAAGCTGGCTAAAAGAGACCTATACACAATGAGGCCCATTTCAGATTCTGTCAGATGCTGATAACGCTGTCTCACATCAGTGCGTAGCAACCCCCTGTCCTTTACACCGATTGTTGAACATCTGACGCTATTCACGTCCCTTATACACGGGGTGGTCAAAAATATGAGGACATCAAAAACACATTACCGTGCCTAATACGATGTAGGAACACACATCGAACAGATGTGCAGAACTATAGACGTATATCTCTAACGTCGATCAGTTGTAGAATATTGGAACACGTATTATGTTCGAGTATAATGACTTTTCTGGAGACTAGAAATCTAGTCTTTAGGAATCAGCATGGGTTTCGAAAAAGACGATCGTGTGAAACCCAGCTAGCGCTATTCGTCCACGAGACTCAGAGGGCCATAGACACGGGTTACGAGGTAGATGCCGTGTTTCTTGACTTCCGCAAGGCGTTCGATACAGTTCCCCACAGTCGTTTAATGAACAAAGTAAGAGCATGTGGACTATCAGACCAATTGTGTGATTGGATTTAAGAGTTCCTAGATAACAGAACGCAGCATGTCATTCTCAATGGAGAGAAGTCTTCCGAAGTAAGAGTAATTTCAGGTGTTCCACAGGGGAAAGCCGTAAGACCGTTGCTGTTCTCAATATACATAAATGACCTTGTGGATAACATCGGAAGTTCACCGACGCTTTTTGCGGGTGGTATTGTAGTATATCGAGAGGTTGTAACAATGGAAAATTGTACTGAAATGCAGGAGGATTTGCAACGAATTGACGCATGGCGCAGGAATTGGCAATTGAACCTCAATGTAGACAAGTGTAATGTACTGCGAATACATAGAAAAAAAGATCCTTTATCATTTAGCTACAATGTAACAGGTCAGCAACTGGAAGCACTTAATTCCATAAATTACCTGGTAGTACGCATTAGGAGTGATTTAAAATAGAATCACAATATAAAATTAGTCTTCGGTAAAGCAGATGCCTGACTGAGATTTATTGGAAGAATCCTAAGGAAATGCAGTCCGCAAACAAAGGAAGTAGTTTACAGTACACTTGTTCGCCCACTGCTTGAATACTGCTCGGCAGTGTGGGATCCGTACCAGATAGGGTTGATAGAAGAGATAGAGAAGATCCAACGGAGAGCAGCGCGCTTCGTTACAGGACCATTTAGTAATCGTGAAAGCGTTACGGAGATGGTAGATAAACTCCAGTGGAAGACTCTGCAGGAGAGACGCTCAGTATCTCGGTACGGGCTTTTGTTGAAGTTTCGAGAACATACCTTCACCGAGGAGTCAAGCAGTATATAGCTCCCTCCTACGTGTATCTGGCGAAGAAACCATGAGGATAAAATCAGAGAGATTAGAGCCCACACAGAGGCATTCCGACAATCCTTCTTTCCACGAACAATACGAGACTGGAATAGAAGGGAGAACCGATAGAGGTACTCAAGGTACACTCCACCACACACCGTCAGGTGGCTTGCGGAGTATGGATGTAGATGTGGATGTAGAGGAAACCCGTTGTCGTTGAAAGCAGCTACCAGTCGTCTCGGGATGGATAAATACAGCTCCTACATGGTTTTCAACAGCACGTTATACCATGAGTCCTGTAAAATAGCGACAGGTTTAGGTAACGATGATGGACGAGGACAGCAATCACGCACCCTTCTCTCTAAAGTAGACCACAAAGGCTGAATAATACTGAGCTGCGGTAACGGTGGTGGCCATGGGAGCTGCCACAATTATTCGTCGCGCTCACAAAATCCTTCCTGAACGGTGAATCTGTTTGAACAGGGCTCCTGTCGGCATGGAACACAGCGTCATCATTACGGAACAAACATTGTACCATGAGCTGCACCTACTCAGAATTTTTTATTAGAATTCCAGGTCGCACTGCAGTTCCCTGCTTATGGAGCTCCCTTCGTGTTATTTTCTTGCTGACTGAGATTGTGAGTGCGACGTTCAGTTCTGAAATGACTTTTTCAGCTGTTGTCCTTTTCAATGATCGTCTGTCACGATCGCTCAACACACAGTTTCGTCTGCGTTTTGACTTACAGGATCATGTTTTTCCGCTTTCCCTGTATGCGGTATAGGTGCCTCTCGAAACACCAACCACTGTGGCTCTCTCGGTTACGGAAGCACGCACCATACGAACACCACGTTGCCCAAGTTTGGATTCACGTAGCTCCGACATATGCACTCACAAATACACAGAGCACTCTTCTGACCGCGACGTATTGAGGACACGGCACAGGCGCCGTTCTTGGTCAAAGACACCAGCACAGTCTGCAGACTTGTCTAGCATCTGAATTTATGGTCAAACATCCTTTTCTGGCGGTGTTTCTATATTTTTGGCCAACCCCTATATTTCCTACCAGGCCTGGTAACAACGCTAAGCACGCACAACACTAATGCATTCTGGTGGCTGGTGTGCCAGTCGCAGAGAATTGCACTTATAATCACTTACGTAGTGGACGATGACGTTAACGTGTTCTAAGTTACATTGACATCCGACAAACTCCTCTGTGCGCTTCACTGTTATTATCGGTTAGCCTGTGTCAGATGTTAACATATTCCTCTTTTTCAAAAACATTTTTCTTCGTATTACCAGTCTATATTTTATATTCTGTCAACATTAGATACTTTTCTGCCTCTATATCAAAACTAATCTGCTACTTTCAACGTCTAGCTCTCTAATCCCCATCATTTAATCCCTTCCTTTCCTCTCTTTTTATTACACTGTTGTTAACGTTCACCCTGTAACCTTTTTCTAAGCCACTGTTCAATTCTATCAACTGATCTTCCAGGTGATTTGCTGTCTCTGACAGAGTTAAACGTTACTCTTTAAAGTTTTTATTTCTTCTGCCAGAAGATTATTTCATTTTTTTTCAAATTTCTTCTTAGTTTCGTTTACAGTTCGCTCAATGTACAGTTTGAATGACGTGAGGAATTGCTTACAACAACGTGTCATTCCATTCTCAGTTAATATCTCCCTCTTTTGTTCTTAGGCATGCTTGAACTTTACCAAAAACTTGTGTTATACATATAAACTTTAAAAATTGCTTTTATATTTCTCTTCCTTAATTTAGGTATGAGGATTCCCGTTTTTCATCTTATGCATACTGCAATTAACAACTAATTAGGAACTGCATTGTTCGATTTCATCTGACCCTCTTAAATTTTGCTTTTGTTGATTTGGAAAGGTGTCATTCTAGCATAGTAAAATAAACCGCGTAGCTTTAAAAAAATTAGTGATGAAATCATTCCTAAAAATGTCTATGATGTAATGCAGCGGTGTATACTCCTATTTATCTGCAGATACTTTAATTTTGATTAGTAAGTAGTGCTATATTTACTCTTACTCTCCTTGCTGCCACATTCAAGACAGAGCGAGTATTATCCGCTAAATGTTCACTTTCCGAGTGGCGCATACTCATAAATACAGCTAAAATACGCCAGAAAGTAATCTTCCAATTATCTTTCACCGCTGTACAACGCTAAAATTACACATCGGTTAGGAATTTCGTAAGTTCCCTGGACCACTGTCACTGCTAGAGAGACTCCATATCTAAGAATCTTTTCTTTTCTTGGAAATGAGCTGGTAAACGTAATTTTCTTTTATCAATTAATAGCTTTCGTTCCTTCTCATAAGGAAACCGGACAAACAGAGAGAGAAAGATACAGTTTTTCTCTTTACACAGAACGCCCGCTAATTATGCTAATATACTGTAATGAAAAAGTGTATCATTAAGATTACAGCAATAGAAATACGTTTTATCGAGTTTATTGTAAATATGCTCCTCTAGGATAAGATATATGAAATACGGATTAAATAACCACTCTCACAACTTACGATGAAGGTAGCGCGAACATTGCGTTAATACTGCGTCGGGAACTTGGCCCCCATCTTCAGATTTGGCGGTATGAGGAATAAGTTGAGAACATTTGTGAGGGTGCACATCTGACATTTAACAACACACTGACTGACAAAAAACTTTAAGCACTGATAAGGTATGGCTGGATATCAGTGTAAGTTCGTGCACGTAAACACCATCAGAAGGTATGTAAATAATCAGAGTTGCAATTCCTGTAACAGGTAGAACGGGCACCAGAGTGCATTGGTACTGCTCATGTTTAGTGTAGGTACTAGGCCTGGGTTAGGGTATATAAGAGTTATGAACAATGTCAGATGTTGAGTGATCACTGTGAAGGACAAAGAGATGCAGCGAACTACGAGGGTAATCCCAAAAGTAAGGTCTCCTATTTTATGTAGGTACATAGATTTGTTTATTTCTACAATGGTTTACATCAGTTTACAGCTTGAACGTTTTGCCACTTTTTGACATAATCAGTATTTCTGTCGATGCATTTCTAGAGACGCTGTGGCAATTTTGTATGTCCATGTCATACCAGCTCGCGGCCATGCTGTTCAGAAAGTTAAGAACTGGCGTGATTGCCGGTCGGAGTGGACGAGCGGCTCTAGGCGCTACAGTCTGGAACCGCGCGACCGCTACGGTCGCAGGTTCGAATCCTGCCTCGGGCATGGATGTGTGTGCTGTCCTTAGGTTAGTTAGGTTTAAGTAGTTCTAAGTTCTAGGGGACTGATGACCTTAGAAGTTAAGTCCCATAGTGCTCAGAGCCATTTTGAACTGGCGTGATTGTTGCTTGGTCTCAGGTGTAAGTGGTATACCCAGGTTTCGTCACCCGTGACAATTGAGTCCAGGAAGTTCTCCCGTTCGGCTGCAAGGCGGTGAAGAAATGCGCGGGAAGCATCAACTCGTTGCCGCATGTGGTCCTCAGTCAGCATGCGTGGCACCAATCTTGCCCATACCTTCCTGGTTCAATGTTTCCGTTAAAATTCTGTGAGCGGTGCTTCGGGAAACCTCAGGAACCAACATGCAGAGATCATCCAGGGTGATCCGTCGATCTTCAAGCATGATTTTACTCAACCTTCAACACTGTCTCCTCAGAAATTGACGGTCTCCCGCTCCTTTGTTCGTCGTGAATTTCGGTCCGGCCAGCTGCAAACTCTCGTACCACTTCGAACAGTTTTGACTTCCATCACGACTCACCATACACTTCCGGTCAATTGGCGACGGATTTCAATTGGTCAGTGTCTTTGCGTTCAAAAACTGAATAACTACTCGCAATTCGCACTTGGCGGTAACATCCAACGGGAGCTCCATTCTCAACGGCTACCAAGCCAAGACTGGGCGCCTCAGCGCGGCGTTTGTATGTTTACACACAACGCGTGAATCACTCTTCATAACAATGTGACGAACTGCCACACAGAGTTCTGTACTTATAAAAAAAATAGGATACCTTACTTTTGAGATTACCCTCGTAGTATATGACGGCGTTATCAGCACCTGACAGTAAAAGCGGCCTCATTGTGTGCTTCCATTTTGTTGGATAGTCGAATCGTCCAATATCCAGATGTGTGGGGGATTCGCAAGTGAGACTGGCGCAATAGTGAACTGCATGGGAACGTGGGGGCAGGCATACTTGTCGTCAAAGTTCCCGTCGACTATGTCTGACCAACGTAAGGAAGGGTCGCTCTGTTGTGCAGTAAGCACACTGTAGCCTCTTCACATCTGCGCCCACCATCCGAGAACACGTCACGGACTCCCTGCAGCTTTCTGTGTCACTCCGCGCCATTGGCGGGAAACAATCAGCAGCCGGACTAGGGAATTACCGTCTCGTGGGTAGGCTGTCAAACAATACCACAATGCAATCGGCTTCGTTTGGAGTGGAGCTTATGACCAGGGAGCATGGACTGGTGATGAATGTCGTTGCATTGTGTTTAGCGATGAATCACGGTTCGGTTCTGCACTTCCGCGCATGACCATTATCGGCGAACACAGCGCGACCAGGGGAGGGGTCCCATTCCTCTGATGTTTTGGAGAGACACAGACCGCGTTGCTCCTAGTGTCATCGTTTGGGAAGCCATCGGGTATGTTTTCAGGCCGTGGCTGGCAGTAATTAAGGTAATTCTGACGGCACAACGATACGTCACTGTCCTGATGGTTCAAATGGATCTGAGCACTATGGGACTTAACATTTGAGGTCATCAGTCCCCTAGTACTTAGGACTACTTAAACCTAACTAACCTAAAGACATCACACACATCCATGCCCGAGGCAGGATTCGAACCTGCGACCATAGCAGTCGCGCGGTTCCGGACTGAAGCGCCTAGAACCGCTCGGCCACCACGGCCGGCCACTGTCGTGAGACCCAAAGTGTTACTTCTAATGCAATAGTATCGTGGTGCCATTGACGATGCTCGTCCAACATGGTACGTGTCCCTATGAGAGGACTGTATGATGTTGAGGTGCTCCAGTGGCCAGCAAGATCCCAATAACCCCGATAAACGGCTTTAGGCACCATTTCCAACCGAATCAATATGTGCATGTATCCAGGTCAGAGGGGGTGCAACGTCATAGTTTGTTATCATTGAAATAACGTCACACAGCCTCTCAACCTATGAGGTTTCATTTTGTTTTACCGTCTCCGTCTTGTCGCTTCACTTTTTTGTCACGCAGTGCAATATCCAATGGTATCACTCATTATTTTTCTTATCATGACCTACTATATGTGGCATTACCTAAAGAAAGAGGCTGGGGTTCATATAGTGCTTGTCGAATTACTAATAATACCCAATGATTGGTCTGCATCACCGTTATTAACAATAGCTACAGTCACTATCCTGTGCATCGAAAATTGTGCCAGAACGTAGAAATAACTGAACTGAACCTCTCATATTACCTATTTATTCAGTTGTCTTACCTGTAAACTGCTACTCATATATTATTACGACTCTCGAAAGCAATCTTCAGAGGCAGCCACTCGATACCCACTCTTCTAGACTTTTCAGTGCATTATGGTTTTCAGCGTAGGTCCGTATGTTGTCCCGTACGTTTCCAAATGTCATCCACCCATCTTACATTAGGACGTTGTCTGGACGTTTCCTTATCTCTTCGATTCCATCAGAGAAGTTCACTGGATCATCCATCATCCGTATTTTTGTTACATCATCGCTAAATCTTCTACACCGTTCCATTGCCTAGTTCATTTACCCGTCTTCTCTTCCCTACTAGTAAATCCCAACATGCATCTACCCATTAATTGGCGAGCAACTCAAAGATTTTGAATAAACACCTTTGTCTCACTCCCCATTAATCAAAACTCGTAATACACACTGGTTATAAAATTTCCTTTTTAGAAACACAATTTGATTTAAGGAAAGCCCTCCAAGTCCCTTTCACCGTCCTATTCGACCCTTTTGCCGCTCGTCGTATTCAGCTGCAGTAAATAATAATAACAATAAAACCTCATCATACTTCCATTATTGCTAATATACTTCCATTATTACGTTTTTACGTCAGTTTTTAAGCATATTTGAGCCAATGTAGGCGGAAAGTTCAGACTCTGCGTTTCAGGATTTTCGTTGTTACTGGTGTTAGTGTCATCACTTACCGTTAGGTGCCGGTACTGGTACGGCAACGTAAAAGTGTTGAAACACAAACATCAGTGTGCGTTACATTTGCAGTCAACATGGGTGTGAACAAGATGAGCAGGGCTTTAATCGTAAAGCTGTTTTACCAAAACAACAGCAGCGGTGCTGTTGCTCTTCGCGAATATCGACGCATAAACCCTTTCAGATCTGATTTTTGTCTGCAGAAAGGAAAATTTTTCTTTATTTTCTAATGCTCTTAGGTGATCTTTCAATGAATTTAGATGCAAGATCTATACAAATATATCTACCCGTTTCCAATATGCGTTTTGTACACTTGGCTTCTTTTATGGGCTAAAATGATTCATTATTGTAATAAATACATTGATAATTCCATAGTTACCACGTAAAAAATGGTATTCAATTATATATTGGAGTATAACTAACTAACAACTTCCGTGAATTCTGGTGGTCACAAGTTGCTGCTCACTGCTACGTTCATTTGTTGATATTTTCACAGTGATGCTCAACAGGTGGCAGCACTTGTGCATGTTGAAAAGACTGAACATTCGCAGATGTGTACGTAAGCTTTCCATTGAGGAAAAAGATTTCTGTTACAGCTAATAGACTCTAAACGTAAATGTACACATTTGTAACCAGTGTGTCTGGAACGGTTAAAGGAATACAAAGATATCTTCTTTCCGCACTGAGGTTGAAGAACACGATTCCAAAGTTTGAATTAACTGATGATTTTGGAATTGCTCCTAGGAGAGGACGACTGCTAATTTCCCCACAAACTGTTGAAGCAGTTACCGTTTCCATGACTGGGAATGCTGGGCGCAGTGTGCGATCTTCATGCACTGCAGAAGCTGTGTCAATACAGCTGAAAATTCCATGATCCACCGTTGGAAAAGTGCTGCAAACTGTTGTGAAATGGTATTCGTACAAACTTCCAGGCTGTTGTGAATGCAGATGGTCTTTACATTGAGCAAAGTCTGTAGCCTCGAATTTAAAGATGGTAGGCAATTAACAAATTTTACATACTCATCTGGAAATTAAAATGCCTTTCTTTCAACGGTTTATTCGTTATTTCGCTTCCGTATGTCTTGTAAATGTTTCCAAGAAGTCTCATTGTCCCACAGGCCCTCACAGCTATCGAAAGTATAATTGTGACCACATTGTACATACAGAAAGTACAGTATCGTTACCAAGAGGGAAGTAGTGCAAATGTGTCACATTAACACGTTCTCCTTCTTTCTCGCAGTTTGTGGATCTCAAAATTTCCTTTAGTGCTGGTGAGAATAATGTCGGTTTGGAGTCTTTTTGGCTGACTTCTTGGTTAAGACAAATGGAAATAGTAGGACTGATTTTTACACACACACACACACACACACACACACACACTTACACACACACACACACATGTGATTTATATATATATATGTTTGTGCGTGTGTGTGTGTGTGTGTAAAAATCTGTCCTACTATTTCCATTTGTCTTAACCAAGAAGTCATTTTAAGTTCTACAGTATACTAACGTAGTATTCTACAGTATATTAACGTGGAATATCGAAAGAATGCCTTGTTTCATATCATCTGTTAGTGACGACTTTTCGTTGACAATTTGCAGGTAGTCTATAGTGATGCATTAATTAAGAAATTCTCTCGTTCACTTACCTCAGAAATATCCAGTTTTTTGACCATACTTTGAACGAATGTTTGCATATTTCGAATAGAAGTCTGATGGGCTTTTAGTTTATATTGCTGTATTAGGTCCCGAGTTCGAGTCTCGGTCCGGCACACAGTCTTAAGCGGCCAGAAAGTTTCATATCAGCACACATTCCGCTGCAGAGTGAAAATTTCATTCTGGTATATTACTAATAGTTTGTTCTAAGCCGTCCGTCTCAAGCGCAAGCATCTATCAAAGCATCAATCAAAGCGCTTCAAACTCTTGTGTCAATACTGTAGAATGAAATAGAAGCATCGTATCTGTTACATGATTTTGACAGAATGTTCTGTTTTATTGCTTATGATCTGAAGCTGCAGAAACTGGACTCAAATTTCGGAAAAAGGACACTATACTCCGCAAACTACCGTGTGATGTGTAGCGGAAGGTACTTTGTGTACCACTATCACTTCCTCCCTTTCCTTTTCAGGTTCCGTACAGTGCGCCTGAAGAGCGATTGCCGATAAGCCTACTTTTGCCCAGCGTAACGCAACAACTCGACGTGGCATTGACTCAATAAGACGTTGGAAATCCCCTGCAGAAATATTGAGCCATGCTGCGTCTGTAGCTGTCCGTAATTGCTACAGTGTTGCCGGTGCAGGATTTTTTGTAGGAAGTAACCTCTCGATAATGTTCGATGGAAATTCATGTCGGGCAATCTGGGAGGCCAAATCAGTCTCGAATTGTCCAGAATGTTGTCCAATACAATCGCGAACAACTGTGACCCGGTGGTATGGCGCATTGTCAACCTTAAAAATTCCATTGTTGTTCGCGAACAAGAAGTCCATGAATGGCTGCATGTTGTTTCCAAATAGCCGAACATTACTATTTCCAGTCAACGATCGGTTCAATTGGAACAGAGGACCACAGCAGCCCACACAATTATTACCGAGCGAGGTGGCGCAGTGGTTAGCACACTGGACTCGCGTTCGGGAGGACGACGGTTCAATCCCGCGTTCGGCTATCCTGATTTAGGTTTTACGTGATTTCCCTAAATCGCTCGAGGCAAATGCCAGGATGGTTCCTTTGGAAGGGCACGGCCGACTTCCTTCCCCATCCGTACCTAACCCAATGAGACCGATGACCTCGCTGTTTGGTCTCTTCCCCCAAATAACCTAACCCCAACCCACACAATTATTGAGCCACCACCAGCTTTAACAGTGCCTTGTTGATACCCTAGGTCATGGGCTTCGGGAGGGGAGGGGAGGGGAGGGGAGGGAGGGCCTCTGAGTCGCACTCGAATCCTACCATCAACTTTTACCAACCGAAACCGGGACTCACCTGACGAGGACACTGTTTTCCAGTCGTCTATGGTCACGAGCACCATAGAGGCGCTACAGGTGATATAATGCTGTTTGCAAAGGCACTCGCGCCGGTCTTCACCTGCCACGGTGCACCGTGCCGCATTTTCCTAACAGATACGTTCGTCTTACGTTCCACATTGATTTCTGCTTTTACCTCACGCAGTGTTGTTTGCCTGTTAACACTGACAACTCTACACAAACGCCGCTGCTGTCGGTCGTTAAGTGAAGGCCGTCGGCCACTGCATTGTCTGTGGTGGGAGGTAGTGCCTGAAATGTGGTACTCTCGGCACACTCTTGAAACTACGGATCTCCGAGTACTGAATTTCCTTTTGATTTCCGAATTAAGATGTCCCATGCGTCTAGCTCCAACTACCATGCCGCGTTCAAAGATTGTTCATTCCCGTCGTGCGGATATAATCACGTCGGAAAGCTTTTCATGTGAATCACCTGAGTACAAATGACAGCTCTGCAAACCCACTACTCTTTTACACCTTGTGAAGGCGTTATACCACTATCTGCATATTTCCATACCGCTATTGCGTGACTTTTGTCATCTCAGTGTATGTTGGTTGAACCTTCTTGGAATTTTAAATGTGAACCGCAGCGGGATGCACAACGTCTCTCTTCTGACGTCTGCCACCGGTGTTGGCTGAGCATGTTCGTGACGCTTTCGCGCAAACTAAACGAACCTGAGACGAAATGCACTGATCTCGTTTAGACCTTCTGTGTTTCCTCCATCAGTCCCATCTGGTCAGCGTCCCAGACCGACGAGTGATAAGGATAGGACGTGAGAGAGTTTTGTAAGCTATACGCTTCATGGGTGGCCTACACTCTCAGTCGAGTCTTAAAATGAATCTCAGTCTGACATCTGCCTTTTCCACGATTCTTTTCATGTGGTCGTTACACTCAAAATCGCTCCTTACACATATTTCCAGATATTCAATGCATGTCACTGCTTGCAGTGATTTTTTGGCAACCCTGTAATCAAAAATAACTTGTCTTACCGTGCAGTTATGTGCAATACATCACATCTGCTTATTTTGAGGGTCAACTGCTAAACTCTACACCAACCACCAATCCTCAGCGCTGTCCCGGTACTTCTTTACAATTATCTAATGCTGTGACATTTCTATATACGTACAAAATGCAATGTCCTGACTGACTCACTCACTCATTCAATCATCTTCTCCCACCCTAAACCACTAAGGATAGAAAACTGAAATTTACAAAGGGTGTTCATCTTATACTGAAAGCGTCGTTTAAGAAGAGATTTTCCCATATCCCATCCCTAAGACGGTACAATAGGAGATGAAAGGTTTTTTGAAGATATGTCGCTATTAAGGAAATTTTGGAGCTAGAACCTTTGTAGAAATTTAACCCTCATGAGCTCCAATAGTAGGTGAAACTTTTTAAAAATAAACTGTTATTAAGGAACTACTATAGCTTTTTTAGAGCTACGTCTATGAAATTTGGTATTTGACTTCTCAGCTACTAATTAAATAATATGCTATATATAAATTCAATTTAGAGAGCGGAGAAAGGAAAGGAAAGGTAAGGGACTTGTGCTGTCAGCAGCATCGGAACTTGAGCGGAATCTGCGGCGACGAGTGAAAATGTGTTGAGGGCCAACTGCCAAACTCTACAACAAGAGCAGATCCTCAACAGGTGTCCCGATACTTCATAAAAATAATACGTGTTCAGTATATTTGGAAACTCAGTCCCTAAGGGGATGAAACGTTTTATGGAAATATTTCATAGTGAAAGTATTTTTAAAGCTAAATCTACGAAAATTTGAATTTTGCTTCTCGCTTGGAAATAAAAAAATACGTGTTTTAGTGTTTTGGAAATTCAACCCATAAGGAGGTGGAATAGAGCTTGACTGATTCACTGACTCATCACCGCCGAGCCCAAACTGCTAAGAATAAAGACTTGGTAACTGGGGAGGGTGTTCACCTTATATTGAAAATATCGTTTAGTAAGGGATTCTTCGAAACTGCGTCCCTAAGGGAAGTGAAGTAGGAGATGAAAGGTTTGTTCAAAATATGGCGCTATTAAGGCAATTTTCAAGCTAGAACTATGAAACTTCGTATTAGTTTCTCGGTCGGAAATAGAAAAAAAAACATGTTTCAGTAAATTTGGAAATTCGACTTCTAAAGGGTGGAATAGTACGTGAAAGTTTATTTTGTAAGTAAATCACTATTAAAGTACTACTACAGAAATTTTAAAGCTACATCTATCAAAATTGGCATTTGAATTCTCGGTTAGAAGTAAAAAAAAAAAAAAAAAAAAAAAAAAAAAAAAAAAAAAAAAAAAAAAACGCGTTTCAGTGTTTTTGGGAATTCAGACCAGAAGGGAGTGGAATAGAGGATGGAAATTTTTATGGAGATATTTAATTACTAAAGTATTTTTGACAATAAAGCTCTGAAAATTTGACTCTGGATTTTCGGTTGGAAATAAAAGGAAGTATACGTTCAGTGTTTTTTGAAAATTCAACCCCTAAGGGGGTTAAATATGGAATGAAAATTTTTATGAAAATATTTCGTCATTTTTAAACACATTTACAGCAAAATCTAGAGAAACTGGTACTTGTCTTCTAAAACAACATGTGGTAATGGATGAAAGTTTTTATGGAAATATGACCAAAAGAACTGAAAAGACAGGATTAACAAGGAACTCCGACTCCAGCTGCCAGAAGCGCTTTTTTGTCAGAAGTGCAGTGGGAAAAGACCATGTTTCTATGGCCATAGTTAGCGTGAAAAGTTTAAAAGACGTGGCAATTTTTGAATAGTGTAAAAATTCGAATAAAAGAATGAGTGCAGACTTTAAAATCTACGCGAGCCAAGTAGCGTGCCCTAAGCTACTTTTTATGTAAAACAGCACCATCCACGAACAGACTCAAGAAGCTTCCGACGATATCTGGGAGGTCATTTATACTTAATCAGTAGTGGCTCGAAAGCTAGCATCATGTTTTTCCCAAAATTTGGCCGCGTAAAATTAGGGTGCGTCTTATTTGTACACTCCTACTAGATCTCATATCGTAGACTCTGTAACTGTAGCGTTTGTTTGTTAGTTCTAAACGGAGCAACACTATTAGTTAGGAAATTAAGCATTGTACATGAGATGACAATGCAACCGTCTTTGACTGGTGACAAATCCGTGTTGGCTGTTACCATGCTCACTGTTTCGTTATTCCAAACGACAGGAGAGGCAAACATTTTAACCGAATGTAAATTTCAATTTTCACCGATGAGTAGTAACGTCGCAAGAAAATTATCTACAAACTTTGGAATTCGGGGCAGTTATGATGCAAATTTCAATCTTGCTGTTATTACCGGAAGATTTTTTCACTTTGCGGGGGAGTGTGCAGTGAAATGAAACTTCCAGGCAGTTTAAGGTACGAGACGAGGTACTGGCGGAAATAAAGCTGTATGGACGGGTCGTGAGTTGTGTTTACAGTAAATCTTTATACAAAGAGTACATTCAGTAAAGAGGCTGTGAAAATGTATGTTGTGGACAAAAAATATAATGTACAGCGTTGTATGTTATCGGAGAAGAAGCTTCAAACTGCCATTTCCTCGAGGGAAGTTGGACATTTCAGAAGATGGAAAATATCTTGTACAAGTTACAAAGGAACTAAGGGGTCTTAAGACACAGGATGTAGTTAACGGCTTTGGAAATTACAAATACTCTGAACCTACTACACAAGATGATTTCTGCACGTGGTATCCCTGGTTTAGATATTCAGGTACTGAACTGAAGATCAGCAATTCGGAAGAAATTGAGTCTTCAGTATGATTAATAAAAAACGGCGCTCTTGGGAGCCAAATCTGACTAGCACCTCATTGAATGTTGAATATATTACACCAAATGATCAAGAATTACTAAGCTGTAGCACGAACAAAATTGTGATTTAATATGAATTCGAAAAACCCACAGTGACTTAATCTTTCATCGCCCAAAATCAAAGGGATGAGCCTAGTGACTGAACATCCTCACCGATAATATTGTAGTGCCATCTTTGTCAAGCCTCACATTGAGATTCTCTTCATGGGAATATCACTGAAGGTCGATACTGAAATTCCCACACTACAGCTGAGTAATTATTATGAAACATCTCTCTATGAGCCTCCGGCATTAAATTTAGATTTGCGGCACTTAGCAACTTCTGGCATCAACATACCAAGTTTGTGGCTGGCGACTTTGATAACCACAATATTATGTGGGGCTACTCTAATACCGACAAAAGTTGAAAACCTGTGGCAAAGTGGGCAGTTTCATATGATCTCAGCCTAGTACATAATACCAAAATTCCAGCATCTTTCAATAGTACAAGATTGAGTCGCGGTTCTAATCCAGATCTCATCTTCACGAGCGAACAAATATCTCCGTTATCAAATACATAAGTAGGACACGCAAACCCCGCATGTAACACCGTCCTTTTATGTGCCAGATATAATCTACAATCCGACCTCAGACAGTTCCTTTTCGAAGGAGGTACAATTTTAAGAAAGCTGGCTGGGAGAAGTTCTGCTCTGTTGCGGACGAGAGCACTCTTAGTATAAATCCAGTTCCAGAATCGTACGACGAGTTCGTAAACGTTGCAAAGGATTGCTCCCAATCTCAGTCCCACGAGGTTGAAAACAACAATGCATAAAGAAGCAAAGGAGCGTTTGGGAAACTATCTTGATCTCTTCGATAATGATCTTTGGACTGAAGAGATCTTGCAGGCCGGAGAAGATCTGTTGACAACGATATTCAAAAACAAGGAAGATGTCTCGTGTAAACTGATGTAGATAGATAGAGCAAAGGTAGCCACAAAGCCCGGAGGCTTCTAAAGCGTCTGAGCTGCGACCCAACACCTACAAAGAAACATGTAAATGTATAATAGCTAACCAGATTACTGGCAGCTTGCAAATAACGGTAAACCGGACAATCCTATACGTAAGTCACATTACAAAACTCTGTAGAGAGAGGAACTGGAGCCTAGTGAACTTTATCATCCTTTTTTCATGCAAGAACTAAATGCAGCCGCAAACAGTTGTAAGCTTGGCAAAGCAGCAATGGCAGATGACGTCAAGATGGAGCAGATGAAAAAAAAAAGAAGAAAAAGGTTCAAATGGCTCTGAGCACTATGGGACTCAACTTGTGAGGTCATCAGTCCCCTAGAACTTAGAACCTAAGGACATCACACACATCCATGACCGAGGCAGAATTCGAACCTGCGACTGTAGCGGTCTCGCGGTTCCAGACTATAGCGCCTAGAACCGCACGGCCACTCTGGCCGGCGCAGATGAAACAATACGGTGACGAAGCGAGAGAATGGATTTTGGTACTTTTCAACAACTGCATAAGGATCTGCAATTTTCCCAGAAACTGAAGAAAATCTCGTGCAATTTGTATCTTAAAACCTGGAAAATTGTCAGTTCAGTCAGAAAGATTCAGGCCAGTATCCTTGTTGTGCCATCTGATCAAAATTTTTGAGCGAATGTTGCTCAATCGTTTCTTTCATGTCGTAGAACCAGTTCTAAGTATTTCAAGGACAAGCAGGTATCAGGCCAGGAAAAAAAGCTGTACATCTCACGTCCTCAATCTCATGCAATTAATTGAGAATGGCTTTTATACCCGGAAAATTACAGGAGTAGGTTTTATCGATCTGACGGCTGCTTCTGACACTGTCAGTCACCATGCACTGTCGCAGATAATCCACGAAATAACAAAATATTATAGATTCACCAAACATTCTCAAAGTTTACTACAAAACTATGTGGATTTCCAGTCTCGGCGTAAGCGATGGAGTTGTCAAAGAAATGGCTTGCAACAATGAAGTGTCCTTTCATCATTGTAATTAAACGTCTATACCAATGATCAACCACTTCCGGCAAACACAAGCAGTTTTCCTTATGCCGATGATCTGGCATTAGCGAGTCGATGGTAATCTTTTGGACACGTCGAAATCCACCTGTCGGAGACATTGAGAGAGTTGAGTGTCTATTACTCCAAAAATCAACTTCGCTCAAAGCCACCTGATATGCAGCTATGTGCTTTTCATCGTAAGCACAATCAGACAAATTGCAAACTTAACACGACATGACAAGGGATACAATTAGTAAATACGGCCCATCAAAATTAGCTGGGAGTCACTCTGGATCGTACTCCGACGTACAAGCAGCACTTCGAGAATATGAGAATGAAGGTGGAAGCCAGAAATAACATCCTCCGCAATATCACGTGTAATACGTGGGGCTCTCGACCACAAACTCTGAGAACGACGGCACTAGGAGCATGCCACAGCGCTGCAGAGCGTGCGTGCCTAGTTTGATAGAAATTTGCCCGAGCACAAAATTGACAAGGCACTCATTGAAAGGTTGTTATAGGTTGTTTAGCCCCTAAGCCACTGGTAAAAAACTGTATCAGCTTACAAGCATAGGGCCATTATATATTTGTCTTGAAGTTGGTGCCCCAATACAAAGAGAACAAATCAGGCTTATCAAGAAAACCATCCATTACATGGACACATTCCAGCAGCTCCGAGGTTGAAGTCCAAAAGAAGTTTCATCAAGACCACTTCAGTGTTGCAGACAACAGCTGCTGCAGCAAGGAAACAACTGTGGATTTCTCGACTTGAGAATAGCTCTACCTGACCCACCTCTTTGGAAACCCTTCCACCTTAACATAAAACAGAGTTGGATCGTGTGGAGGGCACTCAGCCATCTTCGATCTGGAGCTCGAAGATCCAGGCGTAATCTCTGGAAATGGCACTTCCGTGTGGATACAACCAAGTGAGACTGCGGAGAAGAAGGCACCATTGGACACCTACTGGTCTGTCAGCTAAGCAGTGCATCTTGCATAGAATATATTTGCTCGTGACTCCGAGCGCGTTTGATGCTGAAAGATTTTGGGCAGTGGTAACATCGATTAACAATTCTTTCTCTCTTTTGTTTTTAATGCTAATTACCATGTATTGTATTTGCTTTTGACTCGAATAAATAATTGTGCCACAGAATACTGTGTGAACACCGGTTGCTGCAGCTGCTAGATGCATAGAATAGGCTTCTATCCGATGAAGAACTTCAGTAGCAGAAATACTGGCGGATTTTACGGAAAAATTCGTCATCTTCCAGAGGCACGTAATCCAAATGCGGCAACAACACACTCGTCCTCTAAACCAGCTCGACAACGCTGACGAAACGCCCATTTTTAAAGACCGTCGCCGAATGTACTATTCTGATTGACATTTAGAAGAATAACATACACCTATTCCAAGTGGTAAGGTTAAAAAGCCACCAATCAGCTTAATGTGTCAGTGGATTCTCTCTTCATAGTGGACACTATTACCAGATTCTGTTATCAAAAGCTTGAAGAAGCGTTATATATCCAGAGACCTGGATGATTGGAGAATATGAAAATACTGACAGTGATGATACCCATAGCGTTAATGAAGTGAAGTGTACAGAGATATCAGTGAATACTGTTGATAGAAGGGTGGCATTTCTCTGCATTACAGCATACAAAATGACCATATTGTGAAGAGTTTTTGTAAATGGGCAATGCGACAAACACGTTAACAAATTCTTCCTTCTTGGTGGAAAAACTTCATAATCACAAATAAAAAAGTACAGTTTTGGAATGTCCTACACCATTAACTTAATCGACTTTCAGCTTACAAGGCCATCATCAGACTTCAGCTGACCATCATCGTCAAAAAGATGACTTTTACTCATGTTTGTACCTCGTTCTCGATGAGTAATATATTTTTCAATATTGTTCGTGGATACTGAATCAACGCTTACTACGATAATCAGTTAAAGTCTGATGATTGCACTGTAACATAAATTAATACTATATAATATTCACAATTTTGTGGTTTTCATTTATAATTAATTTGTCATGCATTCTTCTCCTCAAAGCTTCTCTCTTTTTTCCCTCTTAAATTAAGGGTGCTGCTTACTCTCGGGTCACTGTGGACAGTAATGGTGCTATAACAATCCTTGGGTGTAGGCAAGAAGTGACTATTACGGCTGGAGATTTCTCTTCGTTAAGACTTACGTGCTGTTGCTGTAGTTGTTTTGATTTCTCTGGTATGTGACGATTAATCGTAGGCTGTTGTGTTGCAGTTGATGCGCATGCCGATGCCGTCCGCGTCGGATCTGGTGTCCATGATGCAGGCCGGCGCTAGCCTCTTCCAGGGGGCGCCCAACCTCTTCCAGGGCGCTCCAAACCTATTCCAGGGGCTGCCGTCGCTGCCTGGGTTGCCTGGAGGAAGTTCCGCCTAGTGTAGCTGAGAACTTCGTCCGTTGTTCGTCCGTTTGTTATACGAACAAAGACAACAATGGATTCCAACTGCAAATGACACAATGACACTTGCTGATTCTAAATACTGATAAAATGGTTTCCGAAACTGCTGTGATGGACAGTGGTAGTCTCTATAACGTAATTGTAACTGTAGCTTAAGCGTTCCAGTACAGTATTGTCTCATCGCTGCAAATGTATACAGTACAATGGATTATTCCTCCTTCTGTATATATCACTTGTCTCTGAATAAATCATTTAAATGATTTCCTTTTATGCTCATTTTTTCCGTTACTGATTTTCACGGTGTTTCTTTTTTTTAAAATTTTCCCTTGAAGTAAAATAGTTTTACATGTTTATTATTCTTACTTTTGGTTTCTTGAGAACTTCAGCGATATTTCCAAAAATAAATTAATATTTCCGTTTGTAATTCGTCTGGGCTTTAATGAATAGGAAATATGTTAATTTCAGCATGTCAGAGCCAAATGTACATAATCCAAAGTAGAGCATGTCTGCTCAGGTATCTACGTTATAGAGCAGAAATGGCACTAATAATTATAGGTTTCAATTGAATGTTATTCAGCATACTATGAATCGTAATTGTAACAAAGAGGGCTGTGCAGTTGGATGGTATGAGTGGAAGGTAATAGAGATCTGGTACGGATTCACTCGTCAAGGGATGTAATACACATCACATAGATGCGACCGAATCGTTTGTTGTGGAGTTACGTATCCAGGCCATTCATTACGTTCGTTTTATAGTGTGTAATCAATGAAATACTTCTTGAGATTTTGATAATGGTCGAGACTGAAAGAAATACATAAGGACAAATTTTATGAAGAACATTCCTAACTAAATAAAAGCTAATGGAAGACACGAATCAAACATGAATCTTCACCTTTCGCAGGTAAAGTTCTTGTACCATTCAGTCATGCTTAATAGTAAGCTACTTTACGAACCTTCCCACTTCTTGCTGGAATAATACATGCTGAAGAAAGAATGTAGTGGGAATGAGTTAACTGAGACACTACTTCTGCATTTGATTTTTTAAAGAAACCGTATTACATACTACGAAATGATGTATTGTCATTCTTCATTTACCGTTAGCAAGTGCCAATTAGCCGCAAAAATGTATGCTTTCACTTGGAAATAGGTTTGCTGGAGCTATGTAAAGGAAAATGCAACATGAACATTAATTATGTTGTGTATTAATTTCAATTCAATTTCTTTTGTTTTAACATCTTGCTTCTACGTCCACAGTGTTGCGTTCACTGTACCTGTTTCTCATTTTCCTTGAATTTCGTTTTACTTATAAACCTGTCTTCCATTTAAATTTTCATCTGTGTTATTTTTTCATAGTGCAGTAGATAGTTTGGTTAGACTTTAAATGTTTCTATTACGATTACTGTGCAAAAAAAAATTCCACATCTAGTAACGAAAAGGCATTTTTAACACCATTGCACAAATATAGATTATTTCGTCTCTTTTTTTTTTTAACCGATAGATCGGAATTTTCAGATGATTAAGTATTATAATACATACATATCATTAAATTCATATTCATATAAATTCCGATTGGGAAAAGAATGATAGAAAGAAAAATGAAAGAAATGAAAAAATTCATACGGTGATTAAAATGATGTGACAAAGGAACAGCAATAAAAATTGTATTTAAATCAATTAACTGAATAGAAATGATGATCAAAGTCATTTCTGTAAAGATTAAAAAAAATAACTTACTGCACATGATGAGATTCGTACCCACAACCTTCTGCATGCGAACCTGTTATCCTACCCATTACACGACACAACAAGACTATACTATGTAAACTGTTTAACGCTATTGAGTAACACACAAAATTCCGAACAGTTTTCGTAAATTACTCAAAAACGAAGACCCACCAGGATGAATCTGGGATCTAATCTACATCACCGTATAGACAGTTTCAAAAAATCGATCGCACTGCTGGGGACCTCTCCTTCTCAGTTGAAAGATCTTGGGGTTAAAAAGTTCACCTCTCAGTCTCGTAAGTGCAAAGTGGTATTACAAATCGACTGTGAACTTTCATTTTCAAGACATATGAGGTTTGATTAGTATTTACTACAATTGACAGGTCTCTTAAAAACAGCGATTACCTTCTTCACAACTTACAGATGTGGAGAAAGACTTTCAAGTACGGTAGCAATGGGAACCAAAGCGAGGAACCAAATGAATTTGCAACATAACTTAGACCGTGCATTGTCTGACACCAGACCAAATATAAATAAGAGTTAAGTAGGACTGATCTCCTCTTTGACTTAATATTTGTTGACTTAGCAAAAACAAAACTTAAAAAACCTTGAGATTTATTTGATTTTTAAATATTTCTTATAAGCACTACAAAAAGAGAAGTGTTGGTGTTTGTTTTCCTTTTTAATGTTTAGTTAGTTGTAGGGGGGTGGGTGGAGGAGACTATTAGCTGATATCTGATTTAGTTCATGGGTTAATGATCTCAGAAAGATTGAGAACCATTGTGGTAGGCAAGTGTTTGTTACACGCGTATGCTAAGGGGCCAATACTGACACTGTCTGGCGACATCTCGGGCTGCATATGTACCGATCTCATTACTAATTGGTAACCTACATAAATTATTATATTACTAGCCATAGTAAGAATACAACAAGTTGGCCACCGGACCCCAAGCACTGATAGTTATAAGGTCGGCCCATTGCGAACGCTGCGTATTGATTTTAGTCTGTTTCTGATTGCTGCCAACCTCAGTGATGTAACAACATTGTGACACTATAGTTATGTTGGTTTCATTATGTATGTGAACGACTTTGGTTAATAATAGTATTTGTACTTTTATTTAAATGCACTATTTAACGCAAGATACCATCAAAAATAGTTTGATCAATGATTTAAATTGCCATTTATCTTCTGCTTGCTGCGCTTTATTATAACAGGCTTAACTAACTTAATGTTTCTTGCTAAAAATAAGTATTGCATTTGAATACGACAGTGTCTGTAATGCGCATTCATGAATCTACGTAATTTACGTATCAAAACTTACACCACAGCAGCAGATTGGCATAAGTCGTGCATAACTGTGAGTCGTCAGTACAGCAAGACAAAAATAAAACATTCCCCCTCTCACATCTTCTAACCCCACACCACAACCTCTGTGCCCCTCACGTAAGCGGCCAAATTTACTGAGCTCACGACCGATTTCACAAACGTCAATTAAAATAAAGTACACTACTGGCCATTAAAATTGCTACACCAAGAAGAAATGCAGATGATAAACGGGTATTCATTGGACAAATATATTATACTAGAACTGACATGTGATTACATTTTCACGCAATTTGTGTGCATAGATCCTGAGAAATCAGTACCCAGAACAACTACCTCTGGCCGTAATAACGGCCTTGATACGCGTGGGCATTGAGTCAAACAGCTTGGATGGTGTGTACAGGTACAGCTGCTCATGCAGCTTCAACACGATACCACACTTCATCAAGCGTAGTGACTGGCGTATTGTGACGAGCCAGTTGCTCGGCCACCATTGACCAGACGTTTTCAGTTTCGTGAGAGAACTGGAGAATGTGCTGGCCAGGGCAGCAGTCGAACATTTTCTGTATCCAGAAAGGCCTGTACAGGACCTGCAACATGCGGTCGTGCAATATCCTGCTGAAATGTAGGGTTTCGCAGGGATCCAATGAAGGGTAGAGCCACGGGTCGTAAAACATCTGCAATGTAATGTCCACTGTTCAAAGTGCTGTCAATGCGAACAAGAGGTGACCGAGACGTGTAACCAATGGCATCACGCCGGGTGATGCGCCAGTATGGCGATAACTAATACACGCTTCCAATGTGCGTTCACCGCGATGTCACCAAACACGGATGCCACCATCATGATGCTGTAAACAGAACCTGGTTTCATTCGGAAAAAATGACGTTTTGCCATTCGTGCTCCCAGGTTCGTCGTTGAGTACAGCATCGCAGGCGCTCCTGTCTGTGATGCAGCGTCAAAGGTAACCACAGCCAAGGCCTCCGAGCTGATAGTGCATGCTGCTGCAAACGTCGTCGAACTGTTCGTGCAGGTGGTTGTTGTCTTGCAAACTTCCCCGTCTCTTGACTCACGGATCGAGACGTGGCTGCACGATCCGTTACAGCCATGCGGATAAGATGCCGCCATCTCGACTGCTAGAGATACGAGGTCGTTGGGATCCAGCACGGCGTTCCGTATTACTCTCCTGAATCCACCGATTCCATATTCTGCTAACAGTCATTGGATCTCGACCAAGGCGAGCAGCAATGTCGCGATACGATAAACCGCAATCGCGATAGGCTACAATCCGACCTTTATCAAAGTCGAAAAAGTGATGGTATGCGTTTCTCCTCCTTACACGAGGCATCACAACAACGTTTCACCAGACAACGCCAGTCAGCTGCTGTTTGTGTATGAGAAATCGGTTGGAAACGTCCTTCATGTCAGCACGTTGTATGTGTCGCCACCGGCGCCAACCTCGTGTGAATGCTCTGAAAAGCTAATCATTTGCATATCGCAGCATCTTCTTCCTGTCGGTTAAATTTCGCGTCTGTAGCACGTCATCTTCGTGGTGTAGCAATTTTAATGGCCAGCAGTGTACGTTTTAAGAACTGTTACTGGTCTGTAAGTACTTTTGTTTGTTACTGGCCAGGAAAGATACCCTCTTAGAAGCTCTTATCGCTGAAATAGGTCAAAGAACCGCGGGCCGCACGAATGCTTGATTCGGGCCGCATTCGACCCGTGGGCCGCAGTTTGATGCCACCAACTTCAGACTCGTACACAGCTGCAATCCGCTTTACACATCTGATAGGTGGGCCGTGCAAGAAGTCGCGTCACCGTATCATGATGCTGAGTATCTCAAGGGAAACGCACGCAATGGTTGGACGGAAGAATAAAACAGTTTGTGACTGCCTGCTACACTGAGAACCACTCGGCGTGACTAATTCGCTGAACAATTTCCTCGCATTATGTATAGCTGAACTAGGTTCTAAATTTTGCTGTAGGTTCAAGAGTACCAACTGGTAGTGAGATGAAATACACCTTCTGAAAGACCTGAAGAGGCTAGGGACGAAACTCAGCTAAATAACACAGTTCGATACGACTGCCGTTTCTCTTAGAATAATGTTCACTGGCTTAGTGTGCGGATCTAAGCTGAAAGAGGTCGAAATTGTCAGTTACGCGCAGACATCTTTGATATATCCTCCGCATGCTGAGTGCTTCGCACTGAGGAAGTTTTTGACGTCGAATAGCACCTTGCACTTCTTTCACCTGGGACTGTTCTCCTTCTTTTCCGACTACTTACATAGAAAAGTTTATACTGAAGAATAATGGTAAGTTTTGCTCCAATTGACGTAGACTCTGAAGCGTTGTTATTCACCGTTTCTTATCCGTTGTCCACATCAACTGAGTGCTTCACTTAAATTGGCAGCTAAGAATCCACTGGTTTGTTGGAACCTGGAGATTTGCGAGTGCTGTCGTCTACAAACACAGAAAAAGAATCGCAGTTTTCTCAAACATCCAATCGCCAACAACAGGCCAAAAGCAGGTCGTCTTAGATTTATTCATGAGCCCTCAGAATAGCGAAATGATGTAGTGGTTAGGACCCTGAATTGAATCTAAAGGTTTAAAAAGCAATGTGTCATTCTGCATTATTAATTTTCTCAGATTTGGTTGCACAGTCTTCAGACATCTTTTGAACGACAATACTGTACAGCTAAGACTTTATATCGCAACGAATTATATCCTTCCACCCTGAATTTTAATACCATTCTCGGACTTTTTCAATTATTTCTTCCATTTTTTTCGATGTATAGATTGATTAGTAGGTGCGAAATGCTGAATCCTGTCTTAAATCCTTTATAATCTGAGCACTTCGTTCTTCGTCTTCTATTCTATTTGTTCCTAAGTTCTGGTACATATTGTACATTATCCGTATTTTCGCAAAGCTTATACCTATTTTCTCAGAAATTAGAACATCTTGGATTGATGACCTCAGATGTTAACTCCCATATGTGGGGCGGCGGGTGGAATTATTTGTTGTTTAAAATGTTCCTATTATTTATGCTGTTGTTTTGCCGTTCTCAACACTGGCTCTCTAACTACAATTTTGGCAACCAGAAAGTGATTAGAAAAACGTGAAGCCTGTAATTAGAATTCCTAGTGCCCACTTCATCTGAGAAATACACTTATAGCTACAGCTTATAGCTCTGAGGAATTAGGAGATTGTCTGGGATTTATAATCAAAAACGATCGTGAAAAAAAAACGTTTGCTATATTCTGAAAGTCACAGATGAAAAAAAAAAGGATCCACACAATCTAACAGAGCAGTTCAGAGCCTAATGCGCTGATGAAACTGTAACTGTCCAAATTAAATGTTTAAGTGAATGCTCGCCATAATTTGATGATTACGTTCATCAAACGCCACGCTAAATAATGGTAGAATGTCTGTCCCGCGGCGGCACGTGAAAATACGACATACGCAAACTGAAGATAGATCATTAAAGTCATCCCAGAATTAACACTTCACTCGAAAATGATTTCATGATTACGCGTATCCCGAGTAACTTAATATGGCATCTGAGGCTGTTTATAGCAATGATACGAACGCGACGCGACTCCCGACACAGATGGTGTGTTATTCAGCGTCTGGAACAAATGGACTTTACGCACTCCTCACAGAAGAGCTGGAGTCTACTGAGGAAACTTGGCGGAGCACAATTCAAGGGACGGAACATCAATAATAAAATGACCCCTAACAAGATATGCTCTTCTATACTACAAACATCCAGAATCCATGCCTCCGCCGCGAAGAAAAAAGAACTGCACCAACTGATGAACGAAGAGCTAGATGCAAGCGAGGAGGAAGCAGGTTTAGCGAACTGGGTAACACAAGAAGAGATAAATATAGCACTAAAGAAAATGTCACCTGGTAAAGCAGCTGGCTGTGACGGCCTTCTTCCAGAATTCTTGAAGAACCTCGGGCCAAAGGGAAGAGTATGGCTGTCTTCTCTTTTCTCTAATATCATAGATACCAGCCGGTTACCAAAGCAATGGAAAAACGCACAAGTCATAGCCATCCAGAAACCAGGGAAAACAGGAGAGAATGCTAAAGATTATAGACCGATATCTTTATTGTGCACCACTTACAAGCTGTTTGAACGAGTCATCCTAGGCAGAATAGAAAGTAAAATAGAAGCTGCTCTTCCCCCAGAGCAAGGCGGTTTTCGAAAAGGAAGAGACTGTTGCGACCAAGTTCTCGCCCTAACCACTTTCATTGAAAGTGGTTACCAAAACAAAAAGAAAACGGGCATGGTATTATTAGATCTCACCTCAGCATACGACACCGTATGGACAAAAGGGATACTGTATAAACTGTCAAAAGTCGTGAAATGCAAGAAGATCATAGATCTAGTCAGAAATATGTTGATAAACAGGAGATTCAAGGTATCTCTGAATGGGAAAACAAGCAGCTACAGGACACTACAAAATGGTCTCCCCCAAGGGTCTGTGCTGGCTCCATGCCTTTTCAATTTATACATAGCGGACATCCCAAACCTGGAATCTCGTTCTTTTATGTATGCAGATGACATCGCTATCGCGGCTCACGCCAACACTTTCGAAGAACTGGAAGAAATTTTAAACAGGGATCTGGAACGACTACAACAATATTATGACAACTGGCACCTCAAAGTAAATCCGACTAAATCCGTGGCATCAATAATGCACTTGTGTAACAAAGATGCAAATCGTGAGCTAAAAGTGCAAATAAAAGGTAAATTGTTGAAAAACGATAGAACGCCAAAATATCTGAGTGTTAAGCTAGATCGCACTCTCACATATAAGAGCCACCTGTACGAAGTCGCCCAAAAAATGAAAACAAGAAACAACATCATAATGAAACTGGCAGGAACAACCTGGGGATGTTCCACTGAAACTCTACGCACATCAGCACTGGCACTTCTATATAGTGTAGCGGAATATTGCGCACCCGTCTGGGCCCGCAGTAGGCATGTCAGATATATTGATGTGCAACTTAACGAGACAATGAGGCTCATAACAGGAACAGTAAGACCCACCCCGAAACCTTGGCTGCCCGTCCTTGCCAATATCGAATCACCCTCGATTAGACGTGAAAGAGCAATCCAGAGGTACAAAGAAAAGTTCAGGGACCTACCTCCTCCCCCTGACAGATTGATGTCAAGAAATCCCTTCTGGAAAGAACTCAAACAACAGATTGATATCGATAACCTGTGGAAACAGCAACGGCAGGAAAGCAAAGTGAATAACAGTTTCCTTATTGAGGACCCATCTCAACGAGTTCCAGGCTTCCAACTCCAACGTAGAGTGTGGGTAACTCTAAATCGTCTGCGGACAGGTGTTGGTCGGTGCGGATATTTGTTGAAAAAGTAGGGTTTCTCCCAGGACCCCAATTGTGAGTGCGGAGAAAGTCAAACCATGCAGCATATAGTTGAGTGCGACGTACACGGACTTAAGGGAGGAAATCTGATGGACATACATGTGATAAGTGACCAAGCACTTTTGTGGCTGGAAACCCTGAAAATTTTATTGTAAATAATTGTAATGTTAATTTAAATTTTTATGTTGATGTTTGTAAGTGTATCACGCTTTGCCTGTAGCTGAACGAGAAATAAATAATGGAGAGAACTGGGGCCTTGCTTCCTCGAGCAGCGTTCTTATATATAAAGCCGCGGTGCGGACGGCTAAGGGAACGCATGATCAAATCGGCTCTCCCGACTAGCCGCTGGGCTAGTAATGCACCACTTTAAGTTACCGAATAAATCATAGCTTCTTTTGCTGATGGCCGATGAAGCTCTCAATTTAAATGTGCAATCAGCACACAGGTAAGTAATCATAATAAATGTCTGATGTGGCTAAGTCAATTATTTTGGGTGAGAGAATTAATTTAATTACACTACACGCAGTAGACGAGCTCTGAACTTGCCCTTTGGAGATACGCTATCGCTATAGTTTTATAGTTATTCAATTGAAACTTCTCACATCTTTATGATTATAGCGAATCTCCCTTCTACTTAAATCTAAACATCCTAGCCTTATTTATTAGCCTACTTAATCTATCTTGCTTCCTTAATTTTTAAGACAAAAACCAGAAAATCATGAATTTCAACTAAAATCTTAATTTGTGAGATCCAGAAGACTGTTTTTACTAAACTATTATGAAAAAGGAATCTAAATATAAATTTTTAAGTCTCTAGCTCTTTTCTGTTGCGCCGATTTTTACAGAAAAACATCCAAATTTCGAAAATGGTGAAAGTTATTGAACTGACATTCAACACACATTAATTTAGTATTACTCCTGACATGCTAGAATCGTTTCAGGTTATTTACTTGATTTTAAAAGTATTGCGCAACATTTATGACGTCAGAGCTAGTTACAGCGGACTAGGCTGGCACATAATGGAAAAACTGATGTGAATTTATTACGGCGTGAGTAGGCTGCTTCCCTACATCACCCTCTACTTAAATTTTTTTTTGAATGTTAATGAATGAAAAAAAAATTAATTACAAAAGGGAAGCAAGAGTACAGCTTAACCCCCTATGAAAAATTAAAATTGAAATGTAAACATATAGAAATATTAAAAGAAAACTGATTACCTACTTCGATTATTTAAATTACTGGCATGTTCACTGCCTCTTAGCAATATTATCCCTCAAAATTTAAGCAAAATCAATAAAACACTTTGGCACACATACTGCCTTAGACAAACAAACACATAAAAATATGTAAAATTATGAAAATCTTAAATCTATTAAATACATTTTTACATACACAAATTCAAAGAAAATAACACAGTTATTCATGATACACAAACAGATGATTATATCTTAGCAGCCTTTTCTAAACCTGAAAGAAATTTTTATAATCATGACAATTTCATTTTTACACACGTGGTTGTAGCCGCTTTGGCTGGCGTTCTACACTTCCATTCACAAGGGTAGAGGAGGGGAAGTTGCTATGGCGTGCGTCCTTCACGTTCACTCTAAATTACGTGGGGAAAGGGGAGGGGTCACTGTGAGTTGTGTCCAAGTCACTCCACGCTTTCACGCAGCTACCAGGCTGCCATTATCTAGTTTGTCCTGTAGAACAAACAAAAAGAGTGCCTCAGACTCTGTTCACCTAATATCTAAGGGTGGGTCACAATGAAATGGGGATATATACATTTTATTCTTCAAGATTTTGCTGGAACAAAGTTAACAAAACTTTTTCAATTTTACTCTCGCAGTTACTTAACTGTCATAAAATCGGTAAACAAATGGCTCAAAACGCCGTTAGTCACGTACTAGAGAAAATTTATGCTCAAGGCATACAATCATATATCCTATTTAATTTCAATTTATTATTTCTGGGCCGGAAAACTGAACCAATGCTCGGTACATTCCTGATACATTTGTATTTGTATTTACTTAGCTGACTCACCTTCGATTACCTTATTCTTAAAGATAATATGAGCATATTTGATTAGTAATTGTCTTCTCAGCTTCGTTGTACATGTGAGTAACTTGTGGTAATAGTACAGTTCTGAGTGTTCAAAACACACTACGTTTAGTTGACTACTAAATCCACTTATTGGTCCTCTGCTGCTGTGTCAATTCCACATCTGTAATTATGTACTTACTTCATTGAAGTGTATTTATGCTGAGCTATAAATAGTGTTTCACGTCTGCCATTATGTTACACAATTATGTTGCTAGTGCATGTAATTTTTTAACACTCACTCTATTAACATTTAAAGCATAGGACGGCACATTTATTTCATATCTATAGTGAATTGCAGCTGATCAGTTTGCTCACGTGCAATCCATTTCCACTCGATCGGACTCTGAAACCACAGGTAGTCTCTCTCGACCTACCACTAAAGTGCATTAAGTAATTATGGCCAAGCGTAATGCTAAATTCCTTAAACCTATAGGACACCATGAGCTGCTCTGTCTCATCTAACATAAGGCTACCTATGGTCGCATTTACGCCTCCAACTCATAACCTCAATACGTGTAGGTGTGTCCTGTCACACACTACACCAAAATAATGACCAGCTCCAACCTTATAAATATTTCAAAGACGTGTCCTTCACGTCTCAACCGCAAACACTGTTCAATTCTATTACACTGCCATTCCTTGCTACACAAGGTGAGTTCATTCTTACAACTTGTCTGCATATTTTCATAACACTAAGCACTCTCTCTTACTATTTATTAGTTAGCTCTAATGCATACAATAGGTTTCACTGCCACTTCAGATCCCGCTTATACACGAATTTGTATATCTATTTTAAATATTATTGTGGGACCGTTCCCAATAAAACAACAACTTTGTACTTATAATATTACCAGGGTTCTATACATACTTGTTACTCAAATACATTTGTATCTTAATTACATCATACTTCTCTGTTGTTTATATCACTGTTAGGTTTGTTACATTAGGTATTTTTCTTCACTAATCGGTGGATAGAATGGTTACAGAACTCATGGCTTGATAACCATGACGGAAAATTTTTATATTGAAAAGAAGGAGTCGAAACTTTGGTAGATATGAAAGATGAAGATTGAGTGAGATCTGAAAAGGAAAGAAGATCTCACACAGCTGGGACTGCATAGCTGCCACATTGTGTAGAGGTTACAGAACAACCTCCTCGCTATAGAATTCATTGGTTTCAGAAAATTTTCATATTGGAAAGACGGGGTCGAAATTTTTGTGGATAGGAAAGATGAAGAATGAATGAGACGTGAAAAGGAAGGAAGATCTCACACAGCTGGGACTGCACAGCTGCCATACCGTGTAGAGGTTACAGAACAATCTCCTCCCTACAGAATTCATTAGCTTAATGCTGGCTTGATAGTCATACCGGAAGATTTTAGTATTTGAGAGTAAGAGTCGAAATCTTGGTGGATAGGAAAGATGAAGAATGAGTGAGACCTGAAAAGGAAAGAAGATTTCACACAGCTGGGACTGCACAGCTGCCACACTGTGTAGAGGTGATAGAACAACCTCCTCCCTACAGCATTCATTCACTACCTATGAACTTCTTTAGGTCGATCATGTTCCTGAGACCTAATAGCTTTTTACTCTTAGGGTACTCTAGCCTATATGCATTGACATGTGTTTTTCCTATGATCCTGAAAGGTCCTTGGTATTTACTAACATTAACCTTCGTCCCAATATCTCCTATTTTTCAGAACTCGTATAGGCAGCTCCCAAGTTTCATCATTAGTTACTACATGTTTATTACTAAAAGGTACTGTAATTACTCCGGTTATCGGCAAGACCATTTTTAGCTGGCTTCTTTCAAAGTCAACAACACTCTGATATTTCGACAAGAAATCTATGCCAATTAAAACCTCAATACTGAGATTGTTTACAATTAAGCATGGATGATCAATTAAATTACCGTTAATGTAAAAGGGCAGCAAAGCTTCTTGCTTTAGCGTTTTTGACACCTTACCAGTAGCACCAATTATGCTTAGTCCTGATACCCTCATTACTGTAAGCTTGTCTTTACCAGGTAATGCATCAAAGAAGGACTGAGATATCGCACTTACCTCACTTCCACTGGCTAAGAGACAACGTACATTGATACCCAACATATTCACTATTATTATAGGGTGGCTTATTCTAGGTTGTACAGGTGGTTCCTCAAATTCATCCAATAGTTCCTTTTGTATTTGTCTCCAACTAAAGTGATCGACATCTGTCTTCATTACGTTTAGGTCAAAGTGTGTAGGGGTTTCCTGAATTACATTTTCAGCTGCCTTTTCCAGTCGGTCTATTAATTTCAAATCGAAACACCGCACGACTTCATTACATTTAGTTTGCTGAACATGACCCAAATTACTGTAGTCTGAGCGATTCTGCGCCTCCAGACCGGGCATAACACTAGTTACAGCTAAACCACTTTCACCATTATCGTCGGGTTCCTTCTCAAGTGACAACTGGTCACAGCTACTAGGTTCATCGACCCCAACAGGCTACCCTCTACATTCTCACTTATCTCCTGTCCTAAATCTATTAGTACAGTATCAACATCCTGCACAGGCACTTTAGATAAGAGCACATCATCCTCATCGTAAATATAGGTATGAATTTCTTCTGCTTCTTCCACTGACAATTCAGTATTTTGTAGCTCTTCCCTATCATTACACTGCTGCGCCTTCTCTTTCTCTTCCCACTTAGAAAGCGTCTCTAACACGGTATCTATCAAATACTGTGAGTGATCTAATATTTCTGCTGTATCCTTAGATGCTACCGATCCTTCATCCACATGTTCAGTCTGAATATTCTGATCTGTCTTGCCAATTCCCGTAACTACTGGCTTAGGAAAAGTAACCGCCTGGTGAGCACCAGTGTCCTCATAGACGGGAACTAGTTTTCCTGCCTCGGCCTCCTACTGCTTCCTTTATTTCCATTATAGTTAACTGGCACAGCATTGCTTTCCGTACTGTTGTTTACCTGCATAATTTTGTTAGGAACAAAATTACTATCATTTGGATGCCATTGTTGGTTCTGATAATTATTTCTCCAATTCCTACCTCTCTTAGGATGGCGAACACCTACTGTTCTGATGTTTACATTGCCATTCTGCTCGTTCTTAAAATTACTACTAGTGTTAATAGCATTTCTGTTATTACGTGCTTGCTCCTCATTGGCAGCCACACGCTCTACACGTTCCAAATATTCAATGAAACGATCCAGATTGTCTCTAGGGGCAGATATATTTCTAGTTTGCCAATACCATGGCAGTTTGGCTTTAAGACCTAGTATTATAATTTCAGGTTTTAGCTTTTCGGCCAAATGTGACAAACGTGAGATCCATGACCTGGCAAACTCTTTAATAGATTCCTTGCCTGCATTGAAGCGTTTTCCACCCAAAAATTCTCTCAACACTTCATTTTGCTTATTGCTAGACCAATACTCATTAATGAAAGCTGTTTTAAATTCCGCTAATATTTTACACTTCAACATAACATCAGCTGACCAACGCATGGCGTCACCTGCTAAATGGCTTCTAATAAATGAGATTTTCTCTCGTTCAGACCAAGTTGGTGGAATCACATCTTCAAAATCGTTCCAGAAATCTAGCGGGTGGATATTTTTATCTGGATCGAACCGCAAGATTTGCCGACACCCTATAAAAGCGGCGTTTGCAGCTACAATTTGTTGCATACTACCATTACCAGAAGTTACTGAAGCTACTTTACTCTCAATGTTAGCAATGTTAGTACTAATATTTTCTACTCTCATTTCAACATTATCTACTCTTTGCACAATATGAGTAGTGTCAGTTTTGATTGCATCTACTTTTGCTTGACATCTGTTTACTTTTATATTAACATCTTTAAACCTATCTGAGCACAGTTCAGACTCCGCCTCGATCTTTTCTGTTAACTTGTGCTCCAGCTTCGCATCTTCCATTTGGAAGTCTCTGCGAACCTCAGCAACTTCGGATTTTACTGTTTTATACATTTCAGAAAATTGTTGAGCAACCTTTTTCTTAATATCCTCATGGTCGTAATCAATTTTATAATTCAAACTGTCCAGATCCTCTTTCAACTTATTGCAACCAGCATTGAAGGAAGTTTCTAATTCAGCTTTTTTGGATTCTAATTTATTGGCCATTGCCTCAAACCGTTTATTAAAATTGGTTTGGCTGGCCACAATCCTGCTATTTACCTCAGTTATATCAGTTGTGCGATTTACTAAAATTGATACAATTTCTTAACAATTTATTCTATAGCGGTTCAAGTTCTTGTAATTAGTTCTTCGTGTGTGATAAAAGTGTTATATATTTTTAATGAAGACAAGTATTTCTTAGTTCAGTTTTTCTCTAAATAATGTAATGTCACCGTGGTACCATACACAAAGCAGTCTCAGTAGAAAGATGGTCACAGTTTCTTTCTTTCGTCGTTGGCTGTGGTGGAAGCCATCTCAGTGACCAAGTTCCTAACAGAAAGGTCGTCGACCAGAACGATAGCAGCCAGGCTGTTGCGTCTCAGGGTAGCCTGTGGGCGTTTGTAGTTATCATGTTACATGAAACAGTTATACAACAGAATTACTACTGCGTAACAGTGCAGCGTCTGCCTCAATAAAATAACAGAAGACCTGAAACTTGCGATGGATGCACAAGATGCGACTATCATATTTTTCTTAAACTTCAGGGAAGCGTTTGTCGACTTCGAAATTTTATTCTCAGACTTAGCAACCTCACTTTTTCGTCAAGTTCAGTGCAACCATTCCGCTCATACTTCGTGCCTCGCCATTAATCCATCATGTCTGGCCCATAAAGTCACAATGGAGGCAGGTAGTAACAGGTGACCCAGGTTTCGGCATCAAGTCCTGCACCCTTCTCATTGTATGTAAATTCATTGTATGTAAATAATGTGTCATCAGTTTGTCCTACTGCAAACGGTGTATATAGGCTGATGACCTCCAGTTTTATCGAAATGCAAAGCCAATAACCCTGGAGACATCTATCGAAAATCTCAAAACCGATCTACAAGTACTATCAAAACGGGTCCAGGATATAGGGTTAAGCTCACCTCATCCAAAACCGTGGTCGTTCTAGTTGGTCATTCTAGACTCATTATCCAGAATCAACGAGAAGTCCTACCACCTTTATCCTTCAAGGGGACAACTATCAACTTCCTTTCGTCAGCAAAGAGTCTAAGAGTAATAATAGATAAAACTGTGTACTGGACTGATCATGTAAGGGCAGTGAGAAAGAATGCATCAGCATCTCACCGTACCCTACTCTCTTGACTTGAAGAAGAAACATGTACAAACACTTACACTTCCAATTATTGATTACAGCGATGTTACCCTGTAAAGCCTTTCTAAGGAAAGTATATGGCGCCTGGAACTGGTAACGAATGTCTGTGTTCTTTGGATATGTTATGTTCGAATCTTTCATAATATTTCATCGTCTTATGCACAGCCATCCTGGCTGGTTGCAGACAAGGGCAGTGATATCCATAACTTCAGTGTTCTCTAAACTGAAAGAACCAGAGGTTGTACAGAGTTTCAGAGAGAGCATAAGAGGACAATTGACAGGAATGGGGGAAAGAAATACAGTAGAAGAAGAATGGGTAGCTCTGAGGGATGAAGTAGTGAAGGCAGCAGAAGATCAAGTAGGTAAAAAGACAAGGGCTAGTAGAAATCCTTGGGTAACAGAAGAAATATTGAATTTAATTGATGAAAGGAGAAAATATAAAAACGCAGTATATGAAGCAGGTAAAAAGGAATACAAACGTCTCAAAAATGAGATCGATAGGAAATGCAAAATGGCTAAGCAGGGATGGCTAGAGGACAAATGTAAGGATGTAGGGGATTATCTCACTAGGAGTAAGATAGATACTGCCTACAGGAAGATTAAAGAGACCTTTGGAGAAAAGAGAACCACTTGTATGAATATCAAGAGCTCAGATGGAAGCCCTGTTCTAAGCAAAGAAGGGAAAGCAGAAAGGTGGAAGGAGTATATAGACGGTCTATACAAGGGTGATGTATTTGAGGACAATATTATGGAAATGGAAGAGGATGTAGATGAAGAGGAAATGGGAGATATGATACTGCGTGAAGAGTTTGACAGAGCACTGAAAGACCTGAGTAGAAACAAGGCTCCGAGAGTAGACAACATTCCATTAGAACTACTGACGGCCTTGGGAGAGCCAATCCTGACAAAACTCTACCATCTGGTGAGCAAGATGTATGAGACAGGTGAAATACCCTCAGACTTCAAGAAGAATATAATAATTCCAATCCGAAAGAAAGCAGGTGTTGACAGATGTGAAAATTAACGAACTATCAGTTTAATAAGTCACAGCTGCAAAATACTAACGCGAATTCTTTAAAGACGAATGGAAAAACTGGTAGAAGCCGACCTCGCGGAAGATCAGTTTGGATTCCGCAGAAATGTTGGAACACGTGAAGCAATACTGACCCTACGACTTATCTTAGAAAATAGATTAAGGAAAGGCAAACCTACTTTTCTAGCATTTGTAGACTTAGAGAAAGCTTTAGACAATGTTGACTGGAATACTCTCTTTCAAATTCTAAAGACGGCAGGGGTAAAATACAGGGAGCGAAAGGCTATTTACAATTTGTACAGAAACCAGATGGCAGTTATAAGAGTCGAGGGGCATTAAAGGGAAGCAGCGGTTGGGAAGGGAGTGCTACTGAGTTGTAGCCTGTTCCCGATGTTATTCAATCTGTATATTGAGCAAGCAGTAAAGGAAACAAAAGAAAAGTTCGGAGTAGGTATTAAAATCCATGGAGAAGAAATAAAAACGTTGAGGTTCGCCGATGACATTGTAATTCTGTCAGAGACAGCAAAGGACTTGGAAGAGCAGTTGAACGGAATGGACAGTGTCTTGAAAGGAGGATATAAGATGAACATCAACAAAAGCAAAACGAGGATAATGGAATGTAGTCGAGTTAAGTCGGGTGATACTGAGGGAATTAGATTAGGAAATGAGACACTTAAAGTGGCAAAGGCGTTTTGCTATTTGGGGAGCAAAATAACTGATGATGGTTGAAGTAGAGAGGATATAAAATGTAGACTGGCAATGGCAATGAAAGCGTTTCTGAAGAAGAGAAATTTGTTAACATCGAGTATCGATTTAAGTGTCAGGAATCGTTTCCGAAAGTATTTGTATGGAGTGTAGCCATGTATGGAAGTGAAACATGGACGATAGATAGTTTGGACAAGAAGAGAATAGAAGCTTTTGAAATGTGGTGCTACAGAAGAATGCTGAAGATTAGATGGGTAGATCACATAACTAATGAGGAGGTCTTGAATAGGATTGGGGAGAAGAGAAGTTTGTGGCACAACTTGACCAGAAGAAGGGATTGGTTGGTAGGACATGTTCTGAGGCATGAAGGGATCACAAATTTAGCATTGGAGGGCAGCGTGGAGGGTAAAAATCGTAGAGGGAGACCAAGAGATGAATACGCTAAGTAGATTCAGAAGGATGTAGGCAGCAGTAAGTACTGGGTGATGAAGAGGCTTGCACAGGACAGAGTAGCATGGAGAGCTGCATCAAAACAGTCTCAGGACTGAAGACAACAACAACAACAACAACAACAGTCTTGTCTACTGTCTTTTCAGCATACACTGTCCCAATACCTCTCATCGACCTTCACGCTTTTGTCTGAGCAACATTCTGAACAACATTGTAGAAACACCTATTCCCATCAGAGCAAAATCCTTTCTGTCCTGTTTCATCGTTCAGCAAATCCCTCGAAATCCTTCTCCGTAGCAGGAACTCAACTGTGGAATAACCTCCTGCAGTATATTAGAGAGCTGAATAACATCTCCAGCTCCTGAAGAAAGTTAATGACATACCTAGTAAAGCAACTATTATGATTACCATCGTCGCTGTATGCACTCGTTACCTTTGTAAATCTCCAGCCAAATCGTCCTCATTTCCCGGTGTTCTTGGCTGGTGCGGCCCTTAAATTTCACTCGTTATAGGAGAAAAAATTCTTTTTGTGTCTGCCCCTATTATTATTATTATTATTATTATTATTACTGCCACTACTACCACCACTACTACTGCTACTAATATAGTCACTGTTAGTGGCAGCAATAGCAGCAGTTAAGTTCTGCCAATAATAACTTTACTAGTTCATAGTCAATATTACTTACATTGTCACTATAGACACTCAAATCATTTTAACACTGTCTTATTAAAATTAATAGGTCTTAGGTAACAATGTTGTAAATAGGTACGGTATGTGTGAATCCTTGGCCGATGTAAGAGAAGATCTAATGATCGTAATCAGTTTAGGTTAAATAAATAAATTAATCAAATAAAATAATGTGCGGCCTACATAGATTGTTCTGAAAGCAAATTCTTTGTTAGGATACCTGTAAATTTTTATTTACACAAATAGAAATAACAAAGTATAAATTATATATATTAGACGGATCTCTTTTTGGCATTGGAGGATCTTTTCGTCTACAACTGTGAAGCACCACTCACTGTCCAGTAGATTGTGATTTAACTATTGAAGTCCGTGATGAAAGCGTTCAGAGAGTGGAACTGACTATTTTAATTAACTTCCACGACATGCACTGTGTGAGTGTGCCTGCTAGGAGGTTTTATACTGTTCCAGATGTACAGCTCAAATGACGGCAACGCTCCCAGTAGTTACAGCGACAATCAGGTGTGGCACCCAGCATGCAGAACGGTTGGCCATGCTACTTCATTGTTGTGTCTCTTGTACGTCAAATATGTAAGTTCTTAGCATGTGTGAAACTGTGCGAAAAGGCGTCCCATCTCAGTGAAAGAAAACTCCGTCAATTTGCACGACACCAGAAGTGGATAGTTGGATAGTAGATTGTTGAAATCATCCTAGGTAATTGCAAAATTTTCGTAGAGCTTGCGCTGGTGTTTCAGTTTTTGTAAAATGTTCAAACGTACCTACTTTTCGTATTTTAAATTAAAAAACCTAGCTATTACCAACTGTTCGTCTAAAATTGTGAGCCATATGTTTGTGACTATTACAGCGCCATCTATCACAAAGCGAAAAAAGTGGTCCAACTAAAACATTCATATTTCTTTACGTACTACACGAATATGTAATAAAAAATGGGGGTTTCTATTTTAAAAAACGCAGTTGATATCCGTTTGACCTATGGCAGCACTATCTAGCGGGCCAACCATAGCGCCATCTGGTTTCCTCCTTCAATCTCGACGAGTTTCTTTCTTTGTAGTTTTTTCGTTTGACGCTTATTTCTTGAGATATTTGGCCCGGTCACGATCAATGGACCACCCTGTACATATAGGGCTTCGTATTATTCCAGAAAGGTAGTACGATGTGACCAGTGACGGTTACTGATGTTAAAAATGGAGTTCAGAACCAAGCTGTAAAAATAAAATAATTTTTTGGAACTCAGTTCATGTAAATATTACCATAGTGATAGCGGAAGGGGTTGTTTCATTCAGTAAGTTTAGCCAAAGCGACTAGAAATGTTTCCTAAAAGCAAATCATGGATGAAGTTACAAATGGTGGTTGGTGATGTACAAAGCACAAGTTCAATCTGGAAGATGCAAGAAATTCTAATGATATTACTCACTCCAGCAGAAACTGCACTCTCGGTGCATTAACTATTATACCCACAGGATACATAGAACTACGTCAAAATGGACATGCTGATAGCATGTGGCCTGATACGAACTATGAATGAAGTACAATCATAACTTAATGCACTGTACGCAAATTTTATTGGAATAAAAAGAAGTGCTCATCACCAAAATCACTAATGGCTGTGAAACCGATATATGAACGTAGGTTCCTTCATTCTTGAACAGCATGCCAATCTAAATTACGTGGCATGTGACTGAGAACAAAAATATTTGTCTCTAATGCATCGTTACTTGAAACTTTGTTCTCAATATGGTCACAAAATACTTCATTTTCTGCTGCAGGCAAATCGCTTCTCTCCTCATGTAAAACGACTGCCTTGCCACTTAATATTCACATCACCATCTTCAGTTAAAATGATAGCTTCTAATGTATCCAGTCCCTTATTATTTTTATCTCATACATCAAACAAATTCTTGTACACAAATTTTATTGGAATAAAAAAAAATGTGCTCATCACCATAATCATTAATGACCGTGAAACCGATATGTGAATACTGGTTCCTTCATCCTTGAACAGCACGCCAGTCTAAATTAGGGGGGATATGGTTGACAACAGAAGCAGAACTGGGTCGTCTGCGCAGCAGTTGTAGCCATAGTGCCGTGGTGGCATAATCGTTAGCATTCCTGCATAGTTAGCTAGGAGATTTGCGTTCAAGTCCCGACTGTGACACAAATTTTAATTCATTTATTCAGCCTCCATCATTATTGTAGAAAAGATGAGACTTAAATGTCTTGAGGAAACTTTAAGTATAAGATCTATTCTTACCCACTTTACTTATGCTAATCGGCCTTTTACTTTCTTTCCCGGCGGGGTCATGGATTTTTTCTGCCTCGTGATGACTGGGTGTTGTGTGATGTCCTTAAGTTGGTTAGGTTTAAGTATTTCTAAGTTCTAGGGGACTGATGACCATAGATGTTAAGTCCCATAGTGCTCAGAGCCATTTGAACCATTTTTGAACTTTCTTTCAGTTCACTTACCTCAGAACTACTATTTTGTACTCACACTGTCTTCATTTACTATATCATCTTTCTGTTTCATCATTTCATCGAGTCATGTATTAGTTTCATATATTTTGTTCTTTTTCTTAATGATGCTCTCATTTGACACTAATACTAGTTATAATACTTCCTTAGAGTTTTCCTACATTTTTTTATGAATCAGCCTCATTGTTTGCATCGTAAGTGCCATACTCTCCGCAGATGGCTCCATAATTAATTCACTTTACAATCACTAATACTCAAATAATATTAATCCAAAGTCAGGTGCTGATTGTAAACTAAATTTGCTAAACATCCAGTCCTACAGAACGATCACCATCACTTGGCGTTTGGTAGTAGTTAGACTCAACCAAACTACACAATGCTCCCATCCGAACACTCCAAAGTGAACTAAAGTTTCTCTCCAGACAATCGACAGTAATAAATAACAGAAAATTGACCTTTTCTGGGAACGTTCACCTTCTGGTTTTAAAATAGGTCATAACATAGTTATTGGCATTAACACAGATGAACATACAGATTTTAAATTCTTACACTGGAGGAAAATATATGTAGCTTGGGAAATGCGATCTAAGTAATGTTTAAAATTACCGGCAACACAAGACAAAATAAGAGTAATTTTCTGTTTTCAGTCAGTGTTGAACAGGATCAGTCGGTACGTTTTTAGTATGCTAATTGCTTAACTTTGACAAAACTGGAAATTTGTCAGGATCTTGATAATAATACGGAAAATGTAAATTTATATAGAACACTCTTTCTTTACAGTTGATACAATCACTATATTCGAGACTCTTACAAAATCAGAATTTCGTAAGCTGCTACAATTAAATAAAAGTAACTTCGTGTTACAATAACATATACATTTTCGGTACGCCAGGCGACAAGTCTTAATTGTCAGTTTCATTTCCAACTTCACTCCTCCCTAAGAAACATATGGGAAAACCATACTATTTGTAAACTGCGCAAAGTATCACATCAAAATACCTGTACAAAAAATTTCGGCTCGCGGCCTTTTCCGTTTCATTACACAACGACTCTCTACCACACTCAGCCTGTCATGCAACTCTTCATACTCGACTATCGCTTCTCCTCCCGATCTCTCGTTCCATCTCGATTAATCTATGCTTCCCACTCAATCGAGCTCCACCATCACCCGATACTGCTTTCTAGTGACGAAAAGGGGAGACATCTGTGTGTCTTCCGAATATGTTATCCAGTTTCTAAACACAGTATGATTACATTTTAAAAAAGAAAAGAAAACAACTCAACAGATCTTAATGTCATGTAACTCCCTTCACTGCTCAGCAACATATAAACACAGATTTTCATTGATATTGAGAGGCACCCACATGCCTTGCTCATACTGTGGCATCAAGCAGTCAGGCCTGCAAGATGAGTGGTCTGCCAAGCGAGTGGACTCATTCTTATTTATCAAGTAACATGAACTCTAGTACTCACAATTAAGTTACAAGTTATTCTCCTGTTTTAATATTACGCAACGGAAACGGACATATGACTATTAGTAATTTACACAACTCTGACTGTTCACTACGCACTGGCAATACCACATTTTCTTTTTTATTTAACGGCTTTCATCAACATGTGGCCATCGCACTGAATATGAATGGCGCACACATTATAAATTCTTGATATCGTGACAACATACAATTCGAAGGAAAAGGCCACCAATCTTTTTCTTTTCACTATCTTATTTATTCCGATAAATTCTATAACCTAAACACACAAATTCTATAACCTACAACAATAACACATGAGAAATTCCGCCGAGAGGGCATGGCTTTACATTGGTGATTCTCTATCTTATGGTCTCGTAATTATTTAACGCTATAGTGCATTTTCTGGATAGGATGGTTGATCTTTTGCTATATCTCACACTTCGACTCTCACAACCATCATCACGAAAGTTTCCTCCAGACCGAGCGGTACAAAAGGAACATGCATACCCCACTACCTCTGAAACTACCTTGCTACTCTCCCATGCAAACCACACATACTTAAATTACATGACATACACCACACTGCAACATGGAATACAACACAAGGAATAGTCACAACATTATAATCACATCACTTTCAGCTTCCCCACTTCAATTAGTATTCATCCCAGTTTCACACGACACTGTCCCACTTCGTAACTTTTCTTTCCTACTACGAACTCTGGAGGATATATGCACGTCTTCCTGTGCAATGCAAGCCAAGTGGCGTTGCTGGATAGACGGCTGACTCACCTTGCTTCTCTCTCAGAGTATTATAGTTTGAATCAAGCGTCACACGGAAACATAACACGCAAAGTAATATTAAGAACATATTCATCACACACACGAGTCCTCAACTGATACCATGGACGAGTACCTCTCTTTATCCTTTGTCTCATACACAGATTGAGACTCACACAGTGCTCACCACGTGGAAGTACTCGTCTCTAATTTCAAGTCCTGCACACGCCATTTCTTAAATATTTCCAACTTATAGTACACACACTAGTAATTCAGCTTAACTTTAGCACTCGGATGTATTTCAACTTATTGCTACACGTGGTTTCATTGTCATTTATTTTGTGGGAGTGCACATGTGATCAATTAAATAAATAAATTGCCATTCTTTCCCACCCTGGTATCCGGCTTCGGTGTATTAATTGAAATTGAGTTATTATTAGAAAAAAATATGTTGTACTGACAAGGATAAGGAAGAATGTTGTACCTATTTCCAATGTCGGGCGGTACTGTACCCTTTCAGTATAACCACTATCTATGTTTAATGCCGAGAATGCTTTTGTTTGACCTCGTAAATGGAAATGGAGTGCACAATTCCGGATGATCATGTCCCTCAGGACAGCTTTTATTTTTCTTTTTCTGTAAAACACGTTAGGCGTTTGGTGGACGAAAAGCGTAATTAAATAAATGGTTCACTGGGAGCGTGCTCCCGAAATAAATTGTTCCTCTGTTAGTGAGCCGAGACGAAGTTGTGCTCCAGACATCCCTGGCGTCCAGCCGCCCTCGTCTGGGAGCCCGTTTTTAATCAGAACCGCGTCCGGCACAGATGGTCGCGCCGGGACCGCAACTTTTCTTTCCCGCTGGTAATTAGTCACGTGACGTTAAGTTGCTGCGACGTGATAGCCGTTCAGTTAACTGCGGCCCAGGGAGCCGGTGAAGACTCCTTCCCCCACAATCTTTTCCGCAGTTAGGCCTTAATTGTTCCCCAGGGTCTACGAGAAACTCCCTGAGGCTCTCGTTCTGCTCCGCAACCCATCTTACTCAGATTGGTTTCGCGCTAAATGACAGCAATTCATGCTTCTGTCGAATATGAGATAGAGGAAATATTATCTATAAACTGTCTAAGGGTTTTATCGAAGAAAACGGTGTCGTGTGCTAAATGAAAGAGATTCATGCTTCTGTCGAATATAAGATGGAGGAAATATTATCTGTAAACTGTCTAAGGGTTTTACCGAAGGAAACGGCGTCGTGTGCTACTGAGTCCTATAATGGATTTTACTAAGCCCTACTCGAGCAGTTATGTTATGATATCGTTACGTAAAGGGCAATACTTAAAAATATATGTTCGAAGCGAGTGGAACTTGTTTCATGCCTTGGTAAGAGTTATAAAAAAATATAGGTTAGCTACAGCGCTGCTACGATGAAACACGTCTTTGCTGGTATTAAATTTCCTTTAGTCCGTTATCTAGACAGAAGGAGAGACTGTAAGTTCCACATGAATCGGTATAAACGATGAGGCAGCTAAGACAGGCCACTCAAAATGTATCCAGAATGTTTTTTTTTAATAAAAACTCCACAAACGATTGTACTTAATCCAAATTTAATAAGGACAACCGGTTTCGTGGCTTGTAGCCACATCATCAGATGCACATAAACATTAAATTGTGGTACGCAACATGGCAAAGAATGTAGAAGGGCCAACGATCTTAATTAAGACTATAATGCCCTTAGGGCTGATAGACAATAACTAAAAAGTTAGTCGAGGGATAACTTCTGCATATAAACATCAAAACAACGTAACCAACATTGTTTTAATCCTTACTTCAGAATTTGTCCCTCGCTTGTTACCTTATTCGACTCGTTGTGTACCATGTTTTAACGTTAATACGCACCTGATAATGTGGTTATAAGACACGAAACCGGTTGAATCTAATTGAAATTGTAATTACAATGAAATACAGACCATTAGCTGCTTACAGGCGTTGATAAATATCAAGGAGGGAGAGTTGAAAATGTGTGCCCCGACCGGGACGCGAACCTGGGATCTTCTGTTTAGAAAGCAGACGCTCTTTTTTATAATAAACAAAAACAACGCTGACAGCTGGTAAAACTTCAAATGTTCAAATGTGTGTGAAACTTTATGGGACTTAACTGCTAAGGTCATCAGTCCCTAAGCTTACACAATACTTAACCTAAATTATGGACAAACACACACACCCATGCCCGAGGCAGGACTCGAACCTCCGCTGGGATCAGCCCCACAGTGCATGACTGTAGCGCCTGAGACCGCTCGGCTAATCCCGCGCGGCGGTCGTTGTGTTCATTAGTTGCGGACGTCACATGATATCCGTTGAAGTTCGTTGTTGATCCTTTCATTCAGTTTTTTATTACAGATGCCGAACACGCTGAACTACCGTGCCGGCGTCCGACTGAGCCGTTGAGGACAGAGCCGCGAGTAATGAGTATAGTTGGCAGGGGCACTACAAATTTAGTGTGTGGACGTTAAATTGGAAATGTGGGTCTCACGGGGAGCGTGCCTGCAGTCGCACCATCCTCTTGTGTCCTCGATGGTTCAGTTGGATAGAGCCTCTGACATCTGAACAGTAGCTCCCGGGCTTGAGTCCCGGTCGGGGCACATATTTTCAACTGTCCCCGTTGATATTTATCAACGCCGGTAAGCAGCTAATGGTCTGGATTTCATTGTAATTTCATTCTTCGAGAGCTGCAAGATCACCAAAAGTATCTGATCTTTCGGACATGTACGAAAGAACAGATACCATCTTCATATTCTTACGCTAATTAAAATTGGTTTAAATACAGCTGTTTAGGGAGTTATTGCTACAAAATGTACTACCACTACAGCGGATGCCCAGACTATAGAGTCGTTTGAACATTCAGAATAAAGAGATATCTCGAGTTGCTGTTTTCGCCGAGTTATAGCGGACAATATGACGAATTTTCTGACATTCGTGAGTAGTTTTCGTGGTTTGTAGTCACCTACTTACGACACCGACATTTTTTTCTAATGGAAATAATATTTTTTCTGTGGCATTTTAAAGAAGCTTCTAAGAGAACTTCAACGACATGACAAGTATGCGTCTATATCAAATAGTATCAATGTAAAAGCGCCGCAAGCCATTGTCCCACCATCAGGAGAAGAGGTTCCACAAACGTCTGCCCTATTATACCAAATGCATGTAAGTACGGAGTTGCCAGACCATTTTGCGTTTCCTGAACGACCATTCCAATGCTCTCCAAATGTTCTCCTAAGAGGATGTGTTATTACATGGACGACATGGGATGGACATTCGTCGTGTTGGTACCACAGTGATTGCCTTATGTCCAGTGGAATGTCTTCCAGTAACTGTGGTATCTGTATATATTAGGAGCTCGACACGTGAGTTTATTTAGATTCCTGTCAATAAAACAGAGACCAATGATGTGGGTCTTGAAAAACACGAATCAAACGTAGACAGACCAAGAGCATTGTTTCTGTCCACTTCTTTGAATCAAATGGATTTTCAACTGACGATTAGTGCATCTTCCGAAGATTGACTTGCACCTCGTTTGTAAACAATGCTTCTTTCCCAAACAAAATTTGGTTGGTTGGTTGGTTGATTGGGGCTGAAGGGACCAGATAGCAAGGTCATCAGTATCTTGTTTCCAATGTGGTCCTTTTAGACTAATTGACATCTCAGAAAATTGAAAACGATAAAAGGTAAAAGGCTAAAAAATGTAAAAGTGCAGTCTTGTTGTCAATGGTGAAAGTGAAATGAGGGAAAATTTGGCTTAGGTGTACCACATAACTTGGTAATTTTCGTGGATAGCATTCGAAGAACTGTAACCACTTCTGGAAGTCATAACCATGTAGCTGTAGATCCAGCGACATGTGAAGAGATGAAATGCGATAGAACGATCCTCCTAAGCACAGAGCATTAGACCGTGGCATGAACAATTCCGAAAAACAGGTTGTTTGTGTAAAGGCAAATCGCCGGGATGTTCCCGAGTGTCTGACACAGACATCGAACGCATCCGCCGTAGTTTCACAAGTCCGCTGAAATCCTTTTGCCGTGCAGCTCGACAGCTCAATATGTCCCCAATGTCCGTCTGGCGTGTGTTGCGTCGACGTTTACTCCTGAAACCATACAAAACTCAGCTACTGCAAGCTCTTCGTGAAGGTGCCAAAGAGCACCGTGTGAAGTTCTGTAATTTAGTCCTAGGCAAGATGGAGGATGGCAGTTTTCTTCCACGTTTGGTCTTTAGTGACGAGGAAATATTCCATTTAAACGGAAACGTGAACCGAATGGTTCAAATGGCTCTGAGCACTATGCGAATTAACTTCTTTGGTCATCAGTCCCCTAGAACTTAGAACTACTTAAACCTAACTAACCTAAGGACATCATACACATCCATGCCCGAGGCAGGATTCGAACTTGCGACCATATCGGTCGCGCGGATCCAGACTGTAGCGCCTAGAACCGCATGGCCACTACGGCCGGCAAGGTGAACCGACTTAATGTGAGAATACGGGGTGCAGAACAACCACATGAAGTTGTACAACATGAGAAGGTCTCTCCTAAATTTAATGTGTTTTGCGAAGTTTCAAGGGAAAAGGTGTATGGTCCATTTTTTTTTTTGTCGGGAATACTGTTACAGGAAGCACATATCTCGATATGCTTGAGAACTTTCTTTTCTCACAGTTGGAGACTGATTCAAACGACATCAACTACCAACAGGATGGGGCATCACCACACTGATATCTGGAAGTGTGGGAATTTTTAAATCAAAGGATTACTGAGCGATGGATCGGTCGCGCTGGATCGAATGATTCAGCCTTGCGTTACTGGCCTCCAAGGTCACCGGACCTTACTGTATGTGATTATTTCTTGTGGGAGTTTATAAAAGACTATATTTATGTGCCTCCATTACCAACAACAATAAATGAACTGTCTGCGACATCGCATAATAGCATCTGTGGAAGCTGTAACTTAAGACATGCTCGCTACAGTGTGGGAACAATTTGAATACCGCGTTGATATATGCCGTGCATATCGGGAGGGGGGGGGGGGAGGGGGCGACATATTGAACACCTATGAAAAGTTATGAAAAAAACTATTTGAGTTTCCCGTTCATCATAAAACAAAATTCATTATTTATGTTTATTAGTTTCAGAAATGTAGACGTGCCAAATCGGTTAATACTCTTTGATACACCCTGTATAAAATTTCACTTACATAACATTAAAAACATGCCTGACATGACAGTCGTTACTGAGTAATACTTCACCAACGTGCAGCTCTTGCAGATTAGATTAGATTAGATTAGTACTTGTTCCATAAATCATGAATACGACACTTCCTAATGATGTGGATCGTGTCAGGTTAATAAAAGGTGTCTATTCAAGATATTACATTAGACAAAATAATACATGACACTGAATATTTTTAATTTTTTTGTGGGGTTGGGAAATTACCCACTTACTATATCAAAAAATTCATCTAATGAGTAGAAGGAGTTGCCATTAAGAAATTCTTTTAATTTCCTTTTAAATGCTATATGGCTATGTGTCAGACTTTTGATGCTATTAGGTAAGTGACCATAGACTTTTGTGGCAGCATAATTTACCCCCTTCTGAGCCAAAGTTACATTTAACCTTGAGTAGTGAAGATTATCCTTTCTACTAGTGTTGTAGCCATGTACACTGCTATTGCCTTTGAATTCGTTCGGATTGTTAATAACAAATTTCATAAGTGAATATATATATTGTGAGGCTACAGTGAAGATTTCTTGCTCTTTAAATAAGTGTCTGGAGGATGATCTTGAATGAGCTCCAGCAATTATTCTGATTACACGCTTTTGTGCAATGAACACTCTTTTACTCGAAGATGAGTTACCCCAGAATATGATGCCATACGAAAGCAGAGAATGAAAATAGGGGTGGTAAGCTAATTTACTCAGATGTATATCGCCAAAATTTGCAATGACCCTAATAGCATAAGTAGCTGAACTCAAACGTTTCAGCAGATCCTCAGTGTGTTTTTTCCAGTTCAACCCCTCATCAATGCATACACGTAGAAATTTTGAATATTCTACCTTAGCTACCGATTTCTGATCGAAGTCTATTTTATTAATGGGGTCATTCCGTTTATTGTGTGGAACTGTATATACTGTGTTTTGTCAAACTTTCTGCACTCTTCCAGTTAGGTACGATTTAAACCATTTGTGCACTGTACCATTTATACCACAGTACTTGAGCTTATCTAGAAGTATTCCGTGATTTACACAATCAAAAGCCTTTGATAGATCACAAAAAATCCCATCGGGTGCACTGAGCTGCAAGCATACATTAGCCTTCAACAACTCCATATACATATACAGCTCTAAGTTCTGGTGCTCTGCCATTTTGAGCTACTTAACTGTATCCTGTAGGTCAGGTGTTGTTATATTCTGAATCTCTGTCTCATGTTCGTTGCCTGCAAAGGAGCATATATCCTGAAATTGGGATCGATCTTCTTTAGTTCTTCGTTCTATGTCTTCCATCTATTTGTATGATTCTCCTTTATTTATTTTTTATTAATCTGTATGCAATACCTTCGAAAGAAGGAAGTAGCATTGTCTCTTTCACCTTTGACGCTTTTTTGTAAACGTGACAGACACGAAGGAAGGGCAGAAGTTTTCAGAAGTCGCAGAGTACAAACTTGTTGAAACGTGGTGTTGCGTTTTCTCGCGAAGTAAGAATCCAAAATTATGACGCGCAAGTAGGTGGCCCACTGAGAGAACCGGCGGAAGTCTGTGCTGCCGTGGTGCAGGCGCCGCCAAGTGTCGCCACGCGCGCCCCTGGCGGTGCACTTGGTAAGGAGGCGGCGGTTCCCTCCCCCGGGCGACCGGAGTGCTTTCTTGTGTCGATTCTTGTCGGCAGGACGGCCTGGCGCGGCATAATGCGAGAAGTTGCGCCGAAACATCGGCCCCATCCTGCGGTGTCCTAGATTTGCCTTCCCAGCAAGTGCCCGGCGCAAACACGTGGCGCGCCCCAACCAGTTACTGGGCCGGGGTGCCGCGCTGTGCACAGGGAAGTTGCTTCTAGGCCGACGGCAAAGAAAGGAAGATCAAAGTTCAACGTCCAGTCGGCGACGAGGTTACTAGAAGCGGAAAAAAAGCTCGTATTATCGAACTCTAGGAAAGGAAATCAGTAACGTACCTTTCAAAAGAACCACTCCAACACTGCCTAACTCAATTATAGGTAACAACAGAAAAAGTAATCTCTGTGGCCCTACGGGGATTTGAATGTCTTACCATCGCATCATCCTCCTTAATCTAAGTCGAGGAATGAGTAAATTATCTTCAACTTTTCTGTCCCTTCAGAAATTCTTACAGATCATAATGGGTGTTGGGTATAGCAGTCATGTAGAGATGAATACAACAGCACAAGAAAAATGTGGAGGACAATATGTAACCAGTCTCAAGTGCTGACTAAAACAAGAAAAGTTACTACCATATGTTCTCTGAGTGTATAGAAACTAGCTGGCTAACTGCCATTACCAAGGTGTGCACTTATGCATAATTCTGTGAGTCCTCCTCCTCTCTCCCTTCCCGTGTCCATCTCCTCCTGCCCCTCTTTCTCTTCCTCACTCCCTCTAGATCCGTTCATCATCCACTTCTCTCCGCCCACCTCCTACTCCGATCCCTCTCTCCATCCCCATCTTCTTTGCTCATTTATAAGGAAAAAAAAAGGTTCAAATGGCTCTGAGCACTACGGGACGTAACTGTTGACGTGTCATCAGTGCCCTAGAACTTAGAACCACTTAAACCTAACAAACCTAAGGACATGACGCACATCCATGTCAGAGGCAGGATTCGAACCTGCGACCATAGCGGTCGCGTGGTTCCAGACTGTAGCGCCTAGAACCGCTCGGCCACCCCGACTGGCCCCATTTATCCCTCGCTCTCTCTCTGTCCAACTGCTCCTTCCTCTTCTCTGTCCACCCATGTTTTCCTCCTCACGCCTCTCTCTTCCCCACCCCCCTCCTCATCACAACAACAACACACTGCTGCTTCTTACCCTCACGCATTTCTTTCCACAGAGTAAGTAAGAGAGCCACTTGTATGAATATCAAGAGCTCAGATGGAAACCCAGTTCTAACCAAAGAAGGGAAAGCAGAAAGATGGAAGGAGTATATAGAGGGTCTATACAAGGGCGATGTACTTGAGGACAATATTATAGAAGTGCAAGAGAATGTAGATGAAGAGGAAATGGGAGATACGATACAGCGTGAAGAGTTTGACAGAGCAATGAAAGACCTGAGCCGAAACAAGGCTCCGGGAGTAGACAACATTCCATTAGAACTACTGACGGCCTTGGAAGAGCCAGTCCTGACAAAACTCTACCAACTGGTGAGCAAGATGTATGAGACAGGCGAAGTACCTTCAGACTTCAAGAAGAATATAATAATTCCAATCCCAAAGAAAGCAGGTGTAGACAGATGTGAAAATTACCGAACTATCAGTTTAATAAGTCACAGCTGCAAAATACTAACTCGAATACTTTACAGACGAATGGAAAAACTGGTAGAAGCCGACATCGGGGAAGATCAGTTTGGATTCCGTAGAAATATTGGAACACGTGAGGCAATACTGACCTTACGACTTATCTTAGAAGAAAGATTAAGGAAAGGCAAACCTACGTTTCTAGCATTTGTAGACTTTGAGAAAGCTTTTGACAATGTTGACTGGAACACTCTCTTTCAAATTCTAAAGGTGGCAGGGGTGAAATACAGGGAGCGAAAGGCTATGTACAATTTGTACAGAAACCAGATGGCAGTTATAAGAGTTCCCTTTCAGGGTAGCAGTGGTTGGGAAGGGAGTGAGACAGGGTTGTAGCCTCTCCCCAATATTATTCAATCTGTATATTGGCAAGCAGTAAAGGAAACAAAAGAAAAAATCGGAGTAGGTACTAAAATCCATGGAGAAGAAATAAAAACGTTGAGGTTCGCCGATGACATTGTAATTCTGTCAGAGACAGCAAAGGACTTGGAAGAGCAGTTGAACGGAATGGACCGTGTCTCGAAAGGAGGATATAAGATGAACATCAAGCAAAACGAGGATAATGGAATGTAGTCGAATTAAGTCGGGTGATGCTGAGGGAATTAGATTAGGAAATGAGACACTTAAAGTAGTAAAGGAGTTTTGCTATTTTGGGAGCAGAATAACTGATGATGGTCGAAGTAGAGAGGTATAAAACGTAGACTGGCAATGGCAAGGAAAGCATTTCTGAAGAAGAGAAATTTGTTAACATCGAGTATAGATTTAAGTGTCAGGAAGTCGTTTCTGAGGGTGTTTGTATGGAGTGTAGCCATGTATGGAAGTGAAACATGGACGATAAATAGTTTGGACAGTAAGAGAATAGAAGCTTTCGAAATGTGGTGCTACAGAAGAATGCTGAAGATTATGTGGGTAGATCACATAACTAATGAGGAGGTATTGAATAGAATTGGGGAGAAGACGAGTTTGTGGCATAACCTGACAAGAAGAAGAGACCGGTTGGTAGGACATGTGCTGAGGCATGAAGGGATCACTAATTTAGCATTGGAGGGCAGCGTGGAGGATAAAACTCGTAGAGGGAGACCAAGAGATGAATACACTAAGCAGATTCAGAAGGACGTAGGTTGCAGTAGGTACTGCGAGATGAAGAAACTTGCACAGATAGGGTAGCATGGTGAGCTGCATCAAACCAGTCTCAGGACTGAAGACCACAACAACAACAAGTAATATGTGTAGCAAGGCTGATTGAAATTGGTCCAGGGTTTGGGACGAACTTTTTAAACACAGCTTTGCCTGCGTACGCACGTGTCTCATACATTTCACTTATATGTAACATATTGTGCATATATTTGTAGGCCTATACGTATTTCGCATATACCTCTAGCGAATTTCGATCTGCAGTTCTGTTTTCACGCAGATGATTATGATACTGTATCTCCTGAACTATATGTCGTACAATGAAATAATTTTGTAGGTGCGTCCTGTGATCTATGTGGACACTGAGAAATGTTTTGCGACTACAGTAGTAAAGAAGTAATAAATTAAAGCGTCATGCATGTTCCGATTTACCCACTTGGCATTCCATTTTCTAGCGTCTGCAGCTCCACTAATTATCGCCAAATAGCAACTGTGAACTACACTCGGATGTGTAGAGTAAACAAACATGTAATAGTCGATTACAGCACTTGCAGTGTCCTACTTGACACAGTCACGTCCTTTAAACATCTCGGAGTAACGTTTCGAAGCGGTATGAAATGGAACAAGCGTGTGAGTATTGTGATAGGAAAGGCAAATGGTCGACTTCCGTTTGCTGGGTGACTTCTAGGAATTTGTGGTCCATTTGTAAAGGAGTCCACTCATAGGTCGCTAGTGCAACCTATTCGTGAGTGCTGCTCGGGTGTTTGGGATCCGTAACAGGTCGGATTAAAAGAAGACATCGAAGCAGTTCATTGCATGTAAGGACCACGAAGATAAGGTACGAGAAATTAGGGAACATACGGAGGTATGTAGATAGTCGTTTTTCCCTCGTTCTCTTTGCGAGTGGAGCAGGAATGGAAATGACTAGGAGTGGTACAGAGTACTCTCCGCAACGCGCTGTAAAGTGGACTGCATAGTATCGATGTAGATATAGAGGTACATGTAGGAATAAAAAGTGACTGTCGATAAACAAACCCATAGCATCGGGAATAGCAACACGTGAAACAAAACCGTTATGAACTTACGCAGCAACCTAATAAAAGCAGAAATAATGTCCAATTGATTCTGCTAAAATTGGATGGAAAGGATGACAAAGGACGAATGAAACAGATCTTCAGCAGCTCGGGAAAAAAGCGCAACACGAACGAATGGGAATCAGAGAAGTTAAAGAACGTAAAAATATGAAATGAAGTAGAAGAAATGATTTCATGGTGAATATTTCACTTTGAAGCGGAATGTTTTGAAACTGACCATCAGATTAAAAGTGTGGGTGGGTCCGCGACCTAGGCAGTGTATCGGCTTGCAGTGCTGGTCAGGCATACAGTTTTATTTCGACAGGAAGCTTTAGTATCGCAAAGATTATGTGTGGTTAAGTTGGCAAAGAACGAAAAATAAAAACCAGATACTGTGGTAACTCTGTGAATGAAAACGAACGACAATTGTCAGAGAATTAAAGAAAAACCTTCGAGTACTTTACAAAGAAGAAAAAAAATTTCATGACGATTGTGCTAAAAATACGACTCTATGGTAAAAAGAGAAAAGGACCGCGGGTGAACTTGTAACAAAAAGAAGAAAGAAAAACAGACGAGATGGAGTGCTGGAACAATATTGGTGCACAACGAACGGCAAATAGATGGATACTGAAATCGGCTCGTAGCTCTTACATAGCTGCGACGAACACACACACACACACACACACACACACACAAAGACATGAGACCACAACTCGCTTATCATCCAGTGTGTATTCGGATTATTTTCTCCGGATTTGGCCTCAAAAAGTCACATTGTGTCTGCTGCCAGGACTGAGAGTATAAATACTCGCGGCCATAATGTCTCCTATGACGACAGGAGATTAAATATGGGATTCGGCGCCACCTCCGCCCGGCCTGCGTCACGCTGAGCCTTTTGCAGCGCTGGTTCGCACTGCGCCCCCTGTCTGCCGCACCGCCGTCCACAAAAATGAAAAGAAAAGGAAAGAGAAAAGCGGGTCGCAACAAAAAAGGAAAAATATGACGGCGCGGGTAGCGCGCGCCGTGCCTCGATGACGGCGAGATGCGTGCACCCGGCCGGGCAGCCGGCGGTGTGCGCACTTTTTATTGTCTTTGCAGCTGCGCAGTACACGGGCGGCAAGAGTGGCAAAGCCCCGCCCGCAACCGCAGACAGTGCGCGTCAAAGGGACGTGCGCCTTGCTGCGGGAAATCTTCGAACAATAATACCTCACCACATTCGCTGTACAGTGTCACATAACTTCTCGCATCCTTAATTTATAGGCTCGACTGCTGGTTTGGAAATTAAGCTTCAGTTGCGACACGCCTCAAAGTTTTCATTTATCGGCACGTACATTACTGTTATAAAGTCTTGCGCGTAACTACAGAATTTTGACAATTTTCCTACACAATTTTTCAAAATCCATTCGCCTATTAAATTTCAGACATTTGTTACAGAAGGATTGTCTATTAGTGAGAGGTAACATTATAATGAAGGACAATATGGTTTCTAATATTTTAATTCAAGGAAATATGTCCACGGTACGTACCTATCAAATGGTTCAAATGGCTCTGAGCACTATGGGACTTAACTTCTGAGGTCATCAGTCCCCTAGAACTTAGAACTAACCTAAGGACATCACACACATCCATGCCCGAGGCAGGATTTGAACCTGCGCGCGTAGCGATCGCGCGGTTCCAGACTGTAGCGCCTAGAACCGCTCGGCCATCACGGCCGGCACGTACCTATCTGTAGAATGTAATGCCACATCACCAGGGACGCTATGCAGACGCTCTCTTCTGTCCACCATCCACCGGTTTATTCCCCCCCCCCCCCCCCCCCCCCCAGGACACTGTGTCTGTCTCTCTCAATCCAGTGGCAACTGTGTGAGTTAGGTATCACTCTCTTTGAGTAGCCCCTCTTAACATAATCATAGAATATGTACTGGCCAGGACTCAGTCACTTACCTTCGATAGGTAATGTCTTAACGACACATATATCCACTTAATAATTGTTATTATACTACTGGCCATTACAATTGCTACACCACGAAGATGACGTGCTACAGACACGAAATTTAACCGGCAAGAAGAACATGCTGAGATATGCAAATGATTAGCTTTTCAGAGCATTCACACAAGGTTGGCGCCGGTGGCGACACCTACAACGTGCTGACGTGAAGAAAGTTTCCAACCGATTTCTCATACACAAACAGCACTTGACCGGCGTTGCCTGGTGAAACGTTGTTGTGATGCCTCGTGTAAGGAGGAGAAATGCGTACCACCACGTTTCCGACTTTGATAAAGATCGAATTGTAGCCTAGCGCGATTGCGGTTTATCGTACCGCGACATTGTTGCTCGCGTTGGTCGAGATATAATGACTGTTAGCAGAATGTGGAATCGGTGGGTTCAGGAGGATAATACGGAACGCCGTGCTGGATCCCAACGGCCTCGTATCACTAACAGTCGAGATGCCAGGCATCTTATCCGCATGGCTGTAACGGATCGTGCAGCCACGTCTCGATCCCTGAGTCAACAGCTGGGGACGTTTGCAAGACAACAACCATCTGCACGAACAGTTCGACGACGTTTGCAGCAGCACAGACTATCAGCTCGGAGACCATGGCTGCGGTTACTCTTGACGCTGCATCACAGACAAGAGAGCCTGCGATGGTGTACTCAACGACGAACCTGGGTGCACGAATGCCAAAACGTCATTTTTTCAGATAAATCCAGGTTCTGTATACAGCATCATGATGGTGGCATCCGAGTTTGGTGACATCGCGCTGAACGCACATTGGAAGCGTGTATTCGTCATCGCCATACTGGCGTATCACTCGGCGTGATGGTATGGGGTGCCATTGGTTACACTCTCGGTCACCTCTTCATCGCATTGACGGCCCTTTGAACAGTGGACGTTACATTTCATATGTGCTACGACCCGTGGCTCTCCCCTTCATTCTATCCCTGCGAAATCCTACATTTCAGCAGGATAGTGCACGATCGCATGTTGCAGGTGTTGTACGGGCGTTTCTGCATACAGAAAATGTTCGACTGCTGCCCTGGCCAGAACATTCTCCCGGTCTCCCACAATACGCGTCACTACTCTTGAGGAACTGTGGTTTCTTGTTGAAGCTACATGGGTAGCTGTACATGTACACGCCATCCAAGCTCTGTTTGACTTAATGCCCAGGCGTATCAAGGCCGTTATTACGGCCAGAGGTGGTTGTTCGATTTCTCAGGATCTATGCACCCAAATTGCTTGAAAATGTAATCAAATGTCAGTTCTAGTTTAATATATTTATCCAATGAATACTTGTTTATCATCTGCATTTCTTCTTAGTGTAGCAATTTTAATGGCCAGTAGTGTAGTTTGTGTGTTTAAATAAAGCTGAGTGAATATCTCTCCGTTATGTTAACAGAAACCGACGTCTTGTAGATGTTTGTCATACGCCAGTCGTAACGTGAAACGCTTGTTTTTTGTTTCAGTTGATGGTGCTGTATAGCCTGTACACTGTTGGCCAACTTCATTACATAGAAGCCAGAAATACAGTAACGTTACATGCTGTCAATTTGCTTGTGGGTTTTGGATGATTTGTATATCTTCAGAACGAATCGTCGGTTTGTTTCAATTTTAGTTTTATATTCGCAATAGAGAAACAAGTAACTTGCAAAACCTTTACTTCAGGAGTGCCAGTCGAGTAAGGTATGCACCAGAACTTCTGAACAGTTAGGAAGGCAGGGGATACACTACTATTCCAAAGTACTGCACGCACTTGCCTGCAATAACGTTGTTCTCTCTCTTCCCCCAGAACTGTAAATGTATTTTTGAGGCAAAAGGGGTGGGGGAGCGGTTCCTTGCCACAAAGCGATAATTCCTAGCAACAATGTTATCTCATACTGCTTCGGAATGTGCTCCTGTCTTAACCGTAGTTTGGCGTTCGCTAACTCTGGTCTGAAAGTATCGCTGGATTTTTAAAATTTTCTTCCTACTGTGCGTTTGTGAATTTACCGTCATGGTGAAAAGTCATGAACTGACCCCTAGAAAGAAAAGTTGCACCGAGGTTTTACACAATGAAGGCCTAATTAACCCTGAAATCGCGAAGAGATTAAACTGTTCGAGGTTAGCTGCGAGTCGAAACCTACAGAAGCTGATGGTCAAAAGGAATATGGAAAACTTACCACGAAGCGGGCGCTCATGCATTTTTTCGCCCCGGGAGAACAAAATACTTCGTCGGCTAAGCTGAAAGAACAGGAGTGCTACTTCAGCTGAACTGGCAAAGGCATGGCAAGAGGCAACGGGAGCTGATTCCAACGCATCAATTGTTAGGAAAAGACTCTGCAGTGGGAATGAAGGCTGAGTTGCCAAGAAGAATCAATTTTTAACTGCTGCAATGAAGAAAAGAGACCGGCAGGGGCCAGACTAAACGTAAACGGGACAAAAGAGCAGTGGGCAATTGGGGTATTTGCAGATGAAGGCCGATTTTCCATGATGAGTGACAGACCATAGTTCGTCAATTGTGAACCCAATGAAAGGATGTATCCTGACTGCCTTGTGCGAACCATGAAACATGTTCCATCGGTAATGGGTTGGCCGTCCAGTGTGGCCGAGCGGTTCTAGGCGCTTCAGCCTGGAACCGAGCAGGTTCGAATCCTGCCTCGGGCATGGATGTGTGTGATGTCCTTATGTTAGTTAGGTTTAAGTAGCTCTAAGTTCTAGGAGACTGATAATCTCAGATGTTAAGTCCCGTAGTTCTCAGAGCCATTTGAACCATTTTTTGATAATGGAGTGAGGAGCAATGAGAATCAATATGTTGGAAGGTTGTATTTAGTTCAGGAAACAATGAACACTGATCAATACGAAGTTGTGATTCGGCGCACTCTGGTGTTGATGTTTTCCCCGATGTGCAGTGGATTTTCCAACAGGATATGGCTCAATGTTACACATCAGAAAAGATAATATTGTGTTATTTTATCTTTGTAATACAATTTTGAGCTTACTGCTGTCACATATCGTTCAAATATATCATTTCGGATTTGTTCTATCATGACTGAACTGGTTATCAGAGAACATTGTCGAAGGTCGTAGCTTTCCCAGGACCGATATCTTGCTAGTATCAATGTCGATAAAGGTAAAAATCGTTGAGATTCTCGATTCCTGGGATGGATGTACTTTCTGCGTACATAATTAAGTTTTTACTGAATCCTAAGATTGCGAGTTCTACTCGCATCTGGCCAATTTTTTCCTGTATCGTTTTCATTTGGCTTCCCCTTATAACTAAAAATAACTGAAATTGCGTTAGCAAGCCAGATCACAAAACCTACTGATGTGTATTCGACGAGGCTGCTAATGCAGAAACGCACGTCCATCGTATCTCAATGTAGGCACCCGAAATACACTGATCTGCATATTTCAGATGTGATGTTCCCCCTGCTCTGTAAAAGCGCTAGTCGTAGATTCTCTGGACTCAGAATGTGGACGAATGGCTGCACCGGTGTAGAAAGATGTGAATTTTGACAGGAATTAGTGATCGAATAATAGCGTGTACGGTTGTAGAAGAGAAACCATTTTTAATTCTAGGAATTACCTTTGTGGTGGTTTACAAAACTAGTTTACGCGGTCACTTATAATCCAACTGCGCCGTATGGAGATTACAACGGTCTTACTGTGCAGTCCTAAAGCATCGATTGCGCACCCCACTAACCCACGCGCCAATGGAACGAGCGGGCCGGCCATACCTCCAGGAAGACAGAGTTCAGAGACCCCTGTCAACTCTGATATAACCAGCAGCCCATCCCTTGTCGGCCAGCTCGGTCACATTCTTCAAGAGCATCAGTACTAAGTAATAGGAAGACGTTGCTTACCCTGCGTTCTGCGAGTAGTAAGAGTCAGTATACATAACTGCAGGTAGGAGGCACAGAAGCACATACAACAGAGTTAAATAATGGTTTTCTTCTCTGTAGAATTAAAGTGATATTAATCTTAAATTTTAATGTGCAGATCATTTTGGATTTCTACTATCGGCCATCGCAACTTCTGTCCTTCCTTATTAGTGTCAATGTTAACTCTAACAGTAGCCGACACAACATTTACACTCTCAGCGTCTATTGACACAAAGTCAACACGGATGTAGGAAACATCGTTCTTATGAAACACAACTAGTTCTTTACCCGCGGTAAGTGTTGAGTGCTGTTGACAAGGAATTTCAAATTGATTCCGTATTTCTAGATTTGCGGAAGGATTTTTCACACTGTACCACACAAGCAGCTTGTAGTGAAATTCCGTAGTTACGGAACATCGTCTCAGTTATGTGACTGGATTCGTGATTTCCTGTCAGAGAGGTCACAGTTATTAGTAACTGACGGACAGTCATCGAGTAAAAGAGAAGTGATTTCTGGCGTTCCCCAAGGTAGTGTTATAGAACCTTGCTGTCCCTTATCTGTATAAACGGTTTAGGAGATAATCTGGGCAGCTGTCTTAGGTTGTTTGCAGATGATTCTGTCGTATATCGACTAGCAAACTCATCAGAAAATCAAAATAATTTGCAAAACGATTTAGAGAAGATATCGATATGGGGCAAAAATTGGTAATTGACCCCAAATACGGAAAGTGTGAGGTCATCCACATGAGTGCTAAAATGAATCCGATTAACTTCGGTTACACGATAAATCAGTCAAATACAAAAACTGTAAATTCAACTAAATACCTAGGAATTACAATTACAAACAACTTAAATTGGAAAGAACACACAGAAAATGTTGTGAGGAAGGTAAAACAAAGACGACGTTTTATTGGCGGGACACTTAGAAAATGTACGAGAAACAGCTCTACTAAAGAGACTGCCTATATTACCCTAGTCCGTCTTCTTTTAGAATACTGCTGCGCGGTGTGGGATCCTTACCAGATAGGATTGACATATTACACCGAGAAAGTTCAAAGAAGGGCAGCACGTTTTGTATTATCGCGAAACTGGGGAGAGAGTGTCACTGAAATGATACAGGATTTGTGGTGGATGTAATTAAAACAAATTTTTTTCGTTGCGGCGAAATCTTCTCACAAAATTACAATCACCAACTTTCTCCTCCGAATGCGAAAATATTTTGATAACGCCGACCTGCATAGGGAGAAACGATAATCATAATAAAATAAGGGAAATCAGAGTTGGCACTGAAAGATATAGGTGTTCATTTTTTCCGCGCGCTATTCGAGATTGGAATAATAGAGAATTAGTGTGAAGGTGGTTCGATGATCCCTCTGCCAGGCATTTAAATGTGATTTGTAGAGTATCCATGTAGATGTAGATGAAGACACTTACTTTTTACCATCTGTCCTGTTTTCATTTGTTTGCCATTTATATTCACAAAGGTTGCCAGTCTTTTCTGTATAGGCTGCAAATGATAACTTTTTATATTGTAACACAGTATGCTGAGAGAATCAAGGTCTATCAGACCAGGAAACAACCTGCCAGTGGGCATTGATTTATATCAATGGGGAAGTCGAAAATTTGTGCTGGACTGGAATTCGAACCCGGATCTCGGTCTTTCTAGATAGATTGACCGCTACACCATCCGGGTGCAGTGGTTACAACTTCACGGACTACCCTAGCCCCCTCAATTTGTACCACACACTACTGATGCCTGCGCAATTATATAACTACTGATGTAGTCCCCTGCTCATTAGGCCCTGCTCATTAGCCAACTCCTGTAAGAGTTGGAGCTTGGTGTGGCCGTCATCGTCTTAATTATACAAGGTGGTCGGAAATTCCCGTTACAGACTTCTAGGACATGTTGAGGGTAGTGAGTACATGATATTTTGAATAAGAACCCATGTCCGGAAACGTATCGTTTCCGTTCTACGTCAGTTTCAATGAAGATGATTAATTCATCCACACCCACGTGAGGAATGCACTTTAGGCGTCACCCAGTACAATTGTTGCAATCCATTTGAAAAGAATACTGAGTCGTTCCGTTGTTACTTACGCATTTGCATTACAACTTACACCTTATGGTTTACGTTAGTCGACAACAACAAGAACCCAGCATCTACTGCACCAGTCGCAACGTACCGATGCATTACAACAGCTGCTCGATGTGGCGGTCACCAACGCTGTACTTCCGAAGCATGTTCTGGTACACTCTCACCATCCCACCTGGTGTCTCTTCAATGTCTTGTGCAGCGGCCAGGACTCGTGCCAGCAGATCTTCCTCTGTCTCTACAGGTGTCTCATAAATTAGGCTCGTCATAAGACCCCACAAGAAGTAGTCCATATGGGTTAAATCCGGCGATCGTGGCGGCCACGAGGTTGGACCACCACGGGCTATCCATCTTTCACCATACCATCTGTTGACATGTCTCCGGACAGCCAGGGAAAAGTGAGGTGGTGCTCCATCATGCTGAAACCACATTTCCTGACGGACATTCAATAGCACAGCTTACAAGAACGGGTCCATTACGTGTCGTAGGAAGACTAAGTATGCGGGATACGTGAGCTTGGATGGAAAGAGGTATGGTCCAATCACATGACCGTCCAGAATACCTAGCCACACGTTAATTCAAAACCTGTCTTGAAATCCGTGAACTTGCGTGGCATGAGGGTTTTCGTCTGCCCAGACATGGCTATTTGGAACATTCAGAACACAATCCCTTGTGGACCTACCTTCATCTGTGAAAAGAGCTCGACGTGGAAACAGGGGCGCGTCAATGCAACGGCGCAGGAACCGTGTGCAGAAGGCGACGCGTTGTGGAATGTCTGCTGGACCCACAGCGTGTACCCTTTGTAAGTGGTACGGATGTAATTGTTGCTCATGCAGGACGTCCACGATGGTACTGTGACTAACAGCCATTGCACGCGCAATTGATCGCGAACTCGTTGACGGGCTATCTTCAATCCGACGCAGTACACCTTCAAATTTCGGAGTGCGGCGTCGCCGTGGAGCACCACATTTGTGCCTCCTCACGGTGAAGGTATCTGCTTCTCGTAGCCGTTGTGTAACTTGGGCAAACAGTTTGCGCGATGGAGTGCGACGGTGTGGAAAACGTTCGTGACACAGCCGACTAGCAGCTCTTCTGTTACCTCCAGCTTCGCCATACACAAGGAGCATGTCTGTGTATTCCGCAAACGTGTACTGCACCACGTTTCCTCTATCGGTGATGCACAGGTATTGACTCGGTCTCACAGCAAAACGGACAATAAGTGATATCTGGGGATCGTTTGACGTAGTAGTAATCGTGCCTACCCTGTTGCATACCAGGACGGGAACTCTGAGACGTTTCTCTTGCAATAAGCAGACGTTGACGAGGTACACATCTGAATTGAAACTGTCGTAGAACGGAAACGATACGATTCCGGACATTGGTTCCTATTCAAAATGTTCTGTACTCACTACCCTCTACATGTCCTAGAAGTTTGTAATGGGAATTTACCACCACCCTTCATATGTGGTGTCTGTTGTTTTGGAATGTCTGAAAGAATTGATACCGCGTATATAGCCTCCAATTGACGTACACCAGTCACAGAAGCTACAGGGCATAGATGCCGCGTGAGAGTTTCAGTATCCTCTCTGTACGCCACCGGCTTAATCGGGTATTTCCTATCGTTAGTAATTTAAGCTGTCCCGTGATAGTAAGGAAAGAAAAAAGGTTTTTCTAAATGTTATGCAAAGACTAATTATGTTTACAATTTGATGTAAATTCGTTCCTTATAAGTACTTATAAGATAAGAACACCAGACAAATAAAATCATTTATTTATTAATTTTATGCTCTTAAAAGTCACAATACTGTGAGGTAAAATTTACAAAGATGAGAGTTTGACATTCTGTAAGTACAAGAACAAGGAGCTTTTAATATTTAATGACGATTTCGGTAAAAGCCACGCACTGTAACTTATCTAGCTTTTGTTGTTGAGTAAGACTCCCTTTACAGTGGTAAGGAGAGGTGGGCTACGCAGTGATGCAAAAACTGTCATTGTAGGAAAGCTAGACAGTAGCAGAAATGATTAGCGAAAAAGTTGACACAGTAAACAGAAGATTCACTTAACTTGTACACTACTGGCCATTAAAATTGCTACACCAAGAAGAAATGCTGATGAGAAACGGGTATTCATTGGTCAAATATATTATACTAGAAATGACATGTGATTACATTTTCACGGAATTTGGCTGCGTAGATCCTGAGAAATCAGTACCCAGAACAACCACCTCTGGCCGTAACAACGGCCTTGATACGCCTGGGCATTTAGTCAAACAGAGCTTGGATGGCGTTTCAGGTACAGCTGCCCATGCAGCTTAAACACGATACCACAGTTCATCAACAGTAGTGACTGGCGTATTGTGACCAGCCAGTTGCTCGGCCACCATTGACCAGACGTTTTCAATTGGTGGGAGATCTGGAGAATGTGCTGGCCAGGGCAGCAGTCGAACATTTTCTGTATCCAGAAAGGCCCGTACAGGACCTACAACATGCGGTAATGCATTATCCTGCTGAAATGTACGATTTCGCAGGGATCGAATGAAGGGTAGAGCCACGGGTCTTAACACATCTGAAATGTAACGTCCACTGTTACAAAGTGCCGTCAGTACGAACAAGAGGTGACCGAGACGTGTAACCAATGGCACCCCTTACCATCACGCTGGGTGATACCCCAGTATGGCGATGACGAATACACGCTTCCAATGTGCGTTCACCGAGATGTCGCCAAACACGGATGCCACCATCATGATGCTGTAAACAGAACCTGGATTCATCCGAAAAAATGACGGTTTGCCATTCGTGCACCCAGGTTCGTCGTTGAGTATACCATCGCAGGCGATCCTGTCTGTGATGCAGCGTCAAGAGTAACCGCAGCCATGGTCTCCGAGCTGATAGTCTATGCTGCTGCAAACGTCGTGGAACTGTTCGTGCAGATGGTTGTTGTCTTGCATTCGTCCCCATCTGTTGACTCAGGGATCGAGACGTGGCTGCGCGATCCGTTACAGCCATGCGGATAAGATGCCTGGCATCTCGACTGCTAGTGATACGAGGCCGTTGGGACCCAACACAGCGTTCCGTATTACCCTCCTGAACCCACCGATTCCATATTCTGCTAACAGTCAATGGATCTCGACCAACGCGAGCAGCAACGGCGCGATAGGATAAATAGCAATCGCGATAGGCTACAATCCGACCTTTATCAAAGTCGGAAACATGATGGTACGCATTTCTCCTCCTTACACGAGGCATCACAACAACGTTTCACCAGGCAACGCCGGTCAAGTGCTGTTTGTGTATGAGAAATCGGTTGGAAACCTTCCTCATATCAGCACGTTGTAGGTGTGTCCACCGGCGCCAACCTTGTGTGAATGCTCTGAAAAGCTAATCATTTGCATATCACAGCATCTTCTTCCTAATTTCGCGTCTGTAGCACGTCATCTTCGTGGAGTAGCAATTTTAATGGCCAGTAGTGCATATCTCCAAGAACACGAAGACTCATTAGAAATACTGCAGCAAGAAACTGAGTTCAGCTCTCAGTGTCAACAAGGAAGAGGCTCTCTGAATTTAGCACGGACGAGCAGCAAGTAGGTAGCGTCTGTGTACCGTCACGTAGCGAAGAGGCTCCAACTAGAGTGGGCTGAGTGGATGCCGCCAGCTATTCTATATTCCAGCAGCAGAGGGAGCTCGTGGTACAGAGCCTATGGAGGCCTGACCCAGCAGGTGCGCACTACTGTGTCTGCCAGACCCCGCGTGACTGCTATCAGCACCTGATGAAAACTCGGAATTTCTTTGCCAACTTTTGACGCCAGAGGGGTGGTATCAATACGTGATACCACATCTTTTGGGCCAATTGAGGCTGTTCCCCAGCTTGATAGATCACAAGCGTTCAATATCAATTTGTTTTTATCCAACTACACCATTGTGGCATGTTGTAAACAGTTATCGTTTGCACCCTGTGCATAAATGACAAGTAAGTTGTACTTGAGATTTTCACCCCTGTCAAATGTAACTTTACATCTACAGAAAGGTTATTCAGTCACAGACATAAATGAGGGATTCACTTCTGTTTATTATACCGTAGCCCCATTCTCTGTCTACAGTATAATGGAGTCAGTAGAGATGGAGCAAGCTCGGATTAGTGCAAAATGGAGAAAGACATGGGCGTTGCCTTTCAGGGGGAACTATTCCAACATTTACCTTGAGCGATTTACGGAAATCACGCAAAACCTTAATCTGGATGATCTGAGGGGGATCTGAGCCGTCGTTCACCCGAATAAAGGTACAGTCTACTAACGAATTCGGCACCTCACTCTGTGGGGTTGGTTAGGGATATAAGTCAGAAAATAATGGGGTTCTCTCCTCCAACTGGATCTAGATTTTCTTGTTTTCTTTAAATCACTTGAGATGAATTAGACAACTATTCTTTAAACAGGTACAGCAATCTCCTCCTTCTCCTCCCTTTCTATCTAGTTTGAAAGCTGACACTACCACTTAACTCGAACCTGTTTGTGCATAGGATAGTATGTCTCCAATTATAATGCCTTGGAAGTGTTCCCCTTTGTATGATATCCCACCCATGAATGATCAACAAAGCAATCTGACCGCCTTTAGCGAAATATGAAGCAATGAGCCAAATTTCGGAACGATAAAAGGGTCTTTAAAAGTTAGGCCGAAATAAATTGCAGCCAAAGTCTTGAACTGTCCTAATACCATCATATCGAGAAATTCTGTCTCTGCTGTTGGCATATCAACAAAAATTTCGAATAGATTACACAGGACCATCTTCCATTGTTGAACAAAACTTAAATGAACACCTGTGCAAATGAATGTTAAAAATAGCAGGACTGTAAGTTATTTCCTGAGTAAAATAATTCAAGACAGACCTGATTTTAAACTCAGTATCTTTGTCCGCTTATGAACCACATGGCCTTACAGAACCACACATTTACAAAAGATAAAAAAATAAGCCTGTATTCATGAAAATCGCCGGAGTATTATTTGAAGAGTGGGAAAGTGGTGCGCAAATCGACTGATATGTTCGGATGACCCAAAGAAAAATAGAAACTGGTCCTCATGTATTCCAACAAATACGTGAATCTAACAAAAGAGACTTTCAAAAGAATATAATTGTTCACATGGATACACAATTGCGAAGCAAATCCCTTGAATGAAACTGAAAAATCATTTAATTTAGCATTTTGTAGAACCACTGGGGAAGTGACAACCAAACCGTTATTCATATTGGCGTGAAGAATTAGTGAGACAGACGACATATCAGACTTTCAGATAATTATCCTTCACATTTTCGAAAATAGTAAGAACTGCTAAGTACGACAAATATCGCACAATCAGTTGAACAGGTCATGCATCAAACTTGCTGACAAGAGTAAGATACAGAAGAACGGAAATTAAAGTTAAGGATCTGTTCGGTGACCATCAGTTTAGCCTTAGCTGAAGAACAATTAAGAACGTTCATAGGATTTGGCGATCTGGAAAAGGAGTTCAACATTTTAAACTGGTGCAAGATGTTCCAAAATCTGAGAAAAATAGGAATGAGCTGCACGGTAAGGGGAGCAATGTACAATGTATACAAGAACCAAAAGGAAACAATAAGACTGGAGCCGCGCGGAATTAGACAAGCGGTCTAAGGCGCTGCAGTCATGGATTGTGCGGCTGGCCCCGGCGGAGGTTCGAGTCCTCCCTCGGGCATGGGTGTGTGTACAGAAGTAGTGCGCAAGCTTAGGGACTGATGACCTTAGCAGTTAAGTTCCATAAGATTTCACACACATTTGAACATATGAATAAGACTGGAAGACAAAGAATGAATTGCTCGGATTAAAATGAGGGTGAGACAGCGATGCAGTATTTCGCTCCTCCTGTCCAACCTATATTTACAAGAAGCAATGATCGAAAGGAAAAAGATTCAAGAGTGGGATTGCATTTCATGGTGAATGGATGTCAATGATAAGATTCACGGATGACATTATTATTCTCAGTGAAGATGAAGAAGTGGAGAATATGTACTGAGTGTAAACCGAAAAAAGCCGGAAATAATGAGAAGTAGCAGAATGGGAACGACGAAAAGCTTAACGCAAAAACTGGTGATCACGAAGCAGATGATTTTAAGGAACTCTTTTACCTTGGATGCAAAATAACCCATGACAGAAGGAATAAGGAGGACATAAAATGCGTAGTAGCTCAGGCAAATAGGGGATTCCTGGCCAAAATACGTCTATTATTATCAAACACAGGCCTTAAATTAAGAAGTGAATCATCGACTGTGGGAAAACCGGAACAGAAGACAATCAAAGCATTTTAGATGTGGTACTAGAGAAGAATGTTGAAAATTGGGTTGTGAGATATGGTAAGGAATGAGGAGATTCTCCGCAGAGAAGAGCCAGGCAAGAAGAAGAGATAGGATGATAGCGCATGTGTTAAGACATCGTGGGATAACCTCCATGGTACTAGAGGGAAATGTAGACGGAAAAAACTGTAGGGGAAGACAAAGATTGGAATACATCCAGCAAATAATTAAGGACCTTGAATGGAAGAACTACTCTGAGATGAAGAGTTTAGCACAGGAGAGTTGTTCGTAGAGAACTGCATGAAATCAGTCAGAAGACTGTTGACTAAAAAAAAAAGGGGGGGAGGCAGGGAGTGAAAGAGAATTAAGCCTGTGCAGCGCGAGTGAGCAACAGTTTCATTAATAATCCTGGGTGATGCAGCTTAAGAAAGCTCATCTCAATATCGCAAGACACATGTCCTCACTTTACAAGTCGGCAGATGGCAGGGCGGTGTTCACAGCCTCAAGCAGAAATTAAGAGAGCTTTGTCTGCCCGGTCACTCTCAAGACTCGGTGCCAAGCAATTTGGTTGGATGTTTGGAATTCAATTTCAAAATTTTATTGGCTGAAGACATGCCTTGCACTACACAACCAGAGATAGGGCTGCTCTAGGAGACAAAAACATTGGACATAGGTTTTTTGTCTTACGAACACTTCACATCTTGTTCACTGATAGATAACACGAAGGTCGCATATAACAGATGACTTTCACGGTCATCAGTCTTCTGACAGATTTCATGCGACCCGCCATGCGTTCCTCTCCTATTCTAATCGCACACTTATCGCCCTAAATTATTTTCCCCATATACTTAAGTCTCTGGGCTTTCTCACAGTTCTTTGACTCTGAGGTTTTGTCTAGTACCTTGGAAGGTTAATATATGTCCTACATCGAGTCTCCTCTTCTAGTTAGTGTTTCGTAAATACGAGGGTCACTCCAAAAGAAATGCACACTATTTTTCTAAAAATACAGTTTTCATTCTGCATGTGTGAAATTTTTACAATGTGTGTAGACACATCCTTCCCGCTTGTTTTCAAACTTATTACAACCTGTTCCTGTAAGTGGCGCCGTCACAGCATGTCTTCAACATGGCTGCTACACTTGATGTTCGTCAGAAGCAACGTGCTGTCATAGGATTCCTGTGCTGTGAAAACGAGACAGTGGGAAACATCCACAAGAGGTTGAAAAAGGTGTATGGAGATGCTGCTGTCGATCACAGTACAGTTAGTTAATGGACAAGCAGGTTACGTGATGAAAGCGGGCACGGCATTATTGAGGATTGTCCTCGCAGCGGCAGACCTCGTACTGCACACACTCCAGACAATGTGCAGAGAGTTAACGAATCGGTGACTGCTGACAGACGCATCACAGTGAACGAATTGTCACGTTACATCGGGATAGGGGAAGGAATTGTTTGCAGAATACTGAAAGTGTTGGCGTTAAAGAAGGTTTGTACCAGGTAGGTTCCCTGGATGTTGACAGTGGCTCCCAAATAAACAAGAAAAACGATATGCAGCGAACTTTTGGAACAGTATGAGAATGGTGGAGATGAATTTCTTGGAAGAATTGTGACAGGTGATAAAAAATGGCTCCATCATTTTTCACCAGAGACGAAGAGGCAATCAATGGAGTGCCATCATGCAAATTCACGCAAGAAAAAAAAAATTCAAAACCACACCTTCTGCTGGAAAAGTTATGGCTACGGTGTTTCTCGATTCCGGGGGACTCTTGCTTGTGGACATCATGCCAAGTGGATCCACCATAAATTATGATGCATATGTGACGACACTGAAGAAACTTCAAGCTCGACTGAGTCGTGTTCGACCACATCGGCAAAAGCAGGATGTTTTGCTGTTGCACGACAATGCATGGCCACAAGTCAGTCAAAAAACCATGGAAGCGATCACAAAACTCGGATGGACAACACTGAAACACCTGCCTTACAGCCCTGACCTGGCTCCATGTGACTATCATCTCTTTGGGGAACTGAAAGACTCTCTTCGTGGAACGAGGTTTGAAGATGATGACTCCCTTGTGCACGCTGCCAAACAGTGGCTCCAACAGGTTGGTCCAGAATTTTACCGTGCGGGTATACAGGCGCTGGTTCTAAGATGGCGTAAGGCAGTTGAGAGGGATGGAAATTATGTGGAGAAATGAAAATATTGTTCCTAAAGGATGTATCTACATACTGTAAAACTTTCAAACGTGTAGAATAAGAGATAGATTTCAAAAAAAATAATGTGCACTTCTTTTGGAGTGACCCTCGTATATCTTCTAATTTTCAACACTCTTCTATAACGTCAAATCTCATATGTCTCAAACATGTCCATTATCTTCCTTCCCTCTCTATCCTTCTTCAAATCACCTAGTGGTCCGTCTCTAAAGAGCACCATGTCGATGAAACACTTTCTTTCGAAGAACACCATGATTAAAAAAATGTGTGTGAAATCTTATGGGACTTAACTGCTAAGGTCATCAGTCCCTAAGCTTACGCACTACTTAACCTAAATTATCCTAAGGACAAACACACACACCCATGCCCGATTGAGGACTCGAACTTCCGCCGAGACCAGCCGCACAGAACGCCATGATTACCTCCGAGAATTACTGATAAACTTTCTTTAGTTAAAACCAGTTTTAGCCCATAGTCTATCATGAGGTTCATAAAATCATTTGCATCGTCGTATTAGGCGTTATAATACCTTTGGCGTCAGATACTCAAATCCATGAATTCGTCACTGTTGTCATATAGAAATATAAATTACATTGTCAGTCATAAACCGTTCCAGATAGTGCACTCATACAAGCTACATCATCAGTAAGCCTCAGCTCTAGGAACAGAGGAAACGATGTTTGTACATTCCGTTTCACGTAACGAAATGGTTCAAATGGCTCTGAACACTATGGGACTCAACTGTTGAGGTCATCAGTCCCCTATAACTTAGAACTACTTAAACCTAACTAATCTAAGGGCATCACAAACATCAATCCCCTAGGCAGGATTTCGAACCTGCGACCGTAGCGGTCGCGCGGTTCCAGAGTGTAGCGCCTAGAACCGCTTGGCCACTTCGGCCGGCCTTCACGTAACAAATATTGCGGATACGATGGTAACTTGACAGTTCCTTAAGGATGTTGACGCTGACATGGCTAAGGGTCCTATTTAGTCTCTTGATGAAGGCGTCTTTGCAACCGTTTAAACGGATCAAACTAGTAATCACTGTTTTCTAGAGTGCGATCTCAGCAAATAAAGATCTTCATGCAAAATCTACAGCATTCAAAAAGAAAGAAACAAATGATCAGCATGTAGCCATATGAATGTGTAATGTGAATGTAAAATGACTCGTTCTGTTTTATTGCAATTAATCGTACAGATGATCCATGGGAGTGCTTAACTTTCACCACTTGTGACCCGTATCGTCGTTACAATGTTTCCCTCTTCGTCTCTGCTACGCAAAGCACCAGGGAGCATTTAGTCTCGCGGTGGGCAGTGCTGCGGTCCAAATTTTTCGGCTCATCAGCGTACTCTATATGAGTGACATAATTACAAGTTATATGTAGTACTAGCCTTTTTTCCAAATTTTGGCAGGTCGTGTTTCTTTGAATTAAAGTGACTTCTTCGCGGAATAAAAATCCGCTTCGGTTGCCAGTAATTTGTTAATTTATTCCGTGGCCGGTTTCGATTCATTCCATAGGCGCCACCCTAGGTGGACGCTGTGGGTGCTGGTTGGCCCGATAGCCTAGTATTTATGTTCCCATAATTATTTGAAGAAATGATGGTCGGAAGGACAGATGCAGTATACTGGAAAGTCAAAACAATCCTCGGCGACATTAAAGGCAAGGGTGATAATATTAAGAGGGCAACGAGAAACCCACTCTTAAATGCAGAGGAGAGAGCGGATAAGTGGAAAGAATACATTGAAAGTCTCTATGAGGGGGAAGATTTGTCTAATGTGATAGAAGAAGAAACAGGAGTCGATTTAGCAGAGATAGGTGATCCAGTATTAGAATCAGAATTTAAAAGAGCATTGGAGGACGTAATGTTAAATAATGCAGAATGGATAAATAACATTCCACCAGAACTTCTAAAATCATTGGGGGAAGTGGCAAAAAAAAAAAAAAAATAAACGACTATTCATGTTGGTGTGTAAAATGTATGAGTCTGGCGACATACTATCTGACTTTCGGAAAAGCATCACCCACACAACTCCGAAGACGGCCAGAGCTGACAAGTGCGAGACTTATCGCAAAATCAGCTTAACAGCTCATGCATCTAAGTTGCTTACAAGAATAATATACAGAAGAAATGAAAAGAAAATTGAGGATGCACTAGATGGCTTTAGGAAAAGTAAAGGCACGAGAGAGGCAATTCTGACGTTGCGGTTAATAATGGAAGAAAGACTAAAGAAAACTCAAGACACGTTCATAGGATTTATCTACCTAGAAAAAGCGTTCGACAATGTAAACTGATGCAAGATGTTCGAAAATCTGAGAAAAGTATGGCTAAGCTATAGGGAGAGACAGGTCTTGTGCAATATGCACAACAGCCAAGAGGTAATAATAAGAGTGGACGACCAAGAACGACGTGCACTGCACTGCACTCCGTCTTCAGGACACAAGTGGCCCATCGGGACCATCCGACCGCCGTGTCATCCTCAGCTGAGGATGCGGATAAGAGGGGCGTGTGATCAGCACCTGCTCTACTAGTCGTTATGATGGTTTTCGTTGACTGGAGCCGCTACTATTCGGTCGAGTAGCTCTTCAATTAGCATCACGAGGCTGAGTGCACCCCGAAAAATAGCAACAGCGCATGACGGCCCGGATGGTCACCCATCCAAGTGCCGGCCACGCCCGACAGCGCTTAACTTCGGTGATCTGACGGGAACCGGTGTATCCACTGCGGCATGGCCGTTGCCTAAGAACGAAGTGCTCCTATTAAAAAGAATGTAAGACACGAATGTAGCCTTTCACCTCTACTGTTCAATCTGTATATCGAGGAAGCAATGATGGAAATAAAGGAAAGGTTCAGGAGTGGAATTAAAATTCGAGGTGAAAGGATCGCAATGATGCGATTCGCTGATGACATTGCTATCTTGAGTGAAAGTCAAGAATAATTACAGGATCTGCTGAACGGAATGAACAGAATGAGCACAGAGTATGGGTTGAGAGTAAATCGAAGGAAGACGATGGTAATGAGAAGTAGTAGAAATGAGAACAGCGAGAAACTTAACATCAGGATTGACGGTCACGAAATAGATGAAGTTAAGGCATTCTATTAACTAGGCAGTAAAATAACTAATGACGAACGGAGCAAGAAGGACATCAGACTAGCAATGGCAAAAAGGGCATTCCTGGCCATGAGAAGTCTACTAATATCAAATACCGGCCCTAATTTGAGGAAGAAATTTCTGAGAATGTACGTGTGGAGTACATCATTATATGGTAGTGAAACGTGTACTGTGAAAAAACCGGAGCAGAAGAGAGTCGAAGCATTTGAGATGTGGTGCTACAGACGAATCTTGAAAATTAGGTGGACTGATAAGGTAAGGAATGAGGAGGTTCTGTGTAGAATCGGAGAGGAAAGGAACATGTGTGAAAAAACTGATAAGGAGAATGGACAGGATGAGAGGACATCCGTTAAGACATGAGGGAATGACTTCAATGGTACTAGAGGGAACTGTAGAGTGCAAAAACTGTAGAAGAAGACAGAGATTGGAATACATCCAGCAAATAATTGAGGACGTAGGTTGCAAGCGATACTCTGAGATGAAGAGGTTAGCACAGGAGAGGAATTTGTGGCGGGCCGTATCAAACCAGTCAGAAGACTAACGAAAAATGAAAAAAAAAAGAAAAAAAATTGGTGGTATCTGAACATGAAGCTTCGAGACTGGCCGTTGAATAAATTAAGAAATTACTGACAACTGAAGCGTATTTTTATTCTGTAAATATATTCTTCAGTTGCAGATGTTCACTTGATTAAATATTTTGTAAAAGACTTCATTTTGAAAGAAAGAGGAAACTTTTCGCTTTGTACTCGTGATGCTTTACGTGAACCAGTGCGTTTATCTCTTTACGATATCCACGGTGGAAAAACTAACTGGATAAGCATTGTTCATAGTGGACTGGAACCATATTGATTTGAAATAATTATTTTGTTCTTTTTTTGCATCAGAGATTGGTGAGCACTCCCACCGATTCATATTCATGCTTATTTTGTACCATTTGGATCCAAATTACCACGTATTGCTACATGAAGTTGAGTAGGACAATTTCGACAAAAGGTATCTGTACTGAGCATGTCTTTTCCACAGCTTTTTGGCACTAATAACAGTAGTTCCCTTAGTGTTATTATTTTATTCATTTACGAGTTTTGGGCATGGCTCATCGTTATCATCGTGTCAGTGCCTGTGAGCCTTACGATAGACGATCAGGTGTCTGATGGCATTAAATCTGCGAAAAAAGAAAAAACAGACAAGTGCGAATAGGACTTGCGCTCTGACGGTTCCGCACAAACTGAATCATGTACACAGAAATTTAATTCATAGATTTTTATGAACAAATTTGCGATTATAAAAATATCTGTCATAAATGGCCGTATCTGTCGATTGCACTGACTTAGAAGCTTAATTATTTACCCCGCCAAGGGACCGTAGACATTATTATTTGCCATACATTGCAACGTGATGACCCTAACCGTTCCTAAGGACACAGGGGCTCCTTAACAGACGGACAAACAGACAGACGGACAAGAAGTGTCATATAATTATAAGTTAACAATTCTCCGATTTTTTCCTTCACTTGTGCTATGAAATTTTGCTGCTTGTCAAATTTCATGGTTCTAGGTCATCGGGAAGTAAACTACAGATTTTTATGAGTGAGTTTTTAAGTACAAGGGCTATTCGAAAAGTAAGGTCCGATCGGGCACTAAATGGAAACCACAGCGAAAATCCGATGAAGGTCTGCACAGATGTGTTGGGCAGAGTCTACTAGTAAGCCCGTCGATAGCGTCACGTAGCTCGTTTCAGTTCTGAGCTCACAATGAGCACGTAAAGACGCCTAGATAATAGTGTCTCCCGCCAAGTATGAAGCCCAGGTGAAAGATTTCGCCTGATGTGATGTAGTCCACATAGCATAGCAGCCATGCTTTTCCATGCTCTTGCAGCGTATCGATGGGATGTGTTTGATTATCCACAATAAAGCCTATATTTGTCTCCCCCTGGCTTTCATCTCTACTCACATGAACCGCTGTCTCTGAAGATAACATTTTGGCACAGAAACGTAGAGAATAGCCGGAAGCACAGGCGGCTGTCTTCAATGACGAAGGTACAAGAACGTTAGTACAATGCTACGACAAATGTTTAAGTGGAGCGGCTACTACGTAGAGACGTAGCTGGAAGGTGCAGCTAACTGTTGAAAATAAAACGATTTTGATTTTCTCAGAGGTTTCCATTTCTCGACCGATCGGACGTTACATTCCGAATGGCCCTCGTATCAAGACATGTGACATAAATGACCGTATCTTTTGATTTCATTGACTTAGAACATGTTTTACATCGCCATGGAAATATACCTTACTATTTGACATAAATTTTAAATTGACTACTCTATCCAATCCTGATAAAAAAGGGGTCTTAACAGGGGGTCAGGCAGACGAATAACAAAGTGGTCCTACACCTACATCTACATCTACATACATACTCCGCAGTCCACCATACGGTGCGCGGCGGAGGGTACCTCGTACCACAACTAGCGTCTTCTCTCTCTGTTCCACTCCCAGACAGAACGAGGGAAAAATGACTGCCTACATGCCTCTGTACGAGCCCTAATCTCTCTTATCTTATCTTAGTGGTCTTTCTGCGAAATGTAAGTTGGCGGCAGTAAAATTGTACTGCAGTCAGCCTCAAATGCTGGTTCTCTAAATTTCCTCAGTAGCGATTCACGAAAAAAACGGCTCCTTTCCTCCAGAGACTTCCACCCGAGTTCCTGAAGCATTTCCGTAACACTTGCGTGATGATCAAACCTACCAGTAACAAATCTAGCAGCCTGCCTCTGAACTGCTTCTATGTCCTCCCTCAATCCGACCTGTAAGGGTTCCCAAATGCTCGAGCAGTACTCAAGAATAGGTCGTATTAGTGTTTTATAAGCGGTCTCCTTCACAGGTGAACCACATCTTCCCAAAATTCTACCAACGAACCGAAGACGACTATCCGACTTCCCCACAACTGCCATTACATGCTTGTCCCACTTCATATCGCTATGCAGTGTTATTCCCAAATATTTAATCGACCTGACTGTGTCAAGCGCTACACTACTAATGGAGTATTCAAACGTCACAGGATTCTTTTTCCTATTCATCTGCATTAATGTACATTTATCTAAATTTAGAGTTAGCTGCCATTCCTTACACCAATCACAAATCCTGTCCAAGTCATATTGTATCCTCCTCCTACAGTCACCCAACGACGACACCTACCCGTACACCACAGCATCATCAGCAAACAGCCGCACATTGCTATCCACCCTATCCAAAAGATCATTTATGTAGGTAGAAAACAACAGCGGACCTACCACACCTCCCTGGGGCACTCCAGATAATACCCTCACCTCCGATGAACACTCACCATCGAGGACAACGTACTGGTCTCTATTACTTAAGAAGTCTCCGAGGCACTCACATACTTGGGAACCAATCCCATATGCTCGTACCTTAGTTAGGAGTCTGCAGTGGGGCAGCGAGTCAAACGCTTTCCGGAAGTCAAGGAATATGGCATCCGTCTGATACCCATCATCCATGGTTCACAAGATATCATGTGAAAAAAGGGCGAGGTGCGTTTCGCAGGAGCGATGCTTTCTAAAGCCGTGTTGATGCATGGACAGCAACTTCTCTGTCTCAATGAAATTCATTATATTCGAACAGAGAATACGTTAGAGAATCCTGCAACAAACCGATGTTACAGGATTCCCTTCTTTCCGACCTAAGTACGGACCCCTAAAAAAGCGGTCGAACATAGGCTGTACGCTCACAGCTGTAAAACTTTTCTATGGAAACGATACTTCGCAGGTAACATAATCTTGTCCCTAAAAGAAAGAAGAACCTCTGTAGAGCAAGCTGACTTTCTGCTGCGGTGGAAGGTTCTCTATTCTGCCGCGAGGCGCTCCACTGCGGACTGCTTTGACGGCCGCAGCCTGTGCGAGCCGGCGGGCTCCCTCGAGACTACAGCCGGCGACTACCTGGGAAGCAAGCCTATGCAAATGCGGGGACCTCGACCTTATTTTCTCTCTCCCACTCGTTGCTGCTAGTGCGCGGGGGGGTAAGAGGGAACTCGGCTGCGGCGGGTTAATCAGATGGCTGCGGTCAGGCGAGTAGCAAGTAGCGGAAGGCTCCGTGAGAAAAGCGCCAGCCACGGGCCACCGGAATTCTGCGGAGCCGACTAGTCAGCCAGCCAGCCGCAGCGAGCTGCCCCGGGCAGTCAGGCAACCGCTCCTACATCTCGAGAGGGCGTGAAGCGCACGCCGGGGGCAAACACTCGCGCGGGCGTACGTTTTCAATACTTGATAATGTATGCAAAGCTCGCGCGTAATTCCATCTCGTGCTCCCGTCGCCAGTTACGCCCTCGAATTCCAGGGAGCACATTTCGCAACATGTTTTCTCTGTAAACTCTGCGGTTTCCGACGGACATCGCCAACGCTATTAATATTTTGATACGTACAGTGAACTCCAGTTCAAAGCTGCCGGTAAACCAGCGAAAGAGAACCGAATAAACAATTTAACGGGAACAAACGGCTACGCAAACGAAAGTCAAGAGAAAATTTGGAAGAGAGAGAACCAAGTAAACAGTTTAACGGAAACAAATGGCTACGACCAACCAAAGCCAAACAACATTTCTTAAGGATATGATAATTTTTCATTTGAGGGACCCTCAACTTCGTAGTTATCAGCGCCCGTCCAAATTCCCAACCTTTGCTCAGTCCACTCTCGCCGCTGTCATGAATGATGATGAAATGATGAAGACAACACAAACACCCAGTCATTTCGAGGCAGTTGAAAATCCCTGACCCCGTCAGGAATCGAACCCGGGACCCCGTGTTCGGGAAGCGAGAATGCGACTGCGAGACCACCAGCTGCGGACATTTCTTAAGGAGTTGGGAGGCTCATGTGTACGTAAATTTTAACACACCGAGTAATTTATTGTAGCCAGTCAACTAGTCGACCTTTCTAATTAGAGCTTAGAAATTGTCCTACGGTCATACTGCCATTTTTACGAGAAATACTTTTCCTGTTATCTACCGATAGATTACTAGTTAACCGTTAAGGCATAACACTAGAATTCCGTTAAGGCACAACCTACGAAGAGTGCAGAAGTATCTGTGCCAGACGTATCACCTGAATTTGCAAATAATAGGGGGAAGAGGTAGATCACGTACTCCGCACCTATCGTCGTTCTCAGTATTTCCAATGTGTACTGTGCTCAAAACGATGATCGCTCTCAAAATGGATGTAGTCTTTAACGGGACCGGGACTCAGAAAATGACAAAAATATTGTTTCTGAATTATTTGGATATTAAAATAGTACTGATTTTCCTTTACAAACTGATATATCTATTTTGTGTGTAGTTTAATTTTATGTATTTCTAAGTTACTTTGTTAAAATATGTGTCACAAGTTTGTGGAGACATGTTCTCTGAAAAACAAATCTGTCATTCAGTCATTTCAGTAATCCCACAGGTAACATATCTGTGGAGCACGTTGCTATGGTTGGGAAACATGGTACTACCGGCAATTGTTTCCGATGGAGATGGTCAGATGGATAACGTAAGCGGAGCTTCCTTGTTCGGGTGTTGGTTGGTTGGTTGGTTGTTTGGGGAAGGAGACCAGACAGCGTGGTCATCGGTCTCATCGGATTAGGGAAGGATGGGGAAGGACGTCGGCCGTGCCCTTTCAGAGGAACCATCCCGGCATTTGCCTGGAGTGATTTAGGGAAATCACGGAAAACCCAAATCAGGATGGCCGGACGCGGGATTGAACCGTCGTCCTCCCGAATGCGAGTCCAGTGTCTAACCACTGCGCCACCTCGCTCGGTGTTCGGGTGTGCCAAAGCCAGTACTAACGAAGAAAGTCTTAATGCCGTCGGGCGATATGTTGTGCAGTCACCGACTAATTCTCGAAGAAATGCGTCCATGAGAATAAAATAGCTAGACCAAGCCTACGATGGATTCAGAAAAAGCTGAAATTGAGACCATACATGTCTACTTTACCTCAAGGCCTAAATGAAGATGATCAGAATAGATGTATGGAATTCTGCGAGTTAAACACAACCCCACAAGAAGCAGATCCAGAGTTTTAAAAAAACATTCTGTGGAGCGACGAAGCGACAGGCAGAGTTAACAGACACATTGTATCTTCTGGGTTTCTACGAATTTCCATGTGACGATGGAGACAAACGCTCCTGGCATGACTGTATGGGCAGAGATGTTGAGGGGTGAGCTAATCGGGAATCATTTTTCAACGATACTATCAGTTCTATAAGTTACCTAGATATTGCGAGGATTCGTTTATATTTTAAGTTGTCTCTTTGTGATCTTCATCGCGAAGTAGTCTGCGAACTGCCGAATTGTTAAATATTCTTTTTGTCTGCAGAATAACTTAATTATTACTAAAAACCAGGACTCAGGAACTACGATCTGTTAAGGCTTTTATTTCACCTTTAAATGCAACACCTATTAGATGACAAGTGTCTTGTTACAGAAGACCTTCTGGGTAACTAAGAACAAGTGTTTTTTCAATACATACATGCATATATACATTACTGATGTAAGCTTCTGGTCACTGGCATTCCTTGACAGCGTGGCTGGCGCAGAAGACTTTTTATTGCCTTTGACTACTTTACCCATCAAAATACCAGTTACACTTCAACTCTCTTCGACCGGCACTGAGACCAGGGGAATGCATCACACAAATAATAAAATACATAAAACAGGACTCGTCAGCTAATAAATCTTTTTACATAATAATTAAAGCTTTATATTCTGAATGATTATTCTGAGTAACGAAACTGCATGTAATTTACTAATAAACCTTGTTCATTTATATTCAAAATTAGTAAGAGATTATACTTCTACTCAACGAAACTATTTATTTCCAATCTTTGACTACAAAATACTTGGTTAATCTCGTACCCTCACAACATGCTTCAAGAAATGTTGCCAGAAGTTGAAAATAGTCCTCTTTTTGAACATCTTAAGCCGGTCAAGGAAAAGCTGTCATGGGAACAAGACGGAGCACCCCCACTTTATAGAGTTACTGTGAGAGACTTCCTACATGTAAACTTTACTGAATGGATTGGCTGACGGGGTACTATTGGATGGCCTCCACGATCCTCAAACATCACGCCCATGGTTTTTTCTGAGGTGTACTAAAAAGTGAGGTTCATTCCGTCAAGTTTCGTGATGATAAATTTAAGGAAGGAATCCAATCTGAGTTTGAAAACTTACAATACCATAAGATTTGCGACAAAATTTGTAAATCGTTGTTGAAAAAAGATGGAATGTTTGCTTAGAACAAGATGGCACCACTTTGATCATCTTTTTTAGGTTAATTGAACTCTATATGTATTTCCGTGTTGACAATAAATGTGTATTTTCATTTGCTTAGATTATGAAATGAAACGCATTTTCGACAACTGGTTTATGGTCGACCCTGTCTATTATACTGCATTAGTTTTAGCTGCTTAGAGGACCATCTGCAGTATTTAGAAAAGATAGACAAAGATTTTGACCTCAAGATATGTGTAACAAAAGCTAAGATAATAAACAACGGTGGAAAACAACATATGAGGTGTAAATCGTTATGAAAGATATTGAATGGTTGATCCGACGTTGTAACATTAGTCAAAATGCCCTTACTAAGTATTACCAACGTCTGACAGCAGACAGAAACTACAGCCGTCATATTTTCCTAATAGAGTAAAACTTCAAGATTTGCCGTTGTAATATTGTTCAGACGGCGTGGGATGAGCATTTGATGTGAATGGATTTTGTTTTTGAGTCATCAGTCATCTGAATGGTTTGATGCGGTCCACCACGATCCCTCTCATGTGCCAACATCTTCATCTCAGAATAGCAATTGCAACCTACGTCCTCAATTATTTGCTGGGTGTATTCAAATCTCTGTCTTCTGCTACAGCTTTTACCCTCTACAGTTCGTTCTAGTACCATAGAGGTTATTCCCTGATGTCTTAACAGATGTCCTATCATTCTGTCCCTTCTTCTCGTGTTTTTCATATATTCGTTTCCTCGCCGATTCTCCGGAGAACCTGCTCAGTTTTTACCTTATCATTCCAACTAATTTTCAAAATTCTTCTGTAGCATCCATCTCAAATGCATCGATTCTCTTGTCTTCGGGTTTTTCCGCAGCCCATGTCTCACTACCATAAAATGCTGTGCTCCACACTTAAATTCTCAGAAAATGGATAGTGCCTTGGAAAGAGGTTACGAGATAAAGGTCAATAAAAGTGAAACGAGGTTAATGGAACAACATTGAATTAAATGAGGCGTGGCTGAGCGAATTAAACTGGGAAACACCACACTAAAAGTAGTATGTGAGTTTTGCTGCTCGGGCAGTGACATAATGGATGATGATAGAAGTAAAGAGGATATAAAATGGAGACTAGAACAGCAGGGAAAGCATTTGTGAAACAGAGAAACTTGTTAAAAATGGATGCAAATTTAAATATTACACACTATTTTCTGAAGGTTCACACAAGAAGAGAACAGAAGCTTTTGAGATTTGGTGTCACAAGGGAATGTAAAAGAGTAGATGGGCAGTTAATAACAAGTGCAAAGGTACTCAATCGAAATGGGCCGGAAATAATTTTGTGGCACAATTTGATTACAAGAATGTGTCTGTTTTATGCGACATGTCCTGGGGCGTGAAGGTGGTGTCAGTTTGATAATGGAAAGAAGTGTGGAACTATTGTAGAGAGGAAACCAAGACTTGAATACAGTTAGCAGGTCAATACCGATGTAGATTTCAGTAGATATGCAGAAACAAAGAGTGCTGCACAGGATAGACTAGCGTGGAGAGCTGCGTAAAATCAGTCTTTGGACTGATGACGACAACAACGATAGAAAAAAAAATCGGAATACTAGAATATAGATGAACCACCTTTTTTGCTGAATGCACTGTAGTATTTTTCTCTAGCAAGATAAATATTTTAAAAAAATTGTGAATCTTACTGCTACAAGTTTCAAAGTTGGCCTGAACATCAGTTACAATAAAACTAACAGAATGTATAATTAATACATCGATAAGAATATGTCACAAACTAGCAATGACGTCTCATCAAGTATGTTGATGAGTTTTTATACGTAAGGCAGTCGAAAACAGCGACTGGACGTAAAGATAAAGAAATATCAGGCAAGAGATTAACGTGAGAGAGTATAGCTGAATATTGTATTACATGGAGAGGTTTGGAGTAGACTTTTACCCAGACTTGTATATTAAAGGGCCGATGATGATGATGGTGATGATGATGATGATGATGATGATGATGATGATGATGATGACAAGGAGGAAGAGGAATCTTTGGTTACAGAATTTATGTGTGGTAGTTACTATATTCGTGCTAATTGTAATGACGATGGCTTTCACAAATAAAACGCTGTTTGAGCTCTTAACGAATCAGTTGTTCTAAAGTGCACAGGTCAAACGTTGCAAACAAACAGTCACGAATATCAACGTAGATGATCAGTATTCAAACAATACGGCGATAAAAATACAATAGCATTTCAGCTGGCAGAAATAGTGCTAATGAAAATAGACACATATAAAAGCTGCTAAGAGCTTTAGAAGGTCAGAGAGGCACACGAGAATTGTGTAACTTTATATGAAACTAGCTTTGCTACTTGGGTCTATTTCAGGCAACATATAGTTAATGATGAGACAAAATGATTCGTGCTATGGACTGGATTTATAATTTTACTACAGTATTTATAGAATGTAGTTGTATTTTGCTTTCATTAAACTGGGGAACAGAACAACAGTGAACAGAAAAATATAACCGAATAAGCCGATCGTTTCTAGTGAACCGTGGGGCATATATGCCATATACTATTTATGCCAATTTATGCACAGCCACAGTTTAATTGGTCTGCATAATTTGTGTAATTGCCCGGCGTCTCTCTGGCTAACATATTGATCCATTCTCGAACTACGATTAGTAATGGGGTGTACAGAAATCTCCTATTTATGAGCTTCCGTCATTTCGTGTGAAATTCATCAGGAACAGATCTTTTTCACTGGTAAATGTTCACGCAAAAACAAATGTATAGAAGATCTCTACTTGTCTGAGGAAGTCCTCTGTCTCACTGTGGCGGTGCTCCTGACAGGATAGCTAACATAGCACGTAAGGAACTGAATGATGGCGAAAATATTATGCTGAATAAAGATTTACAAAATAATATCACTCCAAACCGTAATAAGAAAATAAAAAAATTGAAACAAATGAGCCCTCAGTCACGATTATTTTTAGTCCTACTGAACAGGTTTCAACACTTCTAAGAGTGCCTTCATCTGAATTACAATTAAAATGGCCTATAACATAGTTACAAATTTATAGGAAAACACATTTTTTATATGAAAAGTGTAAGTACTGACTAACAATAAAAGACAGAGGCAGTACTTACATGTCACATATAAAGTAATTAACAGGTCACATATTTTATACGTGACATGTTAAGCACTGCCTCTGTCTTTTATTGTTAGTCAGTACTTACAATTTTTATATAAAAAATGTCTTTTCCTGCAAATTTGTAACTATGTTATAGGCCATTTTAATTGTTTTAATTCTGATGAAGACACTCTTAGAAGTGTTGAAACTTGTTTAGTAAGACTAAAAATAGTTGTGACCGAGGGCTCATTCGTTTCAATTTTAATTTAGAAATGGTCACTGAACCAAGCAGCCATTTTTAAAACTTAATAAGAAATATATGAAGCCAACCACATTGGAGACAAATGTTGCTTGTGAAGCAGCAAAAATAACGAAAACCGAAAATGCGGACATAACGGTTAAAATCAATAAATCTTTATCTCGTAAGCATAGCTGTTCTAAAGGTGTTATCACAAGAGTCGTATTAAAAAAAATCTTAATCAAAAGTTAGGGAAAGAGAAGACAATGGTCATTAGAACAGATTAGAGAAATATGTGAATGTGACTACGATCTGATCAGCTTAAACAAATAATATGTGAAGATAGCTGTGATCTGATCAGATTAAATAAATAAATAAAAATATTATGAAGATAGAAAACGTATTTGAAGAAAACGTAATAGTTCACAGAGACTAGATTATGGAGTTCCAAACCGATCTACGTAAACAAATAGATATTTTCCAATTTCTTCTTGAAAATAACTAGCTTAAAATGATGAACAATGAAATTTCCCAACTTTGCTGGATCTAAAGTTAAAATACAACATGATATAACCAAACTATATAATAATTAAGTCTTCTTAATAGCAAACTGAAAACGGTTTACACTTTCAGTACCTATTAGGGGATTAAAACAGTTCTGGGCTTGCAAATGCGATCAAGGATTTACCAATATGAAGTAACGTGACGCTAACACGTCTCAGGGTAGAATATCTCTGTAGTAAAGTCGCAGTGAAGCCAATAAAAGAAACAACTGAAATTATAAGACGTAACCTGCTAACCCATAATAAAATAGTACTGCGGAATATACAGACTTTGTTTCAATGTCAAAATATGTGAAAAAAAGGATGATATTGGGATGCATAAGTCTGGCTGATATTGCATCAAACACTTCTGCGGAAGACTTAGGATATCATTTTTTGCCTGGTCTCCACCTCTAAAAGGAAAAACTGTTTGCTTATTGTAGACGCTATGTCGACGTTCTTTTGTTATTGGTAGAAGGTGACAGTAATGGGGTTAAAATATTTGCTGTAGCAATAGGCAGCTTGCAACCACAATACCTTTACTAAAGAGGTAGAAAAAGAGAACTACTTAACTGCGTAGAGCTCACCTTTTAGCAGGTTAACAGAAAACGTAAATAGTCGATTTTCAGAAAATGTACATGCACTGATCTTTTGGTCAATGCCAATACCTGCCATCGACCACGATATGGAAGAGCCTTTTTCACACCACTGATTCACCGGCTCTTTTGATTACCCTTGACCGACTCTGAAATGCGTAAATTATTCAATATTTCAAAGCGAACTAGAATATCCAATGATTTTTCTGCTAATTACGTTATGCGCCCGTAAAATAGGCTAAAGAAACAAAAAGTAAATATTATAGAAACGCACAGTCACTCAGGAAGTAGTAAAGAAAGAATGGTAACCAATCCAGTGGAATATCACGGTAATATGTCCCAGCAAAAGGAGAAATGATTTAGAAAACCTAATGTTGGACTTTTCCAAGTTAACAACCCACTAAAAATTTATGTAACATGCATATGACATATTTGACGACTTTGGGGTATACAGGTTTGACTTCAATAACTGCTGCAAATATTATAGAAGCCGTAGCGGCCGGTTCAGTAATGATGTTCTGCAAACCGTGGATGAAAGGTTAACAGGAAGATTCAATATTCCTATATTTCCAGAAATCATTCGACGAGCATACACATTAGGTTGCCAGATGTGCGATGGTTCCAAGACTTCTTAAGTAATACAATCCAGTACATTGCCCTCGATTGCGACTTTTCATCAGAAGCAAGGTTATCGGCAGGGGACCACCAGGGAAGTGTCATGGAACCGTTAACATTCTCTATATACAGAGTGAGCGGCAATCTGCGACTTTTTGCTGATGATACTGTGGTTCACGGGAAGGAGTCGTCGCTGACTGAGTGTAGGAGGATACGAGACGATGTAGGCAAAATTTATAGATGGTATGACGAATGGCAGCTTGCTCTAAATATAGAAAAATGGAAGTTAATGCAGAAGAGTAGGAAACCAAATGTGGTATTGTTCGAATACAGCATAGTAGTGTGTTGCTTGACACCGTCACGTCGATTAAATATGTAACGTTACAAAGCAGTATGAAATGGAACGAGCACGCAAGGACGGTAACGGAAAAGACGGCTTCGCTTTGTTGGGAAAATTTTAGAAAAGTGTGGTTGATGTAAAGGAGACTGCGTGTACAACAGTAGTGCGACCCATTCTTGAGCACTACTTGAGTGTTAGAACCGTCATCGCGTAGAACTGAAGGAATGCATCGAGGCAATTCTGAGGCGTGCTGCTAAATTTGTTAACGGGTCATTCGGTCTGCAAGCAAGTATTACGAAGATGATTTGTAAAGAGGAATTGGAATCCCCGGACGGAAGAAGACATCTTTTCGCGAGAAAATTTAAATAACTGGCGTTTCAAGTTGACTGCAGAACGACCGCCGTCAGTGAAGTTGTACTTTTGTTGTGTGTTACGAAAATGGGACAGCGGAAGTTAGAACAACGTTATGCCATCAAGCTTTGTGTTAAACTTGGGGAATCTGCGAGTGTGACGTCTGAAAAGTTCCTTATCAAGTGCACAAGTTTTCCGCTGCCACAAATCATTCTTGGAAGGCCGGGAACACGTTGAATAGGACCCTCGTTCAGGATGACCTTCAACTTCAAAAATCAACAAAACGTCGAGCGTATACGAGCTTTTGTGAGACCAGACCAAAGTTGTTTCTCCAGGACAAACTGTCAACCAAGCGCTGTGCAAGGATGACCTTGAAAGGCTCAGGAAAAGAATGAATCGAGTGAGACTAGACATTAGAGACAAGTGAATGCTGCATCATGGCAACGCTCCGTATCACATGGCCACTTCCCTCACGGGATTTTTGACCTCATTAGGCATTCTTGTTGTGTTCCAAGTTTGAAGAAGACACTGCGCAAACCGGTGGTGGCTCCATAATGGGTTGTGTTTACATGGAATGGACTGGGACGTTTGGTCCAGCTGAACCTATCATTGACTGGAAATGGTTGTGTTCCGCTACTTAGAGCCCATTTTCAGCCATATTCCTGAACAACGATGAAATTTTTATGAATAACAATCCACCATGTTGAAATTATTATATATGACAATCCACCATGTCACGAGGCCACAATTGTTCTCCCCTATACTCCTGGTCTGAGTCATCGTGACTTTTTTTTATTTTTCCAAAATTGAAACATGTCTTAAATAGATGTCAAAGGCTCTATGGATAAAAATATCAGTTCCTTTACTCTTCTCACACACGTCGTATGTAGATGTAAGCCTGTCTGAGGGTTAGAAAAGCCGTTCTTCAGTTTAACAGGATGTCTTTCGTCTCTCCTGCTTACACTAGCTGACAGAAGTCAAGGGATACCTTTTAATACCGTGTCAGACCTCCTTTTGCCCAGTGTAGTGCAGCAACTCGACGTGGTATGGACTCAACAAGTCGCTGGAATTCCTCTGCAGAAATATTGAGCAATGTTGCCTCCATAGCCGTCCATAATTGCGGAAGTGTTGCTGGTGCAGTATTTTGTGCACGAACTGACCTCTCGATTATGTCCCATAAATGTTGTTAAAGGGTTCATACGACGTAGGTGGCAAAATCATTCTTTCGAATTGTCCAGAATGTTCTTCATACCAGACGCGGACAGTTGTGGCCTGGTGACACGCTGGATTGTCAAACATAAAAATTTCATCGTTTTTTTGGGAATATGGGTGAAAATGGTCTCTAAGTAGCTGAACATAACGATTTCCAGCCAATGATCGGTCGAGTTGGACCAGAGGACACAGTCCATCCCATCTAACCACAGCCCACACCACTATGAAGCCACCATCAGCTTGCACAGTGCCTTGTTGAAACTTGTGTCCACGGTTTCGTGGGGTCTGCACTGCCTTCTAACCCCACAATAATTTATGACCAACTGAAATTGGGATTAATTTGACCAGGTCACAGTTTTACACTCGTCTAGGGTCCAATTGATATGGTGAAGGGGACAGGAGGGGCGCTTCAGGCGGTTGCAGTGTCCTAACAGATACGTTCGTCGAACGATTTCCGAATATGAATGTCCCATGTGTCTGGCTCCAACTACCATTCCGCGTTCAAAGTATGTCAATCTCAGCTGTGCAGACATTTTCACGTCGGATAAGTTTCCACATGAATCACCTGAGTACAAATGACAGGTCTGCCAAATCACTGCCCTTTCATACCTTTTGTGCGTGATACTATCGCCAACAGTATGTGTGTGTATCCCTGTCCCTCAGTGTAGAGCGGTTGGCGAGGGCTGCAGGTCCGTCGAAGGAGGAAAGTGGCTGCAGCAAGATAGACGGCGTTAATGAAAGCTCTTCATTGTTCCAACAAGCTCGAGCAGCTAACAGGCGCTTGTCCTTATCCGGGGGCACGGACTGGCGTCGGTCCACGTCGTTCGCGTTCTGCGGGCGTGGTCAGCCGTCGATCGCACGGTGACGGGAACTGTCGTGAAGATCCAGGAGCTGCTACACTCAGCGCAACTTGAGAGCGCAGCAACTTTGCGTGGTCGGCAATACCACGTCGACGCAGTATCAGGCAATAGCAACGGTAGTCTGGAGTTAATGGTGCTAGCGAGGCGTCCAGGACTTGCCTAGCTGTGTGTCTGACAGAGGCACTGACGTCCAGGCAGCGAGCTCTGGCCAGGAGTCGGCTGGCGGCATCTGCTGCTGGCGGCCGCCCCTGTGTCTGACAAGGAACCCGTTGAGAGCGAGGTCGCTGAAGCCGAATTATGTTACCAATTCGACGCCCCTGGTAATGTCTGCCATGAAACTACACTACTGGCCATTAAAATTGCAACACCACGAAGATGACGTGCTACAGACTCGAAATTTAACCGACAGGAAGAAGATGCTGTGATATGCAAATGATTAGCTTTTCAGAGCATTCACACAAGGTTCGCGGCGGTGGCGACACCTACAACGTGCTGACATAAGGAAAGTTTCCAACCGATTTCTCATACACAAATAGCAGTTGACCGGCGTTTCCTGGTGAAACGTTGTTGTGATGCCTCGTGTAAGGAGGAGAAATGCGTCCCATCACGTTTCCGACTCTGATAAAGGTCGGATTGTAGCCTATCGCGATTGCGGTTTATCGTATCGCGACATTGCTGCTCGCCTTGGTCGAGATCCAACGACTGTTAGCAGAATATGGAATCGGGGGGTTCAGGAAGGTAATACGGAACGCCGTTCTGGACCCCAACGGCCTCGTATCACTAGCGGTAGAGATGACAGGCATCTTATCCGCATGGCTGTAACGGTTCGTGCAGCCACGTCTCGATCCCTGAGTCAACAGATGGGGACGTTTGCAAGACAACAACCATCTGCGCGAACAGTTCGACGACGTTTGCAGCAGCATGTAGCATGGACGATCAGGTCTGAGACCATGGCTGCCATTACCCTTGACGCTGCATCACAGACAGGAGCTCCTGCGATGGTGTACTCAACGACGAACCTGGGTGCACGAATGGCAAATCGTCATTTTTTTGGATGAATCCAGGTTCTGTTTACAGCAGCATGATAGTCGCATCCGAGTTCGGCGACATCGCGGTGAACGCACATTGGAAGCGTGTATTCGTCATCGCCATACTGGCGTATCATCCGGCGTCATGGTATGGGGTGCCATTGGTTACACGTCTCGGTCACCTCTTGTTCGCAATGACGGCAGTTTGAACAGTGGACGTTATATTTCAGATGTGTTAAGACCCGTGGCTCTACCCTTCATTCGATCCCCGCGAAACCCAACCTTTCAACAGGATAATCCACGACAGCATGTTGCAGGTTCTGTACGGGCTTTTCTGGATACAGAAAATAGTCGACTGCTGCCCTGGCCACCACATTCTCCAGATCTGTCACCAATTGAAAACGTCTGGTCAATGTTGCTCGAGCAACTGGCCCGTCACAATACGCCAGTCACTACTCTTGATGAACTGTGGTATCGTGTTGAAGCTGCATGTACACGCCATTCAAGCTCTGTTTGACTCAATGCCCAGGCGTATCAAGGCCGTCATTACGGCCAGAGATGGTTGTTCTGGGTAGTGATTTCTCAGGATCTGTGCACCCAAATTGCGCGAATATGTAATAACATGTCAGTTCTAGTATAATATATTTGTCCAATGATACACGTTTATCATCTCCATTTCTTCTTGGTGTAGCAATTCAATGGCCAGTAGTGTACAATATGGGCTGCTAATTGCAGTAGGTGGTGGGACTGTAGGTATCCAATGGTGAGCACAGTATGATCCTAAGGTTGAACCGTTTACCCGACGAGTAACTTAGTGCTAGTGGTGTTGAAACAAGGCAAAGCAATGCCAACAATAAATAAAGAAATATTGCATTATATCTACAATAACAGTTTCCGAAGTTGGCATTTCGCCAGAAAGGAACCCAATGAATTTAGCAGAATGAGAAAGAAGTGGCAAATGTTATGGACAATGTACAATAGGAGTAGAATCCTAAGCTTAACAAGTGAAAGTGATACCGAAACAGATGTCGAGCGATGTAGTTCATCATCCTTGTCGGACAGGTAGATACAAAGCCCGTCTCCAGTGAGACATAGTAAAGGAACAATCGTTGTGCAAGGACCAGGTACTAAACATACATAATAGATCATCCGCAGCACAGTAAAAAATAAAAAAAAAATTAGAGGGGACTTCGAATAAGTCCGCAATAATATGACTGTGCAGTGCAACATAAAAGCTACGGATATTCAAGAAAGGACAATGCACACTTGTTGAAACTGGTGTTTGCGTGTTTCAAGGATCCTCGATACAGTTTACACGATGCGTATGATAATAACCTACTACATTATGCACTTCAAACTATGCGGGATATAGATTACAGTGATTTCAAGGAAAGCAGTGAATTGTAGAGTAGCTGCAGAATTTGAAAATGTAAGAAAACGAAATTTCAACTAAAGCGCCAATTTATCGAAAATCTGTAGATGAGATGTCCGCCTGCTTAGCTGCCGGCACGGTAGCTCAGCGTGTTCGGGCAGAGAGTAGCTGCCCTATGTAATAAAAAAAACTCGTGAACGGATCAGTGAAGAGCCTGAACGGGTGTCATTGGACGTCCGCTCCTAACGAAGTCAAAGAACAGTATAGAAAAAGCTGGGTGGTAACGTGCTTGCCTACTATGCAAGCGGGCCCAGGTTCGATTCCCGGTCGAGTTGGAGATTTTCTCCGCTCGTGGACTGAGTGTTGTGTTGTCCTCCTCATCATCATTTCAACCTCATCATGACGTGCAAGTCGCCCAGTGTGGCGTCGAATGAAATAAGACTGCCACCTGGCGGCCGGACTTCACCGAATGGAGCCTCCCGGCCAACGATGCCATACGCTCATTTCCATTTTTTTTAGATGATGTTAACAAATGTGTCCTATCGTTCAGTAAGGAATTTGTTTTCAACACCGACCAATAGGGGGTTTGAAGAGGAAATGGATATGAAAGGAACCCTGAAATTTAGAGGTACCAAGAGAGCTGTATCAAGATCAACAAAATTCAATGCCTTAAGGCATTAGTACACAATTATGCCGACTGTTAATCTCGATGATAAGTTGCTGGAAATATATTAATCTTGTTTACTGTGCCGCGAGAAGTTGGAGGTGATCGGCCCCCTACTATTCTTCCTTGTTTACGTGATCTTGCAAGGGCAAAGGGAATATTTACGTCACAGAAAGCAAGAATGGGAAAATGGTTGTAAGAGAACTATAAATTGGTATGAGCACTGTTTTTGACCGACAACTGTTAAAAAAAACTTGCTTTTGGTTTATTCATGGTGTGCATATACAAATCATACTCCTTTAGAGCAAACTATCCCTCCTGAAATGAGAGTGACATTGCAGTTCATACCACCTGGAAACACGGGACAAATTTAGCCTTCGGATGTTTATTTTTTCCGTGCCTAAAAAACATGTTACCGCACTATCTGCATCTGCGTCTTAAAGGATAGTCAGCTTCACGATAAGCTCCACGACAGGCTGTTTCACATTCGGTTGCATACCATCACATTCCACAGTTTTCATCACCCAGTTACACCAATACGGTTCTAAATGCATCCTTTAAGACTGGATGCCTAGTTGAACGTCTTGAACGGTTTTTAACTCCCAAGGAATTCGGCTTCAATCTTAATGGTGTGAACCTTTTGTGGTCACTGTGAAGCGCCATTTTTCATTCGATGTTCAGGCTGCAGGTTAATGGTTTTTTTCGAAATTTTTTTGAGAACGTTTCTTGAATGTGGTAGATGTCCATTTTGTGAATTGTAATGAATACATTCCGTAGAGGGCTGATCTATGAATCTCCCGGACACACTTTTTCTGTCGCCCTCCTGACACATATTGTGAGTCATTAGCAGCTAATATTTTCCTGTCATGATTATTAGCACAGCACCTTCAAACGAGCCTTACTAAAGACTGAACTCAAGGGGTTCCTTGTCAGTGGCTAGGAGGTCGTCAGTTCCACCCTCGGCCCATCTGGTGGCACGGAGGAAATAAACGTCTAGAGGCTGAATTTTTCCAGTGTTTCCAAGTAGTATAACATGCAATATCATACACTCCTCGGGATGGATAGTTTGCGTATGATTTGTACACGCACACCATGCATAAACCAAGAGCAAGTTGTTTTGACCAGCTATCGGTCAAAAGCATCCTGTCGGGATGACGTTGGAGGGTTATTGGCCTAACGGTGGACACAGGCATTTTGCCAGTCGCCGACACAATAACTGATTCAGTTACCTGGCTGGCGGCTGCCGGTATTTGTAGGCGCCACATCGCCACAACAAACTGCACATACGCCGCATGCGAAGTATCCCTGATTGAACTAATTAGCCAGACATTGACAGACAGACGGGCTGCACCAGCATATTGTGACAAGAGACCCTTTTACGACATCGAACATCTTGTGGATATCAAACATCGAATCGGTTGCAAATTGGAAGGTTTATATTAAAAACCCTGTACCATGGCTTCAAAGTTTATAAAAACGTCTTCTTCAGAATGAAATATGGAAAACAGGTTTACATATTGTGGCAGAGGTATGTTACATACAGCCGAAATGCGTCAGTCAGATGTAAAATTTCACCTCCATCAGCAATTAAAACATGATACTAAATTCCGTTCCACTCTTAGGCGTTTGGAAGAAATCAGAAAACCGAATTTTCTCTGTTGCTGTACCTGAAACTAGTTAATTCTCAAAGTTCATCTCGGACACATGACTTGTCTATTCGGCAGGATTGTCAAACCATCTGGTTGGAAGAGGGTTTTTGGAGGCGTTCTTCAACAGTACTCCCGCTTGACTTGTCTGGCATTACGGAGCCAACTACTAGCTCCTTCCTGTGAATTATTCTCCCCAACTTTACACGTTTATTTCACCAACTATCAGTCATCTTCATCAACCCAGTCATCCTATTCTCCATGTTACACATTATCCAGATTGCCTATTACGTCTTGTCACTATGTTGTTAATCAAGAACAAAAGTCCAGCAAGAAGGGCTTCACACTTTCTCGTATTATTTAGAAAATAGGAAACCGTGATAAAGTCACTGCAATTGCATTTCTGATCTTAAAGTTTCAAGAACCATCGCTTGAATCCCGAGACGTCAACTCTTATCACCGCAAGGCCCCTCCATCGTAGGGATGGAAAAAGCCGACCTGTTAAAACCGATATAGATATTTTTGTTCTGAAAAACCGCTATTTTTCAGTATTTGTTTGGTCTCGGTTGTAACAGGTATTTATTTTTTTAATAACCGGGTAAAAAAACAATATATTAGTTTGCCGTAATAATCGTGCAAAATTTTTGGTTTCTAAATAAAACTTTTTTAAAGGTCGAGTAATGTTTGTTGGTAAAGTTTCCATTGCTTTGAAATATTTGCTTATTATATAAAATGAGAAAAGCGATCGTTACTGTTTTAACCACAGCACCGGTAGAAACTAGCAATAAACACATTACATAAGAATCAGTACGTTTTTGCTGAGACGATGATGTAAGTATTGCCGTAGGCTTTGACTAATTACACTACTGGCCATTAAAATTGCTACACAAAGAAGAAATGTAGATGATAAACGGGTATTCATTGGACAAATAAATTATACTAGAACTGACATGTGATTACATATTCACGCAATTTGGGTGCATACATCCTGAGAAATCAGTACCCAGAACAACCACCTCTGGCCGTAATAACAGCCTTGATACGCCTGAGCATTGTCTCAAACAGAGCTTGGATGGCGTGTACAGGTACAGCTGCCCATGCAGTTTCAACACGATATCACTGTTCATCAGGAGTAATGACTGGCGTGTTGTGACGAGCCAGTTGCTCGGCCACCATTGATCAGACGTTTTCAATTGGTGAGAGATCTGGAGAATGTGCTGGCCAGGGCAGCAGTCGAACATTTTCTGTATGCAGAAAGGCCCGTACAGGACCTGCAACATGCGGTCGTGCATTATCCTGCTGAAATGTAGGGTTTCGCAGGGATCGAAAGAAAGGTAGAGCCACGGGTCGTAACACATCTAAAATGTAACGTCCACTGTTCAAAGTGCCGTCAATGCGAACGAGAGGTGACCGAGACGTGTAACCAATAGCAGCCCATGCCATGACGCCGGGTGATACGCCAGTATGGCGATGACGAATACACGCTTCCAATGTGCGTTCACTGCGATGTCGGCAAACACGGATGCGACCATCATGATGCTGTAAACAGAACCTGAATTTATCCGAAAAAATGACGTTTTCCCATTCGTGCACCCAGGTTCGTCGTTGAGTACACCATCGCAGGCGCTCCTGTCTGTGATGAAGCGTCAAGGGTAACCGCAGCCATGGTCTCCGAGCTGATAGTCCATGCTGCTGCAAACGTCGTCGAACTGTTCGTGCAGATGGTTGTTGTCTTGCAAACGTCCCCATCTGTTGATTCAGGCATCGAGACGTGGCTGCACGATCCTTTACAGTCCGCAGCTCGTGGTCGTGCGGTAGCGTTCTCGCTTCCCGCGCCCGGGTTCCCGGGTTCGATTCCCGGAGGGGTCAGCGATTTTCTCTGCCTCGTGATGACTGGGTGTTGTGTGATGTCGTTAGGTTTAAGTAATTCTAAGTTCTAGGGGACTGATGACCATAGATGTTAAGTCCCATTGTGCTCAGAGCCATTTGAACCATTTTTTTGATCCTTTACAGCCATGCGGATAAGATGCCTGTCATCTCGATTACTAGTGATACGGGACCGTTGGGATCCAGCACGGCGTTCCGTATTACCCTCCTGAACACACCGATTCCATATTCTGCTAACAGTCATTGGATCTCGATGATAAACCACAATCGTGATAGGCTACAATCCTACGTTTATCAAAGTCGGAAACGTGATGGTACGCATTCCTCCTCCTTACACGAAGCATCACAACAACGTTTTACCAGGCAACGCCGGTCAACTGCTGTTTGTGTATGAGAAATCGGTTGGAAACTTTCCTCATGTCAGCACGTTGTAGGTGTCGCCACTGGCGCCAACTTGGTGTGAATGCTCTGAAAAGCTAATCATTTGCATATCACAGCATCTTCTTCCTGTCGGTTAAATTTCGAGTCTGTAGCACGTCATCTTCCTGGTGTAGCAATTTTAATGGCCAGTAGTGTAGAATATGTGTGTGCACGTGAGCACATGCAGTGTCCAAGACTTGGCCATACGTAGTCTCTCATTTCTGAAGACAATAATTCTCTCATAGTTTATAATAAAAATAAAAAGTGCCTGCTGTGCCTACATAATATGCCTTTATGTACTTGTAGCTCCTGGAAATGGAGAACTTAACACCAAAAACAGAGTTCTCCAGCCTGAGTTTCATACTTTAACACTGACTATTCCTAATGTACAAACATGGTATAATCGTCGAATACAGCATGAGTTTTGAGCAGAGTTTAAGAAAAAGAAGAAAATTAGAATTAATAGGAGAATACTGATGATTTTTTTGTAGCATACAACCTGTCATAACTAGCGAACTGTGGACAGACAAAGTTTTCTTTTATTTACCTATTTTTTGGATATTTTGAGTCTATGAATCTAGGCACATGCAGTGCAAAAATCTGACGGAGTCTTAGAATTTTTCAGTCTCTGTTCGATGTCTGCGTTTATTACTGGAAATAATAGGAATAAAAATCCGAAAATCGGTTATTTCAGAAACCGGTTGTGTTGAGCCGTTTTAACTATGAGGTTAAGCTGGAGGTGAAAAAAAAAATGATTCAGCGCTAATCGCCATTCCTGCTCTCCAGCGTATCATGCTGCATGAGCTTTGCGACGCCACTGCCGTATTTATTTAACCGCAGCCTCTCTAATAACCACAGCCTGTACGAATGTTCCACAGGAAGAACTTATTGGTAAGTTGAATAACACTTTTTTTCATGTTAGATTCCAAATTTATCAATAGGAAACATGGTTCAGGCTTGAGCAAACACAAATTTTTCTCCTTTCAACACTCAGAAATGTTTCCGTCAAGTTTCACCATCGTCAGAAGGTCCATTTATTTTTTGTCAGATAACATGTAAAGAAATTTTACCGTGATTGTACGTTTAGTTGTGAGATTAAGGTATTTACCTTCATAATATTATTAATCCCCCCCATGAACCATAGATAATATTATTAATTCCCCCCATGAACCATAGACCTAGCCGTTGGTGGGGAGGCTTGCGTGCCTCAGCGACACAGATAGCCGTACCGTAGGTGCAACCACAACGGAGGGGTATCTGTTGAGAGGACAGACAACACCTGCGAACGGCTGAAAGCAAGGGGAAACTACGGCCATAATTTTTTCCCGAGGGCATGCAGCTTTACTGTATGGATAAATGATGATGGCGTCCTCTTGGTTAAAATATTCCGGAGGTAAAATAGTCCCCCATTCGGATCTCCGGGAGGGGACTACTCAGGAGGACGTCGTTACCAGGAGAAAGAAAACTGGCGTTCTACGGATCGGAGCGTGGAATGTCAGATCCCTTAATCGGGCAGGTAGGTTAGAAAATTTAAAAAGGGAAATGGATAGGTTAAAGTTAGATATAGTGGGAATTAGTGAAGTTCGGTGGCAGGAGGAACAAGATTTTTGGTCAGGCGAATACATGATCATAAATACAAAATCAAATAGGGGTAATGCAGGAGTATGTTTAATAATGAATAAAAAAATAGGAGTTCGGGTAGGCTACTACAAACAACATAGTGAACACATTATTGTGGCCAAGATAGACACGAAGCCCACGCCTACAATAGTAGTACAAGTTTATATGCCAACTAGCTCTGCAGATGACGAAGAAATTGATGAAATGTATGATGGGATAAAAGAAGTTATTCAGATACTGAAGGGAAACGAAAATTTAATAGTCATGGGTGACTGGAATTCGAGTGTAGGAAAAGGGAGAGAAGGAAACATAGTAGGTGAATATGGATTGGGGCTAAGAAATGAAAGAGGAAGCCGCCTGGTAGAATTTCGCGCAGAGCATAACTTAATTATAGCTAACACTTGGTTCAAGAATCATGAAAGAAGGTTGTATACATGGAAGAACCCTGGAGATACTAAAAGGTTTCAGATAGATTATGTAATGGTAAGACAGAGATTTAGGAACCAGGTTTTCAATTGTAAGACATTTCCAGGGGCAGATGTGGAGTCTGACCACAATCTATTGGTTATGAAATGCAGATTAAAACTGAAGAAACTGCAAAAAGGTGGGAATTTAAGGAGATGGGACCTGGATAAACTGACTAAACGAGATGTTGTACAGAGTTTCAGGGAGAGCATAAGGGAACAATTGACAGGAATGGGGGAAAGAAATACAGTAGAAGAGGAATGGGTAGCTTTGAGGGATGAAATAGTGAAGGCATCAGAGGATCAAATAGGTAAAAAGATGAGGGCTGGTAGAAACCCTTGGGTAACAGAAGAAATATTGAATTTAATTGACGAAAGGAGAAAATATAAAAATGCAGTAAAGGCAGCAGGCAAAAAGGAATACAAACGTCTCAAAAATGAGATCGACATGAAGTGCAAAATGGCTAAACTGGCATGACTAGAGGACAAATGTAACGATGTTCTCACGAGGGGTAAGATAGATACTGCCTACAGGAAAATTGAAGAGACCTTCGGAGAAAGGAGAACCACTTGTATGAATATCGAGAGCTCAGATGGACACCCAGTTCTAAGCAATGAAGGGAAAGCAGAAAGGTGGAAGGAGTATATAAAGAGTCTATACAAGGGCGATGTACTTGAGGGCAATGTTATAGAAATGGAAGAGGATGTAGATGAAGATGAAATGGGAGATATGATACTGCGTGAAGAGTTTGACAGAGCACTGAAAGACCTAAGTCGAAACAAGGCCCCAGGAGTAGCCAACATTCCATTAGAACTACTGACAGCCTTGTGAGAGCCAGTCCTGACAAAACTCTACCATCTGGTGAGCAAGATATATGAGACAGGCGAAATACCCTCAGACTTAAAGAACAATATAATAATTCCAATCCCAAAGAAAGCAAGTGTAGTAAAGTAGTAAAGGAGTTTTGCTATTTGGGGAGCAAAATAACTGATGATGTTTGAAGTAGAGAGGATATAAAATGTAGACTGGCAATGACAAGGAAAGCGTTTCTGAAGAAGAGAAATTTGTTATCATCAAGTATAGATTTAAGTGTCAGGAAGTCGTGTCTGAAAGTATTTGTATGGAGTGTAGCCATGTACGGAAGTGAAACATGGACGATAAATAGTTTGGACAAGAAGAGAATAGAAGCTTTCGAAATGTGGTGCTACAGAAGAATGCTGAAGATTAGATTGATAGATCACATAACTAATTAGGAGGTACTGAATAGAATTGGGGAGAAGAGGAGTTTGTGGCACAATTTGACTAGAAGAATGGATAGGTTGATAGGACATGTTCTGAGGCATCAAGGGATCACCAATTTAGTATTGGAGGGCAGAGTGGAGGGTAAAAATCGTAGAGGGAGACCAAGAGATGAATACACTAAGCAGTTTCAGAAGGATATAGGTTGCAGTACGTACTGGGAGATGAAGAAGCTTGCACAGGATAGAGTAGCATGGAGAGCTGCATCAAACCAGTCTCAGGACTGAAGACCACAACAACAACAATACTATTAATAGAAAATACACTGTAGTGCCAAAGAAAATGATACAGACATGCGTATTCAAATACGGAAATGTGTAAACATGCAGAATACGACCATGCGTTCGGCAAAGTCTATATAAAACAAGTGTCTGGCGCTATTATTAGATCGATTACTGCTGATACAATGGCAGCTTACCAAGATTTAAGTGAGTTTGAACGTGTTGCTATAGTCAGCGTACGAGTGATGGGACACAGCATCTCCGAAGGAGCGACGAATTGGGGATTTTCCAGTACGATCATTTCACGAGTGTACCGTGAATATCAGGAATGCGGTAAAACATTAAATATCCGACATTGTTGCGGCCGGAAAAAGATTCTGCAGGAACGGGACCAAATACGACTGAAGAGAATCGTTCAACGTGATAGAAGTGCAACCCTTTAGGAATTGCTGCACGTTTTAAAGCTGTGCCATCGACAAATGTCAGCATGCGAACCATTCAACGAAACATAATCGATATGGGATTTCAGAGTCGAAGGCTCACTCGTGTACCATGACTGCACGACACAAATCCTTACGCCTCGCCTGGGCCCGTCAACACCAACGTTGGACTGTTAATGACTGGAAACATGTAGCCCGGTGGCACATGTCTCGTTTCCATTTGTATCGAGCCGATGGATGTGTACGGGTGTGGAGACAACCTTTTGAATCCAAGGACCCTACATGTCAGCAGGTCTCTGTTCAAGCTGGTGTAGGCTCTGTAATGGTGTGGGGCGCGTGCAGTTGGAGTGATATGAGATCCACGATACGTCTAGATACGTCTCTGGCAAGTGACACGTACATAAGCATCCTGTCTGGTCACCTGCATCCATTCATGTGCATTGCGCATTCCGATGGACTTGGGCAATTCCAGCAGGACAATGCGACACTCTACACGTCCAGAATTTTTACAGAGTGGCTTCAAGAACATTCATCTCAGTTTAAACAGTTTCGCTGCCACCAAACTCCTCAGACATGAACACTACTGAGCATATCAGGGATGCCTTTCAAAGTTCTGTTCAGAAGAGATCTCCACCCCCACGTGCACTTATGGATTTATGAAAAGCCCTGCAGGATTCACGGTGTTAACTCCCTCCAGCTCTACTTCAGACTTTAGATGAGTCCATGCCACGTCGTGTTGCGGGACTTACGCATATTCGCGGGGGCCCTACACAGTATTAGACAGGTGTTCCAGTTTCTTTTTTGTGTAGCTATCTAACATTTTTAGTACGGCTGACATTTTCCTCCGTTTGTCATCTTCAGTTAATGAGGATTTCTCAGTATTATACTACACATATTTCCCAAAAGGTAGGCCTGAAGTGACTCTATTGACATTTAATTTCTAATTTTTGTTAGAGTACAGTAATGTCACTATCTACAGTGCAGTATCTAAGACAGCCAGAACCAGTTACGTTTGAATTTGCAAAGTGCGATTATACTTCCGCATTAGCTGCAGAATATTTGAGAACAACTGAAAATTTGTTTCAAATAGCCGAAGTAGTTTAAAGCAAATGCTCGCGACAGGTGGTAAATCCCGATCCGGCACAAATTTTTATTTTTCTGAAATATTCTGCAGCTGATGCGGAACATCAATCGCAGTTATTCGAGTTCATTCTATATGTCATCATTATCTATATTCCGTATCAAAACTGATTTGTTATTTTATTTTTTATGTGTCGTTTCTTAGTATATAGAATTTCTATGCACTTACTTTCGATTGCCGGCCGGAGTGGCCGAACGGTTCTGGGCGCTGCAGTCTGGAACCGCGCGACCGCTACGATCGCGGGTTCGAGTCCTGCCTCGGGCATGGGTGTGTGTGGTGTCCTTGGTTTGGTTGGGTTTAAGTAGTTTTAAGTTCATGGGGACTGATGACCTCGGAAGTTAAGTCCCGTAGTGCTCACAGCGATTTGAACCATTTTTTACTTTTGATTGATTCCACGTTTTGAAGCCTCTTTGTGAATTGTGCTTTCTGACACGCTCTGTGTCACTGCTTACGAGATACTCTCTCGCTCCTTCGTCTTGTTTTGTGCTCTGTGGTTGGAATTTCGAAACCCGGTGAGTGTGTGTGTGTGTGTGTGTGTGAACACTTCAATTGGCAATCAAAAACAATATACGGCAAATAACAATATTTACACGAACAGTTGAACGGAATATCACAGCATCTGAAGTCTTCCAGAATGAGATTTTTCACTCTGCAGAGGAGTGTGCGCTGATATGAAACTTCCTGGCAGATTAAAACTGTATGCCGGACATAGACTCGAATTCGGGACCTTTGTCTTCTGCGGGCAAGTGCTCTACCATCTGAGCTACCTAAGCACGACTCAGGCTTCGTCCTCACAGCTTCATTTCTGCCAGTACCTCGTTTCCTACCTTCCAAACTTGACAAAAGCAAGGTTCGCAGGAGAGCTTCTGTAAAGTTTGGAAGGTAGAAAACGAGGTACTGGCAGAAATGAAGCTGTGAGGACGAGGCCTGAGTTGTGCTTGGGTAGCTCAGATGGTAGAGCACTTGCCAGCGGAAGGCAAAGGTCCCGAGTTCGAGTCTCGGTCCGGCACACGTTTTTAATCTGCTAGGAAGATTCATCTGAAGTCTTATTTTGTTGGGTAAGTAATTTATGGTAGTCACGAACTGCATCCACGCGGTCGTAACTGATGCATGCAAATGGTATTCTCCAGAAGATATTAGATAATCTCATTATCAAACTTAATGAAAAACAACCTTGTTTCTGTCAGCTATCAGCAATAAATAAATTTCTCATGTATGCCACCATTTAATGATAAGGTTTGGTCTCATTGACAGCAGTATGGCAACAAAGCAAAGTGTCATGCACAGTAAATAAACCTGTAATTCCGAAAACTGTTTCATTACGTCTTAAGACTTGGTCTTGTTCCTTACTCATGTTACTCCCTCTGAATCCTTCACTGAACACGTATCGAGAACTGTATTCTTTTGGACTGCGTATAAAGAATTGAAGCATCATCTCGAATGATACTTGTTTAAGAACGTTCCTGTGCGATTGATGTCGTCCTGCGATAAAGTGAAATTTGCATTCTTTCCAATCATCATTCAAATCCTGTTTTGATTCAGTAAACATCTCGCGATTCCTGTCAATTACCTCCGGCGAATCTGTGGATAAGTTCATCAGAAAGGACACTTGCAATATATTACTGTATCCGTGTCAGAGAACATGGTCTATGTTTCTTCTGCAGGCAACTGAATTCTACAGAAATAAAAGCAAGGAAATGAGTCAGCTCGTCATGTGTCCGAATACTTGTCTTTCGCAGCTAGATTTTAATTTTAAAGGAAAAGAATTTGTTATGTGTACAGGAGTACAAAAATCTGGCTATATAATCACGTTTACTAGCTGCGATTAACTATTCGTTTCAGTGAGCAATACATTTTGCTACGAAACCACAAAATAATTTAATCAGTTCATTTGGATCAACAAAATGGATGGCGGAGTGTTGGAGACGCGAAATTTGTACTGGAAATCGTTTTTAAATTTACACGAGTACATACTGATGTACGTAGTTTATTTCATGATTTCTGTCGTTCAGCTTAAACGAAAGCAGTTTCATCCATATTTTTCCCTATACTTTGGCCTCATTTAACCTCGATAGTTGGCGTTCCATGTCGGATGAGTTCGTAGTCGACTGTGTTTCATTTAACTAACAAATATTTTTTAAAGACGGCATTTTTATTTTAAGCAGAATATTTTTTTCTGTAAGGAGTACTTGTCATCTTTATTTTTACTGCTGTTTTCCACTACAGGACTTGGTTCGTTTCTGCCTCTGATTCTGTTTCATTAGAAAGCGAGATGATTATTTGCTGACTGGCTGTAAAAGGAATTACACCGATATCGCTTTGCGATTGATTCGCGAAGAAACTCCAACCACCCACGCAAATAGAAGGGCGAGTACATTTAGCTTCACTGACGTCAGAGAAAGGGCTGTAACAAGATTTCTGAAGTTGATAGCGACTAGGTAATATTGGTACTACAGACAAAAAGTGAATCTACCCAAAGAAGGCCAATAAGAGGACTTCTGAAACAGAAATATTTCGGAAAATGCGTTTAGCTCTGGTTTAAACACAACTTTACGAATACAATGAAAAAATGAAAGTCGCCAAAACGTTTAAATACAGAAAATAATTTAGGAGAATACATTTACAATATTAATGTGACACAGATTTGAATAATCAAACGCACATGCTTATTTTCATGGCACTAACCCAATTCTGTTTCGAATCAGAACAAACAATAAACGAAAAGTGATTCATACTAATTCATGGTAATTTGTAACCAGCGCGTTTTGATATTATGAGCAGTATTGTTCAGTTTTATCAGCCGACTTATGATTATCGTAATAGAGATAAACCAGCCAGTCGCATTGGGAAATAGTTGAAACAAAATACGTTTCAGTGTCACGAAAGGTGCTACTTGTATGATTTAAAAATTATCTTCTCATTGCCTCGTCGATAGCTCTTCTAACTCCAAAGAATAAAAATTTATATTGCGGTTTGAATGAAGTGCATTGGATAGGTAAACGCGGAAATAATATCGAGAAAACTACACAGGACGGTATGTGGATAACTCCAGTTGCTGACACGATAAAGAAAATATCTAGGTAAAACAAGGAAAGTAACTAGGCAAATTTCTTTGCTCTCACAATGAGGAAAAGAATGGCATAGCGGCGCAGTTATTGATGAACAGTCAATCATATTTCACACATGGGGAAGATACTGCGCATATGACTTCTAAAAATTTGGAAAAGCGTGACGGATAAATATCAGTTTATATGTAGAAGAGAACTGGAGAAGAGACACTGATGGATTGTCAGACATGACATCGAAACTGGTTTTAGAGGAAAAAGGAGAAGGTACGTCATCAAAAACTATTTCAACATGTCGCTTGACATGACTCCTGGCAACACTCTTGGAAACTAGTGTATGTGAGTGATCGGAAACTTGTTTGAAACATGGAAAGGAGAAAAATTTTTCATGTTGACTGACAATTGCAATAGTGGTATACTGGAAAACAGCGTAAAAAGATAGTTTTAACGTTTTGAAAAGCTGTCACTATGTTATACGATATTTCAGAGGTACTGCAAAAATTAGAGGAGAAATTATAAGCTATGTTAAGGGCGTCAGCAGAAATTTATCCAAGAGGTGGCAAGATTCAGAAAATGGCTTTTCTTATATAGGTTTTTCGACATTGAGAAACTGCAGTGCCCAAAGAAATGTATTACACTTAGAGTTACTTTATCTCGGATGTGGGGTGGCGGGTGCAATAATAGAATATATGTTTTGTATTTATGCTGTTTGCCATTCTGAACACTGGCTCTCGAACTACTATATTGGCAACCAGAAAGTGATTAGCAAAACGTGAAGCCTGTAATTAGAATTCCTATTGCCCACTTCACCTGAGAAATACATTTATAGCTACAGCTTAAAGCTCTGAGGAATTAGGAGATTGTCTGGGATTCATAATCAAAAACCATTCTCTCTAAAATGTTCACCATATTCTGAAAGTCAGAGACCAAAAAGAATCCACACAATCCAACTACCAGTTCGGATTCTAATGCGCTGATGCAACTATAACTGTTCAAATTAAATGTTTAAGTGAATGCTCGCCATAATTTGATGATAATGTTCATCAAACACCACGCTAATAATGATAGAATGTCTGTCCTGCGGCGGCACGTGAAAACCATTAACGTCATCCCAAAATTAACAGTTCACTCGAAAACGATTTCATGGTTACGCATATCCCGAGTAACTTATTACTGCATCCGAGGCTGTTTATATCAACAATACCGACGCGACGCGACTCCCGGTACAGGTGGTGCGCTAATCAGCGCCTGGGGAGAACTGGGGCCTTGCCCTTTCTCGCGCAGAGTTCTTACATATAAAGCCGCGGTGCGGACGGCTAAGGGAACGCCTGATCAAATCTGCTCTCCCGACTAGCCGTTGGGCTAGTAATGCACCACTTTAAGTTATCGAATAAATCATTGCTTCCTATGCTGATGGCCGATGAAGCTTTCAATTTAATTGTGCAATCAGCACACAAGTAAGTAATCATAATAAGAGTCTGACGTGGCTAAGTAAAATATTTTGGGCGAGATAATTAATTTAATTACACTACACGCAGTAGACGAGCTCTGAACTTGATCTTTGGAGATACGCTATAGCTATAGTTTTATAGTTATTCTGTTGAAACTTCTCACATTTTTATGATTATAGCGGATCTCCCTTCTACTTAAATTTAAACATCCTAGCTTTATTTATTCGCCTACTTAATCTATCTTGCTTCCTTAATTTCTAAGACAAAAACCAGAAAATCATGAATTTCAACTAAAATTTTAATTTGTGAGATCCAGAATACTGTTTCTACTAAATTATTATGCAAAAGGAATCTAAATAGAAATTTTTATGTTTCTAGCTCTTTTCTGTTGCGCCAATGATTTTTACAGAAAAACGTCCAAATTTCGAAAATGGTTAAAGTTATTGAACTGATATTCAACACATATTGATTTAGTATTACTCCTGACATGCTAGAAACGTTTCAGGTTACTTACCTGATTTTTTAAAGTATTGCGCAACATTTATGACGTCAGAGCTAGTTACAGCGGACTGGCTGGCACATAATGGAAAGACTGATGTGAATTTTATAAGGCGTGAGTAGGCTGCTTTCCTACATCACCCTCTACTTAATTTGTTTGTATGTAAATGAAAAAAAAATTAATTTCAAAAAGGGAAGCAGAATACAGCTTAACTTCCTACGAAAATTAAAACTGAAATGTAAACATATAGAAATATTAAAAGAAAACTTATTACCTACTTCAATTATTTAAATTGCTGGCACGTTCACTGCCTCTTAAACAACATTATCACTCAAAATTCAAGCAATATCGATGAAACACTTTGGCATACATATTGCCTTAGACAGACAAACACATAAAAATATGTAAAATTATGAAAATTAAATTGTCTGTAAATATTTTTACATACACAGATTCAAAGAAAATAACACAGTTATTCATGATACATAAACAGATAATTATATCTTAGCAGTCTTTTCTAAACCTGAAAGAAAATTTACAAATCATGACAATTTCATTTTTACACACGTGGTTGTAGCCGCTTTGGCTGGCGTTCTACACTTCCATTCACAAGGGTAGAGGAGGGGAAGTTGCTATGGTGTGCGTCCTTCACGTTCACTCTAAATTACATGGGGAAAGGGGAGTGAGTAGGCTGCTTCCCTACAAGATATCTGAATGTTATCCAGTTGATATTTTTTTAAAGGTAGAATTCACTTATACTTTAAAGGATGGCCTATTTCATTAGTATATCCGAAGTCCATCTTTTTACATTATGGGAATGAATATTGATGGAGGAAACCTTTAAAAACAGCTGTAAAATTGGTGGGCAGAGTCAGCTCTTAACAGCCTCGGGTTGAATCAAAATGCTTTGACACCTTATTGCGTAGCCATAGCAACCTGGGTGCTTAATTCCTACCCCTGTGGCTGCATATCACGATGGGTTGCGCCCTCATAGTGTTTAAGAAAGTCCCAACACATTTCTGACTTTGGTATTGAGCAAGTTTTTCCTCTCTTCTTTCACACAAGATGGCAATAATTTTTCGTTAATATAGCGAATACACCCACAGCATAGCGCGACTCTCTTCCCCAAACACTAATATCGTCTAACTTACAGGACGATGCATTCACTTTGTCCATGGCAAATTGTAACTTGATGAAATTGAAATTTCGACAGTAGTAGCAATTGGGCATTGAAATAAATTCGATAGTGTCAAGCGAATATTTGTGCTCGGGCCGGGTCTCGAATTTCCGCTTTACGCGCGCCATCACCTTTATCGTTTCGGCTATCTGAGCACTTTTTACGTCCACTCCAAATTACCAACCTGTCGCACAGAACGTAAGTAGCATCTACCGTGCATAACCCACATTGCTCGCAGCCTCACGCTGATTTCTGAAAGACCGGACGAACACAACGCTCATTAATTGCCGTCAATGGGCATATAAAATCTAGCTTACTGTTTAGATGAAGCTGAGCAGCAGACGATGCGGTTGTGTTGTAGGAAATGTGGATAGATAGCGCAACTGTTTAAAATGTAATAGGCGTTGAAACTGCCCCTATTTGTATAGTGTTAAGTTCTGTACAAGAAAGTGACGAAGAATGGACCGAGTACTGTATTTCGGTAATGTTCTCCAAGGTTCACATCTGCCAACACTGCAAAACAACGCTGAGATCTCCACCACGACTATTCCCGTGAGCACCCTGCCAATAGAACTGCAGTTTCTGTTAAGTCGCCGTCGTTTCCCCCTACACTCGGCAATGCTAGATCTGTCGTTCTCCAAGGTTCACATCTGCCAACACTGCAAAACAACGCTGAGATCTCCACCACGACTGCCGGCCGAAGTGGCCATGCGGTTAAAGGCGCTGTAGCCTGGAACCGAAAGACCGCTACGTCGCAGGTTCGAATCCAGCCTTGGGCATGGATGTTTGTGATGTCCTTAGGTTAGTTAGGTTTAACTAGTTCTAAGTTCTAGGGGACTAATGACCTCAGCAGTTGAGTCCCATAGTGCTCAGAACCATTTGAACCATTCCACCACGACTATTCCCGTGAGCACCCTGCCAATAGAACTGCAGTTTCTGTTAAGTCGCCGTCGTTTCCCCCTACACTCGGCAATGCTAGATCTGTCGTTTAGTGGAAGCACAGGTAATCATTTGTAGAAACGCACGAGAATTCTGTAATGAATAAATTATTTACTAGATCCGGTAGGATAGTGTGTCCCCCTTGTCCCCTTTGTAGACGCCTCTGTGTAATATACGGACGTTGTGGTTATACCCACAACATAACACCATACGAGAAATAAAGGTTCTATGGTGTGAGAGTATCGCTTGGGAATTAATATAGCAAAGTATAATCAGGAGAATACCTGATAATGGTAAACCACACCAACTTAAGTGTGGGATCAAACAGTTCGACATAGGTTAATAATCAGTGGCCGTCGAACTTCTTTGTTTAAGAGCCTATATTGACGCTGTAGGGCAAAACATTGGCCCGCTTACGAAAGGGGGTGGGGATTCTTGGTGGACATTCAAAGAAAAATTCAATTTTCACGGAACCAAGGGTATTGATAGCTTACCATTTAGAAATTTTGAATCTATATGTTAAAAGTTATCACACCATATATTTTTAATTGAAAAAGAATATCTTATATTGGAACTACATCCATTTTTCAGAATGCTTACATTACTGATTAGGTTTCTGTACCGAAGCGGATACTGTGGCCAGTGCCATTTGCACCAGGATGCCGTGTTTGTTTTACTATTTTGGTGACACATTTTGTAGGCATATTCACGCCCCAGTAGCTGAAAGAACACCAAGGGGATGCAGCAGAACACTTCCAATCTGGATTTTGTGTTGCGTCAAATAGAACAGGGACGGTTTTAAATAATGTAACTTAATTACCAGTAACCCAAAATTTTCACAAAGAGACAGGATGGTGGATGATAGTTTTATGTTTAAAGGGTTTAGAAATCAGTTTTATCTGCGAGGTTTTGGAAGTAACTAACTCTTATCGGGGTAAACACCTTGGCCACTTTACACGATCTGGCGCCGTGTTAACGTTAGTGATATATTCGTTAGGAGAAGCTATCAAAGCGGAATAAGTAATAGGGAACTATACTTGTAGGTCAAAAGACGCTCAAACATTGACGTAAAAAACTATTACTCTCCGTCCAAGTGAGGCAACAAGAAAAATATAAATGACTTGTCTTACCTCAGGCGGCTAACAAAAGGCATTTACTGAAAAATAATTGTACAGTCTTCCTTTGTCAAACTCACTGACAACAATGGCTATGTATACTATAAGTAATCTGACCACTTTTCGGTAGACACCAGGGTTGTTCAATGCACAAGATACGCAACATCCGCTTCCCCCCCCGGTCACTTATTCACACCTTCCCCTACCGATATTAATACTAATTGGGAACCAATGTAATTAAGTGTTATATTAATAAGTGACTGCAATATCACGATGACAAATGTTTACAATATTCTTTCGGTCATAGCATTGTCTTACAATACGCTTAATTTGATTTCATATTAGTTGCTACAAACACGCACCACATCTGAAGATAGCCGTCTCTAACACGCATTGACGAATCCATGCTACTTGCGCGAGACACGTGCTACAGCGGTCGATCGATGCTAGTTGCGCACGGTCGTGAGTTGTCACCATTGGAAGACATTTCCGCCCCCTCTCACTTCTAAACCTACAGTGGCCTAGCTACATACCAATGTTTTTACGTAAGCGGTAAACTTCGCTTAGTTTAAGGCCGAATTGATGACAAAATTATGCACACATTGAAATATTTTCTCTAAACAGTTCTGTTTAAGAAACACTTAAAAACTAAGTTTACTTTTTGTTCTGCTGTTATTTGTTAGAAGCTTACTGTTAGCTAACCACTGGCGAGAACCGAGGGCTGCACGAACACTTGATTCGAGACGCATGTGGCCTGCAAGCGCTGTTTGATGACCACTGCGTCAACTAGTTTCAACATATGAATGATCGTGGGACACGACGCCTCTTAGGTCAATGCTATTTCATGTCTCATTGGCAAAGGGAAAGAGGTATCAGCATATTGATTGCGGCAATCACGTTCAGAAGTGAGACCACCCCAAAATGAAGGAAGAACTATGAATTATTTCGTAAGTCCCATGAAACTTCACACACATTTGAACATTTTTGAATTACTTCCAGGTGTGACACAAACGGAACTAGGAAAAGAATGAGTGGAGGAATAAGGAGTTTCTGAAGTTTGGGAAATCAGGAAACTAAGTTTTAAAGCTCAACCATAAAATTTTATTTGCTTTTTATACACTATTCTCTTTAATAAACATTAAATTAGCATTTAATTTTACTTTTTATAAGAAGCACTCTTATTTAAGTTAGTGTCATTAAGCACTAACTCAACATTAACAACTTTACTATCAGAATGATTAAAACTAATCAGAGCAGTTACAGCATTTAATGTTATTCCTTAGATTGTTCCGCTTTGGAAGACAGACTCTCTGGAACCGGCGGACTGGTGAGTTGTTTCTTCACGGTTTCGGCGGCAGCGGCGGCGGACTCTAGGGCCGCGACAACGGTGGTAGCTAACGCAGAAGCTGCTGATGGCTCGGAGGACGAGTGCGAAGACTGTTGTTCCGCCTGTCTTGCTGGCGAAGTTGATTTGGATGAAGCGAGAGAGGGAGTCTGGTCCAGATATGCTCCGATGAGAGGCAGTCTGGACAACACCCAGACGGTGGCGCCGACGGAGAACAGGGTTACATTCGTGGCGACATGCAGAGCTTTTCTCGTCAGTGTGCGAGCGTTGATCTGCGGTGGTTCCGTCACTGATGTTTGCTCCTGTACCTGTGGAGCTGTAGAAGACATTTGTTAATGAGGATTAATCCGTAAATGTAAGACACTACAAGTTTGTAAGTAGAGAATCTTATCGCTAGGAAGCGAGTCAAACGGTGTGCTATCTGGTAGGTACACGTTTAACTTTGAAATTAATTGAAGATCAAAATTGAGAAGTCTCTCGCATTCACATTTAATGACATTTTAATTAATACAGTCAGTAATGCCCGACTAAATCCTGCTAGGGGAGTTCAGTTCCCTGCATTGCGAAGTCGTGCAAAGACTTCGTTAATTATAATTAATGGTTGCGATCATGGTGACAACTAAGTCAACAATACACTAATATCAATTTATATTATATTTTTCAAAATACAGATAAAACTTCGTTAAATATCAGACGGCACTACAATGGCGGCCTACCGCTAGACGAAATAAAACGAGAGAGAGAGAGAGAGAGAGAGAGAGAGAGAGAGAGAGAGAGAGAGAGAGAGAGAGAGAGAGATCCATCAAAGCATTGTCTGATCTTCATGGCCTATGTTACGGAGATTATACCTTTTTGGGTTTTGTTAATTACATCTATATTTGTGTTTGATGATACGTTCTTTACTATTTGTTACACGTCGCGCACACATACAGTCTTGAAATAATATATAATCCACACGTTTCCATAACAAACGTTACTTTCTTTTTTTCAAAATATCAATATGTGACGTACCGTCACACGTTTCAATGTTATTTCTGCGGTTTTAAGCAGGCACCTATCTTAATTGTGGGCATAAACTACTGGATTTCGTACTTAACGAAGTTCGCTGTATTAAGCTCACCAGGAAAATTACATTCACCTTTGAGCAATTAAAGTTACTAGAAACTAATTTCAGGGAGCTTTGTAAATTTTAAATTTACGTACTGCTCTACTGTGATCTGTAGACAGTAATGTAAGTGAAGTTTGGCTTTGTCAGCCATTTGTGCTGGTTATATGTCAGCCAACAGACTGAAGAATCAGAGGAAAACGTATAGGCAAGACGTTAACGGGCGGTAATTAGAGTCTCAAAATTTCGTACCGCAGTTTAATTTTGCGGCGTTGTTAACGCGAACTCCAAGACAAAGACCACGGGATTTTGAAAATGTGTCAAGAATGCAGTCAGACAACATGCAAATTCCGAAAGTCTGACAGTTACGTCGCAGTCTAAGAGTGCGACATGGTTCTGGAATTTGTCCTTTGAAGTTGACTTTATGGGATTGTTCCTGAAAATCCCGTCAGGAATAATTCACGTAACGACAGGCTTTAAGACAATTTCACATAATACGAGCCAAAGGAATTAAGTCTCGAGATGGTAATGTTAATGGTTAACTTCTCGGCAGTCGAAACTAGCAATTTTATCTCTCAAATCTGAGGTATCTTTAGTTTTTAACTATGAAATCTATATTCCATTAAGTGGCGAATTCATCGGTGTTTAAAGTACGGAATGAAGGAATTTCTCAAAGTTTTCCTAGAGAACTAAATCTAGGAAATGACTTAGGATTTATTGACCTACTCGTCTTTACCTTGTACTCCTTTAGATTTAGAATCTTCAATGTATTTTTCCATTTCTTCCATCCACTTATCCAAAGTGACCACCAGCTTCCTGTACATCTGGACGACGCTTCTTGTCGCGTTACGCGTCCGCGTCTTGCCGTTGTTTACCATAAATTCAATTTTATCAACGACGGGAGAAATTAGGTCACTGAATGCTAACTTCACAGCCTCTGATACCTGCAACAACATCACTGCTCAGCATTTATCTTTACTTTGCTGGCAACAAGTGGTAGGAATGGGTGTCGTGTTACCTTAGTAGGTGGCTGCCTGACCACTGGTAGCTTCTTTTGCATTTCTTCCGCCAGCTCGCTGGCTGCTAGGTCAGCTATACGTATGGCAGGGTATAACGTAGACAGAACCTTCTTCGACCTCTCACGGAGAGCGCATACGGACTTCTCAGCAAGATTGAAGCTCCAGCTGAAGATTCGATTAGAATCTTTCAGCGACCCGTAGAATTCTTCAGCCTTCTTAACGGTTGTGGTAATTATAGGCCACTCTTTCAGAATGTGAACCGTTTTCAGCCCATTTGCACCCGCATCATGATGCTGAGTAGAAGCCGCTTCAGATTCCGTTCCATCTTCTGGCCTGAAGCTTCTAGAAACAGAAGGCTGAGGTTCTGACTGTACTTCGAGATCAGTTTTTTGGGCCATAGCTTCTGCAAAAAAAAAAAAGTTTCATTAATGCGGTAAAGGTTTTAAGGCTAAAATTTAGAATCACATGTGCACAGAGTAGTTTCAATGTTAAGACTCTTTTGAAAGTCTAGCGCTATGTGCTATTTAGTAAACAACGGCAAACTTTTTTGCCACGAAGAACGGCGGAAAGATCTGCGAAATCCGCTTCTTTTTCTACGACTGTATCCCCTCGCACTGAGCAAACATTGAAGGAATGACTGAACAAAAATATAATTCGAGGACGGCAAGAAAATACCTTACTACCTACTAAAACTGAAAGAAGTTGTTGCACGCCACTTACAATTAATCTACACTGGTGCGAAGCTGACAAATCTCTGAACGTTGACAAATGAAGAGGAAGAGACGTTAACATTTTATGTTAAGGTTCAGTCAGAAGCAAGGAACTTATTTTAACGTAAGTTTGACACAACATTCCACTATTTCCGTCAATAATGGATGCATGTATGAAGTTTAGCAGTAACAAAACTAACACCGTTATTAGAGTTTGTTTAGTAAGTACTGTAGAGGAGCAGTTAATGTTTGCTTTATACTATCTACAGTACCGAACTGTTAGAACTCTGAAGATAGGTTCCAATACCCTATTAAGAACTTCCAGAAGATCTGTTTCGTTATTAGACCGTTCGTGATGTTTAGAATCTAGTTAAAGATAAAGATACGAGTAATTCAATCAGATTTGTTTTCTGCCGCAACAAATTGTTAGAACAGAAATCTGGTTAAATCAATGCATTTATAGTTCAGAAGAGTACCAACCCATCTTAGAATGATAATATTGAACCCGTCTATCATTACAATTAATCACCACCCACAGATGACGTACTATATTGATCTATAACTACATACACAGACTTACCACTGCTTCTTAGCGGACTGTCTGAATTACAACGCCAAACTGCTTAGGTACCATCAGCGGACGTCGGAATATATCGGAGGGCAGTGTGATTCACAAAAACAGCACCAGAGGGCATTGGTGGTTTTGGATTACGTTCTATCCTTACGCTTTATCGCTGTGACAGAAGTTTAAACATTTGAAAATGAACATTTTCTTCTAGTGGTTTTGCTACCAATAACAATTTTTCCCTGCAAATAGCTATATTTACAAGATAGGCACTTCTAAAGGCACCTATACACACATAACAACCGACCGACCGATAAACTGGGCATGTGTACGCGATTTCACCGACCGACCGACGAACTTCGTGCACACCCAACAAACTGTGGCTTGTGTAGCGCTGTCGCGCCAACCGCCAGAGTAAGGTTCCGTTTTCTGTCACTCAAAAATGGTTCAAATGGCTCTGAGCACTATGCGACTTAACTTCTGGGGTCATCAGTCGCCTAGAAATTAGAACTAATTAAACCTAACTAACCTAAGGACATCACACACATCCATGCCCGAGGCAGGATTCGAACCTGCGACCGTAGCAGCAGCGCGGTTCCGGACTGAGGTGCCTAGAGCCGCTCGGTCACAGCGAATCCTGCCTCGGGCATGGATGTGTGTGATGTCGTTAGGTTTAAGTGGTTCTAAGTTTAGGGGACTGATGACCTCCGATGTTAAGTCCCATAGTGCTTCGAGCCATTTGAACCATTTTGTTGTTGTACTTATTAGATGATGTGCGCCACCACAATGTGCAGTTTTACTTGTTCGAATCTGAAACGACTCTCTTAACGCGCAGGTTATTTTTATGCTATTTGTATAAATAAATTATTACGTTTACATGAATTTGCTTTGTTTTATTTATTTTCATTCGCATGATGTGTTTCCTCAGTCTACTGTAAATCACGTCGTGGGGATACAACAGTACCGAATGGCTTCAAATCGTAATGTAACTAACAGCCTTCCTCGCGGCTTATAGCATCTTCCATTACTATTTTTTTCCGTTAAGAATGGTTTGATGATATTCAGCACCGCCGAAAGCCATGATTCGTCCATTCTTAGACAATTACGAAGAACATCGGCTACCAATTGTTTTAAACAGCGACTTCTTTGCCTCTTAGGTCTTGTTACTTCTAAAACAGACAAGCAAAACTCCCGTTTTTGTTTCTGTGTAAAAGTAAAGGACTTCCGTAAGACATAAAAACAATGAATTTGAAGATAAGCAAATCACAACAATAGGGCGGTGCTGTAATGACTTCAGTGCAGGCGGTCGGGACGTGTGTAGACTGCCACGAAATTGGACGGTCGGTCGGTCGCCCGATAAGTTGGTATGTGTGTCGAGGTCTTTAAGTTCTTCCGCTATACGTCAAGAGGGCGCATCAGTTGGGCAGGCTCGATTTCCAGATGGACCTGCAGTCCAGAGCGGCTCGCGAGGTAGATATGTGCTCCCAGTGATGACCGCAGCGCCATGTTGTAGGGTAAATAGCAGTTGCGTTTGTCTCCAGGCATCATGATGTGCTACCTCGTTGCCCTTGATTTGCACAGCATTGATTTTACGTAAAAGTTTCAAAAGTGCTATACGCCTTTGCTAAAGTTAAAATATATGCATGGTTTTCTGTGTGGTTGATACTCAAATATGCAGCCATATCAAGGAAAATAACTATTATAATTGGCGAATGTTTGTACTTAAAATGTTAGCGGAATTAGCTTGGAACCGGCTGAAGGGGAGACTTAAGTTCGTCGACATAGTATAATTTTAACCACGGTTGTTATGGCAGGCGTCAGCATAAAATGTCAGATTTTCGTCTTTGCTTTTTCAACATTTGGATGGAGTTACGCGTCATGTATGTTTCACATCCCGATGAAGTAGGTTCAGTTAAATGTGAAGCTAAAATATTTTAAAGTTGTTAAGCCGCATCATGGTCATCTTCTCTTCTGTCGCAATCGACGTTCCAACCACTCTGCTGGGATCTTCAGGATCTTCTAGTGTTCATATAACCTATAAAAATCTCTTTTTACTAATTAGATGAACACCAGAAGATACCAGCAGAGTGGCTGAAACGTAGATTGCGCCACAAGAAATTGAAGAGAAACGTGACGCAACTAAGCAGCTTAGAATATTTTATCTTCAATGACAACCTTTAATTACCTTGCCATACAGGGTTACGAATATTGAGGATATAGAAAGTGCTCGCAGAACTAGAGTATTCTGACACGCCGGAAACCTTAAGATTTCTTTTACAGTTTATGAAATGGGGCAGGGCAGCTGTTAAGCAGGTTCATGCCTACGTTTTAACGTCAGTGGACCGCAGCGGGAAGATAATGGTGTCAGTGTGTGGTTGTCCAAAATATTAAAAGCTCTAGTAATGTTTTATTCAATAATACTCCAGATTCTTCAGCCTGTTAACGGATGTGGTTCACGACTTCAGAAATTGAGAAGTACTACTTCTCATCGTGCCGCGTTCGACTTTTACTGTCGATGAAAGTGCCTTGAGGGCACCATAAGTCTGAAGTATCTCCTTCATTGGCGTAACTCGGCATGAATTGCATGTTCCGCCCCGTAACGTGGATTGACGTGGCCATTGCTGCATATATTCTAAAGTGTCCCCTCTACATCATCTACGTAGATACTCTGCAAATCACATTTAAGTGCCTGGCAGAGGGTTCATCGAATCACCTTCACAATTCTATATTACAATCTTGCACAGCATGAGGAAAGAATGAACTATCTTTCCGTACGAGCTCTGATTTCCCTTATTTTATCTTGGTGATCGTTCCTTCCTATGTAAGTCGGTGTCAACAAAATATTTTCGCATTCGGAGTAGAAAGTTGGTGATTGGAATTTCGTGAGAAGATTCCGTCGCAACGAAAAACTCCTCTTTTAATGACGTCCATCCCAAATCCTGTATCATTTCTGACTCTTCCATATTTCGCCATAATACAAAACGTGATACCTTTCTTTGAACTTTTTCGAAGTACTCCGTCAATCCTATCTGGTAAGGATCCCACACCGCGCAGCAGTATTCTAATAGGACGGACAAGCGTAGTGTAGGCCATCTCCTTACGTCTTTTACATTTTCTAAGTGTCCTGCCAATAAAGCGCAACATTTGGTTAGCCTTCCCCACAACATTGTGTGTTCCTTTCAATTTGTTGTTCGTAATTGTAATACCTAGGTATTCAGTTGTATGTACGGCTTTTAGATTGGACTGATTTATCGCGTAACCGAAGTTTGAGTTCCATTTAGCACTCACGTGGATGACCTTACACTTTTCGTTATTTAGGGTGAACTGCCATCTATCGCACCATTCTGATATTTCTTCTAAATCGGTTTGCAGTTTGTTTTGATCTTCTGATGACTTTAGTCGATAAACGACAGCGTCATCTGCAAACAACCGAAGATGGCTGCTCAGATAGTCTCCCAAATCGTTTATATAGATAAGGAACAGCAAAGGGCCTATAACACTACTTTGGGGAACGCCAGAAATCACTTCTATTTTATTCGATGACTTTCCGTCAGTTACTACGAACTGTGACCTCTGACAGGAAATCACAAATCCATTCACATAACTGAGAGGATATTCCATAAGCACGCAATTTCACTACGAGCCGCTTGTCTGATAGTGTCAAAAGCCTTCCGGAAATCTAGAAATACGGAATCCATCTGAAATCCCATGTCAATAGCACTCAGCACTTCATGTGAATAAAGAGCTGGTTGTTTAACAGGAACGATGTTTTCTAAACCCATGTTGACTGTATATCAGTAGACAGTTTTCTTCGAGGTAATTCATTATGTTCAAACACAACATATATTCTAAAATCCTGCTGCATATCGACGTTAACGATATGGGCCTGTAATTTAGTGGATTACTCCTAGTACCTTTCTTGAATATTGGTGTGACCTGTGCAACTTTCCAGTGTTTGGGTACGGATCTTTCGTTGAGCGAACGGTTGTATAAGTATGGAGCTGATGCATCAGCATACTCCGAAAGGAACCTAATTGGTATAGTCTGGACCAGAAGACTTGCTTTTATTAAGTGATTTAAGTTGCATCACTACTCCCAGGATATTTACTTCTACGTTACTAATGTTGGCAGCTGTTCTAGATTCGAATTCTGGAATATTTACTTCGTCTTTTGTGAAGGCATTTCGGAAGTGTGTTTAGTAACTCTACTTTGGCAGCACTGCCTTCGATAGTATCTCCATTGCTATCGTGCAGAGAAGGCATTGTTTCTTGCCGCTAACATACTTCACATACGACCAGAATCTCTTTGGATTTTCTGCCAGTTTTCGAGACAATTTCGTTGTAGAAACTTAAAAGCATCTCGCATTGAAGTTCGCGCTAAATTTCGAGTTTCTGCAAAATATTGCCAATCTTAGGTATTTTGCGTCTGTTTAAATTTGGCATGTTTCGTTGTTTCTGCAACAGTGTTCTAACCTGTTTTGTGTACGGAGGAGGATCTGCTCCGTCGTTTATTAATTTGGTATAAATCTTTAAATTTCTGCCGATACGGTTTCTTTGAATTTAAGCCACATCTGGTCTACACTTATATTATTAATTTGGAATGAGTGGAGATTCTCTCAGGAAGATGCCAACTGAATTATCTGCTTTTTTGAATAGGTATATTTTTCGCATATTTTTTCGAGGATTTAGGGATTACAATATTTAATCTTGCTACTACAGCCCTGTGTTCACTAATCGCTGAATCGGTTATTGATGCTCGTTATTAAATCAGGATTATTTGTTGCTATGAAGTCAAGTGTTTTCACAACCGTTTACTATTTCCATGGGCTCATGAACTGCTCGAAATAATTTCCAGAGAATGCGTTTAGCATAGTTTCGGATGATATTTTATGCGTACCTCCGGACTTAAACATGTATTTTCGACAACATTTCGAGGGTAAATTGGTCACCAACTATTATCGTATGAGTAGGGTACGTGCTTGAAATCACTCAGATTTTCTTTGAGCCTTTCAGCAACTGTATCATCTGAATTGGGAGATCGGTAAAAGGCTCCTATTTTATTCCCGTTGTCAACAATAACCTCTGCCGATACTCATAGGCAGTATCTACTTAAATTTTGTGACAAGATAAATTACTTCTGACAGCAACACACACGCCACCGCCAACCGTGTTTAGCCTATCCTTTCGGAACACCGTTAGGTTCTCAGCAAAAATTTCGATCTCGGCTTATTTCCGGCTTTAGCCAACTTTCAGTGCCTACGACGATTTGAGCATCAGTGCTTTTTGTTAGCGCTTGTAGCTCTGATACTTTCCCAACGCAGCTACGAAAATTTAAAACTGTTATACCAATGGCTCCTGTATCTACGTTTATACTGTGTTCAGCCCTCTTCTAACAATAGCGAGCCAGTATGGAGCGTAAATGGTGTCACACTGCCGTTTGTTGGTATCGTGTTCATCTCCACCTCAAGGGTTACTTAAGTGAATTAGTATGTATGAAATCAGTATTTAAATATTGTAAATTATTTGTTTTATGTGGAAGAAATCATGAAAGTTGAGATTTGTGTAATTAGCGGATTTTTCATTTCTCATTTATAGCAACTTTTATATCAATCTATCATAAATTTAAACCACAGTACTCCAGAAGACTATTATAGCTTCTGCATTTCGTGTTAATGGAATTCGTGGTAAACGCGTATTCACAAGGCTTTGCAATATGAAGTGCATCCAACAAATAATTAGACCATCCTTGATAGTTCCACCTCAAACCAATAAAGCTAGAGTACTGACATGCCTTTTACGAAAACATTTTACTTGAGGAAACATATTTCAAAATCGACACTAACTTGAGCCATAGATCTAAAACGCCTGCTGTGGTTACCCATCGCCCATCGAACCTGCTCGCAAACTGTTACGTGTTTTTAGCCGACACCGGGAAGTTGCACCGATTGGTTGAAAACTGTCAAGCTAACACGAAATAGTCATTTAAAAAAAGTCAAGTCCAAATCAATGACACAACGCTGCGAAAACCCACTTGTAAGTTTGAGAAATGTTTTCCAAATTATTTCTGTTTCATGTATGTATCCAAAAGGTTTATTTACTTAGCGTCCCGCAACCTTCTTCTGATTAGAGCAACCAAAACCAGACAACGTTATCAGACTTTATGAATACCTCCTTGCCACTTTAGGCCTTTGCTTATGTCGGAGTGACTCAGCGAAGTATGCGCACATCATGTACGAATAACGTTAGTGTTGTGAAGTAGTCGAAAGCATAAGGCCATGTTGTCTGATAAACTTGCGTAACAGCGAAAGCCCAATTCGAGCAAACTATCAGAAGAGTAGGCCGATGTTTCCTTCAGGTGGTCACCATATCAGTTCAGCCATCTGACTCCAAAATACTCCTAATGATATCCCAGCCGATGTGATCGTAATCTGTTAGTTAAACTAAGCGATATAACCAGCCAGCATATATTTCGTTAATGGAACTAGTCCAGATTAACAGTAACCTATTAGTTCACAATGTGAAATAATTCCCGTGAATACCTGCAAAAATTAAATAACGCGGATACCGTCTGCTTAAAAGAGCGTATGGCCTTTGCAACCCTAAAGTAAAAGAATAAAACTGTAAAATAATGAACACCGGAAGTCCCATAGTGCACGGTTTATTCCTTTATCTAGAGCCTTACTGTGTGGCCATAAGTCTCACGTGATTGGCTGATCAGATGCAATCTGTTTCGTCCACAGGGGTCTTTTGTTCAGTGCTTTCGCAATGTTTTTCCGTTTTGGAATATTGTTTCGAGGGTGATGGAAATGATTGAAATTGCAGTTAAGAGTAAGCACTCTGTTTGTACCTTGGATATCTTGTGGATTTTATGCGTGTGGACTTAAATGTGAGACCTTCACCCGAGCGCGCTTTTCGAAATTCAAATAGTAAAGCATTCGTGAGGAAACTAGTAATATTTTGAAGCAAGCACGATAACATTTGTAACGTATATATTTAGCCATTCTTCAGATAATCAGAAACAGCAGGGTGTCCTTTTCTCGCGAGGACGACTTAACGTGTCGTCGATGGCAGTAGGTCTTCTAATGCAGCTGTTTCGTTTTGCTGGCGATGCTGCTGCTGACACAGCTGTAGTGGTTTTTGTCACTAGATACTGCTTTAATTTTTGCAGGTACAGAAACTGTTAACTCTTAGACATTTTTGTTGTTCCTTTTCTGCTGTTTCTGGGTAATCAGGTGGGGTAAATTGGGGTTCATTCATAGAGGTTCAATGACTGAAGTCTGGTAACAGTAGAATTAATTAGACCATTTCACTACTTAACTAGTTGAGATTCGTTGTTGGGGCACATGTAAGACTTACAGCTTTCGTTTGGTTTATCCGTTGTTTCGGAAATTATTTCCTTACAGCTCGACGCTGCTTAGAAATAGGCATCTGGTGAATCATTATGCAGATACTTTCCCCTTCTGAATCTGTTCGATAAGAACCTCTAGGGGTTCTTGTCATAATTGCGTGCTTCTTCGCTTTACTCTAACTCCAGAACTTTAACTACGTTCCTGTAAATGTACCGTCCACTAAATATCATAATCCGTCTTAAAATCTGCACTTTATTTATAAATTTCGTATATACGACGAGCAGGTTTCACGAAACTAAATCTTCCACTCATTACTTTACTGCTGCTGTAAAGTACCTTACGTTAATCTTTAATATTAAGACATAGAACATCACTTTGCTTTGGTTTCGGAATTACCGCTTGTATGTTGGGTGGATTATTAACGTTTCACCGTAATTGTAGATACTGCTGAAATAATGTCCACTCCAAACAAGCGTCCACCGGAGGACTTTTGGATGTGTAAATCACCTTAGCAAGTCATAACGTCTGTTATGACATCTGCAGATTTATTGCCCAAATTAAGATATTTTTATTGCAGTGTACTTTCCTTATTGAATTATTACGGATCTCAGACAGGCTTTTCATTCGCTAATCTATTCATGAAAGTAATTGTCAGCATCCGTGAATGATTCTGCAAGAACATCGTATCCATACTTCTCGCAACATCTACAAAAATACGTCGCGCGCCGGAAACAGACAACTAATTTCATTATGTCTGACAATGTACGTTTCGTTTTTAACTTTCACATCTTAAGCTTCTAGTATACGCATAAATTTCTAGTATACTTTCGTAGTAGTGCAGTGATTTCCCCTGAACGAGCGTGAAAGTAGAAATAAGAGGTGCCCGAATAGTTAGTCTTTGTATGAACTGCGTGTACCACAAGTTTAAAGAGCGGTATGCTGATGTATCGGCCCAATAGATCGAAAAAACTTTTACTAATATGTTGTTCTCAATTCCGTCTCATTTGTTTGTGACAGCGGAAGTAAGGGATATTTGAATGTTTCGCAATATTGGCAAATATTGTTTCGAAATTTCAAATTGTAATTGTGCCGTTCTAGGAATCAAATGGAGCGCTGCCTCAGATAGTATACTATTCACATTTGCCTCGCGAACAGTTTCCAAGTTATTTATTCACCGCCATCTCACGACTCCGTTTTAGGTGTTCTTAACGGGGATGCTACAGGAAATTTAAAGTTATCGTTACACCCGTAGTTAGTAAGATAGACCTGAAATTTTGCGTACGTAAAGAAAGAGCTACATTTCAATGGAAAACTGTGGCAAGAGACCAAGGATACATATTTCACCAACAATTTTTAACTTTTTATTTTTAAAATCAGGAATTGAAGTTCTATAAATGCAGTCAGTCTGAAATTTTATTGTAATGTCATAAGATAGGCTATAAAATTACTTAACTACAATCATAAATTTGTTTAAAATTTTATTTACAAGGTTCAGAATAAAATTCTATAAATCAGAATTTAACTGAGGTTATATCCTTGGTTCCTTTGGGACTGAAACATGTTTTGGACGATCCTGAAAATTTAGTAGCATTAGTTCACTTTTTAGAAAAGATTTCTAATAATGTGAAATACATCGAACTGAGAAGCAGTTTAGACTTACATGTTGAAGTATATACTTCAACATGTAACAGGCTTGCCTGTGTATTTTTAAATTCTCCATATTCATGCTCTTCCTCCAGGTTTCTTTTCTTCCCCTTCTAATGTCTGGCCTGTACTTTTAGATTAGTCGCCTGTCAGCTTTGTTGATCCCTCTCTAACCGAAGATGTAAAATACTTTTGTAGAAAACACTCTTGGTTTTACAGCAACTCTTCAGATCTTCAATTTTACCGTTATTTCCCCCATTGAAACGTAAAATTCCGTCAGACATCCATTTTCAGCACATGTAGCCCACAGAACGTCCTTGACCGTCTAATCAAAATTATTAAAGCTTTCATTCGATTTTTTGTTTTCGCATGAAGAGACTTCCTCAATAGATCAGGTTCTGGTAGTGTGATTACGTGAATGTTTCATTTACCCCAATCATCTACACAGGTTATCCGTTGATACTAGCTCGGTGGATATCTTTTGAAAGAAAAATGTCCACACAAGCTTCATTGCATCTAAATTTTCTGTTTTTCCTAATAGCTCTCCTGTAACATAGCTGAAGAGAAATTACCTTGAGTAAGCCTGCCGTTTCCTCCTAGCTTTCCTTCCTCAAGCGCTTCATATATTTCCTTTAGCAAGCGGCAAAGTCTACCACCAAGCTTCTTTTAGCGTGGCCCACACAATACAACTTTGAGTATTGTGTGGTTTATTATCTATTACAGCACTGAAAGAGCCCCATCACAATTTCCGAAATGTCTGAAAAGGTGGGAGTGGCTGCGAGCGCAAACATTTTAAAATTTTAAAGGCACTTATGTTAATATCAACATAACGTTTATACACAACATAAATTAAACTCTGTAAAATGAGAAAAATTTTTTTGAAAAAATAGATTTGAGCTCTAATCCATAGCGCCCCCCTCAGAGGTCTTCGCTGTGTCCTTGCTGTGAGCACTAGCCTTGCATGAGTTCCTTTGTGGATCGAATGTACGGAGAGAAATAAATGGCAACTTACCACCTCGTTTGTCCCTGAGGTATGTGCTACCAGTACCTGCGAAAGGTGTAATCGCGCTCTTACACACAATATTAAGTTGCCACGGTAGTTCATCGTAGCGTATACGACTAAGAATCAGGAACATATCTGAAACAACTCTCTCATGCTTTGAAAATGGCAAAATTGGCTACTGATGAGGAACACGGGTTGCACAAAAATTTCGGACTTCTGCCGAATGAAGATTGAGGGAGACGAGACGTAATCAAACGTGCGCTCACTGTCTAGCGATAAATTGTCCAAAAGGTATATACCTACTTAGATTCCTGAGACATGGCTGTCGTTTTACAGGTTTGTACGCAACACTGTTTGATTACCTAAATGTTTACCTTTTGCGTCTATGGAAGGTTTGAGAAGCGTTAACTGAATGGTTGTCGTCCAGAGTTCAGGCAGCTTAGTTTTCCTTAACTGCGCGTGATGACACTCCTAGGGAAAAGTGAAGTTCGTAGCACAAGCTGAAAAGTGGCACGCCTGTCACAGATATCCTGACTCATAGTAATTGCAGCATGCACATTGAGATCTCTGATGGGAAACATTTCTTAACTCCTAAAAATCCCTAGGTCCACCGTTTCCCATGTGATAGTGAAGTGGAAACGTGAAGGGACACGTACAGCACAAAAGCGTAGAGGCTGACCTTTCTGCTTCGCAAATTATTCTTTGCTGAGTGGTGAGGCTTACAGTATGTTAACGGCAATCAATAGCTGCTAACTTAAAAGACTTAATATCTGCAAAATATAAAGCATGTCAAAAAGGTTGTCAAACCAGTTTTATCACTGGTTGCCTTTTGAGACGTCAAAATGCTGTTAGAATTTGTGATTCAGTATCACACGCTGGTTTTACCGATAAGATAGACGTTTGCTTTCACAGATCGGAACGAATACAAATGGCCTATGTTTAGGTACTTGTTTGACTTAAATTACAGCTAAATAAGACAGCTAAGTAGGAAAGTGAAATATTTTTTCCAACTAAAAGACGACAAAGTATGTACATAGTTCCTCGTATTTTTGCATTGGTACAACTATCATCGTGGGAAATACTCTGGACGCCCTGTTAGGTTTAAATACAAACTGTGAGATCATGCAATCTCGAGGTTTGTATGCAAAGAACATATGTAATTCGTATTGCCCGTAGCGTTGCTAGAATAAATGGCTCTAAAAAACTTAAGTGTAATGGTTACAAAATAAGTCACATTAACTAGAAATAAATTGATTTTTGTTGCAGTCTCGTAAACACAGTGAATTGGTTTTATTCCATCCCTGTCTATCCCAAGAACTGTCCTCCACAACTATTCGCGATTCGCATAATATAGATAACGCGACGATTCATAAAATTTGTCTTATTACGGTCAACAAGAGCAATTTATGAAACCCTCTGAATGGATATTACCGTAATGTGAAAACTTTAACAAATTTAGATATAAATCTCTTGCGGAAACTCGGAGAGTTTACCATCTTCACGACAAAATGGGAGCCACAATGCCATGTCAAGCGTCATGGTTGCAACTTTAGCTAATGGAATCAGTGGTGAAAGAAACCATTTCTCTGAATACTAATGTGCAGGATCAGCTAGTGGAAGAACAAAAAAGGCCGGACAGAATGCTAATCCTTGCCAACGTCTCGTAGAACGTTTAACTTCGTTTATTTGAAAGTGAATCGAACATACTGATATTCCTCATAAGTACTTAAGTACAACCATTAGCATTACATCCACATAATTACTCTGCATTTCACAATTAAGAATGTGGGAGAGGGTTCATTGAACCATCTCGCGTCCGTCGGCCGTCGTAATTTAATGTATATATTATTATTGTTATTATTTTTTGATTGTTGCCGACTTACGTGGTGGGCCTTAATAAAAATATTTAAGTTGAACAATGTAATAAACTTTTCATATTACATTCCTCGGCTAGTCAGTTCACTTTAAAGCAAGAAATCTTTAGTTATTAATTAAAATTGCGGCCCACACACGCGCGAGAGTATTTTTCTTACCTCCGTTGACCATTGTATTGTAGTCGGAGTCCTGGCTCTGGCTCTCAGCTATGGTACTGAAAATAAGAATCTTAAAGCTAAGTATTTCTGCAACTTCGTGCGGCTGTGGAGAAAAATTAATATTATGTTAATAGCTGGCGAGTTTTCCGCTTCCGCTAATTTTTCGTAAGTTAATATCGCCACGTAATGGCGTCGTTGGCTGCATCGGCCGCTGCGATTATTGAGCTGTAAATTACTTGAATGCACGTTAATTCAAGGAAGGCGGACATGAAATCGGGATCACCTCTTACAAATTAAAAGTGCACAATAATATTAAATCGTTATATTATATGTTTAACTCATACAAATATGCTTACATTTGTCAGCACACGCAAGATGTCCCTCTAGACACATTCAAGACAAAAGAAGTGAAGTCGACTAAAAAATTAACAAAAGAGCGTATCTTGTCGTCCCTTTAGATCATTCTGTCATAAATTATTTCTTTGCAATCTAAACCTACACAGAGAAATTATTATTTTACGGCTACATGATAAAAATTTGGCACTGGGGACGCTATATTGCCCCCCGAAATGTTTGTCATAAAAAATGTTCGTGTTTTTTGACATAAATATTTCCACTTTCATGTCCACAGTGTCCACACGCAGATTGTTCTTTCACAGTCTATATATGTCACATCGTATATTGTAATTACTGAGGTGTGTTGCACACAGTGTAATACAGATGAAGTTATCTACATAACAATATAATATACAATTGGTTACGTATACAGTCATGTACAAAAGGACATAGAATACAACTAGTTTTATTTTGGCTTTATTTTGGCTGCGTCTTCTTAGGGTTGCAACTTTTGCAGTGTTCAAAGGTATACAATCACGAGTTAGTCCCTAAACTTGAAGTCCCAGGGGTGTCAACTGTTCGCTCCCTATTTGGCGCGGCCGTAGGGAAACCTGGGGAAAACCTCGGCGGAGCGACAGACTAACTGCTTTGGTCACTTTCACTTAATTGTTTCTGGAATGTCATTGGAGTACTGGATGTGCATACAAATATTTTTGTTGCACTATGCAAAAAATGAGGTCATTAAAACAATTGATTGCGGTGTCGTTGATGATCTACGCCGCGACGTTTGGCTCGCGACGGCGTCGGTTGGTGTGTTCGGTGCTCGGCGTTCGCGGCGGCTGCGGAGAGGTCAACGCCCGCTCGACGCCAGCGTGTGTCTCGCCGTCGCGGAACGTCAGAATCAGCTGATCGGCTGCACCGTTGGCGATGCGCTTCTGTCTCGGCCGGGCGTGGCGGAGTGGGATGATATCCGCCCCCCGCTCTTGTTGGCAGGAGTCAGCTCTGCTACGCATCTCCGACGTAGTACATGAAACACACACAACCAACGTAATATTTGTTTCCCGCCGCAGATGGTTACGCTAGTGGGAAAGAAGAATTTATTAGCGCGGCAGTTGTTGTTAAGTTTTCGCCAGTTTCCGAGTGTCAAGCTAGCACTGTCTTGCAGAAAACATGACATGGACCTTCTCCCGTGAATGCAGTTTTGATGCAATACTGTTTCCATTACACGTCAGTTTTTGTCTTGATAAAATTATTTATGTTTTCGCCGCACTCGCAGGCACTGGTGAGTGTCCCAATACGAGCTTAGCACAAACATTCGCCGTTTCTGCAGTCGCTGTTTTGCAACAGTCCACGCATCGCATTCCAATCTCGCATTGTTGTGCTCACTGAAACTACAGTCTGTCCCAAAAATATTGACTGTGGGTTCACTTCACGATAACAGTTCACATTTATAAGCAAATTCAGTTTTTCGTGCGTAATATTGGCGTTTGGCGTCCTCACCGCTGTTGAACGTTCAATACTAGTACTTCACTGTCCATATCACAGTTTCACCTTCACAGTATTTCACACTGTTTAAAGTAATTGTTTCGATTAGTTCACAAACACTAATGTATTTCATTCAGTCTGAACCGGATTTTGGCTTGTGCTGGATTTTACCAGTCTCTCGCACTACTTGTCTCTTTTCCTTTTCCACTTAGAGTCGTACTTGCCTTCAGATTTTTTGACTATACAATTGTATTTCCGTCTCATCTGAGGTAAGTCCCCATGTCATGTCTGCCCACTCATTGCGTACTTGCCCTCCAGAGCCAGGCTCGACTTTACAAAACCTTGCCTCTCGCATTATTGTACACATTTTATAATCTAGGCCTAGCGTGCAAGTTCCTAGATTAATGTTAGATTTGCTACAACGAAAAACGCCTTCGTATAAGTAATTGCCACACCAATTCGATTATCATATACGTGGTACTATCTCCTCGGTTTCGTGGTATTAAGAAATGTTCATGCTGTCAAATGTATATTTCGAAGCTACACTCTAATCAAGAGTATCCGGACACCTGGCTGAAAATGACTTAAAACTTCATGGCCGCCCTCCATCGGTAAGGAATTCAATATGGTGTTGGCCCACCCTTAGCCTTCATGACAGCTTCCACAGGCATACGTTCAACCGGGTGCTGGAAGGTTTCTTGGGAATGACAACCCATTCTTCACGGAGTGCTGCACTGAGGAGAGGTATTGATGTCGATCGGTGAGTCCTGGCAGGAAGTCGACGTTGTATAGGATTCAGGTCAGGACTCTGTGCAGGCTCGTCCATTACAAGGATGTTACTGTCAAGTAACCACTCTGCCACAGACTGTGCATTATGAACAGGTACTCGATCGTGATGAAAGATGAAATCGCAATCCCCGAATCGCTCTTCAACAGCGGGAAGCAAGGAGGTGCTTAAAACAATAATGTAGGCCACGCAAAAACAAGGGTGCAAGCGCCCTTCAATGAAAAACACAACACAACACCACACCATTACACCGTCACCGCGTTTTACTGTTGGCACTACACACGCTGGCTGATGACGTTCAACGGACATTCGCCATACCCACACCCTGCCATCGGATCGCCACATTGTGTACTGTGATTCGTCCCTCCACAAATCGTTTTTCCACTGTTCAATCGTCCAATCTTCACTCTCCTTATTTACCGGCGTGATGTGTGGCTTACGAGCAGCCGCTCGACCGTGAAATCAGTTTCCTCACCTCCCGGCTTACTGTCGTAGTACTTGCAGTGGATCCTGAAGCAGTTCAGAATTCCTGTTTGTGCTTGCCTGTATAGATGTCTGCCTATTGCACATTACGACCGCCCTTGAACTGTCGGCCGTCTCTGCCAGCCAAGAGACGAGATCGGTCTGAGCACTTTTGTGCTGTACGTGTCCCTTCACGTTTCCACTTCACTATCACATCGGAAACAGTGGATCTAGGGATGTTTAGGAGTGTGGAAATATCTGGTACAGACGTATGACACGAGTGACACCCAATCACCTGACACGTTCCAAGTCCGTGAGTTCTGCGGAGTGCCTCATTCTGCTCTGTCACGATGTGTAATGACTACCGAGGTCTCTGGTAAAGAGTGTCTGGCAGTAGGTGGCAGCGCAATGCACCTAATATGAAAACGTATGTTTTTGGGGGTGTCCTGATACTTCCGATCATATGGTGTATTTACTTGGTTCATTACTGACAATAAATCACTGTTCGTTGTTGAACAGTAAAAGATATCATAACAACGCATTTCATTTCTCAGCTGTCGAAGTGCGTCTCACAGTAAATACCTTGTTGATTAGCCTGGAAACTTTAAACGTCAGGAATACTGAACCTATTAAGATACGTAACATGTAGGATTCTTTGAATTAGAGTACTGCTAAATCACACATATATTCGGATAGTTTGCCGAAACCAGAATACGGGAAATTTTTTCCTGGCTTGAAAAGAATACTAAAGTTTCCGAGCCAATAAACGCCTGTAGAAATAAACAAGCATTTTGCACAGACGTGAAGGTTCTATGGGCATCACATGATGCTGATAGGCTGATAACTCTACGAAAACCGGTTAATTCAGTAAATCTTAGGTGATACGTTTAAAACGATCATCTCTCGCTCTATTGTATCGAGACATAACTAAACAATATTCTCCGTAATCCCATACACTAAAAAGTGCTTCAGAAATCATAACATACTTACAATATAAGAACTACTTCCTTGAAGAATGGGAGTTAAATTTTACGTATCCATCTGCAGTCTTTAAGTGGATGTCAGAATATGCTTTGCACAATGGGTGGAGGAATATTTTATTTTGCAAAATAAGTAATGTTGAAACGACACAGCTGCATTATACTTCCAGGTTCTAATTACATTGTTACTTACAATCATCCTTCGACTAAGCAAAAGCAGATGTTGCACTGACTATGGGGCAGTACTTAATAAACTAATATTCTGAGCACGTTTTACCAATTTCGTTCCGTAGACATTTATTAATCACATCCAATTTAAATGTAAAGTGGCTTTTATACAGAGCAGATTGCTTAATTTTTTATTTGTCAAATTCGTCATATTTCGGGTACTGCCATCAGATCCAGATTTGAAACTTACGAATAAACGTTCGTCTGTGTAGTAAAACACACACACTGAAGGCGCGTTAGCTCACATATCGTGGAGGGAACTATTTGTATTTGTGACAGAGACTTTAACCACGACATTCGGGAATAAAGAAACAGTTGGGTAATGTTAGATACGAATATTCATTTTTTCTTCCCCATTTTTATAGCGAGATTTGAAATTGTCTTACAGACATTCCAACCAGTAGAGATATTCCCTCATCGTAATGACCAAGATCGATTGGAATAAATTTTCCTTTGTTTTTTGCACATTGGATTTGGTCTGCTAGCTTGTACTTTGGAATCGCGATATAGCTTATTACCTCAACTGATCAAGATATAGCCGGCCGGTGTGGCCGAGCGGTTCTAGACGCTTCAGTGTGGAACTGCGTGACCGCTACGGTCGCAGGTTCGAGTCCTTCCTCGGGCATGGATGTGTTTGATGTCCTTAGGTTAAGTTTGAGTAGTTCTAAGTTCTAGGGCACTGATGACCTCAGAAGTTAAGTCCCATAGTGCTCAGAGCCATTTGATCAAGGTATCTGGTCTTGTTGCGTCTTCATTGCGTTTTGTAACCGTGAAAAAAATGTTCAAGAGTTCTTCATAAAAAGAGAAAAACCACTTCCAGAATCTAGTTACCGTTTCCCATTTCTAGTTCGCGATATCAGGTATGCGAATTATGTATCTCCTCTCTTTTTTGAGTCATTTGTCTTCCGAATGGTTTGACATGGCTGCCGCAAATTTCTCTCTTATGCCTACATGTTAATCCCACAGCAGCAATTGCAGCTTAAGTACTTATCTGCTGGATGTATTCCAGTCTCCATTTTCTACAGTTTTTACCCTCGACAGCTCTCTAGCACCAAGGAAGTTATTCCCTTATGTCTTAACAGATGTCCTTTCATCCTGTTCGTTCCACTTATCAACTTTTTCACATATTTCTTTTCTCACTGATTCTGTGCAGAACATCCTCATTAGTTATGTCTACCTAATTTTCCACATTCTTCTGTAGCACCACATGTCAAATGCTTCGATTCTCTTTCCCGGTTTTTCCACTACCATTGAAAGCTGTACTCAAAAGGTAAATTCTCAGAAATGTTTGATACTAAAGTGCGCGTCATTTACGACGGCGACCGAGTTTAGGTGCGTTCTGCTCATCTGATGTCACAAAACAGTCAGCCAATTAAGAGAACGACGTTGCCAGAGCTCGACTGCAGTGCAGAGAATGGACGAGTGTCTTCAGTTTTAGAAACGTTCAGTCATAAATAAAGTAATTGAACAAAAGCAATGTCTTGATAGCAGACTTTCTTTTCAAGAAAGTTTAGAGAAAGCGTTCTTTATACCAACTGCTTTATATTCTATTAAACCAAACAAGCAATAAGCCTCCTAATTCAGGCGATATTAAGGAAATTAATTCTCATTAACCGCTTTTTTGCAATGAAGAACAGCGATAATTGTTTATTTCCTATTGTACTTCAACGAAACGTGAGCAATTCGTCATACCAACAGTGTTTGTCGGTATTTAGGGTGATTCTTTAAAGTACCCCAGGAAATTCCGATAAACGACGAGCCGCGTTAGCGTAATGGTAAAGGTGTTAGGCTGCTAAGCAAACGGCTCAAAGTTCAAATCTTATTCAGTGCTTAATATTTTCTTTATTTAAAATGTACATCGAAGTGTCTTACTTCATGAATTTTATTCGTTTGAATGTAATTTTTTGAAATTTCTAGTGGCAACTGAAATCCATCATACAGAAAGTATACGTTGAGAACTTTTACCTCGGTTTACTACATTTAATGCTGCACAATAACTGCGTTGGACATCGAAACAAAATTGTCATTTATGGAGAGAAGGTATCAGTCAAGATGTGTAAAAATCAAATTTTTGTGCCAAATAGTTTTTGTGAAATCGAATGTGTCAAAGCAGTCAGAACACTATGTGTCTGCACAGGCGAGCAGTGCAGTGATGACAAAATCGCGCACAGCGCGGCATGCGGGAGCATGTCTCTGTAGCAGCGAAAGGGTTAATGCGGCCGTGGTGGCTTTACTTCATAAACTGCGCGTAAGTTTGCAAACTATACTGTACCATACTATACTATGACGCTGCTTCTCTTGGCGCGTGCAACTGGCAACGCAGCAATCTCCCGCGTCTGGGCGCGCATGCGCGAGCCGCCAAGATAAAAGAATTAAACTATAGTAGGCTTCTCATGCCCAGGAATGTCCTTTTTGCTTGTGCTAGTCTGCTTTTGATGTGATTCTTGTTCCGTTCGTCACCTTATTTTGCTGCCTAGGTAGAATTCCTTAGCTTCATCTTTGTTGTCGTAAACCCTGGTATTAAGTCTCTAGCTATTCTCATTTCTGCTAATTATCATTGCTTCGTATTTCTTCGATTCATTCTCAGTCCATATTCTATACTCATCTACTTTCAGTAGATCCTGTAATTCCTCCCTTTCAGTGATCATAGCAGTGTCACCAGTGAATCTTATATCTTTTCAGTTTCAATGTTAACCCCACTCTTGAAGCTCCCTCTTATCTAGGTCTTTGGGTTTTCGTTGTATAGATAGAACACTAGGGGGCGAAAGACTACATTCCTTTTTTACATCACTTTCAATCCGTGCACCTGGTTCTTGGTCTTCCATTATTATTGTTGCCTCCTGTTTCCTGTCGTCCTTCCCTGTTCCTATAGCTTACCCCATTTTCCCAATGCAGGTCTGGAGACCCCCCTTGATGCATCTTTCGCAAAGAAGCGTCTTAATACTCTAACGAATTGAAGTGCTTCTGACGTTACGGTTCTGTGGCATTCTGGTAGACATCTCACTGGACTTCTGCTGATAGGCTGTCGAAACGGAAGTGTGGTCTGGTTACAGCGAACAGCATGATTGCAATCTGGTGGGCCTGCAATATCGAAAATGGAGGAAAATTCCCCCCCAGGGGGTCCACAACTCTTTTGTGGATACGTGCGTAGTGAGCACGGGACCCCGAGCTAATGTGGCCCTCCTTCCTTTCCGGGCTGCATACCTTCCTTTCCCACATCCTTCCCTATCCCCCATCTTCGCCCCCCCCTCCCCTCACCTCTGGCTCTTTCCTTCCCTTTCTCCCCCTGTGGGAGTATGGTTTGTGCCTACGTCCGGAGACGGACGCTCGTAAATTTAACGCCTTCTTCACCTTCCCTGCTTGTATGTCTTCATCCTTCCTTTGTCCTTCCCTTTTCCTTACCTCCTCTCTTTACCCTTTTCTCCACTGTGGCGTTTGAGACCTCTCTTCTTTCCTTTCGCTTTCTTTGTTTTTCCCTTTCTCTTTCTTCCTCCCTGAGCATGTCTGAAGGCCGACCCACGCATTTTCGTGTGTAGCTGGTGACGGATAGTTCCCCGCCCCAGGTAGACAGGTAGGACACGTAAGTACCCCCTGGTAACGGCCAGGCCCAGGGAGGGGTGATTACCCGAGCTGATACCTTCCGAAAGTGCCGATTGGTCCCTCCGTCCGTTTGTCGGGAGGTGTGAACAATCACCTAAGGCGGGAGTGCCCTCAGAGGGCCCCCACAAGGGAGGAGCGCGCCATCGGAGACGCTGGTAATCATGGGGATTCTTCCGCAATGGTTTCCTCACCTTCCACTATGTCTGCTCACAAGCGTAAGTTCACTGAGTCTCAGCCACAGACAGTTCTTCCATCGTTGCCACAGTTCCTTGTTGTTTCTCGGTCTGACGAAGGTCACGACTTCTCCACGGTCAACCCTTTCATTTTTCAGAAAGGTGTCGACGCAATTGCAGGTGCTGTAAAGTCTTGTTCCAGATTACGGAATGGCACCTTGTTGTTAGAAACAGTCAGTGCCCTCCAGGCACAAAAATTGCTGTGTACTTCACTGCTCCACACCTTCCCTGTCCGGGTTGAAGCGCACTGCACTTTAAATTCCTTGCGTAGAGTCGTTTATACACGCTCCCTCGATGGATTGTCTGATGAAGAAATTCAGCACTACCTGTCTGACCAGGGCGTAACAGCTGTTCATAGAGTTATGAAAAGGGTTGACACGAACATCATTCCAACCCGCACAGTCTTCTTGACATTTGACAAAGTTCAACTCCCATCGAAAATCATAGCAGGCTATGAGAATTTCCGTTCGCCCTTACGTCCCAAACCCTACACGTTGCTGTCGGTGTCAGCGGTTCAATCACACCAGCCAGTCCTGTTCCAATCCGGCCAAATGTGTTGTGTGGCAAGGATGCCCATGAGGATGCTTGTCCACCTCCATCCCCTTGCTGCATCAACTGTATGGGTGACCACGCTGCTTCCTCTCGAGATTGCCCCATTTTTAAAGACGAAAAGCTCATCCAGGAAATAAGAGTGAAGGAAATGGTGTCGACCTTTGCTGCTCGAAAATTATTCGCCAGTCGACAGCCCACCATGCCTCAGACAGGAAAATACAGCACTGTCCTTGCTTCTCCTCGGCCAACAAAGGAGGCGGCCACGCAGACTTGCGACCTCACCCTTAGTGCCGCGGTCGTCAGATCGGCCAGCGCAAAGATCGCCCATTCAACCTCGCCACTTTCGCCTTCCCACTCTATGGCTCACCCTTCATTGGGTTCTGCTAAGTCTCGAGCCCAAGTCAGACACCAAGATTTCGAAAAAAGAGCATACTCGTGAAGATTTTTATGTACGCCAACTTCACAACCATCGGTTCCTCCTCCATCTAATCATATTATTTCCAAGAAGGCTGCTAAGAAACCCAGTTCATCTCCTTCTCCGCCAAGGCGTGTCCCATCTACAGCACCACCTGGCGGAAATGGCCCTTGGCCGTTTTCTGTGTCGCTGAGGTGCACTGCTGGCGGCCGATCACTGATGGCAGGAGCTGCTCCAGAACAACCTATGGATCAGGATCTTCTGCCTTCGGCTGAATGCCATTCCATGCTGCCGGTTACAAGCTCTGAGCAGTCGTTGAGTTGACAGCAACCTTGATCACATTCCTGCATTTTCTGTTCACCCTATGTCCATTATCCACTGGAATGTCCGCGGCATTCGAGCCAATCGGGATGAATTGTCGATCCTCTTACGTACCTACTCGCCAGTCATATTCTGTCTTCAAGAAACAAAGCTGCGTCCACATGACCGCTTTGTTCTCCCCCATTTTCAGTCCATCCGATTTGATCTCCCTTCTGTTGAAGGCACTCCAGCTCATGGAGGACTCATGATTCTTCTTCATGATACTCTCCATTATCACCCAATCCACTCAAACACTTCCTTCCGAGCTGTCCTGTCCGTCTTTCCCTTTCTGGATATACCTTTTCTCTTTGTACTGTATACATTCCATCGTCCACACCAATGGCACGAGCTGATCTCCTTCATCTTCTTGGTCAGCTTCCACCCCCCTATTTGCTGGTTGGGGACTTCAACGCCCACCACCCGCTTTGGGGATCGCCACATCCTTGTCCACGTGGCTCACTATTGCTGGACGTCTTCCACCAGGCGGATCTAGTTTGCCTCAACACTGGGGTCACTACATTTTTGTCTGCCTCCACGACAAATTTCTCTCACTTGGACCTTTCGGTCGGTACTGTTCCGCTAGCTCGGCGCTTCGAATGGTTCGCCCTTGACGATACACACTCGAGTGACCACTTTCCAAGTGTCCTTAGACTGCAGCCTCAACTGCCATATATGCGCCCGCGACGCTGGAAGTTTGCCCAATCCGATTGGACACTTTCTTCGTCTCTAGCGACATTCGATGACCGAAACTTTCCCAGCGTCGACGATGAGGTCACACATATTACCGACGTTATTCTTACAGCTGCGGAACGTTCAATACCACGCACCTCCGAATTGCCCCGGCGCCCCCCAGTTCCTTGGTGGAACGAGGCGTGCCGTGACGCAATACGTGAGCGGCGACGTGCTCTTCGCGTTTTCCGCCACCATCCTACGTTGGCCAACTGTATCCGCTATAAGCAGTTCCGAGCACGATGCCGTCGCGTCATCCGCGATAGCAAGAAGGCAAGCTGGAAATTCTTTATTAGCTCATTTAACACCTTCACTCCCTCCTTGGAAGTTTGGAGTCGGCTTCGACGGTTATCAGGCGCTGCTAGTGTCTCCGCGGTCTCTGGGCTCACTGTCGCGCATGATACATTAGTGGATCCCGTCGCAATTTCTAACTCATTGGGTCAGCACTTCGCTGAGATTTCGAGCTCTTCAAATTACCCGCCAGCGTTTCTCCCGAAGAAACGTGCAGCGGAATTCCGACCCCTTGATTTCTCCTCTCAAAATCGCGAAAGCTACAATACTGTTTTCTCCATGCGGGAACTCCAACATGCACTCTTCTTCTCGCTCCTCCGCCCCAGGACCGGATGGTATCCACGTCCAAATGTTGCTGCATTTACCAACCCATAGTCTGCGTTACCTCCATCGCCTTTATAATCGAATTTGGACTGACAGTACTTTTCCCAGACGATGGCGGGAAGCTATCGTCGTTCCTGTTCCGAAACCTGGAGAGGACAAACATCTCCCCTCTAGCTATCGCCCCATTTCGGTCACGAGTAGTGTATGTAAGGTTTTGGAGCGTATGGTGAATTGCCATTTAGCTTGGAGGCTGGAGTCTCGAAGTCTTCAAACACCTGCCCAATGCGGATTCCGAAAGCATCGTTCTGCAGTTGACCATCTTGTTGCTATCTCCACTTACATCATGAACAATTTTCTCCGGAAACGCCAAACAGTAGCAATATTTTTTGATCTGGAAAGAGCATACGATACCTGTTGGAGGACAGGCATCCTCCGCACACTGTTCTCTTGGGGCTTTCGAGGTCGGCTGCCCATCTTTCTTCGTGAATTTATGGCAGAGCGCACATTTAGGGTGCAGGTGAACACTACTCTCTCCCGTACTTTCTCCCAAGAAACCGGGGTACCCCAGGGCTCCGTGCTGAGTGTTGTACTGTTTGCCATTGCCATCAATCCAATTATGGATTGTCTCCTTCCTGATGTCCTGGGCTCCCTCTTTGTGGGCGATTTTGCGATCTACTACAGCTCTCAACGGACCAGCCTTCTTGAACGACGTCTTCAAGGATGTCTCGATCGCCTCCACTCTTGGAGCATCGAAACCGGCTTCCGTTTTTCTCCCAGTAAAACCGTTTGTGTTAATTTTTGGCGACGTAAGGAGTTTCTTCCACCCTCCTTACATGTAGGACCTGTCAACCTTCCGTTTTCGGACGTCGCTAAATTCTTGGGTCTCATGTTTGACAGAAAACTGTGCTGGTCATCCCACGTTTCCTATCTTTCGGCTCGCTGTCTGCGATCCCTCAACACCCTCCGTGTCTTGAATGGTACCTCATGGGGAGCGGACCGAGTGGTGCTTCTCCGCCTCTATCGCGCCCTAGTGCGCTCGAAATTGGACTATGGAAGCATAGTTTACTCCTCTGCTCGACCGTCTATTCTTCATCGTCTCGACTCTATCCACCACAGTGGATTACGCTTAGTGTCTGGAGCTTTTTACACCAGCCCTGTGGAAAGCCTTTATGCTGAGACTGCTGAACCTCCGCTGTCCAATCGGCGAGCAGTCCTTCTGAGTCGTTATGCCAGCCATCTGTCATCCATGCCTGCTAATCCGGCCCATGACATTTTTTTCGACGCATCCTTTGATGCAGGGTATGCAGGCCGCCCCTCCTCCCTACTACCACCGGGAGTGCGCTTGCGTCAACTGCTCCATTCTCTTTCCTTCCGCTTTCCTAAAACCACCTTGAAAACTTGGGGTACAGCACCGCCTTGGCTCCGCCCCCGGATCTGTCTGCTCCGTGACATTTGTCAGTTTCCCCTAGGATGGTACCCCTTCACTTGTTTATCGTCGGGCATTTTCTGCTCTATGTGCACAAATGACGGAAGCCACATTTATTTACACTGATGGCTCAAAAACATCATTTGGTGTAGGGCGTGCCTATATTGTTGGCGACACCCCAAATCACTTTCGGCTTCCCGACCTGTGTTCGGTGTATACTGCGGAGCTTTACGCTGTTCTCTAGGCTGTCCACTACATCCGCCGCCATCAGCGGATACAATACGTTATCTGCTCAGATTCTCTCAGCTCTCTCCTTAGTCTCCAAGCTCTTTACCCTGTCCACCCTCTGGTCCACCGGATTCAGGACTGTCTGCGCTTGCTCCACCTAGGGGGCGTCTCGGTGGCGTTCCTCTGGCTCCCGGGACACGTTGGTATATGTGGAAATGAGGCGGCCGATATGGCGGCCAAGGCTGCAGTCTCTCTTCTTTGGCCAGCTATTCAATCGATTCCCTTCGCCGATCTACGGATCGTTTTATGTCGTCGTGTTGTTCTTTTATGGCACGCACATTGGTCGACACTTCCCCATAATAAATTGCGGGACGTGAAAGGTCTTCCTTGTGCTTGGACCTCTTCCTCCCGAACGCGTCGTCGGGAGGAGGTAATTTTAACTCGACTCCGGATAGGTCACTGTATTTTTAGCCATCGACATCTTTTATGCGGCGATCCTCCCCCACTCTGTCCCCACTGCTCTCAGCTGTGGACGGTAAGACACTTTTTGAGTGCCCCTATTTTACTCCGTTACGCGCCCATCTACAGCTGTCGCCTGATATATCGTCAATTTTAGCAGATGACACGCGCTAGGCCGATCGCGTTCTCGAGTTTATTAGTGCCAGTGAAATGACATCAGTCATTTGAAGCGTTTTTTTGGGGACAACCAACCCCTTTCTGTAGTGGATTTTTAAGCCTTCCTTCTGCTTTTAGTTTCTCCAATTTTTTGAGTTTTGTTCCCATTGCTGCTGGTTTCCATTTTCGGTCTTTTACTGTTTCCTAAGTCACGGACCGGGCGCTAATGACCATAGCAGTTTTGCGCCCTAAAACCAAAACAAAAAAGAGGAAAATTCAATCACTTAATTTGAGATATGATTTGTTTACTGTGAGCAGATGGCTTAGTTCGATATTAGCACATATTGATGGCAACGAAGACGAAATTGTGGACTTGGAGAAAGTTCCATGGATATCGCAGAAAATTAAGTGCAACATCATACTTACTAATTGCGAAAGACGAAATAGATTTTCACCGTTCAAGAACCATGAAACAGTCGGGCATCAACTGTAAGAGATATTCCTTACTAGCTACTGTTACCACTAACGACATACTATTTGTAGCTCATTTTTGTATACATTCGGGTAAAAACCATTACAATGAGCCACCATAATTATCTTCGTATATATTATATCGATTTTGTTGGCAGTACATTTAATAATTGCTGTAATTAGCTATCCAGCTTTGTTCAGGCTTCACGCACACAAAGCGAAATCTATACGGACGGCCAGACATTTCGGCTCTAGAGCTTGAGACGAATCTCTGTGCTAACAAAAACTTAATTTCTAGATTTTGTAATATTTAAGAGTGAGGTACGGAACGTTGTTGACGGAAATATTGCCTCAAAGTAAAACTTTCAGCAAGTGTTCGAATTTTCTCATTTTTTCTTTACTTCTTTCAACAGTTTCTGTGATAAAACTATGGTCCTAACATAGACGGACAGCTTATAAAGACCATGAACTCCATACCTAATCGAGTTAACATAGACATAGCTGTAATTGGATTCTAGCTAACCACATGGCTGTTCGGTTTCTAGGTGCGCACCAAGCTGAACACCGTAAAGAACTTACAGTTGACAAGCTTGTCATTGATATAGAGATAAATAAAATAGATTTAGGTTTCTGCTGCTATACACTGTTCAATGGCAATGTGACCACCACCTATTTTCGAAGTCACCGTGCAATAACCACTCACACAGGTGGCAGCACTAGAAGTGGAGGCTATATAAACCGATTAAAATTAAAATTGAAAAGTCTTGTTCGCAATCTTGTTAAAATGTTTTTTTATTGGAGTGACCGGTTTCGACTCTCAGAGAATCATCTTCGGTCTCTCTAAAGATATTTTGCCAACGTAGTATAGATGTTATAATGAGCATATAAAATTGATAAAAATAAGATAAATAGTAATAAATAATACCCAGAGCGGTGAATGGACACTGCTAGATGAGTTCCATCGACTCTCGACGCTCGTGCAAGTGCGGACTGTGCATGGAGGGAACGGATATTAATAGGGCTGGTCAGACACACTGTTCTGAGTACGACATAAGTAGCCAATCAGAAGAGACTTTCATGATGAGATAACTTGATACTTAACTACGAATGAACTGTTACAGTTGGAATAAATCATAATGTCATTATTCGTCAATGCAGTTAAATTATAATATTAAAATGATTGGTATGAAATAAGGCTTAGAGTATGCTGCCCTCTAAACTCAGAACTACAAAATTTGTACCAAAGATTGTCGTTGCCCCAGCTTTTACGTGGATTAGGTCCTTGAATCTTAGAACCTTTTATCTTATCAGTGTGGCTTTTAGGTGGGACAGTCTCCAGTCATCTGCTTCAAATGGAAACTGTATATCAGTAAGACTTTTCCCAACGTCGCCATCTTGTCGCAGTTTCCCTCAATCTTCATAAGTACTTGCAGCATGGTGCCTTCAGATTCTTCTTACACTTTGTATGACGTCTTTTTTTTGGGGGGGGGGGGGGTGGCGGGCGGGGTGGCGGCAACGACTTCAGATTTTTGTTCGCCAGTTTCTGTACCACCAGTTCTTCAGTCTGGGTTGGCGCTGTTATCAGCTCTCCATGGATCCAGGAGGAGAATGGCGTTCCACATGGCTCTCTATTGTCATTTTTCTAATTGCTGTTAATGGATTTATCACCTCTGCTGGACGGTTGGTCGCCCTGCTCTGTATGTGGATGATTTCTGTATTTAAGCTAGATCCCACTCGCTGGCCTCTGCGGAACAAAGCTCCAGGGTGCCATCTGGGTTGCTTCCATGGGGACACATTCATTTGATTTTCATTTCTCTCCCCTTAATTCGAGGGTGGTTAATTTATCTTCGTACTACTGTCCACCCTGATCCGGTGCTCTACCTCGACGCCAAACGCCTGTGGTCTCCCAGTTCTGTTTTTGCGTCGTCTTTCTGACAACCAGCTTAACAGGTTGCCCCATATCCATCTGAAGGTTGGCTGTCTGAGTTTACGCAATGTTCTTCGCTTCCTTGCCCATACCCCCCTAGGACGCAATTTGTTCGACGCTTCTCTACATTTACTGGATGTTATTCTCATTAAACTATAGTTTTCAAGCTTATGGATCAGGTGCCCCTTTGTGCTGCTCCTCTTGGACAAAGTTAACTAGCATGATATCCATTTAGCCATTCGTCCCTCTCATACTAGCCCTGTCTATAGTCTTCTGGTTGACACTGGAATCCCTCCCCTTTAGATTCGGCAGCCCCAACTCCTGGTTTCCTATGCTATAACTATCCGCTCTTCCCCTGCTCGCCACTATTCCATTCTTTTTTGCTGCTTCAGGTCATCTCCCGCACGTTGCCTGCCCTTGCGTGGCTTTACTGTTTGGTCTCCACCTCACTTCTCTCCACTGTGAATTTGATCTCCCCTCCTTGTACTCTGCCTCATGTTCTCCTTTCAGTCACTGAACGACGTGGCACAGTGGTTAGAACACTGGACTCGCATTTTGGAGGATGACAGTTCAAACCCAAATCTGGCCTCCTTAGTTTCTCTGATTTCCCTAAATCGTTTCAGGCAAATGCTGGGATGGTTCTTTTGAAATTTCATGGAAGACTTCTTCCCCATCCTTCTCTAATCCAATGGGACAGATGACCTCGCTGTTTGGTCCCCACCCACACATCATCCAACCAATGGATTTGGTTGAATCTCTTCCAGGGTCCAAAAGTCGACACTGTCCTAATGGCGTTCTATTGCTTGTCCCCCCCTGCAGGCCTGGGGGTTAGAATATGCCTGAGGTATTCCTGCCTGTCGTAAGAGGAGACTAAAAGGAGTCTAATACCTTTTGGCTTTTATGACATCCATTTTTAAAATTTACTTGAAGAGCATGCCAATTGGGGAAGGGCGCCTTACATGGTGCATTATGTCCATCGTGCATTGAGATCTTTAGCCAACTTTGCAATTGAGGCATTGCAGCCCACTCATTCTCCATCTCTTGGGCGAGGACACTTTCCTGGCTACATATTCCTCCACCCACTATGTAGTGTCGTTTTCTGCACTATGGAGCATGCCACGTCATTGCTTGGTGATCAAACACCAGCAGTCTCTTAGTGTTAGTCTCGGTATAATGCAAGGAACTATGATCCCAAATCGTGCTCCTCCCTGGCCACTCCATGGGAGGAACACCAGGCTAAGGATGGCAGCAAACCTTATTCGCCATGGTATCTTGTGTATATGGGAATTGTTGGGGACTCCTTTGTCTTGAAGGCTCGGTTTTTTGTAGAGCATTCAGAGGACAAGTTTGGGGAATTGGAGGGCTTGTCCAAAATGCGGCCATGGTCAGCCTTGGTAAAAATGGCATCCTCTGCTCAGTCACGGGTGTTACTCGCTTGTGACAACCTGGGGGATGTTTGTTACCATTACACCTCATAAGAAAGGGTATTATATTGCACAGGGACCTTCTTTTGCAGTCAGACGACGAGCTGCTCACTAACAGTGACAAGGAGTTCATTTTGTCCAGCGCATCCATCAGGGACTGACGGATAATCAGGTTGCCCTTGGTGCCTTCATCTTGGCCTTTGAAAGTGACTCTACCTGAGAAGCTCAAGATGATAGTCTACTGGTGTGATGCAAAGCTTTATATCCCTCCCCCACTGTGGTGCTTTAAGTCCTGGATGTTTGGCCATAAGTCTTCCCCAACTGCAGAGAGCATCATTCCCCATGCTCACCAGACTGCCGGATTTTACAGAAAGAGAGGAAAGTCAAGGAATATAAGACTCTGGACCGACTGACCAACACTGAGGCTAAGAAAAAATGAGTGCCTACATCCTGTGGCTATGACCATCTCTTATGCACCCACTATGAGAACAGTTGCAGCCCCACCCATTCCACGAGTTCGTCAGCTCTCAGAACGAGAAGACTACACCTGCCGCCGCCTCCCCCCCCCCCCCCCCTGGGCTCATGGTGCTCACTTGAGTACATGCATGGCGAGCATGGGGCCGCCTTCCTTCCTTCTCGGGCTGCATTTCCTTTCATTTCCCCTCCTTTTCCTGTCCTTGCTCCTTCCCCTTCTCTCCCTCTCTTGGTGTCCTTGTTTATGTTGGCCCCACTATCCTCCTGGTTACGTTCGCTTTGCAATTTGGTTTTGTTGAGTAATGACCTCATCCTTTTGGCATTCTGATCCCGCTCTGAGATTTGACCTCCATTACGAAATTTCTATTATGAAGTGTGAGCCATTTGGGGAAGAGCACCTTACCTAGTATCTCTGTCATGTGCCCTCCTTGTTCCATCAGTCTTTTCCTTCACTTTGTTGTCTGATGCTAGGGAACATATCCAGCACAGTAGCTGGCCCACATGGAGGGGTTGCTGTCTACACTTCTGGCTGCGCTCCCTGGAAACACAGGGATCACTCTTCTGATACCTGAGCTGTGACCTCATGTAAGCCTATGAGTGGTTGCTTGTCGTCCTGGAGCACTGGAACTCCCAGCAATGGCCGCTGTGCCAGACGGCCCTTGCTGTGGCTGGGTGGCGCCCATGAGGAGAGCCCCTGATCAGGGTGGGTGGTATCAGGGCGGATGCTATGCAAATGAAATGCATACGAGTCCAGAACTCTGGCCGTTCTTCTGCGGCCGTCTCTCTGTGTGGAAGTGATTCTTCTAGTGTTCCTTCTCTTGCCTCTTCGGCCTTCCCTTCCATGGCTACCCTTGGGAAGAGGGTCAGGCCTGTCAGTTAGGGGCAAAACCTTTCCCCCACTATCTGGTTTGCACCAGGACTGATGGGGATACTTTCACCAATACCAAATCTTTATTCTTTGTGGAACACTCCCTGAGCGAGATGCAGTTGGGTTCGTTGCTGATCAAAACTGCTTCAGCTGCCCAGTCTGCAGCCCTTCGTGCCTGTACCCATCTTGGCACAATTCCTGTGTCAATTACCCCCCACCAGTCTCTCAATATGGTTCGAGGAGTGATTTTTCACAGGGACCTCATCCTTCAAACTGATGAGGAACTTCGGGACAATCTCGGTCTGCAGGGTGTTCACTTTCTTCGGCGTGTTCAGAAGGGTCCTAAGGACAATCGCATTGATACTGGTGCCTTTATCCTGGCGTTTGAAGGGGATATCCTCCCTGAGTCAGTAAAGATTATGGTTTATCGATGTGATGTGAAGCCATACATCCAACCTCCTATGAGGTATTTTAAGTGCTTGCGTTTTGGACACGTCTTCCCACTGGTCGCAGGCCCCTTCTCTGTGATCACTGTGGACGTCCACTCCATGAGGGGAGTCCCTGTGTGTGTTAATTGTCATTGCAATCATTCTCCACCTTCCTTTTCCGCATCCTTCCCCATCCCCCATCTTCGCCGCCCCCTTCCCTTTTACCTCCTCTGGGAGTATGTTTTGTGCCTATGTCCGGAGATGGACGCTCGAAACTGTAAAACAGTGTCTCTTCTTCGATTTCTCTGCTGCCAAGTCTTTGTCCTTCCTTTGTCCTCCTCTTTTCCTTACCTCTTCTCTTTACCCTTGTCACTGCTGTGGTGTTCTCTCTTCTTTCCTTTCATTTTCTTTGTTTTTCCCTTTCTCTTTTTTCCTCCCTATTAATGTCTGAAGGCCGACCCACGCATTCTCAAGCGTAGTCGGTGACGGGGTAACGCGTAATTCCCTGCCCTGGGTAGACAGGTAGGACATGTACGTCCCCCCTGGCAATGGCCAGGCCCAGGGAAGGGTGATTACCCGAGCTGATAACTTCCGAAAGTGCCGATTGGTCCCTCCGTCCATTTCTCAGGTGGTGTGACCTGAGGTGTGAACAATCACCTAAGGTGGGAGTGGCCTCAGAGAGGGCCCCCATAAGGAAGGAGCGCGCCATCGCTGACGCCAGTAATCATGGGGGATACTTCCGCAATGGTTTCATCATCTACTATGTCTGCTCACAAGCGTAAGTTCGAGTCTCAGCCACAACCGGACATCCTAAAAAGAGGCTACTTGTGAAGATCTTTTACATACCCCAACTTCACAACCATTGGTTCCTCCTTCATCTCAACGTTCTATTTCCAAAAAGGCTTATAAGAAACCCAGTTCATCTCCTTCTCCTCCAAGGCGTGTCTCGTCCAAAGGACTGCCTGGCGGTAACCGCCCTCAGCCGACATCTGTGTCGCCGAGACGCACTGCTGGTGGCCGATCAACTGGCCAATCGCTGGTGGCAGGAGCTGCTCCTGAACAACCTATGGATCAGGATCTTCTTCCTTCGGCTGAATGCCGTTCCACGCTGTCGGTCGCAAGCTCTGAGCAGTCGTTGAGGGCTACCTTGGTCACATTCTTCCATTTTCTGTCCACCCTAAGTCCATTAGCCATTGGAATATCCGCGGCATTCGAGCCAATCGAGATGAATTGTCGATCCTCTTCCGATCCTACTCGCCGGTCCTCTTTTGTCTTCAGGAAACAAAGCTGCGTCCTCACAACCACTTTGTTTTCCCCATTTTCAGTGAGTCCGATTTGATCTCGCCTCTGTTGAAGGCACTCCAGTACCTGGAGGACTCATGATTCTTCTCCATGATTACATTATCACCCAATCCCCTTAAACACTTCCTTCCAATCTGTTGCTGTCCGTCTTTTCCTTTCCGGATACACGTTCTCTCTTTGTACTGTATACATTCCATCATCCACACCAATGGCACGAGCTGATCTCCTTCATCTTCTTGGTCAGCTTCCGCCCCCCCCCCCCCCCCATTTGCTGGTTCGGGACTTCAATGCCCATCACCCGCTTTGGGGATCGCCGCATCCTTGTCTGTGCGGCTCACTGTTGATCGACGTCTTCCACCAAGTGAATCTTGTTTGCCTCAACACTGGGGACCCTAAGTTTTTGTCTGTCTCCACGACAAATTTCTCTCCTTTGGACCTTTCGGTCGGTACTGTTCGGCTAGCTCGGCGCTTCGAATGGTTCGCTCTTGCTGATACACACTCGAGTGACCACTTTCCAACTGTCCCTCGATTGCAGCCACAACTGCCTTATACGCGCCTGAGACGCTGGAAGTTTGCCCAAGCCGATTGGACACTTTTTTCGTCTCTAGCGACATTCGATGACAGTCACATTCCTAGCGTCGACGATGAGGTCAGTCATAGTAAAGAAGTTAATCTTCAGCCGCGGAACGTTCAACACCTCGCGCCTCCGAATTGCCCCGGCGCCCCCCAGTTCCTTGGTGGAACGAGGCGTGCTGTGACGCAATACGCGAGCAGCGACGTGCTCTTCGCGTTTTCAGACACCATCCTACTTTGGCCAACTGTATCCACTATAAGCAGTTCCCTGCGCGATGCCGTCGCGTCATCCGCGATAGCAAGAAGGCAAGCTGGAAATTCTTTATTAGCTCATTTAACACCTTCACTCCCTCCTCGGAAGTTTGGAGCCGGATTCGACGGTTATCAGGCGCGCCTAGTTTCTCTCCGGTCTCTGGGCTCACTGTCGCGCGTGATACGTTAGTGGACCCCGTAGCAGTTTCTAACTCCTTGGGTAAACACTCTGCTGAGATTTCGAACTCTTCAAATTACCCGCCAGCGTTTCTCCCGAAGAAACGTGCAGCGGAAGTGCTCTCAAAATAGCGAAAGCTATAATACTGTTTTCTCCATGCGGGAACTCCAACATGCACTCTATTCTTCTCGCTCCTCCGCCTCAGTACCGGATGGTATCCACATTCAAATGTTGCTGCATTTATCAACCCATAGTCTGCGTTACCTACTTCGCATTTATAATCGAAGTTGGACCGACAGTACTTTTCCCAGACGATGGCGGGAAGCTATCGTCGTCCCTGTTCCGAAACCTGGAAAGGACAAACATCTCCCCTCTAGCTATCGCCCCATTTCGGTCACGAGTAGTGTATGTAAGGTTTTGGAGCGTATGGTGAATTGCCGTTTAGCTTGGTGGCTGGAATCCCGCAATCTTTTAACACCTGCCCAATGCGGTTTCCGAAAGCATCGTTCTGCAGTTGACCATCTTGTTGCTCTCTCCACTTATATCATGAACAATTTTCTCCGGAAACGCCAAACAGTAGCAATATTTTTTTGATCTGCAGAGAGCATACGATACCTGTTGGAGGACAGGCATCCGCTGCCCCTTCTTCTTCGCGAATTTATGGCAGAGCGCACATTTAGGGTGCAGGTGAACACTACTCTCTCCCGTACTTTCTCCCAAGAAACCGGGGTCCCCCAGGGCTCCGTGCTGAGTGTTGTACTGTTTGCTATTGCCATCAATCCAATTATGGATTGTCTCCTTCCTGATGAATCAGGCTCCCTCTTTGTGGGCGATTTTGCGATCTACTACGGCTCTCAACGGACCAGCCTTCTTGAACGTCGACTTCAAGGATGTCCTAATCGCCACCACTCTTGGAGTATCGAAACCGGCTTCTGCTTTTCTCCCAGTAAGACCGTTTGTGTTAATTTTTAGCGACGTAAGGAGTTTCTTCCACCCTCCTTACATGTAGGACCTGTCAACCTTCCGTTTTCGGACGTCGCTAAATTCTTGGGGCTCATGTTTGACAGAAAACTGTGCTGGTCATCCCACGTTTCCTATCTTTCGGCTCGCTGTCTGCGATCCCTCAACACCCTCCGTGTCTTGAATGGTACCTCATGGGGAGCGGACCGAGTGGTGCTTCTCCGCCTCTATCGCGCCCTAGTGCGCTCGAAATTGGACTATGGAAGCATAGTTTACTCCTCTGCTCGACCGTCTATTCTTCGTCTCGACTCTATCCACCACAGTGGATTACGCTTAGTGTCTGGAGCTTTTTACACCAGCCCTGTGGAAAGCCTTTATGCTGAGACTGCTGAACCTCCGCTGTCCAATCGGCGAGCAGTCCTTCTGAGTCGTTATGCTAGCCATCTGTCTTCCATGCCTGCTAATCCGGCCCATGACATATTTTTCGACGCCTCCTTTGATGTAGGGTATGCAGGCCGCCCCTCCACCCTACTACCACCGGGAGTCCGCTTGCGTCAACTGCTCCATTCTCTTTCCTTCCGCTTTCCTAAAACCACCTTGCAAACTTGGGGTACAGCACCGCCTTGGCTCCGCCCCCGGATCTGCCTGCTCCGTGACCTTTGTCAGTTTCCCAAGGATGGTACCCCTTCTCTTGTGTATCGTCAGGCATTTTCTGCTCTATGTGCACAAATGACGGAAGCCACATTTATTTACACTGATGGCTCAAAAACATCGTTTGGTGTAGGGAGTGCCTATATTGTTGGCGACACCCCAAATCACTTTCGGCTTCCCGACCTGTGTTCGGTGTATACTGCGGAGCTTTACGCTGTTCTCCAGGCTGTCCACTACATCCGCCGCCATCAGCGGATACAATACGTTATCTGCTCAGATTCTCTCAGCTCTCTCCTCAGTCTCCAAGCTCTCTACCCTGTCCACCCTCTGGTCCACCAGATTCAGGACTGCCTCCACTTGCTCCACTTGGGGGGCGTCTCTGTGGCGTCCCTCTGGATCCCAGGACATGTAAGTATCTGCGGAAATGAGGCGGCCGATATAACGGCAAGGCTGCAGTCTCTCTTCTTCAGCCAGCTATTCACATGATTCCCTTCGCCGATCTACGGAATGTTTTATGTCGTCGTGTTGCTCTTTTATGGCACGCACATTGGTCGACACTTCCCAATAATAAATTGCGGGACGTGAAAGCTCTTCCCTGTGCTTGGACTTCTTTCTCCCGAACTCGTCATCGGGAGGAGGTAATTTTAACTAGACTCAGGATAGGGCACTGTCTTTTTAGCCATCGACATCTTGCAAGCGGCGCTCCTCCCCACTCTGTCCCCACTGCTCTCAACTGTGGACGGTGAGACACCTTTTACTTGAGTGCCCCTATTTTACTCCATTACGCGCCCGTCTACAGCTGTCGCCTGACATATCTTCCATTTTAGCAAATGACACGCGTTCAGCCCATCGTGTTCTCGAGTTCATTAGTGCCAGCGAGATGACGTCAGTCATTTGAAGGTCTTTTTGTGGACAAACAACCCCCTTCTATAGTGGTTTTTAAGCTTTCCTTCTGTTTTTGGTTTCCCCACTTTTTTGTTTTTCTCCCATTGCTGCTGGTTTCCAGTTTCGTTTTTTAGCTTTTCCTAAGTCACAGACTGGGCACTAATGATCGTAGCAGTTAGCGCCCTAAAACCATAAGAAAAAAATCAGTGGTCTTTGGGGCCCACTCCCGATTTTTATCCGCCAGTTCCTGTTCCATCGGTCATTCAGGGTTCGGGTTGGTACTGTTTTTAGTTCTCCACGGACGCAGGAGACGGGACTCCCATAGGGTTCCGTCTTGTGTTCTCCTTTTCCTCATTGCTATCGATGGACTTGTGGCCTCTGTCGGTCCTTTGGTCGCCCCTGCACTATATGTGGATGATTTCTGCATTTGGGTTAGTTCCTCTTCGATGACCTCTGCAGAGTGGCTGCTCCAGGGAGCTATACCGCATGCCTCTGCAAGGACCCGCACACAGGTTTCAATTCTCTCCTTTAAAATCGCGGGTGGTCCACTTCTCTCGCTGTACTACGATCCACCCTGATCCATAGCTCTATCTCGATGCACAACGATTGCCTGTGGTCCCACAGTTTCAGTTCCTGGGTCTTCTTTACGACAACAAGCTCACTTGGCTGCCCCATATCAGACTTCTGAAGGTAGGATGTTTCCGTTAATGTCCTTCTCTTCCGTGCCCACTCCTCTTGGGGTGTGGACCGCTCCCTCCTTGTCCGTCTTTATCGTGCTTTAGTTCTGTCTCGCTTGGACTATGGGTGTCAAGTTCATGGTTCAGCTGCTCCTTCCACACTGCACGTGCTGGATCCAGTCCACCATCGTGGTATCCGTTTGGCCACCGGTGCCTTCCCTAGTAGACCTGTTAAGTCTCCTGGTTGAAGCTGGGATCACCCCCCCCCCCTCCTTTTCTGTTCGACGGTCCCAGCTTCTGGTGTCCTATGCACTCGCTGTCCATTCCTCTCCCAGTCATACTTCCTGTTCTATCCTGTTCATGGACGTCGCCCACCTGATTCCCACCCTCGGGTGGGTTTACCGGTTGGGCTCCACCTTGCGTCTCTTTGCCGTGATTTTCAGCTTCCTTCTCTGTCGTGTCTTCCTCGCTCCCTCCCCTCCATCCCCCCTCTTGGTTAGTTCATCGGCCTCGACTTCGGATGGAACTCCGCCGAGGTCCGAAAGATTCCATCCCCCCGATGGTGCTACATTCCTTTTTCAGCCTAATTTTATGGGAGTTTCGGGATGCTGCTGGTTTTTTACACTGATGGCTCTAAATCTGCTGATCATGTGAGATATGCCTTCACGTCCTCTGTTGGAATGGAAAATCATCTGCTGCCACCTACATGTGGGGTGTTTACTGTGGAATTGATGGCAATTTCCCAGGCCCTTACCTTTACTAAACAGTCCCAACACAACCGCGTTTTGTTATGTACGGACTCAATGAGTGGCCTTTTGGCTATTGACCGCCATCCCTTGGTCTCTGCCATCCATGACCATCTCACTGATATTCACCGTGCTACTTGTTCCGTTGACTTCCTTTGGGTCGCTGGCCATATGGGTATCGCGGGTAATGAGCTCGCTGATAGTTTGGCTGGGGGATCAGTCACTTACCCCCGTTTTCTGTAACCCCTCCTGCAGCGGATTTACGGCTTCACATCAAATCCCACTATGCAGAATCATCGGCCAACTCTTGGGAGGCTACTTCCCTGTCTAATAAACTTTGTGTGATTAAGGTGACACCAGGCCCATGGCGTTCTTCTTTTCGCCTCTCCCGAAAGGACTCGACCACACGTTGTCTCTGCATTGGCCATACGAGGCTTACCCATGTTTTTCTTTTGCATGATGAGCCACCCCCACTTTGTGGTTGTGGAGCCTTCCAGTCAGTAGCCCACGTTTTGGTTGAATGCCCCCATCTTTCGGCTCTGCATGCTAAATAGAGACTCCCCTGCACTTTACCTTTGATGTTGGCTGACAATTCCTGGATGGTCGACCTGGTTCTCGGTTTCCTTTGGGGAAGTGGTTTTTATTCTCAGTTCTAAGGTTTTTAATCTCTCTGGTATTGGGACAGGGCGGTGAGTGTTGGGGTGTATCCCACTGTAAGCCGTGTTTGGAGATTCCCGACTACCCTCCTGGCCGACATCCTCTTTTCTTCCCATTTTACTCTGTTTTTATCATTTTTTAGGGTTGGTTAATCTCCTTTTCCCGTACGCACTTTTCCATTTTTGTGGTTGCACCTTTTAAGTCGCAGATGGTCTTGCCTCTGCTGCTTCAGCATAGCGTTGGGTTCGCTCTCTTGCTGACTTACCTCATTTTGTTTTTACCATTGACAACATGACCACTCTTACACATTTTTTAGCCTTTTCCCTTTTATTGTTCTGATATTTGAGATGTCGCACTATCGGAATGGAACACATTTGAAACAAGGGACTGATGACCTTGCTGTTTGGTCCCTTAAACCCCAACCAGCCAAGTCTGGACGAAGATCAGACATCTTTTTGGGTACCAGACCCCAACAGGTGTCCTGGAGTTAACATCAATGGCATGCTCTCTAGCCAACGCAATCATAATTACCGAGCACTTCGCTGAGACCTTTTGCACCTTCAAATGGTGGATGGAAAGGAAAGTGCTCTCGTTTACTACATGCCACAGTGAACCCTATAATGCCCCATTTACAGAGGGAGAGGTCCTCAGTGTCCTTGCACATTGCCCTGACTCAGTTCCTGTTTAATATATTTTGTGTGGGATCTAAAATTTTAAAACGTCTCACGCACCGGCCTGATTCAGCTTCACTGATCAGGATAGTAAAAACATGCGTATGTTAAGGGAATTTTCATTCACAAGGCAGGCTTATCACATTCACACAGTTCAATACTGTTCTATCCTGATTAAATTGAGCTTAACTTAAATTCCATAAGGCAGTAAAGCCATTTCGAAGTCTCGGTGCGACGAAAATTGTCAGTCGATATCCTGAAAACATTTGTAATAATTATTAACTTTCGGTGATCACATGGGGAAGACCGGAGATCTGCGGGTAACACCGTGTTAGCCTATTTTTTTGAAGTAACTGGATATCTTGAGCATACAAAACGGCAGGTTCGTCCAGTGTAAATCAAACGTTCCCCCTTGATCCCGTGCAACACAGCGTAGTAAGCAGACACTGTCAATAATAATCAGTTAAATAACACGCGAACACACTTTAGTTTAGTTCATGTATTAAATTCCTTCTCATACAGAATCTCATCAAGATGGCGACTAGCTCAATAATACATACATATACATCCTTCTTTCACGACTAAACGGCAAGAAGTCCCCTATTCTTTTCATAAGAGAAAACATAGATAGCAGAGAAGCTATTCCATGGAGTAAATGGACGCTCCAAGGAATAATTGGGCTTGAAACTACTTTGCATTGATAATCGGTAAGATAAGAAGAGATATTTCGAGATATGTACTGAGTTACATAATTTATAAAATTTCTGAAAATATCGTGGAGACCGCTGCAAGAGACATTACACCTGGACCAAACTGGATCCACAGTCAGGTGGTTAAACATCTCTCATCTGATTGCAAGTGATATCGCCTCATCACCTTCAACTGGATCTGGTGCGATGGCTTCTTTCCACTGCAATGGCGAGACAGGACAATCATTCTGGTGCTAAGACCCAGTAAAAATGCGCATGGTGTGGATAGCTATTGGCCCATCAGCCTCACCAGCGTTCCCTCTAAGCTGCTGGAACGTGTCAGTAATTGGGTTGGGTCGGGTCGGATCCTGGAGTCACGTGGCCTACTGGCTACATGTTAGGGCGGCTTCCGCCAGGGTTGCTCTACCACTGATAATCTTGCGTCCCTCGAGTCTGCCATCTGAGCAGCCTTTTCCAGATGCTGACATCTGGTTGCCGTATTTTTTGACTTTGTAAAGCATGTGACACGACCTGGCGACAGCATTTCCTTGCCAAATTGTATGAGTGTGGTATCCAGGGCCCACTCCCGATTTTTATCCAAAACTTCCTGTCGCTCTGTACTTTCCGTGTCAAAGTTGGGCGCCTTCCATTGTTCCCCCCATATTCAGAAGAATGACGTTCTGCAGAGTTCCGTATTGAGTGGATCTCTTTTAGTGCCATCAATGGCCTAGCAGCAGCTGTAGGGCCGTCGATCTCCCCCTTCTCTGTATGCAGATGACTTCTTTCATAATATTGCTCCTCCAGTACTGGTGTTTCTGAGCGCCGCCTACAGGGAGCCATTCACGTAGTGCAGTCATGGGCTCTAGCCGACGGTTTCCAGTTTTCAGATGCAAAGTTATATGTCATGCACTTCTGTCGACGTCGTACTGTTCATCCAGAACCTGAATTTTATCTTAATGACTATCCACTCACTGTAGTGGAGACATATCGATTCTTAGGACTGGTTTTTGACGTCCGATTGACTTCGCTACCTCATATTTGTCAGCTTAAGTGGGAGTGATGGCAGCACCTCAATGCACTCTGCTGCCTGAGCGACACCAAATGGAGTGCAGATCGCTTTACGCTGCTGCAGTTCTACAGAGTCCTTGTTCAATACCGCCTTTACTATGTGAGTCTGGTTTACGGTTCGGCGGCGCCCCCAGCGTTGCGTTTACTCGACCCAGTGCAAAACTGTGGCGTTCGCCTAGCGACAGGAGCTTTTAGAACGAGTCCAGTGACAAATGTCCTGGTGAAGGCCTGATTCCCTCCATTGCGGATCCGACGTGCACAACTGCTCGCCAGTTATGTTGCACACATTCGTAGTTCTCCTGAGCATCCGAATTACCGTCTCCTTTTCCCACCTGCGGCAGTTCATCTCCCACATCGGCGGCCCAGTTGACGGTTCAATACGACTGCGGTTCGCGTGCGATCCCTTCTCTCTGAACTGAAGTCCTTTCCCTTTACCACCTCAACTTGAGGTTCATTCACGTACGCCACGGCCGAAGCTTCGTCTGGATCTTTTGCGTGACCCTAAAGACTCCGTTAACCCCGCCGCTCTGTCACTTTTTCTCGGTTCTCGACGTGTTCCAGGGCTTTGAAGTTGTTTACACAGACGGCTCGATGGCTGATGGTAATCTTGATTTCGCGTATGTTCAGAGGCCATTTTGAACAGCATTAGTTGCCCAGCGGCTGAAGTGTGTTCACTCCAGAGCTTGTGGCCGTATCTCGTGCAGTTCAGTACATCCGTTCGTGTTGTGGTGAGTCGTTTCTTCTGTTCTGACTCCCCGATTAACTTAAAGGCTATCGACAAGTGCTACCCTCGCCATCCTATGGTAGCGATCATCCAGGAGTTAATCTCTGCCCTGGAACGGTCCTGTCGTTCAGTGGTGTTTGTGTGGACTCCAGGACACGTCGGAATCCCAGGCAACGAACTTGCTGACAGGCTGGCCAAACAGGCTACGCGGAAACCACTTGTGGAGATCGGCTTCTCTGAAACTGACTTGAGTTCTGTCTTATGCCGCAAAGTTTTTCGGCTTTGGGAGACAGTGGCATAACAGTATGCACAACAAACTGCATGCCATTAAGGAGACTGTGAATGTGTGGAAGTTTTCTTCCCCCTGGGCTTCTCGCAGGAATCAGTTGTCCTTTGTCGACTCCGCATTGGCCATATGTGGCTGACACATGGTTACCTCCTCCATCGCGAGGATCCACCTCGGTGTCGCTGTGGCTCACGTATGACAGTTGTCTATCTCTTGCTGGACTGCCCACTTTTAGCCGCTCTGCGGCGGCCTTTTAACTTTCCCAGCATTCTGCCTTCGGTGTTGGGCGACCACGCCTCAACAGCAACTTTATTTTTACGTTTTATTCGTGAGGGTGGGTTTTATAATTTGATCTGAGTCTTAGCGCATGTCCTTTGTCCCTGTGTGTTCTCCACCCTAGAGCTTTTAGGGTGGAGGTTTCAATGTGTTGCAGAGTGGCTGGCTTCTCGGTTTTTATTCTCATAGTCAGCCAGCCAAGGTAAGCTGCTTTCTTGTTTTTAATCTATTCTCACTGTTTCTTTCGTCTGTTTTTTCTTGTCCTGTTTTGTCCATTGTAGTGTTTGTTGTCCTGTCATTCTTCTGGTTCTTCCTTTTTCCTGTAATTGTGCCATAAGTCATCTTTTTCTTTCTTTTCGGTAATTGTTCTACTGGAACCAAGTGACCGAGGACCTGTTTGGTCCCTTCCTCCCCTTTTGAACCAACGACCGAACCAACTATTGCTTGGCCTGAAGTCGCTTACAAGAGATTGAGGATGCCATTGTTTTTCACACTGATGGTTCTAAACCTACGTCCTATATTGACCATTTCTTGCTTGACACATGGGCAATTCTTACTGCAGCAGTGATGACCATCTACCAGGCCTTCTGTTTTCATACTAGGTCCTCTCGACCTAGTTCTGTTAGATAAAGAGTCAATGAGTGGCCTTCAAGCTACTGTGTTTTTCCCACTACTTCTTGGTCTCCACGACCTCACTGATCTCACTGAAGCTGCTTGTTCGATCGACTTCATTTCAATTCCTGACCATTTAGGTATTCCAGGTAATGATGTGGCTGGATGGGGGCGGCCACCTATCCCCATTCTCCATGGACTTTCCGGTGAGGATTTGCAGCAGTACATAAAATTTTGCTCTGATGTGTGCTCTGATGTGTGCTGACCCTTGGGGCTACCCAACTGTCTAATAATCTTCATGCCGTCTAGGAGACTCCCGCCATGTGGGATTCTTCCCTCTGCCTCTCCCAGCGGGTGTCTACCAGCTTCCGCTGTCTCCGTATTGGCTATACTAGGTTGACCCATTTGTATTTTACGCCGCAATGAGCCGCCTGCCAAACACCCCTCCCCTCACCCTCTTTATTGTTGCAAGGTTTCGCTCACGGTGATCCATATTTAGTGGACTGCCTATGCCTTTCGGCACTTCACACTAATGTGCGCTCCCACCTTCCTTGTCTCGGATCTTAGCGGCCGATCCTCACGTGCTTACGTCTATCCTCTTTTTTTTCCACGAAAGTAGTTTGTACTTTCAGGCCTAAGTTCTTGAATTTTCCTTAGGGATTTGGATCCCTCAGTTATCGTATGTGTTTGTTATGGAGGTCCTGAACTTACCTCCACACCGATCAGGATCTCCCCGTCTTTCCCTACATTTTGTCTGGTCTGTTGTGCTGTTCTGTTTCCCCCTTTCACTGTCTTTTTCTTAGTCTGGTGTTGTCACCGTCATATTGTGATAATGCTACGGTACAGAGTGGGAGTCAGGACGGTTTAGTAACGGTGCTGTTGTCCCCTTGCACGTAGCTTTTCTGGGGCACCCCTGCTCTCCCAATTTCCACCTACCCCCTCTTGTTCTTTCCTCTTCCTGCTGCCCTGACGTCCCTTTTTCGCTCTATTTTTGCATGTTATCCATTCTCCTTGACTGGACTGTGCTGTGCTGTTTGTGTTGCTCTTCCGTTGATATCTGCCGTTCTAGATCGTGATACCGTCTTTCAGTCTGAGCTTTCTCACGTTTTCTGTATCCGACCCTCTCTTTAACGGCTAGGCTTCACTTGTATTTTGTGGATGGTGTTATAGCGCAGCGGTTGTATTAATACACGTTTTAATTTTGGCTGTTTGTACATTACTCCTAGGTTCCATTTGCTGTTACTATGTGGGTGGTTGTTTATCTGAATCATTGTGTACTTTGTTTTAAAATGTTAGGTAGAATTTGCTCCTTGCACAATTGTTTTCGTGTCTGATGAAAGTTACTGACACATTTGTGACAAGTTATTTACGAAATAATTAACTGTTCCGTGTTTAAGCTTGTGCTGTTACGTTGGTACCGTGTCGTAGATTCCTTGCGCAGATAGATTCAATTGCGTCTGTTGTATTACCTTTCTGAAATTTTGTCAAGCTTGAAATGAATTACTAAGTTATTTGTTATAGTGGTTTTAATTTTGATATTAATGGCGAAGCATCATTGGTGCTTCATGTCTCGTCTATTGAATGGGTTTTAAAGTGTTTCTCTTGTATCTTGTTTAAGTAGATTGTTCTGGTTGTTCTATAAATGTGCTACAAAGTGGTTTATTTAGTGGTGAACTAATTCTGCTGTTGGCAAGTGTAATAGGCATAAAATTTAAATTTGCAATATGTATGGGCAAATGTTAAAAGCTTGTTTAAATGAAAGAAAAATTATTTTATCAACGAGTAAAACTACTACTCCCAACCTAACTCTACCCCTTCCTCTAGCGACATAGACATACAAAAACACCGAGAAGCTCATTTTTCAAGTTCAACCCCAGATAGAGTGAAGTAGGGGGATGAAAATTTGTAGAGAGATTTCGTTACATTAAAAAAATTAAACCTGAATGTATGGAACTTCGTACTTCGTTAGAAATAAAGAAATGTTAGAGGATGAAAATTTCAATAGGAACATCCCAAGAACTCGATAACATTAAAAATCGTCTGACTCTACCTACCAGAATCTCTCTTTGGTCAGTAGTACTTTCGAAAAAGGTCATGATTCTATGCCCTTAATTAGCGTATATAGATTAGGTATTCGAGTTTCTGAACATAAAATTCTACTAAAGAAACACAAAATAAATCCTTGCAGACTATGTAGTCTATACGAACGAAGGAGTCAGCGCTGAGCTAAGAATTTATATTTGCAATGAAAACTGGAATTTTGTATTTGATACATAAGACGAGCATTTTTCACAAAACAGCGATTAGATATGTTATTCGACATATATTTGACGTATTTTATATTTAAATGTGGGTGTTCGAATGGAATGGAGAAAAACTTAAAAAAATGACCGAAACGAGACTCGAACCATCGATTACCAGTCTTGAGCACTACTGATTCTTTTCCATCTTTACGTATTTCAAACTTCATAGAACTGCTAGCCGAGCATCTCCTCAAAAATTTGTATAAGCCGGAAATGGTCTAAAACCCCCACGTGGCAGGCGAGAATTCTACCACACAGCCACATGCCCTGTCGAGAAAAATTAACATTGATATTCTACAGCAAACTGAGTCGGAAAACTTAAGTCGATTCTCTCGAATTTTGAGAACCGCAGCGAACTGTTTCGGAGGATCAATATTCGAGCTTTGAACGTTAGGTACCACAAATATAAAAAAAATTACAAAAATTTATTACGCTACCGGCTACTACTAAATTAGCAGTACAGCTACAATGTTACTCTTGCGAAAGGATTTAAATGTGACCGTTATCGTGCGTTTAGTGCCTAAAGATTTCTATTAAAAGGTAGCAATAACAGAATAAAGGGGTTCGAGCCAAGGTTCTATTAGTAATAAAATAAATTGTAATTACGTACAAGGAAACCGCCGCCAGCCTTACTAGGAAAAGTCGTACCAAGTACTAAGAGGATTCAAAAAGTTGACTATTGGGATTGACTTGTTGAAGAGATTTTTTAAATAAGCGCATTTCATCAGACAAGGTAACAGTAGTTTGGCATGCACAACACAGAAAGCATATTGTTTTTGGAAAAACTGGTTCTCAATAACGCTATTTGTATATTAAAGCGGAAAACTGATTGTGGGTGAATAATTACTAATGGTGGAGCAATATTTAGTGAAGAGGTTCTTTTATCAGCTTAATTTTTAGGAAATATTATCCTTGGAGTGCTTATCAGGTAATTACATTCTATAGTCCTATTTGTATTCTCAAGGAGCAATCACTTTACTGGACTAGTTAGCTCGAATGGAACATAGTGTATCTGAATCTAGTATATTTGAATAGTTGAAGCTATTTTCTTACTATAGTACACCCAAGTTACAAGAATGAAATTTGTACTTGAGCACTGTTGTTATAATATGAAATTTAAGTCTGGCTCAACTATTAGCATGGGGCCCCAGAAACGAGTTATCATTACTCTGATATAGGCTGAACATTTTAGTCACAACACAATACTAGAAAATTCTGATCTTTATAACGCATGAAGTAGCAAACACGTTCTTCAGTAAGAAGAATCTTTAAACTGAGTATTTTAAATGTTGTCTTAATAACTGTGCGTGAATGAAATTTCAACTATCCTTTTATGAAAATTACATACTATTTCACGGCTTATGCTCACTACATTGTGTACTTCACAAGTTTATTAACTTTTGTTACGGAAGGTAACTGCTATTCAGTTCAGTAAAACAGGATACTCCGAATTGGGATAGGCCATTATCTAGGTAAATGACTAAGGATAAAATACGGTGACTCACCACGAAGTTAACAGAACACAAACTTTTTATTGAAAACGACACCATATAACTTTTCCATGCAACCATACAGTACGCAACTGGTAACAATTGAAGATGGTGGCAGTGTCGATCTACTGTGTTGTTCAAGAAAGGCGGCAAGAGTATCCATGGCTTCTGTTGTGTAACAAGAACTGAAACTTACGTTCTTAGCGTCTGATTTTCGTAGTACAGAGGTAACAAAAGTAAGAGGAACTGTCGAAAAGTTTCTAGCCCGAGATACCGTAATGTCTCTCACAACCACCACCACCTACTTTTATGGTGGTGACCTCTGTATGTAAGTCAAATTTAGCGACTCCAGTTTTCGCTAGTTTTACCGCTAGGGTGCGTTGTATACCGTAGTGTAAGCAAAATGGCGAATATCGAGAGAATCAAGAACCGTGTTGTGGTTGAATATCTTAATTTGAAGGGAATGACCCCCAAGGAAATTGCTGAGGACAAGCGGAATACACATAAGGACACTGCTCCGTCTTACGCAACAGTGAAAAACTGGGTGTCAGACTTCAAACGTGGAAGAAGCGCTAAGGAGCGGAAGGCCTGTCACCGTTGCCACTGATGCAGTGACTCCAATTCACGATACGATTTTTCAGGATCTTCGAACAACGTTGCAGCGCATTGAAGCCACATTTGGAATCTACCATCGGCGTGGTCATGACATTGTTGCAGATATTTTGGCAATGCGGAATGTTCCATCTTGGTGGGTCCCGAGAGACATGAATGTAAATCAGAAATGGGAGTGTGTGCAGTGTTTTGAAGAAATCATCCGCCAATTTGAAGCAATGAAGGTGGTTTTCTTGCAAGGTATGTGTGAATGGACGAAACGTGGGTTCACCACTTTAATCCTGAGACAAAACAAGTCACAACGATGGAAACATGCTTCATCCCCCACCCTAAAAAATTCCGGGTGCAAAAATCAGCCGGTAAGGTGAAATGCAGAAGGGTTTTAATTATGGAGGATTACTTGCAAAAGGGCGTAATTATCAATGCATCTTACTATTGTACCCTCATGCACCGTTTGAGAGAGAGAAAAAGGCATCGAAAATTGGCACGTGGAGATCTTTTGCATCAGGACAACGCACTGGCGAACAAAGCCCTCGCAACACTGAAAACTTTGCGTGACTAGCGGATTCAAATTCTGCCAGACTGCGGATTCGAATCCGCTGTATTCTCCAGATTTGGCTCCAAATACTTTTCTTTTCCTAAATCTGAAAAAACTCAAAAGACGACGCTATGACAATGATGCAGTGACTGATGCAGTGACTGATGCTGTTAAACCTTGGGTGGATTCTAAATCGAAGACTTCATTTGAATGGTTTCCAGAAGTTATCTGATCGTGCCCGCAAGTGTACTAGTGTACACGGTTATTTATTGAAAAATAAAGTGGTGGTATGAAATTTATCATTCTTTGTTAGGCTAGAAATTTTTCGACCCCTTCGTATACAGTGAGTAGGAAGGCAAATTACTTCAGCATCCAAGGCTGTATCATATAATCTGCAGTTCTCACCTCTTTCCCACTCCACAACATGCGCACATTTTGCCTGCTAGTCACCGACTGACTTGTCACAAAGGAACAATGCAGCTCGACCACCAATTCCGCCTTTTCTATTCCCGCTAAGGTAGTTTAGTTGCAGCGGGACTTGCCTTCATGTTTTCATGATTAAAAACCTACGCTCCATATGCTTGAAGCGTTATCAGAAATAGTTTTAAAATTTTCGTTCTTTTACAGAACGTTACCTTTCTAAATTTACATCCATAGATTCATTATTCACCTAAATTATCATAAATAATGAATAAAATGTTACATGAAACAGCATGATTATACAGAAGTCACATAAAGTAAAACCAAAGAATTAATATGAGATCATTATAGGTAATGTCGATAGTGCTACAAATTCTATTGCCATGTAAATACCTTCGATATAGAAACAAATTGATTTAATTTTACAGCTCAATAAATTACGTAGTTATGTAATTTCTTAATTGCCAGGTAGCAAAACGCTCTTTTAATCTTAGTGCTTCTTTCAAGTATTAATGTTACTTAAATATAAAAGTATGGAACCAACACGAATGATAAGTAAAGCTAAAGGAGAGCAAATACAGCTTCATTCAACGGAAAACGATAAAATGTTCGTTTGTACCATACAAACTCGATTTATTTCTCATTTCTTTTTGTAAATAAAATGTGGTCGCAGTACTAATGCAGAGCAGATGTTACAACAGAACCGAAAATGCGGTCGTTCAAAACCGCATATCGACAGGCTCAAATACCACGCGCCAATGTTCGTTTCGCGGTCGTAACACGGTTGGAATGTCGACTGTCGCTGCTAGTCACTACAAAACTTTATATTCTAGCAGCAGATCTTGAAGTTAAGTGGTCAAGAGATGGTAGGGAGGCTGGGGAGAGGGGAGGGGATGTGGTATGCACTATGACATAAACGTGCGCGGGCAAAGTATATTTGTCATGAAAATAAATACATTACTTCTTACTTGTATTAAGGCTCAAACTTATTAACTTTCACAAGTGACAGCTTGCGTGGTTCTCATTCCAAGTAAACATATTTCTCAATGGGACGTTACTCTATTTTTCCCTCTGACTGGTGTTTGCTTAAAATAATACGCTCCAGCAAATGAACTAGAACCTCTCAGGGTGCAGGGAGTACAACCAGTTTTTAGTTGCTTTCCTCGATGGCAACGTGTGTAGCGGAACTCGAGCTGTGTAGTAATCGCTAGCCACCTGTGATAAATAAAAAAATGCCCTTGTGAGGTTGTGGAGCTGGACAGGTCAGCGGCGTTTGTGGGGCAGTCACCATTCCACAGTGAAAGCATGTAATTCACCTGATCAACTTCAATTTTTGATTTGACCCATTCCTGTAGTGGGCAGTTTCTGTTTACCCGTCTCATAGAACTTACAAGGGAATCTCTCCATCGCACCCCCTTCAGATTGTTATAAGTTGGCACAGTGGATAGTCCTTGAAAAACTGAACACAGATCGATCGAGAAAACAGGAAGAAGTTGTGTGGAACTATGAAAAAATAAGCAAAATATACAAACTGAGTAGTTCGAGCAAGATAGGCAACATCAGGGATAGTCTGAGCTCAGGAGCGCCGTGGTCCCGTGGTTAGCGTGAGCAGCTGCGGAACGAGAGGTCCTTGGTTCAAGTCTTCCCTCGAGTGAAAAGTTTAGTTCTTCAGTTTGTGACAAACTCTTTTGTTTTCATCACTTTTTGGGAGTGATTAACACAACCACAAGAAAACCTAAATCGAGCAAGGTAGAAGAATCTTTTTACCCATTCGCCGAGTGTAAAAGTTAGGTGGGACAACATATTCCTGTCATGTTATAACACTCCACTCTGCTACTGCTCTACCCTAACCTCAAAACTGGAGGCAGTTTGCAAAACAGAATTATTTTGTTATAGCAGTTATGGTATAAAGCAACAGAGCAGTGTTACCCTCTGAGAGGAATTTTGTTATGTTGACCGTGTCGTTCCTAACGGAGGTGGCTTATCGGAAATGAAAGTCAAAATTACGTAAAAATTGGAATAGTAACAAACAAAATTTTGCCTAGCTATATTGTATACAGAATAAGGGAAACGGTCGCCAGCCTAATTAGGCAAGAGAAAGAATAACGTTCTCGTTTATGAAAGTAGGTATAAGTAACTATAACGGACAAACACAACCTAGACTAGGTCACACGCGAGTGCAATGAACTCTGACACACATATGCTTTAAGATTGAAGCTAACAACTGGGGCAGCACAAAAACTATTTGCAAAATTATAACACGTACAGAAAAACACTATCACTTTCAAGGCTTACACAAACTGAGTGGTCTTTACACTGTTAATATGCACACAAAAGAGACAAACACTTAGTAATCATGAACATATAATTTCCTACTATGCAGTTTTCCACTTTTACTACCATGAGACACAATGTTAACAAAATTGCAAGAAACTGACTCACCTTTTAGAATTTACTACAGATATCAAGGTGATCATTAGCTAAGCAAAACTTTAGAAGCCTCAGTCTTAAGAACTTTTAATTTTGCAGTTGGCGACAGCACTTTAATAAGCAGTTTTAATAGGAAAATTATTTTCGGCAAACAACATTTACTTTAACTCATTCTATTGCCACATTAACTTTAAATTTCCTTTTACTAAGTTCAAGAGGTTTTAATTAGCATAACATTGGTCATAAAGGTTCTTTCAGTAGGGACACTCGGTGATTACTTTAGTTCAAACGGAAAGGAACCTGAAAGGTGTTATGATGAGGAGAAAAATCAAGGTTGGTACATAAATTCAGATATAAATTACCTTATATTTGCGCACAATAACACCTCCATTAAGCTGATCCTTCACTGTACATCATTATAGTATTACAGTGATTGCGCAACGTGGTGGCAACTGCATGTTGGTAGGTGGAACCGCAGACTGAATTGCTGGACTCTGTCATTTCTTGGTGGCGATGATAGATACAAACTCCAGAATAGTTCCAGCTATTTATCCATCCACCCGAGGCCTTGGAAAGAAGCAGGAAAAGACTCTCTCGGAATCAGCACAATATGCACACTTTGCATAGCAGTGCACAGTTTGGTAGCTCATCCCCGACCGGTGGCTCGCCCCGACTACTATCAGTTCCACCTTTTCCACCTAGGCTAACCACAATTTGCGCGCGCTACACAGTTCCGTTCCCGAGGGGAACCACTGCACCTTTTACATACAGAATAACTAAGAGCCCTAAGTGAAGGTCAGCAGTTTACATAAGAGCAAACAAATACATTAAATAAAACAGAACATTTTCAGATATTGACATTCTACAAAAAATTATTCACACAAAATTACAATTATATACAGTAAGTTTTGTTCCCTCCAAATGGGACAAAGAATTTTAAATTACAGATACACTACTTTGCATAGAATCAAATCACGACATCAAAGGTTTGACAAAGAAAAGAGTACACAATTTTGTTATCGATTCAAACACATTTACAGACGATCAACAATGTAACATTAAATAAAGCAAAAAAAAAATAAATCAGCACGGCATTAGAGCTATGGTGTTACAATGTGACGCACATGCCGTCACCAGTGTCGTATAGAACGTATCAGACGTGCTTTCCTGTGGAGGAATCGGTTGACATATGACCTTGCGATCAAATGTTTTCGATTCCCATTGGAGAGGCATGTCCTTTCGTCTACTAATCGCACGGTCGCACGCTTATGAGGTGCGGTCGCAAAGCACAGACACTAAACTTACTACAGTGAACAGAGACGTCAATGAACGAACGGACAGATCATAACTTTGCGGAAATAAAGTAAAATTTTCACTGGAGGGAAGATTTGAACCAAGGATCACTCGTATCGCAGCTGCTCACGCTAACCACGGAACCACGGCGCTCCTACGCTCACACTATACTTGATGTTGCCCATCTTGCACATGGACTACTCAGTTTGTAGATTTTGCTTATTTTTTCATAGTTCCACACAACTTCTTCCCGTTTTCTCGATTGGCCTGTGTTCAGTTTTTCAAGGCCTATCCACTGTGCCAACTTATAACTAAATCTGAAGGGGGTGCGATGGGGAGGTTCCTTTGTTAGTAATTTCTGTCCACTTTTTTATATCCAGGTAAGGTGAACCCTGACAGTCCTGGCACCGACACTGCTAGCATAAATTACATCTTACCTGTCACATCCTTAGCAAGACAAATTTAAATGAGCTTACGTTCATTACAGAACCATTTTGTTACAACACTATGATGGTTAGAATCTATAACCGATTGTATTGTCACTATCATTTAAAAATCATTTTCAACAATATTGGCAATAAAATTATTTCGATAGTTTAATTTTCTATAAAATATTCGATCATTTTTTACTAAGAAATAAGAGAACTGAATAAGCCCCTCTTCTCAGACCCTCACTGCTAGAAGGTTGAATTTATCTTCTATCTCAAATTATGTTCCGAAATAATAACGCAATCTAAATTAGTTGCGTCTTTGGGAGTAGTGCGCATAACCATGCACCCATGCGGTCACTTAGTTGCAAACAGGGTTAATTTCAGCCAGAACGTACCGGAACGGCGTTTCAGTACCTCCAGGGGAATGTTCTTTGAACTCACTGGAACAAGTCGGCAGCGGAGATTTGAAATAATACATGTGTATTAAAGGGCAGCGTAACTATAAGTTTGCCAATGTTCCGGCACCAGTGAAAGCGATGATGAGTGACCACCGCGATGCAGTGGATGTTAGGAGATATGTGGGCCTGATATCTTTTGCGTGAAAAGGAAAGTTAATTTACCTCAAAATGTCGGCTTATGCCATACGAAAAGAAGTAATGAACAAATCGCAATATAATTACGTGTCATCTTATCGACAGTGTGTTGTATTCTGTCTTCGACAACATTTTACTGGTGCATTTAAAATATCCAAACCGACAGAAAAAGTGATGTTGCAATCACAAAACTATATTTGAAATATCTTAAGACATTACAGCTGCACATTACATTAACTTTATGGTACTGGATGCAGAGTGTAGTAATGTATGGATGAAAGGTTTTTCGAGGAATACACTAGAAAATCTAAACGAATCGATTTTGATAAATGCATTGACTGCAGCAGAGAAATTCAGTGAGATACATAATACATTCATTTAACCATAAATATAGGACTCTCTACTGGAGTATTTTTCGTTGATTTGATATGTTAGAGTTCTTCTGCGAACTTGAAGTCTAAAGAACGTTGTTGTCATGGATTGGAATATCTCGCAGTGTCCTGTCTGGAGGGTTCCTACGGTTGAAGGCCAGCGGTAATGGTATCTGCTCTGGTAATCCGGAGTAAAAAAAGGTTGCTATTAAAGGCGAAGCTGCTTGTCCGTTCCATTTTGGGTTGTCATACGAGAGATATTCGAAAAGTAAGGTCCTATTGGTCATGAAATGGGAACGACTGTGAAAATCAAATATCCTTTACTAGCAACGGTTAACTACACCTTTGAGCTGCTTCTACACATATTCGCTGCTCAGACTTACACATATGTTCTAGCGTTGCACCAGCTTTCCGATACCCTCGTCATAGAAGGTAGCCGCCTGTTCTTTCAGCCAATTGTCTGTGCTGGTTTACAGTTCGCTGTTAGTGCCAAAATATTTTCATAGGCAGCGTTTCATGCGAGCAGAGATTAAACTGCAGGGGAGTCAATTACGGGATGTATTTTGGGGATCAAACACTTCCCATGGAAAATGCTATAGCGTCTTCGTTGCCTCTGAAGAGCGCGGCTGAGAATTGTCACGAAGAAGGAAACAAATGACGATTATGTTATGTGGGCTGCATGGCATCAGGCGGAATTTCTCACCAGATACTCGTACTTGGCGAGAGACACTTTTCTAGGCATCTTTACGTGCGCACTGTGTTCCCAGAAATTGAAAGGTGACGTGACGTGACGTGATCGACGACCATATTAGAAACACTGCCCAACCACTTGCGCAAAGCTTTATCGAATTTTCACTGTGGTTCTCATTTCACGTCCGATCGGACGTTACTTTCCGAATAGCCCTTGGACATATGCAAGAACGATGATACCTGTGTTGTGGCGATAATGGCTATGGACTCAATGTCTTAAGATTGTCTGTGCGTTTTCGCTTAAAATCCACTGTATGCAGGCATTACATTGGGTTGGTGCACAACTTCGTAGCGTTTTGCCTCAAGTTGAATAAACACAACAGATACACATAGCAGACTTTAGTCATCGATATATTCTTCATTATTAAGTCTGCCAACACTAGGGTACTTCTCAATTTCACGAATGTAGAAATCACATGGTTTTAAGGCCAAGAATTCGTCGCACCGTGATTGTAGTACATTTTCATCTTGAAAGGAAGTTCCTTGAAGGCTGTAAGGATAGAGTGAAAAAGGTGAAAATCTGAGGGCGCAAGATAAGGTGAATAAGGTAGGTGACTTCCCTACCCAACTCCATTATGTTTTCTCAGTGCAGCACAATGCAGGCGAGAGCTATCGTGGAGTAGTATCCCTATTCAGTCTTCCGGGTCGTCGTTCTTGGTCTGAGTCTGCCGTCGCGTTTCCAACAGATGCATAACAAATTTTGTGGATGTGTTTAGATCTGTATAGGGGGACTGTGTAAGGTTCATAGTCGGTAATAGTGAAGAGTTACATGATATATGGATGGAATTGACCTTTTTAATGAGTACAAAATATGGATTGAGAGTAAATCGAAGTAAGACGGAAGTAATGAGAAGTAGCAGAAAAGAGAAAGTGAGAAACTTAACATCAGGATCGATGGTCTCGAAGTAGATGTAGTTCAGGAGTCCTACTATCTATGCAGAAAAATAACCAGTGACCGACTGAGCAAGGACGACATGAAAAGCAGACTAGCACTGGCATAAGGGGCATTCCTGCCCAAAATAAATCTACTACTATCAAACATAGGCCTTAATTTTTGAGGAAGAAATTTCTGAGAATATACGTTTGTGGCACAGCATTGTTTGGTAGTGAAAAATGGACTGTGGGAAAACTGGAACAGAAGAGAATAGTAGCAATTGAGTTGTGGTGATACAGACGAATTTTGGAAATTAGGTGGACTGATAAGGTAAAGAATGAGGTGGTGTGGCACAGAATATGAGCAGAAAGGAATATGTGGAAAATACTGACAAGGAGAAGGGACAGGAATATAGGACTTACGTTAAGAAGAAATGAGTGAATGATATCTGTGGTTCTAGAGGGAGCTGTAGAGGGCAAAAACAGAGGAAGATGGTGATTGGAATACATGCAGGAAATAATTGAGGACGTAGGTTGCAAGTGCTACTCTGAGATGAAGAGGTTGGCACAGGAGAGAAATTCGTGGCAGGTCGCATCAAATCAGTCAGAAGGCCGATGACAAACCCCCTCCATCCCCCCCCATCCCCCCCCATCCCCCCCCATCCCCCCCCATCCCCCCCCATCCCCCCCCATCCCCCCCATCCCCCCCAATCCCCCCCAATCCCCCCCCATCCCCCCCCATCCCCCCCATCCCCCCCAATCCCCCCCAATCCCCCCCAATCCCCCCCATCCCCCCCCATCCCCCCTCCATCCCCCCCCATCCCCCCATCCCCCCCCCCATCCCCCCCCCATCCCCCCCCATCCCCCCCCATCCCCCCCCTCCAGAGAAATGGTAAGCGTGGTTTTGTTATGGGTGGCCAAAGAAAACATTTCAGACACTCCCATGCTCAGTATCGACACGAAAAGAGCGCAGGACGTGGCTGCATGGCGTCAACGAAAACACACCTTAACGTGTGGCGTTGATTCCTAGAAAACTGTAGTTCACGGTGCAGTGAGAGAGACGAAGCTCTTGGTGACCCCTGTGACATTGCTGACACCCACTGGATAATGCAACCCTTGTATAAAGTCGTCAGGCGCATGCAACCCCATTGAAAGTGTGTAGAGCGTCCGCAATTTTTGCTCTGGGACACACGTAAGAACCACTAGATACCGTTGAAAATCATTCGAAGAAAAATGTAAACGTGATCCGAAGTAAAAAAAATGTTTAAGCTTCTCCAGTCCCTATGCTTCGCCCCCCCCCCCCCCCCCCCCCGATAAAGGTTGGGCGGGGATGCCACACTGACTCATTAAAAAGGTTTTCTCTATCCCTCTAAGACCCCAAGTTAGGCCCATCTGCAGACTCGAGCTAAGCACTGTAAAAATGTACATGCATAAAGACTGCCAGTCATTTATTACTACTCGCCGAAGTGACAGGCATCCGCTTCAGCACTCCTGAGCTAAGTGATGGTATGTCGTCTAGCGCCTACTCCCTGCAAGAAGATGTAACGTTACGTGGGTGTGGGTGAGCTAGTTGGCCACGTGGAATTGGTACAGGTGTAGCGGATTTTGTTTGTGAACGGCGAGTTAGTTGTAGGGGTATGAAAGCAGACATGTGCGGCAGACCCAGTAAATACATTGAGCTATTTTTGAACAGATACTTGCATATTACAAGCACCTCAGGTACGAGTAACCATGGGAAAAGACGCAACTGCTTTGCACGTACAGGATGCTGTTCAGAAGAGCAGCTACTCTGTAGCCGACGTTAGGTACCGTCGGAGAGGAACGGTTTCAGTGACATCTTTGACACTCCCAAGGCCTTTTCGTCTCGATACCAAGCGACGGTATGTCCGAAATGTTTTCTTTGGCGACTCATAAGCACGTGATTTCGGCGATGGTAGTCGCGGTTCTGACACCCAGAGCAGAGGCGTCAAAAGAAGGGTGAAATGTGGGTGCGACGACCTTCACATCGTGTAGCTTGTCCACGATGGTGTTAGGAAGAATTGTGGTGAAATTTGTTGCCAATGTGATGCCATTAACCCACCTTGCACGTCACATGAACTTCAGAGTTCTGGCCTGTTTTCCCCGCATGTGTCCCTATCTAGGCTCTTAAAGCGTCGCAGAGCCCGAGGGTTACATCGCAGGACGCCACGCTTTTGCAGCATTACACACGAATGCTCTAGGCAAACTTCTGCTTCGCTATGGGAGACAATTGTAAGGATTCGAAAAATTGTTGCGCAGTGTAATTAGAGAGAGACTGCTGTTTGTGGAACTTCAAATTTAGTATTATATTTCGATCTTAAATCCTATTACTAATTTGTCGTGTCAGTATTGTGTAATTTCCAGCAAAAAGGAAGTCCTTCCGTCACCGTGACGTCGGAGAAGATAAAATCGTAGTGAGATTAAAAACATATGTAATGAAGTAACCGAAAAGGTTACAGACTTTTCACACATTAATTTTTAGTGCAAATTCATGGCTACCATGGATGACGTAAAACACTCTCAAGAGACCGAATATGGGCGTTAGGAGGTTAGTATAGAGTGAAATATAAACTCCAATTCAGTTATATCGGGGAACATACAGGCTGATGTTCATAGCTCGCAAACAAACTTGCGTATCTGTCAGCTCGTAGGTACATCTAGACTGGAAGATAAGGTGACATTACGGCTGACAGAGTTGTCACCGAACTAACCCAGTCCAGTTTATAAGACGTTTTCCTCTAAATCGTCTGTTGTAAGTAGGACAAAAATAAATACTATTAGTCCACCAACATTAATAAAATTTGAACTGTGTATCTAAAAGGAATCAATTATAATGAAACAACCAGCTTAAAATTAATCGGGTTAATGTGGACCAGAGACTGTACGGATAACAGAAAAACTCAGATATGTCAAAATATGCGAGGGCTATCCACAAAGTACATTACGTTTTGGAATTAAAAATAAGTATTGGAAATTTTTTTATTATATACAGATGAAAGCCACACTTAAATACTACTTTTCTACATAGTTGCCATTTAAATTAAGGCACTTATCGTAGCGATGGACGAGCTTGGAAATTCCTTCGTCGTAAAATTCGGCCGCCTGCGCTTTCAACCACGTGGTTACCTCTACTTGAAGCTGTGCGTCGTCATAAAAACTCTGCATAGCCAACCACTTCTTCATTGCTGGAATAAGTGGAAGTCGCTCGGTGCCAGGTCGGGACTGTACGGGGGATGAGGAAACAACTCCCACCTAAAAGATTCGAGAACTTCACGAGCGGCATTTGCCGTGTGGGCCCGGGCGTTGTGAATCAGCAAGATCTTTGAGCCCAACTTTCCCCTGCGCTTGTTTTGTATTGCTCTTCTGAGGTTGTGCAGAGTTTGGCAATACCTTTGAGAGTTTATTGTAGTGCCTCTTTCCAGGAAATCCGTAAAACCACACCTTTTCTGTCCCAAAAGAGGTAACCACGTGGTTGAAGGCGCAGGCGGCCGAATTTTACGACGAAGGAATTTCCAAGCTCGTCCATCGCTACGATAAGTGCCTTAATTCAAATGGCAACTATGTAGAAAAGTGGTATTTAAGTGTGGCTTTCATCTGTATATAACAAAAAATTTTCCAATACTTTATTTATTTTTAATTCCAAAACGTAATGTACTTTGTGGATAGCTCTCGTACATATTGTTCCCGAAAACTATTGTAGTAGCAAAACAAACTCAATGTAACACCTGAAAGCCTACCCATTACTTACGCAACCCTGTGAATGTTATGTTCAATATCTTGATAAACTGAGTGCCAGATCCTAAGCCTTGCTTTTTTTAAATCTCCATCCTAGTTAAGTTTTCTGATATATTTACTAGGGCCATTCGGAAAGTAGCAATCGGTCACGAAATGGAAACCAATGAAAAAGAAAAATCTTATTTAAAATGATTAGCTACACTTTCCAGCTACGTATCTGCTTAGTCACCGCTCCGACTTAAACATCTGTTGTAGCGTTGTACCAACTTTCCAAAACCCGCCTCATAGAAGGCACCTCCCGTGCTTTCCGACAATTGTCTATGCTGGACTTCAGCCCGCTGTCTGTGCCAAAATTTCTTCATAACCAGATGAAAATCACGGAGAGCCACGTTCAGGCTGTGTGGGTAATCACTTCGCATCGAAAACGCTGCAGGAGCGTTCTCATTGATCCTGCAGTGTGGGGCTGAGAACTGACGCGAAGAAACAAACAAATGACAGTTATGTGGGGTACCATGAAATCAGGTGAAATCTCACGCAGGCGCCCGTACTTGGCGTGAGACACTATTTTCTAAGCGTCTTAACGCTCTCACTGTGCATGGGTATACTAGAGACGCCGGCCAACACATCTGTGCAAGACTTTATCGGATTTTTCACTGTGGTTTCCATTTCGTGACCGATCATTCCTTACCATCCGAATAGCCCTCCTATTTCAATGGACTCTGTAATTATGATGGCATAGCGGGCACCACTGAAAGAATTTGTATTTCACTGAATTTAGTGCAAGCTCTGAAAAATTAGATCAACTAAATATTCAGGGGGTTTCGGTGATAGAACTCAGCTAGAATCAATAGTGGGAGACTAGTATAGTTCAACCTGGTTGGAGCCCAGGAGCAAGTGTACTTAAAACCAAAACAAGCACTGCTAGAAGATTGCAGGGTCGTACTGTGGATAAAATAAAAAAGAGGTAGACAGAACATCCAGAACACCACCACTTATCAATCACATCAGCGAAACATAAGATACCACATTGTCCGCATACCTCACTGACCAGAGGCGTGGAACATACGCGATGCGGGCGTGCCTGCAACAATAAAATATGGGCCCTCCAAAATGAAATGTTTCCTGTCAGTAGCTGCCATAACTTTAATTACAGCAGAAAGAACTAGAAATTTAATGCACTGTGTTCTATAACCCCACATAACACAAACAACGGGATTATTCGTTCGTTGTTTTCAAAGTATTAAATAAAATTATTAATACTAGTAAATCTTATTTAAAATTAACACATCACAGAGACTAAAACTCAATATCAATGAGCACAGGCCCGTACTTCTACCTGTCGTTTGTTCTTCTTGTAGTTATAAAACCTCACTATAGTCACCTTGATCTCTAGTGAAACTGGACCACGTGACATGCTTTCTGTGATATGAATTGATTGTTTAACTGATATCAATGGATTTAACTCTTTCAATTTACATACTTAGGAGGATGAGTTCAAAAAGTCTATTCCGGACATAGAATTCCATAGTAGTTGTTTACAAGTATGAGCTTCGAAAAAGTGTGTTCAGCTGAAGATACAATAACAGGAACAGCTAAAAACAGGTAAGATGCTGTGCATAAATCTGCAATGCTAGAAGCTATGATGGAATCCTTTGTTGCTAATAGTTTCAAACCTACAGTGTTTGATGAGGCTATTTTTCATATATTTTTCTGAAACCGATTACCTGGCCAGGCAATTTGCTGGATAAATTCTCATATCCATGTTGAAGTACATCTGCTGCATTCTTAATCTTTTCGTCAGCAGCAGAAATTGCAAATTTTGGGAAAATACTGATAGAAAAAACATCTTTACATAAAAAATAATTATAGGGAGTAGTGGATAAGGAGTGTGCTGGGGCTCTTAGATATCAAATTGATATGCTAAATAATTAAATTGGGACAGCTGTTTGATTTATGACATTAACCTATTGTTCTGCTACGTAGTTTGGCCCCTGTGTGTTGATTATGACTCTTCTGGGAATAATCTATTCTTCTGAAAAATCTCCACCCTTCCCCCTCCTCCCCTAGCCCTCGGCGGAAAAGGAAACTTTTTTTGGTCACCACCTGCTCAGTTCAGTTCTGAACCACTTCTCCTTTTCCTGCGAAATCCCCCAGCCCTCCCCTCCATTCCCCCCACTTCCCCTACCCTTCCACACTTATGAGTTGCTGGGCAGACGGAGAGGAAGGGTCTCATGACACGAAATTCAAACAAGTCTCAATTACATTGCAAAGGACATAATATATTTATTTATAGACTTCATTTGCATAATCTTTAATCAGTCTACAGGTACAGGTCTCCTCCCCACGCCCACTCGAACGAGAGAGATTGGAGAGGCAGGTGCTGCCTCTATTCCAGGCGGAGAATGTGTTCAGGTGACGAGATGGTGTTGGACAGAGGAGTTTAATGTGTGTGTGTGTGTGTGTGTGTGTGTGTGTGTGTGTGTGTGTGTGTGTGTGTGTGTGTTAGCTGTAAGGACATAGCTTAGGGATGCCTCGATGGCCTACACAAGGAATGGAAGGTGGATAATGGACGAGTGTAGGGGGAATACTTTCAGGAAGTAGAGATGTCGCAGTGGGATGGTTTGAGGATGCATTTCATTTCCAAATTTACAGAGACTGTGTTGGAGCTGCTCTTTTTTGTTTTGAAAAGGTTGGTGAATCCATAATGCAGGAGATAACTTCGTCCTATTCCACTAGCCTAGACTGAACTAACCAGAGGTGCACGCCTTGGTGAAAGAGGTTCGAGGTTGGTGGAAAACTCTCCAACTACTGCTGCTAGAATTTCATTTTGGCAGGGGAACTGAACTGATGCTTACTCTACAGCCTTGCGGCTTGAAACTCACAGACTGCATAAAATTAGTGGGAAGATAGAAAAACTTTTTTTGTGAAAAGACAATTGTCTACACTTAGAAAAACGATCAAAAATCGATAACTGAAACGAAAACTATAATTTCGCCTACACATAAAACTCACCACATATTGTGGAAAACGTCGAACTACACACAGAAAAAATCTGAAAAGCTGCGACGAAAAACACCTGTTCCAATAACACACTGTTTGCTACAGACATACAAAAACATCTGGACAGGTATAAAAACAAACACCGGAAAACATTAATGAAATGGTCGCACAACAAAAAAGTGTATTACGAGAAAATCAATGAAAATTTTCCTAATTACAATGCTATAAAAACAATGGTGAAACAAAACCATAAACTGGTCTACACATAAAAAACAGCATGTCGTGAAAAACCCATCAGAAAACGGTTAAATTACTTTAAGATCCCTCTAATGCGGTACACGCAACTGGTTAGTTCACTGTTCTGCCACCCAGAGAACGCCATGAGCACTGCCGCCAGGACTTCCCAGCACGGCAGCAGGCACGAGCCCGAGCCTGCGGCTGTGTGGTGGCAGCTTCCTTTGATCAGTCCATCGACCACGATCTGGAAGTCAGACTCCTTTGATATTCCACACCTCACAAAGAGCTCCTTACTGTTGTAACACTTGCACCCCAAACCTGTAGATGAAGGTATTCTGTCCCCTTCGCCCACTTGTGGAGTGGTGGCAAGACTCAATCTCAGATGAGCTGCTAGAGAGGAAGGGCGTAAGTTTATTTATTTTTGAGGGTGTTATCCTGCTGGATTGTTCTAGAGCTGCCCCCCCTCTATTTTTTTCTGATCACGCATGTGTTAGTATATGTTAACCTTGCTGTGTCCTGTAGTCCACAATACCACTCGAAATTGGCTTGAAACAGTCCACTACCCGTCCCCACTTTTTCCTATGACAAAGCCTACAGCTATGGCGGTTCCTGGGCAGCTATGTGCTTGCAGGAGAAAGATTTTCAATGTGGGTATGTAACACCACAGCTCTTATGCTGTATGAATTTATTTTGCTTTTCCTTTATTTAATGTTACATTGTTGATCGCCTGTGAATGTGTTCAAATCGATAGCATAAAATTGTGTATTCTTTTCTTTGTCAAACCTTTGATGTCATGATTTGATTCTATGCAAAGTAGTGTATCTGCAATTTATATTCTTTGTCCCATATGGAGGGAACAGAACTTATTATATGTAATTGTAATTTTGTGTGAATAATTTTTTGTTGAAGTGTCAATATGTGAAAATGTTCTGTTTTATTTAATGTATGTATTTGCTGTTATGTAAATTGCTGATCCTCACTTAGGGCTCTTAGTTATTCTGTATATAAAAGGTGTAGTGGTTCCCCTCAGGAACGGAAATCTGTAGCGCGCGCAAATTGTGATTGGCATAGGTGGAACTGATAGTCAGTCGGAGACGAGCAGTAGTCGGAGACGAGCAGTCAGTCGGAAAGGAGCTACCAGTCCGTGCATTGTCAATGTAAAGGTGCATATCATGCTGATTCAGAGAGAGGTTTTTACTGCTTCTTTCCAATGCCTCGGATGGGTGGATAAATAGCTGGATCTATTCTGGAATTTGTATGAATCATCGCCATGAAGATACGATAAAGTCCAGCAATTCAGTCTGCGGTTCCACCTACCAACATGCAGTTGCCACCACGTTGCGCAATCACTGTAACGTAATACTATAATGATGTATAGTGAAGGATCAGCTTAATGGAGGTGTTATTGTGCGCAAATATAAGGTAATTTATATCTGAATTTATGTACCAACCTTGATTTTTCTCCTCATCATAACACCTCTCAGGTTCCTTTCCGTTTGAACTAAAGTAATCACAGAGTGTCCCTACTGAAAGAACCTTTATGACCAATGTTATGCTAATTAAAACCTCTTGAACTTAGTAAAAGGAAATTTAAAGTTAATGTGGCAATAGAATGAGTTAAAGTAAATGATGTTTGCCGAAAATAATTTTCCTATTAAAACTGCTTATTAAAGTGCTGTCGCCAACTGCAAAATTAAAAGTTCTTAAGACTGAGGCTTCTAAAGTTTTGCTTAGCTAATGATCACCTTGATATCTGTAGTAAATTCTAAAAGGTGAGTCAGTTTCTTGCAATTTTGTTAACATTGTGTCTCATGGTAGTAAAAGTGGAAAACTGCATAGTAGGAAATTATATGTTCATGATTACTAAGTGTTTGTCTCTTTTGTGTGCATATTAACAGTGTAAAGACCACTCAGTTTGTGTAAGCCTTGAAAGTGATAGTGTTTTTCTGTACGTGTTATAATTTTGCAAATAGTTTTTGTGCTGCCCCAGTTGTTAGCTTCAATCTTAAAACATATGTGTGTCAGAGTTCATTGCACTCGAGAGTTGCTAAGTCTAGGTTGTGTTTGTTGTGTTGTCCATTATAGTTACTTATACCTACTTTCATAAACGAGAATGTTAATCTTTCTCTTGCCTAATTGGGCTGGCGACCGTTTCCCTTATTCTAGGAATAGTATAGCTAGGCAAAATTTTGTTTGTCACTATTCCAACATTTACGTAATTCGTACTTTCATTTCCGATAAGCCACCTCCGTTAGGAACAACACGGTCAAATTAACAAAATTCCTCTCAGAGGGTAACACTGCTCTGTTGCTTTGTGCCATAGTTGCTTTTACAAAATTGCTTTATGTTACAACCTGATTCTAGCATAGAGGTTATGGTACAGTAGTAGCAGAGAGGGAGTTTATAGGTGGTCCGTTGCCGACTTTTCATTCACGGTGCCAAACAATGGTACCCTCACACATCGCTGGTTCTTCTGCTGCTTGCCTCAGAGTGCTAACCTTGGTGTATGGGGCTCAATTGAGCTGGTTGAGAGGGCGTTCGAAATTGGCAAAATGCACCGTTCCGCCCTCATTTACTTGTAGGATGCGTATGATGGTATCTTTGTTCTCGAGGGTGTTGTCCTATAGTGGCCCCATCCAGAGTCTGATATACATTCATCCTGCAAGTTTCTCTCCAACACACTATGGCGACAAACTTTAAAGTGATACAACTACTACCCTGCACACCAAAGAAAACATTTTCTGAGTAACAAAGCCAGCGACATGGCATTGCTCTATGCCCTACACACAAATACCCCTTGAGAAACACATTTCTTCTGAAGGGATTACCCTACAAGCTATCTCCACACACCACCCCTTCCAGCAGCCCCCCCCCCCCCTACATACATGTATTAACCTGTCACAGCCCTCTTGTACATGTATATAGTGTAAAATCGATAACACATTAAAAAAATTCCATAATTTTTAAGCGAACATTAGTCTATATCACTAGCGTCAGTCGGTAGTGCAAGTTTGGAACATGCTACAGTCTTTTCGAAAGAAGAATATCGAAGAGTATTTAATGGAACTCGGCTCACTATATTCCATCAGTCGAATGTAGTGGGTATAGTGCCCTCCTACTTCTGATCAGTTATACATTAAATTTGAGACAATGTTACAGGGAAGGTTGGCCAAAGACAGAGGAACGGTTATAATACAGAGAGGCCTACTAGAGTTCTATTCAGGATCTTTAGCAGATAGATGAGTGAAGGGGCAGCTTGTTTCGAAATAAACGGTGGAGCGCTGCTAATACAGTTCGTAATTTTTCTGTGTTGGATTCTGCAAAATAAACAGAAGTGCATTGCATCTGTCGAACGTAAAAACGACTGTGGTTCCTTCTGACGTACGTGAAAGACACGGTTCTGTATTGATGTTTCATGCATCTGAAATCAATGTCATACTCATGTGCATGACAATTTGTAACTATTTAAATTCATTTTTAATCTGATGATGATGATGATGATGATGATGATGATGATGATGATGATGATGATGATGATGATGATGATGATGAATTTAAGAAAATTCTTTCTAGAACGAGCAGAAACTAGCAAAATACACAAATCAATCACTCATATAAATACATCGGCTACACCACTGCAATTTCATAACCACTTCTACAACCCTTTAGATCACATAACATCAACAGATACGAAGAAACTAAATTGGAAAAAGACATTACATGGCAAGCACCAATATCATCTAACACAGCCACACATCGATCAAGACGCATCCAACACATGGCTAAGAAAAGGCAATATATACAGTGAGACGGAAGGATTCATGATTGCAATACAGGATCAAACAATAAACACCAGATATTACAGCAAGCATATTATTAAAGATCCCAATACCACAACAGATAAATGCAGACTTTGGAAACAACAAATAGAAACAGTAGATCACATCACAAGTGGATGTACAATACTAGCAAATACAGAATACACCGGAAGACATGACAATTTAGCAAAAATAATACATCAACAACTTGCCATACAACATAAACTAATAAAACACGTTCCCACATAAAAGTATGCACTACAAAATGTACTGGAGAATGATGAATACAAATTATACTGGAACAGAACCATTATAACAGATAAAACACCACCACATACAAACCTGACATACTCACCAATAAAAAGAAGAAATTAACACAACTAATCGAAATATCCATACCCAATACAACAAATATACAGAAGAAAACAGGAAAAAATTGAAAAATACATCCAACTGGCTGAGGAAGTCAAGGACATGTGGCATCAGGATAAAGTTGACGTTATACCGATTACACTATTAACTACAGGAGTCATACCACACAATATCCACCAGTACATCAATGCAATACAGCTACATCCAAACGTATATATACAACTACAGAAATCCGTAATTATTGATAAATGTTCAATAACCCGAAAGTTCCTAAATACAATGTAACATATACCATACAGTTAAAAGGAAGTCACGCTTGATGAAGGTCCGCGTCACTTTCCATTTTTAACCAGACCTAAGGTCTGAGAAAAATAGAAATAATAATAATAATAATAATAATAATAATAATAATACAGGATATTTAAAAAAGGACTGATTTTGAACGACAATAATTACGAAACACTGGACATACTGGGAAGGTGGCCTGAAGTTTCATAAAATCGCAGTTAGCTGTCAATGATTGTTCTCAGTTTTGCACTTATTCAGAAATAAGATGGCATTCGCTTGACAGAAAGTGCTGCAATTCACAAAGAGTGGGTCAGTGATTTCGGTCCAGCTTGCCTTTCCTCGGCATTTTGGCATTCATTCGCCTGCACCCGGAAACATTCGTCGTTGGTATCGTCAGTTTGAGGACACAGGATGTTTGTGGAAGATAAGAGTCCAGGTCGACCTCACACTTCTGATGACACGATGGAAAGAATTCGGCAAACGTTTCAGCGGAGTCCACGAAAGTCTGCACAAGCAGAGAAATGGCACTGCGTCAAGAAATAGTCTGGTGAGTGTTATGGTGTCGTTTGGTCGATAAATCATGCGGACTAAAATTCGTGCGAGCTCATAGAGTTGGTGAAAGAAGGGAATGAGCTCTGCTGAAGGATATGACGACGATACATTTGTATCACGGTTAATTTTCAGTGACAAAGCAGCATTTCATGTTAGCAGGAAAATAAACCGACATAGAAATGGTTCAAATGGCTCTCAGCACTATGGGACTCAACTTGAGGTCATCAGTCCCCTAAAACTTAGAACTACTTAAACCTAACTAACCTAAGGACATCACACACGTCCATGCCCGAGGCAGGATTCGAACCTGCGACCATAGTGGTCACGCGGTTCCATACTGAAGCGCCTAGAACCGCTTGGCCACTCCAGCCGGCTAAACCGACATAATGTGCGCATATGGGGATTAGAGAACCCTGAAGTCATTTGGCGTGCAAGAGACTCACCTAAATTGAACGTTTTCTTTTTTCTTTTGTGCCATTTCCGTGAAAATATGTACGGTCCCTTCAGTCTTGAGGAAAAGACGGTGGCTGGAATGAGCTATCTTCAAATGCTGCGGAATTGGCTTTATCAACAACTTCAGGACGATTCCGATAACTTCATTTTCCAACAACGGACGTCCACACACTGGCACATCAACGCACTTCAGTTTCACAATGGCACACTGTCTCAACACTGGGTGGGACGCATGGGCCCCCGAGGCACTGCCCTGAATTCCTGGCCTCCAGGTTCGCTAGAAAAGACTTAAATTACTCCCCTGTTACTGACAATGATACGGCTGCTATTTGTCGCTTGAAATTCTCTCCATGTTACGTATGCTCATAGGGCAGTTCCTTCCTACCGTGGCCTTCATCCCTCAGACAGCGGACATTTCGTGGCGTGATCGTAGTAATTGCAGCACTGAACCAATAAAAGAGAGAATAGCACAAGACGAATAATCGAATGAGACATAAGCAATCTATAAATTTTCATACCTTGACAGGAGAATGACAGCTTACTGCATACCATCTGTATCTCGAATGTCGAATCGGAACACCTCTCAGACATTTAAATTTCCAAATTGTTATTTCACTAACCAACCAGTTTCGGCGATATATTACGCCATCTTCAGGCCCCCTGACAGACGTGTAGGAAGATTTCCTGGCATCAGTAGATTTTTGATACAGCGATCTCTTCGATCATATCTTGTCAGCATTCGTTACTGAACAACCATCTGTATAAAGACGGACATACAGAGATTTGGACCTCGTGTCCGACTAGAATCCTGAGTTTCCCTGCCAATGTGAAACGTAATATACATGCAGACTTCATCAGTCTTGACACACTGAGCGAGATGGCGCAGTGGTTAGCACTCAGGCCTCGCATTCGGGAGGACGACGGTTAAAATCGGCGTCCGGCTATCCTGATTTAGGTTTTCCGTGATCTCCTTAAATCGCTTCAGGCAAATGCCGGGATGGCTCCTTTAAAAGGGCGCAGTCAACTTCCTTCCGCATCCTTCCCTAATCCGATGGGGCGGATGACCTCGCTGTTTGGTCCCCACTCCCAAAACAAATCAACCAAACCACTTACCTTGACATCTCCGTGTCACTCGTATAACAGAAATTTATCTGCACATTCATTGTAGCGTCTTGATGACTTCTACATGATAACTATTAAAAATAGTCGCACTGAATAATTTCGAAGTGACCATAATCAAAGTTCCAGTTCCAAAATGCTGTAACAAGGGAACCAATGCTCAGAATGATGCCCAACTTGAACAGCGAATTGTTGACGCAAGGGGAAAAGTCATGGAACAAAAGGAAAAAAGGAACATTTCCCCAACAAATGGCGGTGAAAGTGTCTTAAAGTAAATGTGGACGGCTACGAATGATAGATGGCTCGCAATACGACGTCTATGGTTTGAGTTGCACATTATTTGAAAACAATTGCAAATGAGGTTGACAATAAGGAACAATTATCAAATTTGACTATGAAGACAATGCCTAATAAAAAATTTCTCAAACAAGTTGCACTCACGGCTGAAGGCCTTATTGACCAAAAATTCAACGTATTTCTCGGCTTAAGGCCCCAATAGTGATAACTTAAAAAACAATTTGACCGCTGAAGGCCTGGATAGCAAAGTCTTATGAACGAATTAAACTTCTCCAAGAGATACTGTTAAATGTACATGACCGTACAAGTTCGACCGTCAACAGTTGTATCACTGTTAGTTAAGTTCATGGTGAAATCTTCAACTTCTATTTATTTTGCGCAATCCACTACTAGTTTCGGTCAGTGATCATACCAAGCTTAGCTGGCATAAATGGCAGGAACGTTAAACCATGAACTGAACAAAATTTCCGGCCGTTTATGTACGATAAGGTTAATAATGGTAATTGATCGAAAATAATAACAAATTGTGCAAACTAAAAAACAGATGGTTTCCCTATAAATTTTAACAATTATGTGGAGGCTAAATATCCTCCGACTGCAAACATGTATAAACTCTTAGTTACGGAAGCCCGTCCACCACTGAAGAATCGTATCACATCACATCGCATGGCAAAGATCGGTTGCAATCGTCCTGAGGCCAAAAACCGCTTAGAAAGCAAAATGACATCGGTTTACAATTGTAGTGAGACTGGTGCAAGACAAATTCAATATTCTGTCCACAGTTTTTTTGCCACAAGTTGAAATCGAGAAACAGCATGCTCTACAACAGATCTGAATGTCTCTAGGGTTCATATTAAGAATGCATCGCACAATGTGCGCTTCCGATTCAACTACGTTCGTACATGGAGCATCTTGCAGGTAACCTCGCAACCAGAAGCCAGTCGGATTGAGGCCAGGTGATTTGGACGGTCAGGCTATAGAGAAACAACGGCTGATGTTTCTAGCATTTCCCAAATGCCTTTGCAACAACCTTTTTATTGGCTGTGTGATGGGACCGACGACCTCGCTGTTTGGTCCCCTCTCCCAAAATAAAACAAGCAACCAACTGGCTGGGCAATGTTTGGAGGAGCGCCATCTTGCAAAAAATAATCCAATCCATACGCTGTTGAATGGTTGAAATGACCATATGCAAAAGACTCTCACTGCGTTTGCTAGTGACGGTATAGGTAACAGGACACGCAGGACCCCTGAAAAAAAAACGGCAGTACCGTAAACGATGCCGTTAATCCACATCAGTCACCTTTGCATAATGAAGTGGTACCAGTAGATGCGGGTGGCTGTTTTCCATTGCCCGTATTTCGCAATTGACACGTCCTTGGATGGAAATGGGCTTCGCGTGTCCACATAATGTTCCATGGCCAATCTTTGTCCACTTCCAAGCGAGCAAGAAATTCTAGAGCGAGCTCATGTCTTGCTGGCAAGCCAGCAGAAAGCAACTCTTGAACATGGGTGATTTTGTATCGATAGTAAAGCAGGAGTTTTAGTAGGATTTAATGCACCGTTCTCGCAAGATATGACCAGCGTTCGGATAATTTCCCCGTGTACTGGATGATTGCGCACAATCAGTCGTCTCCTCGTTCAGTGCTGTGATCACATCTTTGACAGACGTCGGATGAACTGGTTTTACCCTCTGCCACATTGCAGTCATAGACTGTGCGGCTGGTCCCGGCGGAGGTTCGAGTCCTCCTTCGGGTGTGTGTGTGTGTGTGTGTGTGTCCTTGGGATAATTTAGGTTAAGTAGTGTGTAAGCTTAGGGACTGATGACCTTAGCAGTTAAGTCCCATAAGATTTCACCCACATTAGAACATTTTTTTCTGCCACATTGCACATCAAAAGAGCCTATCTTTCCAAATTTCATAATCATTTTCTCGATCCCCTTCGTAGACATCGAACTGTTATGCCAGAGCCAAGGTAGCCCCTGACAGCCGGCGACCCACATTACACCACAGAGGACGGGGTTGTCTATGTCAAAGATGTACCAAAAGCACCATGGTAAACACCGGCTATCCAAGATAATGGAAGAAGACATTCCAAGCACTACTTCCTGCAGGGGGAGCTCGAGCCACGGCCTGCAGAAAGTATCACTACGCCAAAAACCTGATTGACTAAAGGCAGCTATTTAGCGGCTAGAACCAGCTCCGAAGTTCAGTTCACTCCGGATACCGACCTCGTGGACTTCGCCCGCTGAAGATTACGTCTTCGTCTCTGAATTGAACTTTTACTACTGTGTGTGTGTGTGTGTGTGTGTGTGTGTGTGTGTGTGTGTGTGTGTGTGTGTTTTACCACGAACCTTTGTGGAAAATTAGAAGTGAACTTTCGTTTACCTCGATTAGGAGACACTTACTGGCATCGTAAGTGTTACCTTTCTTTTGTTGTTCAGTCATCAACCTTGTAAACTTACATAAATAAATGTTGTGTTTGTGAAAAATTATGAATTGTCAGTCACAACACGAACTAATCTCTTTTTTATACCCTTGAGTGCTTAGAACTTCTCCAGGGCTACTGGCAGCGCGAGATCCTTCATTGAGACATATTTGGCATCTCTGACGCAAACTGAGGAATAGTCGTGTGCTGTACGTGCGTTGGTGCGCATATTCAGACGCCTACAGCGCCATCAAAATGGTTCAGATGGCTCTGAGCATTATGGGACTTAACATCTAAGGTCATCAGTCTCCTAGAACTTACAACTAGTTAATCCTAACTAACCTAAGGACAGCACACACATCCATGCCCGAGGCAGGTTTCGAACCTGCGACCGTAGCAGCTGCGTGGTTCCTGACTGAAGCGCCTAGAACCGCTCGGCCATACCGGCCGGCACAGGGCCATCTGTTGGTCAAATTTTCCTTAAGCTGTTTTTGTTCCATGACGTTTCCCACCTTGGAGATAATATCCTGTTCAAATTTGGCGTCATTCTCAGCAGTAGTTTTGAAAATGTAACTTTAATTATGGACACCCTGTATACGCAGATGTGTCGCTGGAAGGATTACTTCTCAGAAGTTTGTGAACTCCCACTAAAAACTTTGTGTCAGTCAAAGTACCAAAGTACAATATTTTCGGTGGCGTTTTAGATATCCGCCATCAGCTTTTAAAAATGCATTCGTTTTGTGTTGCAGCTAAAAGCTTTGAAGACTGTTTCACAGGCCATAAACAGCGTCACTGGTGCTCGGTCCTGGCGGAACAATAAAGCGGTCGCGGTTTCACTTTTAGTTTTGGATCGTTATTTGTAAATCTGCGAGCGGCGCGTTTAATCACCAGACCTCACCACAAAAGGCTCGCCGCAAACGGAGGGCCGGTGCCGCTACGTGACAAACGGCCCGCAGAACAGCAACCATTCTTGCTGGTTTCATTCAGCGTCAAACCCGCACAGCGATTATGGGCGCGCTTTTGGCGAGCAAAATTGAAGTTTTTCATACAGCGATTGGAAAGTTTTTTGTCGGTGTTACGTTGGAACAAGTGCGTCGATCTTCGAGAAGTGATGGCATTGCATTACCGCGACACAGGTTCATAAAGCAACAGGTGCGGGTTCTGGGTTCAGTCCTGAGTGAAGGTGTCATTGTTACTGTCTCGCTCTCCCTCACCCTCCCTCCCTCCCTCCCTCCCACCCCTCCGCTCCGCGTTCCACCAAATATACCTTGCCTGTCAAATGACATAGTTCTAGCAATGGAACGAAATTACACAGCAGAAAAGCAATGGAATGTACTTTTAGAACAAGCATTTGCAAAGGTAAGCTAAAGGTAGAGCGCAAGTGATGTGTACTTTGGGAGGATGGTAATAGAACGTAGTAAATAGGAAAGCAGGAGCTTGACCAAACGATATGACTTTCACCATTCAGGTGGCTTTAGAAACCGTATCATGTCTTTCAGAAACCATACATCTCTTAGAAACCTTGCTTAATGGACATTGTCTTTGTGCTACCTTGCTGAACCTGAATTAATCTCTCTTGCAGTTTAGGAAACTATCTCTATGAAGGATACACATCACTATATCCTACCACATATGCAGCCGCTTTCAAAGGGCTGTGATAACTGTGGCTAAACACCTTATTTTTCTCAGTTTGCCTCACAGGCGCGGTAGTTCTCTCAATTAACCAACGAATTGTTGATTAAAGTTCCACTAGATGGGAGGACAGTCACAATGCAGTATTTTTGCCGCGTATTTACAACACGATCTGATATTTCATACACTGTTGGTTCTTTTAGTGGAAGTGTCGCTCATTTATCTCTGTAGCCCTTCTTTGTACTGCTATATTTTAACTAAAAGTTTATATTTATGTGTTGACCATCCATAAATCTAGAAGTAATGTTATTTTTCATTCGAATAGAATTTCCTATACTTCGCAGACAGAGTTCTGTATGGTTAGTGACGCTAACCGTCGCCCTTCTTCTCCACCTAGTATGTACTTTTCTCCATCCAGTACGTCTCGTTAAAAAAGAATACGGAGGAATAATGTTACCGAATGTTACTTGATGAAATTCCTGCTATTGAAAACAGTGTTGAAGGTGATAAGCGTTCTGCCAATGGCCCGACATTCACCAAACATCGTGCAATTTCTAGTTTTGTCTACAGTTGTGTGTCGAGCAGTAGAGATTCTGAGCATAACAGTGAATGTGACGAGACAAGTGAAAACAGTGTAGTGCCTCAAGCTGTTCCATCAACAATCACCATAAACTGGGACCAAGAAACACGTGTTGGCCAAGTGCCATTATTTATTGTAAATTACAGAAACAAAAAAAAAAACCGAACCTAAACTCAGTTGACTTATTTTGCGAGTTTTTGATGAAACACGTCTAAAGTAAATAGTATTTCAAAATGAATTGTGTGCAACACAGACAGGCAAATACTTTGTCCTCATCAAAGAACAGGAAATGAAAACTTTTATAGGAATAAACCTTTACATGGGAATCACTAAAAAACCTAGCTACAGTGATTACTGCAGCGAGTTTGGTGAAAGATGTGTATCGATGCTAATGCCAGTAAAGATATTTAGCTGGTTACTGCGTAACTTACACCTCAGTGACAATTCTGTGGCTCCTGACAGAAAAGTCAGAATCAGGACAAACTATACAAACTATGTTCATTGCTAAATCATTTGAACGGAAATTCCAAAATTATTATACACCGCATCAGAATCTCGTTATTGACGAAAGAATGTTTAAAATCAAAAGCAGATAGTTTCTCAAACAGTACAAGAGAGAAAAACCCATAAAGAGAGGGTACAAAGTGGGTATGTTGTGTGATGAATCGTTATACAACTTAACATTTATACACCAAGTGTTTCACTGTCTCCATTGCAGGGTTAGGATCTAAAGTGGCTCTAAATTTAACCAATGATATCCATAGAAAGAATGAATACAGAATTGGCAGTGAAAGAGTATTTATCTGTAGATGAAAGAATAAAAAGGCAGTTACCAGGATTTCTACATCATGTACCATCAAATGGTCCACAGTAAATTTACGATTTGGTCTACAAAAAACTAGCGTGCATGGAAGCTTGCTGCAACCAGACAGCACACACGAGCCCCGCACCACAGACGCCGTAGCAGTGCGATTATACAGCAATCGCAATGCACTATGGGCGTCGTAGCGCATCACTCACCAACCCCACTGTCGGCTTGGCTCAAAATACAGACAAATCGAACCAATTGGTACAACAGATGCATGAACATGAGCCACGGCAGCGCGATTATACGGCAAATGCGGCAGCCAGGTAGAACACACAAGCACGCACCACAGAGGCCACGTCAACGCTATTGTATGGTAAATGTGATGCGCCATGGACGCAGTGGCGCATCACTTGCCAACCCCGCTGTCAGCCTGGCTCAGTATGCAATTATACAAATCGAATCAATTGGCACAACTCATGAATGCATATAAGGACAAAATAAAAAATACCTCACTCTCCGGACGAAGATGCATGTGTTACGTTAACCGGGGACCTAGAAACGACGGAGAGGCTCCGTCCCAGCCGCAGCCGCAGTGGTCCGCAACCCCACGACTACTGCAGTCCACTTCACCCCTCTGCCGCCCCCAGGGTTATTGTGCGGTTCGGCCCCCGGTGGACACCCCCCCCCAGTGGACACCCCCCCCCGGTGGACACACCCCCCGGTGGACACCCCCCCCCCGGTGGATACGCCCCCCCCCCGGTGGACACCCCCACCCCCCCCGGTGGACACCCCCCCCCCGGTGGACACCCCCCCCCCCACGGTGGACACCCCCCCCCCGGTGGACACCCCCCCCCCGGTGGACACCCCCCCCCCCGGTGGACACTCCCCCCCCCCGGCGGACACCCCCCCCCGGCGGACACATCCCCCCCCCCAGTGGACACATCCCCCCCCCGGTGGACACATCCCCCCCCCCCCCCCCGGTGGACACTCCCCCCCCCCGGTGGACAAATCCCCCCCCAGTGGACACTCCCCCCCCCCCGGTGGACACATCCCCCCCCCCCCCGGTGGACACATACCCCCCCCGGTGGACACATCCCCCCCCCCCCGGTGGACACATCCCCCCCCCCGGTGGACACATCCCCCCCCGGTGGACACATCCCCCCCCCCGGTGGACACATCCCCCCCCCGGTGGACACATCCCCCCCCCCCCGGTGGAGACATGCCCCCCCCCCCCGGTGGAGACATGCCCCCCCCCGGTGGAGACATGCCCCCCCCTCCCCCTGGTGGACACCCCCCCCCCCCAATCGAATCAATTGGCACAACTCATGAATGCACATTAGGACAAAATAAAAAAAATACCTCACTCTCCTGACGAAGATGCATGTGTTATGTTAACTGGGGACCTAGAAACGACGGAGAGGCTCCGTCCCAGCCGCAGCCGCAGTGGTCCGCAACCCCACGACTACCGCAGTCCACTTCACCCCTCTGCCGCCCCCAGGGTTATTGTGCAGTTCGGCCCCCGGTGGACACCCCCCCCCCCCGGTGTCCACCCCCCCCCGGTGGGCACCACCCACCCGGTGGACACCACCCCCCCCCTGGTGGACACCCCCCCCCCCCCGGTGGACACACCCCCCCCCCGGTGAACACCCCCCCCCCTGGTGGACACCCCCCCCCCCCCAGGTGGACGCCCCCCCCCCCCCGGTGGACACCCCCCCCCCGGTGGAAACCCCCCCCCGGTGGACACCCCCCCCCCCCTTGTGGACACACCCCCCCCGGTGGACACCCCCCCCCTGGTGGACACCCCCCCCCCCCCCAGGTGGACGCCCCCCCCCCCCCGGTGGACACGCCCCTCCCCCGGTGGACACCCCCCCCCCCCCGGTGGACACCCCCCCGGTGGACACCCCCCCCCCCCCCGGTGGACCCCCCCCCCCGGTGGACCCCCCCTCCCCCCCGTGGACCCCCCCCCCCCGTGGACACCCCCCCCCCCCCCGCCACCGATGGACACTCCCCCCCCCCGGTGGACACTCCCCCCCCCCCGGTGGACAACCCCCGCCGGTGGACAAACCCCCCCCCCCCCGGTGGACGCCCCCCCCCCCCCGGTGGACGCCCCCCCCGGTGGATGCCCCCCTCCCCCCCCCGGTGGACGCCCCCCCCCCCCCCCCCGGTGGACGCCCCCCCCCGGCGGACGCCCCCCCCCCCCCCCCCCCGGTGGAGGCCCCCCCCCCCGCCACCGATGGATACCCCCCCCCCCTCCGGTGGACCCCCCCCCCGTTGGACACGCCCCCCACCCCCGGTGGTAATGGATGCAGGATCTGAGTTAAAGCCACACGAAGAAGACTCTGCGTTTAAGAAAGAACTTGCATACACCCGTCAATATAAAGGAATGTGCTCTGTTCCTTACTTCAAATGGTGTAGAGTTACAAAATATAATTAATCCGCATAACCTAGAAACAATTTTTGCAGGCAATCTTGATTTAATCCGGAAGTTAATATGTACCTTACTTTAATAATTTCCTGACTTTCGAAAAGATCAAGGAGAGATTTTATTCATGGAATGTACACTTTTTAGAAAGGCAAGAATCTTTCTCTGTCACCAGCTCGCATTCCTGATCAAATGTCTTGGAAGCTCTTTAGAGTATTCTCTTGAATTGTGACATTCATTCCATATCCAATACGCAGGCCGGCCGGAGTGGCTGAGCGGTTCTAGGCGCTACAGTCTGGAACCGCTCCACGGCTTCGGTCGCAGGTTCGAATCCTGCCTCGGCATGAATGTGTGTGATGTTCTTAGGTTAGTTAGGTTTAAGTAATTTTAAGTTCTAGGGGACTGATGACCTCAGAAGTTAAGTCCCATACTGCTCAGAGCCGTTTGAACCATTTGAGCCAATACGCAGAGGTAAACATTCATCTTTCGGAGCTCTAGAGTTCGTGACATCAGCGAGTTCAATAAAATCATTTACAATGTCTCTGTGAAGTACTAACTTCAAGGCCTTAGCTGTTCGTTACGATAATGAGCGTGCTGCCATCCATACATTCTGCCTTGCTCGTCCAGTTATATTTCAATGCCGTTCAGTGACGTGGTGACGTTAGGTCACCTTTTTGATGCTTGTAAAGTTGATGTGTAGCTGCTTTAGTTATTTTGAACCCATTATGTAGCATAATTCATCAGTTAAATGATTCCTCGACAACTTTAACAGATACAGTACATCGAAGACAACCCATACCTTACTGGTTAATTCTGCTGGACTTACCAAATATGTTTTATCTACATCGACACGCAATTCTTCCCAAACTTTATTTTTTCCGTTCGTATCACATGCCACAGCTACAACATATATTAATGATGCTATGAAGCTACTGGTCGTAACTGTGTCAATCATAATTAACTTGTTGTTTCCATCGCCTACGCAATCCACGAATCATGCAAACTTCAATATTTTAAAGTAGACCGACTACTACGTCTTCCAACGAATCGTAACATACGTGACCATCAACATTGATTTCTTCAAATGTCAAAACTGCTAGTCTCTTGTGTAATAAAAGCGTCTGACCTAGCCATCAAAAAACACAGGATATCTCCCAGAATACCCGGTCTAAATTTTAATTCCTTCCCCCATTTCTGACGTGTTGCCACCACACGGCGAAGAAATTTTTCGCTTTTGGTGATAGTGTTCTTGAAGTCAATGCATGGGCAATGTCCTCTGAATTCAATTTAGCTCCTTTTGGTTTCGTTCAACAGACAGTGTAACCTCCCCGGCGAAAAACGTTTGACAACACGCTGCTTTCACTTGTGTAATTTAATTTTTCCTTTCGTGTCAGATGACCTTTCTGCCGCTTTAACGAAAGAATACGGCGAAGAGCATTTGTTTTACTTCGTAAGGCTACATCAAATACTTTAAGTGCTGCTGCTTTCTGTGCATTACGTTTTTTTAAAAAGTTCACTATCGGTCTTCAGTTCCTTAATTTCTAAATCCTCGTGTACTATTTCACTGAAGAACTCGTGCGCGGGATCTGTAACTGTGGTCTGGATGACTCTTTTGTTTTTTTTCGTTGACAGTTTTTAAAGTCGTCAAAGCTCGTTTTTGCAAACTTCTCGCTTCGGAGCGTTTTGCACAATTTAGAGGTCTCCCAGAAATGAATTTACTTTTATTATTCCTGTAATTATTTGCTAGGTACTATAAAACTACATTAACTTCTAATTATTAATCAAATAAATGTCACGTTCTTATTGTTAAGGTTACAAAGCTTCAGGCGCAAGTTGTACGGTCTTACACTGAAATAGTTAACACTTCTAGAGGATTCGAAAAAAAAAGACGGCTGTTTCCACGAGAAATGAAACTATAATATCCTGGAGCAAAAGATAATAAGCCTGAGCAAAATAATTAATTTAATCCCTACAGGATGTGACGAGTCATTCATTGTGGTGAAGTACTTCAGCACCCTGCGAAAACAGCATTAAATTTATTTGGATTTGTTTATTTTAACGTAATTTTTGAGCTACAATAGTTCTGAGTGTTATTTTATGTACTGACTTCTTACTTTTCGCTTGCATCCCTGCTTTCTGTAATTTATTTCCCATGCCAGTTTGGAATGTTTACGCTAGGGATTGCTGCTCGTAATAGCTTCTTTCTTGAACGTAACTCCAGAAGTTCGTTTCTCAAATGTCGCCCATAATCTTCAGGCCGAAATGAACTGAGCACACACGTGCAGTTTTCACATTTACGTTGTACACGCGTTGCGTCGAACTATTCATTCATGTTGCAGTTGTTCAGCTTTGGGGAAACCATGATAAATAACGTTTGTTGTCATTCGATCAGTATTAATGCATTGTGCCACGGGGATATTACAATGACCCTCTCATGATTGACACGAAACGAGTTATTTTCTTTAGATGGGTGCTACGACTTGTGTATCCTGCTGAATGCGCAGCACGACAGTATTCAAAGCCAAGTCAAGGCACGCAAGGGCATCTGGGAATTTTTTTCTCGCCAGGGGCCGAAATCGCCTATCCCTTATTTTGTGTACCTTCGTTCGCAGGTCTAGTTTACAGTAAACGTTGTTTATTGCTGATGGCTGAAAGAATATGGTAGCGATGTCAGTTGATTTGCGAGTGAAGTGAATGACTCTGATCTCAGCATAAGCTAAATAAATTGGAAAAACCATGAATAACAAAATTGACATTACGGGATGGACTGAAAAAAAGACGTTGCTAAAATGTGGGTACACAAATGTCTGAGACTGAGAGACGTGTGTTCTGCAGTGGTAGATTTATATTTAAAATTGAATTTGTACGTCTTCATTGCTCTTTGTTTTTCCTTTTCTGTGTGTCACTGATCAGTTTTCAGGAAGCCGCTGGACGGAGAATGTCACCTGCATTCGATTGTAAGGACCCAGTTCTACGCATATGAATGAATGTCTGCCTGTATGTTAACGTGTAGTAAGTTCGGCAAAGGTACGTTTCCATTCTGACAAGTTCCAGGCACATACTGTCATTTTGTCTACTGGTTCCAATTACCTGCGACATTTGCAATATTTTATAGAAGTCTGGAGCGCGAGCATGTTTGCACAGTGAATCAATACAGGTTTTTCTAGTGTTTCGTCTATTTTGATCGAATATGAACAGCTCAGCTACTGTAACTTTTGAGGTAATGCAGGCGCAGGAAATGTCGGGTAGCAATATCGTCTGGTGAAGTGTTAACGACTACTCTTCGTTTCTTAGCCGCAAGTGAAAGCTACAGTTCGTTAATGTACCTACGGTATATCTTCAGATCTGCCATTTCAAAGTTCATATCGGGTGAGTGTAAGACCATTGTTGCAGCTTTGAGGGATTGCATTAAAATAAGAACTGTTATAAAGAAACTCCGTTTATAAAAAGATTTCTTCTGAATTACTTGCATTTTATTTAGTGGTAAGTTGTCTACAGGAGGTTTCATACAGTACCGAAAATTAGGTAAACTTTAACGCTGATATTGAGGAAATAAATTTATCAGTTTAAAATCATCTTCTTTATGTACAATTGTGTGGGGGAATGTTGACGCTCGCTGTTTGGGAAGGAGGGTATGAACTCTGTGGATTTATGGGAAGACATCGTAAAAGTTCAATCGAAAGAGCTTTTCATTATAGACAGCTTCTTCAATAGTGCATTCTATAACGTCAGAAATACGTCGCAGACCATAGTTTCGACTGTTGGAATTGTTATAGCTTGGATTTGTTACGTTCCACATTACTGTCTCCTGTTCATATAGTTCAATAAGTTTCGAGTAGACCACTCCACGACAAAACAAACACTACAACCATCACAAAACTGAAATAATACGATCACAAACAGGAGAGCACGTGTGAGGTTATACTCGAAGACTCTGCATTGCAATTAGTCTGTATTGCGCATGCGCAATTCCGGAGACTTAGTGCGCTCTGTTTCCATTGCTCGTGACAAAAGTTGAGGTACACGTTTTGTGCTGCAGTCTCCTGGGACATTTTTGTCCCCGGCACTAATATTTCAACAAATTTCAGACTCATAAGCCATCACATAACGCGAAACATACTGTGAGAATGATTTGTTGTAATGGCAATGTATCTGTAGTCGGTTAGTGCGGAGATGTAGCGGACACATGTTATTGTCTTATATTGTCATGAAAGGTCAGATTCATCGATATTAATTTGGTTCCTAATAATTCATGCGCCGAAAAGGTAGGGGGTTGAAAGTGGTTAGTGTGCCAAAATTTACGAGTCTCCAATTGTAGCTACCCTCCCCTCCCCCTACCTCATTCTCTTCCCTTTCCTAATATAGTATAAACTTTGGAAATAATGAAATGTCGTTCTGTAATTATTAGTGTATTAAACATACCCGTGTAAACACTGAGGCTGTGGGTATGGATGTTAGTTCCTGCACACTGATTTAATGAAATAGTTGGTTTAATTTATTAACTGTTTAAACAGTCTAGGGTACAGCCTTGACATTACTTCACAACCACTTACACAATCGAAATACTTAACACAGGCATTGCAGTATCTTATTTATCCGCAGAAAGCGGGCAAGTGTTAAGAGTAAAATAGCTCCCCTATGCGGGAATATACATTATGGATGTACGAGTAGGGTTTCTCGACGTATGGCTGCTGCTGTATAGAAGTTTGGGTCACGCTGTGACTCGTGCTCGGATAGCCAAATGGTAAGGCGACCGCTCCGATAAGCGGGAAATCGGAGTTCCCGAGTCTTACCGGTACGGTAGCTCAGCGTATTCGATCAGAGGGCTAGCTGCTCTCTGCAATAAAAAACTAAGTAAAGGCATCAACAGTGAACTTCAACAGGTGTCGTGTGGTGTCCGCCAAGACGAAATGCAACGAACAGGAAAAAAAGGCCCAATCCGGCACAGATTTTCATGTCGTCATTCCATTATACAGCTGATGGTTGTCCATATTCACAACTGCGTATACATTTCATATACAAAATAGGTACTGAGTTAGTTCCCACAACATACCCTCAATGTGTGTCCTCAAAGTTAAGATAATAAAGGATAATTTTACTTTTACTTCATTAATGGTAATTTATTAGACACAGTTTGGCCAATACACAAATAATGTGCATGTCACTAGAAACATAATAACGTAGTATTTATGTCTCACGCATAGTTATCTGAATCCTACAGCACTGACTAGATTTGCCTAGAAGTCCTAGCCTTGAATACATTCCAGAAGATACGAGTGCCACAATTTATAAAAATGAGTTTACTTCATTCCCCTAAGGTATCAGGAGAAGTAATAGTCTTTAGAAGTCTCATTATTAGAAAACATAAATTTATTAAAGTGACTACTATTTCCATTTTTAAGAGTGTTAACTTGGAACTGATGTTTCAGTGTAGTCGAAATGATTATACTTCAAAACAACAGTAGTACCTGTTCGAGGAAGGTATTTATAAATCGTATCATGCCTCCTGCTACTTCAGCCCCCCCCCCCCCCATAACATACCAAAAGCAATGCGTTTAGGAGGGATTTTTAATGTGGTGTGGACTGGAACTGTATATTTTCGTAATTCGCAAGCAAAAATACCACAACCACCAAATACGACACGTTAGCTTCGTAGCGTCTGAAATCAGTATACAGTAGCGGCTGCTCGATTTGCTTCTGTCAGCCAGCCATAATGAGCAGATGACAGATGATGTAGTCAGACTATCACAACATGACCTTCTTGTGATTAGTGTTGCTTACTCTCGACCACGATGCATCGGGTTAGATTCCAGGCGTCGTCGGGAATTTTTTTCACTCGGCACTGGGTATGTGCGTTATTCTCATCACGTTATTATTATTTACTCAGAATTCCCCAGAAGGAAAATCCCGGCCACAAATGCTATACGCTTATTTCAACCTGATTTTTTTTCTCGTCTCGCGAACACACGGATGTTAGAGTCCTCCCTCGGACACGGGTGTGTGTGTTGTCTTTAGCGTAAGTTTGTTTATGTTAGGTTAAGTAGTGTGTAAGCCTACGGACTGATGACCTCAGCTGTTTGGTCCCATAGGAACTTACTACAAATTTCCAACGACCATTATTCAAAACATACGTCCAGTTTCGTTGCCAAAAAGCATCATCTTCAGGTCCCAAGAGTAACCTGCCATCAACGTATGAACCGCAATGACAAATAACATTTCTTCAGTTGGAAACAGTACAACTTATTAAGCATGTACGCCAGTATGTGCTACCAACGTCGACTGCAGCGGAGCGAAAATCAACTGGATTCCGTATATTCCTGGCGAAAAACCACATAATCCAGTGACAACTAAGTGACTGGATTATGTGATTTGTCACCAGGAACATACGGAATCCATTTGATTTTGGCCCTAATGCACTCAAATTTGTTGGTTGCACATACTGGCGTACATGTTTAATGAACTGTACTGTGCCCGTTGAAAGACTCCGTTGGTCTTTATCAGTGTGGTTTTGACGTTGATGGCAGTTTACGCTTGGGGCCTGTAGATGACACGATGGTGAGTCAATTGGACTTGACATAAGCAACAAATTTTTCTTAATTATCTAAGTTCAGTCACAGAATGTATACATATACATAAGTGCAGAACATGAAATAAAATATAGTGCACATGCACTGAGTACAGAACATATCAAGAAACAACAAAATGTATACGCAATGAGTACAAAACATATTAACAAATGACATGAAGTGCACACGCACTGTAGTACAGAACATATCAGGTAATGAGAAAATGTATACGCAATGAGTACAAATCATATTAGCAAATGACATAAAATGCATACGCACTGTAGTTTTTTTTACCATTTTACAAGAACTAGGATAGGAAAGAGAAGGATTGCATCATGGTTGTAGCACAGTAGGTTGCACGTAGCTGCACTGAAAGTCCATATCTTTCTACAGAAGCAAAACACCAAGTGAGACAATCTGAAGTTCTCTTCCCTGAAGTATTAATCAGTGTAGCTAAGACACTGAAATGTCGTATTAATATTCAATGTTATCATTTTGGTAGTACATTAGGTACACCAAACAGTGGGACCATAATATTTCCATTGCTCAAGGTGGTGGACAGCATGTCGTGTCAACACCACGTTCTTGTAAGGTACACCAACGTAGAATTAGTGCAAAAACCAAATATAGTGCTCCATGATTATGAGGATAGACTGGACAAACGGATATTGCAGTAATTCCTGGTAATTAGGTCAGAAGGTGAAGGACATTAAGTGTTATGCCAGTCATCATTGAGAATTACACTAGTCTATCAACTGATTTGAGTAATTGGCGGCACTCATCGCCTAGTTACTGAATATTTCTGTACTATGTATGAAGCATTACAGAATAATGTTCACAAGTCATCTGATTATAGTGAACATTGGCACTCATTGACCAGTTACAAACCATCAGAAGTCATCCTTCAAAACAGGAGCTAATGAGTGTAGCATCAAGCCACTAGTATTCATATATAATAGCATGTAGGTGACATAATGCAAAATTAAAATATAAGAAACAGTGGCATTCATTGGCCAGTTACTAAACATATAGCAAGTATTGACATGTGACATTGACATGTGACATAGGACATATTTAAAATAATTATTGGCACTCATTGGCCAGTTACAAATCATCAGAAGTCGTCATTCAAACGGGCATTCAAGTGACATACGACATATTTAAAATGTACACACTGTAACTATTACTCAAGGTCTGTGATTAGAAAACATCATTCAGTATTACTCAGAACTCTCTTAAACTGGTAGCATTATTTGGGAATGGTAATACTTTTTTATGCTAGCAATGCATTTCGTTGGGATCAATAATTAATTGCTGGGGCATAACAATATTTGCTTTTGACTTATTGCTGCAAATGCGGCTGGTAACGTCATTCGTCATGAGTCAGCTGTAGCAAGGTTATGAAACAAGTAGAGTATATGTGATCACGTTCATGAATAACACACACAAACGGGTAAAAAAAGTGCTAGTACTAGAACAGATTTAATGACCAACTACTTATAGCACATTAATTTCATGAATAACTTCTCCTGGAAAAAATACAAAATGGATTATTAAGCTGAAAGAAGAAACGCATATTATGCTGAAAAGTAGTGAATTTCGAATTAACATGTAATGAAATGTGTATTAAATATATATGTTCTCTAGCTGTCCTTTCCAATACCTTCAGTCATCATAGCATGCGACATAAGACATACTGTCAAAACGAACTGCAACGAATACTTAAATAACTACATAGCATTTCTTAACTAACAGTAAATATATAAACTTCATCATTATCCTCATCTGCAAAGAAAAACTTAAAAGTGACGCGTTTAGTGGCCATATAAAATTTATCACTATCATCATCTGTAAACAAAAACTTCATTATTTATATCACCATAACTTCATTATCATCATCACCTGTAAAGAAAAACTTCATTATTCATATTACCATATTCTTCATCACTATTCATCACCATCCATTATCATCTGCAAAAAGACACTTCATTATTCATTATTCATATTACCATTTACTCCATACAACTATTCATAGTATAGAGTTCCTTATTTCTAGCATATTTCATCACTAAAACTAAGATGTGTAGTTCTGACAGCCTGCATCAATCGCCTTGTATTCTGAAAGAAAAAAATTAGTTAAGACCGCTATCATACGATGTGTATAGTATATTCTTGTTAATGCTTGTTAATTCTGATCCATTTACTCTTCGTGACGAGGTATTGTATCTTCTTTCGTTCATTCCGAAGGTGAAATTCCCATTTCATAGTAATCCACTGTGGTTTGTTTAATTTATTTCTTTTACAGGTTATTGCTTTCTGAAAATGGTGACCAATGATTGTCTTGCATTTAAATCGTATACCCATTAAATAAAAACTGGTTTCTAGTGATATAATTGAGCATACAGCATAGCATGACAGAAAACGTAATATGTCAAAAACATACAGTGTGCAGATGCAAAAATGTACACAGAGTATCATAATGTAGCAGCAAAAAATGTAAAATAGTCACGATGTTGAGATATCATAAGGCAAAATGTCAGTCAACTGGTGTTTGTTATATCTTAAAGATTTCATAGTGCATACAAACAAAACAGGAAAACAATCATACATACATGAAGAATGGAAAATGTGCACGGTCTGATGTGTAACGACAAGAAAAGCGACCTGCTAACCTTACCTTGCCGGGCACTTGCCAAGAAAAATACGATAATCATAAATGTAATTGCATCATTGGTCATATAAAAATCAGGAAATGGCATTACAGTGTGATAAACATGCAGACATGGTGGTTGCCTTTACTTTTTCCGGTTCTCAAAGTTTCGACGTGTACTACATTGGGATGAGGAATGCTGAGAATTCGATATGGACCTGCGTATAGAAGCTCAAATTTACTACACCTATTCTTTCCTCAGTTAGATAAATGTGTACGTACTAATATCTTCTGTCCAATGTGAAAGTCACGGCGTGTACAAACCTGTTTTTGCTGTCTTCTCCGGCGCTCTGCGGCACGTTTGATGTTGTTCAGCGCGATGTCAATTATTTCATGGTGTCGTAGACGACGGGATGTAGGAAAGGTTACTAATTCTTTAATTTTGTTTAGGTGGTTCAACATTTTTCAGCATAACAGTCGGAGAAAGCATAGTAGATTCATTTGGTATGGAATTCATTACATCTTGGGATGAGAGTATGTGTGTGTCCCAATCAATGTTTTTTATGGCAGTATATTGTACACAGTTTACCAGTTTCTTTCATTAGTCGTTCACAAGGGTTCGAAGAAGCATGGTACCTGGATATATAGATCGGAGAAATATTTCTAGCTCGTAACATACGTGTCCTTATAGCAGATCGAAACTGTGGTCCATTGTCGGAAATTACTTTCTATACGTGCCCTACATGGAATAGAAAATGTTTTGCAAATGCTTTCGAAACAGTTTTAGCAGTAGCTTTGCGTAACGGAGTGAAGGTAACAAATTTTGAAGTGAGTTCAACAGCGACAAAGATGTAGCAAAAACTTCTATTAGTTCTGGGAATCGGGCCAAAAATATCTACAGCGGCCATGTGTCTCAACTTAACAGGTACAATGGGATGTAATGGAGGAATATGTGAAGTCGTATCTGACTTAGCTTTCTGGCAGATTTTACATGACGCTAAAACTCGTCGAATACGTTTCTCCTTGTAGGTAAAATAACAGTTCTGTCTCAGTATAAGAAAACATTTTCTGGCTCCGTAATGTGCGTAACTTAAATGAGTATACCAAATTAATTTGTTAACAAGCTCGTCAGGAATACATAATAACCAACTGTTGCTGTCAGGGTGAGAGTGGCGAAACAGTATATTATGCCCTACAGTGTAATGGTTTCTAATGGTAACTTTATTCCTATCTTGCCAAAGGTGTTTAATTTCTCTCCATACGTTGTCTTTACTCTGCTCTTGTGCTATGTTTTGTAATGACGACGAAATGAAATTTTCAAATGCAACTTGTTGAATGTAAATAAAGTTTCCATCTGCTTAATCTGTCATGTGTAAATTTTGCTGAAAGTAAAAACTGTATAGCTCTATGATCTGTGTAAACGGTAGTGTGTCTTCCATAAATAAAATGCCGAAATCTCGTAAATGCCCAAACAACACATAATGTTTCAAGTTCTGTAACAGAATAATTGCGTTCAGCAGGTGACAGAATGCGACTTGCAAAGGCGATGTTTTTAATTACTGTAGTGCCATCTTCTTCAATTTCCTGAAAAATGAGTACGCCTAAAGCGGTGATAGAACTGTCGGTGGCAATGGAAAAATTTCTAGTAAGATCTGGATGTGATAAAAGTGGTACATTCAACAAAGCTTGTTTCAGGATCACAAATTCAGAATGTGCTTGCCTATCCCAGGACCAAATAGTGTTTTTACCTGTCAGTTGACATAATCTAGGGGTGTCTAAAGCAGAGTAATGAATAAATTTACGAAAAAAGTTAATTAAACCCAAAAAGCTGCGTAGTTGTTTTTTCGTCGTAGGAACAGTAATGTCACGTGAAGTCTGAAGTTTTTCCGGGTCAGGCGCAATGCCTACTGCTAAAATTACATGTCCAAGAAATTTTATAGAAGTTTTGCCAAAGTGCGATTTACTGAGATTAACTGTGAGTCCTTGTGCACGAAAAGTTTGTAACAGTTGTTCAAGAATCAGATTGTGTTCAGACCAGTTAGCTTCTTCAATAAGAATGTCGTCTACGTACGTTGTGATTCTGTCTTTAAGTTCTGTCGGAAGCATAGTATTCAAACCGCGAATAAATGCTGCTGAAGAAATAGTTAAACCGAACGGTAATTTACAAAATTGATAAGTCACCAAAACAGGGAAAAGCTGTGTACTTTCTACAGTTCGGATGGAGTTGAATTTGCCAAAATCCCGATTTCAAATCTAACGTGGAATAAATAGCAGTACCATGAAATTTCTGTAGAAGGTCTTCTAGTGTCTGTGGGCGATCTGTTTCATTAATAATAATGTCGTTGATGTGCCGCGATCAAGTACGAGGCGAAGTGAACCATCCATTTTCTTAACAATATGGAGCTGGTTTATGTACGGACTAAATGCCGGTTCAATAATTCCTTGGTCAAGCATAGCTTGCAATTCTTTCTTAACTTGTTCTCTCTGAATATACGGAATGGGATAATGTTTGGCTTTAAATGTGTCGTGCTGTTTAACATGAAATTCATACATAAAACCGGACATAGTACCAGGAACGTTGTCAAAAACTGGAGCTTGCTGTAAAAGAATTTTGCGTAGTTGCGTGCGTTCGTCGTCTGTATTTGCACTGCTCTGTTTAACTTTATCAGAAATCATCTGTATAACGTCATAGTCAGCTTCGTCTGGAGTATTATAGTTGTGTACGTACGTATCTGTGAACAATGTGGAATGACAGTCTATGTCACGTGATGCGGAAATGACCTCTGTACGATTGTTTGTTCTTCTGCAGATAAAGAGCGCTGAAATTATAAAGCCAGTTGTACATTTTCATCCTTTAACATTAAATAGGAGTTTTGAAAGTCAATAATTGCGTCGTGTTGTACCAGAAAATTCGTACCTAACATAACGTCTGTCGTCAATAAGGGAACAATCCAAAAATTTGAGTGAAATGTATGACCTGCAATACAAAATGATAAATGTGTCTGTAATTTTACATCTACTCCTTTACCAAATACTGCTCCTTTTACTTTAGTTTTGCCTAATGGTAATGTAGGATAGGTATTCTTTTTGTTACATTCGTTGAAAGTTTCCTCATTTATAACTGACATAGGTGATCCAGAATCGATTAAGGCTGAAAATTTGGATGATCCAATCTTTACTTCAATGACAGGGTGTGAAATGGTTTTTTGAATAACTGGTCTTTCCTGCAAAAGTGTGTCTCGGATGTCGTCAAAAGTAATAACATTTTCGTGAACAAGATTCTGCGTATCAAAAGTATTGCTTGCGTTACTGGAAGATGCAACCTGTACTGTATCTAGTCAAATTCTATCTGTCGTGCTTTTATTTTCGGGAGGATGCTGTGGCATTTCCACTATTTGTACTGTTCTGTTATTTCGTCCTGACGTATTACGTTCGGGATGATATCTACTGTCTGGTTCATTCATGATAATTTGTTGTTGCGGATGATTTTGTTGTTGGTAAGACCGACTGTTATTAAACGTACGCTGAAAATTGTGCTCATTATTTTTACGTCTGTCATGATAGTCATTTCTATACGGTGCATTGCGATATGAGTTGAAATGGTGTGTTTTCTGTACATAGTTATTTCTTTGTTGCTGTGCGTTACTATTTGGCGGAGCCGACGCTATACGCGTAGGCGGCGAAACATTAAAGCCTGGTTGATTTTACAGACTATATTGTTGGTTAGGTATGCTAACCCGCTGGTTTTGTTGCTGTTGTTGGGAAAAACCTCTATTGTTACCAAGATGTGGTTCCTGTTGCTGATAATTTTGACGATACTGATAATTAAAATTTTGTCTGTTATTAAAGTTCTGGTGGTTGTCGTTCCTGAAGCGTCTATCACCTTTGCTATTGAAATAGCGTGGCTGATCGTAATTGCTGTATGCTTGTTGACCTTTGTTATTTTATGAAACATTTTTGTTTATGAAGGAATAATCTGATTGCTGAACTTCCAAAAGCTGTAACAGATCTCTGAACGCCGAAATATTTTCTTTCTGCTGACCCGTTAAAAGTGATACTCTTAATGATTGTGGTAATTTAGAAATACATAATTGAATAAGTGCAGATTCACTGTATGGTTCACTTAAGTACTGGTTTTGTTGCCCCATGTGTTCACAAAATTGCGTGACAGTGGAAAAATTTGAGTTCTCATAGTTCGGTAAACTAATTAGTTGATCCTTGATTCCGCACTGTGTCGTCTTCGACCAATACGCTGAGAGAAAAGCATTCTGAAATTCTTCTACCGAATGGCATTGTCTTGCGATCGGTCTCATACGAGTTGCCGGTTCGCCTTCCAAAAAACTGCAAATAAATTCAAGTTTATGTGTTACGGGCCAAGTCGGTGGAAAAGCAAAGCTAAATTGTTGTATCCAATCCAATGGGTGAATCTGTGTTCTGTCATTTTTAAATACTTTAAATTTTCTCACGGGTAGAAAATGCTTGTAATCAAAATTATCGTCTCTGTATGTCTGAACAGGTTCAGGATTGTATGAAAATCTATTTGTCTGTGACTGTTCAGAATCTAAGTCACGTACTCTCTGTAAATTACCTAAATTATACTGGCTGTGTTAGTCTGACAAATGTTCGCAAAGTGGCGTCTGCTGTGATGTGTTAAAGGCTGACGTATTTTTCATTTCCGTCACTTCGTGCTGTAAAGATGACAATTTTCTACGTAATGTATTATTGGACGAACCTATCTCACTGATTGTCTGCTGGAAATTTTGGAAATCGGGTGTTTCATTAAATGAAACTGGTGACGTATCGTCTGATTTGGTATCATTATTACTTTCGATAACATCAACACGACTGGCCAATTCATCATATTTTTCAGTCAGTGCTTTTACCTGATCATCGTTTTTGTCACAAGCATTAATTTGTTCTTGTATTTTACGTGTGGTTTCATTCAATTTTTTAACGTCTGCTTTGATGACATCGGGATCCTGAATTAGTTCTAATTGTCCAAGTCTGTCGGTCACTGTCTGAAAGTCTACTATTTGTGTGTCTGTTTTTCTTTTAAGATCGGAGATTTCATCAAGCAATTCGGTGTTCAACTGTTTGATAGTATTGATTTCGTCTGATACTGTAGCAATATTGTTGTCTAAGTATGTTTTTGCTTTCATAAACAATTTACGCCTATCTTCCTGTCTCTGTGCGGTAATTGTTTCCATTACTTGTCGTTTTACTTTATTCTGTTCCTGTATAAATTTACGGTAACGCGTTTCACTGTTTTGTAGGTGGTGATTAAAACGTTCGTCAATTTGGCTTTTCTGTTGGTCAAATTTCGCGTCTACTTTTGCATCCAGTGTGCGCGAGAGTTCTGCTGACATTAATTTAAACTCGTCGCGTAACTGTGTTGTGTTTTGAGAGCATTGTTTAGCGACTGCACTAATTTCCTCTTTAAGTAATTTAGTACTGGCTGCATGTGTATTATTTAATTCTTGTGCCACAGATCTAATTTCTTCACTACTGTTCCTAGCACAGGCCTTAATTTCCTCACGTAGTTGTTCTTTAGTATCATGACATTGCACGGCAACGGCTGCAATCTGTTCATTAATCTGTTTAAAGTTCTCATTAATTTGTTCGATCGACCTGTCTTGTTTTTCATTCAACTGTTTGGAATTGTTGTTTAGTTTTTCATTAATTTCATTAATTTGTTGTTAGAGATTTTCACTAAGTTGTTTGTGATTGTAGTCTTGTTCTTTTTTCGACTGTTTAAGACTTTCGTTAAATTGTTTATAATTGTCGTCTTGTTCTTTCTTAGACTGTAGCAATACTGCCATAATTTGATCCAAGCCAAAATTAGCGACTCTTTTCTCTGAGCTATGTGGTGGTATATGTGAATTTGTCACGTTTTATATAACCATTTGATCATTTTCTGATTCTTGAAAAGGTTCGCCAATTGGATGTGCACTGTTGGTCACTACCTCGGAATCAAATAAAGCTGACGTATTTTGACTACATTGTTCATCTTCGTGAAAAACATTTAACTGTTCACGATTCAAATTTTGCAAACCGGGTGTGTCAACTGAGCAGCGTTCATTAAAACGGAACGCGCCGCGTCATCAATTGTTACATTTACTCTGGACATAATTGCATTAGTTTGCTCATCATTAGGATCAAAATCAATGTTAGTGATCGGTACGCACTGATTGTCTATAAATGGAGGATTATCATTATTACACTGAGTGTCGCAAGTATTATCGGTCAAATTATTCGAGTCGGCTATCTCACTCATTGCACATCGCGATGTACTGTTAACAGTTTTTCGCGGCATTTTTCACAAATCAAAATTAAGCACAAAATGAAACAACGATAATGCAAAAAAAATGGAACGAACACAACTACAACAAAGAGCAATAAATTGCCGATGATCTGTCAAAGAAAGAGTAACATAATAGTAAATGCGTTGCGCCAGATGCAAACTACATTTCATTAAATAAGAGCAGATATATGACGACTTCTCAGAGATTCACAAAGAAATACGATACTGGCAGGATCGCCAAGTGTAACCTCCCTACAAAAATTATTAAATTGAAATTAAAAAATAATTATTATGGATAGCGATTCTAATTTTTGTGTGACCCCAGAACAAAATTGGTTCCCATTTATAATCTCCGTGCACAAATGCATTCACATTTAATGTACCCACAAAATTCTTTTCTCATTTAATGTAAGCTCGAAACAGAAAAATTCCTAAACCTCGTAATAACAAATAAATTCAGTAACCTGGTAAATTTTAGGACGACAGCAGTGCTGCGTCATGACCCTGTAAGATCATTCTGAATAAAAAGCAAAAATTCTTAGCTCAATAAAAACGGCGAATATATCTGCTCTTACTTAACATTTTTTTCGGCACAGCTCCGTGCATTGCTGGCCTATACATTTGTGATTTGTGAAAGGAAGCAACAGATTTTTTGAAATTAATGCTTCTTTTTAAAAAATTACTTTATATTACCAAAATTATTATTAGGACATTTTTTAAACTTTCGGATGACAGTTGCTTTTTTTTTTAAAAAATTACTTTATATTACCAACATTATTATTAGGACATTTTTAAAATATTCGGATGACAGTTCAGATACATCACTAGATATGCGCGACGCTGCTTCTTTACCTTACGCAATAATACTCCATCTCCAGATTCCCGGCCAGAGCAGACTGCAGACAAGCGCAGACAACCTCAGACAAGCGACTAGCAACAACTGCTACAGTTACACAGTTCGTACTGCAGTCAACACTGCTCTCTGGTCAGCGATTCTATATCGCAGTCAGCGCATACCTCTTACATTAATTAACCATTATTCATGTTATTCTTCCGGGGTTGGTATCACATGATTTGTCTTAAACCCAGTCAGATGTCTTCCAATAACTACGGCAGCATATCCGTCCGGAACTGTAGGTTCCTATAGATTCTTAGAGCCCTCGCTACGCGTTGACAGGCAAAAGTCGTTGTTGATCCATTTCTCTCAATCATATGGGTTTTCAACTTACCAACATCGCAATGCGTGCAAATTGTATGCCTATACATGAGATACGTAGGCTGGAACTTAGTGGCAACCCTGCTGTGGAGACACTGTGCAATGGAATCTACTATTGTCGCTGATAACACGCGTTGTTGACATACCTTCCTTACCCCCGAGCAAATGGACTCGACCGTCCCCCGTCACCGGCGTACACGCAATCGAAGGAAACACAGTCACTTGTTAGCGAGCGGTCTAACGTAACGGTATCATTATGTTTTCGAACAGGAACAACGGAGTTGGTTCAAAATTGAAGGTGGCGGGGTCGTACAGCACGACAGTGTCATCGAGGTCTTCACGGGGCGTGCGGAGAATCGGCATTGCCCTACAGAACAGCATCTTGGGTAAGAGCCTTCAACGAAGGTCGGAAAACTGGGCAGAAATGTATCGGGCAGGTCATCCTAGCGTCTCTGAAGAAGAAGTAGTGCATGCTGTTGCTGCGTTAATGGGCAGTGATCGCCGCCGTACGATTCGTGAGCTTGCCCACGAACCTGCATTAGCGCATAAGACTGTTTTGCATCCTGAAGGAACGCCTGGGTATGTGAAGAATTGCATCACGATAGGTTCCGCATGACTTGACGGAAATGCAGAAATGGATGCGTTACGACGCTGCTCAGATACACTTAGAGTGCTATAAGCTCGAAGGACAGGATTTCTTACGCCGTTTTGTAACACTGGATGAGACATGGGCCACATCGTACGAGCCAAAACTGTAACTCCAATCCAACGAATGGAATCATTATGAATCGCCGCGGAAGTCGAAAGTGCGTCAGAGCCCCTGTATGGTAAAAGTTATGATGATTCTCGTGTACGACTGTGATGGTGTTATCCCAACGCATTACGTTCCTCCACGGCAGACCGTCAATGCACAGTATTACTGTTCGGTTTTGGAGCATCATCTGGGAGCAGCTTTGCGAAAGAAGCGGCGACACTTTCTGAGCAACCCACCCATCATTTTGCACGACAATGCGCGGGCGCATACAGCGCAAGCTGTGGCTACTATGTTCGGTCTATGGAACTGGAGAGTACCGTACCATCCACCATACTCCTCGGACCTAAGTCCTTAAGATTTTGATTTGATTCCGAAGATGAAGGAACCAGAGATTCGACAGGCAGTAGATCGCTCCATTCGCACAATCAACAGAACAGGCTCTGCTAACAGTATACTACGCCTTCCACATCGCTGACAACGGGCTATACACAACGCCGGTGACTACTTTGAAGGACAGTAGCAGGTGCAAACATGTAACTCTATTGTATCCGTTTCGAATAAACAGTTGCCAAATCTTCCTGTATCTCCCGGTCGTTTCCGAGATACCACCTCCTGTTGTGATTTTTGAGCAGAGTATTCACTGTTGTGTGTTACCGCTTCTAAAATTTTATTTGCATTGCTCTTATTAGCTGATGGTCGTTTTCGTTGGCGCATTTTATTATTCTCTCTTCCAGTTACTGAAATTTTTATGTACGGTGTTGAAAGACAGATAGTGAGGACATGACGCGATCCAAATACCTTTCAGCATGACCCCGCGTAGCTGCTCTTAATTATTTGGCGACATTCGCCATAAATGAAAGCTGTATCTTTTCGACTGTCATATACATGACTGAGTACCTATTCGCGGAAAAGTTTTCATGCTCGCTGCCGGGTTCGAACCACGCCATGGCTTTAATTTTGAATAAAAACGGCCTTACCAAAGAGAGTAAAGGAGCAGACAGAGGTTCAGGGCACTCTCTTTTCCCTTGGGGTGGGAAACTGCCCCTAAAGGTGGAAGAATCGGCAATGATAAACACCATGAGGATGCAGAAGGCAGTGGAAACCAAGGGTAGCGACCTCCCACTTTCCTTTACTACTGTGAGGCTATATGCAAATGAACAATTTGCTGAATTCGGAATTCTATTAATTTCCCCATCGCGATACTTGTGCACTTAATGACATCCGACTATGCAGTACAGGCCTCTGTTGGAGAATCGGTCGATTGCCTCATAGAAAGTAGTGGTGGATGTAAATTACTAACATCAAATTAACCTTACCAAATTTTTGACTAGATCATAGCATAAGCTTGGTGCGTCAATGTAGATAGTCTGAAGTATTAAGAAAGGTAGTCAGATGTATTCATTTGAGAATTTATATATGCTCAGAAATAGCATTAACGAAATGAAGCCGCTTGAATGTGGACAGATTAATAACTTAATAAGGAGAAAGGAGTATAACACTAATCTACAGCTACAAAACCTAGCGATGCCGATTTGCACTTCCCCTTAACTGAATGAGAGCACAAGATTTTAGCTCACTTACTTTCCATCTGTAGCTAGCGACACGGGTGAGGGGGTAAACAGCGTCTCCCTGCGTTATTCACTTTGGGTAGACATTCTGCTTGCCTCGCGGAGTTCTGCTGGAAGTGCCGCCTCCCTGTCACGCGGCATCAAAGCCCTGCCGATGTCAACAAACCTGGGGTACTGGAAGGTGTAAAATTCTACCTCCAGCCTAACTCGCTGCTGGCCGGCTGGAGTGGCCGTGCGGTTCTACAGTCCGGAGCCGAGCGACCGCTACTGTCGCAGGTTCGAATCCTGCCTCGGGCATGGACGTGTGTGATGTCCTTAGGTTAGTTAGGTTTAATTAATTCTAAGTTCTACGCGACTGATGACGTCAAAAGTTAAGTCGCATAGTGCTCAGAGCCACTTGAACCATTTTTAACTCGCTGCTGGCTTTCCGCCACCTGAGTACCATCCAGCACGAAAGTCTATCCACAAAAATTATTTGCACTTGACGCAATGCAGCACGTTCTCATTGCTCATCCCTTAGCCATATCTGTTACCACAGCGCAATGAACCACAAATTTGTTCACATCCATGCTGCTACTTGTCATTACTGCCCTAATTAATTACTCAAAAATGCAAAGTGGCGATTGATGTTGGCGTTGCACTCACAGTGCATAGCCCATATGGGTTGCCACCTTGCAACCACTGCATTAAAAGCACATAACGTATATTCACAGGACATGTGGTCTGCAAATGAAAAAAGTCATGATGATTTCTCCATTGGCGAAAGATTTCAGAATAGTCCCTCACTCGGGTCTGTGGGAGGGGACTGTCAGGGGGGAGGTGACCATGAGAAAAATTTTCAATAACCAACGAAAGGATAACGTTCTACGGGTTGGGGGATGAAATGTTAGAAGTTTTAACGTGGTGGGAAAGGTAGAAAATCTGGAAAGGGAACAGTAAGGCTCAGTCTAGTTATAGTGGGGATCAGTGAAGTGAAATAGAAAGAAGGCAATGATGTCTGACCAGATAAGTATAGCGTGACATTTGTAGCAGCAGAAAATGGTGTGACGGAAGTATGATTCATTGTGAATAGGAAGGTGAGTTACTCTGAACAGTTCAGTGATAGGGTTGTTCTCATCAGAATCGACAGCAAACCACCTAGTAATAGTGAAAGTTCTGTTCAAGAATCACAAGAGGAGGAAGTACACTTGGAAAAGCCCGAGAGATACCGAAAGATTTTAGTTACATTGAATCACGGTCCGGCAAAGATTCTGGAAGCAGATAGTGGGTTTTAAGGGTTGGAGCAGATACAGACTCTTGATCACAATTTAGTAGTGATGAAGAGTCGGTTAGAGTTACAGTGACTAGTTAGGAAGAAACAATGCGCAAAGAAGTGGGATATGGAAGTAGAAGAGATAAGCTTGAAGTTCTCTGAGTCTGTAGATACCGCGATGATGAATAGCTCTTTGGGCAGTTTGGTTGAAGAGGAATGGACATCTCTAAAAAGGGCAATCACAGAAGTTGGAAAGAAAAACATAACTACAAAGAAGACAACTGTGAAGAAACCATGGGTAAAGAAGAGATACTTCAGTTGATCGACAGAAGAAGGAAGTACAAAATGTAAAGGGAAATTCACTAACACAAAAATACGAGTCACTTAGTAATGAACTAAACAGGAAGTGCAGGGAAGCTAAGGCGAAATGGCTGCATGAAAAATATGAAGAAATCGAAAAAAAATTCGGAAGGACTGAAACAACATACAGAAAAGTCAAAACAACCTTCGGTGAAATTAAAACCAAGGGTGGTAACATTAAGAGGGAAACAGGAATTGCACTGTCAATTGCAAATGAGACAGCGGATAAGTGTAAACAGTACACTGAAGGCCGCTAGGAAGGCGAGGACTTGTCTGATGACGCGGTAGAAGGGACAGGGGATCCAGTATTAGAATCAAAAGGTAAAAGAGCTTTGGAAAACGTAAGATCGAATAAGGCAGTGACGACAGGTGACATCCCATTATAATTTCTAAAATGTCTTGGGAAGATGGCAACAAAACGACTGTTCTCGTTGGTGTGTAGAATTCTGAGAGTCTGGCGATAAACCATCTGACTATGGAAGAAACATCATCCACACAATCCCGAAGATTGCAAGTGCAGACAAGTGGGAAAATTATCGCACAATCAGCTCAATAAGTCATGCATCCAACATGCTGAAAAGGATAATATACAGAAGAACGGAAAAGAAAACTGAAGATTTGTGAGACGATCAGTTTGGCTATAAGAAAGGAAAGGCACCAGAGAGGTAACTGTGATGTAGCTGTTGGTAGTGGAAGCAACCCTACAGAAAAATCAAGACCCGTTCAAAGAACTAGTCCTTCGACAATGTTTAGTGGTTTAAGGTGTTGTATATTCTGAGAAAAGTAGAGGTAATGTCCCGATGCAGCTGACATCAATAATCCTTTCCCTTTCCTTTGTCCTCCTCCCCTGCCATTTCACCTTCAATTTACATATAAAGTAGGGGTAAGCTGTAGAGAAAGATGGATAATATACAATAAGAGTGGAAGACCAAGAACGAAGTGTTTGGGTTAAAAAGGTTGTTAAGACAGAGATGTAGTGATTCCTAGTGTTCAATTCATACATGGAAGCAGCAATGACGGAAATAAAACAAAGTTAAAGAGTGGAATTAAAATTCAAGGTGTAAGGATGTCAGTGATAAGATTCGCTGATGTCATGGCTATCCTCAGTGAAAGTGAAGACGAATTACAGGATCTGTTGAATGGAATGGAATGTCCAGTCGGTACAGACCATGGACTTAGAATAAATCGAAGGAAGGCAAAAGTAATGAAGTAGGAGAAATGAGAACACAGAAAAATTTAACGTCAGGATTCGTGATCATAAAGTAAACGAAGTTAAATAATCCTGCTATCAAGGCAGCGAAATAACCCATGACGGACGGACTAAGAAGGACGTAATAAGCAGACTAGCACTAGTAAAAAGACATTCGTGGCCAAGAGAAGTCTGTTTGTATCAAACATAGGCCTTACTTTGAGGAAGAAATTTCTAGACTGTACATCTGGAGCAGAGAATTTTATGGTAATGCAACATGGACTGTGGGAAAACTGCAACAGAAGAGACAGAAGAGAATAGAAACATTTGAAATGTGTCAGGGCCGAAAAGAAGTTTTTACGGTGTTCAAAGTGTCGGAGGTGAGTACACCCATGCGACAATATGCTCCCCGGTACTGTCACATCCAGTCCACCGATCTATCATTTTCGTCAATGTTTCTGGGTGTATCATGTGTTGCTACGTCCCGGATAATGAGCGTACGTCTAGCATTGTTGAACATGATCGCTTTGGTGGTTCAGGTCTTACGCTGTGGGGAGACATAATGTAACAAGGCCGTACTGACCAAATCTTTGAACATGGTGCACTGAACAGTCAACGTTAAGATGTAAGATGCCACAGTACTACTTCACCATGCGCTGTTTTTTCAGACGTACATTGGGCCTTGACTGCATTTCTATGGATGACAGTGCGCTACCGCATCGAACAGCGGAGTTGTAGGAGCTCATGGAACGAGACGATTTTCGGCGAATGGAATGGCCGTCCACATGCACCAGCGGCCGCCCAGAAGTTCTCAATCGCGCTGGCAGAGGAATGGGACTCCCTAGCACTATAACCCCTTACTTACCTTGCGAGCACGTTGCAAAGCATGCGTTGCCGTCCCTGGTGATCACTCGCCCTATTAAGAACCATGTCCTGCCGTTTGTAACGTGCGGGGGAGCATCAGGAATCGCGATGACTTCAATGTAATTGTTGTCCCTGAATGAAAGTGACGTTTCTGTTCGCCTTGCTTAATATTTCTTTCAGTTTCCTTCTGTCCATACGGTAGCAGTTATTGTTACAGTGCGGTGGCGCTGTAGCAGATATGAATGAAAACGGCGCGCACAAAACTGCGGAGGGGAGAACTCTTAGTGTTCGGTTTTTTATTGAATTACGAGCAAGAAGTGAAAAGTTTTTGGTTTAGACCGGACCAGCGGTCATTTGTATAGCCATTCGAATATCTCTCTTACTGTGGTTATGTTACAGTGTGTTAAATATGTTTTGAACGATGAACCCGAGCTGGCGCCCAGGCAAATAGTGCGAATCGATTAATTCGTTTTGCAAAAGATTTTAACTGGGCCGTAATTAACGCTCAGCTAATAGCACCATTTGTATGTGCTCCGTTCGGATTTTACATGCAAAATCAGTCAACCTTAAATAACTCTGCACTGAGGCGAGACTGATGGTTTAAATTGGTGTATCTAACCTTGATCTAAAATAAGATCAAGCCGTTTGAAAGAATTTTGCTTTGTTAGGATTTTAAGGTTTTACATGAGCCACTTCTGTGTTTCATACTTGTGCGAATAGCTTGAAATTTTGTAAGAAGATTGGTGATCCTCTTGTAATTCTGTGAAAGCTTTGTCCTTTGCCACGATATAATTAACAAGCTATGGCGGTCTAATGTCAAAATCACGGCTCAGTAAAAATTGGCAACCAGACTGAAAAATGCCCCTTTCATAGCACAAAAGGTGAATATGTCCTGGGCAAAATTAGGGATGTAAAAGAGGAGAACTAGCTCTTCATCTTGTCTGGGAGCTTCAAAGACATTTAAATGAAAACATCATGACATATTCGTTCTTTCTTACGAGTTAACCATATTTTCCCACCGCAGCGTGCTCTCTAAGCTGCAAGGTGTTGGCACACCCGCATGTTGAAATGTTTAGGCTAAAGTCCTTGACCATGTGCCCAAAATCCAGTTGATTGTCCAGCCGTTGTACACAACATATAACAGCATATATCTGAAGAGCATACATGTAATAGTTACAACAGTTGGGGGATAAAATTGTCGAGATTGGATTTGTTCCTGGGCGGACGCTCAAATTTCTTTTTAATTTCTGGGTGGGCGGGGGGGGGGGGGGAGTTGATTACTTCACCATCGGGTCTATTTGTTTCGTATATGGTTAGGGCTTTACGAACAAATATAAACAAATGTATAGTTCTAGAGAGTGGGATGCATCTACAATAGGAAGTATCCAAGAGCTAGGGTGCAACTACGAGGATTGGAACTTTAATTGTGGCAACTATTTATTTACAGCTTGTACAAAATGAATACATGTTTCAAAGTTTTGCTGACGTTCAAATTAGTCACCAGCGTTGCGTATAACCCGTTGCCAGCGATGTGGAACTCGTAGGATACTCTCAGCAGTGCCAGTTGTGTTGACAGTTCGAGCGGCGCGGTCTATTGCCCGATGAATTTGTAGCGGTTCTGAAGCGAATGCCGTTAAGTGTTTCCTTCAGTTTAGAAATCGAGTTGAGCTCACGAAGGCTTAACTCAGGGGAGGTGTTTCCTTCAGTTTAGAAACAGAGTTGAATTCACGATGGCTTAAGTCAGGAGAGTGCAGTAGGTGGTATGGCACTTAGCAGCCCCATCAATCAAACAAATCGGTAACAGCTTGCACTGTACGTGCTTGAGTATTGTCCTGCAAAATGATGCTTCAAAATGGTTCAAATGGCTCTGAGCACTATGGGACTTAACGTCTGAGGTCATCAGTCCCCTATAACTTAGAACTACTTAAACATAACTAACCTAATGACATCACACACATCCATGCCCGAGGCAGGATAAAATGATGGTCAGGTCCTGCAGAAAGTGTCATCACTTGTGTCTCTAAGCTGGTCGTAGGTTGTGTTCCAAAAGTGAACGGCATGGAGACAGAAGTGATGGCAGTTTCTGCAGGTCCTGACCATCATTTGGAGAACAATGCTCAAGCACGTACAGTAAAAGCTGTTACTGATTTGTTTGACTGATGGGGCTGCTAAGTGCCATACCACCTACTGCACTCTCCTGACTTAAGCCATCGTGAATTCAACTCGATTTCTAAACTGAAGGAAACACCTCATGGCATTCGCTGCAGATCTGTTACAAATTCGTCGGGCAATAGACCGCGCCGCTCGAACTGTCAACACAACTGGCACTGCGAAGAGTATCCTGCGACTTCCACATCGCTGGCAACGGGTTATACACAATGCTGGTGACTACTTTGAAGATCAGTAAAACTTTGAAACACGTATCTATTTTGTACGAGCTGTAAATAAATAGTTGCCACTATTAAATTTCCAATCCTCGTATAATAGAAAGTGTCGTTCTGGTCATGCGTGCATGCTAAACTTTAATGGCACGTTGTGGCATATCACACAACATGACATATGCCGTGTTGTTTGACTTGATGGTATGTGTTATGTTATACGCCACGACATCATTTACCATGTTACGTTGACACTATTCATTATATTACATGACATGGGCACTAATAATTATTAACAAGTGAAAGAGTACGAATATGTCAAGATGTTTTGATTTAAATGTCTTTGAAGCCACCATATAAGTCGAAAAGCTAGTTCCCTTCTTTTACATCCTTAACTCTCCCCGGGATATATTCGCCTTTTTTGTGCTATGAGAGGAGTACTTTTCGTTCTGGAATCTGTGTGGTTAAGCTTTCATCGAGGATGTTTCTTGGCAGTGAGACCTCATAGAAAGTTACTTCGTTCTCACAAATTGCCCATCAATATACATATCTGTTCTTTGCTGAGTTTGAATTTTTTGCTTTTCTTTTCCATTATATGAGAGCTTGAGTTCCGGCACATGTGCATTCAGTAATGCTGTCAGGGAAATGTTCGTGTTTATGTGCTGTATTTTGTGAAACGTGTACGGGGTGTGGTGTCAGCGATGAAGGTGCTATCTGTGCGCAGTCGGAATGAAATGGGTTATTTCTCATTGGTGCAAGATCTAAATGAAGCGGGAAGTTAAAACCTGTTAGCTGTGTGATGACGGGACCATATGTTTTCGTTGTGTAACTCGTCGTATTGAACGTTCCCAAAGTCGTGATTGAGATTACTTCCTGTTTATGTTTTTGGGGCTGTTTTGTACATTAATTGCGAAGTGGCGTTTACTGTAACTTTGGTACTGAAATGGGCTTTAGTGATTGAATCTTACTTCATTATGGTTCTGAGTCAAATTCTTTGGCACTTTCACAGTAAAAATTGGATAGTTTATTTAGCATACAACCTTTTAGTATCGCAACTCTATTAGGAGTCCGTATTTCTCATGGGAACTAAAGATATCATTCCGTTACATAAGGCTCTTGAGTAGCACAGCTTGAAATGTAATATTATCAGTGTCAGTTTCATTACAAGTTCCACATCTGTCGAAGTCAGTTTCGAAGGTTCATTCTAATGATTAAAAAGTGTACATATAGTTACGATTAAAAAAGTTCAGAAAATTCGTAACGTTATCCATTATAACTTACTGAAAATGTCACCTTGTAACATCTTTACTGCGTATGTGTGATGAAACATTGGCAACACTTTGTCCCACACATTTATATTTATTATTGTTTTCTTAATTGTGTATATTTTCGCATTTGTGTATCTTTACTGTATGTTATTATGAAGTTTATTTTCTTTTGTACATTAGGTGTGTGAATTTGCTATATAATATAGCTGGTTCATGCTTAGGGCTTTTAGAGTTGTAAATAGAAGGTAAATGGAAGTGTGTCCTTGCCAATTGAAAAGATGGGAGAGCGCGAAGCCGGCACGACAACACTAGAACAAAGGACTGGTCATTCCGTGGCCCGTCTTTGGTGTGAAAGCAACTGTAGAGGAGAGCGAGGCCAAATTACAGTTAAATGGTATAACAGGAGCCTCGGATGGAATTGGTATTTGTTCATGGCAACATGACAAATACTGATACGCCGTGATTTATAATTCCGTCACCAAAACGAGGTTTTGTAGAGCTTGCTGTGTGTACAGCCACGGTTGCACGATACTGACCAACACAGCAACTCAACTCTTCGATGATTTCTAGTCAACGTAGTGATATAAAATTGTAATATAACGCCTGAACTTGTTACTCGCGACTTCTTCTCAATATAAGTATTTATTAAAATTACATGGGTCAGGTATACTTTTTTGACGTGTATCACTTCATCTCTGATGCATCCAGTTCCTAATTCAGTTCCAGGTGTTATAAAAAGTGGTCGAGTTCATTTTATACAAAATTATATTTGCTTAGCTTCGGTTAAAAAAGGAATACTGTGGGTCCTTTATTTGCTATGCATTTTTTGACCTGAAAAAAAAATTCAAATGTGTGTGAATTCCTAAGGGACCAAACTGCTGAGGTCATCGGTCCCTAGACTTACACACTACTTAAACCAACTTATGCTAAGAACAACACACACAACCCTTACCCGAGGGAGGACTCTAACCTCCGGTGGGAGGGGCCGCGCAATCCGTGGCAAGGCGCCGCTAACCACGCGGCTACTCTCCGCGCTGCTGTCCAGAAAAATGTTTTCAAAGTAGGTCATGGGCAATTCCAGTGAACTGCACTGCAAAGTAGGTTGTATGTTTGGTCTGTTGATGAACATATAACAGAGTAAAACTGCTTGAGGCTTCCCCTACTTTAGACTGTGTGCACATTATTAGTGAATCAAATTTCATTAAAGAATACCTTGATTAGGCATTATGCATCTGTATACAGTGAAGGTTTGATTAGAAGTACATTTCTGTATCATAACAGATTCAGAGTCCATGTGTTAGTTACTGTGTAGTTAAATAAGGTAACTTTCATGCAATAATAGCTTGGTTACTTTGTTTGCTTACGATAAAAGTTTAATCAAAGTGCAATGGTACATCATAATAGACTCTGGATTCCCAAATGCTAAAACTGTCATTAGTAAATTGATGCCCATTGAAGAACATAAACGTTACATATTTTATGAGCTATTACACTTTAATACGAACAAGCTTGACTGTTTTATTCATGCTGTAGGGGCCGCCCTCTTCAGCGCTGGAAACCCCCACTAATTCGTCGGAGTATGGACCGAGAACCTGTACAACGTTGTTAGACGCAGTAAAATAAGGTTCAAAATTATTCCATTTATTACTGAAAATATAAGTTGTTGCTGCTTTTCCTGCGTCGACTGGCTGCTGCATAATCCGGAGAAGAATCCGCTGAATCCAATACCGAACTCATGGCTGCCGAGGACACTACATCAGCTGGGAGTGGAAGTCGATGACACCCTGATGCGGCGGTTATGCCGGCCGCTGTTGAGGTAGACACGATCCTTCGGTAGCTCTGCTTGGATGTGGCAGTGACCACGAAGTGTGTTTTGATTCACACGTCATTTCGTGGAGTACTCAGTCTCTCCGAGATCACAGCCCGCGCTGTCCCCTAAGGTGGACCACGATCTCGGATGCCGTGCAGTCGCACCGTACACTGAACCCGGCCCGTCGGTACGGTAGGCCTCACATCCGGGTGACGCTGGAGTTTGGGGAAGCTTCTGTCCTGGACTGGAAACATGTTAACACACCCTCAGACTACCAACCAGCGCTGGAGACTGTGCTGGCGTCAGTACTAGATGATGATTCCATCAGCCATAGTTTCGGATCCCTGATCGCCTCGAGGGCAGCAAGTGGAAGTCCAACCCTTGAATGATCTCCTACACAAGATGTTACCATACCATAACCAGAGAGTTGAGTGCGAATGACATGAACGCCATCGATCCTACTGATTGAATGCCAAAAGCTGTTGAGTGTGGAGTATCTATGCCGCCAAGGAGAGGCTCTGCTGTACGATGTTGCTCAGAATGATCGAATGTTTCTGTTCTTTCCGAGTTGACAGGTGTTAGGTGGCTGTCTACCTGACCAAGTAACGGCGTTTAAACACTTAGCTTCCCAGCTGCTGTTCGAACTTAAAAAAATTTTACAAACACGCTTGCTTACTCATTTTATCGCGTAAAAATGCTTATCAACAGACCAATGAAAAATGGTGGTAAGTGGTTGAGCCTGTTAACGTGTTCTCATGTGAATCTTTTTTTCTTGTACCTTTAGAAAGTAAAGAGAATCAGAGGTTTAATTTTCATTCTTGAATGGTAAAAGACATTAATATTTCTTTCGAAATTATTTCTTCGATTTGAACTGGCGACCGTTTGCGCTTATCTTGCCAGATATGGTTGCTACAGTATGAAGAACATCGATTCGAATCACGTTATTGCTTCAGTTGATTCCTCGTAATGCGAGGTTACGTTTAGGAAATAAATTCGTAGTTAGAGTGCTCATTCAATTGGGAGTGTCACGATCAGCTGAAGTCCTACAAAATTTACTTCGTTTGCAGTTACTATGACGAGAAGGATAGAGCTATTATCTCGACATATTTAATCATTCTGTATACAGATCAAGACACGAATTAAAGATATTAGCAGCCCGTGGGCATTGATTTATATCAATAGGGAAAGTTGAAAATTTGTGCCGAACCAGAATTAGAGTCCAGGTCTAGGCAGATTCGTTGACAATTACGCCATCCGAACTACCCTAGCACGTCTCTCGACACACACAAATTTTCAACTGCATACTACTGATGTAGTGCCCCTGTTAATTAGCCTCATTACTCGCTGTATCTCACCGATTCCCGTAAGAGGTCGGGTCTGGTGTGCATCTGCGCTTAAGGTATCACTGGCCATCATTACCTTACTTATATACACTATTGTTTAGAAAAAATGAAACACCAAGACCGAGAGATCTGATAACAATGGAATATATTCCACCGATTAGGGACATGACAATACACAAATGATCAGCGTTACGGACCTGTACATGCGCTGTGGCTCCGTAATTCAGTACGGAGAAGCGCCACCGTGTTCGGGGAATTTGAGCCGCTAGACCTCGTGGCACGGAATCAAGGAGCGCAGGAACATTCCGTTGGGGAATAATCTGCAACTCGGCGTGCAGGCGCGTCCACATAGCATCAACTGTGGCTGCAGGAGGACCTGAACGAACAAACTGCCGACCGACCATATCCCAGACAAGTCTCTGTAAATCCACTTGTATACAGACGGTTGCGATACCTCCACTGTTCAGTAGCCTTTCAGCCGCCTAAATTTCCAGTTGGTATTTTATTTGAGCGACCAGTTTCAGCGCTTCATTACATCATCGAAAGGATCCCTGTGTTAAGAAGAAATCTGCGGATACCAGTCATTGAATGCTGGCTCGTATTTTGGCTGGACCTGAGGTGAGACTCTTTCTACACGTCGTCCAGAGGGCCTGAAGATGGCGTAATGTAGCGTTGAAATCGTTGCTGTAACACAGAACCACAGGAACTTTAGACGGCTGAAGGTGTTTCGAGTCGACATTTTCATCCCAGGCATGTTCGATGGACGACATGTCTTCTCCGAAGAAGGCCTGCACATTCCTCGCTACTTGCAGCTGGGCGTTGTCCGGCTGAAATATGGCATTTGGAACGGCTTGTAGCAGGGTCAGTGGTGCAGGCTGTAAAACCTCCAAGATTTAGCGGTAGCTCTACAGATTGCAGTCAAGATGAAGGAGGCAAGATCGTGTGCTGTACAACAAGGTGCCACAAACCATAACACTTGGCGTCTGTCCGCTAAGCTCCTCAACAATACATGCCCGATTGCGTTCACCATGGTGCCATCACTGTAGGACAAGCTGAAGTGTGACTCATCATAAAACAATACATTTTGCCACTCAGCGCGCCATTGTCGGTGATCACGTGTCCTTTGCAGTCTCCGGCATTGGTGGTTTCTGGTCAATAAAGCTGATACAGTGGTTTGCGTGCCAATCAGTCCACCGCGCAGTAGATGGCATCGAAGTCTGGTCACAGACATGGTTAGGCTGCACTACACGGGGTACCATGGAAACCACTTAAAGGGGTGTGCCAGCCGGAAAATCAATGACAAACCAGCTGACTCAGATGGGGAGAGCGAGTATAACGGCCCATCTGAGGGAGGACAGGAAAGAGAGCTTTTAGAAAACTGTGTTGCAGTGCTCCAGCATTGCGCTAACCCTGTAGACGAAGCTGTTTTGCCAGTTATGGCCAAACAGCGGTGCGGTCACGATGTAAGGGAGCAGATTAAATGAAGATCAGATTCGCACCTTACATAAGAGCTTTATACACCGCAGTGGGAAGGTGAATATGGCACCTAACTTAATTCGACGGTAATGAGCAAATTTGCCTAGCAGTATGTAATGCAAAAGGGGATGACATTCAATTTACGATAATTATCACACCATTCCTATAATGCATGTTTGAGCGAAAGGTGAAACAAGCAGCGAGAGGGATTTTATTTTGGAATTCAGAGGGACAACACAGAGCCAAGGCTGCACTACACGGGGTACCATGGAAACCACTTAAAGGGGTGTGCCAGCCGGAAAATCAATGACAAACCAGCTGACTCAGATGGGGAGAGCGAGTATAACGGCCCATCTGAGGGAGGACAGGAAAGAGAGCTTTTAGAAAACTGTGTTTCGAAATTCCAAATGGATGCGAAACAAGACCAGTGATGCATTTTCGATCACATGTCCAGCGAGTGGTGCACACGTGAGAGAGTCAACGTGTGCATTTAGGCGTTTGGAACTGTCACAAAACGTCCGATTGGCGGAAACGCGCTAGGAAGGAGAAAAGAGCCAAAGTTTCGATGCAGTTTAATGGTAGGGACCTTGAAATTGGTAGGGAGATTTTCCACAAAACAAGAGGAACGCTCTTATTGATCGAAACAAGTCCTGACGTGAAGAACAAAAGAATCCAGGTGGGGAGACAGTTCGGCTATGAGCATGACAAGACAGAAATTTTCGAGGAACTCTTCTCTGAACTGGCGTCAAGTGCAGAACGAAGCACAGAACACTCTGTACGATGCAGAGGAGTAATTTTTGTGAACACTGCGTTGACAACGGCTGATATCCAGCTGAAAATTAGCTGTAGCATCGCTTAGCTCCAACTGTGGAGAAACTAACCAGCCAATTAGTTAATTGTTCTTGCGAGAAATGAGAGAGCATTATAATACACATGCTGCTCCAACCATGCACTTGTATGTCGCCACATTCTAAGAACAGGGATGAGTACATGTTCTGTCGCATAACGAGAAACATAGGGAAAATTTCTGCTGGAAAATTCAGCAGAGGTATAATTAGTTTTATATGAATTTCAGTGGAAGAGAGCGGCCTAGCAGATGACAGCTCATTGCGGCTTAAGGTAAATACCACGTGCAGAGGCATAAACTTGTTGGCTCACCAGCTAGCGTCCACTGTAAACTTGAGCGACCTTGGGTAATCTTTTGTTCAATTTGTCACATAACTAACCATCCACCGTAGACTTCCATCCTAAAAATAGTACCGAACTTTGAACCAGAATAGGACGATTTTCGTAGTACTGACCAACATCATAACGTAAGTGTAGGAACAATTTTGTAAAGAAACTTCTAATTAAACTTAAATATTGTCATGTTTAGGAAAACTTAGCGTTCTGAGAGTTAATATTTGATATTGTTGTGTATAGGATTATTTCACATTTTGATGTTGACGAGATGCGTTATCCTGACAACTAATTTTTGTTGTCACATTGAAAACTGTGTAAAAGCGTGTATTTTGTGCTAATATTGCGGCATTAAACAAGTCATTTCAATTTACACAGTTGACTTCAATCCCAGAATAAGTAAACCAAAAATATTGCACCTTAAAACATTGTACGAGTATCGCCTGGTACCCTGTCGGCACTGTGTACGGCCCTCTTCTCTCCACCGATTCCACATACGCCTCACTATTGAAGCAGCATTCCCTGTACGAGCCACAGTATTACAGAACGACAGAACGGCCTCTTGGAGACCAATCATTCAGTCCCGTACGAACGCACTGACTTGCTGATATTCCATCCTGTGATGTCGGTGAGGTATAGTGATACTTGATTACACGTCTTACGGCTCCGCACCGACTTAACGTTGCGGAACACTGACCTCTCCGGTCACAACAAAGAGGGCGCTTTTGGGCCTACGTGAAAGCTACCTCTCCGATAATTGAATCACTACACTTTCTTTTTCTTTGTTCCATACGTCGTCTTATCGTGACGTGTTGCACACGATTACCCGAGTGTTCCACATTTTACAGACACATGGATAACATTCTTTACATAGCTGAGGCGATGTGTCTCGGCTCCCTCATCATGCGCAGGGTTATCCTTAGCTACCTCCGTGGTTTCAGAAGATGAGTGCATGAAAACTACAAGACGCACAGAAAAAACGCACGTCAGTGGACAGACTCCCCACATATCGTTAATTCATATTGCACGTGATCACTATGCACTCAGTTTGTTACATATCAAGGCGACCAGTGTGACCAAGCGGTTCTAGGCGCTTCAGTCCGGAACCACGCTGCTGCTGCGGTCGCAAGTTCGAATCCTGCCTCGGGCATGGATGTGTGTGATGACTTTAGCTTAGTTCGGTTTAAGTAGTTCTAAGTCTAGGGGACTGATGACCTCAGATGTTAAGTTCCACTGTGCTCAGACCCATTTGAAGCATTTTTTTGTTACATGACAAATATTAACGCAAGTGTGCAGTTCATTGAAGAGATTGACCTAAATTGCCTAAGAGCATGACAGGAGCCAACTTTGGAAACCTGTTCACTACATTACCTACCTACAGGCACGAACTAATTCGACGCGACAATGTGGGCGGATAGTTTGTTTACATGTTCTGACCCGCCTGCCCCTAGTACAGCTACGCCACGTAGCTTATTACACTGGACCACTGTGGATTTTTGCAGAAACCAAAGTAGACGGTCTTTGTAGGTTTCGATGCTCTCAAACGGAATATCGTGAGTAAAATTGTTTTTTAGCTGAAGGTTACAAGTAACTTGGGGTTTTACGTTTCACGTATATTTCTACAGTAATCAATAGGATATGTACATTAACTGAACTTACCTAGTTTATTCAGGCCGTTTCTTTGCCTTCCTCAAATGGACAGTGTCTGCAGCATCCCTCCGTAGCATCCAGCACAAATCAGCTTTAGCAGTAGTCCACCGTCCTGTGTGTTGCTGTTCCATGAGACAATTATGACGTAACCAATCGTCATGCTTATCACTGCGGTGTCGTCAGGTATCGAGAGCGGTGAAAGAAGTATCAATCACCTCAAGAGATGAGATACTGTACAGTGGAGCGGTACCGCAAGGAGCCAATGAGATGCTAGGAAAAATCCGTGCCTCCCGTAGTTCTGAGGCGCGACCACAGCGCCTCTGTCCTAAAATAGCCAAGAGGGTAATTCTATTAGAGGTCGGATACTGTCCACTTCCGGGAACTTCTTGTCGGAGTAACATCGTTGTAGCGCCACTCGCCGTGACACAGCTCGTGTCAACCATCGGGGAGTGAAGAGACAACTGTCTCCTGTGAACTGTGCCTATGCGCCAACGATATCAGAATTGTGTTAACAAGTGTCTATGTACTTAAACTTTCCAATGGCTGTAGGGAAACCACAGTACGGCCATTCTGAACTTGTATCAGGTCTCCACTCAGTAATAATGGCTCATATAGTGCGTTCTGAACTGCAAGTCCACGTGTGCAGTTTCATAGCTACAGTCGAGCCAGGCTGGCAAAGATAAGTTTTGTTGTAACTAATAGCCGGCTGCGGTGGCCATGCGGTTCTGGGCGCGTCAGTCCGGAACCGCGCGACTGCTACGGTCGCAGGTTCGAATCCTGCCTCGGGCGTGGATGTGTGTGATGTCCTTAGGTTAGTTAGGTTTAAGTAGTTCTAAGTTCTAGGGGACTGATGACCTAAGATGTTAAGTCCCATAGTGCTCAGAGCCATTTGTAACTAATAAAGTATTAGTTATCAGAGTGTTATAATTAACTGTATTATTACTAGACCCCTAATTTTCCCAGAAATGAGACACAACAGTCACAGAGCGCACCGCAGGTCTCTGGGAACACATCGGTCTGAGAGTAAAGGAAGTCCATCTTCGTGGTCAGTTGCAGCCCATGACCTTATAAGCAGGAATGAATTCGTCGATAACGTTCCAGTAATTTTAGGCTCTCCATTTTTCCAAGAATAATGCTTTCATTTTTCGTAAACAATATCAAGCACACAGCTGATCAGGTGTTAGAGTAGACTCAAAGTGAGCGTCCTCCAACAGCTGGCAAATCTGTGGACTTTATGATCTCTGCGATGAGCCGTTGAAACTTCTTACACAGATATTGAAATTTAGTTTCATTCCTATTCACAGCCTTAAAAATGCAGTCGTAAGTCCCAACATAATGTGCAATGTTGGGAGAACAGTTTTGTTCGGATTCAACAAAGATGCTTTAGAACCATTTTTTGACCAAGGCATCAGACCTGTTCGTGGAAGCCATCACCTCTGTATGTAGCGTTTTCTCTTGCATGACTGGCTCGCTCACACAGGTAGCAGCAATACTTACTTGTAGCCTCATTGCAAACCCAACAGCATCGCAATGACTTCGAATGCGTACTGTAATTGATACAGTTCACCACGGATTTCAACATAGTGTAACTTTGGTTCAGCTAAGACAGCATATGCGACAGGGATGGATGGCCTTCCATTACTACTGTGTAACAGCAGTGCCTTCAGGCTTGTTTTTGAGCCCTCTGTAAAGTGTCTCCTATCTTCTGGTTTGTACTAATATTCAGCTCTTCCAACAAGCCGTCAGTGTCACTGCAGAAGGTAATGTCCCCGCAGTCGCATCTGGTTTCTGGTTTCGACAACGCTCACGTGACTAGATGGTGCGCATCGAAGTCATGTGTGAAGCAGTATTCCTAAACTGTACTGGAAACATCTACCTCACTCAAGTACGGCAGGTGAACCCTTGTTACAATGGCTTTACGTGTAGCTCTTGTAATGTTCCAGAAGTGTGACAGTCAAACGTAGACATCTTATTTACTTACAACCCTGAGATGGGAAACAACTTTAACCTCGATATTCGTGTTCGGCACATCTAAATCTATAAAACACGACTAATTTCGTGTCTGAAAAAAAAAGGGAAAGTTTGCGGACCAGCGTTTTTGGTCGAATCTTGGAGAGACGTTCTATCTGCTGATGCGTATAATTTTTCTATACGTCTCGCAATTTTCACGCAACCGCCTTGTGAAACCTCAGGTGTACTTATGAACAACCCTGCATAAAACTAATAATACATGTCGTCGGGCGTAAGAGGTCCTCTGATACGAAGAGATTAGCACAAGACCGGAAACGGAGATGGGACGCGTCGAACCAGTCAGAAGATTTATGACAAAAAATATTGGGAAACCTCCGAATTAAAGCGCGGGCTTAATGTGCACTTTTCGCTACCCAGTTTCTGTCACCTACTCCAGTGCAGTAGAGCGTCGATTATCGGAACTAACTGGGTGATATGGGAGTTCGGAAAACAAGTTTAATTGAATAATCTAATTAATAACACTATGTATAATTATAATATAAACGTATTTTAATTATTACAAAGGTAAGTACAGTATGTATGTAAGATAACCTTGTAAACAAAATAATTGTAATACATATGCACTTTGGATGTACAGTACATCTGTATGGAATTAACTCCTAAAGAAATCCTTAATTTCGGTCTGTCTAAGGATTCCTACCCGCTTACAAGCAGCTAAGTTAAGCACTTATTTCAATACAATGAGCTGATACTGCCTGCTTTCCTCTTGGGACTCAAACCATCGCAAGGCTGTATCTAAACATGTAAATGCTTCAGAAGCTATCGGTGTCAACTTTATCAGCGATGATTTTTACGGTTTCGGTATCTTGCATGATGTGCTGCCCTGGATCTGCATCGTCGACACTCATCCGTCTTGAACTCCTCCATCACTTCATGGCAATAGAGTTCTTGTAGAATATTGAACATTTCATCATTTTCAGTAAACTTTCAGAACTTCCCGCCATACCCAAAATTTTATTCCGGGATTTTTTTCCAATTCTGTTCCTTTAAGGGGAGGTTTACTACCTTTTGGTTAAAAAAATCGATTTTTAATTGCATTTTTGGAACTATAAAAGTGTTTAGAATACACCCCTGAAACGGTTTTTCTGAATACGGAACAGAAATGTTTGTTATTCGCAGTTGAACAAAAAAAATTCACCTGACTGAAATCTGCCTTTTTCAACCGCCAGTTTTTTTTCTTTCGGAGGACGAGTTATTGTGCCGGTGCTTGGGAGAAAACACACAAAATTCAAATGAAAGATTGAACGCGTGTGTTTGGAAGTTAGCCCACAAGCATTTGCATTCTGGTGAGAAGACTTTGGAGATTGCGACTTTCCTTTCAGTGAGCAGCTTCAACGAAGGGTATTCAGCAATTCTGAAGACCATAACGACGATGGACGTCACCCTGGGACTCTATTCTACGCAGTTCGCCAAGCATTCGGACGACCACCGGATTCAAGTGGCCGAAAACCGCTTGTCACAGGCCGTACAAGCGGCTGTGGAGCAGCGCAGGATGGCGCAGATCGAGCAGAACGCCCTCTATGAGGAAGAAGAAGGTCTAGTTTATGGACCCGGCATAGCAGATTGAACGTCCGTTGCATAATATTGCATTTATATGTAGTCAAAACTTCAAACGCGTTTTTTCTCGAAATGACGTTTTTTTTAATCGCGCGGTATGGTAACTTCAAATCTACTCAACCGATTGGAATGCTTCTTTGTTTCCGACGAAGCTAACTAAATTGTCTAGGAGTTGGAACACTTTTATTTCGATGCATCAACTGCAAATATTTTTATTTGGCCGACGAAGTTGAAAAATCGATGACAAAAACCATATTTTTTTCAAATGGCCGCCATTTTGTTTCCTATAGCCCAAATAACTTTAGCGAGGTACAACTCCTAAAGAATCTTATATACTTCGCTAACGTCAACTCAGTTTTGATTTTCAGACTAGCCGACTGACCTGTGACATACCACGCGTGGAGGTTTACATCGAACTTTTGTTTCCTTCCGACAGTACTTCCGCCTTTGCTCTTCGACATTTCTGGTCGAAAAAATTCCAGTTTGTGGAGAAAATATCAATAAACATTTTGTCCAAATTTATCATTGATATCTGTAACACATCTCGAGAACAAAATTCTCAAAGAACATGCTTTTTTCGGGCCAAAGATAGTAAACCTCCCCTTAAACATCCCATGCTACTCCGATCATCTTTGTTTGACGCATGTTTCAAATCAACAATTTTTGTAATTTATTAACAGACTTCCTTCTCCCTTCTTTTCTTTTTCTAACAGTAGCTTGTATTCAATTTTTTTTTCTTCTTTTTGTAATTCTTTTGGAAGATCACAATAATGCCTTGATCCATTGGATGTAATAGAGAGGTTACATTACGTGGAAGAAACATCACTTTCATGAATTGGCCCTTTTCGTTATAGGTATTATATGATGGTTGAGTGGTTCGTTGTCAGGGAGTAGTAATGTTTTCTCGCTTTTGCCATACCTTAACTGATGAACTTCTACAGAGGCTACAAAAACATCCGTAAATCATTCCGTTAGATCGTACTATCCATCCAGGCACTCTTTCGTGAGGCGTAAATAACAGGCTTCGCAGACATTAGCATAATCTAAAGCAGCACCACGCTCATAGCTTATTTTAGGACCAAGTGATGCTTATTCACAACGTGAAGCAAGAATTTTTTTCTTTGCAAAGCTTTCCAATTGATCCCAGTTTTGTCAGCATTGTAAACGTTTTCGTGAGCTTAATCTTCTTCCAACAATACGTCCCTTAGTTTGGGTTTGAAGAATTAGCAGACAGTTTCTGTTCTTGTATCTGAAGCTCACGAATACCGTATCTCGACAGAAAGCGTTTCAACGAGTCCGTGCTTGCCTTAAAATTCGAGGGCCCTCCAAGATTTTTATTGAATTGAACCAGAAATAGGTTCTCCTTGTGAAAATTCTAGTATAAACCACTTGTAAGCAACATAATCTCGATTCATGTTCGTGGTGAGCTTCATAGTTGTACACAGATATAAAATCTGTGATGCTCGTCTCGTGTGGCAAGGAGGGGGTCGAAAGAGGTGATAAGACTGCAGCAGGGAGGGGGAATGTGGCACGGACGAGCGACTATTCGGCAGGGCGTTTTAGGTTCCAGAGCTTTGAGTATTTTTATCTCAACCTCGTCTGGTTTCTTATGTTTTCTTCCTCCTGTAAGACTGTACGGCAGGTTTACGTTAGTAGAAAAGGGAGTTGTTGCACCGGCACCTTCAGGCTCCCTGTCTTCGTCAAGTGTTCCTGGCTCAATTTCTGGGTCCAGGTTGTCTACCGTATCCTTTTCGGTGTAGATCTTGTTGGTCTGAAAACAGGTATTTCTTAAGTTTTTGGCCCCAGATCCACTTTGTTTGGCAGCTTTCACATCTTTTTTCGATATTGCGAAACAGTCTCGGAGGTTGGTCCACCTTCGGATTACTTCATTGCCTGCATAAATACAAATGTATTATCTGAGTATTTTTTATGAAAACTTTTTTAATGTTGTTGTGTTATGTAATAATGTTCAATTTTTTTAGATATTTGGCGAGTGGCTGTACGTTTACGGATTTGCACTATAACTACAGGGTTGGAATTTCAACGGCTAGAAAAATTGTTGAAGAAGTATGTGCAGCGATTTGGTCAGTAATGCGAGAAGAGTGTATTCCAACCCAACTTGTGATACGTGGACGTCAGTCGCTTCTGACTTTGAAAGTATCGCAAATTTCCTACACAGGCTTGGGGCTGTCGACGGTAAGCATATAAGACTGACTTGTCCGTTTGACTCGGGATCAATGTACTACAATTACAAAGTTTACTTTTCTGTTGTGCTTATGGCTGTAGTAGACGAAAAGTACTGATTTGTTTACGTTGATGTAGGGAGCTATGAAAAAGAATGTGACTCACAAATATTTAAGAGGTCCAAATTGTGGAGAGCAATAGAAAGTGGTTCTCAACCATTACCTGTGGAACAACCTCTTTCAGGGACGGAGAGTCGTAAGATACTATACTTCTTTGTTGGAGACGAAGCGTTTGGCTTACACAAACACATATTGAGACCCTTTGGAGGAAAACTCTTAACAATTGAGAAAGAATATTTAACTATAGATTGTGCAGAGCACGAAGATATGTGGAATGTGCATTTGGCATTCTTAGTAATGAATGGCGCTTGTTCCATCGGCCTATCAATGTGCAGCCACATTTTGCAGTGCTCATTGTCAATGCTTGCATCGTATTGTACAATTATGTACGTGACAGAGGCGGATATATTGTTGAGGACACAACGACAATCACAGGCCTGGAAGATTTTCCGGGGGAAAATACTACAAGAGGAGGCTTGACAGCAAACAATATCGGAATTGTGCTTAGCAGATATTTTATGTCAGGAGTCGGAAGTGTACCCTGCAAAATGTCTAAAATATAATTTGTCAACTGTGAAACACAACATTGTATCAAGTGTCTTTTCTTCAGACAGAAAATCAGTGTTCCGTAGCCTTCGTGAAATAAAATTCTGTTTTATACTTTCAGTACTATTTTATTTAGTTAGCCTAGTAATACCTCGACCACCTGATATTGAGAGAATAAATGACCCCATGTTTTTAATTACTTACTTAACAACATTTACGGAACTAAGGACTAGATGGTAAAATTCTGTGTTGACAAACTTCACACGGCCGTAATGCCTCATAAGGAAAAGTAAAATTTTATTCAGCTATAATACAAATAAGTATTTACTTAGCTTAATAGGAAGTACTTACCAAATGCATTTTTTTCTGTATCACTAATGCTTTAGAAATCTGGGTTGAGTGCTGAACATACCTCTTGCCAGGCTTTTCTTGTTGCGTTTCTATCCTTATGAATATATGAAGTTTTGTCACATAATACAGGTTTTGATTCAACTAGCGATATCAAAATTTCAGCGTCATTTCCTTCCATAATGTGAAAATAAGCCAGCGACACACACAAACTGAAAACACGGAAAATCTAAACCTGAAACCAAAATGAACGCAGTGGAAAAAACAATGGGGACAGCTCCCGTACGACTTATACCGTGTAGTGTGAAAGCGTGCGCTTGGTCACGTGGGCCACTGAGCCGAGAGTACGGCAAGGTGCCGTTTGGCGGCAGTGGCACTGGACGGCTGGAACACGACTAAAAATCGTGCCCGTGTTGTAACCGTACAATGTTAAAGGTCTCATGCTCTTCAACAGTCGACTAAGAAAATTTGCCAATTTGCCCGTACGGTTTTTTCTCGTACGGGATAAATCGTGCAATGTGCAAGCAGCCTTAATCTTTCTTCCGTTTAGGTGCTAACGTGGCAACAGTGGAATATATTACTATTTGTGTAAATGTCTCACCTACAGGAGACGGGGTATGATATAAGTTTCAGAGCTGGCTCGTTAAGGGGGGTAGGACGTCAAACTGGCCGACTTGGAGCAGGAGAGGCACCACAGGACCTTTTAATTTCCACTGTCTATAGTTTTACAAATAAATTCATAAAACTTTGTCAGCATGACCAGGAAGGGTTCAGGATTCACGCTCGTAGCAGTGTAAGTTCAAAAATATAACAAAATATATTTTTCGCATGTGAAATGTCATCATTTTTTCACTTACTGTTGGCTGCATTCGTTGCTATAGGTATACTTTTCTTCATAAGTAAGGGAGATGCTTCGATGAATTTTGCATAGCATACAAACCATACTTATAGGTGTACGAAACTCTAGAATTTTCGAAATCTATTAAAAACTTTGCTAAAAATTGAGATAATTAACCATAAATTTGAGTTTTTTCTAAACATGAAGTTTAAAATGTAACAGCTCATTCATTTTTCATTAATTAAATAAATTCTAGAGTTTCATGCACCTGTAAGTATGGTTTGTATGCTGTGTAAAGTTCATTGAAGAATCTCTCTTACTTAGGAACAAAAGTGTACCTGTAGCAACAAATGCAGCCAATAGTAAGTGAAAAAATGATGAAATTTCACACAAAAAATTTATTTTGTCATACTTTTGAACGTACATTGCTATGAGTTTGCATCCTGAATCCTTCCTGGTCGTGTTGACAAAGATTTATGAATTTATTTGTAAAAGTATAGACAGTGGAAATTAAAATGTCGTGTGGTGCCTCTCCTGCTCCGAGTCGGCCCGTTTGACGTCCTACCCCCCTTAAAGGGGTCATGGTTCTGCGTACGTGACAGAAAAAACTACAAATGGCTCTGAGCAGTCTGGGACTTAACGTCTGAGGTCATCAGTCCCCTAGAACTACTTAAACCTAACTAACCTAAGGATATCACACACATCCATGCCCGCGGCAGATTCGAACCTGCGACCGTAGCTGTCGCACGGTTCCAGACTGAAGGGCCTAGAACCGCTCGGTCACACCGGCCGGCTCAGAAAAAGGACAAAGAGAACGCATTGTGGTAGTAGCAATCTCACGTGGTCGCTCCAGATATTGCATATTGCAACGTGCCACTTGGTGCGTTGCCTGTACAATGGAGAGGGCAGGCAGCGGCGCCCCTCCCGGAGTAATCACTTGCTCGTCTGTGCGGCCTCCGGTATCCCCGGCGTGTACAGAGAGAGTTGCCAGACTGCAGCTCAAACAGCGTCGCCTGTTGACACGGCCGCCGCGCCGCCGAACACAAACGCGGTTAATAACTCACCGGCAGGTGGCGGCTGATATGATTAGCTGCGCAGTTCCTCCTGGCAAGGCGGCTTTACCGCTCCGATCTGCAAACAGCGCGCCGCTGACTTTGCGTACTTCGCGCTCTTGGCAGCAGTGAGCGGGCGAGGCACCTCGTATCGGCTCATTAATGTTGTGAGCTTCCCAGAAAAACCAATAAACTCTCTTTGCGGCTGCTGCTTTCCTCAGCCAACTACAGGGGAGACGCGAAACCCCTGGCTGATTTCCCATTCAGATTTTACAGTAAATGTTTGCACCCCATCGAAAGCGTATGTGCGGCAACTCGGCTCACATTCCGTCAACATGCTTTTAGGAATGTTATCTGCGGTGTCGATGGCGAGTGACAGGCCAATAAAGCACGTGAATATCAGTTAATATAACATGAGGCAGTGCGGAGGTGCCACAATACGAAGGTAGTGGCACAGAATCAAAGAAATACGTTAATAGGCGGTGCTGTTTCTCTCTGACGGGATCTTTTATTTATGTGTTCTGTATCTGAATGTTTTGCTACATACCTAAGCTAGTTTTGTGCTTTCACTTGCTTGGAGTTGCTCTGCGAGTCTCTTCACCACTGTGTGGATCCTCCAGAAATTCTTCGCCCAAATTGATAATCTCAGTTGAGCAATACAACTTATTTACATAAAGGAGATTTTCATAATTGGTTCAAATGACTCTGAGCACTATGGGACTTAACTTCTGAGGTCATCAGTCCCCTAGAACTTAGAACGACTTAAACCTAACTAACCTAAGGATATGACACACATCCATGCCCGAGGCAGGATTCGAACCTGCGACCGTAGCGGTCGTGTGGTTCCAGACTGTAGCGCCTAGAGCCGCTCGGCCACCCTGGCTCCATGTTGTTGTTGTTGTTGTTGTTGTGGTCTTCAGTCCAGAGACTGGTTTGATGCAGCTCTCCATGCTACTCTATCCTGTGCAAGCTTCTTAATCTCCCAGTACCTACTGCAACCTACATCCTACTGAATCTGTTTAGTGTAGTCATCTCTTGGTCTCCCTCCACTATTTTTACCCTCCACGCTGCCCTCCAATACTAAATTGGTGATCCCTTGATGCCTCAGAATATGTCGTACCAACCGATCCCTTCTTCTAGTCAACTTGCGCCACAAATTTCTCTTCTCCCCAATTCTATTCAATACCTCCTCATTAGTTATGTGATCTACCCACCTAATCTTCAGCATTCTTCTGTAGCACCACCTGTAATATATTCTCCCCACTGCACGCACAGACAAGTCACTGCAGTTAACAGAAAATGCTATCTGAACCCGAAAACGACTCGGGCACAACTGACCTGTATTTCATAAAACGTGACTATATTTTTCTCGTAATATTTCTTCCGGGGAGGTCGATAAATATCGCTTGATACACATGCAAGAGTTCGTCCTCGCCTACAAAGAAACATCACAAGTATAACAAATAGAGTTTACAAGTTATCAACCCTCCTCTGTGACGAAATCCATTTCCTGTTAACAAAAAGGAGTTCAAAATGAGTCATTTGAAGTGAATTCGCTTAGAAGATCAGGGAGACTGATATAATAAAATAAGGAGTATAATTATAAGCATTTTCTTCCCTTGGACCACGGAAACAAAAGCTAATCGGTCATGGAACGCACAGAATGCTGAGAAGGCATCAACAAAATTTTGAGAACAGCAATAGACCGAGATACATTATATACAAATCACATTCTTTTGGAGTAATACTGCTACTATACCCAGTTCATAACAGATATCTGCCATAAAGAAACCTTCAGATTCGTTTTGAAAATATGGCTTTTGGCATGCTGTACACCTATTGAAAATAGACCCTACACAACAGCGCAGACTTTTCTGCACAATGACTAACGAAGCAGCTTTCAGGTGAAAACTTATGTTCTGTCGACTTTACATCGAGCAGCGCTGAGCAGTTGCTTTACTTTATTTATTTTTTAAGTAGCAATTTTACAACCCTACGCTTTACTAAACTACTCTCTGCCACACACAGACGTTTGCTAATGTATTCTAACACAGAAAGGTTCACAATGAATAACGTATCTATAAAATTATGTAGTACACATGTTGCTTTACTGATCCACACGAACTATTTTACACAATAACTAAATATTCAAATATGAGGTTTGGAACTTTAATAGTGGAAACTATTTATTTACATCTCGTACAAAATAGATACGTGTTTCAAAGTTTTACTGATCTTCAAAGTAGTCACCAGCATTGTGTATTACCCGTTGCCAGCGATGTGGAAGTCGCAGGATACTCTTAGCAGTGCCAGTTGTATTGACAGTTCGAGCGGCGCGGTCTATTGCCCGACGAATTTGTAACAGATCTGCAGCGAATGCCATGAGGTGTTTCCTTCAGTTTAGAAATAGTTGAATTCACGATGGCTTAAGTCAGGAGAGTGCAGTAGGTGGTATGGCACTTAGCAGCCCCATCAGTCAAGCAAATCAGTACTAAATGTAGAAGTAAACTTTAAAAAAAAATCTAACGAGATAGATAAGCATGATTGAAAACTACATACTGGTCAATAAATAAAGATTAAACAATAAAGAATAAATTATTAAGAATTAAAAACAGTATGTGCTATAGAAAGATTGCAACACTAAGTCTTTATCAGAGAGTGAGCCAGAATTCATCCCAGAGTAACCTAGAGAGCATCCCAGAGTGCCCCAGTGGGCTACAACACTAAGAAGAATCGCTTCTCGGCTTTTGGCAAGATCAATGTGTACAAGTGTTTAATATATGTATATGCTTCGAGTAGAATTAAATGCAGCTGCTTCATAATATACAGCCACAGAAACTCGTCAGAACATGAGTTAGCTGCCTGCAAGTACTGATAAGAGCCGCGCCATACGTCACACTTCCTGCAGATAACTAGCTAGAGACTGGGCGCGGCAGGAAATAGCGCCCTGATAAACCGCAATGGCGGCACCGGATGCTGAGTTTTCCAGCGGATCGCGCTTAGTTAAAACTATAGCGCGATCCTGCGAGCTCTAGCGGCAGCCAGGCGAACTACGTAGGCACTGGCGCTGTATGTAGCTGCAGCAGCAAGTCAAGACAGCCATGCATATATTAAACACTTGTACACATTGATCTTGCCAAAAGCCGAGAAGCGATTCTTCTTAGTGTTGTAGCCCACTGGGGCACTCTGGGATGCTCTCTGGGTTACTCTGGGATGAACTCTGGCTCACTCTCTGATAATGACTTAGTTTTGCAATCTTTCTACAGCACATACCGTTTTTAATTCTTACTAATTTATTGTTTACTGTTTAATCTTTATTTATTGACCAGTATGTAGTTTTGAATCATGCTTATCTATCTCGTGAGATTTTTCTTAAAAGTTTACTTCTACTTTTAGTTAAAATTCTTATCTTCTAGATCTAGTATTGTTTAAATATTTATTCATCATAAACAATCTATGGGTTGCAGGGGTTCCGACCCCTGGGGAGGTGGGTGGGTGTATATGCATGGCTGTCTTGACTTGCTGCTGCAGCTACATACAGTATATGGTCAGGACCTGGAGAAACTGCCATCAGTTCTGTCTCCATGCCGTTCACTTTTGGAACACAACCTACGACCAGCTTAGAGACACAAGTGATGACACTTTCTGCAGGGCCTGACCATTTTATTCTGCCTCGGGCATGGATGTGTGTGATGTCATTAGGTTAGTTAGGTTTAAGTAGTTCTAAGTTCTAGGCGAGTGATGACCTCAGACGTTGAGTCCCATAGTGCTCAGAGCCATTTGAACCATTTTGAACCATCATTTTGCAGGACAATACTCAAGCACATACAGTGCAAGCTGTTACTGATTTGTTTGACCGATGGGGCTGCTAAGTGCTATACCACCTAATGCACTCCCCTGACTTAAGCCCTCGTGAGTACAACTCGATTTCTAAACTGAAGGAAACACCTCATGGCATTCGCTTCAGACCTGCTACAAATTCATCGGGCAATAGATCGCGCCGCTCGAACTGTCAGCACAAATGGCACTCTAAGAGTATCCTACGACTTCCACATCGCTGGCAGCCGGTTATACACAATGCTGGTGACTACTTTAAAGGTCAGTAAGACTTTGAAACTCGTATCTATTTTGTACGAGCTGTAAACAAATAGTTGTCACTATTAAAGTTCCTACCGTCGTAGGTTCAAGCAACTGCTCACGTTACAAAGCTCCCACTACTCTCCTAAATAATAGTCTTGTGGTACTACACACTATGAAAAATGTCTCATCTACGAAAATTTCGTAATGTTAAAGTACATTCGAGTATCTGCATTCTCCCATCACTCCTGTTCGAAAAATGCTCGATTCCAAGTTTCTCCTATTTATATCCGTTCCACCCACTATGCATGACAGTGCTGCTCGTATCACTCTACCAGATAGTATTTATGTACCAATATTGGCATTTTATGTCGTAAAGTGAAGTCAAAACCATCAAGACGCACATGCGAAAAACTCATTACAAAGGTAACCAAACATTAAGTAGATATTAAATTTGTCCACAGAGAAAATGATTGAAAAAATTACAAATATTTTATCATATTGTTGTAGCAAAAGAAAACCTTAAAGTGATTCGGGCATAAAATGACAGATACATTACAGGTACTTCTTTTCGAACTTCCAGTATCATTGTGTGTCGCGAATTTAACGATTCACGGCACAATTGAGGTCCTGACACTTTAAGCAGTTGGTACCGTCTCTGATGACGCCTTCCTGCCGTGGCAGACCATGCGTGGAACTGCAAAATCAATGAGGGCAGCGCCACAGCATGGCTGTGGCCAGCCTTAAGTGGTAGCAGAGGGAATTTTGGTGTGGGATAAGTAAGGGGCCAGTATGGAGTCCATGGGCAGCAGCAGTAGGACGAGACTTTGTGATTCTGTGCCAGCGATGGCGCACCGGCCGGTTTTGCTTACGTCCAGGAGCAGCTGGTTGAGGCAGTTGGTCAGCGAGCAGCAGCATCTAGGAAGATGGGGCTGGTTGTCGGCTGCTGGCATCTTGTGACAGTGGCCCTGTGGTGGGAAGGGACAGTTGCTGTCATAAAGGGCACTTGAGCTGCGAGGACCCTCAGTGGGAGATGTGAACGGTATGCAGAGAGTCAGCGAGGAAGTACAACAACAAGCGAGCAACTGAGACGGGATGCAGCTGCACAAAATGTGACCAGCAGAGGAGGAAGCCTGCTGGAGTATGGACGTGAGCGAGGGTTTGCCCCCCTAGCACGGTTCCAGTTCCAGGCGAGACAGCTTACCTTGGTTGAATTACTTCTCTGATTTATTTTCTCCTGCAGAAAGCTTTCTGTAGCGGAGTTCATTGCCCTTCATTACCCATTTACTATTTCTCTTGTTGGTTGTGTTTGTATTAACTTGTATTAGTTTTGGGTCTTGGTGTGTTGACTTTGGTTTTGTTTATTGTGTTGTGAGCTAGAACCTTGTTATTTTTATAGTCATTCCTTCAAACTTGTATAGTTATTAGTGGTATGACTGCCTGGTGCTTTATGCCCTCCTGGTTATTGTAAAGCTAAAATTATTTTGAAGGACAGAAATTTTTCATTCTCTGACAGGGAGAAATTTAATGCACATTTGTAGACCCTGCCTGTCATTTTCTTGTGTTTTATCTTTACTGACGTGGGAAAGGCCGTAACTGTCAAAAATTCAAATCAATAGGTTTTGCGTCGAGAAGGTATTACGTGGTCATGCCAACGGCACAGACATGATATGGTATATCTAGATATTATCAAACTTAGCTGGAAACATAGTCGCTAGATAACATGCGTTTTATGTGCATAGCTGTTGGACCCAACAAGGTAGTTTATCCTTCTACACTGTCTCGACAACAGAGCGCGTCTGCACATGTTGGTAACAAGTGGTAGTGTTTGACGTGGGTACAGACCTGTTTTTATAATTGAATGTGCCATCAGAACCTCCTTCATTTAGAACTCGAAATTACTAAATGTTTACTCGTATTTTACTCCTTCATGTGTGTTTACCCAAACTTGGTTATAAACGAAATTGTTCCATCGGCAACATGTAAGTTCTGTTATAACTGTCGTTAATTCACTTAAGAGGCTAGAAGCAAATTCATACAGAATTTTGGAAACGGACAACTTACGCACCAGGAACATATTTCATGGGACTCATTAATATCATAAATTTGATGGAAAATACGATGGTCCAACGTTAAGCAGGAAGCAAGTTTCTGTTACTTATTATTTATCCGCTGACAGTGGCCATATGCAAGTTTGAAAGTTTGCAGCAAATCTTTTTAAGAATATACTGGGACTGTCAAATTTATGGATACTGTAATATTTGAAGATCACCAGGGTAAAAATATTTATTACCTATGGTGAACGTCCTTGATGAGAAGCGTCACGAATTTTAACACAAAATTTGTGCATAAAATACAAATAACGGTTATTCTGACTTTGAATATGGACTGATTTTGTATGTTTAGTGTACGTAAGTGCGATTTAATAGACAAAAATATGCCAGATTTTTGAAATGTGGTCTAGGAACACTCCGTAATCTATGCCGGCACGGTAGCTCAGCGTGTTCGGACAGAGGGTTACATATCCTCTGTAATAAAAAAGCTGAGTTAATCGATCATCAACGAACTTAATCGGATGTCTTACGACGTCCGCCCCGAGCAGATACAACGAACAAACGCGGACAAAATGAGAATTACAAAAAAAAAAATAAAAGGCGTAGCGTCTTTGATTCATAATCAAAACGTCTTCGGTCCCGGTTTCGATCCCCGCCACTGCCAAAAATTTTGATAATCTGCATTGGCGGCCGAAGACTTCCGGCATAAGAAGTCAGACTCATTCTGCCAACGGCCTTATCAAAGAGGGCGGAGGAGCGGATAGAGGTTCAGGGCACTCTCTTGTCCTAGGGGTGGGAAATTGCCCCTAGAGGCGGAAGAATCAGCAATGATCAACGACATGAGGATGCAGAAGGCAATGGAAACCACTGCATTAAAGACACGTAACGTGTATCCACAGGACATGGGGCCTGTAATTGAAGACGTGTCATGATCTCTCCATTGGCAAAAGATTCCGGAATAGTCCCCCATTCGGGTCTCCGGGAGGGGACTGCCAAGGGGGAGGTTACCATGGGAAAAAGATTGAATAGTCAACGAAAGGATAACGTTCTACGAGTCGGGGCATGGAATGTCAGAAGCTTGAACGTGGTAGGGAAACTAGAAAATCTGAAAAGGGAAATGCAAAGGCTCAATCTAGATATAGTAGGGGTCAGTGAAGTGAAGTGGAAGGAAGACAAGGATTTCTGGTCAGATGAGTATCGGGTAATATCAACAGCAGCAGAAAATGGTATAACAGGTGTAGGATTCGTTATGAATAGGAAAGTATGGCAGAGGGTGTGTTACTGTGAACAGTTCAGTGACCGGATTGTTCTAATCAGAATCGACAGCAGACCAACACCGACAACGATAGTTCAGGTATACATGGCGACGTCGCAAGCTGAAGATGAACAGATAGAGAAAGTGTATGAGGATATTGAAAGGGTAATGCAGTATGTAAAGGGGGACGGAAATCTAATAGTCATGGGCGACTGGAACGCAGTTGTAGGGGAAGGAGTAGAAGAAAATGTTGCAGGAGAATATGGGCTTGGGACAAGGAATGAAAGAGGAGAAAGACTAATTGAGTTCTGTAACAAGTTTCAGCTAGTGATAGCGAATACCCTGTTCAAGAATCAAAAGAGGAGGAGGTATACTTGGAAAAGGCCGAGAGATACGGGAAGATTTCAATTAGATTACATCATGGTCGGACAGAGATTCCGAAATCAGATACTGGATTGTAAGGCGTACCCAGGAGCAGATATAGACTCAGATCACAATATAGTAGTGATTAAGAGTAAGCTGAAGCTCAAGACATCAGTCAGGAAGAATCAATACGCAAAGAAGTGGGATACGAAAGTACTAAGGAATGACGAGATACGTTGAAGTTCTCTAACGCTATAGATACAGCAATAAGGAATAGCGCAGTAGGCAGTACAGTTGTAGAGGAATGGACATCTCTAAAAAGGGCCATCACAGAAGTTGGGAAGGAAAACATAGGTACAAAGAAGGTAGCTGCGAAGAAACCATGGGTAACAGAAGAAATACTTCAGCTGATTGATGAAAGGAGGAAGTACAAACATGTTCCGGGAAAATCAGGAACACAGAAATACAAGTCGCTGAGGAATGAAATAAATAGGAAGTGCAGGGAAGCTAAGACGAAATGGCTGCAGGAAAAATGTGAAGACATCGAAAAAGATATGATTGTCGGAAGGACAGACTCAGCATACAGGAAAGTCAAAACAACCTTTGGTGACATTAAAAGCAACGGTGGTAACATTAAGAGTGCAAAGGGAATTCCACTGTTAAATGCAGAGGAGAGAGCAGATAGGTGGAAAGAATACATTGAAAGCCTCTATGAGGGTGAAAATTTGTCTGATGTGATAGAAGAAGAAACAGGATTTAGATAAGATAGGGGATCCAGTATTAGAATCGGAATTTAAAGGAGCTTTGGAGGACTTACGGTCAAATAAGGCAGAAGGGATAGATAACATTCCATCAGAATTTCTAAAATCATTGGGGGAAGTGGCAACAAAACGACTATTCACGTTGGTGTGTAGAATATATGAGTCTGGCGATATACCATCTGACTTTCGGAAAAGCATCATCCACACAATTCCGAAGACGGCAAGAGCTGACAAGTGCGAGAATTATCGCACAATCAGCTTAACAGCTCATGCATCGAAGCTGCTTACAAGAATAATATACAGAAGAATGGAAAAGAAAATTGAGAATGCGCTAGGTGACGATCAGTTTGGCTTTAGGAAAAGTAAAGGGACGAGAGAAGCAATTCTGACGTTACGGCTAATAATGGAAGCAAGGCTAAAGGAAAATCAAGACACTTTCATAGGATTTGTCGACCTGGAAAAAGCGTTCGACAATATAAAATGGAGCAAGCTGTTCGAGATTCTGAAAAAAGTAGGGGTAAGCTATAGGGAGAGACGGGTCATATACAATATGTACAACAACCAAGAGGGAATAATAAGAGTGGATGATCAAGAACGAAGTGCTCGTATTAAGAAGGGTGTAAGACAAGGCTGTAGCCTTTCGCCCCTACTCTTCAATCTGTACACCGAGGAAGCAATGATGGAAATAAAAGAAAGGTTCAGGAGTGGAATTAAAATACAAGGTGAAAGGATATCAATGATACGATTCGCTGATGACATTGCTATCCTGAGTGAAAGTGAAGAAGAATTAAATGATCTGCTGAACGGAATGAACAGTCTAATGTGTACACAGTATGGTTTGAGAGTAAATCGGAGAAAGACGAAGGTAATGAGAAGTAGAAGAAATGAGAACAGCGAGAAACTTAACATCAGGATTGATGGTCACGAAGTCAATGAAGTTAAGGAATTCTGCTACCTCGACAGTAAAATAACCAATGACGGACGGAGCAAGGAGGACATCAAAAGCAGACTCGCTATGGCAAAAAAGGCATTTCTGGCCAAGAGAAGTCTACTAATATCAAATACCGGCCTTAATTTAAGGAAGAAATTCTGAGGATGTGCGTCTGGAGTACAGCATTGTATGGTAGTGAAACACGAACTGTGGGAAAACCGGAACAGAAGAGAATCGAAGCATTTGAGATGTGGTGTTATAGACGAATGTTGAAAATTAGGTGGACTGATAAGGTAAGGAATGAAGAGCTTCTACGCAGAATCGGAGAGGCAAAGAATACGTGGAAAACACTGATAAGGAGAAGGGACAGGATGATAGGACATCTGCTAAGACACGAGGGAATGACTTCCATGTTACTAGAGGGAGCTGTAGAGGGCAAAAACTGTAAAGGAAGACAGAGATTGGAATACGTCAAGCAAATAATTGAGGACGTAGGTGCTACTCTGAGATGAAGAGGTTAGCACAGGAAAGGAATTCGTGGCGGGCCGCATCAAACCAGTCAGTAGACTGATGACAAAAAAAAAGTAAAACAAAGCATGGGTGTATGCCGATCCACTCTAGACATTTTCTATAATATTATAAGTGGGAACGTATTCATTAATGTTTTTTGGTTCCCTTGCAAAGTTTCCTTTTTGGAAGTCAGTCACTACGATTCCCAAGTAAATGCCTCAAATGTATTTAAAAATGGACAGGTATTTACACCCTTACGACCCCCAACCACTTGCCACTCTCACTATTTCCTGCACCACAGTTGTTAGTAGAGCATCGTTTTGTGCTGTGAGGGCATGTTGTTCGTATGTGATAGTGTTGTTATTTTTCTGTGCTCTTGGGCTTTTTTGTTGTTGTTGTTGTTGTTGCAAGAATGACAGTTGGAGAAATCCCGGTTATGTACTGGTTGTGGAAGGACTAGTTAGCTTATGAGGTTGCCATTCATGGAAAATCACCACAGATAAGCTGCCTAAGTCTACAGCTTCACCAGGTAGTGGGGAGCTAGAGCCGTTATCATCTGGGGAGCAGCGAGAGGTATCTGGCTGAAGTGGTACAATACAGATAGCATTAACTAAAATGGAACTGTTTATTAATTTCCTGAAAAGAGAGGTACCATCCCATTCACAGACGAGGTGGTTGTAGACAGGGATATCGCATTACATAAATCGATTTCATGACTTAATGTTTGGAATTAATGATGGGGTGAACAGTAACGTTCTGGCAGAATGTCGGGCAAACGCTGTGCAATTAGAGTTGACAAGGAAAGTTCACATTAAGTGATATTCTGTCAACAACGTAGTACAGATAATTAAAACACGGAACTGGGAGAAGATGGTTGTCAACTTCAGGAGTTATGAGGTAAAGGTGTAGAGGTGATCCAGTGGAGTTAACAGTCCTCTAGGTTACCGTACACTCCTTTAGCATTGATGAAGGAGAAAGTGTTTTTGGTGGACTGTATTCCGGTTACAGTACAGTTCTTTTACTATTTTGTATTACTCGACGAGCAGAAGGAATAGATTGGATTAGACAATGTACAAATTTTTCAGAAGTCGTAGGGAAGTTTGGTTCAGTGCGTGGCCAGAGCAATGATATCGCGAGAAACTGTAAGGAGCCGGCATCAAGTATTGTGCGAACAAATGATTCTGGATAGGGCTAGGAGAGAAATTTTGGTAAGATTGTTAAGGCTGATGAACTCCTGCCTCACTTTCAAAGGCAAAATCAGATTACGAGTTTCATAGCACCTGTCATCGTACTGTTGTAGAAGATTTCAACAGCTGGAGAGCCACTCATTAACCGGTCTGTTGCGGCAGTTGGAAATAGCAAACGAAAGCCGAAGTTTTACATTTTTCACTTAAGAAATTGTTCACACAAGAAAATCATACAAACCGACCGTCGTTTGACCATCGAACAGACTGTCATATGGATGACATAGTAATAAGATTCCCTGGCGTAAAGAAATAAATGGAAGAGTTGAGAACAAATAAGTCACCAGGTCCAGATGGAAACCCAATTCTGTTTTACAAAGAGTACTCTAAGACATTGGCTCACTAATTAAGCTACATTTATTGCAAATCTCTTGCCCACCGCAAAGTGCCGAGTGAATGAAAAAAAAAACCACAGGTGACTCTTGTATATGTTGCTGATGTGGTCTTCAGTCCAAAGTCTGGTTTCATGCAGCTCTCCATGCTAACCTATCCTGTACAGGCCTCTTCACCTCAGTTACTACTGCAACTTACATCCTTTTGAATTTGCTTAGTGTTTTCTTTTCTCGGTCTCCCTCTACGATTTTTAACCTCCATGCTTCCCTCCACTACTACATTGGTGACTCCTTGACATCTCAGAATGTGTCCTACCATCCGATCCCTTCCTCTAGTCAAGCTGTGCCACAAATTCCTCTTCTGCACAATGCTATTCACTACCTCTTCCTTAGTTACGCGATATACCCACCCAATCTTCACCATTCTTCTGTAGCACCACATTTCAAATGGTTCTATTTTCTTTTTGTCTAAATTATTTATCGTCGGTGTTTCCCTTCCATACATGGCTACACTACGTACAAATAGATTCAGAAAAGACTTCCTAACACATAAATCCGTACTCGATGTTAACATATTTCTCTTTTCAGAAATGCTTTCCTTGCCACCACCAGTCTACATTTTATATCCCCTCTACTTCGACCATCATTAGTTATTGTGCTGCCCAAATAGCAAAATTCGTTTACTACTTTAAGTGTCTCATTTCCTAATCTGATGCCCTCAGCATGCCGCGATTTTATTCGACTACATTCCATTATCCTCATTTTGCTTACGTCGATGTTCATCTTATATCTTCCTTTAAAGGCACTGTCAATTCCAAACTCTTTGCTGTCTCTGACAGAATTACAATGTCGTCGGCAAACCTCAAAGTTTTTATTTCTTCTCCCTGGATTCTACTTCCCATTCCAAATTTTTCTTTTGTTTCCTTTACTGCTTGCTCAATACACAGATTGAATAACATCAAGGGTGAGCTACAACCCTCTCTTACTCCCTTCTCAACCATTGCTTCACTTTCATGATCCTTTCTTATAACTGCCAACTGGTATCGGCACAAATTGTAAATAGCCTTTCGTTTCCTGTATTTTACCTCTGCCACCTTCAGAACTTGAAAGCGAATATTCCAGCCAGCATTGTAAAAAGCTTTCTCGAGGTCTACAAATGCTATAAACGCAGATTTGCCTTTGCGTAACCTAGCTCCTAAGATAAGTCGTAGGGTCAGTATTTCTACGGAATCCAAACCAATCTTCCCCGACATCGGTTTCTACCAGTTTTTCCATTCGTCTGTAAAGAATTGGTGTTGGTACACTACTGGCCATTAAAATTGCTACACCAAGAAGAAATGCAGATGATAAACGGGTATTCATTGGACATATATATTATACTAGAACTCACATGTGATTACATTTTCGCGCAATTTGGGTGCATAGATCCTGAGAAATCAGTACCCAGAACAACCACCTCTGGCCCTAATAACGACGTTGATACGCCAGGGCATTGAGTCAAACAGAGCTTGGATGGCGTGTACAGGTACAGCTGCCCATGTAGCTTCAACACGATACCACAGTTGATCAAGAGTAGTGACTGGCGTATTGTGATGAGCCAGTTGCTCGGCCACCATTGACCACACGTTTTCAGTTGGTGAGAGATCTGGGGAATGTGCTGGCCAGAGCAGCAGACGAACATTTTCTGTAGCCAGAAAAGCCCCTACTGGACGTGCAACACGCGGTCGTGCATTATCCCGCTGAAATGTAGAGTTTCGCAGGGATCGAATGAAGGGTAGAGCCGCGGGTCGTAACATAGCTGAAATGTAACGTCCACTGTTCAAAGTGCCGTCAATGCGAACAAGAGGTGACCGAGACGTGTAACCAATGGCACCTCATAACATCTCGCCGGGTGATACGCCAGTATGGCGATGACGAATACACGCTTCCAATGTGCGTTCACCGCGATGTCGCCAAACACAGATGTGACCATCATGATGCTGTAAACAGAACCTAGATACATCCGAAAAAAATGACGTTTTGCCATTCGTGCACCCGAGTTCGTCGTTGAGTACACCATCGCAGGCGTTCCTGCCTGTGATGCATCGCCAAGGGTAACCGCAGCCATGGTTTCCGAGCTGATAGTCCATGCAGCTGTAAACGTCGTCGAACTGTTCGTGCAGATGGTTGTTGTCTTGCAAACGTCCCCATCTGTTGACTCAGGGGTCGAGACATGGCTGCACGGTCCGTTACAGCAAGGTGGATAAGATTCCTGTCATCTCGACTGCTAGTGATACGAGGCCGTTGGGATCCAGCACGGCGTTCCGTATTACCGTCCTGAACCCACCGATTCCATATTCTGCTAATAGTAATTGGATCTCGACCAACGCGAGCAGCAATGTCGCGATACGATAAACCGCAATCACGATAGGCTACAATCCGACTTTCATCAGAGTCTGAAACGTGATGGTACGCATTTTTCCTCCTTCAGGTATGATTTTTTAGTAGCAGGTTATGTCATATACGTCGTTGCTCCTATGACATCATGTTACGTTCATAAAACAAATCCAAGGTGTTCACACTATTTTAGGAGCGCGTTACATTCGAGCAATTGTTGCAAAGCTCTTGTATGTAGCGTACTTAACACTAGGAAGATTATACTTATTTTACAGAAATTTGCTACTTAACTTGCGTATCCTTTTGCTCTCATCATTGGTATAAATATGACTGTATGTATTTTTTTTTTTAAATAACTTGTAGATATTTGTTCTGTTATTGTTACTCTGGAGTAGTAGGTACAAATTATCATGAACGATAATTAAATATAACTGAAAACAGAGTAATAAGCAGGTTAAGTATCAAATTTCTGTAAAATAAGTATTATCTTCCTAGTGTTAGGTACGTTATATATTAGAGCTTTGCAGCAACTGCGTGAAAGTAACGTGCTCCTAAAATAGCGTGATTACCTCGATTTTATTTTATGAGAATAACATGATGTTATAGGGGCAACGACGTATATGACATAATCTGCTACTAAAAAATTATCCATAAAGTAAGATATAATGCGCCTAGTATATCTATAGATATGACTTGTTCCTACATCCAAATCACAAGCGTCACTAATGTATCCAATGTATGATACTTCCTTTCCAGATACTTCAAAATGGCCTAAAGCCGAAATTGTACAATCGTACAAGAAATAAAGAGAATTGCTGCTGAAGGCTTCAAGAAATCTTAAAAAAAAGTATCCTGGAAGTGACTAATGTTTTTCGGGAATGTTTTCTTCCACTTAATTAATCCGACAAACATTGGTGAACTCGATATTTTAATACTGCCAACCTGTCATTTAGTTTCACAAATTAAACCTATATATCTTATGGGGTTCTCGTATTAGCACACTAGAGATAAGCACAAAAACTGCAGAGAATCCCCCGGGGGTAAAAAGCTTTTATTTTTGAGAAACTGCGGATCTAGTCGTAAAAATTAGCTGAGTGCGCCATTAATCGGTTTGGTCGCTGGATAACAAGGATGCGTCTGTTATGAAAATTTTATTGATGCGTTTCAACTAAACTAAGCAATGATGTTAGCGGAAATACGACTTAACATGATACTTTGTGTTGTTGTGGGAAAGTTTTTCCAAAACCTCTCAGCATCCTAATTAAAAGCCCTCTATCCTAACTAAATTACCCAAATTAAATTCAAATTACTACTGATGTATGCAAATGTGAATGTTAATGAAACAAACACCAGTGATTGGAAAACCAGTTAGTATTTCTCAATTTCATTTCGATTATTTTCCCAGAAATCGGAACCGCTGGCAGACTGTAGGAAAGTGAGGGGAACAGGTGTCCATTGGCTACCGTGTGGTAAAAATGTTCCTAGCTGAAATGCCCAAGGCAGGTATTAGAATAGCTGAGCATGTCCTACTTACAGATAAAAGCCTCATAGAGCCCTGAAGATGACTTCCACTAGGCTGTAAACAGCCATTGTGACATATTGAGGAAAGAATGGTTTAAAAAGAGATATGACTCGGCAAGAGGTGGGAAAAACCACACACTCAGGCCGAGAAGAATCTGCTAGACTCACAAGAGGCGATAGGAGGCTGTAACACCGAAAATCCAGGATGCATGGCACCTGCTGCCGATATGTAATTTTTTTTTGGTGATTTGTATATAAATGTTTGTAATTTAAATGCTTTATTTTAATAAGTAAGGACCATGCTTCACTGTATGTGTAAATTTAGGTAGAAGTCTGTTGAAATTTCATTGCATTTATATGTGTCTTACTGTGAAACTTACAAGCTCTGGGGAAAAGCCACAACAATTGTTATTTGCATCGACTAGCAACGATAACAGCAGTGCTTGTGCGTTGTAAAATCTTTGGGTACGGAGTTGTTGCACGGAGCACGCGGAGAGAGGGATATGGGTTCCCTGCGCTTGTAGTATGCGGAAGTGTGGCGTTAACGTTCTCGCAGTAGAGTGTACCATTTCGGCAGCATCATGTACGTGCGCCGGCCAGATGTCTAGCAGCAGGAGTAAGGAGAGTGAACTGGTGGATGAGGCTGTATTAATTATGATTGCCGGTCCCTGTAATTAGCTGTGCTCCACAAGATGCTACCGTCTTCAACAACAGCAGCCGTTTCGAGCAACACAGATTCGTCGTATGCACAGCATTGATGTAAGACTCTTCATTGGTAGAAAGTATTAACGGCTAACCCAGCAGCACAACAGAATGTAATTTGATTGATAAAATTTATTTAAATAATAAACAGTTAAACTCGGGGGGATTGTGTCCTCGTTGTCCTCAGACATTGTTATCAAGCAGGGTCCTTGTTCCTTTTTTCCCCTTATATGCTAACCGAGTGTCATAAGAAACAAATTGAATATTTACTCCCAGTTTATTAATGAATAATTTCAACTTTTAAGAATTTTATCCTCAGTCTACTTTCAATAAACTCTTGTACAACAGACGTTTCAGTATATGAGTAAAGTAAAGCAATTTCATTTTTGAAGTCTTAGAATCAGTCACTGGAAAAAATCCAAATCTAAAGAAATGCACAAATTAAGAGTGTGGAAGTTTTATTTATTTTACATATAGCTTGGAGCACATGGCTGTTTGGTTTGGTACGTATTCTATTATTTATTTCTGTTCAAATCAGTAAAAAAGGCTCAGGTGTTCAGACAATAATTTGAAATCCAATTTACAAAATAGGTAACTGCAAAGTAAAAGTGCTTGCTTTTTTTTTTTTCTAAATTTCCTTGATGACGTTACGTTGAGGTCACTGAAAGTCATTGTTCAGATATGAAGTTCAGTAATGACATACACTTTTATTGCATATTTTCAAATCATTACTCCATTGTTTTTTTCGAAATTTAATGACAAACACAATGTAAGAGTGACTTCTCAGTTTTATCATTACACACTCACTTAAAATTAGTGTCAAAAAACGTGACAATCTTCATTTGCCATATCAGTGTTTAATAATACATGTTTTTCTTTCCCATCATCTTGTACAGGATTTAAGATATAAATTGCCATAGTGGTCTGGCGACCGTTAATTATTTCACTAGTGTAACTTTCGGATTCATGATCAGTGGTATCCCTTTTCTGCCCTGTGTTGTTCGTGAGTGAATGCACAAAATAACTTTCATTTTCCCAAATTATAACCCTGTCCAGTATAAGTACTTTTTATTTTTAGTAGACTTTTCCATTAGAAGCGTCTGTTGTACACTTTCCTCCTACTTATCGGTATTATTTCTTCGGGGAAGATAGCATTATCCAATTAATACAAATGCATTAGGCGTACACGAAATCCACGGTCATATTTTACAAGCAGGATAGGCCGATTAGTATGGGGGAGGCAACAAGGTGTTTCTGAAATTTTTTAAAATAGTTCTTGGTTGGTTAATCAAAATTATTTTCGTAGCGTGGTAGCATATGTGCAGCCCTTGCCATTGGCTAAAAGGTGAACCCACTCTCAATATAGTAGAAAAGATCTGCTTTCCACTGCACTCTGAGAGAGAAACGAGCAGTACTGGTTAATAGTGGCAGATGCTTGAGGAGAAAGGAAATAGTTGTTACTGTTGTAAACTAGTCATTGGTCGGAACTCGCAAGGTCTAAAGCAACTGGCTGAAGAACCAGCAATAATTCTAAGTAGAATGTCAGAGAGTCATTTCGTCTCGGGTCGACAAAGCGAGAGATTTTTTTACCTTAGAGCTGCAGAGAGGGAGGACATCGTCCTAGAGCTGTCCGCAGATGAGAGGGCTGAACTTGTAACTTCCGGCTATCACTACAGCCATCCTCTGCACCTGAGTCTTAGAGAGATGGTATTAATAAGCCGCATTTGTGAGAGTCGTGACGAGGGGAGCGTGGAGTTGTTTGTTGCAAGTTAGTCATGGTTTTCTAAAATTAATTCACACAATCGTTAAAGTCGGCATGTACTTAGCCAAGGTTATGGTGCTTACATGTACATATCTGGCTCCTTTTTGATAGTCACTGATCAATCCCACAATCACTGAGGATTTATGTAGATCTAACTAATTTCATCATTTCATTCCGAATCTTACACTACAGGCTATTAAAATTGCTACACCAAGAAGAAATGCTGATGATAAACGGGTATTCATTGGACAAATATACTAGAACTGACATGTGATTACATTTTCAAGCAATTTGGGTGCATAGACCCTGAGAAATCAGTACCCAGAACAACCACCTCTGGCCGTAATAACGGCCTTGATACGCCTGGGCATTGAGTCAAACAGTGCTTGGATGTCGTGTACACGTACAGCTGTCCATGCAGCTTCTACAGGATACCACAGTTCATCAAGAGTAGCGACTGGCGTATTGTGACGAGCCAGTTGCTCGGCCACCATTGACAAGACGTTTTCAATTGGTGAGAGATCTGGAGAATGTGCTGGCCAGGGCAGCAGACGAATATTTTCTGTAGCCAGAAAGGCACCTACTGGAAGTGCAACATGCGGTCGTGCATTACCCTGCTGAAATGTAGGGTTCCGAAGGGATCGAATGAAGGGTAGAGCCACTGGTCGTAACACATTTGAAATGTAACGTCCACTGTTCAAAGTGCCGTCATTGCGGACAAGAGGTGACCGAGACGTGTAACCAGTGGTACCCCATACCATGACGATGGGTGATACGCCAGTATGGCGATGACGAATACACGCTTCCAATGTGCGTTCACTGCGATGTCGCCAAACACGGATGCGACCATCCTGATGCTGTAAACAGAACCTAGATTCATCCGAAAAAATGAAGTTTTACCATTCGTGCACCCAGGTTCGTCGTTGAGTATACTATCGCAGGCGTTCCTGTCTTTGATGGAGCGTCAAGGGTAACCGAGCCATGGTCTCCGAGCTGATAGTCCATGCTGCTGCAAACGTCGTCGAACTGTTCGTGCAGATGGTTGTTGTCTTGCAAATTTCCCCATCTGTTGACCCAGGGATCGAGACGTGGCTGCACGATCCGTTATAGCCATGCGGATAGGATGCCTGTCATCTCGACTGCTAGTGATACGAGGCCGTTGGGATCCAGCACGGCGTTCCGTATTACCCTCCTGAACCCACCGATTCCATATTCTGCTAACAGTCATTGGATCTCGACCAACGCGAGCAGCAATGTCGCGATACGATAAACCGCAATCGTGATAGGCTACAATCCGACCTTTATCAAAGTCGGAAACGTGATGGTACGCATTTCTCCTCATTACACGAGGCATCACAACAACGTTTCACCAGGCAACGCGGGTCAACTGCTGTTTGTGTATGAGAAATTGGTTGGAAACTCTCCTCATGTCAGCACGTTGTAGACCGGCGCCGACCTTGTGTGAATGCTCTGAAAGGCTAATCATTTGTATATCACAGCATCTTCTTCCTGTCGGTTAAATTTCGCGTCTGTAGCACGTCATCTTCGTGGTGTAGCTATTTTAATGGCCAGTTGTGTATATATTCCCTTTATAATTTATTTGACTCTTGATGCACATTTAACAATTTCTATATCTGTTTAATAAGTGGAATGAAGTCCATACAGTTTAATAATAAACAGCACGTTATAGTGACCTTCGATTACTTTTCTTAGTTGGACGAAACCTCTTTATCTTTATATCTACGTGTGGTATGATACCTGTATGTCATGTTTGACTGGACCACCCATTTTTAAATTCTGATGCATATTAGTTTTCTTAATGTTTCACCTGACAGTATGGGAAGCTGCTTGTTCACTGCATAAGTCACAAGGTTCGGATCTTGTTAGCATCTCATGGGTATGCTAAATGCTGAACCGTAGTCTCACAGTATCTAGTTTCTTCGGATAATCCATTGATGGGCTAATCCCCGAAACAAGTCAATAAAGATTTTACAACAAAACGATTTTTGTTATTTAGCGGTCTGAAGCATTTATAGAGGATGTGGATGAACCCTGTTGGAGGTTGGCGGGTCAGGTTGTCAGATAGTGTTAGAATCAGTGTTGTCCCTTTTGCGGTGCTGAAAGGTGGGGCTTGACGCATAAAGCTATGCTGCCTGGGCGTGGCGTAACCTTGTCTGGTCAACATACCTGGCCGGAGGCGGTGCTAAGTCACGAGTATGAAACTGCTGGCTAGCAAGGGCTGGCTCTGGTGAGCACCCCACTGGGTCAGTGAGTAAGGGGACTTCACTTCCATCCCAGCCCATCAGCGGTATGATGGACCGAAACCCTGGAAGGCTGTCTTGTCGAGATGACCGTGGAGCAGAGCTGCCTCACGGCGAAAGCTGACACAGTCAAGGACGCCTGCTCGATGACTTGTCAACTCAGTCATCTACCTAGTTCGGTGGCCAATATTTGCCTGCACCACGACGGGTTTGTTGTGCTGTTGCTGCTGAAGTATCGCATATGGGGCATACCAAAGTGCCTCTGGTTTTGGTAACTAGCCAGGCGCTGACTGGCACGTAGGCATCAGCGCAGTTTGTGGAATGTCGTCGTAACTGGCGTCTGCTTCATCTCTCCTGTGCAGCAAGCTACTTAAATTTAAGTATTAACTTCTTTTTCCGTGTTTTGTTGCTTTTAGAAAGCTTTAATTTTCGAGTACTAGTAGTAGTGTTCCATAGATTTCGTTTTTGTTTTGAATACAGTACAGAGACAGTGCTTATTTTCATTATTTCCAACAAGAAGTGTCTAGTAACCACAGTTTAGTCAGCTATCAGCCGCCTTAGTGAATTAGCAGTCTAGTCAAAAGTTGATTGCTTAACTCTCTACAGTAAATTATTGATTTCTTAGGATGGATGGGATATGTGGCTGCTGATGGCCACGGTCAGCCGTCTTCAGGCTGCTGCCTCGGAGTGTAGCGGCAGTGGGGAGGCTGGTGCGTCGTATGGTACACCCCAGGTGTTACATGCTTCACCCACGGTCCCTGCTGTCGGGACATCTTGGCGGGTACCGGGCGCGGTTGGGCCACCCTCTCCCCAAGGGGAGTGGCGGGTTCAACGTCGTTCGCGTCGCATGAGGCGCAGGGTCAATGTAGAGGTTGGCCGTGTGCCATCTCCCTCTCTTCCTGTGAGTGGTCATGTGGCCGCTCTTTCAGCAGGCACACGGGGGGAGAGGTTTATTAGAGATTGGGAGCTCCAATGTTGGCCGAGTGATAGTCCCTTAGGAAAATAGCGGAAAGGTCGGGGAACAAGGCCAGTGTTCACTCTGTCTGCTTGATGGGGGGTCTCATCCGAGATGAGGAGGAGGCCCTGCCGGCGGCGATAGAGAGCACTGGGTGCACCCGACTGCAAATTGTTGCTCATGTCGGCACCAGTAACTCCTGCCGTCTGGGTTCAGAGGTCATCCTCAGTTCATACAAGCGGTTGGCGGAGTTGGTGAAGGCAGAAAGCCTCGCTTGCGGGGTGGAATCTGAGCTAACTAATTGTAGTGTCGTTCCCAGAACCGATCGCGGTCCTCTGGTTTGGAGCCGGGTGGAAGGCTCAGACTATTCTGCGGAGATCTGGGGTGCAAATTTCTCGACCTCCGCTATCGGGTGGAGAAATGTAGGGTCCCCCCGAACAGGTCAGGCGTGCAGGCGTGCACTACACTCAGGAAGGGGCTACAAGGGTAGCGGAGTACGTGTGGAGTGCACATGCGAGTTTTTTAGGTTAGAGAATTCCCTCCCTAGGCCCGACAAGACGCCTCTTGAGACGTGACAAGGTGGTAGTAGGGCAAAACGCAACAGGGAATAACAATATTAATGTGCTAATAGTAAACTGCAGGAGAGTCTATAGAAAGGTCCCAGAGCTGCTCACATTAATAAACGGTCACAGTGCCCACATAGGACTAGGGACAGAAAGTTGGCTGAAACCAGATGTAAACAGTAATGAAATTCTAAACTCAGATTGGAATGTATACCGCAGTGACAGGCTGGGCAGTGAAGGGGGAGGCGTGTTTGTAGCGATAAAAAGTGCGATAGTATCGAAGGAAATTGACGGAGATCCGAAATGTGAAATAATTTGGGTGAAGATCATGAGTAAAGCAGGCTCAAACATGGTGATTGGATGTCTCTATAGGCCTCCTGGCTCAGCAGCTGTTGTGTCAGAACACCTGAAGGAAAATTTGGAAAATATTTCGTGTAGATTTCCCGACCACGTTTTAGTATTGGGTGGATATTTTAAGTTACCAGATATAGACTGGGAGACTCAAACGTTTATAACGGGTGGCAGGTACAAAGAACCCAGTGAAATTTTTTTAAGTGCATTATCTGAAAACTACCTAGAGCAGTTAAACAGAGAACCGACTCGTGGCTATAACATATTAGACCTTCTGGTCACAAACAAACCCGAACTATTTGAAACAGTTGACGCAGAACAGGGAATCAGCGATCATAAAGCGGTTACAGCATTGGTGATTTCAGCCGTAAATAGAAATGTTAAAAAAGGTAGGAAGATTTTTCTGTTAAGCAGAAGTGACAAAAAGCAGATTTCAGAGTACATGACGGCTCAACACAAAAGTTTTATCTCAAGTACAGATGGTGTTGAGAATCAGTGGACAAAGTTCAAAACTATCGTACAATATCAGTTAGATGAGTATGTGCCAAGCAAGATTGTAAGAGATGGAAAAGAGCCACCGTGGTACAACAACCGAGTTAGGAAATTGCTACGGAAGCAGAGGGAACTTCACAGCAAACATAAACATAGGCAAAGCCTTGCAGACAAACAAAGTGAAATGTAGTGTGAGGAGGGCAATGCGAGACGCGTTCAACGATTTCGAAAGTAAAGTTCATGTACTGATTTGGCAGAAAATCCTAAGAAATTTTGGTCTGATGTCAAAGCGGTAGGTGGATCAAAACAAAATGTCTAGACACTCTGTGATCACAATGATACTGAAACAGGGGATGACAGACTAAAAGCCGAAATACTAAATGTGTTTTTCCAAAGCTGTTTCACAGTGGAAGACTGCACTGTAGTTCCTTCTCTAGATTGTCACACAGATGACAAAATGGTAGATATCGAAATAGATGACAGAGGGATAGAAAAACAATTAAAATCGGTCAAAAGAGGAAAGGCCGCTGGATCTGATAGGATACCAGTTCGATTTTACACAGAGTACGTGAAGAAACTTCCCCCCCCCCCTTCTTGCAGCGGTGTACCGTAGGTCTCTAGAAGAGCGTAGCATTCCAAAAGATCGGAAAATGGCACAGGTCATACCCGTTGTCAAGAAGGGACGTCGAACAGATGTGCAGAACTATAGACCTTTATCTCTAACGTAGATCAGTATTAGAATTTTGGAACACGTATTATGTTCGAGTATAATGACTTTTCTGGAAACTAGAAATCTTCTCTGTAGGAATCAGCATGGCTTTCGAAAAAGATCGTGTGAAACCCAGGTCGCGCTATTCGTCCATGAGACTCAGAGGGCCATAGACACGCGTTCCCAGGTAGATGCCGTGTTTCTCGACTTCCGCGAGGCGTTTGATACAGTTCCCCATACTCGTTTAATAAACAAAGTAAGAGCATATGGAGTATCAGAACACTTGCGTGATGGGATTGAACAGTTCCTAGATAACAGAACGCAGCATGTCATTCTCAATGGAGAGAAGTCTTCCTAAGTAAGAATGATTTCAGGTGTGCCGCAGGGGAGTGTCGTAGGACCGTTGCTATTCACAACATACATAAATGACCTTGTGGATAACATCGGAAGTTCACTGAGGCTTTTTGCGGATGATGCTGTAGTTTATCGATACGTTGTAACAATGGAAAATTGTACTGAAATGCGGGAGGATCTGCAGCGAATTGGCGCATGGTGCAGGGAATGGCAACTGAATCTCAATGTAGACAAGTGCAATGTGCTGGGAATATATAGAAAGAAAGATCCTTTATTATTTAGCTACAATATAGCAGGTCAGCAACTGGAAGCAGTTAATTCCATAAATTATCTGGCAGTAGGCCTTAGGAAAGATTTAAAATGGAATGAACATATAAATTTAATCGTCGGTAAAGCAGATGGCAGACTGAGATTCATTGGAAGAATCCTAAGGAAATGCAGTCCGAAGATAAAGGAAGTAGTTGATTGGCGACTCCATAGTGTCCTGTGCACTACGACCAGATAATGGGTATACTTGAAAAGAGAGACAGCATTGGTCGTATATTTTTACTATCGCAAAATCGATTTTCTGTCACTGAGTGACCATCTTCAGTGCTGTATTATATAACTTAAATTAGTAAGCACTGGTGTCAATAAGCTTACGGCAATCACATATATAATACAGCACTGAAGATGGTCACTCAGTGACAGAAAATCGATTTTGCGATAGTAAAAATATACGACCAATGCTGTCTCTCTTTTCAAGTGTAAAGGAAATAGGTTACAGTACCTTGTTCGCCCACTGCTTGAAAACTGCTCACCGACGTGGGATGCGTACCAGATAGGGTTGATAGAAGAGATAGAGAAGATCCAACGGAGAGCAGCGCGCTTCGTTACAGGATCATTTAGTAATCGCGAAAGCGTTACGGAGATGGTAGATAAACTCCAGTAGAAGAATCTGCAAGAAAGACGCTCAGTAGCTCGGTACGGGCTTTTGTTGAAGTTTCGAGAACATACCTTCACCGAGGAGTCAAGCAGTATATTGCTCCCTCCTACGTATATCTCGCGAAGAAACCATGAGGATAAAATCAGAGAGAGATTAGAGCCCACACAGCGGCATACCGGCAATCTTTCTTTCCACGAATAATACGAGACTTGAATAGAAGGGAGAACCGATAGAGGTACTCAAGGTACCGTCCGTCACACGCCGGCAGGTGGCTTGCGGAGTATGGATGTAGATGTAGATAGCAAACGCTGTGCCTTCGTATTGCTGAAAGTGGCCATCATTATGGTGTGGAGCCCTCTCCTAGGCCCATGCCGTTATGCAGTGTTCAGAATGTGAGCTATCAAACACGATTCACACTAGACGCAAATGGAATGACGTCTCCGTCAAATAGTGGGTTGATCGCATTTTTTATATCGTCAAAACATTTCGCTTAGCCCCGAGCGTAAGGAGTGTGGTTATGAGATGCTGTTTGTGATCGGAATATAGTATCAGTATTAGGGAACAGATAATGATAAAGTACACCGACAGAAAAAAATTAAATTAGTACACCCTTTCAGACGTTTTCAATTCACTGAAGATTTATTGTTGCAGCAGTGTGTATGGACTAAATAAAATGAATACATTTACATCTCAACAGCACAATCAATTGTGAGGTACCAGGTATCGACCCACGCAGAAACACCTGTATTAGTATGTGGTACAGCTTTTAAGAACGACAATGCACGCACTAACCGGCATTTAGTCGATTGTACCCTTCTATGTCCCAAGAGATCCTCTGATGGCACCTGTCGATGCCTGCACGTCGGTGTTGCGGCGTGGGTGGAACATGGGCTAGAGGAGTATGTGCCCATAGTCCCTCTGCTGATAACGAGTTCGTACAGTTCGTGTTGTAACGTCTGGGCTCACAAGTCCTTTTACCTGTGCTGCAGTAGCTGTAAGATCTCCTACAGCTGCCCTCACAATAAGACGATCCATGCGAGCACCTATGCTGCGTGTACATGCAGAACCTCATCTACCGATGTGAGTGTGTTCACACGACCACGGATGCCAGAATCGTTGCACAACTCGTTGCAGTTGTCCGTAAGGCCTATCCCACTACTCGCAAGGTCGCAATTTGACTCTTTCAAACGCGCTCAGTTGGCTATGGGAAGTAGGAGTACGTCTGCGTGGCATGTCTGCCTACGTGCTTCACGCGTTTGTACGTTACTGTGCCTTCTGGATGTGGGCATTCCATATTAAAGGATAGACACAGATGGTGCTCTTGTAGCTATGCCAATACGCTATCTGTCGGCGGTCGACGTTTAAACATCGTCAGTACACCTACCATGCCCAAGGTGGCATATGCCGTCATCGGATCCAGCTGTACAAATGTTTTTCCGGCAGTGTATATGAATGACCAAAGCAAAGTTCATAAAGGACGTTCTTCATAAAGCTTTTATGGTAAATTTCCATACTTGACACAATAGTTGATGTGTCACCCAAACACTTCAGAACACCTACATTCATTCTCTAACGAAAATATATACAAAAAACATATCAAGCAATATTTATAAGAATTTATCTTCTCCAACGGTAGTTAATTTAAAATTCAGCTTTCCAATATCTGGGCGTTCTTGTCGAAGAACAGTCATGGAAAAAATATCGAAGTTGTTAAGGAACATTTGCATTGTGTCACGAAAACAAAGCGAGATAGTAAAATTGAGCTGTGCCGGCTCATATCGATTGTGGTTGTTCACTGTTGTCTGCGGTCGTTACCCAGCAATAGGTTCGGCTGCATACCATGAAAGCGCTCGATCTGTCCGCCCGCGAGATATTTACAGGACTCTGCCGTGCAGGCTGGGATTCGTTCTGTTTTGGCACACAGATTGGAGCGGATGGGCAAGGTATCACCTTTTGGGGAAGTGCGTGGTGCTCCGAAGCACCAATTAGTGGCAGGCAGAGGCTGAACGGACTGAGAAACTTGCTTCTGACGATTCATCACATGTGTCAACTACCATTACCGGAGGGATTAAAATTGCTGAGCACATTTGTGAACATCTGCTTCCAGTGTTTCTGCGTTGTGCAAACCGTATTTGTTGACACTCATCCTGGCCAGTTTCGTGTGGACTGTCAAGCTTCTTCAGTTGTTGCTAAGACTGTTTCTGATGTTATATGACATGACTGACACTGCCTTGCTTCTGGTTATAAAAAAACGATTCAAATGGCTCTGAGCACTATGGGACTTAACATCTGTGGTCATCAGTCCCCTAGAACTTAGAACTACTTAAACCTAACTAACCTAAGGACATCACACACATCCATGCCCGAGGCAGGATTCGAACCTGCGACCGTAGCGGTCACGCGGTTCCAAACTGAAGCGCTTAGAACCGCACGGCCACACCGGCCGGCGCTTCTGGTTATAGTAGAGGGCTGTGAACTTGGATGAAAAGAGACTTTTTCTATGTTTTGGAGATTGAGTAATTTTACTTTTAGTTTGCCTAATTTATGAGGTTTTGTTTCATTAATTTTGCTGGGTTATTTTGAGCTTACCAAACTGACTAACCTTACCTTGTGTTTTTCCCGAGTCAAAATTGTAATTTAGTTAATTTTGGTGGTTGGTTCCCACAGGTAATCACCTAACTCTTTGTATCAGTACATATAAGGCAGTTTTACTACTGTTTCTCGATGTTTTATTAATTTTTACATATGTTTGTGGTTTAAGAGTTCATGAAGGTGTTTTCCTTGTTTATTTTGTGTAAAATTGTAATACCTAATTATTAATGAATTGGCTTTCGAGTGTTACAGTACAGCTAGTTACAGCCAGAGTGTCGGGCAGAGTGCACGTCCAGAACTGGTCACCAGGGCGACCACCTGCTTGTGCGGATTATCCAGTTTGTTGTAGAAGTGTTTGCTGTGTCTTTGGCAGAATTCTTTTCTTTATTCTAAGTCCTTTGGCAACTGTTAATTATCCTTATTTTACTAATACAGTGCTGGTCCGCTCCCAGCGTCTCGTTTTCTACCTTTCAAGAATAAAGACTAAGTAGACACAAAAGCACGAAATCCACCACTATAACGTGAGTGGGTGCCACAAGAACAGGTTACGTTCCGATGTGAGCAGATGACGACACCTTCCCTCCTCCCCTGTCCAACATCAACATAAAAACTTCCTTCTCGAGAAATATTAACAATGACATACTGTTCCGGGGCATTTACGACCAGTGTGAATGCTGCTATATGAAATGAACTGTGGACTATCTTTACGTTCCGTTCAGTAAACTGTAAATAGACCTTTAATCATGCAACAGTCGGAGCGTTCCTGCACAACCTTCGTGTCACAAGCGAAACTAGTCGTAGCAAGACAATATATTCCTCGAGCAGGAGATAATGGCACACGAGTGCGCTGGAGTCTGGTGATGGCTTCCAGTGTGCCCCATGCAGCTACAGCGTGCCGTTGGGAGGCGCTCTTTGCCCGCTGGTAATCACCGCCTTTGCCAGCCTCCTGTGGGGACCAATGGAAGCGATGCGCCCGCTGGGAACTGCGGAGGCCTGGCCTCATCTTCTGTGCTCGGCAAACAACAACCCGCCAGCGAGCCAGGGGCCCGGAGCGGAGATAGCGGCCCCGCATTCTCGTTTAGTATGCGCCCGGCTCGGCGGTCGCTCATCTGCGGAGTATCTTTCGGCGCGCAGGCGCAATTCAAGCCGATATGGCGGCAGATATTGCCGGGAGATCGAGCGAGACTGCTTGCTGCTCGTCTTTGAGGTGCGTAGTAACTCTTCATCCCCCCTACATACACACACAACATCGGTTTCAAAAACTGTTTCACGAACTTTTCCTCTGATCAACTTTCTGTGTGGAATGAGGACGACATGTGATACCTTAGGATTTTGTTCAACACCCAGGTTTTGTGTCCATCGTGATGGTGAATAAAGGTTTTCATATCTAATACTGCAACAGCGATGTTCTAACGCCTAGCAGTGTACTTATGACTGGCTGTCGTCAGTATATAATTGGTAATTACAAGAGTGAACACGAAAACAATGGAAAAATTTGCAATCGACTAAATCATTTATTTACGCATTTCTTTCGACTGTCATAAGGCCCTGAGGCATCCTTGTATCATTAGGCATATAATAATTACAGTAATAATACTAATAATAATGATAATAACAACACATATATCAGTGAATACGTGAAGTTTAAGAAATGTCAGACCTATTAACATTAAGTAATTTACTCACAGCGTTAACGTAGAGTCAGAGTAGTGAACAGAAGCATGTGACAACAATACGGAATGAATCTATGTGGGGGGCAGGAAGGAAGATTAGGGTTTAAACTCCTGTTGACGTCCAGGCCATTAGAGATGGGGTGAAAGCTCGGTCTGTTTCAAGGATGGGGAAGGAAACAGGTCGTGCGCTTTCAATGGAACTGTCTGGAATGGTTTAGAGAAATCATGGAAAACCTAAATCTGGATTGCTGGACTTTAGAATCACCAGTTTTCTGGCTGGTTTGATGAGACCCACCACGAATTATTCTCCTGTGTCAACCTCTTCATCTAAGAGTAGCACATGCAACCTAAGTCCTCAAATATTTGCTGGATGTTTTCCAATCATTGATTTCTCTTACACATTTTACCCTCCACAGATCCCTCTAGTACCATGCACATTATTCCCTGATACCTTCACAGATATCCTATCACCCTGTCCCTCTTTCTTGCCTATGTTTTACATACATTCCTTTCTTCGCCAATTTTCCGGAGAACCTCCTCATTCCTTACCTTATCGGTTCACTTAATTTTCAATACCTCTCTGTAGCACCATATCTCAAATGCTTCGATTCTCTTCTGTTCCAATTTTCCCGCAGTCCATGTTTCACTGTCATATAATGCTGTGCACCAAAAGTACATTTTCATAAATTTCTTCTTCAAATTAAGGCCAATCTTTGATACTAGTAAACCTCTCTTGGCCAGGAACGCCCTTTTTGCCAGTGCTAGTCTGCTTTCTATGTCCTCACGCTGTCCATAATTGATTATTTTGCTTCTAGGAAGCAGAATTCCTTAATTTCATCTGTTTCTTACTAATGTTAAGTTTCTCGTTGTTGTCATTTCTGCTACTTCTCTTTACCTTCGTCTTCCTTCGATTTACTCTCAATCCATATTCTGTACTGACTGAACATATCATTCCATTCAGCAGATCCTGTAATTATTCACTTTCGCTGTAGGTAGCAATATCATCAACGATTTTTATCACTGATATCGCTTCACGTTGAATTGTAATTTCACTCTTTAATCTTCCTTTTATTCCCGTCATTGCTTTATCGATATATAAATTGAACAATAAGGGCGAAAGACTACATCCCTGTCATTTTCAATCGGAGCACTTTGTTCATAGTCTTTTATTGTTTCCTCTTGGTTCTTGTACGTATTGTATATTACCCGTCTTTCTCTAAAGCTTGCACTTGTTTTTCTCAGAATTTAGAGCTTCTCGCACCATTTGACTCCCTGGTGCCTTTACCATCCCTAAAGCCAAACTAATCCTCATCTAACAAATTCTCAATTTTCTTTTCGATTCTTCTGTATATTATTCTTGTCAGCAGCCTGGACGCATAAACTGATAAGCTCATTGTGCGATAATTCTCGCACATGTCACCTCTGGCAATCTTTGGAATTGTGTGGATGATGTATCTCAGAGAGTCACATGGTATGTTGCCAGTCTCATACGTTCTACACACCAACGTCAATAGCCGTTTTCTTGCTACCTCCTCAATTGTTTTAGAAATTCTGATGCAATGTTATCTGTCCTTCTGCCTTATTCGATCTTAACGTCATACAAAGTCCTTTTAAATTCTAATTCTAGATCCACTGTCTTCTATATAGTTTCCTGTTTCTTCTTCTGTCATGTGATCAGAGAAGTCTTCCCCATCATAGAGGCCTTCCATGGCCTCGTTCCACCTATCCGCGCTCTCATTGCATTTAACAGTGAAATTTCATTGCACTATTAATGTTACCAACTTTGCTTTTAATTTCACCGAAGCTTGTTTCGACTTTCTTATACGTTGAGTCCGTCCTTTCGATAATCATTTCTTTTTCAATTACTTCACATTTTTCTTGTAGCCATTTCACCTTAGCTTCCCTGCATTTCCTATTTATTTGATTCCTAAGTTACCTGTATTTCTGCATTCCTGAATTTCCCTGATCAGCTTTGTACTTTCTTTTTTCGTCAATCATGAAGTATTTCCTCTATTGCCCACGGTTTCCTCGCAGTTTCGTTCTTTGTACCTATGTTTTTCTCTGCAATTTTTGTTATTACCACTTTTAGAGATGTCCATTCCTCTTCAACTGAAATGACTACTGAGATATTCCCTTTCGGAGTGTCTGTAGTGTCAGAGAACTTTATGCGTATCTCCTCATTCCTTAGCACTTCCGTATCCGACATCTATGCGCATTGATTCTTCCTGACTAGTCTGTTAAACTTTAGCTTAATCTTCATCACTACTAAATATCTGAGTCGATGTCTTCTCCTGGCCACACCTTACAATACAGCATATGATTTCGGAATCTCTGCCTGACCATCATATAACCGAGCTGAAATCTTCCTGTATGTTCCGCTTTTTTCCAAGTATACCTTCTGGTCTTGTAATTCTTGAACAGAGTATTCATTATTACTAGCTGAAACTTATTGCGGAACTCAATTAGCCTTTCTCCCCTCCCATTCCTAGTAACAAGGCCATACTTTCCCTTAACCCTTTCTTCTACTTCTTCCCTTGCAACTAAATTCCAGTTCCACATGATAATTACATTTTCATCTCCATTACGTTCAGTATCTTGGTATACTATCTCCATCTCTTCATCTTTGGCTTGCGACGTCGGCATGTATACCAGAGCTATCGTTGTCAGTGTCGGTTTGCACCATTGTGATGAGAATAACCTGTCACCAAAATGTTCATAGTAACTGCCTCTCTACCCTGTCATCCTATTCATAACGAATCCTACTCCTGTTATACCATTTTCTGCTGATGTTGGTATAACCCTGTAGTCGTCTGACCAGAAATCCTTGTCTTCTTCCATTTCAGTTCACTATCCCCTCTGTGTCTAGACTGGGCCTCTGCATTTCTCTTTTCAGATTTTCGATCTTTACTACCACTTTCAAACTTATGACACTACACGCCCAGACTTGTAGAACGTTGTTCTTTCGTTGGTTATTGAATCTTTTTCTCATGTCGCCTTCTCCTTGGCACTCCCCTCCTAGGGATCCAAATGAGGGACTAGTCCGGAATCTTTTGCCAATGGAGAGACCATCACACCACCTTTCCAATTACAGGCCACATGTCCTGTGGATGCACGTTATGTGTCCTTAGTGAAGTGGTTTCTGTTGCCTTTTGCATCCTCATTCCGTTGAGCATTGCTGATTCTTCTGCCTTTTGGGACAGTTTCCCATCCCAAAAGCAAGAGAGTGCTCTGAACATCTGTCTACTCCGCCGCCCTCCTTGAAAAGGCCATGGGCTGAATGAGGCTGATTCTTTATTTCGGAAGTCATTATTTCTGATGATTTTTGTTCAGTATTTAAGCAGTGGTCCTGTTTGAACCCGGACGAAGGACATTTTGAATACTAATGAAGGACTCTATCCCTAGTCCACTGTCGTGTTCCTCATAAGCTACCCATTTCTGTAGTCAATGATAATGCTAAGCGACGCATGAGATTGTGTAAAGAGTGATGTCACTGGACAGTGGATGACTGGGAATGAGTAATGTGATGTAATGAATCATATTATACCCTGTGGCCGAATGCCTTTTGAACGTCAACTGTGATTACATGTAGTGCCTACACTCAAGTAAAAAGGAAGTATGGGGCTGTTCATGATTAGCATGTGGTCCCTGTACTGCACTTAAAAAGACGCTAAATGCGGAAGGATATAACACATTTTACAGCACTGTACACTGCATGCAGTAGAGGAACATTTCGGAGATGCTAGCCGTGTCGTAAAACATCATCTGTGAGGCAATGGCTTATGGACGATGACACTCCTGAACGGGAGTGGGCTGTTGCTCAGTTACACCGCATACAGATATCTATAGGCGCTGTAACTGTTCGTTTGCATATTTTAGACATGGTTTCTGCATTTTCGGAAATACCATTCTTTACTGTTATTGAGATGGGTTCCGTCCCGAAACTAGCCATCGAGTGAATAAAAAAATTGAAATTTCCAACTATGGCTGTTATTTTGTTGTACTGTTTTATTTCCGTAATTGCATCTTTGATGTATAGATTGAACAGTAAGAGCAAACAACTACGTCCCTGTTTTATTACCACTGTAATCCGAGAACTTCGCTTTTGATCTAATATTCTCATTATTCACTCTCGCTCCTTCTGGTATATTACCAAATGTAACGGGCTTCACGGCTAGCATCATGTATCTACGGTTCAACGACGTCTGTGGCGTGGCGGCCATCGTCGTCGTCGTCATCTTCAATGATTATGCCTTGTGGCCCGATCCATTCCTTTAAGGTACGTTGGGTTATGTTGTATGCAGCATTAGTTATCTTAGTAATAGACTTACGCTGGATATGGTCTTTCCAGTTCAGTCAAATGGCTCTGAGCACTGTGAGACTTAACATCTGAGGTCATCAGTCCCCTAGAACTTAGAACTACTTAAATCTAACTAACCTAAGGACATTACACACATCCATGCCCGAGGCAGGATTCGAACCTGCAACCATAGCGGTCGCGCTCTTCCAGACTGAAGCGCCTAGAACCGCTCGGTCACAACGGCCAGCCGGTATTTTTCGATCATATTTGTAATGGGTTAGTTATTGTCTAATATTGGTATATATTTTGTGGTTCAATAATAAATATCCTGCTACATATCGGAGGAACTTCATCTCTGATGTTTCGATTCGTTGAAACTGGTCAGATGTTAGGGTCTAGCATTCGCTAACATACAGCAGGAAAGGCAACGCTATTTCTCTGCAAGGTTTAATTATTTTTTAAAGTACGTTCTATGATTTCATAGAAACATCTGGTCATTTTTAGCTTTGACTTGAGAAATTTAAGATTACACCCTAACTGTTTCAACTCTCTTACTTCTTCGATTGTTTGCCCATAAATAACAATTGTTGCTCTTATTGGTACTTATCCTTGAAATGTCATCACTTTTGTTTCATCAGTGGTTATTCTCACTCCGTATTTCGCAGAAATTTGAGTTACCATATGTGCTGCAATTTGAACCTTTTCGTCAGATTCTCTTTTCGTCAGATTCTCTTTTCGTCAGATTCTCTTTTCGTCAGATTCTCTTTTCGTCAGATTCTCTTTTCGTCAGATTCTCTTTTCGTCAGATTCTCTTTTCGTCAGATTCTCTTTTCGTCAGATTCTCTTTTCGTCAGATTCTCTTTTCGTCAGATTCTCTTTTCGTCAGATTCTCTTTTCGTCAGATTCTCTTTTCGTCAGATTCTCTTTTCGTCAGATTCTCTTTTCGTCAGATTCTCTTTTCGTCAGATTCTCTTTTCGTCAGATTCTCTTTTCGTCAGATTCTCTTTTCGTCAGATTCTCTTTTCGTAAGCTGACCAGGAAATAGCATCGGCAGATTGGTTGGTTTATTTGGGGGAGGGGACCAAACAGCGATGTCATCGGTCCCATCGAATTAAGAAAGGATGGAGAAGGAAGTCTGCCTGCCTTTCCAAGGAACCATTCTGGCATCTGCCTAAAGCGATTTAGGGAACTCACGCCTATTAATAATATATGTATCCCCCCTCCCCCTTTGCTTTAATGAGCTTCTGAACATGTTGTGGCATAGATTCGACTAGGTTAGAGCAAATGTTTCGTAGTTCGCTGTCCTGAAACCACACTTTTACCAAATTTAGTAACACGCAATTTTTTTGTTGAAGAATCCATTTTACCAAGAAGCCTTTTCGCAATACTCCACAAATTCTCGATGGGATTTAAGTTTGGTGATTTACCATGCTACTGAAGCACATTAATATTGTTTTCTTCTACGAATGTCTTGACTGCTTTAAAAATGTGACACGGGTACGGATCATGTGGATATGTTCCTCCAGCATCTGCAAAGATCTTTTGGAAAGGCAGAGTGCTGAGGATTTTTCAAGTGTTTGGCTGGATTCGTCATGCCATCAACTGGAACTAGTGCCCCTTGGGGCGGAGAAATCCATAACATTTTTTTAGGGAGCGTATTTTACAGCCTGTTCAAGATGCTCAGCTCTTACCGCCTCAGAGAGGCTTCTCCGGACAATTCTTGCTCTGTAATCTTGGACAATAACATGTGCCACTTCGCTGATAATTACACGGTTCCAGTCATTGGAGATCAAACATTTATATACTTTGGCTGATGCCAGACTTTTTTCTTCATGTTAACAGTTGCTTCTTTACTGGCTTTCATGCCTTCCTGTCACGTTTAAGAAGCCTACGCAGAATAGTTGAAGAATCAGTTGCAGCTCTAGTGCCCAGTAAATACCTCTGAAGGTTCTCACTTGTTTTTTGAGGACGAATTCTACTGTATGTAATTAGAGTTTCGTCAGTTCTATGGGTGGTTTTTCATTTTCGTGACATATGCCTTTTCTCCTCAAGGACAATGAGGCATCATCACTACATGCTCTAATAAGTCTTGAAACACTACATTTTCCCACAGCAACAACACAAATGGCTCTAAGCGCTATGGGACTCAACTGCTGAGGTCATAACTCCCCTAGAACTTAGAACTACTTAAAACTAACTAACCTAAGGACATGACACACATCCATGCCCGAGGCAGGATTCGAACTTGCGACTGTAGGAACTACACAGGCAATGCCTCTTAGAGTCATAGGTGTATGATCATGAAGACCAACTATTTTTGCCCGCTTCTTAGGTGAAATGTCCATTTTAATACAAACTCTACCTGTCAAGAACAGAGAAATAACACTATACGCACAAGCACCCATCTGAAATGGAGGGGGACCTATAATTTTTGTTCAGTCAAAGCAACAATAGACCGTCTCAACAACTGGGCGGATAAAACTGTTTACAGGTAACCTACTTCAATTCCTTCTAAAATGTTAATTTGTCCCAAATTAATTTGCGGACTACTCTACACTGAGGTGATAAGTCATGGGATAGCTATATGTATACAGATGGCGGTAGTATCACGTACAAAGCGTATAAAACAGTAGTACGTTGGCGGAGCTGTCACTTGAACTCAGGTGATTCATGTGAAAAGACTTCCGAATTTATTATGGCCGCACGACGGGGTGGAATGGTAGTTGGAGCTAGACACGTGGGACATTCCGTTCCGGAAATCGTTAGGTAATTCAGTATTCCGAGATGCACAATATTTAGTGTGTGTCGAGAATACCCTATTGCAGGCATTACCCTTCACCACGGACAATGCAATGGGCGACGGTCTTCACTTAACGACTGAGAGAAGCGGTGTTTGCGTAGAGTTCTCAGTGTTAACAGACAAGCACCACTCCGTGATATAACGGCATAAATCAATGTGAAACGTACGAGGAGCGTATCCGTTACAGTAGTGCAGTAAAATTTGACGTTAATAGACTATGGCAGCAAATGGCTGACGTGAGTGCCTTTGCTGACAGCACGATTTCGCCTGCAGTGCCTCTCCTGGGCTTGTGACCATTTCGGTTGGACCATAGATGACTGGAAAACCGTGGCCTTATTATATGAGTTCCTGTTTCCGTTGGTAAGAACTGATGGTGAGCTTCGAGCGTGCCACAGACCCCACGAAGCCATGGACGCAAGGAACTGTGCATGCTGGTGGCGGCTCCATAATGGTATGGGCTGTGTTTACATCGAACTGACTGGGTGCTCTGGTCCAACTGAACGGATCATTGACTGGAAATGGTTACGCTCGGGTACTTCGAGAACGTTTGCAGTCATTCAAAGACTTGATGTTCCCTGTGACTGAGGAAGTCGGGATGAGGAGGTACACTTAGCACGGAAGGTAAAGGCCCCTATAATATCACTCCTTAAACACAACAACTACCAAATCAAAAAATTTATTCAAAGACAATATTTACAAAACAGCTAAGAGACAATCAACAAGTGGCCACCTTAAGACAATACCAAAATATCACAGATAGCCTGCTTCTCAAACAAGGCAGCAAATTATAATTACCAACTCTCACATAAAGAGATGAGCCACAGAGATTTCAATACTGAAAGGAACAATAAATTACAATCAGAAAGTGATTTAAAGAAAAGTGTCACAGATAATTTATTTAAAGGAGCAATAATTTGGAATATGAAAGTGATTTATGAAACTCACACCAGTTCGTTAAGAACCCAAATAACGGAAACAGTACAAGAAATTAAAATTTAATACAATTCATTCCCAAGCAAATAATATATATGAAACACGTTGAATGTGCACCAAATGGGCAGTGGCGCCTGGCTGCCCTGGGCAAAAGGTGGCTTAACTTAAAATGCCAGAAGCAGCAGACCATCCGTCCAAAACACCTAAACCCAGGGACTCAACCGGGAGTCACTTCCCATTGGACGTCAGGTCACAGCTTCTGTGCACCGAAGCAGAACGTGGCGCCACTCCCACACACCCCAATTCGCAGAAAACTGGAACACAAACAGACCGCAAAAGACACGGCAAACACCTGCCAAACATCGATTAATATAAGTTAAGAGATCAATAAACAACAAATAAGTACTAATAAACAGTACTAATACTGAGTGCATTCAAATAAATGCACGCGTATAAAATTGTACGTACAACTGATTGCCTTTTACTGAATACGAGGCTTTACTAATAATTGAGTGCTTTCAAATAAATGCACTTATATTAAGGAACTACGTACAAATGACTAGCATTATAGAATACGAATCTTTACTAATTAACTGAGTAGTGCTTTCAATAGGAGTGACCCAAATTTTACAGCACTATACAAGGTACGTCGATTTGATGGCAATCAAAATACACTGAAAATCTCATACAGACAATACATAAACTTCTGGATACTGCCTCCCCCCACCCAAAAAAAAAAAAAAAAAAAAAAATTGGCAGCGATGGTGAGTCAATTGGACTTGTCATGAGCAAAAATTTTTCTATAATCTATTTAGTTTACTAAGTCTACAGTCACAGAGTATATACATATATATAACATTGCCGGCCGGTGTGGCCGAGCGGTTCTAGGCACTTCAGTCTGGAACCGCGTGACCGCTACGGTCGCAGGTTCGAGTCCCGCCTCGAGCATGGATGTGTGTGATGTCCTTAGGTTAGTTAGGTTTAAGTAGTTCTAGGGGACTGATGACCACAGATGTTAAGTCCCATAGTGCTCAGAGCTGTTTGAACCATTTTGAACTGATGACCAAAGTAGTTAAGTCCCATAGTGCTCAGAGCCATTTGAACCCTTTTTTATATAACATTATTGATTAATAATATAGTACAGAACGTATTAAGAAATGAAATAGAGTGCACACGCACTGAGTACAGAACACATTAAGAAACGACATAAAGTGCACACGCACTGTATAAGTCTTTAGCGTCTTTACGAGCAATCCATCGAAATTACATCTGCTCGAGTGCGCTAGTCCTTAGTCATGGACGTCTTACAGTGTATACCGATCTTGGCACATTGAAATTACTGTTTGTAATTTCATACTAATCTTGACTGAGCACGTAGTTAAAGAACATCAAGAGTATGTAATTTAATAGAACTTCAATTTTCTTTCCAATTCTACGAAAAAGTTATTTAGGTTGTTAAATATAAACGGGCTACCCTGTAAAAGGCCCCAGGAGTAGACAACATTCCATTAGAACTACTGACAGCCTTAGGAGAGCCAGGCCTAACAAAACACTGCCATCTCGTGAGCAAGATGTATGAGACAGGCGAAATTCCCTCAGACTTCAAGAAGAATATAGTAATTCCAATTCCAAAAGAAAAGCAGGTGTTGACAGATGTGAAAATTACCGAACTATCAGTTTAATAAGTCACAGCTGCAAAATACTAACGCGAATTCTTTACAGACGAATGGAAAAACAGGTAGAAGCTGACCTCAGGGAATATCAGTTTAGATTCCGTAGAAATATTGTAACACGTGAGGCAATACTGACCTTACGACTTATCTTAGAAGAAAGATTAAGGAAAGGCAAACCTACGTTTCTAGCATTTGTAGACTTAGAGAAAGCTTTTGACAATGTTGACTGGAATACTCTCTTTCAAATTCTGAAGGTAGCAGGGATAAAATACAGGTAGCGAAAGACTATTTACAATTTGAACATGAAGCAAATGCCAGTTATAAGAGTCGAGGGGTGTGAAAGGGAAGCAGTGGTTGGGAAGGGAGTGAGACAGGGTTGTAGCCTCTCCCCGATGCTATTCAATCTGTATATTAAGCAAGCAGTAAAGGAAACAAAAGAAAAGTTCGGTGTAGGTATTAAAATCCACGGAGGAGAAATAAAAACTTTGAGGTTTGCCGACGACATCGTAATTCTGTCAGAGACAGCAAAGGACTTGGAAGAGCAATTGAACGGAATGGACAGTGTCTTGAAAGGAGGGTATAAGATGAACATGAAAAAAGCAAAACGAGGATAATGGAATGTAGTCGAATTAAGTCGGGTGACGCTGAGGGAATTAGATTAGGAAATGAGACACTTAAAGTAGTAGAGGAGTTTTGCTATTTGGGGAGCAGAATAACTAATGATGGTCGAAGTAGAGAGGATATAAAATGTAGACTGGCAATGGGAAGGAAGGCGTTTCTGAGGAAGAGAAATTTGTTGACATCGAGTATAGATTTAAGTGTCAGGAAGTCTTTTCTGAAAGTATGTGTGTGGAGTGTAGCCACCTATGGAAGTGAAACATGAGCGATAAATAGTTTACACAAGAAGAGAATAGAAGCTTTCGAAATGTGGAGCTACAGAAGAATGCTGAAGATCAGATGGGTAGATCACATAACTAATGAGGAGGTATTGAATAGAATTGGGGAGAAGAGGAGTTTGTGGCACAACTTGACTAGAAGAAGGGATCGGTTGGTAGGACATGTACTGAGGCATCAAGGGATCACCAATTTGGTACTGGAGGGCAGCGTGGAGGGTAAAAATCGTAGAGGGAGACCAAGAGATGAGTACACTAAGGAGATTCCGAAGGATGTAGGCTGCAGTAGGTACTGGGAGATGAAGAAGCTTGCACGGGATAGAGTAGCATGGAGAGCTGCATCAAACCAGTCTCTGGACTGAAGACAACAACAACGATAACAACAAGCCTGTACAGACGTGATGCTGCTTTTGGTTATATCTGTATTGCTTTCGTATTCCGGGTGTGTTCCTCGCCGGCCGCTTGAGCCGGGGTGAGGCTGAGTATGTGTCGGAACGCGGCGAGGTGGGGTGTGCGGCCGGCGGCCCGCCTGCTGTAGCCCACCATTATCCAGTGGGCAGTATTCACGAGGCACGGCGGCGGCGGTAATCAGGGAGGCAGAGACGGGCTAGCAATCCGCCCTCGGGGGCGGCGCCGCCACCGCCGGCGGCGGGCCGAGGCTAATCCAATCTTCCGGGCCGGCGCGCCGCCCTCGCGATTGTCTTCCAGAGGCGAGGCGCTCACAGGCAGGCAGCTCGGCCCTGCTCGTTACGGCGCGCAGCCAATTCCCGCGATCGGTCGCGCCGCCCGCTGACCGGTGCGGAGGGGCGTCGCGCAGCCCGGAGCACCGTACAATCGCGTGTCCACTCCAGCGCGGCCTTCACCGACTGCGCTATGCTCGGCAAAGTTCGCCCCGCTGGGACACTACAGCGGCAGAGCAGAGCAGGGCAGGGCAGTTAGCCGAAGCAGCGTCGCTCCACTCCCCCACACTGGCTGGGCACTCCTTGGCCTGTCCTGTGCAACGCATCTACAGGGTCTCAGAAGAGTAATAGTGTATTATAAAATGGCTGTAGATGATTTATTTCATTATTTCATTGGTAAATACACTACCGGCCATTAAAATTGCTACACCACGAAGATGACGTGCTACAGACGCGAAATTTAACCGACAGGGAGAAGATGCTGTGATATGCAAATGATTAGCTGTTCAGAGCATTCACACAAGCTTGGCGCCGGTGGCGACACCTACAACGTGCTGACATGAGGAAAGTTTCCAATCGATTTCTCATACACAAACAGCAGTTGACCGGCGTTGCCCGGTGAAACGTTGTTGTGATGCCTCGTGTAAGGAGGAGAAATGCGTACCATCACGTATCCCACTTTGATGAAAGTCGGATTGTAGCCTATCGCGACTGCGCTTTATCTTATCACGACATTGCTGCCCGCGTCGGTCGAGATCCAATGACTGTTAGCAGAATATGGTATCGATGGGTTCAGGAAGGTAATACGAAACGCCGTGCTGGATCCCAACGGCCTCGTATCACTAGCAGTTGAAACCTCCCCTTAGAAAAATTTACGAATGATTGTGCTGATAAACCCCTTACGTTATTTGATTTTCAAATTTCTAGCGCAACGCAATCTGACTTTCAATAATTCCAGCAAAAGAATGGCCCTGACTAACAACAACCTATACCTTTCATGAAGCACTTACCTCACAAAAATCTTCGTTACTCGAACTACTGCAATACAGCGAGCGCCAATACTGCCAGCTAAATAAAAGATCTTAACTACCGAAGGCACTAACTACTGATAGGCATAGTTAGAAAATGAAAGATTTTGATAGAGAACAAACAATGTATTTACCTTAAAAATGTTCAAAAGTCATCATATATATATATAATCAGTTCATGATATCCAATATTACAAATTTACTCTTTCTGATGGAAACAGGTCCAGAGGGAGGTGGATACGTTTCGACATGCGGTTCATAGGATGTCTGCTCACACTGACTTGTATCTGCAGGCTGATGGTTGTCACCATCCATCTCAAAGTGAAGAGATACTTCGTACCTTGGTTCACAGGGCCCATCTCTAAGACACCTTTCGTCAGAATGGTTATAAGGACATATCAGACGTGCGTTGCGCTGCCGTCCAACGGTGCACCCCGTGAGTGACGGTAACACCGTGGTGGCACCAAAGTCTACGGTGTTTATATCTTAAGCAGGGAGCATTTCGAACAGAATTAGTCATATTTTGTGGAAATACGTGAGGTGTGTTTTTGGACCACCATCTACGATCAGGGTCCTTTTAAAAACCGTAACGAATGACATTGGTTTGGGTAAGGCAGGTGTCTACCGTATTCCTTGCAGTTGTGGCATGCCATACAATGGCCAGACTATCAGGACTGTGGGGAACTGGCGTACTGAGCATAATTGTCGTACACATTTACAACAGCTGAGCAAATCCGCCACTGCAGGATATTGTCTTGGCGTCGGTTACCCTATGGAATGTAACAACACGGAGATCTGGTATGCACTTCCAGCTACTGTGATAGTGTTACCTAGGAAGCTGTTAAAATTAAATTACCAATTAACGTTATAGATAACGATGGTGGCTTTTGTTTCAGTTCTAGATGGAATCGTGCTCTCTCCCTTGTCAGTGAACAGTGGGACAGAGTTCATGCTACCGCACACGTTGGTTATTAATTTCTCTATCCATAACTTCCGACGAAGGTCGTCCTGGGTTTGTGTTGTCGCCACTGTTTATACTGTGTGTGAGTGTTATTTTCCCGGAGTTCTCTGGAAACATAAAATTTAAGTTTCCTTGCACAGCACTTACTTGCTGCAGTTTTCCCTTGAAAAGAGGAGCGTGCTCATGTCGAAATATCAACGGTTGTCGACGACGTCACCCGGCTATATTCTCAAAACTTATTTAAACATTGTATATGCCTGGAGAAATTCAGATCTGACAACAACGTAATTGTTTTTATGTGCTGTTAAAATTCACAAATTTGTTAGGTAAATGAGGCCAGTAGGTAAAATAAGATCGGGTGTGGGAAATAATTCGTGCAAACGCAAATTTTTGTACAGTGATAGGAGAGAGTGCTCTGAACAATATACAAGAAATCCTGATCGCTGGGAGCTGAATGTGGGAATGAGGATGCGTTTGAAGGTCTATTTTGTACACTACTGGCCATTAAAATTGCTACACCAAGAAGAAATGCAGATGATAAACGGGTATTCATTGGACGAATATATTACACTAGAACTGAAATGTGATTACATTTTCACCCAGTTTGGGTACATAGAGCCTGAGAAATCAGTACCCAGAACAACCACCTCTGGCCGTAATAACGACCTTGATACGCCTGGGCATTGAGTCAAACAGAGCTTGGATGGCGTGTAAAGGTACACCTGCCCATGCAGCTTCAACACGATACCACAGTTCGTCAAGAGTAGTGACTGGCGTATTGTGACAAGCCAGTTGCTCGGCCACCATTGACCAGACGTTTTCAATTGGTGAGAGATCTGGAGAATATTGCTGGACAGGGCAGCATTCGAACAGTTTCTGTATCCAGAAAGGCCCGCACAGGACCTGCAACAACGGTCCTGCATTATCCTGCTGAAATGTAGGGTTTCGCAGGGATCGAATGAAGGGTAGAGTCACGGGTCGTAACACATCTGAAATGTAATGTCCACTGTTCAAAGTGCCGTCAATGCGAACGAGAGGTGATCGAGACATGTAACCAATGGCACCCCATACGATCACCCAGGGTGATACGCCAGTATGGCGATGACGAATACACGCTTCCAATGTGCGTTCACGTCGATGTCGCCAAACACGCATGCGACCATCATGATGCTGTAAACAGAACCTGGATTCATCCAAAAAAATGAAGTTTTGCCATTCGTGCACCCAGGTTCGTCGTTGAGTACACCATCGGAGGCGCTCCTGTCTTTGATGGAGCGTCAAGGGTAACCGCAGCCATGGTCTTCGAACTGATAGTCCATGTTGCTGCAAACGTCGTCGAACTGTTCGTGCAGATGGTTGATGTCTGGCAAACGTCACCATCTTTTGACTCAGGGATCGAGACGTGGCTGCACAATCCGTTACAGCCATGCGGATAAGATGCCTTTCATCTCGACTGCTAGTGATACGAGGCCGTTCCATATTCTGCTAACAGTCAGTGGATCTCGACCAAATGGAGCAGCAATGTCGCGATACGATAAACCGCACTCGCGATAGGTTACAATCCGACCTTTATCAAAGTCGGAAACGTGACGGTACGCATTTCTCCTCCTTACACGAGGCATCACAACAACGTTTCACCAGGCAACACCGGTCAACTGCTGTTTGTGTATGAGAAATCGGTAGGAAACTTTCATCACGTCATCAGGTTGTAGGTGTTGGCACCGGCGCCAACCTTGTGTGAATGCTTTGAAAAGCTAATGATTTGCATATCATAGCATCATCTTCCTGTCGGTTAAATTTCGCGTCTATAGCACGTCATCTTCCTGGCGTAGCAATTTTAATAGCCAGTAGTGTATGTTTATCTTAAATAACTCGAAAACTACGGCCTCCAGTGAAACGTATCTCAGTACAAAATTTAACTACATTAAATTTCCTACAAAAAGGTCCTGTTCATTTTTTGTATGGAGGACTAATAGTTGGTGCATAGCGAGCGAGTGAATATGAAAATCTCACGCATGGTTTTTGAAGGCCAGATATAGCATTGCATGTTGCATAAAACGACGTAGGTAGGGACAGCTTAATCACCATGTATCAATCATTTGGTTTGGATTTCTGCAGTCATTGCGTGTGTATGCGTCATTTTGCTCCAAGGTCATACTGGCACCGAAACAGCAAACATCTGGCTGCCAGGCCAGGCGTGCGCTCCGCGCTCGGAATTTCTTCCATCTCCCCCGCTCCCTTCCCTTTTTCTTTTTGTCCCTCGGCGAGACCTTGTTCTTAGGTTTTCTGCAGTGCAGACGGTTGCCGTGTGAGGAGCTGCTCACAGCAATTGAAAAAGATGGCCGGTGTCCTGGCTGTTCAACACCGAGCACAGATTGCTGGACGTTATGGAGGGTGGAACTTTGTCGCTCTGTTGCAGACTTGATGACGTACTCACAGTGGTGTGAATGTCACAGTTCGTCTAGAGACAAGTAGATGTAGCCACAGAAACATAATGATCACAGGCTCGGTAAAAGATACTGGAAAAACTGGTCGTCTATCTAAGTGTCGATATGATAATATAGTGGCGACTGTGCAGGAAATGTTTGTACGCAGCCCTTCGAAGTCAACATTCCAGGCATCATGTGAAAGTGGACTCACAAGGCCCGCAGTATGTCAGATGTTGCATAAAGAATTTGATTACCGAACGTGGGGACCTTATCACGAGCACCAGCTTTCACTGGAAGACTGTGATCATGGAATGGAGTATGGGGCGTCAACGCTGGGTTGGCACGAAGATTAGCCTTAATTGTTTAGTAACATTCTCTGGAGTGACGAGGCCGCATTCTCATGTGGAAGGTTTTATCAGCTGACACAGTTGCCATAAATAGGGGGAAGGAATGCTGGTCTGCTGTTACGGTGGAGAAGATTGAGTCTCGTCCAAAAGTGGCTGTAGTATCTGATAACTGGCACAAATTTTTTCCCACCATTTATTCTGCTCCACACAATGAACGCAGAACGTTACCTCTAGACGCGAGAGAATTATGTTTAGCCCACAGTATCTGCATGAGACAACATCGAAGACATTACTATTATGCAAGATGGAGTACCACTTCACTTACTATATGTTATGCGTGCGTTGTTGGACGAGTAGTTTCTAGGACGTTGGCTGCGAAGACGCTGACCTCATGAATAACCTGCAAGAAGTCCAAGAAGTCCAGACCTGACACCATTTGACTTTTTTACAAGGTTGGGCGAAATGTGATGTGTACCATGTGAAATAGCGCATAATAGAATAGGAAGCACGACTTCGGGACGTTATCAGCTATATCCCATGCGACTTCCTCCACACTGTTAATTATAACCTCGTCTTTTGATGCGATTGGCCGACGTCACATGCGCCTACATTGTATTTTAACGAGTGCATCCACACTGCTAAATAACAGTGTGTATATGATATTAATTTCAACAAATTAGCCAAATAAATGCAGGATATTGAAACGCCCGCTAAACCCGCTGTGTAGAAGGAGTAATTAGGATTGTGGAAAAGGCCAAATAAGGTTGGGGTCAAAATGGTTCAAATGGCTCTGAGCACTATGGGACTTAACTTCTGATGTCATCAATCTCCTAGAACTTAGAACTACTTAAAACACACCCATGCCCGAGGCAGGATTAGAACCTGCGACCGTAGCGATTGCGCGGTTCCAGACTGTAGCGCCTAGAACCGCTCGGGCACTCCGGCCGGCGGTTGGGGTCAGTTTCACCTTTTAATTGTAATTTATTGTAGTTTAATAACACATTTACAACCAAGCGGCACATTGCCGAACCTTTACCAAATGCAACTCTTTCACGGCTGAAGGCCTCCAGACAAGAAATCTTAACAAATCAACAAGATAAAAATCCAATTAAACTAGCAATAAAATAATTTGAAAAAATTTTCACAGCTAGGTCGAAAGCCTCAAAGCAAAGTAGGTAGAACAAACATATGCAAGGTGCAATACAAATAGCTGAAGGCCACAATTAAGTTTCAAAATTTTAAAATATATTACCATAATCTTTTAAACGTAGAAGGCCGCAGTGTTTAAGCATGAAAGATAATGTTAAGAATAAGGTTGCAAGACTGAAAGCCCACAATTAATTTTGCAAAATTCTGAAAAAAAAGGAAAATACCATAAGCTGTAAATTTTAAGTAGCTGAAAACAGATAATTAAACACCTGCGGAAAATACAATAAAGACAACGGCACATAGAAGTCTCCGGGCAGGTCGGTCTGCCCTTGTTCACTTAGGCGAGACAGGTGGTCAGCCCAACTACACTTGATCCGTCGGAACCCAACCAGGGGACAGCCACGGACCGACCGACACAACGACTTGCTTCCCGTCAATCAGTACATGAGAACTCAAACAGAAAAGGTTAGAAACGTGATAACCCACAGTGGCGTATGTAATAACTGTCAAAATTACACGCCATGTTGGACATCCACAACAGGTGAGGAAAGGACGCTGCCTGAAATTACGTTAGTGGCTAGGGCAGGTAACCGGAACACTAACGGCCACTAAGCAGAAAATTCCACTGGTACACTTGAATTTGAAACACAGTAATATAGTTAACTTCACCCAAAAGAACACTGCCTGGATTTACGTCAGTGCCCAGAGCAGGTAACCAGGACACTAAAGGCCACAAGGCAGAAAATTCCCCTGGTGCACTTGAATAGTAGTCAACCAAAACAGTTAATTGCACTGCATGGCTGCTAAATTTCAGCAGTAGGAACACTTGGTGTTGCTCACAGGAAAACCTCCCCAACAGCAAACCACCGAAACGAACCACCACAATACGAGTGGACGTGGCTTGGGTAGTTGAAACCGCTACTCAACTTTGACGTCCTGAGTTGGTGAACCACGAAGCTCGTAGCGACCGGACAGTTCCACACACGCTCCGACACTGCGCAGGGACCACCAGCGGACCCAGCCGACTGCACCGCACAGAGATATCTTCCTTCGTCCGCAACAACCGACCGACTGCCTGCAGAACGCCGACAACATCTAAAATAGTCGTCAGTGGCTTGAACGATACCCAGCAATAACTAAGCACGCACGAAGACAAATCAGGAGTCGATGTACACACACACACACACACACACACACACACACACACACACACACACACACACCCGACTCATGAACGATCGGTGAGCCAAAACGCGTCGTCCGGTAGGACGACCCACCGACGATCCACCAAGACCGTGGTCCAGCTCAAGTGATGCGTGGTGGCAATGGTCGGGCAAGCCATGTCGACGCAGACCTCACTGCTGCTCCAACCCGACTGCACTAGTTCTGCATTGCAACTCCCCGACTGGCAGATCCAGACGCGTTCCAACTGACTGCAAACCCGAACCCGCAACCCGAACTCCACTTACGACAAACAACGACGGGGAAGTAATAGCAGTCAAGCAAAGATACTACGAGAGGGGACATATCGATACGCGGTTCTAACGCCGCTCAAGTCAGACGAAGCAGCAACTCTGTGACAGTACCAATTAACATAGTAAGATGGAAGTACGTTAAAAATAGGGTGTAAAATACATGATGGCGGGAACACGAACCACACACGGCTCGGATTTATTCGCCTTTTACAAACCTTTCCAGACACTTGGTACACACATTCTCCACGAGTTACCATACGGTGCATGGCGGAGCGTACCCCATACCATTGTTAGTCAATCCCTTTTCCGTTCCACTCCCAAATGGAGAGGCGTAAAAACGACTGTCGCTATAGCCTACATATGCACTAGAGAAAAACGACGCGCCACAATGGAATTACCCGAATGGGACGGAAATCAGTACATGTGATGTACGTGTACCGACAAACAAATGAGTAAAATTTCATAAAAATTGGATCATCCATTTAACCGAGCGAGGTGGCGCAGTGGTTAGACACTGGACTCGCATTCGGGAGGACGACGGTTCAATCCCGCGTCCGGCCATCCCGATTTAGGTTTTCCGTGATTTCCCTAAATCACTCCAGGCAAATGCCGGGATGGTTCCTCTGAAAGGGCACGGCCGACTTCCTTCCCCATCCTTCCCTAATCCGATGAGACCGATGACCACGCTGTCTGGTCTCCTTCCCCAAACCAATCAATAAATCAACCAACCATCCATTTAAGAGAAAAAGCTTCACAAATTCAGCAACTCAGTAACGCGCTGGTCCACCTCTGGCCTCTGTGCAAGCAGTCATTCGGTTTGACATGGATTGACAAAGTCATTGGATGCCCCCAGAGGCACATTGTGCCAAATTATAATTGATGCTTAGTTCGTCGAAATCCCAAGATAGATAGAGGGCCCTGCCCATAATGCTCCAGACGTTCTCCACTGGAGAGAGGTCAGGCAACCTCGCTGGCCAAGGTGCGGTTTGGCATGCACAACTACAAGCAGTAGAAACTGTGGCCGAGTTCGGGCGGGTATTATACTGCTGAAATGCAAGTGCAGGATGGTTTGCCATGAAAGGCAACAAAACGAAGCCTAGAATATCGTCGACTTATAGCTGTCCTGTAAGGGTGTGGCGGATGACAACCAGAGGGGTCACCGCAGACAATCGGTCCTGGTTGTCAGGTCCTATGGCGAGTGACAGTCAGAGTCCCACCACTGTCCGCGGCGATCCAGGCAAGTCTTCAGCCTGGAAACTCTTTGGAGTGGGATTGTCTTCAGCTAGAAAATAAGCTCCGATGATCAACGGAGACGTGTCCGGAGATGTTCCGGACAGTGGTGGGTTGCCAGCCTGACTGTTCCCCGGCATATGGCCCGAAAACGAGGAGTAATGGTCTGGGGTGCCATTTCGTTTCATAGCAGAATCCCTTTAGTTGTCATCCGTTGCACCCTTACAGAACAGCAGTACGTCGACGATATTCTACGATCCGTTTTGTTGCCCTTCGTGGTGAGCCAGCCGGGGCTTACTTTTTAGCACGATAATGCGCATGTGCGCACGGTCGCTACTGTATGTCTTCAGGCTTGCCGAACACCACCTTGGCCAGCAGGGTAGTCCGATCTCTCCTCAATTGAGAACGTTGGAGCGTTATGGGCACGACCCTCGAACCAACTCGACATTCTGGTGATCTAACGCGTCAATTGGACATAATTTCGCACGATATCCCTCAGGAGTACGTCTAACAACTATGGCTCTGAGCACTATGGGACTTAACAGCTGTGGTCATCAGTCCCCTAAAACTTAGAACTACTTAAACCTAACTAACCTAAGGACATCACACACATCCATGCCCGAGGCAGGATTCGAACCTGCGACCGTAGCAGCCGCGCGGTTCCAGACTGCGCGCCTAAAACCGCGAGACCACCGCGGCCGGCTCTAACAACTATGAATAACGGTTTGCATAAGGACCAAAGTGGGACCAATGCGGTACTAAACTGGTCAGTTTGTGATGCTCTTTCTCTTGAATTAATCGTTCTATTTTTTTATAAAATTCTAATCATTTCTTTCTTTGCGTTTACATGTACATCGCATATACCGGTTTCCATCCCATCCGGATAAATCATTCATGGTACGTCGTTGTATTTATATATTTTTGTCTTGGAGTGTATTCGTCCTGAGGGAATTCAAAAACTGTAGTGCTATCAAATTTTACTAATTTTGTTTTGTTTTTGTGAAATGTGAACGAGAACTCTACCGAAAAACACCCAGTGGTTGTTTGAGGATATCCTCTGAGTGTTTTGTTATGAGGCACACATGATCTCCTGCGGCTCGTTAGAGAGTAATAATGTAATTATAATTTATTCAGTTTGTTACTACAGTCACCCTTGTTTCTGCGAAAATACCCTCACAACAGTGAAGAGGCCTGTAATGTGCAACAGCCGAAACCTACAAAACACAACACAGAGTAATGCAACAGCCCTCAGAGAGGCGCAAAGCTGCTATGACGCGGTTGCGATCGCTGCAGGTTGCAACTCAGCAAATCACAAGTGTTCCGCCGTTCAACTGCACTCAGCGAACCCGTACACAATGTGCAAATGGTTCAAATGGCTCTAACAAGGGAACCTCCCCATCGCACCCCCCTCAGATTTAGTTATAAGTTGGCACAGTGGACAGGCCTTGAAAAACTGAACACAGATCAATTGCGAAAACAGGAAGAAGTTGTGTGGAACTGTGAAAAAATAAGCAAAATATACGAACTGAGTAGTTCAAGGGAAGATAGGCAACATTAAGGACGAAGGGAACACACTAGCGCCGTGGTCTCGTGGTAACGTGAGCAGCTGCGGAAACGGAAGGTCCTTGGTTCAAATCTTCCATCCAGTGAAAAGTTTAATTTTTTTATTTTCAGTTTATGTGACAAACTCGTATGTTTTCATCACTTTTTTGGGAGTGATTACCACATCCACAAGAACCTAAATCGGGCAAGGTAGAAGAATCTTTTTACCCATTCGCCAAGTGTACAAGTTAGGTGGGTCGACAACATATTCCTGTCATGTGACGCACATGCCGTCACCAGTGTCGTATAGAATATATCAGATGTGTTTTCCTGTGGAGGAATCGGTTGACCTATGACCTTGCGATCAAATGTTTTCTGTTCCCATTGGAGAGGCACGTCCTTTCGTCTACTAATCGCACGGTTTTGCATGCGGTCGCAAAACACAGACACTAAACTTATTACAGTGAACAGAGATGTCAATGAACGAACGGACAGATAATAACTATGCAAAAATAATGAAAGTAAAATCTTCAGTCGAGGGAAGACTTGAACCAAGGACTTCTCGTTCTGCAGCTGCTCACGCTACCACGAGACCACGGCGCTCCTAAGCTCACATTGTCCATTATGTTGCTTATGTGGCCCATGGACTACTCAGTTTGAATATTTTGCTTATTTTTTCACAGTTCCACACAACTTCTTCCTGTTTTCTCAATTGATCTGTGTTCAGTTTATCAAGGCCTATCCATTGTGCCAGCTTACAACTAAATCTGAGGGGGGTGCGATGGGGAGGTTCCCTTGTAAGCACCATGGGACTCAACAACTGAGGTCATCAGTCCCCTACACTTAGAACTACTTAAACCTAACCAACCTAAGGACACAACACACATCCATGCCCTAGACAGGATTCGAATCTGCGACTGTCGCAGGCGCGAGGTTCCAGGCTGAAGCGCCTAGAACCGCTCGGCCGCAGCGGCCGGCACACAATGTACATATCTACTGCCTCTTCATCAGTAGATCTACCCACACTGCTGTGCATTGCTGTTAACGGACGACTATCGTTCCCTGGAAAAGGGAGTGGGGGCAAGGAGTACTGAATATAAATTTAAGGGCGAAGAAAAAATTGTCGACTGCACGTATCGTGAGTGGATGCAAGTTTGTTTGCAAAGAGCACAGCGCTTACCGTCGATAATAGCAAAGTTCTGCAGATCTTTTCAGTACAATACAGTTACAATGAGAAATGGGGGTAAAAAATCAAAGGATATGAAAAATCTATGTAAAGCGTCGCTGGAGGCCGGGGGTTTCTTATATCAAAATACTCAACAGAATTTGTGGAAGCTTTTCAATGGAGTTCGGCTTCACACTGAATATCGTTAATTTTTCAGCCAGTGTTGCATATTTTGTACAGTATGACAGATTTAGATCTCCCTGGATCATCTCCCTGGATCATCTTCAAATGTAAAAATAAAGTAAAACAAATATGCACTCTCCATTATTTAAAAAGGCAGTAGCGTATTTTACATAATTGTTGAACGTACCTGTGTGGTTGATTTAGCAATGTGTCGTGTATGCATCGGAACTACACATCAGGATGCTGTAGTATGCAACTGTGGTACCTTTTCGAAACTGATAACTGGTGGTGGGCGGGTAGAGGTGGAAAGGAAAAAGAGGAGGGAGGGGATATAAAGAAGGCAGGGAGGGTAAAGGCTATGCCATGAGCATAAAGGATATACATTCGATAGAACATTACAGTGACTTCTAAAAAAGAAAAGTGAGAGCCTTGAATTCCGCCTCCTCCCGTCACCATCCTCCACCAATGGCCTATTTAAAAGATAGACCACAGTTTCGTATTGCAGTATTCTCATGTGTAGTTCCCATACAGACGTGACAGGTTGCTGATGCAACTACACAGGGAAATTCAAAATAATGTGCAATTTATTTCTACTTTTTGTAAAACAATAGACGGTACATACATAGACGGAAAAAATCGCAACGCCAACAAGGAGTTGTGCAATAAAACTAAAGCTGTCAGGCGTTTCTGCATCTAAAAGATGATGTCTACACATATTTCGTGCTAGTTTCATAAGAGTGGCGCTGGCAGTAATGGTAGTGAGCGTTAGTTACCTTTGAGACTGAACGTGGTCAGTTGATGTTAGTCAAGAATGAAGGCGACAAAGACGCCATTATCAACACCCCACTAAGTTTAAACTAGGTCATGTAATAGGGCTAGAAGAAGCCACTGTGTATGGTTGGTGACAGTGGTGGTCACGGGAATATACGGTCGCAAGAAGACCGGGCTCCAGAAGGCCATGTAGCACTACCGAGAGGAATGACCATCATGTTCGGCCTGTGTCTCTGGATCATCGCCACGCATCTGCAGCAGCAAGCTGAGCCACAGTGACACAACGAACTGACACAAATCGGTTACTTCAAGGACAGCTCCTAGCCAGACACCCTGTAGCGTGCATTCCACTGACCCCAAACCACCGCCATTTGCGAATTCAGTGGTGTCAAGCGAGACCTCACTGAAGGGCAACGTGGAGGTCTGTTGTGTTTTGTGATGTAAGATGGTTCTGTTTCGATGCCAGTGGTTGACATATGTTGGTTGAAAGAGGGCCTGCAACCAGGCTGCCTGCTTCATAGAAAAGGTCAGCGGAAAACAAATCCTGCGTCATCCACAAACAGCATTAACCGGCCCTGTATTGGCCGACCAAGTGCAACCGGCATGGAACTCCTTCCTACAAACTGACATCCGACATATCACAATGCAAGGACGTTTGCATGCTTGCATTCAGCATTCTGGCGATTACACCGGTTATTAGTGTAGCAGCATTTCACATTTGCAACGGCTTATCTCGCGCTTACGTTAACACGTGATCTTCCAATGTTAATCACTTAAATATTTTACGAAGACAAATGTATTCTCGAAATTTCGTTACTAAGAGTTAATTATTAATTATTTTTCGGTGTTGTGATTTTTTCCGTCAGTGTATTTAGTCTTACTTTGGTTTTAGATGTTAAGACGATAGAGGGAGACTGAACAAGTGCATCTGGGATTGAAATATAGCAGATATATGGATTGTAGGAAAAAAACCACTGTGTATATGCTTCCACACGAGTCCTGAATTCCCTTATTTGTCTTCAACGTCCTTATGCGATATGCACAGGGTAATTATAACGCCCATGAAACATTTAAAAAATCAGCACAGATTAATGACCAAGAACGACGTAATGTGAAAGACAAACACTCATTGTTTTTTTACATTGTTTATAAATGCTCTGTGTCTACCCTCCGTCACGCGGCTTGTATCTAATGAGATGTCGGTCGGTGACGCCTGGCACGAAGTCTGCGTTCCAAAACATCCCAAAGGTGATCTGTAGGATTCAGGCCAGTCCATTACAGGGATGTTACTGTCGTGTAAACACTCCACCACAGACCGTGCATTATGAACAGATGCTCGATGGTGTTGAAAGCTGCAATCGCCAGTCCCAAATTGCTCTTAGTGGGAAGCAAGAAAGTGCATGAATGTAGGCCTGTGCTGTGACAGTGCCACGCAAAACAACAAGGGGTGCGAGCCCCCTCCATGAAAAACACGACCACACCATAACACCACCGCATCCGAATTTTACTGTTACTACTACACACGCTGGCTGGCAGATGACTTCACCGGGCATTCACCATACCCACACCCTGCCATCGGTACATTGAGTACCGTGATTCTTTACTCCACACAATGTTTTTCCACTGTTCAATCGTCGAATGTTTACGGTCCATACACCAAGCGAGGCGTCGTTTGGCATTTACCGGTGTGCTGTGTGGCTTATGAGCAGCCGCTCGATCATGAAATCCAAGTTTTCTCACCTCCCGCGTAACTGTCATAGTACTTGCAGTGGATCCTGATGCAGTATGGAATTCCTGTGTGATGGTCTGGGTAGATGTCTGTCTAATACACATTACGACCCTCTTCAACTGTCGGCGGTCTCTGTCAGTCAAAAGACGCGGTCGGCCTGTAGGCTTTTGTGCTGTACGTGTTCCTTCACGTTTCCAATCCACTATCACATCGGAAATAGTGGACCTAGGGATGTTTTTAAGTGTGGAAATCTCACGTACAAGTGACACCAAATCACCTGACCACGTTCGAAGTCCGTTGAGTTCCACGGAGCGCCCCATTCTGCTCTCTCGCGATGTCTATTGACTACAGAGGTCGCTGATACGGAGTAGCTGGCAGTAGGTGGCAGAAAAATTCACCTAATATAAAAACCATATGTTTTTGGGAGTGTCCGGATACTTTTGACCACGTAGTGTATGTTGTAATCTGATCTTTTTGAGACATGTGATGCATATTTCTTCGCTTCTGTAAGATTCTTCCTGTTCTTATTATGTTTATGTGCGTTACAGATATTCGTAGCTCGTTGTCTCTTTAACTCATCACAGTCCTCATGTTACCAGGCATGTTTTCATTTTTTCTTAAGACGATAGTTTCTTCTGCAGTCTGAATAACGTTATTTTCGAAATTGTTCCCAACATTTTTTCCAACTGTATTTTGTAATCGTTTTCTGTAGATATCTTTTACGAGGGTATGTCAGTTATTATCCGCAAAGTATTAATAATTTTTTTTTTGTAATCAAATAGGAAACTTACAAACACATCATTTTTCGTCAAAGCCTCCTTGCGTTTCAACGCACTTGGTCCATCGTTGTACAAGCTTCCTGATGCCCTCATAAAAGAAGGTTCTCGGTTGAGCTGCGAGCCAGGAATGCACCGCTTCTTTCACTGCTTCGTCCGAGGCAAATCGACGGCCCCTTAATGCCTGTTTGAGTGGACGAAACAAGTGGTAGTCAGAAGGGGCAAATCGGGACTATATGGAGGATGATCCAGTACTTCAAATTTGAGTTTCTGGAGCGTTTCAGCAGTGTGGGCAGCAGTATGCGGACGGGCATTGTAGTGCAATAACACAGCACTTTTGACATCAATCCTCGGCGTTTGCTTCGAATTACAGGCTTTAGCCTGGCAATAAGCATCTCACTGTAACGTACACTGTTTATTGTTGTGCCCCTTTCTCCATAATGTTCCAGTAGTGTACCTTGTGCGTCTCAAAAAACCGTAAGAATCAGTTTTCCTGCGGACGGTTGGGACTTGAACTTTTTCTTGCACGGCGAATTTGGATGTTTCCATCCCATACTCTGCCGTTTACTCTCCGGCTCGTAATGATGGGTCCAAGTTTCGTCACCAGTAACGATCCTGTCTAAGAAGTTGTCCCCTTCGTTACCATAGCGATCCCAATGTTTTTTGCAGATGCCAAAGCGCGTTTGTTTATGCAACTGACTGAGTTGTTTTGGAATCCATTTTGCACAGTTATGAAACCCAAGTCTGTTGTGGATGATTTTGGAGGAAAAACCGTGACTAATTTGCAGACGATGTGTCACTTTGTCATTAGTTAATCGTCTGTCTAAGAGAATGATTTCACGTGAACGCTCAATGGTTTCTTCATTTGTGGCGGTAAACGGTCGTCCGGCTCCTTCATTATGCGTAACGGTTGTGCGACCATTTCGGAATTTTTCAATCCATTCGTAGACACTCCGTTATGGCAGAACACTGTTCCCGTAATGTACTGAATGTCTTCGGTGAATTTCGGCCCCTGATGCGCCTTCCGACCACAAAAAACGGATCACTGAACGTTGCTCTTCTTTGGTGCAAATAGACAGCGGAGCAGCCATGATTAACAGCACGGCAGCGATAACGAAACTAACCTAGCAGCTTGAAAATTACAAAGATATAACAACAAATAAACAAAGCATGCGCCATCAACGTAAAACGACAGTACTACCAAAATTTTAAAAAAATAAATAATAATTGACTTACCCTCGTATATGTCAAACTTTTCATGTTAACGTTGATTCTTTTTCATAAATATTGGTCTAATCTGGAATTAAATGATAGACAGGTAGTGGTCTGAATGTAGCAACTTTTACAATGATTACCTCTATTTCCGAGTACCTAGTTATAGTAACGTGATCGAGTTGTCTTTCCCCACAAATCGGATTTAGTGATACACGTTAGTTTTCTGGGTTGTTTTTTGAAGAATGTAAATTTTTATGTTATGTTATTCCGTCTGCATTGGCTTAAGTGTCTTTCTCTGTTTACGTGGCCGGCCGGTGTGGCCGAGTGGTTCTAGGCGCTTCAGCCTGGAACCACGCGATCGCTACGGTCGCAGGTTCGAATCCTGCCTCGGTCATGGATGTGTGTGGTGTCCTTAGGTTAGTTAGGTTTAAGTAGTTCTAAGTTCTAGGCGACTGATGACCTCAGATGTTAAGTCCCATAGGGATCAGAGCCATTTGAACCGTTTGCGTGCTTCTTTTAGGTGCAGGAAAGTTACCTGCTGTTGATCAGTGGTAACGTTATTTGCCGGTTTATGTATTAAAGTCTTCAAGTAGTAATGCGGTATTTTTCGATGGAATATGGGTATTTGAAAAATTTTGCCAAAAAATTTCTGTTTCCTCATTCTGTGTTCTGTTTCTCTCCTCTGCATTTAAAACAGTGTAAACGTTGATTATTTAAATGTAATTGTGGTATGTCTTTCATTTGCTGATTTAAAGCCCGATACTGAGTTTCTTATGATTTTGTTTACAATGAAATCTGTTTCAACTCTTTTTCGTGGTTTTCTCTTAAATATCCTGATTCCTTCTGAATCGGAAGGATGTTCATCAGTGAATCTTGTTTCTTGCAGCGCTGTTGTCACTGTATTTTTTTTCTTTTATAAAGTTTGTTGAAGTTTTCCTATTCTATGAGTGAATTTACATTAAAAGTAGCTGGGTAATTTTCCTTTCTGTGTTTGATTTTATGACTTTGTTGTTTAAGGTAGGTTTCAGAATGCGTCGACTCATTTTTGCACAATCTCATAGGTCCTCATAATCCAATATCTACTTTTCATTTCCTTGGAAATGGGAAACTTGGTACTCCCAAGGAGAAAATCTCTTACAAAGGTAATCTCCATTGATTTCTTACTGAGTGAGTGGAACAAGTTAAGGTTGTTAGCTTTGAGGAACATGTCTTCCATAACACATTTTATATATATTTTTATTTTATTGATTTATTTATTTAACCTGAACTGATTAGGGTCATCACAACCAGTCTTACATCGGACCAGGGTTTCACACATACAGTTTGTTATTTACATCATAATTACCTAGGAAATAACATTTTTTAATATGACAAACAGTATTAAAATGATTTGTTCTCTGAAGTGGCAATGTGAGTAAATAATACTGACTAAGAACTACTAAATTTAATGTTCAACCGGGTGGCGTCGTAATTCATCCACGAGAATTCGGCAAAAAGGTACATTGCCATCTTCAGGTGGTCCCTGACGAATACTGCGCTGGTCCTTTCCGTGTAACGCGGCCGCAGCGGCGGACGGAGACGGTGGAGGGGGAAGCGGCGCCTCGATCCGCACTTTGACTTGCAGTGTCTGCGCTACCGCCCTCGGGCCTCTTTAAGTAAGAAATTGCAGAATGAGGAGGATTGCCTAAGCATTTTGATGTTTTCATCATCCATAGTATGCTCAGTTTTTGTACTATGGTCGGCCACGTCCGATTTGGTGGTCTAGCATAATTCAGTGTGGCGTATATGTTAACGACACCTCTCTTCTACCGTGCGAACGGTTCCCCCAGTGTATCATTTGCAGCACTGGCAGAAGATTTTCTAACGCCTAGTTTGTGGAGGCCTAGATCGTCCTTCACTGAGCTTAGTAGACTTAAGTTTTTCGCAGGAGTTCGAAATACACATTTTACATTGTGTCGCTCTAGGATCCTGTCAATTTTTCTGGAAGTATTTCCGACGAACAGGCTACACGCCGGTGATTTGTAGTCTCCTTTTTCTTCTTCCTACCGTTGTCTTGGAACAGTCTGTCTGAATGTAAGCCTGCTCTGCTTATTGCTGTACCAATTTCTTCTGAGTGTCGTTTCGAGTTGCTTCAGTTCTGCTGGAAGGCTGTCTTAGTCACAGACGCATCGTGCTCTGTGGAGTGTGCGTAAAACGCCTTCACGCTGGGAGTTATGGTGACTATTGGAGGCATGCAGATACAGATCAGTGTGTGTAGGCTTTCTCTACACACGCGTCCCAGGTTGCCATCAGGGTTCCGTTTCACTAGGACGTCAGGAAAAGGAAGAGCGCCATTCTGTTACACCTCAATGGTAAACTACATGTTGCGATACACGAGTTGAGATATTGGAGAAATTCGCTTAAGCTGTTCCTTCCATATGGCCAAAAGACAAACGTATCATCTAAGTAGCTGTTGAAACAAATCTGTTGTAGATGAACTTGTTCCACTGCCTTTTCCTCGAAGTATATTCATGCATATACGAATGCACCCGTGGTCTAGCCGGCACGGTAGCTCAGCGTGTTCGGTCAGAGCGTTAGCTGCACTCTGTAATAAAAAAACTGAGTGAATGGATCAATAACGAGCTTCAATGGGCGTCAGGAGACGTCCGCCAGGAACAATTGCAACGAACTATAACGAACAAAATGAGATTAAAAAAAAGGGGGTAGCGTCTTTGATTCACAATCAAAAACGTCTTCGGTCCCGGGTTCGATCCCCGCCACTGCCTAAATTTTGATAAATAATCAGCATTGGCGGCCGAAGACTTCCGGCATAAGAAGTCAGACTCATTCTGCCTACGGCCTTGTCAAAGAGGGCGGGGAGCGGATAGAGGTTCAGGGCACTCTCTTGTCCTAGGGGTGGGAAATTGTCCCTAAAGGCGGAAGAATCAGCAATGATCAACGACATGAGGATGCAGAAGGCAATGGAAACCACTGCATTAAAGACACGTAACGTGTATCCACAGGACATGGGGCCTGTAATTGAAGAAGTGTCATGATGATCTCTCCATTGGCAAAAGATTCCGGAATAGTCCCCCCTTCGGATCTCCGGGAGGGGACTGCCAAAGGGGAGGTTACCATGAGAAAAAGATTGAATAATCAACGAAAGGATAACGTTCTACGAGTCGGGGCGTGGAATGTCAGAAGCTTGAACGTGATAGGGAAACTAGAAAATCTGAAAAGGGAAATGCAAAGGCTCAATCTAGATATAGTAGGGGTCAGTGAAGTGAAGTGGAAGGAAGACAAGGATTTCTGGTCAGATGAGTATCGGGTAATACCAACAGCAGCAGAAAATGGTATAACAGGTGTAGGATTCGTTATGAATAGGAAGGTATGGCAGAGGGTGTGTTACTGTGAACAGTTCAGTGACCGGATTGTTCTAATCAGAATCGACAGCAGACCAACACCGACAACGATAGTTCAGGTATACATGCCGACGTCGCAAGCTGAAGATGAACAGATAGAGAAATGTATGAGGATATTGAAAGGGTAATGCAGTATGTAAAGGGGGACGGAAATCTAATAGTCATGGGCGGCTGGAACGCAGTTGTAGGGGAAGGAGTAGAAGAAAATGTTGCAGGAGAATATGGGCTTGGGACAAGGAATGAAAGAGGAGAAAGACTAATTGAGTTCTGTAACAAGTTTCAGCTAGTAATAGCGAATACCCTGTTCACGAATCACAAGAGGAGGAGGTATACTTGGAAAAGGCCGGGAGATACGGGAAGATTTCAATTAGATTACATCATGGTCAGACAGAGCTTCCGAAATCAGATACTGGATTGCAAGGCGTACCCAGGAGCAGATATAGACTCAGATCACAATATAGTAGTGATGAAGAGTAGGCTGAAGTTCAAGACATTAGTCAGGGAGAATCAATATGCAAAGAATTGGGATACGGAAGTACTAAGGAATGACGAGATACGTTTGAAGTTCTCTAACGCTATAGATACAGCAATAATGAATAGCGCAGTAGGCAGTACAGTTGAAGAGGAATGGACATCTCTAAAAAGGGCCATCACAGAAGTTGGGAAGGAAAACATAGGTACAAAGAAGGAAGCTGCGAAGAAACCATGGGGAACAGAAGAAATACTTCAGTTGATTGATGAAAGGAGGAAGTACAAACATGTTCCGGGAAAATCAGGAATACAGAAATACAAGTCGCTGAGGAATGAAATAAATAGGAAGTGCAGGGAAGCTAAGATGAAATGGCTGCAGGAAAAATGTGAAGACATCGAAAAAGATATGATTGTCGGAAGGACAGACTCAGCATACAGAAAAGTCAAAACAACCTTAGATGACATTAAAAGCAACGGTGGTAACATTAAGAGTGCAACGGGAATTCCACTGTTAAATGCAGAGGAGAGAGCAGATAGGTGGAAAGAATACTTTGAAAGCCTCTATGAGGGTGAAGATTTGTCTGATCTGATAGAAGAAGAGATAGGGGATCCAGTATTAGAATCGGAATTTAAAAGTGCTTTCGAGGATTTACGGTCAAATAAAGCAGAAAGGATAGATAACATTCCATCAGAATTTCTAAAATCATTGATGGAAGTGGCAACAAAAGGAATTCGTGGCGGGCCGCATCAAACCAGTCAGCAGACTGATGACAAAAAAAAAAAAAAAAAAAAAACGAATGCACGAATATATAGTTTCACGGCGATGTGTACTGATAAAATCTGCTTTGGCTTCCAGCCGCGTCCGTTGGTTTGAAATCCACGAGCTTCACCCGAGTTCTCCTATGCCAATATCAAGTGATGACTGTCGAATGATTGCTGCTGTTGTCCTTATATAGCCGCGCTGTCTTCAGTGACGTCACTGATGATCGCTCCAGCGCCATGTATGGTAACGCTTTCAATGCGCGCTTGCAGCGTCCGCTTCAACTGTCCGATGGCCGGGTTCCAAATTATGCTTAGCTGCCATCTGCCGTCTTTATTGAGGGCGTTGTCAGAAATTTTTAGCCTGACCGCTTCTTTTATAACACCGTCCGATAAACTAGTGGTGCGCGTAGGAAGAGATGTCTCGTAAAATGCAATACGGTGTACGTTTTCTAAACTACGTTCCGTCACCGCTGATTTCTCAGGATACCGCAGGCGAAAACATCTTTCCTGTTCCACACGACGCTGTTCAATAGTACGTACAGTATGTCCGATATAGAACTCTTCACACACACACACGGTATTCTGTATACTCTTGGCGTTCTGAGTCAAACGTCGTCTTTCACAGGCCGCATTAGCAGTCAAATTTTTGCCGGTGGCCTAAAAATTCACGAATAAATCCGCCGCAACTGAGGACAGGGATCACCCCATGGCGACGCCATCTGTCTGTTCATAGCAATTTCTATCCAACAGAAAATACGTTGAAGTGAGTACAAACTTAAAGAGCCTTGTCAGGTTGTTGCCAAATTTCTTTCTTATCAGTTTCACAGTCCTTCAGTGGTATCCTGGTGAAGACAGTCACTATAGAAACTCACCGACAAATCACAATCATGGAGGCGAAGTTCTTGTAGATGTTTTGCAAAGTGAGTGGAATATCGAATGTGATGTTCACATTTTTCAGCAGATGGACTAAGGAGACAGCCGACAGCGAGCGGAACGGGGTGGTGGAGGAGGTAACGGCCAGGATATTCATAGGACGCCGAGAGGAGGAACCCAGCATTCATCATTGACTGAAGATGACAACATGTCTGTTTGCCGAAATATTGTGGACGAGTTACAACGTGACCCGGCCGGACACCGGAGAATTCTATACATCACAAATAAGCCGGGAAAATGTCAGATTGCTTAGTGAAGCTAAAACTGGCGATACTGCAGCTGCTGGCACTAATAATAATAATAATAATAAAATTCGTAGATATAAAAATTTTTGTAGATGTACAACGTAGATGTTTTCTGATACAGCGAGCTCTGAAGAAGGGAAATTTAAGGAGACTGCATCACCTGAGAATACTGACAATATAAATACAACGAACATGGATGACAGTCCAATTAGGACGCTTCGTCAATAAAAAGAAGCGAAACCCATATGGCATGAAAATAGCCTTTTCTTTAGTCACATAAATAGACCACATCTCCTTGAATGTAATAATAATAATAATAATAATAATAATAATAATAATAATAATAAGACAAGAAGAAAAGCAGATGGATTCTCTCCTACTTTGTTCAACGACCTCAAGCGTATGTTAGTTGTTCAAACTGGAAATACAATATCATTCGGCCTAACGCAGATGGGGAGAAAAAAACTCTCCGTTCCCCGTCCAAGCGAAAGGCTCTGAACGCCTCTATCCGAAGATACATCCCACTGACCAGAATGAAAGAAAGGTGGGGTTTGGAACCCAGTCCTACTGAGCTTTCCCAAAAACGATCTCTACATACCATACCTCGCAACTGCAGGTGACCTAACGATACTTACAAATGATGAAGACGCTGCCGTCAAACAGGTTGAGGTACTTAAAGAATGTGCAGAAAAAGTAGGGCTACAAATCTCATTCGAGAAAACTGAATCGCGAGCCTGAAAGCAAAATGTGGTAAAATCAATAGAGTTTCGGACTTTAAACACCTCGGACAGTTCATTAAATTGACAGACCTTGAAAAAATCTCACAGAAAAATCGCGTCCCATAAGTCAAAAAGGCATTACTCTTAGTCCAAAACCTCTGCAACAAAAAATTCCATGTGAAGACAGACGAAAATCAGCCTATAACAGAGTCATAAAACTGACAGTCCTCTACGCAAGAGAAACGATGAGACTTAACAGAAAACGTGAACTTGAAAAAATCCAAAACAAGAGAGAAAGATCATTAGGGAAATTTTAGGAGTAGACATACCCAAGACGGTTACAGGCTTCAATTAATTAAAACTAAAGAAAAGTTTTCAAAGGTCGAAATTGACAGTAAGAAAAGGCAAATGAAATTCTTTGGTCACCTGAACAGACTACCAGAAAAGCGACTGACAAAAAGGATAATAATCATTTAAGAGCTGTACGAAATCGGAAAGAACTTCGAAAACACCAACATCAGAACAACAGACATTTTATAAAGAGAAACCTTCAGACAGAAATTAGACAAATGAAAAGTTACATCAGAGTAAGCAAAACAAAAACAGTAGAGGCCAAAGTTGTCACAAGAACGTAAATAAGCCTTCTCGGAAGAATGAAGAGCTATGGGAATAACAAGAAGAACCAAAAGAAGCTAAGTGAATTATTTTCTAAACATCTTATGTTTGTGTTTTCGAGGTCCTTTGGAATTTGGGAGAATTCACTAGTTATAATAATAATAATAATAATAATAATAATAATAACCCCGTGGAGGCTCGGGAAAAGAATAGGCCTTCGGTATGTTCTGCCAGTCGTAAAAGGCGACGAAAAGAACAAACCACTAATAGGGCTAACACCCCTTTTAGTGTGATTAGTAGGTTCAGGACAGAACTAATGAAGACTCGTACAAGCGCTGTCATTGTCGGGGACGACGCTTGAACCCTATGCCCGTCCACAATGGTAACAACACTGCTAGCCACACGGAAAATGCAACCACTCTAGAAGGAAAACAAAGACAGAGGATGAGATGGTCAGATGAAGTTAACCGTCACCTCATGTTCTGTTATAACCAAGCAACAAACTTAGGAACCAACACAACTGGATACAGATCACAAGTATACACAACATTTATTACCAGATACCCAGAATTAAAATTTTTAACAGAACAACGACTAGCTGATCAGATTCGTGTAATAATCAAAAATAACAGGATACCCCAATCAGAGTTAGAAAACATCAAACAACAAGTACAACAAATACTGGAACAAAATAATGTGCAATTAGAAGAAGAAGAAAATACAGTAATGGACTCAAACATATGGGAGCAAACAAAGAAAGAACAACACGCATCAATTAAACGATCAGAGGAAAACGAAATCTTAAGTCACCAGAACAAGCACAAATAGAACATGAAGTGACACACATGTTAGATATAGAAGAAAAATTTCAGTTGACATATGTAGAATACAAAGACACAAATACAGACATTAAACCATTCTTGCATAGACCCCAAATAACTTAAGTCGAAACAACAATAACAACTATCAACACAATCATACACAACAAAATAAATGAAAACACAACTATGGAAGAGTTACAACTACTGGTTTATGTAGGAGCACTCACTACACTAAATATACACACTAGGCAGAGATCAGAACCAACCAACACACAGAAGAAACCCACAAAACCAGCATGGCAACACAGGCTACAGATCAGAATAGAAAAACTGAGAAAAGACATCAGACAGCTAACACAATTTATAAGAAATGAAATATCAGACAAAAAACGAAATAGGTTAGGTAAAATCTCACAACAAGAAGCGATAGAGCAATTAGATGAAAAGAAGCAGAAATTACAAGCATTGGCCAAACGACTTAGAAGATACAAAAAAAGTGAAAATAGAAGGAAACGAAACCAAACATTCAACACAAACCAAAAGAAATTATACCAGACAATAGATAACACACACATTAAAATAGACAATCCACCAAACATAACAGACATGGAACACTTCTGTAGCAACATATGGTCAAACACAGTACAACATAAGACACGCACGGTGGATACAAGCAGAAACAGACTCATACAAGATGATACCACAAATGCCTGAAGTGATAATTTTGCAACATGAAGTCACCCGAGCAATTAATTCTACGCACAATTGGAAAGTCCCTGGAAATGATAAAATAGCAAATTTCTGGCTAAAGAAGTTCACCTCAACACATTCACATCTAACTAAATTATTTAAAATTACATTGCAGACCCATACACAGTCCCTGATACACTTACACAAGGAATAACTTATCTGAAACCTAAAGATCAAGCAGACACAGCATACCCAGCAAAATATCGCCCCATAACATGACTACCAACAATATACAAAATATTAACTTCAGTCATTACACAGAAATTAATGACACATACAACACAGAACAAAATTATAAATGAAGAACAAAAAGGTTGCTGCGAAGGAGCACGAGGATGTAAAGAGCAACTGATAATAGATACAGAGGTGACATATCAAGCTAAAACTAAACAAAGGTCGCTGCACTACGCATACATTGATTACCAAAAAGCTTTTGATGGTGTACCCCACTCATGGTTACTACAGATATTGGAAATATACAAAGTAGATCCTAAAGTAATACAGTTCCTAAACATAGTAATGAAAAATTGGAAAACCACACTTAATATACAAACAAATTCAAATAATATCACATCACAGCCAATACAGATTAAGCGTGTAATATACCAAGGAGACTCATTAAGTCCTTTCTGGTTCTGCCTTGCTCTGAACCCACTATCCAACATGCTGAATAATACAAATTATGGATATAATATTAATGGAACATACCCACACAAAATAACACATTTGCTATACATAGATGATCTAAAACTACTGGCAGCAACAAATCAACAACTCAACCAATTACTAAAGATAACAGAAGTATTCAGCAATGTTATAAATATGGCTTTTGGAACAGACAAATGTAAGAAAAATAGCATAGTCAAGGGAAAACACACTAAACAAGAAGATTACATATTGGATAACCACAGCGACTGCATAGAAGTGATGGAAAAAACAGATGCCTATAAATATCTAGGATACAGACAAAAATAGGAATAGATAATACAAATATTAAAGGACTAAAAGAAAAATATAGACAAAGACTAACAAAAATACCGAGAACAGAATTGACAGCAAGAAACAAGACAAAAGCTATAAATACTTATGCTATACCAATATTGACCTACTCATTTGGAGTAGTGAAATGGAGTACCACAGACTTAGAAGCACTCAATCCACTTACACGATCACAATGCCACAAATATAGAATACATCACATACATTCAGCAACAGAAAGATTCACATTAAGCAGAAACGAAGGAGGAAGGGGATTTATCGATATAAAAAACCTACATTATGGACAGGTAGACAATTTAAGAAAATTCTTTAAAGAACAAGCAGAAACTAGCAAAATACGCAAAGCAATCACTCATATAAATACATCGGCTACACCATTGTAATTTCATAACCATTTCTACAACCCTTTAGATCACCTAACATCAACAGATACGAAGAAAGTAAATTGGAAAAAGGAAACACTACATGGCAAGCACCCGTATCATCTAACACAGCCACACATCGATCAAGACGCATCCAACACATGGCTAAGAAAAGGCAATATATACAGTGAGATGGAAGGATTCGTGATTGCAATACAGGATCAAACAATAAACACCAGATATTACAGCAAGCATATTATTAAAGATCCCAATACCACAACAGATAAATGCCGACATTGCAAACAACAAATAGAAACAGTAGATCACATCACAAGCGGATGTACAATACTAGCTAATACAGAATATCCCAGAAGACATGACAATGTTGCAAAAATAATACAACAAGAACTTGTCATATAACATAAAGTAATAAAACAACACGTTCCCACATACAAGTGTGCACCACAGAATGAACTGGAGAATGATGAATACAAATTATACTGGAACAGATCCATTATAACAGATAATACAACACCACATAACAAACCTGACATCATACTCTCGAATAAAAAGAAGAAATTAACATAACTAATGGAAATATCCATACCCAATACAACAAATATACAGAAGAAAACAGGAGAAAAAATTGAAAAATACATCCAACTGGCTGAGGAAGTCAAGGACATGTGGCATCAGGATAAAGTTGACATTATACCAATTATACTATCAACTACAGGAGTCATACCATACAATATCCACCAGTACATCAACGCAATACAGCTACATCCAAACATATATATACAACTACAGAAATCTGTAATTATTGATACATGTTCAATTACCCGAAAGTTCCTAAATGCAATGTAACATAAACCGTACAGTTAAAAGGAAGTCATGCTTGATCAAGGTCTGCGTCACTTTCCATTTTTAACCAGACCTAAGGTCTGAGAAAGGAGAGAAGATAATAATAATAATTGTAGATTTATAGATGTAAAACGTAAATGTTTTCTGATACAGCGAGCTCTGAGGAAGGGAAATTTAAGGAGACTGCACCACCAAAGAATACTGACGATGTGCATATAACTAACATTAATGACAGTCCAATTAGGATGCTTCGTCAATAAAAAGAAGCGAAACGCATATGGCATGAAATAGCATTTTCTTTGGTTACATAGATAGACCACATCTCCGTGAGTATAATAATAATAATAATAATAATAATAATAATAATAATAATAATTATAATGAGACAAGAAGACAAGGAGACGGACTCTCTCCTACTCTGTTAAAAGTCTTCCCAGACAAGAATGGAAGAAACGTGGGGTTTGGAAGCCAGTCCTACTGGGCTTTCCCAAAAACAATCTCTACATACCATACCTCGAGTCTGCGGGCGACCTAACGATACTTACAAATGATGAAGGGGCTGCCGTCAAACAGGTCGAGATACTTAAAGAATCTGCAGAAAAAGTAAGGCTACAAATCTCATTCGAGAAAACTGAATCGCGAGCCTGGAAGCAAAATATGGTAAAATCAACAGGGTTTCGGACTTTAAATACCTCGGACACTTCATTAAATCGACAGGCCTTGAAAAAATCTCACAGAAAAATCGCGTGCCATGTCAAAAAGGCATTATTCTTAGTCCAAAACCTCTGCACCAAGAAATCCATGTGAAGACAGACAAAAATCGGCACTATAACAGAGTCCTAACACCGACAGTCCTCTATGCAAGAGAAACGATGAGACTTAACAGAAAACGTGAACTTGAAAAAATCCAAAACAAGAGAGAAAGATCATTAGGGAAATTTTAGGAGTAGACATACCCAAGACGATTACAGGCTACAATTATCAAAACTAAAGAAAAGTTTTCATACGTCGAAATTGACGGTAAGAAAAGGCAAATGAAATTCTTTGGTCACCTGAACAGACTACCAGAAAAGCGACTGACAAAAAGGATAATAATCATTTAAGAGCTGTACGAAATCGGAAAGAACTTCGAAAACACCAACATCAGAACAACAGACATTTTATAAAGCGACACCTTCAGACAAAAATTAGACAAATGGAAAGTTACATCAAAGCAAGCAAAACAAAAACAGTAGAGACCAAAGTGGTCACAAGAACGTAAATAAGCCTTCTCGGGAGAATGAAGAGCTATGGGAATAACAAGAAGAACCAAAAGAAAAGCTAAGTGAATTATTCTCTAAACATCTTATAATTTATGTTTTCGAGGTCCTTTAGAATTTGGGAGAATTCACTAGTAATAGTAATATAATAATAATAATAATAACTATAACAATAATAATAATACGGCTGGTGCCGGCGGAGGTTCGAGTCCTCCCTCGGACATGAGAGTGTGTGTGTGTGTGTGTGTGTGTGTGTTTGTGTTTGTCCTTAGGATAATGTAGGTTAAGTAGTGTGTAAGCTTAGGGACTGATGACCTTAGCAGTTAAGTTCTATACGATTTCACACACATTTGAACATTTTGAATAATAATAATAGTGGTTGAAGAACATGCTGTCAGTGGGATGTATCTTCGGATAGAGGCATTCAGTGCCTTTCGCTTAGACGGGGAACAGAAAGGTTTTTTTTTCCCCTCCCCATATGCGTTAGGCCGAAGGATATGGTATTTCCAGTTTGAACAAATAACATACGGTTGTGAAAATTCTGCAGTGACGAATTCCAGCGGAGATAGAAGTAACTCTCACACAATTAGGCCTGTGTAGCTGTTTTTGTAAAGTGAGCCAGCCGTGCAACGGTGGCCCTTTGTCGAGCGCGCATTTCTTTGAGTCCGGCCTGGAGTGTTGACAAGATGAGAACATCTCATTTTCCGCGCGGACAGCCCGGGGCCGGCCCCCTCCCTTCCCCCCCTCTCCCCCTCCCCTGGCTCCTTCCCCTACCCCCTCCCCATTCGCTCCGGCGCCGCCTCGCATTACCATAATGATATCTGCGCGCCTCGTCCTGCCGTATCCCAATGGCCCCGCGATACGGGCAGATTCTCTGCCGACTTGCTCGCAGGCGCGACGCGCTCCGTTGTTTTCCTGCCAAGTCTCCGCCTTTCACTCATACACTTTGTCTTTCCTTTCCGGATTTACTTTTAGCTTTTACGTGTCTGCAAGGGCGCTGCTGGAAAAATCCATCTCCAGACTCAATATAACGTGGTGTTCCCCAGAGTAAGTCCACAAATCCGATTCGATACAACACCTGCCATGTACAAAGTGACTAGGAACAGTGCTGAAATTTCTGTCGCAATGTGCGTATGTGTCCGACCCATGCAGTGACTTCTATCGTGCACGGGACTGAAGCAGTCTCTCCTCTTGTAATAATTCACACCCTAACAAACACTGAGCGATTGTGCAACTTCCGAGTGTGTTTCCGATTCAACGAAGTCTGATTATTCAGATCTTTGTTGTGTTTTCTGGTCGGAGACATCACTGAACGAAATAATTGCACTCTGGAAGGGAGTTATACGAGGAGTGCTTCAATGCGCTCTGCAATCCGCACCAACACAACTTCAGATGTCAGTGGACATCGTTTGACCCAGTGTATACCTGGCAAACAGACGAAGCTAGCCTGATTATTGTTTTTCAACACATTCTGGTCATGATATGGTCATAACGAGCAGCCAAAAACACCTCGTGTCTGCGTATCTTTGTATTTATTTATTTAGTGTATTCCAGTTTCTTGTTGCGAGAATAATGGACCGTTGCATATAAGATTACGTTTACGTGATTCCTTACGGTAATATATTCTGAATATCAAACTAGATTTATCCTTACCTTAATTTGTTTCTTCTGCATGATCCAGTAACGTTAATGTGACCATCGCTCACAGATGGCATGGAAGATAGTAATAGAGAATGTTTAAAGTTGTAGAGGGGTGCGGTGGTGAGGGAGGGGTGTGTGTGTGTGTGTGTGTGTGTGTGCAAAACAGTGCATTAGCTGTCGTAATGCGGAACTAAAGTGATTTATCTGACTCCCAGAAGGGCATAATCATTGGCTTTCGGGCCGAGGGTATAAGCATTTCCGAAACGGCTAAGCTGGTAAACTGCTCAAGTGGCAGTGTGGTTAAAGAATACCGTGTATGGTATACTTGGCAGAAAATCTTAAGAAATTTTGGTCTTATGTCAAAGCGGTAGGTGGATCAAAACAAAATGTCGAGACACTCTGTGACCGAAATGGTACTGAAACAGATGACAGACTAAAGGCCGAAATACTAAATGTCTTTTTCCAAAGCTGTTTCACAGAGGAAGACTGCACTGTAGTGCCTTCTCTAGATTGTCGCACAGATGACAAAATGGTAGATATCGAAATAGACGAGAGAGGGATAGAGAAACGATTAAAATCGCTGAAGAGAGGAAAGGCCGCTGGACCTGATGGGATACCAGTTCGATTTTACACAGAGTACGCGAAGGAACTTGCCCCTTCTTGCAGCGGTGTACCGTAGGTCTCTAGAAGAGCGTAGCGTTCCAAAGGATTGGAAAAGATTTGATCCCCGTTTTCAGGAAGGGACGTCGAACAGATGTGCAGAACTATAGACCTATATCTCTAACGTCGATCAGTTGTAGAATTTTGGAACACGTATTATGTTCGAGTATAATGACTTTTCTGGAGACTAGATGTCAACTCTGTAGGAATCAGCATGGGTTTCGAAAAGACGGTCGTGTGAAACCCAGCTCGCGCTATTCGTCCACGAGACTCAGAGGGCCATAGACACGGGTTCACAGGTAGATGCCGTGTTTCTTGACTCCCCCAAGGCGTTCGATACAGTTCCCCACAATCGTTTATGAACAAAGTAAGAGCATATGGACTATCACACCCATTGTGTGATTGGATTGAAGAGTTCCTAGACAACAGAACGCAGCATGTCATTCTCAATGGAGAGAAGTCTTCCGAAGTAAGAGTGATTTCAGGTGTGCCGCAGGGGAGTGTCGTAGGACCGTTGCTATTCACAGTATACATAAATGACCTTGTAGATGACATCGGACGTTCAGTGAGGCTTTTTGCGGATGATGCTGTGGTATATCGAGAGGTTGTAACAATGGAAAATTGTACTGAAATGCAGGAGGATCTGCAACGAATTGACGCATGGTGCAGGGAATGGCAATTGAATCTCAATGTAGACAAGTGTAATGTGCTGCGAATACATAGAAAGAAAGATCCCTTATCATTTAGCTACAATATAGCAGGTCAGCAACTGGAAGCGGTTAATTCCATAAATTATCTGAGAGTATGCATTAGGAGTGATTTAAAATGGAATGATCATATAAAGTTGATCGTCGGTAAAGCAGATGCCAGACTGAGATTCATTGGGAGAATCCTAAGGAAATGCAGTCCGAAAACGAAGGAAGTAGGATACAGTACGCTTGTTGGCCCACTGCTTGAATAGTGCTCAGAATGTGTGGGATTCGTACCAGATAGGGTTGATAGAAGAGATAGAGAAGATCCAACGGAGAACAGCGCACTTCGTTACAGGATCATTTAGTAATCGCGAAAGCGTTACGGAGATGATAGATAAACTCCAGTGGAAGACTCTGCAGGAGAGACGCTCAGTAGCTCGGTACGGGCTTTTGTTGAAGTTTCGAGAACATACCTTCACCGAAGAGTCAAGCAGTATATTGCTCCCTCGTACGTATATCTCGCGAAGAGACCATGAGGATAAAATCAGAGAGATTGGAGCCCACACAGAGGCATACCGACAATCCTTCCTTCCACGAACAATACGAGACTGGAATATAAGGGAAAACCGATGGAGGTACTCAAGGTATCCTCCGCCACACACCATCAGGTGGTGTAGTGTAACGACGTAAGTCTTGTACAGATGATTTTCTTTTGACATATGACCATGTGCAGACTTCGTCACCTACGTCAGTTACAAAACACTTCAAAATTATTTAAATTCTCTTTTAAAATTGTCTCTGAATAGTTCTTGAACGAAACTGTAATTAAAACATCATCATTTGAGTCGTATGCGCAGAATTACGTCACTCGGTCCAATTGGTTTGCGCAAACGTTTTTCAATTTAGATGTCGTTTGTTTCTTCTCAGAAATTATATTAGTGCAAGGTATCTGCTTTAATAAATATTAGAACCACATTGAATAAACTTTAAAGACTCAAACTCGCGATGAACGTTGTCAAAAATTAATAATCTTGTCAAATAAATTAGTAATACTTCTTCCTTAACATAATTCTTCATAAATAAATTCTCGGAACACGTATTTAAACTTTTGTAGTATACACTAGTTTATTATCTTCCTATATACTACATATAGACGTGAACCTGAGCCTTGACAAGATAGGACTGAACATTTACAACATGATTAAACTTTCTATGACGTCATTGTTGTAGAAACATTACAAATTCTTATTTTTTTCAGTTTTTAGAAGCACGACGCAACAACTCGGTTTCAGGATCTTCTGTTGCTCTTTGGCTGTCGACCCGCGACGTATAGTGGCCAGCAATTTTCTCTCTGGTCCCGGCAGTGAAGATGCTGTCTCCGTTCGTTGCGCCGCCCTCTCCGTACATGAAACATAAAAATAAGTACAAAACTTAAGATAATTCGCAACAATTACAAATATTACAAGATACATAAACGAAACTAAATTAAACTTACATTCACCTGCAAACTGGGCTGACACTGGTGGATGGGTGACACTTCAATTTCACGTCCCACTACAGTGGCTTGCGGAGTATGGATGTAGATGAAGATGTAGATGGTAAAATGACGCTTCCAAAGCTGGCGTCGAGGCATCTGTGGTGTGGAGGTGTGTACGAGAGAATAGATGCGCAACTGTTGAACAGCTGACCGCCCAGATGAACCAACGGGGTACAAACGGTCTCCTCAATGAACGTCCAGCGAACGTAGTTTTGAATGGGTCTGCGCATCAGGTGCTTGTTTCATGCACCCATGCTGACTGCTGTTGATCGACGACGAAGGCTGGAGTTTGCACGCCAGCATCGCAACTGGACGTCCACTGAGTAGCGATTGGTGACCTCTTCAGATGAACCACTTTTTATGTATCATTGGACAGTTGGCTGTTGGCGTGTGCACTGTGAAATGTCTGAAAGCAAACATCCTGCAACAATCGAGTCAACGTTGTGGTCTGTGCAATGTCTTTATGGCATTCCTTGTTAGATCTCATGTCGGGAGGCACAATTGATCAACACAAGTATGCAGCTATCCTTGGACGCCATGTCCACCCCTACATGCAGTTTGTTTTTCCTAGGCACGGCAGCATCCACGAGAAGGACAATGCAACGTGTCACACAGCTCACAACGTACGTGCGTGGTTCGAAGATCACCAGGATGCGTTTAAAGCACTTCCCTGGCCACCAAATTCAGCGATTTAAACCCAGTCGAGAATCTGTGGGATCATCTCCATCGGGTTTTTCGCGCCATGGATCCTCAATCGAGGAATCTAGCGCAGCTGCCATGGCACTGGAGTCGGTATATCTCCACATTCCTGTCGGTACCTTCCAGAGCCTCACTGACTTGTCTTCCTGCACGTCTCGCGCTGCAGAAGGTGATTATTTAGGATTTTGTCAAGTGATCGTATTAATGTGACTGGACAATGCCTCGCATGTAGTTTTCTTATGGCATGTTTTTCCATTCTCAGTCTGGTGTTCCTATATTGTGACAGAAAAAAGCCATGGGTTTTCGTCATTTCAAACCACTGTCACTAACATTACAATTATCTTTATTGCCTACTGCCACTGATACTACCTGTATTAACACAGCAGATACTACAATTATAGCAACAAAAGGTACAACTATTGCAAATATAAAATTGCCTGTTATTGTTATCACCACCTTAGTTTTTCTAGAGTAACAACTACGGCTGAAATTTGTATTACTAAAACTAACCCAATAATAACACTTCCACTACTACTTGTCTTATGGTAATGTTAGGATCAGTATCCATCAAGGAACAGTTAATTAGCATATTGTCTTATGTAGCTACACTGCTTCTCTTCCAGGCGGTCACTCACGCAAGCGCGGACGCAGTATATAAATATATACTGCAATATCTGGATAACACGATTTCGACTAGATTACAAATGAGTTCATAAGAAACGTAACTATTACAGTCTGTACCCCAGACCAATCGTATTGCACGGGTGCGGTTTGTTTTTTCTCGATTGTCTCAGTAAGATCAACAAATCCACCGCCTGGCCTAGGAAGATAAACAATACAACTAATTCAAGTGAAGCTATGAAAAGAATTGTGTATTGGGGTGTCCCTAAACTGCTTTCCATTATTCCTTAATCTGATGTGTGTTACTCCAACACTTCAGTTCTTTGGCAGTGTCAAAAAGTTACAGATAGTTCCATAGTCAGTACGAACCAAGAAGTTGACTTCTCGAAGGTAAGGTTCTTGGTACAAATCTTGATAGTTATCAATTGCTTTTACTATTCGGGTCACTGAAACCAGAGAATCTCACTAATAGTCGGTATCCATATCGAAGCAAACCCTGGCGATGAGGAACTGCAACAAAAATCAATCTGCTAGCTGTCAAACATTCACATAGTATTCAATGATTGGCAGCTACCCAAGATGTTACACAGTTCTTTAGTTCTCAGTGAGATAGTGTCTCCTAGCAAACATTGTGTGATACGCAGCGCGGTGTTGCTGCAACTTGTAGCAAGAAAAGTTATTTTCAATTTAACTAACGAACTTCTGAGAAATATGATTAGTGACTATATCCGCTTTACACTGTTGTGTATTACATTGGTTTCTGATCCAAATGAATTACTAAACACTTTATCAACAGTGCTGAGTGCAACTGGAGGTATATATGAAGACACGATTCCGAACTCGATAGTTAGGCCACACATACCGTCTCCAGAACGTGTGACCGTGCTCTTTTCTTGTTGGCTGAGACAAACAACGATAGTGAGAATTGTTGAAGCCTCCATCTAAACAGGTAATTCCTCTGCTCGACAAATCATATTTTGTATTCCGATAAATTATGGGCTTACGAAAAGCCAAACGAACTTTAAGTAACTCTAACCTAAGTGTTTGAAGGGCTAATCTCCTTCGATTTAAATATCGGCTGTTTTACAGAATGCATTTCATACGGTGTACGTTGTCCAGCACACGATTGCATTACATATATAGCGTATTACTTGCAACTTTAAGATTCCATCATGCATTCTGACAGCGTAACAATTATATGTTATTCGAAATGAGAAATAAAGTCCCGAAATAGTTGCAATGGCATAAGTCTTTCTTTTGTTGTTAAAAGATGCATTTTGACTATTTGCCAATTAGTTGCTCCGCCAGGTTTCTTCTATGATATACATACCTTGTCATATGACTGTATCACGAAATTATTCCTTAAAATTTCACGTTTTAACTAAAGTTACGCGATTGCACCAACTACTGAAGTTATCAACTTGAGACTTAAATCATCAACTATTTTTTTTTTTTTTGTCATCAGTCTACTGACTGGTTTGATGCGGCCCGCCACGAATTCCTTTCTTGTGTTAACCTCTTCATCTCAGAGTAGCACTTGCAACCTACGTCCTCAATTATTTGCTTGACGTATTCCAATCTCTGTCTTCCTCTACAGTTTTTGCCCTCTACAGCTCCCTCTAGTACCATGGAAGTCATTCCCTCATGTCTTAGCAGATGTGCTATCATCCTGTCCCTTCTCCTTATCAGTGTTTTCCACATATTCCTTTCCTCTCCGATTCTTCCTCAAATTAAGGCCGGTATTTGATATTAGTAGACTTCTCTTGGCCAGAAATGCCTTTTTTGCCATAGCGAGTCTGCTTTTGATGTCCTCCTTGCTCCGTCCGTCATTGGTTATTTTACTGCCTAGGTAGCAGAATTCCTTAACTTCATTGACTTCGTGACCATCAATCCTGATGTTAAGTTTCTCGCTGTTCTCATTTCTTCTACTTCTCATTACCTTCGTCTTCCTCCGATTTACTCTCAAACCATACTGTGTACTCATTAGACTGTTCATTCCGTTCAGCAGATCATTTAATTCTTCTTCACTTTCACTCAGGATAGCAATGTCATCAGCGAATCGTATCATTGATATCCTTTCACCTTGTATTTTAATTCCACTCCTGAACCTTTCTTTTATTTCCATCATTGCTTCCTCGATGTACAGATTGAAGAGTAGGGGCGAATGGCTACAGCCTTGTCTTACACCCTTCTTAATACGAGCACTTCGTTCTTGATCGTCCACTCTTATTATTCCCTCTTGGTTGTTGTACATATTGTACATGACCCGTCTCTCCCTATAGCTTACCCCTACTTTTTTCAGAATCTCGAACAGCTTGCTCCATTTTATATTGTCGAACGCTTTTTCCAGGTCGACAAATCCTATGAAAGTGTCCTGATTTTTCTTTAGCCTTGCTTCCATTATTAGCCGTAACGTCAGAATTGCCTCTCTCGTCCCTTTATTTTTCCTAAAGCCAAACTGATCGACACCTAGCGCATTCTCAATTTTCTTTTCCATTCTTCGGTATATTATTGTTGTAAGCAGCTTCGATGCATGAGCTGTTAAGCTGATTGTGCGATAATTGTCGCACTTGTCAGCTCTTTCCGCCTTCGGAATTGTGTGGATGATGCTTTTCCGAAAGTCAGATGGTATGTCGCCAGACTCATATATTCTACACACCAACGTGAATAGTCGTTTTGTTGCCACTTCCCCGAATGATTTTAGAAATTCTGATGGAATGTTATCTATCCCTTCTGCCTTATTTGACCGTAAGTCCTCCAAAGCTCTTTTAAATTCAGATTCTAATACTGGATCCCCTATCTCTTCTAAATCGACTCCTGTTTCTTCTTCTATCACATCAGACAAATCTTCACCCTCATAGAGGCTTTCAATGTATTCTTTCCACCTATCTGCTCTCTCCTCTGCATTTAACAGTGGAATTCCCGTTGCACTCTTAATGTTCCCACCGTTGCTTTTAATGTCACCAAAGGTTGTTTTGACTTTCCTGTATGCTGAGTCTGTCCTTCCGACAATCATATCTTTTTCGATGTCTTCACATTTTTCCTGCAGCCATTTCGTCTTAGCTTCCCTGCACTTCCTATTTATTTCATTCCTCAGCGACTTGTATTTCTGTATTCCTGATTTTCCCGGAACATGTTTGTACTTCCTCCTTTCATCAATCAACTGAAGTATTTCTTCTGTTCCCCATGGTTTCTTCGCAGCTTCCTTCTTTGTACCTATGTTTTCCTTCCCAACTTCTGTGATGGCCCTTTTTAGAGATGTCCATTCCTCTTCAACTGTACTGCCTACTGCGCTATTCCTTATTGCTGTATCTATAGCGTTAGAGAACTTCAAACGTATCTCGTCATTCCTTAGTACTTTCGTATCCCACTTCTTTGCGTATTGATTCTTCCTGACTAATGTCTTGAACTTCAGCCTACTCTTCATCACTACTATATTGTGATCTGAGTCTATATCTGCTCCTGGGTACGCCTTAGAATCCAGTATCTGATTTCGATCTCTGTCTGACCATGATGTAATCTAATTGAAATCTTCCCGTATCTCCCGGCCTTTTCCAAGTATACCTCCTCCTCTTGTGATTCTTGAACAGGGTATCGCTATTACTAGCTGAAACGTGTTACAGAACTCAATTAGTCTTTCTCCTCTTTCATTCCTTTCCACAAGCCCACATTCTCCTGTAACCTTTTCTTCTACTCCTTCCCCTACAATTGCGTTCCAGCCACCCATGACTATTAGATTTTCGCCCCCCCCCTTTACATACTGCATTACCCTTTCAATATCCTCATACACTTTCTCTATCTGTTCATCTTCAGCTTGCGACGTCGGCATGTATACCTGAACTATCGTTGTCGGTGTTGGTCTGCTGCCGATTCTGATTAGAACACCCCGGTCACTGAACTGTTCACAGTAACACACCCTCTGGCCTACCTTCCTATTCATAACGAATTCTACACCTGTTATACCATTTTCTGCTGCTGTTGATATTACCCGATACTCATCTGACCAGAAATCCTTGTCTTCCTTCCACTTCACTTCACTGACCCCTACTATATCTAGATTGAGCCTTTGCATTTCCCTTTTCAGATTTTCTAGTTTCCCTACCACGTTCAAGCTTCTGACATTCCACGCCCCGACTCGTAGAACGTTATCCTTTCGTTGATTATTCAATCTTTTTCTCATGGTAACCTCCCTCTTGGCAGTCCCCTCCCGGAGTTCCGAATGGGGGACTATTCCGGAATCTTTTGCCAATGGAGAGATCATCATGACACCTCTTCAATTACAGGCCCCATGTCCTGTGGATACACGTTACGTGTCTTTAATGCAGTGGTTTCCATTGCCTTCTGCATCCTCATGTCGTTGATCATTGCTGATTCTTCCGCCTTTAGGGGCAATTTCCCACCTCTAGGACAAGAGAGTGCCCTGAACCTCTATCCGCTCCTCCGCCCTCTTTGACAAGGCTGTTGGCAGGTAGTGTTGGGGATCGAACCCGGGACCGAAGACGTTTTGATTATGAATCAAAGACGCTACCCCTAGACCACGGGTCATGTCATCAACTATTATTAGACTACTATCGTAAAGTATAGGAGGAAGTTTTGTTACAACCGATGCACTGAAGCAAACAGTAATATTGCAGGTTCTTAGTCTTCTGTCCTTGGATTGAAAATCATGACACTCCAATTTTTTGACCTTTCGATCTATGACCAATGAGGCTCCATCCAAAGAAGGCTCGCATGCCACAGGTTCCGATAAATTATAATGCTCAAACATTGACCACCTTTGCCGGCATCGAAGTGAGTACTGTTCCACTACAATGACATCTCGTGACGACACACAAGGCACTTGTTTCAGGTGTCTGTCATGTAGTGAACGGAACGGTATTTTCTGTTTCTTTTAGGAATCATCAAGTTTTGCTACATGCAATAACCCCTTCGGGGTGTCTCAGGGTACGTTCAGTTGTTCTTAAACGTTACGTAGAGTATGTTGAATTTTAGAATCTAGGAAACTACTGTCAGCAGAAACGGTATGTTGTAAATAAAAGAACTGAAGTTGCCGAACGTTTACACTGGTAACATACTGTTAACATAAACTAAAGTAAACGAAAAATATATGGTTGTTCCAATACATGTGATAGCATCATGTCGAATACACTCGCATGCAAAACTTCAGCCGCCTTAAAACAACCTTTTATTCAACTCGTTGATAACCCAATTGGCTTGCACGCATAAAATTTAACTATACGTGCATTACTCTTATGTAGCAGCCAGAATGGCATAGTCTGTTATTCCGTGACCTATAATTTATGCAAAAAGTTCTTTAAGTCCATCTGAAGCGCGAAGTGCTGGCTCTAGAGGCTGTCACTGTATGGAAACAGACGTTCTGGTAAAGTATAATTCCGATTCTCTGCGCTTCGTAGACAAAGTGACTGACCAGCGTAATATGAAGTACACAGTGTGATCAAAACTATCCGGACACGTCCAAAAACATACGTTTTTCATATTAGGTGCATTGTGCTGCCATCTACTGCCAGGTACTCCGTACCAGCAACTACGGTAGTCATTAGACATCGTGAGAGAGCAGAATGGGGCGCTCCGCGGATCTCACGGACTTCGAACGTGGTCAGATGATTGGGTGTCGCTTGTCTCATACGTCTGTAGGCGAGATTTCTACACTCCTAAACATCCCTAGGTCCACTGTTTCCAATGTGATAGTGAAGTGGGAACATGAAGGCACACGTACAGCACAAAAGCGTACAGGGCGACCACGTCTGTTGACCTATAGAGAACGCCGACAGTTGAAGAGCGTCGTAAGGTGTAATAGGCAGACATCTATCCAGATCATCACACAGGAATTCCATTCTGCATCAGGATCCACTGCAAGTACTATGAGAATTGGGTGGGAGGTGAGAAAACTTGGATTTCATGGTCGAGCGGCTGCTCATAAGCCACGCATCACGCCGGTAAATGCCAAACGACGGCTCGTTTGGTGTAAGGAGCGTAAGCGTTCGACGATTAAACAATGGAAAAACGTTTGCGGAATGACAAATGACAGCACACAATGTGGCGATCCGATGGCAGGGTATGGCTATGGCGAATGTCCGCTGAACGTCATCTATCACGGCATATGCCTACATTTATGTTTTAAGCATCTTCTTGCTTCCTATTGTTGAATTCGGGGATGGCGATTGCGTTTTTCAACACGGTCGTGCACCCGTTCATAATGCACGGCCTGTGACGGAGTGGTTACACGGCAACAACATCCCTGTAATACACTCTCCTGTACAGAGTCCTGACCTGAATCCTATACAACACCTTTGGGATGTTTTGGAACGCCGACTTCGTGCCAGGCCTCACCGACCGACATCTATACCTCTCCTCAGTGCAGCACTCCTTGAAGGGTGGACTTTCATTCTCCAAGAAACCTTCCAGCACCTGATTGAACGTATGCGTGCGCGAGTGGAAGCTGCCATCAAGGCTAAGAGTCGGGCAACACCATACTGAAATCCATTACCGATGGAGGGCGCCACGAACTTGTAAGTCATTTGCGGCCAGGCGTCCGGATACTTAATGATTAATAATGTACTCGGGCACATGCGTGATGTGTCAGTAAATGTTTGTTGTGAGCTCCGAAATACCAGGTTATTTTGTTGAATCTGAAGAACATTCCATCATTTTCCTTGAAAATAAGTACGGTAGCGCCAGAGGGAGTAGCTGGTATGAAAAAAATAAAAATAAATAAATAAAAATAAAAAGAGACTGGTGCAGGTGTCAGGGTGTGGGAAGGCATAATGCTATGAGAGTAGTCTGACCTGCAAACCTTTGAACACGGTACACTCAAAGGCTGTTGTTATTGTGACACTGTTGGCGTTCTCACATTCGTCATTTCAGGGATGCGTTCAAACCTGACATCAATTTCATGGGTGACAGTGCGCGACCGCATCGAACATCGTAGATGGAGAAGCTCTTGGAACGAAAGGAAGTTCGGTGAATAGACTGGCCTTCCCTTTCCCATGCCTCAGTTCCCATCGAACACATATGGGATGCGTTGGGGAGATGTATAACAACAAGTCCACGCGCATCAGCGGCCATCCAGCAGCTGTCAACAGCACTGGTGGAGGAATGGCACCCCCCACTGCAAGAACTTCTTACCAACACTACGGCCAGCACGGCTGCACGTTGCAGAGCCTACACTACCGTCTGTTATGATCACACATCCTATTAAGAACCATGACTCCCCTTTTATAATGTCATCAGGGGCCGCGGTGATTCATTGCAATTGCCTTGGAATGAATAGCATTTCTCTCGCTGTATGATCCACTTTTAATCAAACTTTAGTACTTCGCAGTGAAACACCACGGGAAAGTTGGAAAGTTTGTCTCGTCCTTAAATTTTACACACCAGTGTCTATGGCGATACAATGGATGCCAGTGACGTCACAACCTACAGCTTAAGTATATAAGGATCTACCAGCAGGCCACAACAGTCATTCCCACTTGACAATGGCGAAGGAGTACTTGACAAAAGTATCGTGGCATTTTAACTACTTGAATGTTTCTGCTGCGAAATTCTGCTCTTACTTCGGTTTAGGTAATTACTCAACAGTCACATGTCGGAAATGTCATTCACCATGAAATAGCACTTTACTTCAACCCCAGTTTTCTAAACAAATAAGGTGATGACGGATACAACGATACAGTGTTCCAGTATATAGCTATTTTCTTTACGTAACAGTGACATCATCTTACTTTTCGTCGAATGAGAGCACATCCTCATATTCTGACGTTTTGATGCCTAGACTTTTATATCAGTAAAACATAAGCAGATACACATGTAAACCGTCGGAAAAACAGTGATGTTCAGCATTTCAATGTTAGAATTCTTTAATGCAGGAAACCAACCTCGAATCTTAAAAATTCACTACACTTCCTGCATATAGCACGAATTGTAACCAGTATTAAATGTATTCTCCTTGTGGTCCAGTCTGTTTCTTTGAGACAAAGAGTAGTTGATCCGCAATCCTGAAAGCAGTTTCCCTAAGATTTCCGTCCGTTTGCCCTGCAGTTACCATTTCTCCACATTTCCGCTGAATACGAGCTTCCATTTACTGAAGGTTGTCTCTACGACTCATTTTTGTACGCGTAACTGCCAGTCTGCAGTTTCTGTATTCAAATCCTTCCACACGTTTCCTTAGTTCGTATAATGGTCCACTGCGAAATTCCGTGTGTAAGCGTGCTAGATCTGCGTCGACTAGACATACTTAAGGGCAGATTACTTCTTGAAATTCAAATGTCCAATGAAGTTACGCTACGGAATTAAATTTAACGCAGTTTGAAAATAAAGTGGCCGTACAATTGAATTATAAGTTCATACGTTTCCACGACTCACAAAAATTAATCTCGTTAGAGCTATCTACCAATACGTAATTATGTACAAAGCCCAGGTAAATCCAAATTTTGTTACAAGTTATTGTGTGAACACTGAATAATAGAAAAACACCACAACATTTAAATCCCGCTCCAAGAACATTTAACAGGTACATGAAATCGACTGCAAGAGAAAGAACACGAAGGGTCTGGGAAGGCTATCTGATGAGGGCATGTACCTCAGTTATTAACAGATTCATTAAAAATAATAGAGCCTCGTGAATACAGTGACTGCATGATGGAGAGGAAGAAGCAGAAGAAGAACAAGAAGGAGAAATACACATTGACTATGGATATGACCTCAGTCATGATGAGCCTGTGTGAATGTACTTGAATTTAGCAAAGCCTAACTTTATTGCGACCTAATCCGCCAAAGTTGCTGTACGTTCTCACCGTAACTGTGAACAGACCTGTGGACTGCAGACGTGTAGGTGGAGGTCACCAGACTTCATATTGGTACCAGTCTAATGGCAGATATCGCTATCGACTATCTGCATCTCGAAGTCTAAGACCGTCTTGCGTATGAAGTGAAGTGAACACCGCGCTGCCTCTGTCTCAAGTCAAGTGTACTGTATCGAAGAGTGAAGTACAGTGTACACCGCTCTCCCTGCGTCTGCTTTGCGTGGGATCTCGATCTACGAAACTTCGCCTGACAAAGCAAAGATTTTTTCTAGCCTTCACCAACAGCATTTTTGTTAGTTTGCAGGTTTACTCCCACATTGCATTGTTCAAACACAGCTTCCAGTCTGGTGTTTGTCAGCCTGCTCTGTTCTGAGAATTCTGGGACTTGGGCCTCCGTCATGAACGCGTGTCTTTTGGTCAGCCAGTGATCGGTCGTTTTGCATGGATAAATACTACAAAATGGTACTTCGTTTTTCAAGAATTCTCAGGACGCTTCATTCTGTATGTGCGTGGCGAAACTCCTCCCATCCCTCTGTCGGCGTACGAGACACTGGCCTCTCCATCTTATGGTGAAAATTACACACAGGAAGTCCGTCGGAATACTTGCTTGCTTTCTTTCAGACTAGGGGAGTAGAGGGACATGTATAGAAACGGGTCCCGAATTAACCAAACGCACAAAAGATAGTTTTCGTATAAGAACTGATGAGTAAAAGCGGCCAGTCCTCTGCAAGGATGATACGCTACTGTGCCGTTTTAATGCTGGTCTAATCTGCTAGTATTGTTATTTAGCTGGCGAAAGCTGGACCAAGTCACACAGTGACGCCCCATTGGAATACATTTGCTGGGCGCCCACCTGCCGTTTTGGGCGGTCAGTAGCCTCCGTTCTTCGGCGGCTTTCCCTCGAGCTGTGCTCGTTCTCTACAATGCGTCCGCACACCATGGGTCTACCGGTACCCTGTCTGCGTTCCACGCTCTCCGCTCCATCAACAGCTTCGTTTCACAATCGCACTACAACCTCTACATGTGCCCATGTTGTTAATTTGAGAAGGTCAGCTGACCTTTCAATTGTTGCTGTTACTTTCTTATTAAATTAGAAAGATTCGGTCGACCTGAACATTATTTGTCGAAATATTAATTGGATTTACGCATAAGAAAGTAGAAGAGGCAGGCCATGGAAGGCCTAATGCTTCTCATCACTCCCAACCCGTAATGCAAAATTTGAGTAGATGGTATTACTCTCAAGAATGTACTGTGACACAAGCAAACCAGTTTTCTGCTCCCACTTTCATCTGCGTTGATGTAGTACTGTGTGGCATTTCCATGACACAGATTGGAGTGGGGTGTTTTAGGATACGGGATGACATCTTCGACCTAAAATTACTTCATTCGTTGCTGTGAGAACCAATCAAGTCCATTCATACACATTGCGGGATTGGTGCTGAAGCCTTTATTATTTGATTGATTGACTTAGCTTCACAATAATATCAACAACAAAGACTGGTTTGATAAAAAGAGAAAACCAGCCTTTAAAAAACTCATTTATTGGACGTACGAAAAATTCTACAATTGTAATTAAGCTTCACTCATTTCTCAAGCCTTTTTTTCAATTCTGTAATTTGTTTACCACATTCACTCTGTTTATTGTTCCCTATTAATGCATTCATTCTCTCATTTATTGTTAAACATAAAGATAAAATCATTCATTATTGTGTAAAAGCGTGAGCACATTTTGCTCCCTATCAGTGTTACTTGTAGTCACCTGCATGCGTCTGCATAATCCTAATATAATTCATAGAAGTGTTCTGAATGATTCAGTTTTCCGTCTTTCTTGTCATACAATGTGTGAAATAATACCAAATCCTGGTAAAATTAAAATGTAAACCTCTGGGCGTCCAAAGAATCAAAATAACGACCACAACAATTGCAATAAACACATCAATAACGTCAAATATCTGATATAAAAGACAAAAAAGTGCTGTAGCAATGATGTGTAATAAAAACACGGCTACCAGTATGATACAGAGCCTCAATATAACGTGACTGAAAGTCAACTTCCCTCATAAGAATATCCATTTACAAAGAGATCATTAAAATTTTGCTTAACTTACACGTCATTTGAGGTGGTGTCACAGTTTAACTTCAATACACGAAATAACAATTTATATGGACACTGCCACACGAATGTTTACGTAAAAAAATATGACGTTCAGTTCCTGAGAAGATGACTGTTTATCGATCATTGTCAACTACAAGTTGTAGCAGTAAGTAAGCTCATTGTCGTGTAATTTCGCTGAGTTGACCTGCTTTTCTTGTGGGAGGAGTAGCCTGGAAAATTCATTGACGAATCACTTTCATGTGGCGGGATGGCTAATGTCAACATACTGTCAGTACGAAAGGTTCTTCTTATTAACATCTTCTCACTCTGTCTGCGTCTTGTCATGATTTGGAGAGAGAGAGAGAGTTGTATTGCTTTCCGTCATTGGTGGTTATTTGAAGACTGCGCATCAACATTTCTTAGGCATAATTGATGGCAATGAAGTTTCTCATGAATAGAAAAAATAGGATATTGAGATCTATTTGTGACACAGTGCAGCTTATGTGTCAGACTGGCCAACGTAATTGTCTTCAGATGGGGGATGCAATGGTTCTAATTCTCCACAGCTGAACTCATCAACATGAATAGAGTTGCAAATAAAGGCCCATTCTCTATGGTTTGAGAGCGAGTGCATGATAGCTTTCACGCCTTCGCTATTCCTTGTAGTGTGTATACACTCGCTGATGTTACAGGCAAAGCGCCTGCTTTTTGTTTTGGCAACAATCAGTGCAGCTTTCGCGGGAGCGCACTCTTTCTGTGAAGTGGGTCTTCTGGTTGCCTGCAAGCACGTTCCTGCTGGCTGCGTGTCGCCGAGATGGCTCATCCCCTCCACTGGAGTACAGGTGAAAGTGAAAGGCCTCTGCAAAGTAAGGTAAAAACTTGCTTGCAGTATAGATAGTACCGCAATTTATGTGTTGACATTAATAACATAATTCACACTTCGTCTCACAATCGAGACTCTCATCTGGTGTGGGCAAAAGTAGTACTGTAACTACACCACAATTCTTCACACCGCCTAAGGACAGTAAAAATTAATAAAAGAGATCCATAATCTTTCACTATGCTGTACAGTAGCATTTCCTCACATTGCTGCAAGATTCTACTCTTCACTCACATGTGTGGATCCTCACTCCATTCATGAGATCACTCATACGCTCTTCACTCGTTAGGTACACGTTTTGCAGTATCCTTCGTGCATATACTCTATTCATCTTAGACGTGCAATTACTAATTTTCTCAGAAATATCCGCTAATAACAACAGGTTCTATACTCTGTTTTCTACATGAGAGAAACACAATTGCAACACACAGTGTAATATCGACAATAATTTAAAATATCTTACTTTTACTGAACTTGCGATTTACTATAAACACATGAAGATTCAGTGTGATCCAAGGGGTTTTTCTAGCTAATTTTTGTTGAGCATTGATTCGAAGAATTTTACAGGACTTTGGAATCCAGATGATTCTAAGTTTTAGCGCACAAAAATTTCTTGATTTATCTTAGACCTATAGTTCAAGAGGTAAGCAGCTTTAATCTTTTCATATGAAGCCTAATTTAGTGTAATTGATTTCATTTTCGCTTCGGGTTCCCCTTCAAGCTAACGGCAAAGATTTGTGCTCCAGTGGCCATGATGTTGGTAGTAATTGTTCGAATTGCACAATCCAAGTCTTGGGATACAAGGTACTGCCATTGTCTCTGTACCTCGGGAATTTCTGACTTGAGAGGAATTGTTTACAGTTAAATTCTTGTTACTATTGTGCTCTCTATTGTGCTCTCCTTATTGCTTCTGCTGATAGGTTACTACTTCCACTTATGTTTCTCAAAAGTAATACGTTCCGGGTCAAGGCTGCCTCATCGATTACTACCGCTTCCCTCATGCACACGACTTTGTAAGAGGCGTGCAATTGTGTGCATTAGTCCACTCTTCCTGACCATCAAGGATTTGCGCTGCTCTCGTCTCGAATCTATCACAATCTTGCGCTAAGGTTTCATTCCTATCCTCTTGCAGCTTATTTAGTCCCTCTTGTCTTTCCTTAAACGTAAGCAGTTTGTACTTCTGTGGATTGTGCAGGGCATTTTCGATCTGAACCACCATGTAATTTCCTAATCTCCTCCTCCACAACTGTGCGGTTGTTAATTGTTAGCTGTTTTGTAGCTTGCCATAGTTGTGTTTCCGTGACTTGTGGCAGATTGCTGATCCCATCTCCGATCTTGTTAACGTGTTTTTTTTTACCTACTCTATCCACTTTCCCTGTGTTTCTTGCTTCTTTTGTACCTAGCTTACATCTACCTGTAACCTAAGGATTTGTTCTAGTTGTGTCGTTATCTCGCCTAGGTATTTGTTACTTCCCTTAGATCTTCATGTGCTTCTTTCATAGCCATTCCTGCCTTCCTTGCATTTTCTATTTCATGCTCTAAATTTTATAGACATTTCTTCGTTTCTGTCCCACCTCCTTATACATTTTTTTAAACTAGTTCTATAATTCTAAGTTTAACGTCTTTCAGTTCCAGTGAAAGGAGTGGCCAGACTCATTTGCGTATTTCTTTGTGGGGTAGAGTCCCTGTTGCCACTGAACTTACTTCATAATTTATGGTTGTTACGATCGCATCAGCATGTTGTGGTGCCATCATAGATCCTCCTCCTTAAAACTATCACTGAGTGGTCCTATGCAGTCTGCTAATTCTGCCTTATCTACGCTATTACTCAAGGCTAACTGCTCTGTAGGAAACATCACCTGTCTCTGTTTGCCACAATTTTATCTCCACCATGATCTGCATCCATAATTTCTGATTGATTCTTTTCGCTAATGTTCTTTCTAATCTGCTTTGGCTTCTAGTTAGGTAAATCAGTCTAAAGTGGAGCAAAATACACAAAACCTTTTATGAAAGCTGGAAGAGAGAACATGTGTTGAGTACTGGTGCCAGCAACAAGTTAGTGCTTTCAAAGAAACACGATCACAATCCGAATGAGAATCGATGTTTCCTGACTACATCACCGAATGTTTATTAATGAATCTTGTCCTGGGAAAATATTCTAACTGCATCACGAAATATCTTATTAATAAATCCTATCCCGGCCAGGACTGCCCAATTTATGGAAAATTCATCCTGAGCAGGGTCGGCAATTTATGTGAAATACCAGGTGTGAGCATGTCAGATCTGTGTCCACTACAAAAATTGAGAGTCACTTCGCTTCTTGTTAACGAAAATGCTTAACGAAGTTATGCAACGGAATTAAATTTAACGTAGTTTGATACTAATGTACACCTAGAAAACTTAAACCGGAAAACCATACAGTAGACCTGCTAAAACTTTTAGGTTCGGCTATTTTCGCCATAAGACTGATTTCCAACAACATGAATACAGAAGTGAGTGAGTTAATATATTCTTCATATTTTCATTTACTGATGTCTTATGGGGTAATATTCTGGGGTAAAAATTATTCATCGCAGAAAAGGAAGTATTTAGAACTATATATAGAATTCACAAACGTACTTCTCGCTGGTGGGAATATTAACCACAGCGTCACAGTATGTATAGAACTGCCTATCAACAATCCACCTAAGTTTGCAAGTAACGGAGATAATCACAAGCACAGTACGAAGGAAAAATGATCTATCTTATCCTTTAACGAATCTAATTTTGGCACAAAAAGGACTGAACATGCAGTTACAAACCGTTTTGAAAACATACCCATAGAAATTAAATGTTTGATGGATAACAGATATTTCGAAACGTAGATTAAAGAACATTATCCTTAACAATTTATTCCTATATTCCAGAGGAATTCTTCGGTAGAGATAACTAGTTATTAAAAAAATTGGAAATGCCCAGCATACATTTAGCTCTATATAAGTTTTCTATGTTTGTTCTGTTGCTACGTTATACATCTTAACGTTTATCATGAGTTTGATCTATGGGACATGTAACCAACTAACTCAGTAGACTCTTCATTTCCGTCAACGGGTCTTTTAGCTGTGTCTCAGTTCCTCCGAGGACAGCAGTGTCGTCAACGAGTTTTATGGTGCTGTTTCCTTTGTCTACAAGTTCCTACAAGAACTATTTTTGTCGTATTTTGTATAATTCTGATTTTTACCTCGTTCATCAATCCGTATCTCCGACGACAACAAGCAGTAACACATGAATGTATGAAACTCAAAACACCCAAAGTGTTGCTTATTCATTATATAATGAAGTACTTACGACGCACTCGATTACATTCTAGAGAACCTATCTGCGTGAACATTGGCCAACTTGCCCCAGAAACGTATAATCGAAGAGATGAATGTAGAAATTAGGAGGTCATGCACATGAGTGCATTAAACTTCGGTTACACGATAAATCAATCTAACCTAAAAGGCTTAAATTCAACTAAATACCTTGGTATTACAATTACGAACAACTTAAATTGGAAGGAACAAGTAGAAAATGTGGTGGGGAAGGCTAACCAAAGACTGCGTTTTATTGGTAAGACACTTACAAAATGTAACATACCTACTAAGGAGACTGCTTACACTACGCTTGTCCATCCTCTTAGAATACTGCTGTGCGGTGTGGGATACTTACCAGATAGGACTGACGGAGTTCATCGAAAAAGTTCAAAGAAAGGCAGCACATTTTGTATTATCGCGAAATATGGGAGTGAGTGTCACATAAATGATACAGGATTTGGGCTGGAAATCGTTAAAAGCCCCCCCCCCCCCCGTGAACCATGGACCTTGCCGTTGGTGGGGAGGCTTGCGTGCCTCAGCGATACAGATGGCCGTACCATAGGTGCAACCACAACGGCGGGGTATCTGTTGAGAAGCCAGACAAACGTGTGGTTCCTGAAGAGGGACAGCAGCCTTTTCAGTAGTTGCAGGGGCAACAGTCTGGATGATTGACTGATCTGGCCTTGCAACACTAACCAAAACGGCCTTGCTGTGCTGGTACTGCGAACGGCTGAAAGCAAGGGGAAACTACAGCCGTAATTTTTCCCGAGGGCATGCAGCTTTACCATATGGTTAAGTGATGATGGCGTCCTCTTGGGTAGAATATTCCGGAGGTAAAATAGTCCCCCATTCGGATCTCCAGGCGGGGACTACTCAGGAGGACGTTGTTATCAGGAGAAAGAAAACTGGCGTTCTACGGATCGGAGAGTGGAATGTCAGATCCCTTAATCGAGCAGGTAGGTTAGAAAATTTAAAAAGGGAAATGGATAGGCTAAAGTTAGATATAATGGGAATTAGTGAAGTTCGGTGGCAGGAGGAACAAGACTTTTGTTCAAGTGAATACAGAGTTATAAATACAAAATCAAATAGGGGTAATGCAGGAGTAGGTTTCATAATGAATTAAAAAATAGGCGTTAGGGTAAGCTACTACAAACAGCATAGCGAACGCATTATTGTTGCCAAGATAGACACGAAGCCCACGCCTACTACAGTAGTACATGTTTTATGCCAGCTAGCTCTGCAGATGATGAAGATATAGATGAGATGTATGATGAGATAAAAGAAATTATTCAGATAGTGAAGGGAAACGAAAATTTAATAGTCATGGTTGACTGGAATTCGAGTGTAGGAAAAGGGAGAGAAGGAAACATAGTAGGTGAATATGGATTGGGGCTAAGAAATGAGAGAGGAAGCCGTCTGGTAGAATTTTGCACAGAGCATAACTTAATCATAGCTAACACTTGGTTCAAGAATCATAAAAGAAGGTTGTATACATGGAAGAATCCCGGAGATACTAAAAGGTATCAGATAGATCATATAACGGTAAGACAGAGATTTAGGAACTAGGTTTTAAATTGTAAGACATTTCCAGGGGCAGATGTGGACTCTGACCACAATCTATTGGTTATGAACTGCAGATTAAAATTGAAGAAACTGCAAAAAGGTGGGAATTTAAGGAGATGGGACCTGGATAAACTGAAAGAACCAGAGGTTGTACAGAATTTCAGGGAGAGCATAAGGAAACAATTGACAGCAGTGGGGGAAAGAAGTGCAGCAGAAGAAGAATGGATAGCTCTGAGGGATGAAGTAGTGAATGCAGAAGAGGATCAAGTAGGTAAAAAGACGAGGGCTAGTAGCAATCCTGGGGTAACAGAAGAAATATTGAATTTAATTGATGAAAGGAGAAAATATAAAAATGCATTAAATGAAGCAGGCAAAAAGGAATACAAACGTCTCAAAAATCAGATCGACAGGAAGTGCAAAAGGGCTAAGCAGGGATGGCTAGAGGACAAATGTAATGATGTAGAGGCTTATCTCACTAGGGGTAAGATAGATAATGCCTACAGGAAAATTAAAGAGACCTTTGGAGAAAAGAGAACCACTTGTATGAATATCAAGACCTCAGATGGAAACCCAGTTCTAACCAAAGAAGGGAAAGCAGAAAGATGGAAGGAGTATATAGAGGGTCTATACAAGGGCGATGTACTTGAGGACAATATTATAGAAATGGAAGAGAATGTAGATGAAGATGAAATGGGAGATAAGATACTGCGTGAAGAGTTTGACAGAGCACTGAAAGACCTGAGCCGAAACAAGGCCCCGGGAGTAGACAACATTCCATTAGAACTACTGACAGCCTTGGGAAAGCCAGTCCTGACAAAACTCAACCATCTGGTGAGGAAGATGTATGAGACAGGCGAAGTACCCTCAGACTTCAAGAAGAATATAATAATTCCAATCGCAAAGAAAGCAGGTGTAGACAGAGGTGAAAATTACCGAACTATCAGTTTAATAAGTCACAGCTGCAAAATACTAACACGAATTCTTTACAGACGAATGGAAAAACTGGTAGAAGCCGACATCGGGGAAGATCAGTTTGGATTCCGTAGAAATATTGGAACGCGTGAGGCAATACTGACCTTACGACTTATCTTTGAAGAAAGATTAAGGAAAGGCAAACCTACGTTTCTAGCATTTGTAGACTTAGAGAAAGCTTTTGACAATGTTGACTGGAATACTCTCTTCCAAAGTCTAAAGGTGGCAGGGGTAAAATACAGGGAGCGAAAGGCTATTTACAATTTGTATAGAAACCACATGTCAGTTATAAGAGTCGAGGGACGTGAAAGATAAGCAGTGGTTGGGAAGGGAGTGAGACAGGGTTGTAGCCTGACCCCAATGTTATTCAATCTGTATATTGAGCAAACAGTAAAGGAAACAAAAGAAAAATTCGGAGTAGGTATTAAAATCCATGGAGAAGAAATAAAAACTTTGAGGTTCGCCGATGACATTGTAATTCTGTCAGAGACAGCAAAGGACTTGGAAGAGCAGTTGAACGGAATGGACATTGTCTTGAAAGGAGGATATGAGATTAACATCAACAACAGCATAACGAGGATAGTGTAATGTAGTTGAATTAAGTCGGGTGATGCTGAGGGAATTAGATTAGGAAATGAGACACTTAACGTAGTAAAGGAGTTTTGGTATTTGAGGAGCAAAATAACTGATGATGGTCGAAGTAGTGAAGATATAAAATGTTGACTGGTAATGGCAAGGAAAGCGTTTCTGAAGAAGAGAAATTTGTTAACATCGAGTATAGATTTAAGTGTCAGGAAGTCGTTTCTGAAAGTATTTGTATGGAGTGTAGCCATGCATGGATGTGAAACATGGACAATAAATAGTTTGGACAAGAAGAGAATAGAAGCTTTCGTAATGTGGTGCTACAGAAGAATGCTGAAGATTAGATGGGTAGATCACATAACTAATGAGGAGGTATTGAATAGAATTGGGGAGAAGAGGAGTTTATGGCACAACTTGACGAGAAGAAGGGACCGGTTGGTAGGACATGTTCTGAGGCATCAAGGGATCACCAATTTAGTATTGGAGGGCAGAGTGGAGGGTAAAAATCGTAGAGGGATCCAAGAGATGAATACACTAAGCAGATTCAGAAGGATGTAGGTTGCAGTAGGTACTGGGAGATGAAGAAACTTGCACAGGATAGGGTAGCATGGAGAGCTGCATCAGACCAGTCTCAGGACTGAAGACCACAACAACAACATCTTTAAAAGAAAGAAGTTTTTCGTTGCGACGGAATCTTCTCACGAACTTCCAATCACCAACTTTCTCCTCCGAATGCGAAAATATTTTGTTGACACCGACCTACAAAGGGAAGAACGACCACCACGATAAAATAATGGAAATCAGAGCTCGTACGGAAAGAGATAGGTGTTCATTCTTTCCCCGCGCTATACGAGATTGGAATAATAGAAAATTATGAAAGTGGTTCGATGAATCCTCTGTCAGGCGCTACAATGTGATTTGCAGAGTATCCATAAAGATATAAATGAGTGGACGTCCTTCTGTGGTCATAAGAACTTAGGCAACATGAAAGCGACCGTCTAACGCCTGGATGCAAATCAACTCTCCAACTGTACCACAACTGGCGACGCCATGACCAAATGAATGATGCATAATTGACGAATTACCGATGATGACAAATGCGACTGCGGAATCTCGGTACAAACACTGGGCCACATTTCGCACGCCTGCCCATAAGGAAAATTCATGGATACCCAGAAAGGTTTTGTTGATGTAATACCTGCAGCCGCTAACTGGTTGAAGTATTTTTGGATATGCAGCTATGACTACAAATGGATCTTTCAACTTCTTTGCGAAAAGTGGTGCGAAAAGCGGTAAATGGTGCGAAAAGTGGCAATTGGCCTGAATAAAGAAAAGTGCGAAGTTATTCACATGAGCACTAAAAGAAATCAGCTAAATTTCGATTACGCCGTAAGTCACACAAATCTGAGGGCTGTAAATTCAACTAAATACTTAGGGATTACAATTACAAATAACCTAAATTGGAACGATCACATAGATAATACTGTGGGTAGAGCAAACGAAAGACTGCGATTCATTGGGAGAACACTTAGAAGGTGCAACAGGTCTACCAAAGAGACTGCTTACACTGCGCTTGTCCACCCTATTCAGGAGTACTACTGTGCGTTGTGCAATCCGCATCAGGTGGAACTGACGGATGACATCGAAAAAGTACAAAGAAGGGCAGCTCGTTTTGTATTATCGCGATACGGGGGAGGTAGTGTCACAGACATGATACGTGAATTGGAGTGGCAATCATTAAAACAAAGACATTTTCGTTGCGATGGGATCTTCTCATGAAATTTCAATCACCAGTTTTCTCCTCCAATTGCGAAAACATTCTATTGGCACCCACCTAAATAGGGAAAAATGATCATCACGATAAAAGAAGAGAAATCAGGGCTCGCACGGAAAAATTCAAGTGCTCGTTTTTCCCGCGTGCCGTTCGAGAGTGGAACGGTAGAGAGACGGCATGAATGTGGTTCATTGAACCCTCTGCCGTGCACTTTATTGTGCATAGCAATCACGTCGATGTAGATGTATTTTATCCAGCGCCGATTCTCCAACTGTGCTGCTTGTACTGGTGCGTATCACTTTATGTGCGTCCACATGGATACTCTGCAAATCACACTTAAGTGCCTGACAGATGGTTCGTTAAACCACCTTCACAATAATTCTCTATTTTTCCACTCTCGAACAGCGAGCCAAAAAACGAACACCTGTCTTGTATCAACTTTACTGTATTTACTTTTGAAATACAATTCTGTGAGCAATACGCTAAATAAATAAAACGAATGTTACCATTGACATCCCTTGACACTGAATTTTAATACCATTTCTGAACCCTTCTTTTATTTCTGTCTGTGCTCCTGTTTATACAGTGTGTCCATAATTCATAATTAATTCCCTGTTTCAACACGCTATAGAAAGAGAACCACTCTTCAAAAGCTCTTTTACAGGATCGGTGGCTGTGCTCCAGTGTTCCGTACACTCAGTAGTTTGAAAAAACGCATTGGTCCCACGCCTGCAAAGGGTCTGGAGAAAAAAATTACAGAATTCGAAAAGACAGGTGCTTTTGAAGTGCAATGTGGCAGAGGGAGGAAAGCAGTTGGTCCGAAGTCTTTCAAAGATGTGGTCACATCGCTGAAGAAGGGCTGGTGTGCAACGACGCACTGCCCGAACGATGGACATGCCTACGAGCACGGTGCATAAAATCCTGCGAAACATCCTGCGTTCTGGTCACCTGCTCTTAATCGGAGTGACTTCTGGCTGTGGCGTTGTCTGAAAAATTTTGTGTTCAGTGCTCCGGTTACGAACGTGACAGAATTGAAGGCACACGTTGCGCAACACATTCTGACAATGTCCCAGAGACATTCCGATCCGTCGTGGAACATGCTGGTTGTCGATTTCAGCTTGTGGCACTAACAACATAATGAAAATGTCTTGCGCCAGTCTCACGACAATCAGAAACCTATGACACTTGGCTTTTTATGCGGATTTTGGCCCGAGGAAAATTAAAAACCGCTTTCATTTTGCTTTTTATGAGGTTTTTGGCCTCAGGAGAATTAAAAATGGATTTTTCCCACCCGATGTGGCCACGACCATGTCATGGTGGATGGGCTTACCTAAATAACAGTGCCACAACTGTTGACCGACGAAGATGTGCAATCATGCACATGGAACAGTACGGGTGGTATAATGTGCAAGTCCAGCCAAGTCATCGTAAAATGGTTCATTTGTCATTTGTAGCCGACCCCATTCACGTTAAACGTTTCCAGCGCCATCTATTGATAAAAGTTTCGTTAAATTTTTGTTTCGTCCACGATGTTTCCCCCTGCGTCAATAATACGCTATTCAAATGTGACGCCATTCTGAGCAGCGGTTCTCTTCGAACAGACTTGGGAGACTGGAACTTTACTTACGGACACCCATGGGTAGAATGAGAAATTGCTGAGCCATGTGCGCACGTCATTCGGGCTACTAGATGCGGCTGTGAGTGTTTGTTTCTGTGTGCGAGGCTGCCAACGGCGCACACCCGCCCGACGGCTGTGCCGCTCCGTTGCACTGCGCGGCAGCTCCTAATGAAATCTGGCGCGCATGCATCTGTGATGCGCCGGCTAACGCCTCTGCCCGCCTCACACCGGCGCGGCCGGGTCTCGGCGCCGCCTTGCGCTCGCATTCAACTTTCATCGGTGGCGCTAAGGCGCTGTCTCTGGCAGGCGACACTTCTCCTCTGTCTTCGCTCAACTAGCATACAGCTACACTGCTGCTCTCGTGTCGCCCACAACGGCAAAGCTTCTGAGATGAAAACAGGAGCAGAAAGGAAGGAAGTGAGGTAGGGTTCTAAGACTTTAACGCCGCGATGAGATTAAGTTTGTTACAATGATGTATCGTATTTTCAAATTGGAGCACGCGATCTATTTCGAAAAATATTTCTTTTCACAGTTGTCTTGTCTGCACTGCATGCACTTACCAAAGTTTGCCGGATCCATTCATGTGAGCCATCAGCAAAGTCAGTATCCTGATACGAAAGCCGGCCGATGTGGCCGAGCGGTTCTAGACGCTAGTCTGGAACCGCGCGACCGTTACGATCGCATGTTCGAATCCTGCCTCGGGCATGGATGTGTAGTTGGGTTAAAGTAGTTCTATGTTCTAGCGGACTGATGACCTCAGAAGTTAAGTCCCATAGTGCTCAGATCCATTTGAACCATTCATTTTGTTACGAAAGTAACAGATCAATTGTAAAGCGGCAAGATTTTGCCACAGTACATTTAGTATTCGGTGAATTACTTTCGATTTATAATTATTTTAGATCGTTGTACATGATGCACAATCGGATTATTAATCATTTCATTGGCTGATACTGAGGAGTACCAAGTACACTACTGACCATTAAAATTGCTACACCACGAAGATGACGTGCTACAGACGCGAAATTTAACCGACAGTAAGAAGATGCTATGATATACAAATGATTAGCTTTTCAGAGCATTCACACAAGGTTGGCGCTGGTGGCAACACCTACAACGTGCTGACATGAAGAAAGTTTCCAACCGATTTCTCACACACAAACAGCAGTTAACGCCGTTGCCTGGTGAAACGTTGTCTTAATGCCACGTGTAAGGAGTAGAAATGCGTACCATCACTTTTCCGACTTTGATAAAGGTCTGATTGTAGCCTATCGTGATTGCGGTTTATCGTATCGCGACATTGCTGCTCGCGTTGGTCGAGATCCACTGACTGTTAACAGAACATGGAATCGGTGGGTTCAGGAGGGTAATACGGAACGCCGTGCTGGATCCCAACAGCCACGTATCACTAGTAGTCAAGATGACAGGCATCTTATCGAATGGCTGTAACGGATCGTGCAGCCACGTCTCGATCCCTGAGTCAACAGATGGGTACGTCTGCAAGACAACAACCATCTGCACGAACAGTTCGACGACGTTTGCAGCAGCATGGACTATGCGCTCGGAGACCATGGCTGCGGTTACCCTTGAACCTGCATCACAGACAGGAGTGCCTGCGATGGTTACCATTGACATCCCTTGACACTGAATTTTAATACCATTTCTGAACCCTTCTTTTATTTCTGTCTGTGCTCCTGTTTATACAGTGTGTCCATAATTCATAATTAATTCCCTGTTTCAACACGCTATAGAAAGAGAACCACTCTTCAAAAGCCCTTTTACAGGATCGGTGGCTGTGCTCCAGTGTTCCGTACACTCAGTAGTTTGAAAAAACGCATTGAGTCCACGAATGGCAAAACGTCATTTTTCGGAGGAGTCCAGGTTCTGTTTACAGCATCATGATGGTCGCAGCCGTGTTTGGCTACATCGCGGTGAACGCACATTGGAAGCGTGTATTCGTCATCGCCATACTGGCATATCACCCGGCGTGATGGTATGGGGAGCCATTGGTTACACGTCTCGGTCACCTCTTGTTCGCAATGACGGCACTTTGGACAGTGAACGCTACATTTGAGATGTGTTACGACCCGTGGCTCTACCCTTCTTTCGATCCCTGCGAAACCCTACATTTCAGCAGGATAATACACGACCGCATGTTGCAGGTCCTGTACGGGCCTTTCTGGATACAGAAAATGTTCGACTGCTGCCATGGCCAGCACATTCTCCAGATCTCGCACCAATTGAAAACGTCTGGTCAATGGTGGTCGAGCAACTGGCTCGTCACCAACACGCCATTTACTACTCTTGATGAACTGTGGTATCGTGTTGAAGTTGCATGGGCAACTGTACCTGTACACGCCATCCAAACTCTGATTGACTCAATGCCGAAGCGTATCAAGGCCGTTATTACGGCCAGAGGTGGTTGTTCTGGGTACTGATTTCTCAGGATCTATGCACCCAAATTGCGTTAAAATATTATCACATGTCAGTTCTAGTATAATATATTTGTCCAATGAATACCCTTTTATCATGTGCATTTCTTCTTGGTGTAGCAATTTTAATGGCCAGTAGTGTATTAACAATTTCTGTAGCACCTTTTTTCTGGGAATTATTTAGAAATGGGGACTGACAGAAAAGGCAATGTGGGCGACGCAGTCCTCAGGAGCCGATATCGGCTAAAGAAGGGCTGGGAAGAGACTTGCCGTATTCTGCAGGAGCAGATATTTACGGCCCTGAAAGAGAACAGAGCGAGGAGGCAGCGGTTTACAGCGCTGGAAGCCGTAGAACCCCAACAGTACGGACAATGCAGGCAGGATATTGCACTCTGGTGGGCTGGAAGAGCGTCGTGGGCGGAACAAGGCGAAAAGACGCCCTTTTTAGTGGGGAGGAATGCGTGGGATCACAAACGACGGTTGCGAGTGACCTTCGAGGAATCTTTTCATTGGTAGCGCCACTGAAAAGCGTATTTGACTGGCGGAGTGTTAAGGATGTAGAAGGGGAAACGGAAACTCTCAGAAAATCTTGTGGGAGGAGTACGAGCTTCAGGCGATTGGTTGGCAGATTTGTGACCCACGTAGCGCGAGGTAATGTTTGTAACAGCCGCTGTGATTCATCGCGCGAGTGCAAACATAGAAACCACTCGTTCAGGTGGGAGTGGGCATATAGCGTGGAGAAATACTTCACTACAGGATTGATCAAAGACACTTCCCTCCAGAGATCGACGTAGAGACGTAGCTGGCAAGACCCGCAATGGAGAATGTGGCGGTTAGAGTTTGAGAAGTCTTGATTTCGCGACAAGGAGAACGTGCAGTCGTTTTTCCTTCAACAGAGTTGTTATTCTGTTTACTCGAGTGACGATTCTTTATTTCTCTGTCGAGTCTGATGCACGTTGAAGTGCTTCTTTACAGAAGAATACCTCAGTCGAATTCTGTTCCTGGCTAGTGAGCAAACAGACATCTTGATTCGTGTTCTGTCTCGTACTGAGGTAATTTCAACCCTAGGAGTTAGCGGACGGCATATTGCAGAGAATTTCAGGTACGACACATTCATCATCTGCACAGCGACCAACCCCCCAATTAGCAGATCATCGGGCAGTATAACTGCTGCCTGTACTTCGATAAGTTATATGTGCACCGGTTGAGCAGATAGCGGAACACTCACAATAAAAGTGTTAATTTGAATTTATTTGTACACTGAGCTTTTTCTGAAAATGCCAATCAGGATATACGTCTTGCGTTTCTCAGCACCAATCAGTATCAGCGGTCTACAGAAAGTTACATGTTCCTGCTAATCTCGAAATTATATGTAGTGTAGAATCACTTCATGTTCATACGATTTTTTGCACTCTGTATGTTTTTTTGAGAACAAATCATTTACACTATCCAAATTGTGATTCATTCTAGTAGCAGTCCGACAGGAATAATTGGTTTGGTTTGCTAAACTGAAGTAAAGCCACAACACGATACTTCATTTTACGGAAATCTCTAGGTGTATGTTGTCAGCTAGGGGTCTTCATTTCGATGTAAAGTTATCAACCAACCACAGTCCCGTTGTTCCATTTGTATTACACGGAATTACAGAAACTTGATATAGATTATGGTGACCACAAAACGAGTGAGTCGGCTGTTTTATTACCTGAAGATGGAGCACAAACTTTGAAACACATTCTCTAGAATTAAAGTAGTAAAAAATATATTGCATATTACAGTTTTACGTATTCTCGTACGTTGCCAAGTAAACTACATGTTTCAAAGAAAAGTAAAAGCCTTCAAATTTTCTACGAATTGTAATGATAAACACAGTCGGCCACCTGTTCTGTTCGAAGGAACGTACTTTCGCTTTCTCGAAGCAGTACTTTCCCCCTCGCTGTCAGTGCTGCTTAGACTCAGCGACGCGTCGCTTGAACCACAGGGGAAGAGTTGCATCACTGCGCTACTCAGCCCCAGCTGTGTTTGCTGCCAGCGGGTAAAACTCTCCGCCACTTCTCCTGTGTCAACTGAGAACTGAGTGCGCTTCTGGCCCCAGGGATGACAACAGGCCCTTTTCTTTTTTTTATATCTTGCTTGTTTTTGTCGTTCCAGGCCAAGCTAGCCTGACTTGTGTGTGGTCTGCCATGAATTGCAATCCCGATAGAGAGCTCGAGTGTAAGTACGTGTTTGTACGACCGACTTTCCATCTCCACTCCAGTGTGACTTTTGTCCACGTATGTTTTATTTGTATGTGTGTGTGTGTGTGTGTGTGTGTGTGTGTTTGTGCGTTCACAGGAGGTAGAGAGAAGAATACCTGTGGGGCTGCCACTCACAGAAACTGTTCCGCCATTCCCCTAGCTCCGTCTCTCTCCTGCACACCACCACCCCCACTCTCCGTACACATAGTGTGGGTGGGGAGGAAGCGGCGGGGGGGGGGGGATATAAGGGCGGTACGTGCGACACTGCTCTGAGGAGCCTTGCCAGAGTGCTCCCCTACATCCCCGACAAACAGAGAGCGGCCAGCGGCCACAAACACTGTTTCTAATTAAGAGGCAGCGCCCTACGTGGATTAGCTAAAGCCGACGCCCTCCCAATGCCGACAATGGCCGCCTAGAACAGTGCTCCCAGAGTCACGACGGCCGACCGGTTCCTGCAGATCGGAAGCGCTCATCCTGCCACGGTGACGGGCATGTATCTCGGATGTCCACCCGTGGATAAGTGCAGCAGCACTGAAATGCATCAGGGAGACGATGTTGTCTGGTAGGATGCTTGGCCATAATTTTACTAGCAAATTCAACAAAAAAGAAACCATCTAATTGCCACATTAAAAAGATCTAAAGAAATCTCAGCAACTACCTTTAGAATTCAATTTAATAGTGACTTTTTCTTTTAGCAGAAACGCAACTGATGGTAGAATTTACGAAACGTCTAAAATAACATTCAAGCAAAAATTTTAAGAAAAGGATGTTAAGAAAAAATTTCTGAAATCTTGCCATTAAATCCAAGCCTCAAGACAAATCTTTAGTAAGATCAACAATCTGACTTTTAACAATACACTTCAAGCTTTAGGACGCTACAGAAAGGATTATCAGGCAATTCACATCTGACGTCTACTGGAAAGTAAACAAGACATCATTAATAAGAAGAAACAAGCAATCAAAGTAAACAGGCTGATGAACAAGTTTACATAAAATACAATCATAAAATTTTGTACGTTATTAAAGCAGTAACCACAGATTTTTTTAAAAAATGTAATCAGTTGTACTAACTGTAGATTGAGGAGAAAATACCAGATGAGAACAACCCTACTGTGCAAGTTTTAATTTATTATGGAGGTGAAATTTTGTTTTCGACTGACGCCTTTCAGCTATATTTTGACGTACCTCTGCCACAACATGTAAACCAGCTATCAAAATTTCCTTCTAATGAAGGTGTTTTTATATACGTTTAAACCATGGTAATGGTGTTTTAAGAAAACCTTCCAATTTTCAATTGATTGGCAGTTTACTATTAAAAAAATACAATCAGTTGGTTGCGCAGACAAGGTGTTCCTGTCGGACCAAAACGGCATTCAACTTGTTTGGCCAGCTGAATTTTTAGGCTCTCGCTTTAGTACGGTTAACAGAGAGAGAGAGCAACCACTTTAGTTTTAACCATTTCTTTCACTCAAGATCTTTTTAACGGGCCTCACAATATAAAACAGATGCGTACTCAAGCTATCCTCTAACATATAAATTACTAGATAACAAGTTAAATAAATACAACATCAAAAGTCACTGGAAATTTTTTTGAAAAAGCGAGTCTCGCGCTGAAATCAGATTGTGTACTGCTTCGTTTAGGTAATGCCAGTTAATGTGGCCAAATCCAGGCAAGAGGTTTCCACACTGCCAGTTCAATAGTCAAAAATATATATTAAAATGGCTTTAATAAGATTATTCAAAAGATCACAATAACTGCTTTATAGATGACGATGGTAATAAAATAACCTTTCCACACATCAACTTTAAGTGTTGGGACCGTAACTGAATGCTCACCATAACTACCAGTGAGTAGGAAGATAAGTCAACAACGGCCCAATCAGTGGTATCCACCAGTCGCCCTCATGTTCAGTCCTTTGGAACTGGCTGACAGGACACTAACTCGGCACCACGCCATTGGACACCGGCTTCTTCGGAATAATCCAAATCTAAGTGGGTGCCCAAGCAGCACGCTGAAATCTTTTCTATACCCGGCAATCCCCACTGATACGGTCAATAAAGGACATCACGTAACCCGCACTGCCTAACATTCCAAATGAAGCAGCGAGCCAAGGATCTTATCGGCCACGACGTGATGGCGCTTACTACCCGCCGTAACCACACAAATCGCTGGACCCTCGGTCACAAAGAGAAAGAGAGAGAGAGAGAGAGAGAGAGAGAGAGAACAACCGTCCCCCCGGTCGCGCTTAAATCGATCTCTTCTCCACTGCGCTTCGCTCTGGCGGTGGAAAATCGCTCTGACTCTGCCGCTGCAAGTGATGCTGCCAGCCAGATGGATCTATCGTTATTGAATCGGGCCACGATGCACCCGCGCGGCAGAAGTACGACATTTGAAATGCAAGCGACGGTTATCTGCTGACCTATCAGAATGCATGCAATACTTCGGTTCATTCCCTTATACAATCATTCAGCTCGATTCTAAAATAATTATCCAAGTAAAAAAGACGCAGTAATGTAAAGGTTCATAAAAGTCTTTAATTGGAGAGAGAGTTGACTAGGAGGGCTATCGCTTCTGGAGCGCTGTTCTTTTGTTAAACCGAATAACACACTCGACTAGTTAGGAACAGCTCTATAAACGTGGAAATTTACCCGGCAAAAGTAGCAGGAAATAACGTGGCGAAGCGACTAGTTACAAGGAGGTTCCGGTTAACCCTTCTGTCACCAGTTACCCCAGTTGACATTTTTCGCACATATTTATACTTTCACTCATGCTCACAATTTAAAAGTTTGTGTGTTAAGTTGTTATATACCCATTAGCATTATCCACTTAATGTATCCCAATCCGCTTATCCCACTTTAGAGTCATTTTCCATGAATCCTGTGGAGTATTCTTGTAGTTGTTTGGTACTGTTTGCTACGAAATTTTTAGCTGATAAAATTTCATTTATAGCCTTGTTATTCCATGCAGAAGCATTAAAATTTATACTGTCATCAATATTATTATCACGCAGCACTTCCAGTTTCGTTGTTGAGGGTGGAAAAAAAATGATAAAAATAAATTTATAACAGGTCTTTGTTGCTATTTTCATTCGTGGCATTGTTAGCTTATACTTCTGAGCGTAAACATGCACAAGGATTACAGTGTACGGGATTTGAAAGGATTGTAAATACTAGAATCCAGATTATCTTTGTGACGAAGATCGTGATATGTGCAATTTGTGATATGATGAAGATGATAATGATAGTGTTAAAGTTATTGAAGAATATGTTGAAATTTCAGAAATGAGTGAAGTGCATCAAATGGCAGAGCCACCAGAGTTAGAAAGTTTATCAGAAGATTACACCGAGGACAAAGATTCAACTCTTTCAGTTATGTTGAAATTCAGAAGCGGTAAGCCGCGCGGAGTGGCGGCGCTGTTAGAGGCGCCATGTCACTGACTGTGCGGCTCTTCCTGCCGGAGGTTCGAGTCCTCCCTCGGGCATCGGTGTGTGTGTTGTTCTTAGCATAAGTTAGTTTGAGTTAGTTTAAGTAGTGTGTAAGTCTAGGGACCGATGACCTCTGCAGTTTGGTCCCTTAAGAACTCACACACAATTCAATTGAACAGAAGCGGTCCGGCATGGCATTCTGCACCATTCCATCAACAAAGCAAGCCATTTCTAAACACTTTTCTACAAAAACCTGGTCTTCTGCATGACAGTAAAACCATAGGTTGAATTATAAATTGTTTTTATTTATTTTTTTATTTTACCCGTCAATTCTGTAGGACCAAATTGAGGAAGGTCGTGGAACGTGCCAGTACATGAAATTACAACATAAAGTGATAACAGACAAAACAAAATTCTTGTGAACAAAAAAAGATAAGCCATATGTTTATGTAAGCGCAGTTAACAATATAACATAGGATTTAGCTTAATTTTTCAAGGAACTCCTCGACAGAATAGCAGGAGTGACCCAATTCTTCAGTTTCGATTTGAATGTGCGTGGATTACCGCTAAGATTTTTGAATTCTTATGGTAACTTATTGAAAATGGATGCAGCAGGATACTGCACGACTTTTTGGACAAGAGTCAAGGAAGTGCGATCGAAATGAAGATTGGATTTCTGTCTAGTATTAACTGTGTGAAAGCTGCTAATTCTTGGGAGTAAGCTAATATTGTTAACAAGAAACGAAAGAATATATATATATATATATATATATATATATATATATATATATATAATGAGAGGGCAATGTCAGAATACCCAGACTAGTGAACAGAGGTCGACAAGAGGTTCACGAACTTACACCACTTATTGCCCGTACTGTCCATTACTGAACCAAAAATATCCTTTGATAGTGGGAAGAGTTATCCCAAAATATAATACCATAGGACATAATGGAATGAAAATAAGCACAGTAGACTACTTTTCGTACCGAGCTATCACTTACTTCAGACATAGCTCCAGTAGTATAAATGCCAGCATTAGGTCTTTGAACAACATCCCGAACGTGGGCTTTCGGTGACAGTTTACTATCCACCTGAACACCTAGAAATTTGAACTGTTCAGTTTCACTAATCATATGTCCATTCTGTGAAATTAAAACGTCGGGTTTTGTTGACTCGTATATTAGAAACTGTAAAAACTGAACCTTACTGTGATTTAGCGTTAGTCATTTTATACAAGCCATGAACTTATGTTATGAACTGCACTATTTGTAACAAAGTCAATGTTGCACACAACATACTTTACTTCAAAACTGCTGTCATCAGCAAACAGAAATATTTTAGAATTACCAGAAACACTAGACAGAGTATCATTTGTATAAATAAGGAACAGATACTAAAAATGGATATGTATGTATTCTACAAGTGTATACAGGCATGAAGGACAACCAGAAAGAAATAAATCAAGGGCAACGTAATGTGTTGCATATGGATGGACCATATTTCTTTCCTTGAAGGGTATCACTACAGATTAATTTTTCACTTCCATACCGCTTGCTGAAAAACTATTGGACTATCACGTAACATTAGTTGGAACTCTTAGAGCAAATGAAAAAGAAATAACGTTGTGTAGTGCAACAAAATGGAAAAAAATTTCATTATTTGGATTCACAAAAAGAAGACTGTTGCCTCATACACTCAGAAGCAAAAGAAGTGTGTTATTCTGCTTTCGACCCAACACCATGATGAATCTGTTGAAGAAGAAAAAGACACCATAATTGCTCACTATAATGAGACTAAATCAGGAGTAGATGTGGGTAATACGATAAGAAGACAGCATAGCTACGTACGTACAACAGATCGTCGGCCATATCAAATATTCATGGAAGTGGTGGACATTTTAGCTCTCAGTGCATATATTCTGTGGTCATAAAAATATCGCGTCTGGCAGAAAGATTTCACAAGAAGGAGACATTTCCTTAAGGAACTTGTCCTGAAGTTAGCGAAACCGCACATGGATGAACGAGCAAGAAATATAATTGGACTGCATACAATAGTTGTAAGAGCCTTTGAAGATATTGAAACTGAAGTGATGAAGACATGTTATACTGAAGGTACCATAGAAAGAACATCAAAATTATCGACAGGAAAACGATGTGCTCTGTGTCCAAGAAATGAAGGCAGGAAAACTAGGTTCATGTGAACAAAGTGCAAAATACTAGTGTGTCAAAACTATACAAGAGACACAATTGTGAGAAAATGTTTTTAGTGTTAGGTGAAGTCAATTAACAAGTCTAAAAATGTGTGTTATTTAAAATATTGACTTTCTGTTGTTTCAGCAGTGTGACTGCACACGTAGGATGCTAAATTCTGTATGTCTGGACAATACACCATTAATGGTTGTTTCAAATCTTCAATAAACCATCAATTTATATTAATAACTAACATTGTGAATTTTTTGTGACTATATCACCTATAAGAACAACACTTTTTCACAATTTTGGTACCACCTGGTAACCAGAGGGTGTAAAATAATCTTGGTAGCAGAAGGGTTAAACATGTGTGCTTTGTTAAAAGCCCTTATTTCACTTATTCTGTCTTCACAGTCCTTACGCTACATATATGTTGTTGGCAGCAGAATCGTTCTGCAGTCTGTCGAAAATGCTGGTTCTCTAAATTTTAGCGGTAGTGTTTTGCGTAAAGGACTTCTCTCCACAGCTTCCTATTTGGGCTCTGGGTACATTTGTTGTGTTGATCAAACCTGTCGGTAATAAATCTAGCAGCGCACCTCTGAGCTGCTTCTACGTTTTTTTTTAATCCCACTGATGGGGAACCCAAGCACTCGAGCAGTACTCAAGCATGGGTCGCATCAGTTTTCTGTAAGCAGTTTCATTTGTAAATTAGCTACACTTTCCCATAACTCACCCAACAAGTCGACCATTCGCCTTCTCTGCAACCAACCTTATATTCTCGTTCCACTTCATGTAACTTTCCAACATCGCATCTATATTTTTAATAGACTTCACAGTGTCAGTCAGTACACAATTTATTCTGTATTATAGCGTTAGGCAGGATGGTTTCTTCTGCTCATCTGCAATAACTTACTAGACTGGCTATGGAGCCACAACTGCAACGACGGTACCAATTGGTGTTAATAGAGGGGACACTGGACAGTAAAGGATACTTCCGGAACGCCATCCTCTGCTTACTGTTGCAGTTCCTATAACGTCGTGGATATACGAATAATTGCTTCTTTCCCGCAGGACGACATTCTTGCATACTCATTGAGTTACATGCCACCTAAGGTGTGCGTCAATTAAGTTCGCCAGCGCAATCACCACTGGACTAACCAAATGCGTGGGACATACTCATAAATGGACGATTTCTGAACTCCGAATTTCCATTGAGGTATTGCAATAATAGGTGGAAAAAGAGTGCGATACTGCATCCCAAAATGATATTCAAGACCACTATGATCTTCTAATGCACAGTGGATGAACTACTTTAAACACAGTCAGTGAAATAGTTGTCTCAGGCAATCTATACTGTAATTATAGCCATACATTACATACAGTTTGTACACCACTATGACTTCTAATGCACAGTGGATGAACTACTTTAAACATACTGAAATAGTTGTCTCAGGCGATCTATTCTGTAATTATAATCATACGTTACATACAGTCTGTACACTGAAGACTAAAATTTTATTTATTTAAGATTATTGTTTCAAGGTTTCCTGATTCAGTTACCACTAGCTTGGTTGATGCATTGTGAAAGCTGAAAGTTGCCAAACTGTTCAAAGAATGGATTTTATAAGTGTACAACGAAACTGCCTTTCACAGTTAACAGTAGGAAGACTAGTGTAGCTGTAATTTTGAAACTTTTACTCACAATAAAATTGGCAGCAGACACTGTTTTGCATAATATCCTGTTTTCTTCTTCTTTAGAGCTTACTTCTGCCATTAGGACTTCGTGCTTTGCTATATCAGTTTTCATGTAAACTGAGTAGGTCAATATTGCAAATTTTGTAAAGTATGTGATGCTGGATGGTACAGGACTATCAGTGTTTAATGTTTCGTCTATCTAATGAGATACAAATGCAGTGTAATTTCATAATTCATTCTTACTATATGCCTGGTTCGTCTAAGTACTGAATCTGCACGACCTTGAGTTTCACAAGTTGTGAAACACAGCTAAAAGTCTACAAAACAGAAAATTCGGCACCAAAGCAACGATAGTACCACTGGAAATATTGACGTCTGAACTCTAATTTTAAATAATAAGGGAAAATGTACTTCTTGAAATAAATGTTTGAGTTCTCTTTCACACTCATTGCTTCATGGAGTGAATGGAGACTGCTGAGGGCATGTGAAATTTATACTTATTATCTTTATTTGACGCTTAATTTGGAAGAATTACAAACTGAAAGGATTCACAAAATCGTGCACATGATTTGACTGTTTATAATGTGGGGATACCGCTAAAGAAATATTGTCCATGGACGATACATAAAATTTGTCTATGGCATAATTAAATTAATAATATTCTTTCATGCAGTGCTGTGCCTTTATGTATAAGTACGTAAACCTCCATTGTAAAAACAATATGAGAAGTAGAGACTTTTAATCTTGCCACAGTAAACAATCAAATAAATAGTTTGCTGACCTACAGTGGTTCCTCTTTATGACACGTAAAATACAGTTTTCTTTTCAGTACAATGTTCCGAGGGATTGAGGCCTGAAATTATTTCGTGCCAAGGCGGTCTTTTCGTCTCTTCTCTACTCAGTTTACAGACTCCATTTGGTAACACAGCTGAACGTGACAAAAATTTTATGCCTCGGAGACGAGAGCCGTACAAATGAAAAAGCATCGAAACGGCGTTGAAAACAGTAGGGTAGGAAGTTGCAATGTACAGCCTTCTGAACACCTTTAGCGGCATAAATTTAGCGAAAACGCTATGACTAAATTAGAGCTAATTAGACGCACCGCTGTGAGCGGTCGGACTGCAAATCCCCATTAGAGTTGCTTTGGGGGGAAGGGGGGTGGTTGCACATTCATTACTGCAGCGCGTCGCATGAATACGGGTTTGAACCGCGCCACGATGGTTTCTCACGAATGCATAACGGCGTGAGCCCCCTCCCCCTTTTTTACGTAGTGTTCCGGACAACGATGACTTCCATATTCGATACTAGCACGACGCTGAGCGTGTTGTACTTCTTTTTTTTTTCCTTCCTGTGCACGATGTACGCAACTGTCGTGTCTTTAACTGAGAGATTCGATGCAAGAATCTTATTTGTAGGCACAACTGGAGTCGCTAAGAATAATGTGACGTCATTACTGCATTAATGAGAGATTCAGGAAACGTACCCTTGGACAGGATCCTGAAGTAGTTGTAGGGGATTTTCTTCGTTCGTAGCCACAGTAATAAGCTCGTTTAACGACTCCGAATTTAAACGAAATGGTTTCATATCCACCGAATACGAATGTCAACTCAACAGGTTATATTTATGTGACCTCTAAGATTTTCTCAGCAAGGCCAATGGATTGATGGAAGCACACCATTAGATGACAGTTATTTAGATCCTTGATAGAAGGAATGGTGTATTGGAATCAACTATCACCATTGGCTTGGGGAAGGGTTGGTTCATTATATGGATCATGACTTCTTCAGACAGAATTTAAAATGTTATGCAGCTGTAGAAACAACAGGATCAATGTTGTACTAATGCTATGTCGATTCCATAGCAATAGAGAGAATTTGAAGCAGTCGCACACAATATGCCTCATGGTTGATTATATTGCCACCTTTTCTAATATATATGGACTGTAATGGATATAAGTGCTGATACTTTTCTATGCGATACATTCATATGTACACACACTGAAATGTTAGTTGTTTTTTCTCTGCATCAGACAGTGTAGCCACAACACATCACAAACTAGACAGCCTGATGTTTTCTGCACAGTCATACTGCACCACTGAGTGGTCTACACGTGTCAGTAGAGACTACACGTTACATGTCATCGCATCCACACTTCTTCAACACCTGGCCTGCTGCCCAGGGGAAAGGCTTACTCTAGCCACAAGTACATGGAGGTACTAACAAATCTAAAAACATACAACTTTTAAGGCTATAGGCTATAATTTTTAGATTGCAAATAACATTAATACTTGTGTAATGTCGTTCAGTACACCATCCTCAGTCACTAATAGAAAAATTTGCACTTATTTCCATAATCCCTGTAACCAAAAGACCTTCCATTTGTATTGTTAGAAAATGTGAATTTCATAGGCAGTGCAAGTACAGTAATAAAATGCCATACCAGTTTACTACTGAAAGGGCAGGGAATAAAATACAATATTTAAAGAAGACTCATCGGTGGTGAAAAACAAACAGACTATAATTATTAAATTTTGGCAAAACTCAGCACACATGCATTTCAGTAATTCTCAGAGAACCTCATAAACTATAAAATATCCCTTCGAATGAATAAAATGAAAGGTGTAGGTAAGGTTACGTTTTAGGACTACTAATAGATCACAACTTTAACTGTAAAAGGCACAACGTAAAGTTAATGAATTACCTTAGTTCATCTACACTTCAAAATTTATTGTATGTACTGCATCCAGTAGAATTTCACACACTAATTCATTACAGAATCATCTAACAGAGAAACGCATATCAAATGTCTTATATTGTCACAAATACCACCCAAGATTTTGATATGAGGAAATGAACAATAAATTTTTAATACTCTGCTGCTGTCCACTAAATCAATGAAACAGAAGAAAAAAGAAAAGTTTTCCTTAGCTTTTAAAGTGCACAAATGAACATTTATAATAATAACAATATGCTGAAGTCGATTGACTGCTAATGTATCACAGTAAAATTATAACTTAAACTGATTGTAAACTACTTGCAATTTTATTGTTAAAGGTGTGAATCCACCTGGTTAATGTTCACTGCATGCCAATATCTTTTATTTATATGCTATTATTGGGGCTGAAGCTCAAAAAGAATAAACATTTCATAGCTCTGATGAATGAAAATAGCACCTAACATCAGTTTTAGACAAGGATATATACGGTTCTACAGAATAAAAAAAAATCCAGTATCTATACATTTATGTACTGGCAACTGTGAGTATGAAATCGTTAGATGTACCACTGTTTGGCCTTAACAATAATTATAACATATATCGGCGTTCCTCCCAAACAAATATATTTCTCAGTAAAAGTTTCTGCTTTAAACAATAAAAAAGGTCTCAATTCGAGCACAGATTCCAGTCACAAACTACTTAACACAGAGTTGCCTGTCAACAATTTCACTTTACATTTTTACAGACGCACCATACTCACTTAACTTGTTATTCAGTTCATGGATGTGTAGTCACAACATTCTGCAGTCTTTTTTCTTCCTACACAGTACTAGGCCTGAAAACGATCTGTGACCTTATGTTCTGGCTCAGGTCAGCTTCAGTATCATAGACATACAAATGAGCTCAAGTTAGCAACCAACCTACTGTTCCCTCATTCATCACATTTATCCATCATATTCACTCCAACCTGAAACTGAAAACTAGCTGTCAAGTTCAAATGAACTATTAAACAAATATTGAAAATTATACAGAGATTATAAAAAAAAACGAAATGAGTGATCACTTGAATTCTCTTGAGTCATCACACAAAAGTCTCTTACGTACATACAGATTTATACTCCACAAGCTAACCTGATGCGTTGATGGAGGGTACTTTATGTATCACTGTCTATTAAACCCTTTCCCTATTCAGTCATGAATCGTTTTAGGGAAGAACAGTTGCCAATAAGACTCCATGTGCGCTCAGATCTCTTTGATTTTATTTTTACAGTCCTTTTGCGAGACATATGTTAGAGGACGCAATAATATATTGACTCTTCTAGGACCGTATGCTCTGAGAACTTTCACAGTAAACTACAGTGTGATGTAAAATGTCTTCCTTGAAGCGTCTGACACTGCAGTTGATCTTCTCTGTGACGCTTCTGTGCTTACTAAATCAACCTGTAAAGAAATACGCTATTGTTCTTTGAATCTCCCTTCCTGAATCAATCATATCTGGTATGGACTAGTACTAATGAGTAATGTAGAAGAATTTGTTGAAAGAGGCTTTTGTAAGCTGTCTCCATTCTGTTAACACCTTTCTGCCTCCACTTCTCACTTATTAGCATACCTCTTACTTAACTGCTGAATAAACACATAATCATCATTCTTAAAATTATAACAACAATGAACACTACCTCCGAAAATTCTTCAGCAAACATTACCAAATGCAGCAAACCAATGTCAACAAAAGCCTAAAATCAGGCAAATACACACATAAATACACTGACAATCAGTCGTACACCTCAATCTAACCTCAGCAATTTCATCATGCACTCAGTTTTTATATATCTGTGAGTCACAAATATTTCTTAAACCTATTTTCTTTGTTGACACTGATCACTATTTAATCTACAGTGAAATTGGTATTGTGAGGCCGAAAGTGCATGAGGTCAGGTCCATATGTAAGAGGATAAGAGTGGAGAAACTTCAGGATAAGGAAATCAGGCACAAGTACATAACAGTGATCTGAGAAAGGTGCCAGTTAGTTGAATGTAGTCAATTACAGTCATTGGAAAAGGAATGGACACGGTACAGGGACACAGTACTAGAAGTGGCTAAAGAATCTCTTGGAAGAGTAGGTAAAGTGTAAAGGTAAGATGAAGCAAACAGCTTGGTGGAATGACACAATCAAGGCAGCCTGTAAAAGGAAAAAGAAGGCGTATCAAAAATGGCTACATACTAGAACTCAGGTAGACAGAGAAAGTTATGTTGAAGAAAGAAACGAAGCCAAACAGATAATTGCAGCATCCAAGAAGAAATCTTGGGAAGGCTTTGAAACAGGTTGGAGACTATGGGTCAAGCTGCTGGAAAACCATTCTGGAGTGTAATTAGCAGTCTTCGAAAGGTAGGTAAGAAGGAAATGACAAGTATTTTGGACAGGTCAGGAAAACTGCTGGTGAATCCTGCTGATGCCATGGGCAGATGGAGGGAATATTTTGAAGAGTTGCTCAACGTAGGTGAAAATACGATCAGTAATGTTTCAGATTTCGATGTACAATGGGATAGGAATGATGATGGAAATAGGATCACATTTGAGGAAGTGGAGAAAATGGTCAATAAATTGCAGTGCAATAAAGCGGCTGCGTTGGATGAAATTAAGTCGGAACTCATCAAATACAGTGGAATGTCAGGTCTTAAATGGCTACACAGGATAATTGAAATGGAGTGGGAGTCGGGACAGGTTCCATCAGACTGGACGAAAGCAGTAATCACACCAATCTTTAAACATGGAAACAGAAAAGATTGTAACAACTACAGAGGTATCTCTTTAATCAGCGTTGTGGGTAAAATCTTCTCAGGTATTGTTGAAAGGAAAGTGCGAGTATTAGTTGAGGACAAATTGGATGAAAATCAGTGTGGGTTTAGGTCTGTTAGAGGTTGTCAGGACCAGATCTTTAGCTTCCGGCAAATAATGGAGAAGTGTTACGAGTGGAACAGGGAATTGTATCTATAGATCTAGAAAAGGCATATGAGCGGGTTCCTAGGAGGAAGTTATTGTCTGTTCTACGAGATTATGGAATAGAAGGCAAACTTTTGCAAGCAATAAAAGGTCTTTACATAGATAGTCAGGCAGCAGTTACAGTTGACGGTAAATTGAGTTCATGGTTCAGAGTATTTTCAGGGGTAAGACAAGGCTGCAACCTGTCTCCACTGTTGTTCATATTATTTATGGATCATATGTTGGAAACAATAGACTAGCTGTGCGAGATTAAGATATGTGAACACAAAATAAGCAGACTTGCATATGCGGATGATTTAGTTGTGATGGCAGATTCGATTGAAAGTTTGCAAAGTAATATTTCAGAGCTAGATCAGAAATGTAAGGACTATGGTATGTCGATTAGCATCTCCAAAACGAAAGTAACGTCAGTGGGAAAGAGATATAAATGGATTGAGTGCCAAATAGGAGGAACAAAGTTAGAACAGGTGGACGGTTTCAAGTACTTAGGATGAATATTGTCACAGGATGGCAACGTAGTGAAAGAACTGGAAGCGAGGTGTAGCAAAGCTAATGCAGTGAGCGCTCAGCTACGATCTACTCTCTTCTGCAAGAAGGAAGTCAGTACAAAGAATAAGTTATCTGTGCACCGTTCAATCTTTCGACCAACTTTGTTGTATGGGAGCGAAAGCTGGGTGGATTCAGGTTACCTTATCAATAAGGTTGAGGTTACGGATATGAAAGTAGCTAGGATGATTGCAGCTACTAGTAGATGGGAACAATGGCAGGAGGGTGTCCACAATGAGGAAATCAAAGAAACTCTGGGAATGAACTCTATAGATGTAGCAGTCAAGGTCATGTTACACGCATGGGAGAAGCAAGGTTACCCAAGAGACTCATGGGTTCAGCAGTAGAGGGTAGACCAAGGAGAAGGTACCTTGATTCGGTTAAGAATGATTTTGAAGTAATAGGCATAACATCAGAAGAGGCACCAATCTTAGCACTGAACAGGTGATCATGGAGGAATTTTATAAGGGGGACTATGCTCCAGACAGAACGCTGAAAGGCATGTCTTAAATGATAATGATGATGACAATGATGATGATGATGATTTCTTGGACTGAGGATGTGTTAATACATAGGCATTAGGATGGGGTATATCCACTAGCTCATAACGTCCATGACATGGTTCAAAAATTTCTTTACTTCCTCATATAATTCACATCAATTTTCTGTTGAGTTAACTATTACTTGTTCTCCAACGTCAAACTTAGTCACTTTACCTTCAAGTTGTGTTTTTACTAGCATTCTGCAGCTCTGTTACCTAAGCCTAGAGTGGTTGGCAGCTGATGTTCCGTTCGGTGGTCTGGTGTGACCACATATGAATACCGCAGGAGAGGTAGTGAGAAGAGACACTTCACACTGAGATACCAGTCTGTCCATACAGTCAACCACCAGCATACGCTGTATCTCAGATCACGTCAAGCGAGGCTAACACCAAAAGCATTTTCTGTAAAAGTAGGAATGAACTTGCGAGGGCTGTACAGCGGCCTGGATGGCTCAGTTTTCGCAGAAGTTACTGTTTGTGTGTCGCCTGTAATGTTGACAAAACCACGTGGCAAGTGATGAGATTATTGTCCACTTTTATGGCGAGAAATTAACTTTGATTTTTAGAATTCAGGGTGATAGACCATTTTACTTGGAACTTCGCGGAGAGCTCACGTCTGAACTGCTAATAGTTCCGTTTGCAATAAGGACGTTATTATTATTATCAGGAATATTATTATGTTTGTGCATTTGAAGTTTTACTGAATATATCTATCAGTGAGATCTCAAAACTTTTATTTATAGTCATGGTTCCTGATCCTGTTGAGTAAATAGCAAGTAGGAACGTTTTATTTCAGTGAGCACAAAATTAATGTGCACTAGCAGACTGGAAATTATGGTCAGCATGTTCTCAATCGCTTTTTGACTGACCGCAAAAATAGTTTTCAGGCTCTTGAAAACAGCGAAGCTTTATATACTAAATTACTTGCCGCCCTATATATGTGACGCTTTCTTGTGTTGTAGAAGGTGGTTTCTGAACTACAGCAGGTAAGTATTTCTCAGATACTCTGTAAGATTTTTCTTGTTTTGACAGCATGTTTCTAGCAAACGCTACACGCTCAAATTGATCTTTACAATTTACCTTTGTGTTCTGTGATGCAGCTATTTCAATTCCGTAATTGCTACTGTCAGTCAGGTCTGGGTAGAGCAACAGCTTGCTATTACAAAGACTTTCCTTGATCTTACAACAGTCCTCATTGCAGTCCTTAGTCCATATCCATGTAACATTTTTCTTCATCAGTCTACTCAGATGTGGGGAATTAAAGCATTGCTTGACAACAAATTTGCGATAGAAAGAACTCAGCCCTAGAAAAGATTTGATCTTCTATCTTTTTTTTGTGCTGGACCCTCAGCTATAGCCTGTGTTCTATCCCATTTGGGTAAGATACTTGAAGGAGTTATAATGTGGCCTAGACACTGAAGTTCCTTCCTTACAAACTCACAGTTACTGAACTTGAGTTTTATTCATCTTTTCATGAGTACAGTAAGTAGTTCTTCGCTGTGTATACACGTCTTGCTATGCCGTTCCCCAGGTGTTGTGATTGTGCATACGCACGCCGTTTGGATTTTCCTACAGCGCTAAGGACGTCTGAATGCGTCCTGAACCACTGACTTCTCACTGCTCCGAACGACTTACTTTCATATTTCGGTGAATGAAAAACTTTCGAGTATTTTTCATTCAACATATGTGCCTCATCGCCTTTTATCATTTACAGAAAACCTCGTTTCGATATCTTGAATCATTTATGAGATAGGACGATTTTTATGACCCCATGATCCACGTTGCGCAAGGGTGTGAGTGTGAGCATCTCATGCAACCGTCCTTCGGATATAAAACCCAATAACTCGAGAACGAAATGACATATCCTTCTGCTCTCAGTTTCAAATAAAATATCGATGTTACATTCGTATTTCATTCACCGCAATGTTTGAGCTACGAATCAATAATACGCGAAGTTTACGCAATTAGTTTTTACTCCTTCAAATTTTTAATTTTTAAATTTTTAAACTTTCACGCAACTTTATTCTTAATCTGATGGCATATAACGAAAATAAATTCAGTCCTTTATCAAAAGAATGTATTAGATCGTAAGATGTGCAAAAATCAAACTTTTCACCTTATAGTTTTCTCAAAACCGGATGATAAGTATTTCAAAGCTACCAGTATGTCGGCATGGACGGAACAGGGCACGTCGCGGCCGTCCGTCTGTCGAAAATAAAACCCAATAACTCGAGAACGAAGCGAGATATCGTTCTGCTCTCAATTATAAATTAAATTTCGATATCGTGTATACGTTTCATTCATTGCACTGTATAAGCTAAAATCAAACATACAGAAAATTTACACAATGCGTTTTTACCTCTGCCAACTATTTAAAATTTTGTGTAATGTTTTACTTAACTTGATACAGCCAATTATGTGTGATGGATAACCAAAAGAAATTCCTTTCTCTCTCGAGTGCTGATACTAGTGTGTAAGGTGTGCAAAAATTATAATTTTCGAAAAATCATATGATAAGTAGTTCATATCAGCCGGAACACTGTCTCTCACCACAGGCAATGCTTTAGTTAATTCGATGCAGCACAGTAAGTATGACGGACGACGAAGGGAAATTCAGTTTGTATCTGATGGGATAACAAAACTGTCGAATACGACCTGTGCTCGGCAGTACACAGTGCTGCCTGGAACAGACTAAATGACAGTATCGAGAGAGTGTAAAACATCAAACACCCACAATGATCACAGATTTTAAAGGGAACAGTGCCAGTGAAGGAACACAAACCCTGGTGCAGATGAATTGCTATTCAGTACCACACTGAACTTAGCGGATAGTAACACTGGCACGTGTAATAAATCATGAAAAGGAATTCAGAACTTAGGGGAAAACAGCAAAGTGCACTTGAAAAAACTTCAGGGTAAACACACCTGCAGTTAGAGAGGCCAACAAACATGTTCAAATAAAACGAGTAAGTACCGGAAAACCACATTACAACATTTTCACGAGTCCAGATCTGACAGCGTAAATTGTCCAGTTGGCAGGTAACTGAGCCAGGTCCACAAAGCCACAGCAATCAACGGCCCCCAAGCACCTAGGCTACCCGGCTGGTTCACAACACACTGCAAGTACTTCCGGCGCCGGCCAAAAATCGACGACAACGTCGCGAGGCACCTGCTAGGCTCGTACTGCACTGACCTTTCTCCAACGACCCATTCTCTCTCCGCCAGAGCACACCAATGGCGCTCTAGGTGCAACCGGCGCCCAAAGATCCAAGCAGAAGGAAGGACTCATTATCCAGAGAGCCATCACGGCACATATACTACCTAAATCTCGTATCGATGCTACTGGTAGCTGTGAGGACCAAACGTCGAACGAAGCTCCTCAACGAGTTTTTTTTGCTCATTTGTGCAGGGTATCTTCGTACTGGGGTATTACATTTTGCCTCCCCCCCCCCCCACCTCCCGCGCCTATTAATTATGACACGGCGCCCAGTGACTTCTTCCTCTTTCATCAAATGAAGAAAACATTACAGGAAAGCGTTTCCAGACGAGGTGATTTTAGAAGTGGAACGTTATCTGAAACATCAAATGGTAGATATTTACAACTAAGATCTCCAAGTTACCCATACTTGAAAAACTATCTTTCATTGAGTAGCGAATGGGGAAAGCTCCACCATCATCACCAAATTTCGTGGCTGCAACCTAAATGTTTTGAAGGACGTGATTAAAACTTAATGACTACCTGTCGTACAGTACAAGAAAAACAAGGATTCCGCGCACTGTTTCAGAGTGGAATAATAGAGAATTATTGTGAAGGTGGTTCGATGAACCCTCTTGGAGGCAATTAAGTGTGATTTGCAGAGTACCCATTTAGAAGTAGATATAGGTGTACCTCCTATCAGTTTGGACAACATTGTTCAGAAGAGGAGGATGAGACTAGTATTTAACGTCCCGTCGACAACGAGATCCTTAGAGAAGGAGCACACTCTCGGATTAGGGAAGGATGGGGAAGGAAATCGGCCGTGACCTTTCAAAGGAACCATCCCAGCATTTGCCTGAAGCGATTTAGGAAAACCAGGAAAACCTAAATCAGGATGACCGGAGACGGGTTTGAATTCGAGTCCAGTGTGCTAACCATTGTGCCACCTCGTTCGGATTGTCCACAGGAGTAATAACGAACTGGTGATACAATTGGGTTACAGCAATAGTCTATACCACACTAATATTTTTCTAATGACCGATTTCGACTTCATGTAGAGGTAATTTTTGAAAATGAGCAAAATATGGCTGCTGCTTGCGGGTTCTCGGATGCTGCGGCGGGAACACGATCATAAAGTACTTGTCATCGTGAGCATCTGAGAACCCAACAGCAGCAGCCAGATGGTGCTGATTTTCTGAAGATGAGACGTGAAGTCTAAACCGGTGCCGGCCAGGGTGGCCGAGCGGTCTAGACACTGCAGTCTGGAACCGCGCGACCGTTACGGTCGCAGGTTCGAATCCTGCCTCGGGCATGGATGTGTGTGATGTCCTTAGGTTAGTTAGGTTTAAGTAGTTCTAAGTTCTAGGGGACTGATGACCTCAGCTGTTAAGTTCCATAGTGCTCAGAGCCATTTGAACCATATTCTAAACCGGTCATTAACAAAATATTATTGCGAAGCTAGGCTGTTGTTTTAACTGAATTCCCTCTCTGACGTTTTCTTTCAGCTGCCTGTCACATGCACGCATCTGAAGAGACTGACTTGCAGCGGGCTCTCAGAAAGAGTGCAGTCGAAAGACTGACTACAAAAGTATGGTGATGCCGTGAGTGAAGCTCAGTTGAGGTAACGAATGAAGAGATTGTAGATTGCAGCGTTGCTTCACAGAAATTGCCTCAGTCAGAGAGCGTAGACGAATCACAGAGGCAGAAAGAGAACAATGACTGATTGTAGGGAGAAGAAAGGAGCCTCGTACGCCGTCCCCCTCGCCGGTCGGCTGGAAACTGCGCGGCGTCGGCCATCCGCCCCTCGCCGGCGAGCGCCAACTGTCGCGGCCGTCAGCAAGACGCTAACAACGGGCAGACCGCAGCCACGGCGCGGGCGGCCATCGAAGCGCTAACGAGCCGCCAGCAGTGGCCGCCAGCCGTAGCCGGCCCGGCGCCTCTCATTAACGAGTTTGCTCGTTACCGAATGCCTGCCTGCCTAACATCCGCCTGCAGCCTGCAACCCGCTCCACTGCGCCGCGTGCCACGCTGTTTGCCGGCCCGTGTAGGCGCTTCCGGCTGCAGCGGCGGGCCTACAGTGGCGCAGCACAGGTGACACAGACACACACGCGTGCTCTGGCGCCGCCGGTACGTGTGGTTCTCCCCGCTGTAGCTATATCTGTGCAACAGCATGTAGTTGCCGAAGGTAGCTCACGTGCTTCGTGGAATAACGCCGCTTTATGTTCGAACGTAGTCTTCGGTGACCGTTGGTTATCTACACTACTGGCCATTAAAATTGCTACACCAAAAAGAAATGCAGATGATAAGCGGGTATTCATTGGACAAATATATTATACTAGAACTGACATGTGATTACATTTTCACGCAATTTGGGTGCATAGATCCTGAAAAATCGGTACCCAGAACAACCACCTCTGGCCGTAATAACGGCATTGATACGCCTGGGCATTGAGTCAAACAGAGCTTGAATGGCGTGTGCCGGGACAGCTGCCCATGCATCTTCAACACGATACCACGGTTCATCAAGAGTAGTGACTGGCGTATTGTGACGAGCCAGTTGGTCAGGCACCATTGACCAGATGTTTTCAGTTGGTGAGAGATCTGGAGAATGTGCTGGCCAGGGCAGAAGTCGAACATTTTCTGTATCCAGAAAGGCCCGTACAGGACCTGCAACATGCGGTCGTGTATTATCATGCTGAAATGTTGGGTTTCGCAGGGATCGAATGAAGGATACAACCACGGGTCGTAACACATCTGAAAAGTAACGTCCACTGTTCAAAGTGCCGTCAATGCGAACAAGAGGTGACCGAGACGTGTAACCAGTGGCACCCCATACCATCACGCCGGGTAATACGCCAGTATGGCGATGACTAATACACGCTTCCAATGTGCGTTAACCGCGATGTCGCCAAACACGGATGCGACCATCGTGATGCTGTAAACAGAACCTGGATTCATCCGAAAAAATGACGTTTTGCCATTCATGCACCCACGTTCGTTGCTGACTACAATCGCAGGCGCTCCTGTCTGTGATGCAGCGTCAAGGGTAACCGCACCCATAGTCTCGGAACTGATAGTCCACGCTGCTGCAAACGTCGTCGAACTGTTCGTGCAGATTGTTGTCTTGCAAACGTCCCCATCTGTTGACTCAGAGATCGAGACGTGGCTGCACGATCCGTTACAGCCATGCGGACAAGATGCCTGTCTTCGCGACTGTTAGTGATACGAGGCCGTTGGGATCCATCACGGCGTTCCGTATTAATCTCCTGAACCCACCGATTCCACATTCTGCTAACAGTCATTGGATCTTGACCAACGCGAGCAGCAATATCGCGATACGATAAACCGCAATGGCGATAGGCTACAATCCGACCTTTATCAAAGTCGGAAACGTGATGGTACGCATTTCTCCTCCTTACACGAGGCATCACAACAACGTTTCACCAGGCAACGCCGGTCAACTGCTGTTTGTGTATGGGAAATCGGTTGGAAACTTTCCTCATGTCAGCACGTTGTAGGTGTCGCCACTGGCGCCAACCTTGTGTGAATTCTCTGAAAAGCTAATCATTTGCATATCACAGCATCTTTTTCCTGTAGGTTAAATTTCACGTATGTAGCACGTCATCTTCGTGGTGTAGCAATTTTAATGGCCAGTAGTGTATATCAACTGTAGCGACATGTCCTGGTTTCGTACGGGAAGTATTAAATATCCATGTCTGGTATAGTGATAATAAATTAGATACATAAAACTCTCTGATGTATCAGTCTTACAGTGAAAGCCGTAAAAAATTGCTAAAATAGTTTCTGACATTATATTGAGGTGACAAAATTCATGGAATACCTTCTGATGCGGTATGATACCACCTTTTGTACGACGTAGTGCAGCAACTCGAGGTGGCATTAGCTCAGAAAGTCGTTGTAAGTCTCCTGCAGAAACGTTGAGCCATGCTGACTCTTTAGCCGTCCATAATGTTTAACGTGTTGCCGGTGCAGGATCTTGCGCACGAACTGGCATCTCTATCATATCCCAGAAATGGTCAATAAGATTGGTGTCGGAGAGGCCAAATCATTCGCTCGAAAGTTCGGGAATGTTCTTCAAAACCACAACAACGTGAACAATGGTGGCCTAGTGACATGGCGCGTTGTCATTCATAGAGATTCCATCATTGTTTCGGAACATGAAGTCCGTGAATGGCAGCAAATCAACTCCAACTACCCGAACATAACCGAAGACACTGTCCATTCCATGTAAAGATAGCCAATACCATTATGGAGCCACCAGCAGCCTGCACAGTGCTTTGTCGACGACGTGAATCCATGGCTTAGTGGGGTCTACGCCACACTCGAACCCTATTATTAGCTGTTACCGACTGAAATAAGGACTTATCTGACCAGGCCACATTTTACAGTTGTACTGATACGTCACGAGCCTAGGAAAGGAGCTGCTGGCGATGTCGCGCTGTTAGCATAGCCACTCTCGTCAGTTATCTGCTGCAACGGCCCATTAACACCGGATTTCGCCGCAATGTTCTAACGGATACGTTCGTCGTACGTCCCATATTGACACTCAGTGTTACTTGTCTGTTAGCACTGACAACCCCTTGAGGGACTCACACCTAGTGAGTACGTGGCTGGCGACCACGGGGTCCCGAGCTGAGTCCTGGCATTGCTTCCACTTACTTATGCCAGGCTCCTCGCTTTTATCTTTCCTATTTGGCCACCCTCGGCCAACTCTTGTTCTTTTCCGACCCTGACGCTATTAGGTTTCGAGGGCTAGGGGTCTTCCATTTCCAACCTATACTTCTACTGAGCCGAATATCTCCCGGTATAAGGAGATTACCTTCTATCAAGTGCCAAAGACAAAGAAGATCAAGTGAAAGTCCAAGTTCATGTAGGCAATGAACTGCTTGAACAATTTGATAAATTTACTTATCTGGGCAGTAATATTACCAGGGATGGAAGGAGCAAGGCAGAAGTGAGAAGTAGAATAGCTCAAGCAAAGGCTGCTTTTAACAAGAAGAAAAACATATTAACATCTAAGAGCATCAGCCTTGAAACCAGGAAAAGATTTTTGAAATCATATGTGTGGAGTGTGGCATGCTATGTGTGTGAAAATTGGACTCACGGGACAGAGGAACAGCAGAAGCAAATTCTTTTGAAATGTGGTGCTATAGACGCATGCTCAAAATAAAATAGATCGACAAACGAAGTGGTCCTGGAAAGAGCAGGTGAGAAGAGAAGCTTCTGGAGTTTCATTGTTAAAAGAAGATTGCAATTTACAGGCCATCTATTAAGACATAAAGGACTCCTGAACACAATCATAGAGGGATATGTCGAGGGAAAAAGACCAAGAGGAAGACCACGACTGAGGTACATGGATCAAATCGTGAAAGATTTGGGATGTAACACCTATAAAGAAATGAAGAGAAGAGCTGAAAGACGCACAGAATGGAGACAAGCTGCCATTGTAGCTGTTGCAAACCAATCCTTGGATTGACCACTACAGAAGAAGAAGCACTGACAACTCTACGCAAATACTGCTTCCCTCGGTCGTTAAGTGAAGGTGAGACGCAATGCTTGAAATTTGGTGTTCTCGGCACACTCTTGTCACAGTCTATCTCGAAATAGTGAATTCGCTAACGATTTCCGAAATCAAATGTCCCACGCGTCTAGCTCCAACTATCATTCCTCGTTCAAAGTCTGTTAATTCCCATCGTGCGGCCATAATTACGTCGGAAACCTCTTCACATGACTCACCTGAGCACAAATGACAGCTCCGCCAACGTACCGCTCTTTTATACCTTGTGTACGCAACACTACCTCCATCTGTATATCTGCATGTCTCTATCCCGTGACTATTGTCATCTCAGCATCCATGGCCAGAAGATTTGTTGACGTTGCGATGGTAAATTATACTGGGCGCTCTAAAATTATCCTTACAAAACTCTAGGACTTGTAGGGGGTACTGAATAGACAGTATTCTGGATTGGAACCCATGTCAAGAAACATACCGTATCCGTGCTACAGCTGTCTGAAAACATACTTGCTAGTTAGGTATCAAACAGAGTAGTCATGTTGAGGGTTGCTTACGTCGGATCGGCTGATGTCATTTGACGTCTGTCCTATCTCTGTGAACTCGTTCTGGCCTCATTCATGCGTCTGTGAGTGTTAGAGAAACATAGTGGAAAACATGTTCGCAGAATACACCGACATGATCCTTCCGAATGGTGAAGCTTGCGATAGTGGAAGAGCTGCTCGTCGTCTTTATCAAGATCGTTATCCACAACGTCCGAGTCCATCGCATACCCTTTTCGACAGTTACGCAACGGCTTCGAGAAAGGGGTATCTCCACCGACAACAATCGAGACTGTGGTGCTCCAGGAAGACACTGCACACCAGGTGTGACAGAGCGTGTGTATCACAACATTGCTCGTAGGTACAATGCGTGCACCGAACTTGGTGGACGCACACGAACTGTACTTGGAGTGGACCAGAATGCTAACCCTCCTCTGAAAAGGACAAAAACGGTTTAACTGGAAACAATAGTGTTTGTGAAAATTGATTTGTCACGTTTTGGTTTCTTTGGTTATTAATGAGTGGAATTATGAAATAAGTGATTCACTGGGTCATGGTCAATAAATTAATTGTGTGGTCGTCTTACAACATTTTTTCAAATGGTTGTAGCACGGAAACGATACGTTTCCGGACATTAGTTCCAGTTAAGAATATTACCTATACAGTCCTCTCTACAAGTCCTAGAAGACTTTAACGGGAATTTTAGAGCACCCTGTGTACACAAACCTTTCTCGTGAATCAGTCTCATAATGAAAACTGTTATCAAAATAGTTAAATTAATTTCTTACATTAAACTTCACATAGACAGGTAGACAGATTACGCAGAGGGGGGGGGGAGGGCTAAAATTTACAAGTTTTATGAAGTATATGAATTCCATCCTAACTCTTCCGCCCTTATGATTTCGTAACCCTCGTAGGCACAAACTATACTACATACAGAATAGCTGCCGACCTGAGACTGCACTCTCGCATGCCTATCCAAAAGCCGGCCGGAGTGGCCGAGCGGCTCTAGGCGCTACAGTCTGGAACCATGCGACCGCTACGGTCGCAGGTTCGAATCCTGCCTCGGGCATGGATGTGTGTGATGTCCTTAGGTTAGTTAGGTTTAAATAGTTCTAAGTTCTAGGGGACTGATGACCACAGCAGTTAAGTCCCATAGCGCTCAGAGCCATTTGAACCATTTTGAACCCATCTAAAAACAGCGAGGGCGTCAGTTTATAACATCTTTAATGGCTGCGAAATCCACGTCCCTGCCCACATCTTGCCTGACACAAATACACTGCCGATGTCATTTATATGCCATAAAGTCCTGAGGCGCAGGTTTGTAGAAGTTCTGCATCCAGCTGGGAGTAATCTCCTACCCTGTCCTCGATATCTCGTACCATGTACCAAACCCACTCCAACCTACTCTTAAACATCCAACCATACAAATCCAGGAATGGCTACCATGCTCAAATGCATACCCTAATCGAAAGTAATCACCTGAGCCTTGAAAATTCTGACAACATTCAGTAGGACGCTGATTCGCTACAACACACCATCTGCGATGCAGTTTCAGTCATATCCCAGTCCTATCATCTACTACGACCACCACAGCCTCCCTTCATGTGCTCTTGCCTTATTCCTAGTATTACGTGGTGCCTACAGAGAATTCCTTAGACGCCGCAACACTCTCACAAGCCACCGATAGCTCCAGCGACATGTTCGAAGTTACGTAGAACGTAAACGACGTCGGGACTGACACATGAAATACACTAATCTAAACCAAAACATTTTAATTCCAGAAGCACTGAAAAGCATTCCATAGGCTCTCCAGAAACAACCCCATCTCTATGCAACCCATCTTACGTAACAACAAACCACTTCCTGGCGACCTCGGAGCCTATCCAGCAGACATATTCACCGTCACACATGATACCAACTTTGATTACTCGATGGTTCCCTTCGTGTATGAACGTACAAACTTAGCTCTTCCATCTATCGCATCAAACTTCCAATAATTGCAGAGCACTCCACGAATAGGACTAAATACACCAATAACAGCTCAAGACATTACACAAACACTCGCCAAAAAGCAAAATACTGCACCCGGCCACGTACCATTACATAACGTCACTTCAAGGCATGCTCCATTCTTTACAATACCAGAAAGACAATGTCAAACCAGCATACTTCTTCAACACCTGAAGTAGCTTTTACATAGCTTTGCACACGTAACACTTGTTATCTGTGAAAAATTGATTGATACCCCTCCACGATTTCCTTATTCTGGAGTAATTTCAACCAAAGTTGGTGCATACATTATCATTATTTGTGTAAAAATACTATGAGAGTAAGATACTCGTACTATCCGTAGTTGTGTGGTGACATGTAAAAATCTTCGAAAATAACCTTTCGGTGTTTATGATATTTAGTTGACATTAAAAAAAACAAAGCCTAGTCTTTTTTTATTTGTATTATTTAATGCTTCAACAAGTAGCGAGGATGAGCACTGAAGTGAGCCAATTATGCTCTCAGCGTGTTTTGTAGTTAAGATCGTGCCACACCAATGTATGCCACAGGCTACATGTAACTCTGCATGTAACTCTATATGTAACTACTCTCTGGAGTCGCATGATGTACAAAATTGGAGAATAAGATGAAATATAACGTACAGATATGTGAAATATATGTAAAACACATGTAACCTACGCATACATGGCAGAAAACTCGGTCAAAAAGCTAATCTTCAACAAATACTCTTCATGGTACCCACAGTGGTTATTTCAGCAAAACTTCGATATTGAAATTCATGGAAAACTTCAGGCTATTGTCTTCTCAATAGCGGTTTAGTATGCCAACGTACATTTCTAAGTTAGAACTTCATCTTCAGTACTCGAGTTGGTACGCAAGGATGCACAGTGTGATGTCAACTTGCCAGAAACTGGTATCAGGGAATATTTTTTTTTTGTATATGATGTTACAGTGAAGATGTGCATGTTGATATAGCAATATCAACAATACGTACGACGTCGTCATGTTTAAACGGTGGTCAGAGAGGGTCTGAAAAGTTTGTAAGGATTTTGCAGCGTATGTTGCGCTGAGAAATAATTGTTCAGAAAAAATTCGATATGTTGCGCCATTTCTGAGTTAATTAGCACTGAAGTTAGCCCATCAGGCCACTGCGCACGCGAATTCAAGCAGTTCGCCAGATAAAGTTAGTGCAAGTTGTTCTCATAGCGTAGACGATAGCGCATGAGTCTGCCCAGTCTCTTGCTCGGGCTCGATCCTTACTACCGTCCCATGGCCAATTTTTATATCGCTCTATTGTCCGGTTTTAGGAAAAGGAACCAAGAACATGTTTGACGACTCTGTCTTGCTCTGTAAGCGCAACGGCCTCATTGACTAACTTCAGTGTTAACTGATTCTGAAACGGCGCAACGTATCGAATTTTTTCTTAAAAATTATTTCTCTGCGCAAATGACCCTGCAACAGCTTTACAAGCTATTTAGACAATTTCTGACCCACCTGTATGTTATATAAATTTCAACATAATTCGAAGTATGCTTGTTTGGCGTGTTGACATTCCAATTGTCGATCTTTGCTTATCAATATAAACCTTGAAAGTAATAGTTTCTACTGTTATTATGGTATCCAGTCCAAAAGCTGGTTTGTTCGGTATCCATGCTGATCTAGTTCATCCTGTGCAAGCTTCTTCACTCTGTATCACTACTGCAACCTTCATCCATCTCAGCCTGTTTATCGTGGTCAAGCCCTGATCTCTCTAAGATTTGTAATCCTCTCTTTCCTTTCTCCTGAAATTTCCCTCTATTATCAAAGTAACTATTCCGTTGTGCCCCAGAGAAAGACCAATGCAAGGGAATTTAATTTGGTACTAAGTAAAGTATAGAGGGATCGGACGATGAGATGGTCAAACGAAAATGATACAGAAAAAGTGCTAGCCTAGAAGTTGTGAGTTTCCGTATAACTTGTCATTATTTGTTACACGGCAGGAGTAAAATTTTGCAATACCAAATGTATACCTGAAGGTGTTGCAGTAACATAGGCTGGACAGCAACGGTCACACAAGATTAGCTTCCCAGTAACCCATTGCTGCAGAGTAGTATTCCTTATCAGTATGAATAGGCCATAAACTGAGCTAATGTGAACGGTTATTTTCATGAGATTCGACAGAAAACCAGCGCCCACAACGAAAGTTCAGATATACACTACAACGTCGCAAGCAGAAGTTAAACATACAGAGAAAACCGTATTTGTAGTTCATTGTGTAAAGGGAGAGGAAACTAATATTCATGGTGATTTGGAATGTGGTTGTAGGGAAGGAAAGAGAAGAAAGGGTTAATGAAGAAAATGAGCTTCACAGTAGGAATTAAAGAGGAGGAAGATTAACTACGTTATACAACAAATTTCAGCCAGTAATAGCGAATACTCGAAGAATTGCAGGAGGAGGAGGTTTGGTTAGAAAAGACCCCGGAGAAACGGGAAGATTCCAGTTGTCTAACATGATAGTCAGTCAGAGATTACTAAATCAAATATTGAATTGTAAGGCACACCCAGGAGCAGTTACAGAAACAAATCATAATTTAGTAATGTTGAAGTGCAGCCTGAAATTCTGGAAGGATCAGTGTTGATGGAAGTAGAATATTGAAGTACTGAGCAAGGCGCAGATGCGTCTGAATTTCACTAAAGGTGCAGATACTGCAATAAGAAATATCACAGCTGGAAGTTACTTGGAAAGGAATGGACATCCCCAAGAATGGCGATCATGGATGATGGGTAGACAGACACAGATACAAGGAACGTAACTGCGAAGAAATCTTGGTTAACATAAGAAATGCTTCAGTTGTAATTGCGTAGGCTTCCGCGGCCAGAGTCAGTTGACATAGTATCGTACTGCGTCATAATGTAAAAAGAAATATCCTGGAGAAACTGACGTTTCGGCCACTGTTACAGTGGCCTTCTTCTGGGCCTTCTTCTGAGTCAGTAATTAGCACAGTTTTTTACATTACGCCCGCCGTACAATACTGAGAAAACTTTTATATCGATATTTCAGTTGATCTACGAAAGGAGAAAGTTCAAAAATTTTCAGGGAAAGGCAGTTAAACCGCAATAAAAATGCCTTAGGAATGAGATAAATAGGAAGTACATGGAACCAAAGGGAAATGGCTGCAGGAAAAATGTGAAGAAATCGGAAAAAAAGTGATCGTCGAGAGAACTGACTCAGCGTATAGAAATGTCGGAACAACCTTCGGCAAAATTAAAAGCAAGATTGTAACATCAGAGTGAGCGGATGGATGGAAAAAGTACATCCTAGAAATAAAGGGAGGATTTGCGTGATGACACGATAGATGAATTAAAGCCGATATGGAAGACATAGTGGCCGGCCGCTGGTGGCTGTGCGGTTCTAGGCGCTTCAGTCTGGAACCGCGCGACCGCCACAGTCGCAGGTTCGAATCCTGCCTCGGGCATGGATGTGTGTGATGTCCTTAGGTTAGTTAGGTTTAAGTAGTTCTAAGTTCTTGGGGACTGATGACCCGAGATGTTAAGTCCCATAGTGCTCAGAGCCATTTTGAAGACATAGTGGATCTAATATTGGAGTCAGAATTTAAAAGAGCTTTGGAAAACTTGATATAAATATGGCATATGGAACAGATAGTATTTCTAAAATCATTGAGAGAAGTGGCAACCAAACGACTATTCAGGCTAGTGTATAGAATCTGTGAGACTGGTGACGTACCAAGTTTCGGAGAAATGTTACCCATCGAATTCCAAAGATAGAAAGGGCAGATAAGTGCGAGAACTATCGCAAGTCAACAGCTCATGCATCCAAACTCCTGAGAACAATAATATACAAAAGAATGGAAAAGAAAATGCCTATCTGTTAGATGACGACGGGTTTGGCTTTAGGAAAGGTAAAGGCACCAGAGAGGCATTTCTGACATTTCACTTGATCATGCAAGCAACACTGAAGAGGACTTGTCGACGTAAAAAGAACCCTTCTAAAATGTAAAATTCTGAGCAAAATAGGAGTAAGCTATAGGGAAAGATGGGTAGTGTACAATATTTATTTCAAATAAGAGGGAAGAATAAGACTGCAAGATCTAGAAGTGCTAATATTAAAAAAAAGAGTGTAAGACCGGTACGCAGCCTTTCGACCCTACTGTTCAGTCTATACATCAAAGAAGCAATGACGGAAATGAAAGGATAGTGCAAGAGTTGGATTAAAATTCAGGGTGAAGGGATATCAATGAGACTGACAGTAAACAATATAAAACCTAAAATAATAACTAGCAGAAATGAGAATAGTGAGAAACTTAAAACTCAGAATTGGTGATCACGAAGTGGACGAAGTCAAGAAATTCTGCTAACTTAGATAAATAACACGTGGCAAAGCAAGAAGGACATGAAAAACAGACTAGCCCAAGAGAAGATGGCGCTCCTGGCGAAAAGTACACTGGCATCAAACATAGGCGTTAATTTTAGGAACAAAATTCTGAGAATGTACTTTTGGGGCACAGAAGTTTGTGTTAGTGAATCATGGATAGTGGGAAGACTGAAATATAAGAGAATCAGAGTGTTTTAGGTGTGATGCTGCAGAAGAATGTTGAGAATTAGATGGACTGATAATATCAGGAATGAGGAAGAAAAGAGCATATGGAAAAGAGTGACAAGAAGAAGAGACGGTGTGATTGTAATTGTGTTAAGACATCAAGAAATAAGCTCAATGGTACTAAAGGAACCTGCATTTGGTAAAAACACTAGAGACGACAGAGCAGGGAATACATCCAGCAAATAACTGTTGAACAGTTAGGGTTTGAGCGTTCAACGCACGCGATATTTCATGCTAATCAGTATTATTTTTCCAAAGTTCAAATGACCATTGCAGGACTAGGGCGAGCTTTGGACAAAGAACCTTAACCATGTTTCAGAGCGAAGGAGACCTTAAGCCGTCTCATACGTAGTGAGAATCGAACTAGGAAATAGACTAGTTTAAGCAGGACACGTGGGACGGAAGTGGCTGAGAGAAGTGGCATCAACAGTTTGAAAGCCTTATGCATACCTGCAGCTAGCGCAGTAGTGCTTCAGAAGCTTATAATTATAGATTTATCGTGTTTTGAGGATTTCATTTTTAATTTTAGTTTCAGTCCCGGCCTTGTCTATGAAGCGGAGGGTGTGGGTTGTGCTCTCTCTATCCTTTAAACAATTTGTCTACCTACCTGCATAAGCTTCAGGTGTCCCTAAGTCTGCGATGGTAGGTACTGGTTTAGTCGGCAAAAGCAGCGTTGATGAAAATTCAAATAAATGCCTACCACGCAAAGGCCACATAACTCCAGTCCATGGCTAGTAGCTAAAAGTTAGCGAGCGTTCGGGATTCTTGTACAAGTCGTTTGAAAAAATGTAAAAAGTTTGATTTTAGTTGGTTTATTGTCTTTAAAACAAGGAAAATGGCTATCATGACCGTATTTAATATTCCAACATCAATAATGCAGTTTTGCTGACTGCCTCTGTAACAAGTTCAAACCCAAAAGCAGTAAGAAGATATTTAGTCCGACCCGATATTTTAAACGTCCTAAACAGTCACTGACCCACGATTACTTGTGAATTAACACATTCAGGCGTTCAGTAGGCTTCTTATGCAGGAGTGCTGGACATAATGTCTCGTAATCGGTAAGAAATGGGGCACGCTGAGTTTATATACGACCTGAAATGCTATATCTTCTAAAATAAAACACTCACAAAGATCAATCTTTCACAAAATACTCAACACCGTAGTCGCTCTTCGTCAGCGATGCGGGAACCGATCAAATGGGCGAATTTCTTCGCTTTTGGTACAGATTTGATCAGGGCGGTTTAAGCTAGAGTTTTACAAGAAAACGCCTCCAAAGTGACTCTTTCCACTCATGGAATTGGGGCGCAAAGCCCTGCTCATACGCGCGAAAAATGCTACAGTGGTATTGGCCAGTGTGTTAAGTAGCCAATCAAATCATCTCCTTCTGGCTGTCTTTTACAAAACGAAGCTCACTCGCACATATGCCACAAATTCCTCTATTGCACAACAACTTTCTCACTCTTACATTTACACAGTTTTAATAAAATATCACATTCTCACTTTGAATGTCCTTCATTCACTCTCTCAGTCCATCCAAAACCCTGACGCAACCAAAACACATTGGAATAATAATTTTCCAACGTCCTATTAATTACGTCAAAAATCTGTGTTAATGAAACTTAAGAAAAATCCAGAAAATTAGATTATATGAACTTATCCTTTTAGTTGCAGTTTCAATTGATACTATAGACGAATACATTACAGACCCTCACTCAGTTTCAAAATGCCACCACGTTTATCATGAGTTTTAGGTAAAAATTTATACCTCCGTAAGTATTAAAATTATTAATTTGAAACTTTAACGGTGCTGTTGGTTTATCCATAAATTTTCGTATACTAAGTATAAAATAGATCGATTAATATTGAAACAGCACTTCCGCAGATTCGTAGAGAGTATGTGTAACGTATTGCACGCAGCGTTAATCTAGTACACCGCTCGTGCGGCGCAGTAGCCAGCATCAGCTGTGCGAGCGCGAGAACCAAACTTTGCTCTCCTGCCGGCTCCACGGCAAGCTACGCTTTCAATGCAAGGTGACAGCTCGTAATAATCTGCTACGTTACAAGAGAATTACCAAACAGAGTCTGGTGACGATCCCCTATTGTTATCGTATGACAATGTGTTTGGTTGAAATGTTTGAAATGGCTCTGAGCACTATGGGACTTAACATCTATGGTCATCAGTCCCCTAGAACTTAGAACAACTTAAACCTAACTAACCTAAGGACATCACACAACACCCAGTCATCACGAGGCAGAGAAAATCCCTGACCCCGCCGGGAATCGAACCCGGGAACCCGGGCGTGGGAAGCGAGAACGCTACCGCACGACCACGAGCTGCGGACTCAATGTGTTTGGTATTGTAGGTTGTCACACACACACACACACACACACACACACACACACACACACTGCGATAAATGGCGCTGTAATAATCACAAACGTTTAAGTAAGTGGTATCACGTAACATTCCGCCAGTGTGAACGGTATTTGCTTGTGATACATTACCCGTGTTAAAATGGACCGTTTACCAATTGCGCAAATGTCGTACCCTGTTGATGTATGGCTATTGTGATCAAAATACCCAACGTGCGTGTGCTATGTATGCTGCTTGGTATTCTGGACGACATCATGCAAGTGTCCGGACCGTTCACCGGATAGTTACGTTATTTAAGGAAACAGGAAGTGTTCAGCCACGTGTAAAACGTCAATCACGACCTGCACCAAATGATGGTGCCCAAGTAGGTGTTTTAACTGTTGTCGCGGATAATACGCACTTCAGTAGCAGACACATTGCGCGAGATCGGGAATCTCAAAAACGTCGGTGTTGAGAATGCTACCTCAACATCGAATGCACCCGTACCATATTTCTATGTACCAGGAATTGCTTGGCGACGACTTTGAACGTCGTGTACAGTTCTGCCACTGGGCACATGAGAAATTACGGGACGATGACAGATTTTTTGAACGCCTTCTATTTAGCGACGAATCGTCATTCACCAACAGCGGTAATTTATACCGGCATAATACGCACTCTTGGACAACGGAAAATCCACGATGGCTGCGACAAGTGGAACATCAGCGACCTTGTCGGGTTAATGTATGATGTGGCATTATGGGAGGAAGGATAATTGGCCCCCATTTTATCGATGGCAATCTAAGTGGTTTCCTACGTAATGTTCTACCGATGTCACTACAAGATGGTTCACTGCATGACAGAATGGCGATGTGCTTCCAATATTATGGAATGTCCGGCACATAGCTCGCGTGCGGTTGAAGCGGTATTGAATAGCATATTTCATGACAGGTGGAGTGGTCGTCGAAGCACTATACCATGGCCCACGCGTTCACCGGATCTGACGTCCTCGGATTTCTTTCTGTGGAGAAAGTTGAAGGATATTTGCTATCGTGAACCACCGACAACACCTGACAACATGCGTCAGTGCATTGTCAATGCATGTGCGAACATTACGGAAGGCGAACTACTCGCTGTTGAGAGGAATGTCGTTACACATATTACCAAATGCACTGAGGTTGACGGACATCATTTTGAGCATTTATTGCATTAATGTGGTATCTCCAGGTAATCACGCTGTAACAGCATGCGTTCTCAGAAATGATAAGTTCACAAAGGTGCATGTATCACATTGGAACAACCGAAATAAAATTTTCAAACGTACCCATGTTCTGCATTTTAATTTAAAAAAAACCTACCTGTTACCAACTGTTCGTCTAAAATTGTGCGCCATATGTTTGTGACTATTACAGCCCCATCTATCAAAAAGCGAAAAAAATGGTCCAACTAAAACATTCATATTTCTTTACGTACTACACGAATATGTAATAAAAAATGGGGGTTCCTATTTAAAGAACGCAGTTGATATCCGTTTGACCTATGGCAGCGCCATCTAGCGAGCCAACCGTGGCGCCTTCTGGTTTCCCCCTTCAAGCTAGACAAGTTTCGTTCTTTGTAGTTTTCTCGTTTGACGCTTATTTCGTGAGATATTTGGTCCGGTCGCGATCAATGGACCACCTTGTATACACACACAGGCACACAGCCACACACACACACACACACACACACACACACACACACACACACATATATATATATATATATATATATATATATATATATATACACTCCTGGAAATGGAAAAAAGAACACATTGACACCGGTGTGTCAGACCCACCATACTTGCTCCAGACACTGCGAGAGGGCTGTACAAGCAATGATCACACGCACGGCACAGCGGACACACCAGGAACCGCGGTGTTGGCCGTCGAATGGCGCTAGCTGCGCAGCATTTGTGCACCGCCGCCGTCAGTGTCAGCCAGTTTGCGTGGCATACGGAGCTCCATCGCAGTCTTTAACACTGGTAGCATGCCGCGACAGCGTGGACGTGAACCGTATGTGCAGTTGACGGACTTTGAGCGAGGGCGTATAGTGGGCATGCGGGAGGCCGGGTGGACGTACCGCTGAATTGCTCAACACGTGGGGCGTGAGGTCTCCACAGTACATCGATGTTGTCGCCAGTGGTCGGCGGAAGGTGCACGTGCCCGTCGACCTGGGACCGGACCGCAGCGACGCACGGATGCACGCCAAGACCGTAGGATCCTACGCAGTGCCGTAGGGGACCGCACCGCCACTTCCCAGCAAATTAGGGACACTGTTGCTCCTGGGGTATCGGCGAGGACCATTCGCAACCGTCTCCATGAAGCTGGGCTACGGTCCCACACACCGTTAGGCCGTCCTCCGCTCACGCCCCAACATCATGCAGCCCGCCTCCAGTGGTGTCGCGACAGGCGTGAATGGAGGGACGAATGGAGACGTGTCGTCTTCAGCGATGAGAGTCGCTTCTGCCTTTGTGCCAATGATGGTCGTATGCGTGTTTGGCGCCGTGCAGGTGAGCGCCACAATCGGGACTGCATACGACCGAGGCACACAGGGCCAACACCCGGCATCATGGTGTGGGGAGCGATCTCCTACACTGGCCGTATACCACTGGTGATTGTCAAGGGGACACTGAATAGTGCACGGTACATCCAAACCGTCATCGAACCCATCATTCTACCATTCCTAGACCGGCAAGGGAACTTGCTGTTCCAACAGGACAATGCACGTCCGCATGTATCCCGTGCCACCCAACGTGCTCTAGAAGGTGTAAGTCAACTACCCTGGCCAACAAGATCTCCGGATCTGTCCCCCATTGAGCATGTTTGCGACTGGATGAAGCGTCGTCTCACGCGGTTGCACGTCCAGCACGAACGCTGGTCCAACTGAGGCGCCAGGTGGAAATGGCATGGCAAGCCGTTCCACAGGACTACATCCAGCATCTCTACGATCGTCCCCATGGGAGAATAGCAGCCTGCATTGCTGCGAAAGGTGGATATACACTGTACTAGTGCCGACATTGTGCATGCTCTGTTGCCTGTGTCTATGTGCCTGTGGTTCTGTCAGTGTGATCATGTGATGTATCTGACCCCAGGAATGTGTCAACAAAGTTTCCCCGTCCTGGGACAATGAATTCACGGTGTTCTTATTTCAATTTCCAGGAGTGTATATATATATATATATATATATATTCAGTCCAGATGCACACCAGGCATGAACTCTTGCGGGAATCGGCGAAATGCCGCGAGTAATGAGGGCAATAGGCAAAGGGCACTAAGTCAGTAGTGCGTGGATAAGTTGAGAATTTGTGGCTGGCAGGAGGCTTTCTAGGATAATTCATGCAACTGCAATGACCGCTCTGTCCGGATGGTTCATTGGTCAGTATTTGTCCACTAAGCAGGAGACCCATGTTCGAATTCCGATCCAGCACAAATTTTCAACTTTTCCCATTAATTAACGCCCTCTCTCAGCCAATCTCTGTAATTTCTTAGTATCTTAATTCATAATGACTGCTGGATCAAAATAATGTCTGTTCTTTCGGATGTGTCCGAACACAACACATATAAAAGCTTAAATTAATATGTGATTGTAACAAATTTCTGTTCATCAGAAACGTTTCTCGGCAGTTTTACATCGTCTGTACTGCAGCTCATCTACTGCTTTTAGTGCCTTAATTCCTAATTTAACTTCCCCGTTGCCACCTGATTTAATCCGATTTCATTCCTTTTTTGTGAATAAAACCGTCTAGACCACTTGACGAAATTTCTTTATTTATAAAGCCATTTCGGCTACTGCCATCATTTGATACCTGCATTTGCGATTAAAGGAGCATAAAAACCGACGGGCATTTGTTGCACTACAACATCGAGCTACAAAAGATGAAAAATTATAAAGGTAAAAAAAAATATTTTTGAACAGTTCAATCGAGTGTGCTGGGCCAGCGGAGTTTTCACTGGTGCCCAGTAAACGACCTAACTCGGTGAGGAGCCGGAGTGGCCGTGCGGTCGCTACGGTCGCAGGTTCGAATCCTGCCTCGGGCATGGGTGTGTGCGATGTCCTTAGGTTAGTTAGGTTTAAGTAGTTCTAAGTTCTAGAGGACTGATGACCTCTGAAGTTGAGTCCCATAGTGCTCAGAGCCATGTGAACCATTTGAACCTCGGTGAGAAAGTTGCTGATTCTTCTACAAGATGCAGTTGGCATTCCAAAGTATTTTAATATAATATTAGCCTGTAATGTATTTTTTGGCTGTGTTTTAGTTAACAGGACACAGAGACACAGATTGTTATGTATCGGACAAGTTTAATTATAACAGCAGGTATTACTTTTACAATTGTACCATAATGTTAACGTAAAATGTATCTACAGCTGAAGTTCATGTGGCTGTTAACTCACCATTCCTTGCAATCTGTACACTGCAGACATTCCCAAACCCCACCTGACGTAACTCCTGCTATACGCTGACGACACTGTCTACCTTCCCATCCACATAGCACATCAAATCCCTTGCACACCCCTACAACGCCACTCGAATCTCCTAAACGAGAGATGTAAGACCTGGAAACTTCAAGTAGATGCCCAGAAAAGCCAAGCCACCATCTTTGATTCGGCGTTTCCGTCATCCAGATTTCCACATCTACATCTACATCTACATCTACATCTACATCTACATCTACATCTACACCTACATGGATGTTCTGAAAATCACATTTAAGTGCCTGGCAGAAGGTTCATCGAACCACCTTCGAATTTCTCTATTATTCCAATTTCGTATACCGCGCCGAAAGAACGAACATCTACATCTTTCCATGCGAGCTCTGATTTCCGTTGTTTTAACATGGTGATCGTTTCTCCCTATGTAGGTCAGCGTCAACAAAATATTTTCGCATTCGGAGGAGAATGTTGGTGATTAGAATTTCATCAGAAAATTCCTCCGCAACGAAAAACGCATTTATTTTAATCATGTCCATCCCAAATACTGTATCATTTCAGTGACACTCTCTCTCCTATTTCGTGATAATATAAAACATGCTGCCCTTTTTGAACTTTTTAGATGTACTACGTCAGTCCTATCTGGTAAGGATCCTACACTGCGCAGCAGTATTCTAAAAGAGGACGAACAAGCGCAGTGTAGGCAGTCTCTTTAGCCCATCTGTTACATTTTCTAAGTGCCTGCCAATAAAATGCAGTCTTAAGTTAGCCTTCCTCACAACATTTTCTATGTGTTCCTTTCAATTTAAGTTGTTCTTAATTGTAATTTCGAGGTATTTAGTTGAATTTACGGCCTTTAGATTTGACTGATTTATCTTGTAACCGAAGTTTAACGGATTACTTTTAACAATCATGTAGATGACCTCACAGTTTTCGTTACTTGGGGTCAACTGCCAATTTTCGCACGATACAGATATCTTTTCTAGACGGTTTTGCAATTTGTTCTCATCTTACGATGACTTTACTAGTCGATAAACGACAGCGTCATCGGCAAAAACTTAAGATGGCTGCTCAGATTGTCTCCCAAATCGTTTATATAGATAAGGATGAGCAATGGGCCTATAACACTCCCTTTGGGAACGCCAGAAATCCCTTTTGTTTTACTCGATGACTTTTCGTTTATTACTACGAACAGTGACCTGACTGATAGGAAAATACGAATCCAGTCACATGACTGAGACAACATTCCCTAAGCACGCAATTTCACTACAAGCCGCTAGTGTGGAACAGTGTCAAAAGCTTTCCGGAAATCCATAAATACAGAATCCATTTGAAATCCCTTGTCAATAGCACTCAACACTTTGTGCGAGTAAAGAGCTAGACGTGTTTTAAAACAACGATCTTTTCTAAATCCGTACTGATTGTGTATCAATAGACCGTTTTTTTCGAGGTAATTCATAATGTTTGAATACAATATATGTTTCAAAATCCTGCTTACATCGATGTTAATGAAATGGGCCTGTAAGTTAAGGGATTATTCCTACTTTCTGAATATTGGTGTGACCTGTGCAACTCTCCAGTCTCTGGGTACGGGTCTTTCGTCGAGCGAACGGTTGTATGTGATTGTTAAGTATGGAGCTGATTAATCAGCATTCAATGAAAGGAACCTAACTGGTATACAGTCTGGACAAGAAGACTTGCTTTTATTAAGTGATTTAAGTTGCTTCACTACTCTGAGGTCATCTACTTCTATGTTACTCATGTTGGCAGCTGTTTTTGATTCGATTTCTAGAATATTTACTAGTCTTCTTTGGTGAAAGAATTTCAGAAGGCTGTGTTTAGTAACCATGCTTCGGCAGCACTGTCTTCCTTAGTAAATGCATTGCTGTCGCGCTTAGAAGGCATTGATTGTGTCTTGCTGCTAGCATACTTCACATACGACCAGAATCTCGTAGGATTTTCTGCCAGGTTTCAAACCAAAGTTTCGTTGTAGAAACTATTATAAGCATCTCGCATTGAAGTCCGCTCTAAATATCGAGCTTCTGTAAAATAATACCCAATCTTGGAGATCTTGCGACTGTTTAAATTTGGCATTTATTTTTAGTTTTTCTGCAACAATGTTCTGACCCGTTTTGTGTACCATGGGGAATCAGCTCCGTCGTTTCTTCATTTATTTTTATAAATCTCTCAATTCCTGACGATACTATTTCTTTGAATTCAAGTCACATCTGTTCCACCTCTCCATGTACAACCATCCCACCAACACAGTAAAATGTTTGGGACTAATCCTCAGTAGAAAACTAGCATGGAATATACACCTTGTGAGTTAACGAGCATTTCGCTCTCATTTAAGTATATGGCCAAAAGAGACAGCCTTCCAGTAATTGTGAAACGAATCCGGTCGTCCAGGACCGTGTGCCACAAAGAGCGCGCATTCGCCACGAGATGGAGAAATTCACAGGCATCTAATATGCTGAATGAGGCCAGGCTGATCACGCATAAGCGCTGTAGTATGCGAGTGGGACAGACGAGAACCTATGCCGTAGGGAAACCTCGTAGGAACTGTTTGTGACAAGAGAGTCGTAGCAGTGTTAAATATGGCGGACCTAAGATCGGCCATAATGGGAAACATACATGAAAATTATTTAATTCTATAGTAATTCAGGGAATGAAGCTACAGTAATTTTATCCGATCATCTTTCTTAAATTTTCATAGTGATCCCAACAGAATATGAATATTGATCATATTTAAAATAGTTTAGGATTTACTCTTAAAGTGAAATTAACAAGTTTTCTAACAAAGACCTGAATGCTAAAATATGAACGCTTTGGTCGATCTTAACGATCAACATTTCATATAAAATTGCATCATTAAAATGACGAATGTTGTAAGTCTCGACTCTGTAACTTTATTTGTTTAAAAGATATAGTAAATTTAAATTATCAGTATTTTCAGTTAACTGTCGGATCATCATTTCCTCCACACAAAAAGCATTGAACGGTGACAGCATGACACCTTATTGAATCATTAAGTAACACAATACTTCTTGTAAAGTTTAGTGCATAATAGATACTTTTGTTCTTTATTTATTTATCAGAAAGCACATTGGTGCAAGGCTACTGGCCGTGACATTCAAAGTTAAGAAGGAAATTGTATTGGTTTTATGTAAAATAATTTAACTTTTATTATGTAATGGATATTATTGCTACTCTATTTAGAACGTGAAACTGGTCAAGCTTTGATCATTTTAAATATGTTAAAACGTAAAATAATGTAGGATAAGCTGTAGCCATTCAGATGGACGGCTTCAGGAAAGGGTACTGCACTAGTAAATTGAGCGACGATGTTCGGCAGGCGCTAGGCGCTGCTGTAGACGGGCAGAGGGAAAGTGCTGGTGAAGACGCGAAAGCTGACAGTCTGTCTTAAGGTAGCTAGGAAGTGAAACGACTTAGAAAATTTCGCGTTGTGTGGTGTCGAGGGACTTAGTCGCCGAGCGGTGAGCAGCCACGCGCCGGGTGTGAACTCTAACTTTTCGCGTACATAACGAGGTGGAGTACTGGACTTGTGTCTCGCGATGAGATTGCGAATGATCGAATTGTGTCAAATGGATATGAGCTCCAGTGTAACAGTAACTCTAAATACGACCACTTTCGCTCTTAGTTTTCTTTCTGAATAAACATTATTCTAACCAAATCGCAACTGCGTGGCCTACATCATTTATGGGTCGTTAATTTAGCTCCCGATATTATTATTACTGTTATTATATGTTCAATTATCTTTGTAAGCTTCATACAATTTCGCAAACTTGCCATTAGCCAGACAATTTAACCAAAGGGTCGCAAGTGTCTAATTTAGGACGTGTAATGCCCCACGTCCTGTTCAACTCCTAGACCAGTTGGAGCCAAGACATTTCGACGAAGAGGAACCATATGTGAGCCCGAACATCTTTGGGATGTTAGCTCGCAACCTCCTTGGCATCCAACACAAAGTCAAAACCGGCTACCATTAGGCCGCATCTGATGCCTCTTACGATTATCCTCACCTATAATTTCCTTATCCACCCCACCCTAATCCTTGCTAACATTGCCTGGATCCCTTGTCTGCATCCGCCTACCCTCCCCAACTCACATCCTGTATCAGCTCATCGACTACCTACAACATTTTCTCTTCCTAGAGCATCTTGGATCCAATACATTAATCGCAAAAACCAGTTCCCATCACCCAATATCCCACCCAATAATTAACAATCCAGGTACCCCTCTGCTTCACTATATCCAGCCACTCTTTTCATGCACTACTTTCGAGCCTTATTCATCCTCTCTCGTCGAAATTTCAACCAACTGCTACTCCGCAACGATAAAATCTGTCCTCACACCGTGTTTCCAATTTTCCCTTCCCCTTCCTTCCCTTTAGTACCTTTTAGTAACTACCTGCGGTTCCACGTCCTCCCCCCTCCCCCCAACCATATTCACCATTCCACTTCCGTCATAACCATAATCATTTCTATGCATCACCAGAATCAGTATTACACCGCCTGTAAATATCTCACCTATATATTTTGTACCATCTCAGTTAGTTTTACTTGACCTATGGCTAAAGAGCAGGTTGAATGTACCACTAACAACAGCCTCCAATGTGATAAGGGGGGATATAATAATAATAAAGGAAAAGAGGGCAGCTGTTGCTGATAGCTAACTAACTTGAAAACCTCATATAAAAACCAAACAGAAGACTAACAATGAACTAAAACTGCTAACTCGACGAATATTGGGCTTGCACCCTTACAGAATTGCAAAACCTTGATGCGACCTATTCTCTCCTATGCAAATGCTGCATCGGTATTTGCACTACCTAATTTCTATAAGTCTCTGAAAATCATTGAACGCAGCTTTCCTTTACCGGCTCCCTGTAGGTATTCTGTACCATCCCATCAAACTCCAAGCCCTCCTTATCCACATCGAACACACTCCCCCCCCCCCCCCCCACATACACACACCCACACATATCGTAAACTATTTGCGAACAATATTCCAAAACCGCAGTGCTTCCCATTGGATCACCAATCGTGGAATTCCTAGTACATTGTTGCGCTGTCACCAGAGCATCTCACTATCCCTACACCTGCATACGCACAATATCTCAATTCAGTGTAGCTTCAACCGACTCCTCCCCCCCCCCCCCCCACACACATACACACCGAAAATGAGGTCTGATCCAACGTTTATCCACCCCGTCAACAGCGACTCATCACCTATCATTCTCCACAAGAGGCCTCCATCTTCCATCTCTCCCATCTTGTCCACTTTTGATGTCAGATTCCTCCTCACCGCCTGTCTTCTCAATATCCACCCCAACGTCTTTCTTCATCTTCTTTGCTTCCTAACCGACAGACTCCTTTTTTACTCACACCTTCCCATCCTATAGAACACATTCTACCCTCTCAAAACCTTTTTTCCGTAGTGCAGATCCTTCAGCTTGTGATGAAAGTCATTAATAATGAACGTCGCCGTCAATTATCAACGTGATTTAAATGTCTACTTTTTCTCTTTTTACCTTTATTTGCTACTCTTCTTGTTTTTCATTTATAAAGAAGAAAGACAATTTCAGGTTTTTATATAAACAAAACCATACAACCATCTTCTCGTACACTTTAAAGATTTTTGACTGTACATATTTAATTATATCATATATTGAATTGGTGACACTCAGTGACAAACTGGTATTGATAATGAGAATAACACAGAAAAGTTCCATAGAGGAAGATCTCACTTTAGTACCTCTTTCAAATTGTCACTAGAACCACAAAATTGCAAATACTGATATAAGTGACCGTGGGACAGAAAAACAAGTGAAATCGCTCAACAGAGGAGAGCTCACTGGACCTGACGGGATGCAAAACGACTCTACATAGAGTATGCGAAGGAACTTTCCCTGTTCCAGGTACAGTTTACCGTAGGTCTCTGGAGAACCGAAGTATTCCTGAAAATTGGAATAAAAGTACAGGTCATTCCCGGTTTCAAGAAGGGTCATTGAATAGAGGTGGAAACTGTAGGCCTACAGCTCTGAAGTCAGTCTGTCGCAGAAATTTGGAACATGTTTTATGCTCGAATATTATGACGTTTCCAAAAACCTAAAATCTTCTCTGTAGGAATTAACATAGGATCCGGAAACAACGATCGTTTGAAACCAAGCTCGCTCTGTTCGTCCACGGGACCGAGAGAGATGTAGGTAATGCGCCGAGACAGATGCCGCGTTCTTTGACTTTCGTACAGCCATCGGCACACAGACTGCGCTTCCGAACATTAACTTCGAGCGTGCAGAGTTTAACGCGCTGCTGAACGCTCAGAAACGAAGCGACTTTTGCCTCAACGTGGTATACGCGAGCTCCGAGGGCTCCAGACGCGGTTTTCGGCTGTATCTGGCTCGCAAATCACACTGTGTACGCAATGAACGAGCGTAGCTCGTTTTCGCTATTAAGAAGAACATTTCCCCCACTCTCGATACCCTAATCATTTTGTTCTGTCTCTAACATACATAAATAAAAACTTCAAATTTCATGAAAATATTGCAAGGCAAAAAGGAAAGTACCATGTCCAGTCAAGAAGGACGTCGGATTATAAAAGTTCCATTATAAACAGTGCGATACAAATTTACAATAAACCTTACTTCTGCCAGTACCTCGTCTCCTACTTTCCAAACTACACAGAAGCTTGTAAGCAGGCTGTTTAGGTTTTTATGTTGCTAACGCCACGTAGCGCTCTGTATGAAAATCGCTGACTGTGCTGTGTGCAGTCTGTGGCTGGTTTGCATTGTTGGAATATTTGCTATTGTATTTGGACGTGAACAGTGCGTAGCGTTGTGCAGTTGGAGGTGAGTCGCCAGCAGTAGTGGATGTTGGGAGAGAGATGGTAGAGTTTTGAGAGCGGACGATCTGGACATGTGTCCGTCAGAAAAAGGAAATTTGTAAGACTGGATGTCATGAACTTATAGACGAGTTCAAAACGTTTTGAGATTTGACTGAGGTGTTATGATATTATTACGACAATGATGTGTATTATGCTGTTGAGGTAAGTTTGTGATCAATAAGCTGATACTATATGAGGAATGTGATTACATGTTTATATGTATATGAATAATGAATGAAAGTTAGGGATTCTGGTTTGTGGAAAAGGATGTTGTAAACCAAAAATCGTCCTTCAAGAGTTATGACGTGTGTCCATGAGTGAATGTATCACAACACTGCTATTCATGAGATTTCGTTTCTACGCATTTCTACTGTATGTTTTCGACCTGTGAAATTTTACACAGACATATGACACTTTCACTCTAGCGGAGACAGCTGGTGTAAATATTTCATTATGGAAGGTAAGTGACCTTGACGTAATGTACTCTACTGTAGGCACCCAGCTGCACAGCAGTCGCCTGGCAAAAAAGCCATTAGGTGGAGAAAAAAGAGGCCATTAACCTCAATACTGATATTCCTTTGTAGAAAGCATCGCAAATACGACATGCTCATACTTGAAAACATATGATTACCCTTTGTAGCTCGTAATTGCTGATATTGACTGAAATGCTGTACAGCAAGTGAATGACGTTTCATGTTTTGGTTGATATATATATTTGCTCATTTTGTTTAATATCTAGTTTCTACATGCACTGCAGCATTGGTGAAAGTAAAATTTAATAGATGTACCAATAGAAAAGTTTTCTGCATACAGACCCATTAAACAATAATTTCATGATCTACTTTCTTAATAAAAGGGGGCCACAAATAGACATTTCCCATTACAGGTATTGCATACATAATTTTTCAACGATGTGGTAACTTTTTTGGCAGAGTAAGTTAAGGTGCTGCATCACTCTAGTGTTAATATTTGACACAGGTTTAGACATTTCCTATCTTTACTGTAATATTATTTCTGCTTGAGCTTGCTTATGTTTAGGTATAAGTTACTGCATTTGCTGCAGTTGTTTGCCAGGCATAGTGCTACTGAATTTTACTTTGTATTACTCTGCTAAGCCAGTTTTACTACAGATTTATTTTTCTTGTTGCTGCTCATTGGCTCATATTAGTTGTAACGTTGCATTTGCTTTGCTAATTTAGATATACTGCTGCTTGCTTTGCCAATTTGCATTTTTTGTCATTGCTGTTTGTGTTAATTGTTTTGTGCTGCTCAATTGCCTCGTCCCTTAGTATATATATCTGAGCTCAGTAGATTTAAGTTAGCTTAAGATGGGGTAGGCTATATAAGAGAACGGGTTGCAATGAATTGGAAGAAATGCATTGAGAAGTTATATAAAAAATAATTTGGCAAGGAAAAATTAGTGCACAATGAAGAATAATTATTTTGAAAGAGGATATGAATAGAATATAGAAAGCAGGTATAGATAGGACTTTTTGAGAAAAATGATGAACTGAGGGAGATCTCCAAGAAGTAAAGAAAGTTTTGTTTGCAAATCAAATACTATAAATACTGCTGTAAAACATACCCTGTCCTTTCTTTTGTGTTATTCCGCTATGTGTTTGTGTATCCTTGTGTATTTATGTTATTCCTGCCTTTATGTGTTTATCTGATAACAGTTATGTTATAGTATTTTTCTAATACTATGATATTTACTAAGATGTTTAGCCATTATTTATTCTGTTCTGTTTTAATGCTCATGTGTGAAGTTAATCTTTCGAAAGTTCTTATCATGTTTTTATACATTTACTTATGTCATAATTCCTGTAACACTGATGTATATATTTATTTCTATTCTTTTTTAAAGCCTGTATTACTGCAAATGATCTCTGCACTATTCTGTTCTTTAATTATGTATTTTGTACCTTTTGTAATCATAGTCTTATGTGGTAAATTTATAATTGTATAGACACCAGTTCTTCAAATTAAGTTTCAATTTACTGACTGCACATATTTATGTTGGTCATAGTATATGCATAATATGTGAGAAGTTAAAAAAAAAGGACTCTTAGTGTTTGCACGTGTGTTGATAATTCAGCAAGGGACTGGTTAACAGCACTGCTGGTTCTAAGGACATTCCAAAATGTTAGTGAGTGCACAAGAGGTGGTTCATGGACTTCCTATATTATCCGCAAGACCCTTCGATGGTGATTGTGCACCCACACAATCACAATGGATGGCTGCTAGCCATCTCTACAAGGACTACAGTGGGTCTGCACCTTTGATTGCCCACCAATATCATAATCTCTATGAGGAATACAGTTGGTCTACACCATTGATGGTCCACCAATACCATTATTTCTACAAGGACTGCAGTGGGTCTGCACCTCTGGTGGCCCAGCAATACCATAATCTCTACTAAGACTACAGTGGGTCTGCTCTCGGATGACCTACCTACCAATATTCTTGAAACTTCGACTGACTCTGCTGTGGGTTTGCTCTGTTGTGGCCCATTACCTGTTTGCATGTCAAGAGTCAGCATTGTCTCTCCGTTGGAAGGACAATACTACTTCTTCAAGACTGCATGGAAATCCACTACTTCCATGTGCATTTTCTTTTAATGATCAGACTTTGTGCAATGTTATTACTACTGTGATAAATGATCAAGACTCTCTTTATGAGAACAATTTTTGCTTTTGACCAACATTGTATCAATAAGTGTGTGCATTTGATATATTTGTTATCGTTAATATAAAATAATTTACCAAATAATTGTTGGGCACTGCCCAGAACAATTTGTAAAATGTTTTGTGTGGAGCATGGGGGCTATGTAAGTAGGCTGTTTAGGTTTTTATGTTGGTAACACCATGTAGCGATTTGTATGAAAATCACTGACTGTGCTGTGTGCAGTCTGTGGCTGGTTAGCATTGCTTGAATATTTGCTATTGCAGTGTCGGGCATTTGGATGTGAACAGCGCATAGCGTTGTGCCGTTGAAGGTGAGCCGCCAGCAGTGGTGGATGTGGGGAGAGAGATGGCACAGTTTTGAGAGCGGACGATCTGGAGGTGTGTCTGTCAGAAAAAGGAAATTTGTAAGACTGGATGTCATGAAATGATATATATATATATATATATATATATATATATATATATATATATATTATGACTTTTGAATATTATTAAGGTAAATACATTATTTGTTCTCCATTAAAATCTTTCATTTGCTAACTAAGCCTATCAGTAGTCAGTGGCTTCAGTAGTTAGAATCTTTTATTTAGCTGGCAGTATTGGTGCTCGCTGTATTGCAGCAGTTTGAATAACGAAGATTTTTGTGAGGTAAGTGATTCACGAAAGGTATAGGTTATTATTAGTCAGGACCATTCTTTTGTAGGGATTATTGAAAGTCAGATTGCGTTGCGCTATACAAAAAAAAATTGTGTGTCAGTTTACTGTTGACAAGAATGAGTTAAGAGAGAAATGTCTGAGTACGTTCAGTTTTGTTCAGCTGTTTGAAAATCAAATAACGTAGAAGTTTACCAGCACAGTAATTTACAATTTTGCTAAGGGGATGTTTCAAGCTCTCCTGCGTACCTTGCAGAAATAACATTCCTGGAAGAAAGGATATTGCGGAGACATGGCTTTGCCACAGACTAGGGAGGGGACTTGAGTGGTGCTTGGGTAGCTCAGATGGTAGAGCACTCGCCCACGAAAGGCAAAGGTCCTGAGTTCGAGAGTCGTTCCGGCACACAGTTTTAATCTGCCAGGAAGATTCATACCAGCGTACACTCCGCTGCAGAGTGAAAATCTCATTCTAAATTTACAGTAGTTCTCCACATAAGATAAAATTTATATCATACTTCTCACTTTTTAGTAAAATCCCAAGGTTAATCTTAATTGACCACTGTTTCTTTTCAATTGCAGACCCTCTACAACCTGTAAAATACAATACTTAAAACAATGAAGTGCAAAAGATCTTACTGCATGCAGTGCAGTTTGTGGAAGAAGCCAATCGAGCGAACTCTTTAGAAAGAGAGCACTTATATTTACGTAACATCGTTTATTATAGAATATACTTTTATTAAACGAACAAGAAGTACATTAATAATAGGCACATCAAAAACGATTTGCATCACACCGGTTCCTAGAACTCCTGAAGATAGACGTTGGCTGTGGATATAGTATCACAGACACAGTCCCTTTTACTGTTCAGAGATGTCACAAAACCCGCCCAAAGATGTAAACAACGATGCATGAGTAGCGCCTATTAGACGGAGGGGGTCCGATAGACGATCTTTCCACTCATTCCACCCGGAAGAACGTATACGGCTGGTGATGTCTGTAGTTCAATCACGCCTAGACGACCAATACCTCGGTTCGTTCGCGTCCGCATGGTTACTGTTGTGGATTGGCATGAGAGCCAACCCACTAATGGTAGAGGAAGCCGAAAGGCACGCTTTTAAGCTCACGCAGGCTGGCGTGAGGTCTGGAACAGGACAAGGAAATGAGAACTTAGAAAAAACGGACGCAGATGGTGGAATACTTAACTGTAATCCATTAATGTTGAACGTAGCTCTTGTCTGTACATTCTTTACAATATCAATAGCAACTGATAATGCCGCCTTGCTAGGTCGTAGCAAATGACGTAGCTGAAGGCTACGCTTACTATCGTCTCGGCAAATGAGAACGTATTTTGTCAGTGAACCATCGCTAGCAAAGTCGGTTGTACAACTGGGGCGAGTGCTAGGAAGTCTTTCTAGACCTGCCGTGTGGCGGCGCTCGGTCTGCAATCACTGATAGTGGCGACACGTGGGTCCGACGTATACTAATGGACCGCGGCCGATTTAAAGGCTACCACCTAGCAAGTGTGGTGTCTGGCGGTGACACCACATTCTTCCCCCTCAAATCGGCACACGGTTGTGTTATAAGGCTTCCGCCCGCCGTGGGGAGGGCCCCATATTGACGTATGCGACGAGGTGGGGAGCCTAACAACAGGCGAGGCTGTGCCACCCGCACCCTGCCATTCGGTCCGAGGGGAGCTAGGAAACGCCTGAAAACCTACTCCAGGGTGCACGCCAACATGCGGTGTATGCGCCCGTAGAGAGACAGGAGGGGCCGAAGGGTCGACCTCCATCGGGCCGGGGCACCCGACGGGCGAAGACGACAAATGGTCCGGATCGGGCAAGAGTTCCATGTCGGAGGACAACTGGTCACGGGAAGCGAACGGCGACGCGTGACCCAGGGAGGCGCCCTGCGGCTGCAGCGAAGCGTCCACTGTGGGCGTCGCCGGCGGGAGAACAGGCGGCGGCGGCGGCGCGTCGCCATGGGGCCAAATGGCAGGCAGCGTCGGTAACACCTGGGGCTGAGGCGAGCCAGTAGGTGGGTCCCCAGGGCGCTGACCGGACGGCACCGTCGCTGAAAGCAGACGGGGAGCGGCAAATCCCGTGCGTCGACAGAGGCGCAGCTGGTTGAGATGCCAGCGCACCTCACCAGAGGCCCCCAAAACCAAAGCGCGTCCGAGGCAGCGAAGAATGCGCCCTTCGAGCCAATGCCGTGAACCTCGATAGTGACGATAGTAGACAACGTCGCCTGGAGCAAAAGCAGGCGTCTGCCGCTGCACAGGAACCTGATGCGGCGGATGTAGCAAAGACATCAAGGTTCGATGAGGACGACCGTGGAGCAACTCAGCCGGCGAACGACCATCTCGGGGCTGAGAGCGATACGAGGACAAAAAGAGCAATAACGCGTCCTCCCGAGAATGCGACTCTTTTAACTTCAACATCTGTGACTTGAAAGTCCGGACCAATCGTTCAGCGGCACCGTTTGTCTGTGGCGAAAACGGCGCGGACGTCAGATGTTGAATACCATTGGCCTTGCAGAATGACTGAAATTCTGCGGACATGAATTGTGGGCCATTGTCGGAAACAATAGTCTGTGGCAGACCTTCAATGCAAAAGATAGCAGATAACGCTTGGATGGTGGCAGATGACGTCGTGGTAGACATCCGGACAACAAAAGGAAAAGTACTGAATGAATCTACCACAACCAACCATCAAGCATTCCAGAATGGACCAGCAAAATCGATGTGTAAACGTTGCCAAGGGGAAGTGGCTTTTGACCATGCAAAGAATTTCCGCGGTGGTGCGGATTGTTGTTCGGCACACGCCACGCAAGAAGAGCACATATTCGTAATCGCGGCGTCGATTCAGAACCAAGTACAGTGCTGACGAGCAAGTTGTTTCGTTCGCACTATACCCCAATGTCCTTGGTGGAGAAGCTGTAAGACAGAGGACTGTAACGAACGTGGGACCACGACCCTGGACTGATCATTATCAGAACGCAACAGCAGAACACCACGTCGTACAAAAAGTCTCTCCTTGTGAGCAAAAAATCGGCGAACCAACGGATCCTCGATTTGTGACTTTGACAAGGGCTATTGCGTGGCAACAAAACGCAGAACGGTAGCAAGGACAGGGTCGGCAGCTGTGGCTGTAGCTACAGGACGAAAATCAATCGGAAACGATTCGACCACGTCATCGGTTCCGCATAAATGAACATGCAAGCAAGTTCGGGGGAATCGAATGCTCTATCCTCAGCAACAGGCAAACGGAACAACGCGTCGGCGTTTCCGTGCTTAGCAGTGGACCGATGCACGATATCGTAGCGGTACTGCGAGAGGAAAATAGACCAGAGAATTAATTTCTGCGCTGTACGTGGAGGTACAGGTTTGTTCGGATGAAAAATCGATGTCAAAGGTTTGTGGTCTGTTGATTCTGTAAGCGATAAAATTCGGACAGTACATCTGGAGATGGTGGCAAAGCCATTACACAAGTAAATCAGGGCAATATCGATAAGAACGCGGAAAACCTCGTCGCCAAAATGTTATGGATTGGCATGAGAGCCAACCCACTAATGGTAGAGGAAGCCGAAAGGCACGCGTTTAAGCTCACGCAGGCTGGCGTGAGGTCTGGAACAGGACAAGGAAATGAGAACTTAGAAAAAACGGACGCAGATGGTGGAATACTTAACTTTAATCCATTAATGTTGAACGTAGCTCTTGTCTATACATTCTTTACAATATCAATAGCAACTGATAATGCCGCCTTGCTAGGTCGTAGCAAATGACGTAGCTGAAGGCTATGCTTACTATCGTCTTGGCAAATGAGAACGTATTTTGTCAGTGAACCATCGCTAGCAAAGTCGGTTGTACAACTGGGGCGAGTGCTAGGAAGTCTTTCTAGACCTGCCGTGTGGCGGCGCTTGGTCTGCAATCACTGATAGTGGCGACACGCGGGTCCGACGTATACTAATGGACCGCGGCCGATTTAAAGGCTACCACCTAGCAGGTGTGGTGTCTGTCGGTGACACCACAGTTACTTTGTGCCAGGAAAGGCTCTCGACAAGGGAAGTGTCCAGCCGTCTCGGAGTGAACCAAAGCGATGTTGTCCGGACATGGAGGAATACAGAGAGACACGAAAAATCGATGACATGCCTCGCTCAGGTCGCCCAAGGACTACTACTGCAGTGTATGACCACTACCTACGGATTATGGCTCGGAGGAAGCGTGACAGCAACGCCACCATGTTGAATAATGCTTTTCGTGCAGCCAGACGACGTCGTGTTACGACTCAAACTGTGTGCATTAGGCTGCATGATGCGCAACTTCAGTCCCGACGTGCATGTCGAGTTCCGTCTTTGCAACCACGACACCATGCAGCGCGGTATAGATGGGCCCAACAACATGCCGAATGGACCACTCAAAATTAGAATCACGTTCTGTTCACTGATGAGTGTCGCATGTGCCTTCAACCAGTCAATCGTTGTAGACGTGTTTGGAGGCAACCCGGTCAGGCTAAACGCCTTAGACACACTGTCCAGCGAGTGCAGCACGATGGTGGTTCCCTGCTGTTTTGGACTGGCATTTTGGGGGTCCGACATATGCCAGTGGTGGTCATGAAAGGCACCATAGAGGCTGTACGATACGTAAATGCCATCCTCCGACCGATAGTGCAATCATATCGGCAGCATTTTGGCGAGGCATTCTGCAGTATATTGACGAGACCTATTGGCGTGGCACTCTGAGGGATATACGCCGAATCGCCGTTAAGGAGTGGGAAAACGTAGACCAACAGTGCTTGAAGAATTTGTGGATAGTATGTGGTATGCCATGACGAACACAGGCATGCATCAGTGCAATTGGACGTGCTGCTGGGTATTAATGGTACCGGTGTACAGCAATCTTGACCACCATCTCTGAAGGTCTCGCTGTACGGTGGTACAACATGCAATGTGTGGTTTTCATGAGCAATAAAAAGGGCGGAAAAGATGTTTATGTTGATCTCTGTTCCAGTTTTCTGATCAGGTTCCGCAACTCTCGGAACCGAGGTGATGCAAAACTTTTTTTGATATGTGTATTTGAATCCAGTGAAACGCAAACCAGAAACACATCGCCTGATGCCTTACATCCTACGACGTTGTTGCTAGCGCTACACCACAAATGATTGACTTGCGACCATACTTTGCGTCTTACCATCTCCTGATAGTTTTACTCGTTTTTGATGGCGTTGCCTTGTTTGCCTTGTACGGCGTACTTTCATTAGGTGCAAGTTACAATAATTCCTTAACCACCAATACAACGTTTCTGGTCATTTTATTATAACAAATCATACAATTAACGACGAGTCTTTGAGAGACCCTCTGTTTGTTGGTGATTAGAAACAGTATATATACATATGGGCTTCAACTGAAAGCCGGTACGGCGTCTCGCGACTCTGTACCGGAGCGAGTTGTCGTGCACGTAATGTAGATAGCATTCTTCCGTCTCAGTGGTCTACGTGCAGAATATATGACATGCTAGGTAATGCACTGCACGTTCGGGAAGGCTCCCCAGCGTGCTTTTTCCAATCTATGACGTCATAAATTCGGCGTGTTCAGCGTTCGAACGGTCCGTGTGCTGACAGCTTAAGGCAATTGATAGCTTAAGGCGTTCGATACAGTTCTGCACTGCGACCTAACGAACAAAATATGAGCGTACGGTATATCAGACCAACTGTATGACTAGGGTGAAGAGTTTCTGTCAAATATAGCTCAAAAAGTCAATCTCAATGGAGAGTAGTCTTCAAAAGTGAAAGTAACTTCGGTCACGCCGCAAGGGAGTGCTATAGAGCCATTACTTTTCACAATTTATATAAATATAGCAGACAACGCCGGAAGTTCCATAAGGATTTTGGCGTAATACTGCTGTATACAGAGAAGTGACAATGCTAGAGAATTATAGGGACATGCAAAGAATCGACTCTTCGTGCAGGTTTTGGCAATTTACCCTCAATACAAACAAATTTAACGTATTTCGTACGCATAGGAAGACCCATTATTTTATGATTGCACGACCATAAAATATTATTTAGGGCTATACGTACGCAGCGATGCGAACTGTAACGATCTCCAGAAAATACGTGCACAAAAGGCAGTCCGTAAACAAAGGAGATACCTTTCAAAACACTCGTTCGACCGGTACTTGAATATTGGTCATCAGTATGGGATTCGTACCAGATATGTTTGATAGAGGAAATAAAAAAGGCCCATAGAGGAGCAGCGAGTGTCGTTACAGGTTCATTTAGTAGCCAATTACGAAAGCGTGAAGGACATGATCAACAAACACCAGTCGCAAACACTGCAAGAGAGGAATTCTAATCACTGCACAGTTTACCGTTAAAGTGTCGCGAACGTGCATTCCTAGAAGAGTAAACTAATATAGTGCTTCCTTCTACGCAGAGCTTTTGAAAAAGCCAGGAAGATAAAATCAGAGAGATTAGATCCCAGATGGAGCCTTCCGGCAGTTGTTCTTCCAGCGAACCATTGGCGACTGGAATGGGAAAGTGCGAAGTGACACTAGCACAAGAAGTTCCCTCATGCACACACCGCAGTGTGGTTTACGGAGTATAGATGTAGATGTAGACTTCCTTGTGGCCGCGTCTCTTATTTATAGTGTACAAGTCGTTTACTTTCCTGTTCCACTCGAAAACAAAGCGAGGGAAAACTGATTTTCTATATACCTCCGTATGATCACAAATTTTTCGTATTTTTAACATCTTGGCTCTTACGCGGAAATTGGGTTAGCGGTAGTAGAATCATTCTGCAGTCAGCTTCAAAGTTGGTTCGCTAAATTTTCTCAATAGAGCTCCTCTAAAAGAAAGTCGCCTTCTCTTCATACATACCAATTTTACGCTACTGGCCATTAAAAATGCTACACCACGAAGATGACGTGCTACAGACGCAAAATTTAACCGACAGGAAGAAGATGCTGTGATATGCAAATGATTAGGTTTTCAGAGAATTCACACAAGGTTGGCGCCGTTGGCGACACCTACAACATGCTGACACGAGGAAAGTTTCCAACCGATTTCTCATACACAAACAGCAGTTGACCAGCGTTGCCTGGTGAAACGTTGTTGTGATGCCTCGTGTAAGGAGGAGAAATGCGTACCATCACGTTTCCGACTTTGACAAAGGTCGGATTGTAGCCTATCGCAATTGCGGTTTATCGTATCGGGACACTGCTGCTGGCGTTGGTCGACATCCAATGATAGCAGAATATGGAATCGATGGGTTCAGGAGAGTAATACGGAACGCCGTGCTCAATCGATACCAACAGCCTCGTATCACTAGCAGTCGAGATGACAGGCATCATATCCGCATGGCTGTAACGGATCGTGCGGCCACGTCCCGATCCCTGAGTCAAGAGATGGGGACGTTTACAAGGCAACAACCATCTGCACGAACAGTTCGACGACGTTTGCAGCAGCGTGGACTATCGCCTCGGAGACCGTGGCTGCGGTTACCCTTGACGCTGCATCACAGATAGGAGCGCCTGCGATGGTGTATTCAACGACGAACCTGGGTGCACGAATGGCAAAACGTCATTTTTTCGGATGAATCCAGGTTCTGTTTACAGCATCATCATGGTCGCATCCGTGTTTGGCGACATCGCGGTGAACGCACATTGGAAGCGTGTATTCGTCATCGCCATTCTGGCGTATCACCCGGCGTGATGGTATGGAGTGCCATTGGTTACACGTCTCGGTCACCTCTTGTTCGCATTGACGGCACTTTGAACAGTGGACGTTGCATTTCAGATGTGTTACGACCCGTGGCTCTACCCTTCATTCGATCCCTGAGAAACGCCACATTTCAGCAGGATAATGCACGACCGCATGTTGCAGGTCCTGTACGGGCCTTTCTAAAAACAGAAAATGTTCGACTGCTGCCCTGGCCAGCACATTCTCCAGATCTCTCATCAACAGAAAACGTCTGGTCAATGGTGGCTGACCAACTGGCTCGACACAATACGCCAGTCACTACTGTTGATGAACTGTGGTATCGTGTTGAAGCTGCATGGGCAGCTGCACCTGTACGCGCCATCCAAGCTCTGTTTGACTCAATACCCAGGCGTATGAAGGCCGTTAATACGGCCAGAGGTGGTTGCTCTGGGTACTGATTTCCCAGGATCTATGCACCCAAATTGCGTGGAAATGTAATCACATGTCAGTTCCAGTATAATATATTTGTCCAATGAATACCCGCTTATCATCTGCATTTCTTTTTGATGTAGCAATTTTAATGGCCAGTAGTGTAGTTCTCGAAGCATCTGCCTCACACTTGCGTGTTATTCTAATACACCAATAATATGTCAGTCAGCCTCATTTTGTTTGCTTCGATATCTTTCCTTAATCCTACCTGGTGCGAATCCCCAATACTCGAGCAGTACTGAAGTATGGGTCACACTCTTGTCTTGTATGCGGCATCGTTTAGTTTTCTAAAATTCTCCCAATAAACCGTCGGCTACAATTTGCGTCCCCGACCACATGCTCGTTGCTTTTCATATAGCTTTGCAACGTTACGCCCAGATATTTAAACGACGTGAGTGTGGCAAGCAGGACACTGTTAACGCTACAGCCGAACATTACGGGTTTCGTTTCCTACTCAGCAGCATTATCTCACATTTTTCTACAGTTTGAGATAGCTGCCATTCATCAATCCAGCCAGAAATTTTGTCTAATCTTGTTTCATCTTACAGTCACTCGTTTTGGAAGAGAAGATGTCACTGATTTCAACGATTTGTTAAAAAAGAGTTAAATGCTTTAATACTCTTCCTTCTTAAAGTGAGACAATACTATACAGAATCCTATAAAGTGACTTAAATGTCATGGGAAAGAGTACACGAAGCAAAGCTATTTTGATCACAGCTCAGGCATGCAGATCACTTTCACAACCACAGTTTGGAGTCGAGATCACTCAGTACTTACGAAGTCAAAAAACTGTACGGAAATAAAGCCACGAAGTGAATATCGCGTTATGACACCAGGTTTAACTCATCCCGATAAAAGAAAAGATAAGGAAAAGCTAAACTTGAGAATATTGCTGCTGTAGCATTCTTCTGAATGTTAATTATTCAGAAGTCGGGATGAGTCACAGTGACCACTGCAGGAATCAAGTATGAAATAAGAAGTGAACGAAGTATGACATGCGGATGGACTATTATAATTAGTTAACTCACGTGCTGGTAATATCATACCAGATCTTTATTGGCGAGCAGACAAGTTTTTGGCAGCGGACCGTGTTTGTATTAATCCTGATGCAAGAAATAACTTTGCATTACCGGCGATAGCGTAGAAAGGACTTCGTGTAGTAAATTTAGCTTACAATGGGGCAAATCTGCACGTAATGGTGAGTGGTTGGCACGCAACTCGACACGTCACCAAACTGATCTCCTTGCAACTACAGTTATACCGAAAAATAGAAATTTTTTCCATTACTGACTAGAATTAGCATCAATCTTCTTAAAGTGAAACATAGACATAGAAATAAATTACAATTATGATTGTCCAACTCCTTAAATGTAAGCACAGAGATGCTTACATGCTAAGAATAAGTGACAAAAGACAGGAGGCGAATCGTACCTCCCTTATTCTCAAAAGAAAATCGTAATTAACATCAGTAATTGCTTTAGGAATATGGTGACGGTGTCTGAGTTTGACATGGAAATGTTTACTTACAAACGGCAATTCTGCCAAACTCAAAAGTCGTCAATCACTGTGTCTTTGGCCGGCCGGTGTGGCCAAACGGTTCTAGGCGCTTCAGTCTGGAGCCGCGCGACCGCTCTGGTCGCAGGTTCGAATCCTGCCTCGGGCATGGATGTGTGTGATGTCCTTAGGTTAGTTAGGTTTAAGTAGTTCTAAGTTCTAGGGGACTGATGACCTCAGATGTTAAGTCCCATAGTGCTCAGAGCCATTTTTGAACTGTGTCTTTGTTTGCTACTGCGATCAAAGCTGCTGTGTAGAAATAGGAATCTTCAACGTAGACTCATTCATGTGAACTAGAAATCAGAAATAAACACCCAAGCCTGCAAGTGCACCTGAAGTGGTGGAATTACTGCTAAAGCCTCTCGTATCTTTGAAACAAATAGTGTCAAAAGTGGACTGCCTAATCAAATTCCACAGTAGTTTCCCAACAGAAACAAAGCTTGGACTGAATTCTCCATTGCAAGAGCAACCAGCCAGTCAGAAACTGAGGCAACAGCAGACGATATGAAAATTTTTTCTGCCACAGGGAACCAACAAGTTTCTCCACCAACCGGTCTATAGCAGAGTCCACAAATCGACGCAGAGCTAAGAATAAGTAATAGGATGAACGTCGCTAGTGAAATGGCTTACATAGTGTAGTAGGTTGTTCAGAAACTAATTTGGAGGAACTGAGTTTCCTGGAACAGGAATTTTTATCTGCAAGAGGCCTATTTTAATTTCGTCTACCAAGGACGTTCGATATTTATCATTATTTTAAAGTGCCATCGATAAAGAATGGACCAATGACTTTATCATAAGTTGTTCCACACCAGACATTCAAATTCCACGGGCGTAACCAATGTGGGTTTATCATACTTCAAAAATGCATTTTGTGTCGATTAATCGTAGCATGGATCGTGAAAATCGACTCATCGGAGAACAATGCTCGAGCAAGAAATTGGGTTCAAATGGTTCAAATGGCTCTGAGCACTATGGGACTCAACTCCTGAGGTCATTAGTCCCCTAGAACGTAGAACTAGTTAAACCTAACTAACCTAAGGACATCACAAACATCCATGCCCGAGGCAGGATTCGAACCTGCGACCGTAGCGGTCTTGCGGTTCCAGACTGTAGCGCCTTTAACCGCACGGCCACTTCGGCCGGCTAAGAAATTGGGATGCCTTTGTATTTGCTGAAGCGATCACTGGAAAAATGCTATTGGGTTCGGGAGATCATTACCATGAAGTTACTGATGGAGGGAAATGTGGAACGGAAGTTGTTTTCTACGTTTAAAAATTCGGCAAACAGTAGTCCGACTAGTTCCCGATTCAAGACTATTGCCGAGTGCTAATGTCGTGATTATGATTCACTGCAGCTAATATCGCAGTTTCAGTAATCTCCCCAGCAACTGTTATTCAACAGTTTCTTTGTCATGGTTGTGCAGTTCCCTCGGTCGAATAAGCCGGTAAGAACAAGGATGAGATTGCATCCTGTCTGGAACACCTCGGGTATAAAAGGTTACCGCATTATATGCATTTATGTCACATTACTCATAAATGTAAATCATTTCAATTTTCTCTTCTGTCGAAACAGCCTACATGCTAACTAATAACGCAGTCAGGCTAAAAACAGCTACGCAGAGAAAACTGCGAAACATTGAGTCGTCAGTCACACACGCCTGTTTTTATATTTTTTTTCCAGTGTATTTTTTATCAGGATAATACCGTTTTGGACCTCAATTCCGTAATTTGTCGCTTAGAGCGTCATCTATCGTGCAACGACAGAAGTATTACATACAAAAGTTATGTATTTTTTCAAGTGGTATCCGATTCTAAAATAAAAACAAGATGTTCCTATTGGGCCTTCAGGCCCGAGGGTGAATTAATCATCCTTTTAATCTTGTTAAAGTCATGTATAATTTGACCCTATTTTATGTAATCCTTAAAAAGACTTCTGGAATTAAGAAACATGACAAAACCGAATTTAATATAGCAAATATTGTATGCAAACAGTATTTTCTTTATGCGATGCACATAATGCACGAAGGGGGATTCTTAGGCCTGTTGTAATGTAATGCTTTAGCAAGCGATTTTCTGCCAGCCTGTGAATGTTGATACTTGTGATATTTTTATACTGGCAATTGTTACAAATGCTGGACTCCAGCGACAACAATTACGGACTTCATCTTCATTGTTGAAGTTGACCTAAGAAGTGAAAGGTGCTGTTCTCATAACTGATGCTAGCAGGAATGTTTGTTAATCTCTCCGTTTTTCTGTCTTCTCTCGTTCTCTGACAAAGTAACTACTTAGTCTTTCTTTCTAAGCAAGGAACGTTCGTTTCTTACTGTATGGAATCATCCAATACTTCTCGAAAATGACAACCTACTTACACTTCAAATGTAGGTAATCCAAACGGCTCAACGATTATTTCTGAATGGTTAGACGAATGTGAATCAAGTATTGTTTTCGAAGATGAAATTGATTTTGCGTATAGTCCTATGTCGAACAACTCAAAATCGGAAGAAAGTAATGATGAATCTTGGGATATAAATGATTTTGGCTTACGAAGGATAGCAAGGGCTGCTAATAAAACGCAGCCTGAAATTTAAAATAATGTAGCTAGTACACCCCAACCAAGCACGACGCAGCCTGAAAATGCAAATAATGTAGCAATTCCAATCCAGCCTTTTATTCGGACGCGACGGAACTCATTGGAACAAAACACCATATCCTTCTAGTAGAGCGCTTATTCATAATACAATGAAAGTTTCTCCAGATCATTTTAGGGCAACAAATACACGAACGCCAGAAGATGCTTGGAGTTAATTCGTCACAAATAATATTGCAGATGAAACAGTTCATTGCACAAACCTGGAAGGACGATACTCAGTAGCTATAAAAGGTTAAACATGGCGTGATGTCACAAACGGGGAAATCGATGTATTACTTGGAATTCTCCTATTAGCTGGCAGTTACAGAAGCTGGGATGTCCCTTTAAGAGAGTTATTTCACGACTCTACTGTTAACCCTGTTTATATGGAAACTTTTTGTACAAACAGGTTTGAAGAATTACAGAGAGCCATAAGGTGTGACGGTAGACGCATCCGACAAGCAAGGAGCCAGGACTATGATGGGGCAGCTTTCCACAATGTGTGTGAACTATTCATAAAAACTCTCATCCAGGAGAGAACTCCACAGCAGATGAGCGGCTAGTGTCTTTCAGAGGGCGTTGCAGATTTCTACAATTCTTTTCCAATGAATACAGGGAAATGTAGAATGAAGATATTCTAGCTCTGTGACTCTTTTAAGTCACACGCTATAGGTGAATTAATGTACTCAGGAAAAAAATCTAGATCACCCTCGTCAAGCTAGTCTTCCAGCTCATGTGGTAAAGACCCTGGCAAAAACGCTGAGAGGTAACTCAACCAATACCACGATGGACAACTAGTTTACCAGTGTCTCCTGTTTCATGATTTATTGAAGGATAAAACTACAGCAGCCGGTACGCTTCGCCATAACAAACCACAAATTCCACGTGAATTGAAACCATTTAAGACATGAAAGATTCTCTCTTCAACATTTGGATTCATGATTTGACTGTCGTGCGTTGTGTAAAAAGAAGAACAATGGCGTGGTGCTACTAAGTTCGATGCATCACAACACCACAGTTTATGAAACTCACAAAAGGAAGAAACCAGAAATTATTTTATTTTGTTACAAAACAAAATCAGGTGTCATTTCTCTTGACCAAAAGTTACGTACTTACTCCCTGTAATCCCACAAGAACTTGCTGGATGTGATCCAAATGGTCCTGAAACCAACGGCAATAGATAACTAAGTCATCCAAATAATTATACACACAAACTTAACTTCTAGCCGCCAAGAATATTATCCAGCAAACGAGTGAGAACAGCCGCACCGGTCGCTAGACCAAAGGGAACTCTGTTAAACTGAAACAAATTCCAATCAGTACAAAATGCGGTAACATGTTTACACTCTTCAGCTAATGGAATCTGATAGCAAGCCTGGTTCAAATCAATAACAGTAAACCAATTAGCGCCAGCAAACCAAGTGAAAGTGTTATGTAGATCAGGCAGGGGCACCTTAGCGTTCAAACGGCGGTAGTCAATCACAGGTCTAAAATCGCGCCACTGATCCTTAGGAACAAGGAATATGCGAGAAGCATAAGCAGATGTAGAAGGCCTAATCACTCCTTGTTGGAACATTTTCGATATATTCACTTTAGGGGGTGAGAGGCGATATGGGGACTGCCTGACCGGAATATCGTCGGTTGGACGGATATGATAATTAAGAACATTAGTAACCCCCAAGTTATCACTAAGAAACTGAGAAAAACCGTGTAGCAAATCCTGTAATTGAGAAGCCTAATGCGGCGAGAGATGGGTAAGATCAATCACATTAGCCGCCGCCTAAACGGCCAATGCGCCGACATTCCGATGCACAATACGTTTAGCGCACTCACAGATATCAAACTTCTCTACAGGAGCGAACTTAAAGAAATACGGTGCCCAGAATAATCCAAGACTAACCCAGTATTATTGATGAAATCACACCCCAAAATTAGATCAACCGGCAGTTCCTTAACCAAAGCTAGTGACATAGGCCAGGAAAAATCCCCCACCGTAACACTCCCTCGGACCCAAACGTGCACAGGCAACACTTGGCCATTGGCCACCCGACTTATCTGCAACGGAGAAGGAACCGACTGAAGTTTCGTAAAATACCCAAATTCCAAAAAAACACACGCGAATCCCAATAATGAAAAGGAGCTACCAGAATCCAAAAGAGCACAAATCGGTTCGCCACGTACTCAAGAACAAACTTAAGGCAAGGGCGGTGACGAGGAAGCTACAGCACGGGTACGCCAGGGTCTAAAGGCTCGATCCCGAGGTCGCTGCCCAGCCCGGCGTCATTTATTGGCTACGGGTGCGCTATACTGAACGCAAGAGCGCACCAAATGAGCCGTACTGCCGCACCTGAAACAACGTCAGGGTTCCCTTCTAATGACTTAAGTGGATGTAGAGACTTGGGAACCAGCGCGAAGGCCTGCCCCTTAACCTCGTGCCGTACATCGTCCCCAAGTGTCAATGTCGATAGTGCTGCAACCGCGCTACGGAGCTCTTCCCAGGTTGAAGACAAAATGCGACTTATCCGCCGCGCACATTCCCCTAAGAACAATAGACACCAATTCTTGTTCAGCCAAATCAATTAACAAGGCCAAAGAGGTCGTTTGAACTCTATCGACATACTGATGTAACTGCTCCTTGTCGCACTGCACTTCCCAAACGTAATGACACTTAAGCTGTTTTCGAACTCCCTAACTGCCTAATCACGAGCGCCCTAAATTTATGTAATGAGAACCCTTCTTCAACGGCTTGCGAGGTGGTTCTGCAACTCACCTCTAGCCAGCGGATACAACAGTGCCAAAATTACTTGGTGCGGAACGCGAAAGGCAGCCGCATGTTGTTCAGGGCGAGCCAACAACCACAATAATTTCTCGATCTGTCCAAGTCGCTCCACAACTAATTCAGTAATATCTCGGAAGAAATACGCCAGAGGATTAGGCAACTTGGCAAATATTGCGTCTAACTTGACAGAGGATGTAACAGTATCACCCTCGTGCAGGCTCTCGCCCTGTCCCTGGCACAGCAAGTCCTGATCTCCAATCCTTTTCCCATCCAACTCTAAACACGTAATCTTAAACTGCAATGAGATAACCAAAGCTCCCAATTCCACTGCTACTTTTTTAAGATGATCTTCCAAGGCTAACATGCCCAAATCTGCTATCCGATTAGTTACATGCATTAACTGCGCCCGCACCCTATCCAGCTGACTGTCACTAGGTTGGGTTCCTTCCAAAGCACAAATAGTGTCCTCAAGGCCTCTAACAGCCTTAAACAAAAATTCAATTCTCACCTACCACCACCGGTGTGACGTCAACCGGACGAAGTACGGCAGCACGCAAACGAGCCACTAAATCCGGAACACTGCCCGCTATAGATTGGCCCATTATTACCAGCCCGTAAACTAGATGGTCCTTCCTTAGCAAGCCGATCCCTGGACACTGTCTGAACGCCATTAGAATACACCTGAAACAATCAACCACCAAAACAATACGGTGCCACAGAATAGAACAAGGGTGAAACTGACAGTAACTGGAATGGCAAGCACAAACGTAACCACGCTCTGCTACCAGTGATATGCCTGGGCTAGCAGGACAGAGCGGATTAGGTTGTGGAAAGGGGCCGAAATGAGTTCCTGTCAGTTGCACTCAACATACAAATTTCACTTATCAACACACAATATTACAACAAGGATGCAAAACACTCAAAACTTTAATCGACCTCCTTTGATTAACTTTAGATCGGCTGAAGGCCACATTCAAAATCCGAGACACAAGGCTTAAGCAAAATTGAAATACAAGATTCTTATGGAGGTTTCACCAAAGATTGTTTTCTAAATCTTCAATCTAATCGGCTGAAGGCCTTAGAAATTTAATTTTAATGGAACTGGACTGGAGGTCGCACATTATGCAATAAGAGGAGTTTCAATCAAAAGGCAGAAGGCCTTATCTTAAAAAATTTCATAAAAATTGGGCTGAATGCGCCATTCCAAAGCAAAACAATCTTATTCCTTAAGGGCAAGAGAAGAAGATTAATTTAGGAGCTATTAAAATTCTGCTGAAGGCCGCTCACCAACAAATAATTTAACGGCTTAAGCCCTAGAAGAAGAGCTTCAGTTTTAAAGGGCAGAAGGCCGTATCTTAAAACATTTCATATAAAATAAAGAATAACAATCTCATGCCTTAAGGGAAAGGCAAGAACATTAATTTAAGAGATATTAAAACTCGGCTGAAGGCAACATATCAACAAATATGTTTAACGGCTTAAGGCCTAGAAAGAGTTTCAGTCAAAATGGCAGAAGGCCTTATCTTAAAACCTCTCCATTAAAATTCGGCTGAAGGACCCATATAAAAATATAACGATCTCATGTCTTAAGGGAAAGACAAGAACACTAATTTAAGAGATATTGATACTCGGCTGAAAGCCACACATCAACCAAATAACTAAAATCCAAACAGGGAAATTCCTACATAACACACAAGGAACAGCGTTCAGAAATTTCCAAGGGTTGGCCTGAGATTGTAACCCTAACGCCTGTTTAGGTGAGACAGGTAGCCTGTCCAACAACTTCTTAATCTGGAGGCAACCCAACCGACAGACAGCTGACCGACCAATCAACCAAATCAGTTCCACTACACGCAACCAGCAAAACGAGCACAAGATTTCAATACACGACACAAAGAATATTGGCGCCTAAAACGACCAACAACACGTCAGCTGTCGAACTACACGCTGCGCTGGACAGCAACAACACGACGAGGAAAATGCACTGCCTAAAATTACGTCAACGACAAGGGCAGGTAACCGGAATGTCAACGGCCACAAGGCAGAAGATACTGCTGGTGATCTTCAATAACAGGGAATAAATTAAGTTAAAATTCACAGGAAGATGGCTGGAATCTTAGCCGACTTAAATACGCAGACGTTGTTGCTCGCTGGAATGTCCCAAAAGCGACAACCAGGATCAAACGAAGAAATGTAAGCAGTTGAGGCTCGATAGTAAGCGGCTGGTCCCGGCGGAGGTTCGAGTCCTCCCTCGGGCATGGGTGTGTGTGTTTGTCCTTAGGATAATTTAGGTTAAGTAGTGTGTAAGCTTAGGGACTGATGACCTTAGTAGTTAAGTCCCATAAGATTTCACACACATTTGAATATTTTTTTTCGATAGTGAGTTAAGTGAGGACTCAACTTTCATGTTCAAGTTCGGTGGGCGACGAACTTCGTAGCAGCGCCAGTCGACCGACTGGACTGCTGGTCCGTCCGCGACTGCTGCTCCGTCACGACTGCACTACTGCTGCCTCTCCCACTCACTCCCTACCCGACATACGACGACCTGGAAACAATATCGGTAGCTCCAGATATGGTTACGACAGAGCGCGTATCGATACGCGCTGCTGCTGCCACTCATGGGCAAGTAAGGCAGGTTGTCAGTGACCCCAGTAAATGGAAGAAGAAAACGAGGCGGCACTACCGTAATAGAAGATGACAAACAATTAAAGGGATGAACACGAGCTGTACTTGGCTTCTCATTAAATCTGAAGACGTGTCTAATGTTAAAGTATCCAACAGTACGCCTGGAGCAGAAATTTGAGAAATTGTTTCTCGTGAATCATTTTCATTGATGTCTGCTTCCACTTCAGATGAAGCACTCAGTCCAGAAGATCAAAGCGAGTCAGTCAGTTTACAGCCTGATTCCCAATCGGAACCTGATTTAATTTCTTTTGTGACTCTGCCAGTCACTATCGATTTTCGTTCACAACACATAAGTACATCTGCCACTGCTATAAAGTCGATCGCATTCGATAAAATTATTAATTTCTTTACAATTCTATAATTTTTAAATGATATCACATTCACTCTTAGTTGTTACTGGTTTTATTTCACTAATATGGTTTCTACATTGTGCTATTTTCAAGCACCTACAAAGCACAATAAAATGTAACAAGAAAAACATGAGATCAACAGCGTGTACAGCCAATTTTTGTTGTTTTTTAACATTCACCAACAAAATTGTTGAGCATTTCGTGGCCACTTATTGACAAACTGCCTATTGGCTTCTGTCTCGGGTTCTTCGGCTGACGTTCGACTGGTGATTTTTATGACGTTTCGCCAGCAGCGAGTGGCTAGCAATGTCAAAGTTTCACCCTCCATTGTTGATGGTGGACTGGAACCAAGATCGCGGCCGCAGACTATACGTACTTGGCGCGCTAGCTTCCAAGGGCTTCTCCGCGGTCATTTCCGGTGCAGTTCTCTTGCTACTTGCTACGGTCGTTCAGTGCAGCTCGGGAAGCCAGAATCCGTTAACCTTGAGACTTTCGTCTTTCTTGTTGAAGATATTCGCATGGTTATGTATTTCAATAGCTTCTCTAGACAAGCGGGTGTGATAGTTCTTCTCTACCGCCAAAACTTCCTTGTTGGCGAATTTTAATGCCTGGTCGGTCTCACACAGCGCGTGCTCTGCCACGGTCGATTTCTCCACCTGCCCCAACCTGCAATGTCGCTTATGTTCCGTGATCCTCAAGTTGTTTGATAGTCCAGTCAGTCCTACATAGCAATGCCAGCCACTCGTGCTGGCCAAACGTCAGAAAAATCATCAGACCGCACGTCGGTCGAAGAACCCGAGACAGAAGACAACAAGCAGTTTGTCAACAAACGGTCACGGAAGGCTTAACAGTTTGCTGTTACGGCCCTACGGGGAGGAGATATGCTGATTGTACCGACGCCTTGACCAACGACGACCGCGCGGGATTAGCCGAGCGGCCTGGGGCGCTGCAGTCATGGACTGTGCGGCTGGTCCCGGCGGAGGTTCGAGTCCTCCCTCGGGCATGGGTGTGTGTGTTTGTCCTTAGGATAATTTAGGTTAAGTAGTGTGTAAGCTTAGGGACTGATGGCCTTAGCAGTTAAGTCCCATAAGATTTCACACACATCACCAACGACGCAAAAGGAAAGCGCGATTGATGTCCTCTTGCGCCTTTCTGTCGCTGTGACGCGATGAAGGTGCTACACCGATGTTCTTGAAATGTAAGCGAGTGTACACCGCCGCCAGAGCACATCGTACTACGGCAGAATGGAACGACCTTTTCTTCGTGAGCGAATTCATACAACACGGAGAGACTTGTCAAGAACGGATGAGGAACTTTTAGACATTTTCTGTCAACTAATTAGCAGAATGCATCGAAACGACTGGGGCAAGATCGACAGCATTACTCACTTCAGTCCGGAACCGCGCTGCTGCTACGGTCACAGGTTCGAATCCTGCCTCGGGCATTGATGTGTGTGATGTCCTTAGGTTAGTTAGGTTTAAGTAGTTTTAAGTCTAGGTGACTGATGACCTCAGATGTTAAGTCCCATAGTGCTTAGAGCCATTTGAACCATTTAACAGCATTAATCACAGCAGCATTCAGAACGAACTCGAGCACTGCACTGAGCGACAGAAGAAAAAGCTTGCAAGATTCCGGAAACAGAATAACAATGCAATTCCCGACATGCCAAGCATAATGGTCAACCTCACTGAACGACAATAGATCGAAGAGGAAGAGTCTGTCCTTCAGAAAGGGCGGAAGTTCGCTATCATCCCGAGAACTATACCTTTGGAGGACATCATTGCTAATACGGAAGAGGCCATTCGCAGCCTTCCTTGTTAAAGAGAAGAGGAAATACGCATTGAAACAGCCAGGATACTGTGCCGAGGAAACCCACCAGCTTGCAATCTCAAGAAAGAAGAGGTACAAGCTATTAAGAACCTTGACACCGACAAGAGTATATTGTACTGCCTGCCGATAAGGGAAATGTGACAGTCGTAAAGAAGACCGAAGATTTTGAGCAGAGGACCTACGACCTATTAGATCCGACGACGTACCGAAAACTAAACTAGATCCGATACAGCATGTCACACGGAATACGAATCGCTTAATAATGGCGTCTTCTCTGCCGGCGGACTTACAGAGGAACCTGCGCAACACAAAAGCCCTACCACTTCGGCTTATGGATTACCTAACATCCATGAGAATAACGTTCCACTAAGACCGACGATGATACCTTCGTTGTGTGGAGCCATGGTTAGGAACAGCTCGGTGACTTCCTAAGACACTTGAACAGCCTCTATGCCAACATTAAACTTACCATGGAAGTAGAAAAGGACAAAACACTACCATTTATAGATGTGCTAGTCACAAGGGATGGCGAAAAGCTGGGGAATACCGTGTATCGAAAACCGACACACACGGAACGATACCTGCACAAACTATCAAATCGCCATCTGGTCCAGAAAAGGGGCATGATTATTACGCTCATAACGGCAACAACTTAGACTTGAAATGAAACACCTGGAAAGTGTAGGCAGCAATGGGTCCTCCACAAGTTATATTAGGAGTATAACAGAGCCAAACACTAGGCGAAGTGTCGGGTACGGCCTTTCTGCCATACATTCCAAGAGTGACGAACAGAATCGGCCGTATATTGCGCAGACATAGCAAAGACTATTCACGAACCGACAAAGAAGATAAAAAATTGTCTCAGATCGACAAAGGAGAAAAGGGACCCACTTGCAATATCGGAAATAGACAGCATACCATACACATGCGGAAAAGTTTATGTTGGAATGACTGGACGATTAATCAACATCAGGATCATGGAACATATGCGACATTGCAGGTTGAGGGAGGTGCAGAAATCTGCCGTGGGGGGAGAACATGCTTTGTGAGACTGACCGCGTAGTAAAATTCGCCGACACAGAAGTTCTGTCTGTAGAGAAGAACTATCACATCCGCTTGATCAGAGAAGCTATAGAAATACTCAAACACGAGAACAGCTTCAACAAGAAAGAAGAAAGCCTCAAGGTAAACGGATCGTGGCTTCACCTGCTGCACCGAACGACCGTCGCAGGTAGCAAGAGAACCGAAACGGAAATGACTGCTAACAAGTCCTTGGAGATTGGCGCTACAGGTACATATAGTTTACAGCCTCGAGCTCAGCTCGAGGCCACTGCCAGCAATGGAGGTTGAAACTTTGACAATGTCAGCCACTCGTGCTGGCGAAATGTCAGAAAAATCATTAGGCGAACGTCGGCCGAAGAACCCGAAACAGAAGCCAACACGCAGTTTATCAACATTCATATAGTTACAAGATTTAATATTTTACATAGAAGTAGGTTATAAATTACATTATTATAGGAGTGTATTATTTTTTATGGTAAAATGGTCACTGGTTGTTACTAATGACGTTAGCAGATTCGCTATTGATTGCCAACGACAGATATACAGCAACAAATAATATCACAGTAGTTTATATACATCCATGGTACCCGGTCGAGGTGGCCGAGCCGTTCTAGGCGCTGCAGTCTGGAACCGAGCGACCGCTACGGTCGCAGGTTAGAATCCTGCCTCGGGCATGGATGTGTGTGATGTCCTTAGGTTAGTTAGGTTTAAGTAGTTCTAAGGTCTAGGGGACTGATGACCTCAGAAGTTAAGTCCCATAGTGCTCAGAGTCATTTGAAGCATTTGAACCATCCATGGCACTTTCGTAGATGATAAGATTCAAATAAAATCACAGGTTCTAGAGTGCGTTTAATCTGAAGGAAGACACATTGCAGAAAATATTTGCTTTCGGTAAAGTCTGTTACAACCAAATATAATTTCAAGTTTAAAATCACTGTCATTACAACAGAACTTACTTCAAACGTGAAGTCAATTGTCATGATTTTGAACCTTCCGTATGTCCCATGTTTTTAATATTTTTTGCGTCGTATTGTGCAGCACACAATACAAAAGTCAGTAGAGAAAACTTGTGATGAAATCAAAACAGGCGTTATGTTTTTCAGGAAGACTCTTCCTGCCCTTAGAAAACTTGCTGAAATACAAGAAAATTTAAAGAAAAACCAATCACCAACCAATTACTGGCATAAAATCTGGTAACTGTTCGATATGGAAGCCACGCACTACCTGGAAACAGCAGCACTTGCCAAACTAGACTAACACAGTTACATTGATTGTAAATGAATACTGTAGATAGTTTTAGGAAACAGAATATTAATATCAATTATTTTTCAGTTTTTATATTACACCTTGTTCTAAATAAAACAACGAAAAGGTAACGAGAACTATGCTGGGCGCCGATGGCTGAACGTCTGTCAGCTGCACAGCTGAAATACCTGCGGCTCCCTCTGCGGCAGGGCTCAAAGGCCAGCGAGTAAACCATCAGAGGGCGTCGCTGGTGGCCACACCAAAATCTCAATCGTCACGCACGCGCAGCGTCGGCGTGCGCTGTTCAAGACTATGGTCTGCTTCTGCGACCCAGCCGAGTAGCCATTCAGAAGGGCTGCAGGAGACAATGACATTCCGAGCCCGAGCCTATGATCTTCAGAGCCACTGCCTCTGTCGTAGTCCAGTCAGCCATCCAGTACCGCTCTTCCTCCAAGACGTCACGCTAATTGGGACTGGACTCTACCAGCTCTGCGCGTCTGGATTTTGTCACCGTATCGGTGATTATAGCAAGGTACATTAAATTTTTCATTACTCGTACTTGCCACGGAGTTAGCTTGATGTGTGTGCTTCATAGTGGGTTGTCGAAACTTAACTTTTGTTCTGTTATATCGTCCAGCAAGGAACTTGATCATTTGTTTTACAGTTATTGACATGTAGCAAGGCTGTGTTGTTCACTACAGTGATGAAGAATAGCTCTTCCTGCCACAGTAATTTTTTTTGAAGAAGCATTTAGTTTCTGTGATGTTAATTGATTTATTTTGGAAGACACTTCAAGAAGTATTCTTTTTTGTGTTGTTGGTAACATTTAGCTAAAGGCTCTGAATTATTATTCAGAATTTTGTTGTGATATTTTTAGTTTTTGCTGCAGAAACTTTAAAACTGCAATGGATGTAAGGGAAAATTATTAGTCCCCCACCTACTTTCCTTCAAAGAGATTAAAATAAAGTAAAAAATGCAGGCACAACGGCATGAATTAAAAAGGAAAGGTATGTTTCATTCATTTATCTTATTAAGTGAATGATGAGTTGTGAATCATGAAGAAGAGTTAGTACATTCTAGTGAGTGAGTGGTTCTGATCAGATACCAGAAAGGAATGGTTTTGCCCATCTATAGAACACAGTTCTTTGCCTTTTACTCGTTCATACTTCTCGGAGTTTCTTCTGCCCTCGACATGAATTTCTCATTTTAAAAAATTTCGTCAGTGCCGTGAACACATTCCCACCTGCGACCTCACATCTGTTTTGACAGGCTTTCCCTCAGACCACGACGTTCGGAAATGACACTCTGTCCTCGCCTTCTGCACGATGTAAGGATTCACAGAAATCAATACGCTTTTTCATGTTATAATCAATGAATTCAAAAGGGGTATTGAGTCGAGGGGCAAATTCGGATGTAGTTTACATAAGAAAAGAAAAATTTTAATATTTATTAACTTAATAATAGAAATGTGATTTTGACAGCTAGGTTATGCGAGTTTATGGACTACTAGCAGTGTTTACAGTGCTTATGGAATAGATGTTACGGCAGACCTGCTGCTACAATCGTAACAGTATGATGTAGCCTGTATGAAAACGTATCAGAAATGTTGGGGAACTTAAAGAGGAAACATTGGAAGAAAACCGAATTGGGTGAATAAGACGACTGTGTGACCATTATGACGCTACCGTCGTATACCTCACGTCCAGGTAATGAGAGTAGGATACGAAGGGTTAGGACGCGCACAGATGCAAGCAGATTGTCATTTTCCTCACTCTCAGTACGTGAATAGATTCCGAAAGAAAATTGTTAATACTTGTATGATGTACTCTACACCAAGTACACTGGTTTGCGGAATGTGTATTTTGATGTAGAAGGCGAATACGTCTGCAACAAGTTAGTGCAAATTTGTACCACTTTACAGAGAACAAGTAGAAACGATCGGGTCAGCTTTAACGTAGTAAATTCCTCGAAGAGGCATCCCATCCACAGAAGAAGCGCTCTGCTTTAAGTAGGCCGCCCCGCGACCTGCAAAACGTGATACGTGCCGAGCCTGCTGCCTGGTGTGCGTGCGTATCAAATATTCAATTTATTTTCTCTTTCGGATAGGTTGTGAAAGCAGTAAAACGCGTCCGGAATGGGAATGGTAGGATGTGATAAAGGAGTTTATGTTTCGTACAACTGCATCTAGCGAAACGCCTATATCGGTGCGTGACCACACCACCTGGCGTCTGTTAGCAAAGTTCTACCAGTGATATTGGTATTTGTGTGGTTGGATCGATTATTGTTTCTTCCACATAGCATGGCGTGGAGAGGGGGGGAGTCGGGGAGGGGGGAATCAACTGCAACTCCTGACTACCTGGTGTCACTGTGCAAGTGATTTTAATCTATTAGAGTTTTATTCGAATGTTTGAGAGAAATTCTTCAACTGAATCTAAGCACTCGTCTCTGCGCCATCAGCCTCCCTTTTCACCCTTTTATACAGGACACTTTCGTCTTATACAAGTGCATTTCACCCGAAACGTCAATCCTAGTTGCTCTGCTTTCTCACTAGTAAATGTTTACATTTCGCATTTCTTTCATGTAACGCTGTAAAATCTGAGAAATTTTATTTTATTCTACCAGATTTTCGTAAGGTTTCCTTTTGTCATCTGGGAAGTACAAAAGTTTCCTTCTGTCATCGGAGGTGTACCGGAACTGGAAATCCCCCTGTCAATGATTCCCTGCAACCGTCCCAACCTCCTCTGGAATATTTGGCTGAAAAGAAGGAAGTTCTACAACAGCCCTCCCTGCTCTCTCGAGTTGGGTATGAAAGACGTAAAAGAAGTAGGGGAGAATCAATTTGAGTTCTGAAGAAACAGAAACACTCAAGGCAATACTATAGATATGACTCTTCCTAAAGATCGATTGAAAAAGAGCATACTTACATTTACAGCATTTGTAAATTTAGAGAAAGCTTTTAATGTTTACCGGAATACTCTCTTTGAAATTTCGAAGGATGCGAGGATAAAATACATGTAACAACGTGTTAAGGAACCAGATTTCAGTTATAATAATGGAAGGACTTGAAAGGGAGATGGTAATAGAAAAGGAAGTGAGACCAGGCTACGTTGTTCAATCTAAGCACTGAGAAAGCTGTGACGGAAAAGTAAGAAAAATGTAGGAAGAGGAAAATAAGTTGATGGAGAAGAAATAAAAGTTTTGTGTTCGTTGACACCGCAATTCTGTCCGAAACAGCAAACGACTTGGAAGGTCAGGCGAACGAAACGGCTAGTGTCATGTAATGTGATTATAAAATAAGTCAAATGGAACGTAATCCAATTAACGGAGGCGATGCTGAAGGTGTTAGATGAAGAAATGATAAATTGTACGGGGTCGCGCGGGTAGCCGCATGGGTCTGAGGCGTCCTGACACGGTTCGCGCGGCTCCCCCCATCGGAGTTTCGAGTCCTCCCTCGGGCATGGGTGTGTGTTGTCCTCAGTGTAAGTTAGTTTAAGTTAGATTAAGTAGTGTGTAAGCCTAGGGACCTATGATCTCAGCAGTTTGGTCCCATAAGATCTTACCATAAATTTCCAAAAATTTACATTGTATGTCATACACGAGTTTTGCAATTTGGGGAATAAACCAACTGTAGTGGAAGAAAAAACAAGACATAAAAAACAGAATATCGATAGCAAGAAAAGCTTTGAGGGATAAGAGAACTGTGTAAACAACGACTATACGTCGAAGTATTAAGATGCTTTTTTTGAAAGTATTCTGCACCTACATCTACATCTATACTCTGCATGTAACCGGACGGTGTGAGGTGGAAGGTACTTGTGGTACCACTATTTGGTCCCTCCTTTCCTGTTCTATTCGCAAATGGCGCGTGCGAAAAATGATTGTCGGTAAACCTAAGCACCGGCTCTAATTTCTCGAATTTTCTCGTTGTGGTCATTTGTCGAGACGTAAGTGGGACCAAGTATTATGTTCTTCGACACTTTCCGAAATATCCTCTCTCTGAATTTCCATAGTAAACCTACCCGTGGCGCACAGCGCCTCTCTTATGGCGTCTGTCTTTGGCTTTTGTTGAGCACCTCTGTAAAGTTCTTGTGCCGACTACATGATCCCGTAAGGAAACTTGACGTTCTTTATACAGAACCGCAAGTCGCACGATAAACTGTTGAGAAAAGGAGGGAACAGAGGATTTTGAAGTGTGTTGATATAGAAGAATGTTGAAGATTCGATGTGTGGATTGATTAACTAATGTTCAAAATGTGTGTAAATTCCTATTGGACCAAACTGCTGAGGTCATCGGTCCCTGTTTAACTAATGAAGAGCTACTGATTCGAGCCGGAAAAAAGAAATTTATGGCAAAATTTTGCTAAAGAAAAAGGGATCGTTTGGTAGTAAATACTCTGAGGCGTAAAACATCTGGTGCTCGCAAAGGAATGTCAGTGACAAAATAGAGTTTGCAGGCTGTATTTTTTCATGTCCGTAAGCAAACGAATGTTGGTGAAAAAACAGAATTTGTTGGCTGCTTTTTTCATGTCCGTATAAATGCTGGTATAATTTCCAATCTTTATTCATGCATATGTTCCACCAACAGTAAATTTTTACCCTAAATTTTCATGATTACTTTTCATTTGCGTTTCATCAATGTCTCTATTTCTGTTTAAAATTAGTGTTTCATTTCCATGAAGACACTTTGGTTTGATGACTACATTGTAGGGTCTTGGTTTTGTGTATTTTGAGTCGCATTGTTTGTTATAGACATCTTTTGTACACTTAAAAACTAATTTCATTTCCTGACAATGAATTTCGTAGCCACTCTCTTCCAGGCCAGTTTACTGCACAATTTTGCCTAAATTTCTGAAATAAGAAACTCTCTCTATTTTCCCGTATCTAATTTTTAGAATTTCGGATGCCTGGCTCTGGTACCGTTATTTCTCAAATGATATTTGGAGCACTACGGTTTGATTTGTTCCTTTAAGAGTTTCTATTTGCTTGTTTGTTTGCTGCTTCAATGTCTCTGCATAGAATCACAAGATCGTCCACAAAAGGTGAGCAGTCCATCCTTGTTTTATGTAAAGAATGCTCCAGATATGACATTTTATTGCCTTGTTCGCATGTAGGTACACTGGATTACTAGTTTCGGCAGGGCTAAGCTCCCATGTTCTGATCTACAAGGCTAAAAAAATTACAAAAATATTACACTTTTTAGCTGTAATCGTAAATTAACAATTTCTCATAAGTTCTTTTTTGACATATCCTCGGTCTAAAGGTTATTAAATCAAGTTGTGCGATTAATCGCATGTTTGTTTTTGTGCCACCGTAATGGACTGTAAATCTGAAATTAAAAAATAAAATACTTTAACATAAGTTATTACCACGTAATACACAAATTCCAATATGTAGGTACTTAACACTATCTCATGACAAAAAGGGAGTAAAACATTAAAAAACTATAACAGTGTCCCCAAGGCAATACAGAGTCAGAAGGTGTGGCGTGGTGGTACTCCTCTGTATTACTCTACTAGCCCATCTGGAATGCGGCAGTATGTAGCAGGCAGCCAACCCAGACACGTGCAGCACTTCTCTATGTGCCACTCCTGTTTGACTCTGTGTTGCCATTGGGAAAAAATTACATTTTTTAAATGTTTTAGTCTCCTTTCATCACGAGGTAGCGTTATCTATGTCATATATTGGAATTTGCATAGTACACAGTACTTACTTACGTAAAGGTTTATTTTTTAATTTCAAATTCAGAGTTCATTTCGATGGTACAAACCAAACCTGCGGTTCATCGCACCACGTGATGTCATAATCTGTACACTGAGGATTTTTCAAAAATAGCTTACGAGAAATCTTTAATTTACAATTACAGCTACAACAGTGTAATACTTTTGTAATTGAAGTAACCTTGAATATCTGAATATGGCAGTTTAGTCCCGCCGAAAGCAGTAATACAGGGTACATACATGCTATAAAGGCGTTAAAACTTCATATGTGAAGTTTTTCGTGCTTTGAATTGATAAATGCTCTCCAGTCGACAATGTGTAGTATTTATACTACATTTTTGAGTGTCGCTAATGCGACTGCTTTGTCATTTTAAAGGCCCAATCTAAGTTTTTGGCACTATGAGATCGCTTTTCTAAGACGAAATGGATAGATTCCGCCACATTCTCTCACACGTGTTTTAACTTAAAAATGTTCCGATGTTTCTCCCTATAAATTTGTCTTATTTTGCACGATGGCGGGTGGTAAAGCGTTCGCGTCAGTCAAGACGAAGGACGAATGTGGAGGCTGGCCGTATGCCCTCGTCTGTTCACCCTGTGAGTGAACAGGTGGCCGTTCCTTCGGCATGGTCCGTGCAGGAACAAGTGGCCAGGGGTTTGATAGTTATCGGGAACTGCAATGTTAGGCGCATCATGGAGCCCCTTAGGAAGATAGCACTCGGTATATCTGCCGCGGGGCCTTATCAGAGATGTGCAGGCGGCCTTGCCTGCGGCTATCGAGAGTACAGGTGCAGTCTGCAAGTTGTGGCTCAAGTCGACACCTGTCGCATGGGTTCTGAGGCCATCCTCAGTTCTGGCGGCTGGCAGAGGTGGTGAAGACTGCTGGCCTCACAGGCGGGGTGCAAGCAGAGCTCACAGTGCAGCATCGTTCCCAGAGTTGATCGGGGTCCTTTGGTTTGGAGCCGAGTGGACGGTCTCAACCAAAGGCTTCGTCGTCTCTGTGATGGTCTTGGCTGCAGATTTTTGGACCTGCGTTGCCCGGTGGGGATTTGTGGGACCCCCCTTGATCGGTCAGGGTTGTACTACACAAAGAAAGCAGCTACTCGGGTAGCAGAGTATTTGTGGAGTGCTCATGGTTTTTTTTAGGCTAGGCTGTAGTTTGAGACACTTCCGCAAACACTCGCCAGTCGGTACACATATAGGGAAATCAGACCGCGTTCAGGGTAAAGACAGTGCGACTGTAAAAATTTTGTGAGTAAATTGTCGAAGTATTCGTAACAAAGTTCCAGAATTTACTGCTCTCCAGGAAAGTTCTCAACTTAGAATTATTCTTGGGACTGAGAGCTGGCTAAAACCCGAAGTAAAAAGCTCTGAGATATTTAGGGAGTCTTGGAATGTTTCTTCTAAAGACAGATTAGAGGCCGTAGGAGAGGGAGTCGACAGAAATATTGTCTGTACTGAGGTTGAAATTGAGTGTGATAGTGAAGTTATCTGGCCGCGCATAACAGGTCTAGGTTAATTATTGGAAGTTTTTACAGACCACCCGACCCTGCTGTGACAGTTCGAGAGTCATTCAAAGAAAGTTTATGGTCAGTTGTATATAAATACCCAGACCATGCAGTACTAGTTGGTGGTGTCTTTAACCTACCGGCTATAGACTGGGACGTGTACGGATTCATTGCAGTCTTGTGAAGAAATTTTCAACACCTTTTCCGTAAACTGTCTTGAGCAACTAATTCGGCAGCCGTCGCGCAATGTAAGTATCTTTAACCTTGTCGCTACAAACAGGCCGGGCCTTATCAATGGCGTCAGTATACAGACAGGGATTAGTGATCATGATATCTTCATAGCAACTATGGTTGTGAAAGTTAGTAAATCAGTCAATAAGGCTAGAAAGGGCAGACAAGCTGTTCTTAGCATCTCACGTAGACAATGAACTGCTGTCATTTACTTCCAGAATGATGAGCACGGAGGAAATACGGGAAAAGTTTAAACAGATTGTAAATCACGATTGCAGTCTTTCTCAGCGTATTTCACGGCCAAGCAGCTATATAGATATGCAAGATATGCAGAACACAGCATCCCGACACTTCGCCAGAAGATGATGGGTACGAAACTCATTGAAACGTTGCGACAAGACGACGCCACTACTCGGCTGATAACCCGAGAAGAATTCATCAGATTGTAAATCGTGCTCTGGACAAATATGTGCCTAGTAAGTGGATTAAGGACAGAAAAGACCCATCGTGGTTTAATAATGAAATTCGGAAAATGCTGAGGTAGCAAAGGCTGTTGCACTCTCTGTTCAAAAGAAGACGCGCAAATGACGACAGGCAAAGATTACTAGAGACTCATGCGTCAGTGGAAAGATCTATAGGCGAAGCATACAATAACTTCCATCGTCATACCTTAGCTAAAGATCTGGCGGAGAACCCAAAAGAATTTTGGTCCTATATAAAATCTCTAAGCGTGTGTAAGGCTGCCGTCCACTCACTTCTTGACCAGGTCCGGATGGAATCCAATTCAGTTTTAAGTAGAGTATTCTGTGTCACTGACCCCTTGCTTAGTTTGCATTTATCGCGAATCTCTTGACGTGCACAAAGTGCCAAGTGACAGGAAAGAAACGCAAGGAGTCCTGTATGGAGAAAGGGCAAAAGAACGGACCCGCCAAACTACAGACCGGTATCCTTAACATCGGGTTTCCACAGAATTTTAGAGCAAATTCTAAGTACGAATATAATGAATTTCCTAGAGGCCGAATTAGTACGCTTTAGAAAGCATCGTTCGTGCGAAATCCAGCTTGCTCTCTTTTCTCACTGTGGATGAAGGGCAACAAGCGGTATCTATATTTCTAGATTTCCGAAAAGCATTCGACACGGTACCCCACTGCAAGCTGTTAATGTGCATGCGGAATGGGCTCCGAGATGTGTGACTCGGAGACTCCTTAAGTAATAGAAAGCAGTATGTTGTCCTCGGCGGCGAGTGTTCCATTGGAGGCAGGGGTAACATCAGGACTGCCCCAGGAAAGAGTGACAGGACTGTTGCTATTTTATATACCGGGTGCGTCAAAAAATATACACACACTTTGAACTGTCATAGACAATTTATTTCCCGTTCTACAAGGTTATATATCTGTGAGAAAGTAATGTTAGGCTTCTTCAACAGGTGGCAGCAGTGGCAAGGAAGTAGCTGCAACATGGCCGACGTGCGTTTGAGCTTTGAAGCGCGGAAGCAGATAATTAAGTGGTACTGGAAGTTTGAGAATGTAGCTGCGGTTCGAAGACAGTGGAGAAGTGAGTATGGTACAGAACCACCTTCAAGGTTAACAATTACACGTCTATGAGACAAATTCGAAATTCATGGAACAGTGTGTGATGTGCATAAAGGTCGATCAGGACGACCTCGTACAGCTACAACTGCGGTCTTGGAACTGTTTCAGCGTTCACCTCAAAAATCTTCAAGGCAAGCGGCACGTGAGAGTAATGCAGGTGTTAGTAGTGTGCTACGCATTCTGAAGAAAGGCAAGTTTCGTGTGTACATTCCAAGGCTGGTGCAACAGCTAAGTGACGCCGATCCAGATCGAAGGTTAGAATTTTGTGAATGGGTTCAGGAGATGGTGAGACGTGAACCGGGATTTATGGGTAGCATAATTTGGTCGGATGAAGCCCAATTCAAACTCAATCGAACTGTCAATAAGCACAATTGTGTGTACTAGGCTGAAGATAATCCTCACATTACAGTTGAAAAGGCTGTGAATTTGCCAGGTGTAAATGTGTGGTGTGGTTTGTGTGCAAGGGGACTCATTGGGTCTTTCCGCTTTGAAGGTACTGTATCTAACAATGCTTGCTGACTCCATATTTCCTGCCATTCGTGCATTATACGGTAATGATGAGTTTTATTTCCAACAAGATGGCGCCCCGCCGCACTATCATAGGGACGTACGAGCATACCTGGATGACAATGTGCCAGGCCAGTGGATAGGACGCGACCAATTGAGTTTCCTGCACGCTCTCCAGACCTCACGCCGCTGGATTTCTTCTTATGGGGCACAGTAAAAGATGAGGTGTACAAACGTAAACCACGTAACCTGGAGACACTTTGGAATGAGATTCAGGCGGTGTGCGTAGAAATCTCATTGGACACTTTGGTACGATGTACGGAATCAGTGGTGACTCGTAATCAGAAATGTATTGATGCTGAAGGCCACCAGTTTGAAAATCAATCACATTTGCAAAGTACATTTATTTTTCCAATTGGACTTTAAGCTTTCCATTTCCAGAAATTTAACATTGTAGAACGGGAAATAAATTTTCTATGACGCTTCAAAGTGTGTATACGTTTTTTTGACGCACCCTGTATACATAAATCATCCGCAGACAGAGTGAGCAGCAATCTGCGGTTGTTCGCTGATGATGCTGTGTTGTACAGGAAGGTGTCGAAGAAAAGTGATTGTAATTTGATAGAAGATGACTTAGGCAAAATTTATAGTTGGTGTGATGAATGGCAGCTGGCTCTTAATGTAGAAAAATGTAAGTTAATGCGGATGAATAGGAAAAACAAGCCCATGATGTTCGGGTATGGCATTAGTAGTGGCCTGCTTGACACAGTCACGTCGTTTAAGTATTTGGGGGTATAGTTGCGAAGCGATATGAAATGGAACGAGCATGTGAGGATTGCGGTCGGGAAGGCAAATGGTAGACTTCCTTTTATTGGGAGAGTTTTAGGAAAGTGTGGTTCATCTGTAAAGGAGACCGCATACAGGAGTACTGTTCGAGTGTTTTGGATCCGCACCAGGTCGGTTTGAAAGAAGACATTGAAACAATTCAGAGGCGAGCTGCTAGATTTGTTACCGGTAGGTTTGATCAGCATACATATGTTATGGATATGCTTCGGGTGCTCAAGTCGGAATCCCTGGAGGGAAGAAGATATTCATTTTGAAGAACACTACTGAGGAAGTTTAGAGAACCGGCACTTGAAGCTGACTGCAGAACGATCCTTCTACTGCCGCCATATATTTTGCATAGGGACCAGGAAGATAAGATACGAGAAATTACGACTTATACGGTGGCATATAGATAGCCGTTTTTCCCTTCTGTCTGTGAGTGGAACAGGAAAGGAAACGACTAGTTGTGGTAAAGGGTACCCTCCGCCACACACCGTACGGTGGCCTGCGGAATGTGTATGTAGATGTAGATGTAGGCGTAGATTCAGTGTCTGAATATCAACTGCGGTGATCCTGACATCAAAACCTTGTTCTTTCCGAATACAGAAGAGAGTTACTTTCCACTAAATCTTAGTTTTTTTAACACAATCTACGTAAGTGTGGTGTGCGTACTGTAAGACCTTCGGTACACACACCATCAGATTATTTGACTTGTCGCTCTAACGAAGTAGGCGAGTGTCAGCAATGTGTCTCGTGGTCTTATCGTGGCGTGTTTATCTTCTGCCGTTAGGTCAGACGATAGAAATGCCACTTGCACGCTTAGAGTAGCAGATTGACGGTGACCAACTTTAAACAGAACTTGATTAATTTTCACACTCATTTATTAAAATAATAAAAAATAAAGACATTACGTAACTTGATTCTGGATGCTGTTTACAGTTGACAATCTGAAGTTCCTTTGGTCTTGGTACGTTAATCTCATTCTCACATATCTCTGATACTTGACAAAGTGTCTATTCATTTATCTTCATGGCTATGTACAGGAACATGATAATGTTATTAGGCGCAGACTCAAACTTGACTACAGACTAATGCAGACTGATCTAGTCGGAGGTCTGTACACTCGTTATAATACCTCGCTCGTTGAGGTATCACTGCGCGAGTGTGATCCCCGAGGAGAAAAGGTTCTATGTTAGCAGCAATCTCATTGGCTGCGTTACATATTAATACGCGGATCGGCGGAAGCAGAATTTGGTCCGTCTCTATGACAGCGCCATCTCGTAGTGCGGAGACGGACGAGCGCTGCGCCTGCACTGTTGTGCTTAGCGGGGCGCACTCTAGTGGGAAAGTTGTGTACGCGCTGACTACGCGGAACTATGTACACAACAGTAAGCAAACATTTTTAATAATTGTAATAAATTTTGTGATGTCTGACAATTAGTTTCTAATTTGTTCTGTGCAAGATGCATTTCATCTGAAAACAGTTTGACATTCGCCAGTTTTGCATTCTAGTTGTTGTTTTGCTGGGTACATGAGACACTGAGATGTAATTTCGTTGGGGAAAGAAAGATGGGATATTCATCTATAGTTATTAACAATCGTTCTGTCTTCCATTTTATGTGAATGTATCAGTGCAGTTTCCCAACCGGCCGCTGTGGCCGACCGGTTCTAAGCGCTTCAGTCTGGAACCGCGCTGCTGCTACAATCGCAGGTTCGGGCATGGATGCGTGTGATGTCCTTACGTTAATTAGGTTTAAGTAGTTCTAAGTTCTAGGGGACTGATGACCTCCGATGTTAAGTTCCATAGTGCTCAGAGCCATTTGAACCATTTTGCAGTTTCCCAGTAATTTGAAACTTTCTCATTTTGCCAAATGTTTTGCATCATAAATGTAATTAATTTTAAGGCGTCTCTGCCAAGTGATTTCACCAGAGGCTTTGTTACCAGGTGAGTCAATAAATAGGCCGCAATGGACATAATAAGGCATATAATTCTATATTTCGCTCCTATACGTATCTAGAAGTGGCAGCACATGTCACGTGGAAGTAGGCGATGAACAGTATTCCGAGTCCAATGGCTAATAGTAAAAATTCGGACCAAGGTGGTACGTGTTCCATGAGTGTGTACCCGACTAGAACAACGCCATTTTTGTGAGCCGAGGGACTGACGCCAGAGCACGTCCATAGCGAAATTCGTCCCGTATATGGTCAAAACTGTATTTCGTGCAAATTTTTGTTGAGCTGGATACAGGAATACAGCAAAGGACAAGAAAAAGTTTCAAACAAGGAGTGTCCTAGCCGTCCTCGTTGTCTGGCGACTGCACATTGTTTCCCCGTCTACGGGTATTTGGTTAGCTCCAGGACACATCGGTATTGTGTGCTGCAGCAGTATAAAGAATCAAATAAACTTGTTACATGCAAACACTGCCATAAGAGTATGAAGTTACAGCCTGTTAACGCTAAGTCGAGCGATGGGATAAGCGTTTAAGTTTACAAGGGGAGTGTGTTAAAAAGGAAAGTAAATTTCACGCTGTGACTCGCGGCTTTGATGTCTCTAACCCTGTCTGCAATTTATTTATTGACTTAGGCTCGTATTTTTTGATATTTTAATTTGTCTACAAATTTCCTTTTCATTTGGTGCCTGTGAATCTAGATTGATTTTTTGTGGTTGTTATTGTTGTTGCGGTCTTCAGAAGACTCGTTTGATGCAGCTCCGTACGCCATACAATAGAGCTAAGCTCCGTGGTTCATAGGAGGCCCACTTTTTGAGTACCCCCGTTGGTCTGTGATCCTTAAGATGTTTGCTTCATGGAGGAGATGGAGAAGGTCGAAGCTAGGAGTGGATTGGCTAGTAAGTGCAAGAGAGCTACAGAAATGTTGCCATATTCCAATGGAAGCGATACAAGAGAGTAATTCCAGGAGAAAACTTCCATATCCATAATAAGTAAATAATAAACTAGCCTGGAAAATATTTCAAGCACCTCAAGATAACAAATTCAACTTAAATCATCCGCTCCCGGCGCGGATGTTGTACGTGAGGCTTCCTATCATGAGGGTGATGGAAATAACTGAAGAGAAGTTGTAGATTCTTCATTTCGTATCTCCTGTAAGGAGCATGGGATTAAAATTACCGAAATCCAGCCAATAGAGAGAAGTATCGATAATGTTTCTTTCTGCACTTTATCCACGTACGAAATAGGAAGCGGTGAAAATAACAGTGATACGCCAAATGCTCTCCACCACACACTGTAGGATGCAATACGGAGTACGTATGCGGCTTTAGGAGATGCAGTTGCTTCTAAAAGAAAGAAGGGAGATTAGGGTTTAACGTCCAGTTGAAGACAAGATCATTAGGGATTAGCACAGTCTCAAGTTGGGAAGGGATGGGGAAGGAAATATACCGCATCTTTTTCAAAAAAAACTATCCAGGACAGCTGTCCCTGGGAGAACAGTTATTGTTCAGTCACGTACGCGTACTATTCGTATGTAACGATCTGAGTTTGGCTGGAAGCTGAAACTTAAACGAGATTCATCACTGCTGCGTTTTTTTTTCTTTCTGGGGTAAGAATTGCTATAAGAAGGACAGTGAGAATGGATTCTAGAAAAATAAAATGATGGTAAATTAGGACAGAAGTATCACGATGAGAGGAAGAGCAGACAGTGCAGATATTGTACAAGAGGGAAAGTGGTTGTAGCACCTCCTCTCAGTATGCAATCGCAACATGCTGCTGCTCCACGCATAAGCTCTCGGACATGTTTAATACCGCACCTTTGGATCCTTCTGATTTCCCTGAGGGGTGAGGTTAACCAGCGGAATGGAAAAGCACCTAGAATTATTCGCGAGTGTAATTACCGATAAATTAATTATCCGGGCCAGAACCTGGCGGAACTAAAAGTGAGGCGGGTTCGCCGAGAACTGCTTTCCGATTAATCACCCCGCAGAGGTAGCCGCAAACGGAGAAATACGGGGCCTGGTGGTGTGCCAGCGACGCTGTTCCATTAGGCTGCCACACATACAATCTCCCAGCGAACCTCTACTGTGCTCTCTTTACACAGAAAACTAGCAATTTCCGTAAAAAAGATGTAACGATACAGGTAGCGGAGTATTAATTTACTGCTATATCAAAAGCACTGTGCGAATGGTGCTTTGTATTGCACTTTCCAACACTGTAATAAAAATTGTTTGTAATGTTGGCAATTACTATGAACCCAGAGGTTGTAATTTACAGTGTCCTGTGCTGTGTCTCCACCAGTCGCTACGCACAGTCGCAGGATCAAAGGACGCCACATAATAGGCAGTCTCAGTGTGGCCGACACAATTAGCATGGTCAGTCGCGTCCTAGATGGCCCTGGTACTAGGAACTACTTTGTGCTTCGCACAAGCCGCTGTTAAATACTGAGGTGAGAAGGGTCATGGTACACCTCCTCATATCGTGTCGGAGCTCCTTTTTGCTGGTGTAGTGCAGCAACTCGACGACGCAAGGACTCAACTAGTCCTTGGAAGTCTCCTGCAGAAATATCTAGCCATGCTGTGTCTACAGCTGTTCATAATAGCTTAAGCGTTGCCGTTGCAGGATTTTGTGCACGAACTGATTTCTCGATTACGCCCCATAAATGTTCGATTGCATTCACGTCGGGCGATCTGGGAGAATCGATCGAATTGTCGAGTGTGTTCTCCAGACCTATGGCGAACAATTGTGGCCTGGTAACATGACCCCTTTTCACCCATAAAAATTCCATCGTTGTTTGGGAACATGAAGTCCGTGAACGACTGCAAGTAGTCCACAAGTAGCCGAACATAAGCACTGCCTGTCAATGATGAGTTCAGTTAGACCCAGAGCACCCAGCCATGTAAGCACAGCCACACCACTATGGGACACCACCAGCCTGCACAGTGATTTGTTAACAACTTGGATCCATGGTTTCGTGGGCTCTGCGTCTCACTCGAACACTGCCATTAGCTCTTACCAACTGAAATCGGGACTCGTCTGATCAGGTCACGGTTTTTCAGTCGTCTAGGGTCTCACTAATGTGGTCACGAGCACAGGAGATTCACTACAGGCGATATCGAGCTATTAGCAAAGGCACTCGCGTTGGTCGTCTGATGCCGTAGCTTATTAACATCAAATTTCGCGGCACTATCCTAACGAATACGTTCGTCGTATGCCCCACATTGGCTTCCGAGTTTATTTCACGCCGTGTTGCTTCTATGTTAGCACTGACATCTCTGCGCAATTACCGCTGCTATCGGTTGTTAAGTGAAGGCAGTCGGCCAATGCTTTCTCCGTGGTGAGAGGTAATGTCTGAAATTTGGTATTTTCGCCACGCTCCTGACACTGTGCATCTCGGAATAATGAACTCTCTAACGATTTCCGAAATCGAATGTCCCTTGCCTCTAAGTCCAGCTACCACAGCGCGATCAAAGTCTGTTAATTCTCGTCTTGCGGCCATAATCACATGGGAAACCTTTTTACATGCATCACCAAAACTTAGAGAGAAGATCGATGAAGTACCGTAACATACTAGCTACTTGGTGGACATGAATTGAAGTATGGGAGCACGTTGCCAGAAGTCTCCCAGTCGCGCAGAGGGAGCTGGACAGCACATGGCCACTTCAGGAAGGCGTTCGATACAGTTCCGCACTGTCGCCTGATAAACAAAGTAAGAGCCTACGGAATATCAGAGCAGCTGTGTGGCTGGATTGGGGAGTTTTTAGCAAACAGAACACAGCATGTTGTGCTCAATGGAGAGACGTCTACAGACGTTAAAGTAACCCCTGGCGCGCCAAAAGGGAGTGTTATGGGACCATTGCATTTCACAATATATATAAATGACCTAGTAGAAAATGTCGGAAGTTCCATGCGGCTTTTCGCGGATAATGCTGTAGTATACAGAGAAGTTGCAGCATTAGAAAATTGCAGCAAAATGCAGGAAGATCTGCAGTGGATAGGCACTTGGTGCAGGGAGTGGCAACTGACCCTTAACGTAGACAAATGTAATGTATTGCAAATACATGGAAAGAAGGATCCCTTATTGTATGATTATATGATAACAGAACAAACACTGATAGAAGTTACTTCTGTAAAATATCAGGGAATATGCATACGGAACGATTTGAATTGGAATGATCATATAAAATTAATTGTTGGTAAGGCGGGTACCAGGTTGAGATTCATTGGGAGAGTCCTTAGAAAATGTGTCCATCAAGAAAGGAGGTGGCTTAAAAAACACTCGTTGGACCAATACTTGGGTATTGCTCATCAGTGTGGGATCCGTACCAGGTCGGGTTGACGGAGGAGATAGAAGAGATAGAGAAGATCCAAAGAGGAGCGGCACGTTTTGTCACAGGGTTATTTGGTAAGCGTGATAGCGTTACGGAGATGTTTAGCAAACTCAAGTGGCAGACTCTGCAAGAGAGGTGCTCTGCATCGCTGTGTGGCTAGCTGTCCAGGTTTCGAGAGGGTGCTTTTCTGGATGAGGTATAGAATATATTGCTTCCCCCTAGTTATACCTCCCGAGGAGGTCACGAATGTAAAATTAGAGAGATTCGAGCGCGCACAGAGGCTTTTTGGCAGTCGTTCTTCCCGCGAACCATACGCGACTGGAACAGGAAAGGGAGGTAATGACAATGGCACGTAAAGTGCCCTCCACCACACACCGTTGGGTGGCTTGCAGAGTATAGATGTAGATGTAGATGGCACGACGTCAGCGTGATTACGGCGCAATATGGGGCTGGCCCTGCAAACTGAGGCAACTGAGGTAACTGGAAGAGAAAGTGTGTGTCAACCAGCGACCAGTTATGGTACGCTGTGGTGGTTTTTTTCGTTGCAACAAGGCCAGGAGACAAAAATTTGGATGACTTCACACGGGGAAGAATCATTGGGTAACAGGAAGAAGGGCGGAGTGTGAGGACTGTAGTCCAAGAGTTTGACATTGTTGGCAGCATTGTTTCACGTACTTGGGGAGTGTTCCGAACTACAGTCACTACAGCCCGATTGAGAAAAAGTGGTCGGCTACAGTCACCTACAGCAGCGTATGACCGCTGCACTGTCCAAGAGGCCAGAAGGAATCCACTTCAAACGGTAGGTGTAATTGCAACCACATTTAACAAGACCGCAAGACATGCAGTATTTCGCTCTACAGTGGCACTGTGACTGAATGGGCGTTGTCTCTTTGCCCGATGATCGGTGCGTTGTGTTATGTTGACACCCGAACATTAGCAGCTCTGTTTTAGATGTGTCAAGAGCACAGGGATTTGACCAGCCATGAGTAGGGTCATGTGCTCTGCTCGTATGATAGCAGGTTCAGCATGAGTGGAGAATCTGAATGCATTCTCAGATGGCGAGATGTATGATCCACCCAGATCCACTGCCGAATGAGATAGTTTTGGTGGTCCAGGTGTTAAGTTGCGGCGGGGCATAATCTCTGAACACGGCACAGTCACGGCAAACGTTATTGTGACACTGTGCTCATTCAGATGCATATTTTCAGGAGTGCATTAGGATCTGACTTCATTTCTATAGAGGATAAAGCGCGACCGAATCGAACAGAGCAGGTGGAGCTGCTCTTGGACCTAGAGGACATTAGGCGAATGGTCTGACGTGCCCGTTCCTCCAGTTTTAATTTCCATCGAGCACATGTGGGTTCTGGTGGAGGGTAGTATTGCAGCACGGCCACAAGCACCAGCAACCGTCCAGCAGTTCTGAATCGCGCTGCTGGAGGAATGGAACGCCACACCGCTAGAATTACTTACGCCAAGCTTCTGGCCAAGATGGCAGTTGCAGCGCATGCGTTGCTCTCCTTGGTGATCACACATCCTATTAGAAACCATGACCCGCCTTTTGTACTGTCCAAACGGCCATCATAAATAGCAGCATCTTCGGTGTAACTAATGTATTTGAATAAAAGTATCATTTCTGTTCGTCTCATTGCGTATTTCTTTTAGTTATCGTCTGTACTATAGTGTAGCAGCTCTTTATGCATGGTCCAAGTCTTAGCGAGCTGTGTTACTTGGCAATGACACACCAGGCGAAAGTTGGTTTCGCCTTTAAGTTTCGGACACCAGTGTATCTGATGCATCCGGCAAATAGCTCACTGGATGACTTTCGTACGCCAAGCGCATTATTTAAGCGATCGCGCGCTGGCAATTCGCCAGTTCTCGCCAGTCCAGCAGTTATCGCCCAGTTCCAGCAATGATCGACAAGTTACAGCAGTTCTTCAGTTCTACAGTCACCTACAGGTTATCTACAGTGCCGATCAGTTCTAGTCGTCAGTTTACGCCGAGTCTATAACATTATTCAAAATGATAGCCAAAGTGATTTCCTATGGAGTTGCTGAACTTAAAACTTTCTCCATATAGAACTTCAATTACATTAGTTAACATCTGTTGTGTGTTATTGTATCTGAGGTTCAGAACTTTATATTAGTGCCACAACTTCTCTGGAAAGCCAGAGTTCAGTATATGTTGATGTATACTGTTTTAATAAATGGTTATCATTATTCTCATGTGTGTTCCTGGTGATTCGTTTTACATATTGCTCAGTGAAGATACGTAGCTGTCCTGGAAGAAGGCCCCTTCCATTTACCTATGGATATCTGTGGAAGGGGTTTGCTTCCTGCTACCTTTGTTGGGCACCTATATTTCGTAAACACAGCAGCTTGTTAACTGTCCAGAAGAACACTGCAAATGAAGTTTACGATCGTGATACAATGACGTTGTAGAAAGATAGAGATATTACAACAGTCAAATTGTTCTCCAATCTTACACACGCTGAGATTGAATGGAACAAATGTTTTTTAAACTTGAACCTTCCTGGCACATTAAAACAGTGTGACGGGCCGTTGCTTGAAGGCGGGACTATTGCCTCTTGCGGGGAGTGCTGTACAGAAACACGACCCATTAATCATATTTATACTCTTACTTCTGCTGGGACCTCACCTCTTACCTTCTAAAGCTCACGGAAGTTTTCCTGCGTGACTTGTGGGGTTTGGGAGAAAGGAAACTGCGGCGACGTAGCTTAGCCACAGCGTGAATAGATAATACGAAGTTTATTTCTAGGTATTTTATCAAAGTTTAACAAAATTTCTGCTTTAAATACTTGGAATCATGAAAGTAATTGGGAAACGGAAAAGCTTGGGTGATTCAGCTGCCCCTACCTATGGATTTTAATAACCCGCAACACCTTCAAATATCTCACCCAGGATTTTCATATTCTGTTGCTTGCTATGCGCAGACTATTAGCGCTAGAGAAAATATGAAAAGGATCTTTTTGCAGGAATTTTAATATAGTTTAACTTCGTACTGGGATACGTCTTCGACAGAATCGTCAGTAAAGAATAATTACTTGTTCAAAGCTGCAGTTAATACAACGTTATATTGCAAGCTAAAGAAGCGTAGAAGTTGGTACCACCTCCTGAATGGCTGCTACAAATTTTCGTTATGTGAGTTGTTCATGAGACGATACCGCTCGAAAAAGCATTTTATCCTGTGAATTCGAGAGCAGTGGCCTCTCACCAGAACCAGTTCTTGGCCCTACCCGGTGCAGCGGAAATAAGGGTAAGATGAGGTACAGGTAATGCGTCTGCAAAATTCAATCAGTATGTACTGCAAGTGGAATGTGACAATTGAGCAATTTCCCGAATAAGGGTCCATAGGTCTATGTCCCTTTATCGGGAAGTTACTTAAAATTAGCAGCTTATGTAGAATACTGTACCCAGACTTCGTTTCATTATCTCAGTACAAGTCAGCGCTTCCCATTCAGCTTAATGTAGCGAGTGCTTACGTGCAGGTCCACTTTCTGAGAGCATCACGTATTGGTTCAATACTAGGCTCACTAACTTATGAAAGTACATACAAATCATTCCGACTTTGCAAACAGAAGTACACTAATGGAGCATAGAAAAACCTGAGACTATCAATAGTGGCGTTTGTATCAAATAAAGCTAGAAAAAGGAAAGTATGTTAGTCATTTTTTAAGTACTTGAAGGAGAAAGTAGTTCGTGGATAGATAATATGCTTGAAGATAGTCGCCAACAACCACACGTTATTTAGAAACTAGACATCCGTGCAGAACAGGAAGAATAATTATAATAATTGGAAGAAGAAGAAGAAGAGGAAGAGGAGGAGGAGGATGAGGAGGACAAACAAAAGGTCCTTCAGTAACTATAAAATACACGCCACAAACTGTCCATCGTAATGTATAGAGCACAGAAGAAAATGTATTTTATTTGAAGAGGTGATTTCGTTACCAGTTTACTTTCCGTTATTTTATTTTTGCACCTTCCTGAGAGTTCACTGATCGTAGGTATTATTACAAAAAATATTATTGTTCTGTGTTAATCTATTATGAGGTTTAAAATAACATTTTATGAAAATAATGTTTGATCATTGTAACCAACTAACACTGATTTATGGGAAAAGGGCCTATAAATATTTATCAGAAATATTTTCGCATTAAAAGTGTAGGTTAAAATGTGTAACATTGTGGAAAGATTTAGTTAATAGTTGTACACATCATATTGAACAATGGTTGTATACCAGAATCAGCTTGTAATTCAAATATATTAAAGGTCACTATGTAAACTGTCCTAATTCAAATAACAGCCAATGGCCTTCCCGCGGTGGAGACACCGCTTTTTGTCAGATCATCAAAAAGCGTTGTCGGTTTTCACGTGGAGGGTGACCGTCCAGGGGTGTGAGAGCTATTGGAAAGCTGGATGCACTCAGTCCTTGTAAGGCCAAATGAGGAGCTACTTGACTGAGATAAAACGGTTCCGATCACGAAAACTGACAATGGCTGATGAACTGACTACACGCCCTTCCATATACGCATTCAGGGACGGCTGTCGGCTGAGGATAACATGGCATTACGTCGATACCGTTGGGCCTTCCAAAAATTGTTCGAACTGAGAATTGAGAGTTTTTAAATAACTATTTCGTCCTATGAGCTTTCATTCCGGAAAATGCCTCAGTTGTTATAAAAACAGTCGTATCCTGATAAGCTTTGGTAATTGCGGCTGGTGTACCCTGTGGTGTCTTCGCGTTTATATTAGTTCCTGCTGACGCTGAAGCACATGCTTGTTATTGTGCGAAAGGGCACAGCGATGAAGGTATAGGCAGAAGTGAATTGTGCGTAAAGCTCGCAAAACGGATCTAGGTCTACTGTTATCTACAGATTGCAGAATCCTCACATGCAATCATAACACAATAAATGCATTTTAAGCCACAAATGCAAACGCCTTATACCATCACAACACCTATGTACTTGTGCACAGTAGTTTTGGGTTATCAACGGAGCACTTCCAGGATCAAAGGTGTATACTCTGTCCTGGGAGGATATTATGCGGGAAGATACCATAGATCATTGTGAACAATGGTGTTGCTATCAAACACGCGGCATATTCCAACAGATTTTTAAAAGGTTAACTGTTTAAATGAAAACGTTACCAAACTACCACGTGCTCTTCGTGTGAATTTAAGGCACAAACATTTTGCAATGTGCCATTTGAAACAACAGACTCAGGTTGACAGAAGTGCATTTTGCAATGAACACATGTTTGCGATAGTGGTTGCCGTGTCACTGTTGTAACTTACTCTAAATGTGTGATGGATTTTATAGCTTGCGCGTTTACCGTACGTTATGCATTAGTGTACCTGTTCTGTTCTGTGAACGCGATACGAACCACTCACACAGGAGACAGCTTACAGCTTTTGTAGCTGTTGTTGTTCCACACTCGATGCGGAAGAATATCGGAGCTAACATCGTAGAACTGCTGATGCAAGAGTAAAGAGCATTGGAATACATTACGTGAAAGTGACAGTCTTAAGTGTCAGAATGCATTTTCACACTGCGGTGGAGTCTGTACTAACTTGTAGCTTTCTGTCAGATTGAAACTGTATGCCGGGACTGAGACTCGAAGTTGGAGCGTTTTCCTTTCGCTGACTCATGTGAGCTATCCAAGCGCGACTCAAGGACGGTTAGTCTCTCAGGGCATGCAAAGGAGCTTCCGCGAAGTTCGAAAAGCGGGAGATGAGATAGTTTCGGAAGTAGAGTTGTGCAGGTTGTGATTCGTGCTTGGGTAGCTTATAGTCTGTAGAGAACTCGCCCGCGAAATTTAGGGGTCCCAGATTTGATTCACGTTATGATACAAAGCTTTAATCAGCCAAGAAGTTTATAATCTTACTAGTGTTGTCATTTAAGTATGAATGCCCGAGGAGGTCAACAGAGGTTACTCTCATGATATAGTGAAATATTACGAGTCTTAACGCTACGTGAAAGTTGGAAAGACTGTATCCATTTTATCTTCTGCGGATGCTGTATCTGCACAGTTCTTGAAGTCTAGTTTCGTACCATTGTGTTCATTAGTCATAAAATTCCGTGATCTTGTTACATGATGTGATGTAGATAATAATGGCGACAGTGCTCACTGGAAGTGCCACAAAAAGGTAGAACAACCTAGCACTGTATAAAGTACACGCCTCCGCAGCCCAAGTCGTTAACGTGCTCTTTTGTGGGAGTTAGCCGAATCCAATCCTGGTGGTGTGTAACGTCGCGTCAATATGCTATAGCATTTATTGCTCGTAGCTTTGGAGCCGTTGGCGATGAGAGAAACAGCCGCTTGTATCTTAGTGTCACTCATTCGCACCTGTCGCTAGCCTAGGCGTGGAAAGCTGTACCTGTGTCAATTCGAGTGACAGAATATTCAAGCCCCTAAGAATCTAAATAAACTATATTAAATATTATTCAGTTTAGTTAAAAGTGAATATACTGCCCTTTATTATTGAAAAGAAGATTGAGTAAAAATCTTAGCTTTCTAGCTGGATTACTTTCAGAGCTAGAGAAAATTACCTAAAACGCCCCAAACCGAAACTTGTAAGATTAAAGTCAGTTAGGATTCATAACAGTTTGTCTTTTAGTATCATTTGGAATCATTACTGAAGTTCACAAAATGTTACGTCAATTTGTTTGAATTTTTATAATTAAAAACGTTAACCATTTTTTATTTTCGTAATACAAAATTCAGAGAAGATCAGTATTTATTTAATGTTTTGTTGTGTGAGTAAATGAGAATGAGTGAGAGTGTGTATGTAGGACATACGAAAAAATTCAATATTATCTCACGTTAAACATTACGTAACTGTATCAAGGGAAAGTGTTAAGCAAGCAAGTTGCAATGAAAAATGTAATTTCCCCATCTTGCTAATGACGTATGTCTAAGGGTACTTCCTTTTGCAAGAGGGCAGCCAGAATATCCGTTTACAGAGTAATAGTTTTCTAAAGTTATTTCAAGATTATTTTTCCTTTCGTTTGGTTTTGTTGAACATTTTATTAACATCTGCATGATGAAGTGACGCAAATGCATCTGTGAATGTTGATTGGTGTAAAACAGTTTTAGCGCGAGAAAGAACTCGGAAGATTGTTTTGATTGGTTGGTCATTTTGAACAACCAATCAGCGTTAAGCATTCCCCGCGCATTGCAAGTAGTTATAGGCCTTAGAATGAACGGCAGTGAGTCAGTCGCTGGCTAGTTTTCGGACGTGCCGGTCTTGTTGGACGTGTCCGTCTACCTTATGAGTAAAATGAAGAAGTTACTGGTTTCTCGAGTCCGGATTGTATTGCCGTGAAAGCAGTTGCATGTACGGACAGACTGGAAAATCGGAGCTTTGTGAAGTGATCTGTTGAAAAGATAAACGCTTGTGAATTTCCGGCCTTTGTAGAATTCCGCGTGGCATGTTTCATACCCGTTTATGGAATAGCTTGCGAGCAATTTCTGTTAATAAAAATCCACTGAAAAGGACCGAAAGTAAAACTCACGTATTGTAGCGGAGTATTGACTGTAGATCGCGTAACAATTCGGGTTGGACTTAAGTACATTTCTGGCTGCCTTGCGTGTGTACTGGGTTGCATGAACTGTGATCTGAGGATAGTGATGTTATTCGTTAATGAAATTCGGGCTGATGGCCAGTGTTTAATTTTGAACCTAAAGAAATATAAGAACTCGCTGCAGAATTTTGTCATTTTTCTAAAGAGATGAAGCAATCGCCCTCCACCAGAAAATTGTGTTATAGTATATTATAGGATAGCTTGCCGCCAGAGTTTACGCGGACTTTGCAAACGTAAGTATTGACGGTGTTTTTCTTCAGCGGTGATTTTAACATCATCTGAACAGTATCTACGTATGGAGAGAAAGGGGCTGGTGATCTGACGCCGTACTGGGGTAGGTGGAACTTTTGTAGTGAACAGTACGACGAGAGACAGTGAACAAACACAGACGACGCCGCATTTTCTAACCCGCCCCGCTGCAGATGGACTTTCTCACCACCTGGCCCGCATCTCGTGGTCGTGCGGTAGCGTTCTCGCTTCCCACGCCCGGGTTCCCGGGTTCGATTCCCGGCGGGGTCAGGGATTTTCTCTGCCTCGTGATGGCTGGGTGTTGTGTGATGTCCTTAGGTTAGTTAGGTTTAAGTAGTTCTAAGTTCTAGGGGACTGATGACCTAAGATGTTAAGTCCCATAGTGCTCAGAGCCATTTGAACCATTTTGTCTCACCACCTGTATACAGGTGAGCAGGGGAACAGCAGTGGTAGCGTAAAGTTCCTGAGTTATATAATTTGCGCCAATGTTCGAGATTAATTTCCAAACCGTTCTCCAGTGGCTAATGTTGTGCGGGTTTAACACTGCTGATGAAGATCAACCTACTGTATGGGTCCATTTATTTCGGCAGCTTCCTTGGCGCTATCGAAGAGAAGTTGGCTTCCAGGATCATACAATAAATAAATGTAACAGGTTTTTTTCTGTAAGTAGGTTGGTTTTATTCACGATTCCAATGCACCATATAATTCCCCAAACTTTTGGCTAGAACACCCTGTATTTCAAGGTAATATCCATTCACTGCGGCGGCCTCATGCCGCCTTATTGGGATGGCCTATATACCAGCGTTGCACCACTCTGCTGGTCAACGCCGGAGTTAACGTCTTGCTGCATCAACAGCGTCCCCATCGTCCACGTGGTGTTTCCCGTGGAGTGTATTCTTCATTGGGCCAAGCAGGTGTGTGTCAGAAGGTACGAGATCTGGGCTGTATGGTGGATGAGGAACAAAAGTTCAATGACGTTCTGTCATCAGAACCAACAGAGACATCCAGTTGAGCAACGAGGTGTTTGATTGTGGTCCGTCATCTTCTTGAGTGAGAGTGTTCACAAGTTCCAACATTGCAACATTCTAAGCGATGTGCAGCCGGCTAGAAAGCCGGAGATTGGACAGCTTTGCACGAGCTTGTTGCGATGATACAGTCGCTTCGCCCAACGATTTACCGTGCCTTTGTTCACTGCTAGGTCTCCGTAGACGATCTGCAAGCGCCAATGAATATTTGCGAAGCTCTCGTTTTCCACCAAAAATTGACAGCTCTTTCCTTGGAAAGCACCTCCATTACTGATGACACTTTGAAGGCTACTTATAACATCGCCATCTGTCAACACTTATTGATACTTTACAGGCTGACGCTAGAATATTCCACCACGTACCATAACAAATTCAGCATTTTTTCAAAAGATATTGCTGTAAAACCGAAAATGCAGGATGCGTGGCACCTGCTACCGGTATATAATATTCTTCTGAATTGAATGTAAATACACTCCTGGAAATTGAAATAAGAACACCGTGAATTCATTGTCCCAGGAAGGGGAAACTTTATTGACACATTCCTGGGGTCAGATACATCACATGATCACACTGACAGAACCACAGGCACATAGACACAGGCAACAGAGCATGCACAATGTCGGCACTAGTACAGTGTATATCCACCTTTCGCAGCAATGCAGGCTGCTATTCTCCCATGGAGACGATCGTAGAGATGCTGGACGTAGTCCTGTGGAACGGCTTGCCATGCCATTTCCACCTGGCGCCTCAGTTGGACCAGCGTTCGCGCTGGACGTGCAGACCGCGTGAGACGACGCTTCATCCAGTCCCAAACATGCTCAATGGGGGACAGATCCGGAGATCTTGCTGGCCAGGGTAGTTGACTTACACCTTCTAGAGCACGTTGGGTGGCACGGGATACATGCGGACGTGCATTGTCCTGTTGGAACAGCAAGTTCCCTTGCCGGTCTAGGAATGGTAGAACGATGGGTTCGATGACGGTTTGGATGTACCGTGCACTATTCAGTGTCCCCTCGACGATCACCAGTGGTGTACGGCCAGTGTAGGAGATCGCTCCCCACACCATGATGCCGGGTGTTGGCCCTGTGTGCCTCGGTCGTATGCAGTCCTGATTGTGGCGCTCACCTGCACGGCGCCAAACACGCATACGACCATCATTGGCACCAAGGCCGAAGCGACTCTCATCGCTGAAGACGACACGTCTCCATTCGTCCCTCCATTCACGCCTGTCGCGACACCACTGGAGGCGGGCTGCACGATGTTGGGGCGTGAGCGGAAGACGGCCTAACGGTGTGCGGAACCGTAGCCCAGCTTCATGGAGACGGTTGCGAATGGTCCTCGCCGATACCCCAGGAGCAACAGTGTCCCTAATTTGCTGGGAAGTGGCGGTGCGGTCCCCTACGGCACTGTGTAGGATCCTACGGTCTTGGCGTGCATCCGTGCGTCGCTGCGGTCCGGTCCCAGGTCGACGGGCACGTGCACCTTCCGCCGACCACTGGCGACAACATCGATGTACTGTGGAGACCTCACGCCCCACGTGTTGAGCAATTCGGCGGTACGTCCACCCGGCCTCCCGCATGCCCACTATACGCCCTCGCTCAAAGTCCGTCAACTGCACATACGGTTCACGTCCACGCTGTCGCGGCATGCTACCAGTGTTAAAGACTGCGATGGAGCTGCGTATGCCACGGCAAACTGGCTGACACTGACGGCGGCGGTGCACAAATGCTGCGCAGCTAGCGCCATTCGACGGCCAACACCGCGGTTCCTGGTGTGTCCGCTGTGCCGTGCGTGTGATCATTGCTTGTACAGCCCTCTCGCAGTGTCCGGAGCAAGTATGGTGGGTCTGACACACCGGTGTCAATGTGTTCTTTTTTCCATTTCCAGGAGTGTATTTGTAATTTAAAAGCTTTCTTTTAATAAGTAAGGATATTGCTACACTGTGTGTGTAAATTTAGGAAGAAGTCTGTTGACGTTTCATTGTATTTATCTGTGTCTTACTGTGAAACTTACGAGCTGTGGAAACTGCCAAAGGAATTGTTATTCGCGTCGGCTTGCAACGATAATAGCAGTGCTTTCATGTTGTAAATTCTTTGGGTGGGGGATTGTTGCGCGGAGCGAGTGCAGAGAGAGGGAGACATGTTCCAGTGCTTGTAGTGTGCGGAAGTGTGGTGTTAACGCTCTTGCAGAAGAGAATACATTTTTCAGCAGCATCATGTATGCGTGCCGGCCAGATGTCTAGTAGCATGAGTACGGATAGTGGACGGGCGGAAGAGGCTGTACTAATTACGATTGCCTGGTCCTGTAATTAGCCGTGGCTCCGCAATATGCTAGCCTCTTCAACACCATCAGTTCCAGCAACACAGGTTCGTTGTCGGCTCCGAGTTTCGTCGTATGCACAGCACTGAAGTTAGACTGTTCATTGGTAGAAAGTATTAATGGCTAGCCTAGCAGCACAACTGAATGTGATTTGATTGATAAAAGTTATTTAAATAATAATCAGTTAAACTCAGGGCGATTGTGTCCTCATTGCCCCCAGACGTTGTTACCAAGCAGGATCCTTTTTCCTTTTTTGCTTATATGCTGACTGAGTGTCATAAGAAACAAATTGAATAGTTATAGCCAGTTTATTAATGGATAATTTCACTTTTAAGAGTTTTAGCCACAGTCTACTTTCAATTGACTGTTGTACAACAGAGGCTTCAGTAAATGAGTAAAGTAAAGCAATTTCATTTTCCGAGTTTGAGAATCAGTCACTGGAAAAAATACAAATCTAAAAAAAATGCACAAATTAAGAGTGCAGAAGGTTTTTTTTATTTTGCATATAGCTTGGAGCAGATGGCTGTTTGTTTTGGTACGTATTCTAGTATTTAATTCTGTTCAAGTCAGCAAAAAAGACTCAGTTGTTCAGACAATAATATGAAATCCAATTTGCAAAATAAGTAATGGCAAAGTATAAAGTGCTTGCTTTTTTCCTAAATTTCTTTGATGATGTTATGTTGAGGTCATTCAAAGTCACTGTTCACGTAACGAAGTTCACTGCTAACATGCATTTTAATTACATATTTTCAAATCATTATCCGATTGTATTTTTCAAACTTTAATGCCACACATAACATAACAGTGACTTCTCAGTTTTCTTTATCATTACATACTCACTTAAAATTATTCTCAAAAACCATCAGTTGCCACGTCACTGTTTAATAGTACATGTTTTTCTTTCCCATCATCTTGTACAGGATTTTGGATGTAAATTTCCCTAGTGGGCTGGCGACCGTTAATTATTTCCTTTTCGTTTATTACTGTAACTTTTGGATTCATAATCAGTGGTACCCCTTTTCTGTCCAGTGTTGTTCGTGAGTGAATGCACAAAATAGCTTTCATTTTCCAAATTATAGCCCTGATTGATTTAATTACTTTTTATTTTTAGTAGATTTTCCATCAGAAATGTCGGTTGTACCCTTTCATCCTACTTATCGGTATCACTTCTTCGGGAAAGACAGCCCTATCCAATTAGAAAATTATCCATTAGGCATACACGCGATCCACAGTTATATTTTATATCGCAAGCAGGATAGGCCGTTTAGTAAGAGGGAGGTTACATTGCCAGAGAAAAAAAGGGTTGTCTCATTATTATTGAACGACTCTCGTACATGCTAGCACTGAGAACTGGGATCTACATCCTTTCTCTCATCATTAGACAATACAGACCCAATAGAACGGAAATCGGTAGACATGATGTACATGTACAGACAAACAAATGATTACAATTTCAGAAAACTGAGATGATTTGTTCAAGAGAAAAGTCTTCACAATTTGAACAATTTAATAAGGCATTGGTCTACCTCCGGTTCCTATGCAAGCAGTTATTCATCTTGGAATTGATTGTCAGAGTTCTTAGATGTTCTACTGTAGAATATAGCGCCACATTTTGTCCAGTTGGTGCGTTGTATCAAATTCCGAGCTGGTTGGAGGGCCATGCTCTTAATGCTCCTTAACTTTCTCAATTCGGAAGTGATTCGGCGACCTTGTTGGTCAAGGTAGGGTTAGAGAACCATGAAGACAAGCAGTAGAATTTCTCGACCTGTATGGGTGGGCATTATCTTGCCGAAATGTAAGCCCAGAATGGCTTGCCGTGAAGAGAAAGAAACCGGCTGGTAGAATGTCGTTGACGTACCGCTGTGCTGTAAGGGTGGCACGGATGGGAATCAAAGGGCTCCTGCTATGAAAAGAAATGGTTGTCGAGCCGAATGGCAGTCAGCAGTCAAGTTACTATCCCACCGTTATCTGGGATGTCTCCAGACAAGTCTTTGGCTTGGAATTTCACTGACTGGAACAGAAATGTCTTCAGTGATATGTCCCCATTCCAACTGAGCCCCGATGACCAACGAAGACCTGTCTGGAGAAGCCCAGGCAGTGGTGTCCTGACTATCGCCTGCCATACGGCCCAACAACCTTGAGTGATGGTCTATGGTGCCATTTATTTTCATTATAGACAAGACGCTTTTGGCGTTATAACGCGCCAATTGGACAGAATTTGACACTAATACCGCAAGAGGATATCCAACAACTCTATCAATCATTGCAACGCCGAATAACTGCTTGTATAAGGGCCAGAGGTGTACCAACGCGTTATTGACTTGCTCCATTCTTGAAGGTTCAAAAATGGTTCAAATGGCTCTAAGCACTATGGAACTTAACATCTGAGGTCATCAGTCCCCTAGACGTAGAACTTCTTAAACCTAACTAACCTAAGGACAACACACACATCCATGCCCGAGGCAGGATTCGAACCTGCGACCGCAGCAGCCGTGTGGCTCCGGACTGAAGCGCCTAGAACCGCTTGACCACCACGGTCGACTATTCTTGAAGGTCTTTGTCATATTTTTCTGCAATTGTAATCAGTTGTTTGTCCGTCTCATTCGGATAATTCCTACTAGGTGCAGCGCTATTTTTAACTTTTAGCGTATTTAGAGCATGTAGTCTCCCATAAAAATTAAATGGCAATCCCAGCCCAGCTGAGCTCTGCAGACGGCAACACAAGGCGGCAAGATGAAATAAAAAACAGAATCAAGGAACTAACTAGAAAACTTGTTTACCTCTGTAGTAGAATCTTCCATACAGACTTGAAACTTTAGTAACTTTAGTAGATTGTCTAGCAATCTAGATACTTCAGGAATGCTTAGGAAGCGTATATATGGCGTGTAAAGTCGCAGAACGTTAACAGCACCAGTAAAATAGGTGACCAACGCGAAGATGCCTCGCAAGTTGCTCCAGCGGCACCTCCTCCAGCGTGCTGACTGAGTACGCCTCCTTATGGTTCAAATGGCTCTGAGCACTATGGGGCTTAACATCTGATGTCATCAGTCCCCTATTACTTAGAACTACTTAAACCTAACTGACCTAAGGACGTCACACACATCCATGCCCGAGGCAGGATTCGAACCTGCGACTGAAGCGCCTAGAACCGCTCGGCCTCACCGGCCGGCACGACCGCTTATGAGTGACTCTTCACACAAGTTCTTTGGTCAATAAAAATGGTAGAACTTGATTACAAAGATCTGTAGGAAGACACTTAGACACCGAGGAGAAATTAGAAATCTGTGTTGATAAACGAAAAGGCCCATCTTAATTGTTAGCTTTTGTGTATAGGGCATGTCTCACGTATGTTCATTGACAGTGTGGTTCATGCAGTAGTGGGAATAAACCAGGACTGCTGTCTGATGGTATACATCGCTCTATTTTACCGTATTTAAATTTCGACGTAATCTGGACTGTGTTTCCCATAGCTTTTAAACTTCTTTTTCTTGTAGACCTAAGGATAGGCAGCGACGACCGGAACCTGTGATTTAGTTTTGAGATTGATGCTATTTTGCCGGAGGATAAATTATTTTCGAAACAACCCATCACTGTGCGTCTCCACTTCGACTAAAATATCACTCTTTGCTAGCGGTAAGAAATCCATGAATATTCTAAGAAAGATAACAATTTGCAGAAGATCTGAGACATTTTTATTACTTTTCCACATTGTCCGGGTTTCCAGCAGTCCAAAATCGGATCGGTTAGAATGCCTTCAAATTTTGGCATGACCAGCAAAGGCCTATCACATCTCAACTGGACAAAAAGTAATAACTTTTCCTTCAGCAGTTTTATCTCCGTCGATAATTATATTCATAAATACAGCTAGAGGAATACTATTATTTTTATTCAGCAGAAGCAGCTGAATTTTCTTCATACTCCATCAGCGTAGAAGAAAGGCGAAGTGGCATAAGGTGTGACCACATCGGTTTACAAAACACAACTGTAAAAATGGACAAATTATACGGGTCGAACGACTTGAAAAGGAAGCAGAAATTGACTAGGTAGCGAGATAGGATAGTAATCTGTCCCCGATGTTATTCAACCTGTACGTTTAGCAAACAGTGAATGAAACCAGGAGTAACTTACAAAGGAAAATGTTGTTGAGGGAGAAGGAATGAAAATTTTGAACATCGCCAGTAGCACTGTAATTCTATCCGAGGCGGTAAAGGACTTATGAAAAGCAGTTCAATAGATAGTGTCCTGAAAACAAGTTGTAAGACGAGTATCAACAAAAATTACAAGGATAATAAAATGTAAGCGAATTAAATCACTCGATGGTGAGGGCGTCATATTAGAAAACTGAGACACTAAAAGTGTTTGGTATGTTGTTTGGGCAACATAATAAATGACGATGGCCGAAGCAGAGAGTATAAAACGCAGACTGGCAACAGAAAGAAAATCATATGTCCAAAAGAGAAATTTGCCGACTGGTAGCGTTGTGTCACGTAAAGCGGTAAACAAGCGTTGTGGAGACGAATGGGGAATCATTCTAGCAAGGAATGCCGCCTACAAGTACACTGACATAAGATACCTAAAAAAAATTGTTATGGTCCAGCGCGTAGGAACGAATATCTCGGAAACGGTGAAGCTGACTAGCTGTTTGCTTGCAAGTTTCATTAGCATCTGTGGAAAATGGTTGAAAGGGTGGGGAACCACGAAAAGGTGACAAGATATAGGTCCACGCCTCATGGAACCACGTAGGGGGCGTCTGCTACGGAGTTCTATGCTGAACAGTGTGCGCTGCACATTTGTGCCTGTGCTGGCATTGTACTACATCGTTATATCTGCCACAGATCACCGTCTATTCTACCCTACAAAGCATGAAAGTTTCCGATGTCCAGGAACTGTGATGATGCATGGATGTGTAACATCTCGCTCATTCGTGGATTCATCGGTTTTCTGCCGTAGCTTAATTGTTAACTTTTGTATATAGGGCTTGTATCACGTGTGTTCATTGACTGTATGGTTTTCGCAGTGATGGGAATATGGTTCAAATGGCTCTAAGCACTATGGGACTTAACATATGAGGTCATCAGTCCCCTAGACTTAGAACTACTTAAACCTAAGCAACCTAAGGACATCAAACACATCCATGCCCGAGACAGGATTCGAACCTGCGACTGGAGCAGCAGCGCGGTTCCGGACTGAAGCGCCTAGAACCGCTCGGCCACAAAGGCCGGCTGTGGTGGGAATAAACCAGGACTGCTGTCTTATGGTATACATCACCCTATTTTACCGTATTTTATCTTCGAAGTAATCTGCGATGGGTCTCCCTTGCCTTTTAAACTTCTTTTTCTTGTAGACCCAAGGATAGACAGCAACGACTGGAGCCCGTAATTTAGTTTTGAAATTGGTGCTATTTTGCTGGAGATAAATTACGAGGGTTGTTCGGAATGTAAGGAACGTTCGGTCGCGAAATGAAAACCACAGTGAAAATCACCATTGTCATAGCAGGCACCTCCCTGTGCTTTCTGATAATTCTATACGCTAGTCTGTAGCGCATAGCATGCGCCCAATGTTGCCTTTGTATCCAGCGTTCCATATGTACAGAGATGATACTCAGGACGAGCCAATTAGGGCTGCAGGAGCTTCTTCACTGGCCCTGCAGAGTGCGACTGTGAATTGCCATGAAAAAGGAAGTGTGTGGCAGTGTTAGGTGGGCTGCATTCATTAAGGCGAAGCCTCTTAGCGGGCTCTACTACTTGGCGGGGGACATTGTTGTCCTAGGCACCTTTACTCGCTCACAGTGGGCTCACAACTGTAAAGAGCGTCTTGATGCTAGAGACACTGCCCAAAATGTCTGTAGAAAGCCTCGTCAGATTTTCACAGTGGTTTCCATTTCGCGACCTATCGTTCCTTAGATTCCGAACAACTCTCGTATTTTCGAGACAACCCATCACTGTGCATCCACACTTCGACTAAAACATCTCTCTTTCCTAGATATAAGAAATTCATGAATATTCTAAGACATATAACAATGCCCACATAGACGCCCACATAGATGCCCACGATGATAGCAGATGAACGACTGACCAGCCTCTCAGTTTCTTAGGTGTTCATTTCTCCGTTGTCGGCCTGTATCATCACAAAAATGATTCTCCGTTCACCTTGAGAGAGGTCCCCCTCATAATTTTTTACTTTCCAAAGCTGTTCATTAGCTTTTGCCATTTACTTACTGTTTGCAAATGTAACGTGACAAGATGAGATGTGTGGAATATTTTCCCTCATCCCTAAAGCCAAACAAAAAAATATGAGCCCTTGTTGTCTGATCCTGGATTTTGGCGGAATTATTTGTTTTAAACCCCCCTCATGAACCATGGACCTTGCCATTGGTGGGGAGGCTTGCGTGCCTCAGCGATACAGATGGCCGTACCGTAGGTGCAACCACAATGAAGGGGTATCTGTTGAGAGGACAGACAAACGTGTGGTTCCTGAAGAGGGGCAGCAGCCTTTTCAGTAGTTGCAGGGGCTGGATGACTGACTGATCTGGCCTTGTAACACTAACCAAAACGGCCTTGCTGTGCTGGTACTGTGAACGGCTGAAAGCAAGGGGAAACTACAGCCGTAATTTTTCCCAAGGGCATGCAGCTTTACTGGATGGTTAAATGATGATGGCGTCCTCTTGGGTAAAATATTACGGAGGTAAAATAGTCCTCCATTCGGATCTCCGGGCGGGAACTACTCAAGAGGACGTCGTTATCAGGAGAAAGAAAACTGGCGTTCTACAGATCGGAACGTGGAATGTCAGATCCCTTAATCGGGCAGGTAGGTTGGAAAATTTAAAAAGGGAAATGGATAGGCTAAATTTAGATATAGTGGGAATTAGTGAAGTTCGGTGGCAGGAGGAACAAGACTTTTGGTCAGGTGAATACACGGTTATAAATACAAAATCAAATAGGGGTAATGCAGGAGTAAGTTTAATAATGAATAAAAAAACAGGAGTTCGGGTAAGGTACTACAAACAGCATAATGAACGCATTATGGTGGCCCAGATAGACACGAAGCCCATGCCTGCTACAGTAGTACTAGTTTATATGCCAACTAAATCTGCAGATGATGAAGAAATTGATGAAATGTATAATGAGATAAAAGAAATTATTCAGGTAGTGAAGGGAGACGAAAATGTAATAGTCATGGGGGGCTCGAAATCGAGAGTAGGAAAAGGGAGAGAAGGAAACATAGTAGGTGAATATGGATTGGGGGTAAGAAATGAAAGAGGAAGCCGTCTGGTAGAATTTTGCACAGAGCATAACTTAATCATAGCTAACACTCGGTTCAAGAATCATGAAAGAAGGTTGTATACATGGAAGAATGCTGGAGATACTAGAAGATATCAGATAGATTATATAATGGTAAGACAGAGATTTAGGAACCAGGTTTTAAATTGTAAGACATTTCCAGTTACAGATGCGGACTCTGACCACAATCTATTGGCTATGACCTGTAGATTAAAACTGAAGAAACTGCAAAAAGGTGGGAATTTAAGGAGATGGGACCTGGATAAACTGACTAAACCAGAGGTTGTACAGAGTTTAAGGGGAGCATAAGTGAACAACTGGCGTGAATGGGTGAAAGAAATGCAGTAGAATAAGAATGGGTAGCTCTGAGGGATGAAGTAGTGAAGGCAACAGAGGACCAAGTAGGGTAACCGAAGAAATATTGAATTTAATTGCTGAATGGAGAAAATATAAGAATGCAGTAAATCAAACAGGCAAAAAGGAATTCAAACGTCTCAAAAATGAGATCAATAGGAAGTGTCAAATGGCTAAGCAGGGATGAATAGAGCACAAATGTAAGGATGTAGAGGCTTACCTCACTAGGGGCAAGATAGATACTGCCTACAGGAAAATTTAAGAGACCTTTGGAGAAAAGAAAGCCACTTGTATGAATATCAAGAGCTCAGATGGAAACCCAGTTCAAAGCAAAGAAGGGAAAGCGGAAAGGTGGAAGGAGTATACAGAGGGTCTATACAAGGCTGATGTACTTGAGGACAATATTATGGAAATGAAAGAGGACGTAGATGAAGATGAAATGGGAGATACGATACTGCGTGAAGAGTCTGATAGAGCACTGAAAGACCTGAATCGAAACAAGGCCCCGGGAGTGGACAACATTCCATTAGAACTACTGACGGCCTTGGGAGAGCAAGTCCTGACAAAACTCTACCATCTGGTGAGCAAGATGTATGAGACAGGCGAAATACCCTCAGACTTCAAGATGAATACTATAATTCCAATCCCAAAGAAAGCAGGTGTTGAAAATTACCAAAATATCAGTTTAATAAGACACAGCTGCATAATACTAACGCGAATTCTTTACAGACGAATGAAAAAACTGGTAGAAGCGGACCTCGGGGAAGATCAGTTTGGATTGCGTAGAAATGAGGCAATACTGACCTTACGACTTATCTTAGATGAAAGATTAAGGAATGGCAAACCTACGTTTCATTTGTAGACTAAGAGAAAAATTTTGACAATGTTGACTGGAATACTCGCTTTCAAATTCTAAAGGTGGCAGGGGTAAAATACTGGGATCGAAAGGCTATTTACAGTTTGCACAGAAACCAGATGGCAGTTATAAGAGTCGAGGGGCATGAAAGGGAAGCAGTGGTTGGGAAGGAAGTGAGAAAGGGTTGTAGCCTCTTACCGATGTTATTCAGTCTGTATATTGAGCAAGCAGTAAAGGAAACGAAGGAAAAATTCCAGGTAGGCATTAAAATCCATGGAGAAGAAATAAAACCTTTGAGGTTCGCCGATGACATTGTAATTCTGTCAGAGACAGCAAAGGACTTGGAAGAGCAGTTGAACGGAATGGACAGTGTCTTGAAGGGAGGATACGAGATGAACATCAACCAAAGCAAAACGAGGATAATGGAATGTAGGCGAATTAAGTTGGGTGATGCTGAGGGAATTAGATTAGGAGATGAGACACTTAAAGTAGTAAGGAGTTTTGATATTTGGGGAGCAAAATAACTGATGATGGTCGAAGTAGAGAGGATATAAAATGTAGACTGGTAATGGCAAGAAAATCGTTTCTGAAGAAGAGAAATTTGTTAACATCGAGTATAGACTGAAGTGTCAGGAAGTCGTTCTGAAAGTATCTGTATGGAGTGTAGCCATGTATGGAAGTGAAACATGGACGATAAATAGTTTGGACAAGGAGAGAATAGAAGCTTTCGAAATGTGGTGCTACAGAAGAATGCTGAAGATTAGATGGGTAGATCACATAACTAATGAGGAGGTATTGAGTAGAATTGGGAAGAAGAGGAGTTTTTGGCACAACTTGACAATAAGAAGGGACCGGTTGGTAGGACATGTTCTGAGGCATCAGGGGATCACAAATTTAGCATTGGAGGGCAGCGTGGAGCGTAAAAATCGTAGAGGGAGACCAAGAGATGAATAAACTAACCAGATACAAAAGGATGTAGGTTGCAGTACGTAATAGGAGATGAAGAAGCTTGCACAGGATAGAGTAGCATGGAGAGCTGCGTCAAACTAGTCTTAGGACTGAAGACCACAACAACCACATTTGTTTTTAGAGGCCAGAGCTAGAGAAATGAAAAGTACTGAGAACATTATCTTTTGGAGAGCGGTACAGAGAAGTTTCTCTTTTAGAAAGTGGTGAAGTGACATTCGGCGACAGAGACCAGTGAAGAACAACAGATTTCTGGTTCTGAGATTGTTAGAGAGCAGTTGGCGATGGTTCGAGATCCTAGGTGGTGGCGAGAATGGTTAGTATTCTTTCTGCAAGATTAGGATTTACGGGAGATCGTGTAAAGTTTAGGAACATTGTGAACAAGTTAGAGTCGTTTCACAGCCATAGTCATGATTCTTAATTTTATCATTTCAGTCCTTTTGAAATTCGAGATGCGGCGTTTGTTGGGGAGCATTATAATGAATTTACGTTGATATCTCGGCGACAAAATTCGCCTGATGCATGTTCTACGGAACCCATCTGGGTCACTATCGGGCGCCATCACAACGTACGCAAATCAGCGGCCCGTTATTTACGCAAATTACAGACCCTGTGGGTAGACATCTGACGCCACATACCTCTACAAACCTACCAACAAACTGTCTGATGTCTGATACGCAGAATGATATATTTCGTTCCAAAGATGGACAGACGAGCTATTAAGCAGGTGGTCATGATGTTTTGATTCATGAGTGTAAATCCCATGATCACTTACATAGTTACATACAAATATGTGAGGATGTTATTTAGTTGTATCATTTAGTTTAGTATTTATTGTGCAAGTCTCATACTTGCAGTGAAGCATCTCTGAGAAACTACTACCAGAAAAATAGGAGTCACTATATCAGCGAGCTGAAGACGGTGTCTAATTCATAATTTTAGACATATGGGAAAGGTCTGGAGCGAGCGACATCACATGCTCGTACTTGTTTAGTCGAATGCAAGAAGAAACAAAATCATTTAACTTATCTCAAAATGCATAGCAGATGACTGGTTTGAAGTATTTATTAATTCGAGGATAAAAAAATTAATGCCACTGGCAGACTAAGAAATGGGTAGTACCAGGTCCGTAAGACACTGAATTTTCACGCAATTCAGCCTCATCCTTTGGTGGCACATTTTTTTAGTTAAGAACCTTAACTCTTTTTTGTAATGGTGTTTACGTTTCACAGCATGTAACTGCCCAGTTTCCACACTAAAAGTTCAGGGACAAATGATGCCAAATACACTGTAAAATGAGTGTGCCTTGCGTATGAATACATGGGAAAATCCGTTTGTACGCTATAGGAATACAACATGTTTAACATAAGAGATTCACCTCAGTCTGAGCAGGGAGCAATCAGCCGCCTGTGTAGGAAGCAAAAGTTGATCGCGCCGCTGTTTCGCGTCTGCACCAATTTCTGACTTGATAATAAAATACCTCAGCCGGATTGATTATCACCTTTGTGTTCCTGCGGCAGAAACAATGCCAACCTTTGTCTGTACTCCAACAGCAGCTGATACGGCCGACGGAAAATTAAACGAGACACGGGGAAAACGCTGCGCCGCTGACGGGGCCTCGCTCTTCTAAACGAGCTTTTGCCAGCCGCAGAAAAGTGTCACACTTTATTACAAATGAAAGGTTTAATCTTCTGGCGCTGCTGGAATAAAGGAACAGCGCTCTTCACAACAATTCTGCGTCTATAATGGCCCTTGATTATCCTTTACTTTAGACCCGAGAAAACGAGACACTAGCGAAACAAACACGAGAAAAGTGGAGGTGGAGAGAAGGCGGAGAGAAAAGGAAGATGCTCTGAACGCGGAGAGAGAAAGAAATACTCAAGACAATTCTCATTAGTTTGATGTCACTGTGCGTATGACGCTGCGCGGAGCGCAAGAGAGAGAGCGAGCGAGATAGCTGGGGAAGGGGAGGGGGGGTAGGAGGCGGCTTTCCGTGAACGCAGGCAGGGGCTGTCTAATAAAGGCGGCAGTAAGGACGGCTGTGACCCGTGTTTTCTGATGTTATCCGCCATTGCCACCGGCTCCCGGACAGCTAGCGCCCTACCGCGGCGGACAAAGCAACTTTAATTTCCGGCCTCCCCCCCCCCCCCCCCCAGACGGACTGTCCAGGTTATCCTGCTCCCTGCTACCCGCTTGCAGCCTGCTACGTCCCGTTTATCTCAGAGAAGGGACCTGCCCAGCCCTCCGGCACGTAAACCACCTTGTCAGGTGCCAACTGGGAGCTGGAGTCTTATAAGCTGTGGAGATCCAAATAAATGGAGTGCTCGATTGTCAGGGGACAGGGGGAATCTGTTAAGTCCGCAGAAGCAAAGTGTCAACATTTATTTATTTCTTTATCCATTACACCCGAGAATATGATGGCCCTGAGGGATCCACGAATCTAACAACACGTAGTTAGAGAGTCAGTTTAACATTACAATTTGTTTGGTAGAAGAGATGTATACAGTAGAAGTACTTATGGTAATGAACGTAGGTAATTTTTCTGTCATAGTGTTAAGTGTATAAATATCATTATGTTTCAAAATCCTTGGTTCAAATGTCTGGGGGTGATAGACCATATCATGGGGCACAATTTTTGTTAGAGACAATGTAGGATCTACTAACCAGTTGTACAGCACACTACCTGTTCCAGTAGATTGCTAGAATTTACTAATTCCCAGGATGCTAGAATGCATGGCGTCAGCTACTCTATGGTTTACCAAATTATGCAATAAATTGCAGAGAAACATCAAAGTTGCAATGTTACCAGGTGTACCGGTATGATATGAGTGTTAAGATACAAATGTGTCGATAGGGAACATTTGCTGTGAACGAGCCTTAATTTTTTATTTGTTGGGTTGGTATGACATCTGTCAAAGATATTTAGTATACATCAAGTCATGGAACAAACAACATCATATGTTTTCATCGTGTTAACAATGTCGAATTTTGTACCAGAAAGTAATGATTTGCGGAAAGCATTAATTTTTTGTTTTCATTTGAAAAAAAGTGCTGCAGAGTCGCATCGAATGCTTGTCGAGACATATGGTGATCGTGCTCTATCAGGAGCAACATGCAAAAGATGGTTTCAACGGTTCAGAAATAATGATTTTGATGTAAGAAATGAAGAACGTGGAAGACCACCAAAAAAGTTCGAAGATGCCGAATTGCAAGCAATATTGGATGCAGATGATACTTTGAGTCAGGAGCAAATGGCAGCGATGCTAAATGTTGGACAACAAACAATTTCTGATCGTTTGAAAGCTATGGGAAAGATCCAAAAGTGTGGAAAATGGGTGCCACATGAACTGAATGAAAGACAGACGGAAAACCGAAAAACCATTTGTCAAATTTTGCTTCGAAGACATGAAAGAAAATCAGTTTTGCATTGAATTGTTACTGGCGATGAGAAATGGATTTATTTTAAGAATCCTAAACTGGAAAAATCGTGGGTTAATCCGGGACAACCATCAACATCGACTGCAAAACCAGATCGATTCGGCAAGAAGAGAATGCTTTGTGTTTGGTGGGATCAGAAAGGCGTGGTGTATCATGAGCTTCTAAAACCCGGTGAAACTGTGAATGCTAATCGCTACAGACAACAAATTTTTGAACTATGCATTGATCGAAAAAACACCAATATGGGCCAGAAGATATGGCAAAGTAATTTTTTTACACGACAATGCACCTGCACACAAAGCAAATCTGGTTCAGGATACTATCAAAACACTTGGCTGGGAGCTGATACCCCACCCGCCGTATTCACCAGACTTGGCCCCTTCCGACTACCATTTGTGTTCATCAATGGGACACACACTGGCTGGGGAACACTTCGATTCCTACGAAGAAGTCGAAAATTGGGTGTCTGATTAGTTTGCTTCAAAAGACGAACATTTCTATGGGCATGGTGTCCAAAAATTGACAGAAAGGTGGTCAAAATGTATAGAAAGCAATGGTCATTACTTTGAATAAAATGTTTTTACTTTTCAATTCAAAATTAGTGTTTCATTTTCACAAAGAAAACTCTAATTTCATACCGGTACACCTGGTACTTTTCTTTATTACTTGCTGACTAGTTTCGAGCCTAACCTCATTAAAAATTCATCCACTAAGCTATGCAATAACAACAATTATGACCGCCAAAGGCCTATATATTCCAGATAAACACATTCTGTAAATTAGTGGAGGGCTGAACTTTACTTACATCACTGAGACATCGCAGTGACACTGTGGTGTCTGCGTTCTGTGAATGAAATTCAGTCCAGCTCATACATACAGGATGTGTTCAACGGATTGTATAGGCACGTGGCTGTCGTAACTGATGTTACTGCATAGCTTAGTGGATATTTACTAATAAGCTTAGGCTTGAAACTAGCCTTCAAGTTAGTTACTTAGCTTCATGTTCCAAGGATCACTTTGCACTATAGATCGTAATGATGTGGAACGGGTTATTGTACATTCACATCACAAATAGATTTGTACATATGGTTACATTCTGAAAATTTCTAAGTTTTTTTAAGAAAAACGATGTACAATGTTTTGAGTTAATAAGTCCTACCCACCACCTTTTACACATTACGGTAATAGAAATTCTTCTACAGAAAAGAAAGAGCTGTCAAGGAGAAACTTTCTATTTGTTTTAAAATTTTACTTTGTTTTCTGTTAAGACATTTTATATCATTAGGAAAGTGATCAAAACTTTTTGTTACGCATTGTGCACCCCTTGTGGTGCTAAAGACAACCTTAATGTGGAGTAATGAATGTCATGTTTCCTTCTGATATTATAATTATGTACGTTATTTTTTCCTTTTGGATTATTTACATCAAATTACAAGAGGTAGTAAATATACTGTGAAGCAGTAGTCAAAATGTCCAACTCCTTACACAGGTGGCTACAAGATGATAGTGGGTGAACACCACCTATTATTCTTACCGTACGTTTTTGCGCAATGAAGACATTCTTTCATGAAGATGAGTTTCCCAGAACATTATTCCATGCAACATTATTGAATGAAAATATGCAAAATATGTCAGTTAACTGATCTGTCTTTCCCAAGATTTGCAATGATTCTAAGTGCAAACAGTTCTGAACTAATTTGTTCTAGGAGTTCTAAAGTTTCATTTTTGCCTATTTAAATTCTCATTAATATGGACGCCTAAGAATTTTGAAGTGTCCATCCTATTAACAATTTTCTCCTCGTGTGTTGCACTTATCATCGATATAGTACCCTTGGATGTGCGCCACTGAATATCTTGCGTATTTTAAAAATGGTGGGTAAGAGCATTCGCAGAAAAACAGTCACTGTACTTTAAAGAACTTTGTTTATCATTTCTTCTGCTTCTGTATATATTCTTCGGTTGATTACAACAGAAGCGTCATCTGGAAAAGAGCTAATTCTGTTTGTTGTGTATTGGATGGAAGATCGTTTACATACATTAGGAACAATACTGGCCCTAAGACTGAGCCTTGGGGAACCAAATACGTGATACCTCCCCAGTCAGAATTATATCTGCACAATATATTGGTTGAATTAAGATTACAGCTTTCTGCATTCTTTTGGTTAGATATGGCATTATCCAAGTAATAAAGGAAAGTAATATTTTAACTTGGACAGTCTTTGCATTTTTTATTCCATAATTTGTAAATTGATAGAGTGATTTGCAAAAGAATACTATAACAATACGCTTCTTCAAGAGGAGAAAGATATTTCAGAAGCGAATCAAGAAGTTGAATTTTTCCCATGGAGTGGCTTACTGGATGATAGGAAACATGCACTGCATTCTATAAGACCCCTTCCTCTAAAAAATTATTTTTTTGTGAGTAAAATTTTGTTTAACGATTCAGGACCAAAGCGTGTATATACCAACATTTATACTATCTGTACAAACGAACGAGGACGCAGCCGTAAGTTGTTTTAGAGGACACCTAGGAGATGCCTGACTGTTCGCTTTTGTATTTTGCCATCCTGATCTTCTCCTATAACCATCTTTCTCTGTAGCTCTGAATAACGTCGAAGATATTTCACTAATCCTCATTCGAAATGTGTTCTTATACTTTATTACACACTTATTAGTTTAATAATTGTTGTACGATGAGATCCATTTTTAATCCTTTTGTGGGATAAACGCAGCATTTCGACGTAGCACCGATCCGCCGTTGGTGTGCCTTTGTTACTAATTGTCAATGTATTTCTTTTCTATTATCGCACCATCTGAACCTGCAATCATTCCAAGAGGAAGTCCGAGAATTTTCGCTAATTATACCGCATAGAGCGACTATCAGATCGTGAAATACAATCTGTATTTTCAAAAATTCAATCGTTCCACATCCTTGTTTGCCCGGCTCCAAACACTAATCTGGGACAGTTACAACATGAATTATTTCTTTGGTTCGGCACTTATTTAGTGCATGGAGATGGAAGCCAACTCACAACACGAACGCCGCAGAGCACATATACCCTGCCGTCTCTCAGGGGTATGAAGTCGAACTCCGTCCGAATTGTTTGGTAGAAGCGAAAACGGTACCGACCGACCGCCATGTCTTGCTGAGCCGATAGGCGTCACTGGATGCGGATACGCAGGGACATATAGTCAACACACTGCTGTCCCGGCCGTTGCCAGCTTTCTTGACCGAACGCCCTACGTTTCAGTCAAACAGCTCCTCAATTGGCCTCAAAGGGCTGAGTGAACCCCGTTTGCCAACAGCGTTCAGCAGCTCCGGACGGTCACCTATACAAGTACTAGCCAAGCCCGACAACAGTTAACTTCGATGATCTGACGGGAACTGGTGTTACCACTGTTGGTATAACCAGCTTTAAATGTTGCCTGGCATCGCTGGGAAGTGTCAGTGAACATTTTGTCTCTTACAAAAATTGTTATCCATGATGTGATCTATCATACCTAAACTTTTTCGCACAGACTCTAGAACACGCTGCTGTCTTATCAAAGAATCGTCAGATGAATTTTCTCTGGTGTTTCGGAAAATATTTGTGATGTGTGCAGCGAGAATATGCACTACACTTGCTGCAGGTTTATGATGTAAAGCTTAACTGTAAGCATGGTACCGCTTGGTTTGCCGAAATAAGGACATTGTGCAGTGTCTTTAAAGCTTTGGCGAGGGGCATTTACCTGCGCGGTGTCCGATTTACTCAACACTATCAAATTTCAGAAAATCTGAAGATGCCTAAATAAAGGTGAAACTCGTCATTGGGAAATAACAAAAAAAAAAATTAACAATGCAAATAAGAATGCTTGTTTCCAGATATTTACAGTTTAGTTTTTTCAGTGTGTAACTGGAGTCAGCCCAAACAAATGCAGATCTTCACGTGTTTCACCCGACGCCCGGTGCCAATGGAAAGCGTCGGTTTGTTTCCCGTTGCAAACAAAATGATATTTAAAGCGAACTTTACGTACTCATTCAATAGAGTGGCCTCGGATTAGTCTATTGTGGTATTCGCTTTCTCTCACATGTACTAACAGGAACAGTAACAGCAGCGATAGCACCATTCTGGCCCGCTCTGAATGCTATCACAGTGCAGCAGCGTTACTGGAGTGCTGGTTATTGTTCGCGTTTTGCTGTTTCTATTAATACATTTCGATAAAACAAACATCGCAATAGATTAATTTGGCAGCACACTGTCGAATGAACACAGAGAATTTCAGTTTAAAAATGATTTTATGTGTAGCGGAAAACGACGCTTTCCGTTGAGAGAAAATGTGCTTGACGAGTCTTAAGAGAGACACCCGTTACAACCAAATAATTTTCAAAACGGATTTTTACGTGGCCATTCGTTAGAGGGAAATTCAGAGTGGAGCACAGTACTTGAAAACTGCATATGTTTTTTGAGTCTTTGACATAAGTTTGAAATTCGGCCCAAAGTCCCTACACCCTTCTTCTGGAATGGTACAAAAGCGTGGCACCCTGTGACAACAGCCTCGGGAATGACGACACTTCAGCCAGCGTGATGTCGGCAGATGCGAACAAATGCCGCAGCTCTAAAGTTTATGTGAGCTTTAGGGTCAGTTAATGATAGCACATTGGCAATAAATTTGACGACAATTTTGCCCAGTGCCACCATAGACGTATCAAACGACGAGAAAGTCGTCACAGCCGCTCTTACCCATATTTCACACTTTATTTAGACATCAGCACCGCGACACCTAGCGCTGAAATCACGCGGTTTTTTTATGGGTTGCCGAAGAAAACATTACAGTCGCAGTGCCAACCAGATTCGAGGCGAAAACGCCTTGGTGAGGGCATAAAGGGCGTCAACGAAATCGTCATTTCCCTTGTGGCGTTGATTCCCACCCATTCCGCAGCCGAAACGACAGATTGCAGTGTGATATGTAACAGGCCACGTTCTTAACAACCTTTGACACTGCTGATACCATCACACGTTTCTACCCTTCTCTAAGGATATTGTAGGGCGACGCCCCTTTAGAATGCAGCGTGACCGCACTTTTTGCTCTCGTGTACAGGATGCGACCACTAGGGACGGTTCAAAACCATTCGACGATATTTTAACGTGATTCGATGCATAAAAAAGTGCTTATGGATTTTCAGACTTCCTGTTTTCCGCCCTTTTGTGGCGTGATCACGAGAGAGTGGAACATTAATATGTGCGTGAGTTAAGGGCAAACGGTTCCTCTGAGACACTACCTTTCGATTCCCCCCCCCGCCCTCGCTCGTTCGACAACATCTCCCTCGCTCCCATCCATGCAACTCCCCTGAGTACGTTAGAAATACACCTTCAGAAGTTTCATCACCAAATCAGTCTGGCGGGTATACTAGCGCCTGTGAATTAGGACAAGCCCCTGTGAGTTAGGCAAGCCTTTCGACACCGTCGGTGTGGTATTCCTGCCTTCAAGCGCTAGAGGAGCCGTCAGGCTGAATTGGTGACGAAGTTCCTGACAAATACATTTGTAACGCACTAACAAAATTGTGTGGGTGGCACCGAGGGTGTTGCCGAATTCAGGGCCGTTTTATTCACGCACTTGTTATTGTTGTTTTCCAGCCACAGGAGAGCGGAAAACAGGAAGGTTTGAAAAGAATAACTACCCTTCGAACCTCGTTCAAATTTCGTCGATATTGTTTTAAACGGCCCCTAGTGAATTGAACGTTTACACAGAAGCAAAAATTGCGGTCGCACTGCACTCCACAGGTGTGTGATTACATTCGAGGGTAAGCAACACTACAATGTCCTTCGAGAAGGCTTCAAACGTCCATGGGTATCAGCAGTGTTAAGGATTGTCAAGAACGTCTTCCTGTTGTCCTGTTGCTCAACGTACAGCGAATTATAGCTGTCGACCGTGAAATGTGTGGCAATCAATGCCCCAAGGGAAGGGGGTACTTTCATTGGCGCCCTTTATGCCACACATTGAAGCGTTTCCGGCTCGATTCTGAGCGAAGGTGTATCTGAAATGCTTTCCTGGGCCACTCACAAGAAAACAGCGTGATTTCAATGCTAGATGTTGCGTTTCAGACCTCATCGCAGAGACGTCGAAATATGGTGTGAAATGTGACTAAGATGGGTTGTGACGACCTTCTCCTCAGTGACACGTCCTCTGCGACGTTGGACAGAATAGTGGTAAAATTTGCCTTCACTATGACATCATTAACTCACCTTACAGCTGACCTGAAGTTTTGGGCTGTGGCCTTTCTCCGGCACACGTTGACATCTTGCTGTTTGATAAATTTCCGAGCCTGAGGGTGTCGTCGCAGAGCGCCGCTCCTTTGCAAGGGTACAGAAGAAGAGTGCAGGACCTTTGAGCAAACTTTCAAGCGTAAACGTCTCAATGGTAGGCAGTTACGAGCTTTCGAAGAAGGGACCCTTTAATTGTGTTCGCAGTGTATGTGTATACGAAGGCTATTCGGGAAGTGAGATCCTACCGGGTACGGAATGGTAACCACTGTGAAAATACGACGAAGGTTTGCACAGATGTCTCGGTCAGTGTCTGTGCTACGCCGTAGATCAAGTCATATCGCACTTTTCAGTTCTTAGTGCCCAGTGAGCACATAAAGATGCCTGGAAAATAGTGTCTCCTGCCAAGTATGGGTGTTTGCCATGATATTTCTCCCGACTTCATGCACTCAACATAACGCAACTGTTATGTATTTCCTTCTTCATGACAATTCTCGGCAGCATACGGCAGCACAGCACAACCCCACTTAGTCACATTTCACACTATATTTGGGCATATCTGCGATGGGGGTCTGAAACGCATCTAGCATTGAAATCACGCGGTTTTTTTGTGAGTGGCCCAGGAAACATTTCAGACACAAAGACGTTCCTGCGGCGTTTTCGATGTGAAATCTTTGATCGCCCACCATACAATTCAGAAATGACTCCCTCTGATTGTCTTCTCTGCTCACGTGAACCGCTTGCTATGAAGACATTCTGGCACAGCCAATGAGCAGCAGGCCAGCCTAGAGAAAACACAGTTAGATTAGATTAGATTAGATTAATACTAGTTCCATGGATCATGAATACGATATTTCGTGATGATGTGGAACGAGTCAAATTTTCCAATACATGACATAATTAAGTTAATTTAACGTCATACTTAAGTTAATATAACAACTTTTTTATTTTTTGTGTCTTTTAATTTTTTTATTTTTATTTTTTTTTAATTTCTGTGTTTGTTTGTTTTTTCTTTTTTTTCTTAATTTATATCTAAAAATTCCTCTATCGAGTAGGAGGAGCTGTCATTCAAAAATTCTTTTAATTTCTTCTTAAATACTTTTTGGTCATCAGTCAGACTTTTGATACTATTTGGTAAGTGACCAAAGACTTTAGTGGCAGTATAATTCACCACTTTCTGTGCCAAAGTTGGACTTAATCTTGAATAGTGAAGATCATCCTTTCTCCTAGTATTGTAGTGATGCACACTGCTGTTACTTTTGAACTGGGTTTGGTTGTTAATAACGAATTTCATAAGAGAATATATATACTAAGAAGCTACTGTGAATATCCCTAGATCCTTAAATAAATGTCTGCAGGATGATCTTGGGTGGACTCCAGCTATTATTCTGATCACACGCTTTTGTGCAATAAATACTTTATTCCTCAGTGATGAATTACCCCAAAATATGATGCCATATGAAAGCAATGAGTGAAAATAGGCGTAGTAAACTAATTTACTAAGATGTTTATCACCAAAATTTGCAATGACCCTTATTGCGTAAGTAGCTCAACTCAAACGTTTCAGCAGATCATCAATGTGTTTCTTCCAATTTAATCTCTCATCAATGGACACACCTAAAAATTTGGAATATTCTACCTTAGCTATATGCTTCTGATTAAGGTCTGTATTTATTAATGGCATCATACCATTCACTGTACGGAACTGTATGTACTGTGTCTTATCAAAATTCAGTGAGAGTCCATTTACAAGGAACCACTTAGTAATTTTCTGAAAGACAGTATTGACAATTTCATCAGTTAATTCTTGTTTGTCAGGTGTGATTACTATACTTGTATCATCACCAAAGAGAACTAACTTTGCCTCTTCATGAATATAGAATGGCAAGTCATTAATATATATTAAGAACAACAAAGGACCCAAGACTGACCTTTGTGGAACCCCATTCTTGATAGTTCCCCAGTTTGAGGAATGTGCTGATCTTTGCGTATTATGAGAACTGCTTATTTCAACTTTCTGCACTCTTCCATTTAGGTACGAATTAAACCATTTGTGCACTGTCCCACTCATGCCACAATACTTGAGCTTCTCTAGCAGAATTTCATGATTTACACAATCAAAAGCCTTTGAGTGATCACAAAAAATCCCAATGGGCGGTGATCAGTTATTCAGATCATTCAAAATTTGATTGGTGAAAGCATATATGGCATTTTCTGTTGAAAAACCTTTCTGGAAACCAAACTGACATTTTGTTAGTACTTCATTTTTACAGATATGTGAAGCTACTCTTGAATACATCACTTTCTCAAAAATTTTGGATAAAGGTGTTAGAAGGGAGATTGGACGGTAATTGTTGACATCAGATCTATCCCCCTTTTTATGCAAAGGTATAACAATAGCATATTTCAGTCTATCAGGGAAAACGCCCTGTTCCAAAGAGCTATTACACAGGTGGCTGAGAATCTTACTTATCTGTTGAGAACAAGCTTTTAGTATTTTGCTGGAAATGCCATCAATTCCATGTGAGTTTTTGCTTTTAAGCAAGTTTATTATTTTCCTAATTTCAGAGGGAGAAGTGGGTGAGATTTCAATTGTATCAAATTGCGTAGGTATGACCTCTTCCATTAACAGCCTAGCATCTTCTAATGAACACCTGGATCCTACTATATCCACAACATTTAGAAAATGATTATTAAAAATATTTTCAACTTCTGACTTTTTGTTCGTAAAGTTTTCATTCAATTTGATGGTAATACTGTCGTCCTGTGCTCTTGGTTGACCTGTTTCTCTTTTAATAATATTCCAAATTGTTTTAATTTTATTATCAGAGTTGCTGATTTCAGACATAATACACATCCTTCTGGATTTTTTAATAACTTTTCTTAATATAAAACAGTAGTTTTTATAATGTTTAATAGTTTCTGGGTCACTACTCTTTCTTGCTATCAGATACATTTCCCTTTTCGGTTACAAGATATTTTTATACCCTTAGTAAGCCATGGTTTCTTACAAGGTTTCTTACAAGTATATTTAACTATTTTCTTGGGGAAGCAGTTTTCAAATGCATTTACAAAAATGTCATGAAATAAATTATATTTTAAATTGGCATCAGGTTCATTGTACACATCATCCCAATCTAACTGCTGTAGGCTTTCCCTGAAATTTGCAATTGTTAAATCGTTGACTGAACGTACTACTTTGGAGTACTGTTTAGTATTGCTGAATGGAGCTATGTTATATATTGTAACTAGCTGTGCACCATGATCAGAAAGACCATTCTCAACAGGCTGAGCATTTATCTGGTTAAACTTATCTTGGTCTATAAAGAAGTTATTTATCAGTGAGCTGCTATCCTTTACCACCCGAGTAGGAAAATCAATAACGGATGTCAAATTGAAAGAACCGAGTAATACTTCAAGATCATTTTTCCTAATACCCTCTTTCAGAGAATCTACATTGAAGTCCCCATAAATATTAATTTGCTTCCCCCTGTCTGACAGATAGCACAACAAGGGGTCCAAATTTTTCAGAAATAGATGAAAATTTCCTGATGGGGACCTATATACAGTTACAATTATAAATGTGCCTTTATTTAATTTAAGCTCACAGGCACATGCTCCTATATGTTTCTCTACACAAAACATTTATGTTTCTATACTTTTTGCACAATTATAACTTTTGACATATATGGCAACTCCTCCTTTCTCCATATTTTCTCTCATTACATATGCAGAGAGCTTATATCCACTTACATTTACCTTACCCATATCAGTAACAATGTGATGCTCAGACAGGCATAGTATATCTATTTCATCCTCAGCTTCTAAATCTTCTAAAGAAACCAGAAGCTCATCTATTTTATTCTTTAAACTCCCAATATTTTGATGAAATATACTTACATTATTTTTAATTATACTTTTATGAGAACCTTTCCTTATTCTAACATTTGCAGTACTCTCCTGTCTGAGTTTCTCATTGTGCTTAGGCCTAGTTCCTATACCAGTTAGCTCCCTCCTATGACGAGAGTGTTGGGAAGTCAGTAAAAAGCTACGACACACGTCCAAGTTGGAGAGGCGGCTAGAGAAGTACCTGGAAAGCGTAGCTAAGTGTTGCAAATAAAATATTTTTGATTTCAGCGGTGGTTTCCATTTCGTAACCGATCGGACCTTACTTTCCGAATAGCTCTCTTATGATAATACTTCACTCAGGAAATTATGTTTCCAGTTTAAAAGCACCTGGTTGTCACGAGACTGAAGCCACAGAAGACAGACAAGTGCCGTTTTACAAGTGCTGTGAAGATCTTCCCACTACAAACCAACGAGCCTACTTAGGGACTCAGAAAACGCACTCATGGACTTACCATATCCATTTCTCAAGGACATGCGAAAAGTAACACATGAGGGAACTAGCCGCATGCTGTGGTTGGCGCCGCGTATCTAGAGGGTGTAAGACCACCAAAGGAACGCCAGAGGGTTCCCTTGCTGTGCGTCGGTACCGTTCAGGTATTTCTTGAAGTAAGATCGAAAAGTTGACACGCTGTTACGACTACGGGGAGGGTTAAGGTATACAGAGCGGATCATACATTTAGGGATACTGTAACTCGAGACCAAGAACTGATATCATATACGAAGCGATATTCAGAGCCGTGGGGGACAAAAGTGGGGGAGCAAGAACTAAACGGACATGGGGAGTCATTGTGCGACTGGTTCGGGGAGTTTCATTCGAGAGATTTGCATTTGATGTAATGCTAAATCACAAGCTCTTATTTGGCATAGAGGATTCTGAGTTTGCGTTCTGAATACATTTGTGTCAGTTTTCTACTCTGGTTTCAGGATTTGAGTCTAATTCCTGTACAACTGCAGTGTCTATTTTTTTGTCCTCTTCGTATCCGTGAACATTCAGCTCATTACTGGAGACAAGAGACGCCACGTGGGTAGCTGAGGATATTGAGAAGCTACTGAAGCCAGGACAATAGCGCTGCGCCACTAGTGAGCTAGTAAACAGGAGGCGGTGCATAGAACGCAGGTTAAGCTGCTTTAATCGTAGCGTGTAAAGCTACGGGTACACAGGGATGAGGAGATAAATGCCACCAGCTGTTAATAATGGCCACACAACGTGGCGCCTGTCCACCCGCAGATTGACAAGGCCCACCAACACCACACCGGCCACCTAAGCTTTCATGGCCTGCTGATTCCATCATATGGTGAGATGAAATAATCTCCCCCACCCCCCTAAACGCCCAATTACTGCGTCTTGTATATGCCCAGTCGAATCAGCCCTGAGTAACTTGTATTTACATATTATGCATTACAGATAAAAAATAAATGTAATTATTATTATACGCTTTCCATGTTTAGTAATGGCCCATCATGGGGGCATTCCATTCCCATTGCTTAATTATATTGTTTCTCAGGCGGACATTGAAAAAAAAATCTGTCAACAAAACTAGATCTGAAAATCTTCTCACAAAGTCCTTCCAATATCGAAGACTGTACCTGTGCCGAGAGCCTTTTGGGATCACCAAATGAACAACTTTCTTCTTCTCGGGTATGATGGTCAAAACAGTTTTTTCATACTGACAGCCCTAAGAAAGTGACAGTAACACAGATTTTTCTCCCTAACTGGGAAAGATAACATCTTTCAACAATATTTTTTTCTGGTCAGACGTTTGTTTACCAGATTTAGATGCTGTCGCAAGGATATTTCGTGTTTCAAAGAGAAATTCTCGAATTGTCTGTCCAAGCTCAACTTTAGTATTTTTTAAAACTATGAAAAGGTGGGCGGTCAGTGTGGAAAAGCCAGTTTGACCATCCTACCTAAGGACTTGAAACTTGTTCATCTGGCCATCCCAAACGATTCACCTTCATAGGTATAGAAATGGTACGCATACAGCTTTAGATGTTGGCAGAACATTGTGAGAAGATTTTGAGATCTCATTCTGTTGAATGATTTTGATTTCAGTCTCCACCTGAGACACAATATAATTAAGCTGCCGTACCTAGTGTAATTGCAATTACACCCTGAGGAAGGCGTCTTGCAATAGTCACCGAAACTTCGGAGTTTTATAGTTGACAATTTTGTTGACTGTGACAACGGCCGCGGAAGCCTACGTTTACAAGCAATACTGTTTGTAGATTCCGACTAATAATAATACAAAATTTACTATGAAAATGCTAGTTCTTGTTGAGACTGTCTTTAAACAAAGTTCTTCAGTCAGGGCACTGAGTTCCACAAAGGATTTAACTTCTTCCGTCTAGACAAGGAGTTTAAGTTCCCTTGGTACAGTATACAGTAAATGATGTACTACAAGACTAGTTTGAGGCAAGTTTTACTAAATCCACACAGCCACGAAGACTGATCCATTAGCGGTATCGCCCCGGTCCAGGGCTTTGTCCGTGACGATGGCGGTCAGTTGGCTGTGGAGTTGGTAGCGTCGGCTTGAGCCGTATGTCCGAATCGGAGTTCTGACTCGGAGGCAGATGTCGATGGATGGCTCTGCGCCGACCTAAATGTAGTCCGACGTATCCTGGGATCTATTTACCGCAACATGCATCGCGGAAGCAAGTAGTTTCCCACGACCCGCCTCCACTTTTGGTGCTGCTATGGCCACCTAGCCATGAAATGTACTTTTCGGCGAAAGGTGCTTGCCTGGTAGGCGGGCAATCCACTGCGTTGCGACGTATGATGTGTTGTCGACCTTGCAGGCGTAAGGGCATGACATTTTCTTTCCAGTTCCACCAGCAAATAGAGCGATGGAAAAACCACTGGCTACAGTCCTCTACACTAGCCCTAATTTCTCATATCTTCGTGGTCGTTATGCGAAGTATACGTTGGCGGCAGAAGAATCGTTCTGCAGTCAGCTTCAAACGCCAGTTCTCTAAATTTTCTCAATAGTGTTCCTCGAAAAGAACGTCGTCTTCCTTCCAGGGATTACCATTTTCTCCTGAAGCATCTCCGTATACTTGAGTTATATAGCAGCTTCTGAAACCTGAATTGCTTCGATATCTCGCTTCAATCCGACCTGCTGGGGAACCCAAACACTCGAGCAGTACTCAAGAATAGGTCGTGCTAGTGTTCTAGACGTGGCCTGCTTCTAGATGATCAACACTTCCTTAAATTCACCCAGTAAACCTACGTCGACGATTTACAATCCTTACACTCTCGTTGGAGCCCGCCTCCGTGTCCGAGGTAGCTAACGCACTCATGTGACGTGGCGCTCGCGCCGGGGGTAAGCCGGTTCGAATCCTGCTGACACAAAAAGAAATTTCACTGCCAGTATTTGGCGGGCGAGGAGAGGAGTGGTGGTGTATAAGGTTCCTGATCGCTAGACTTTTCGCCAATGCCCTGGTTTAAATACCAATCCTCTCCACAGTGTCTTATGAAATGAGGCCAGATGACACTGTAGATGGTGATGTGTCTGTCGAATAGGGACTCTAAGATTGGCGGCCACCTTGGTGCTATTCGAGAGAAGTAGGCTCTATGCTGGCACCGGGTTTCACCCTTTCCCTCTCTCATCATCATAGCACAGACATAACACTCCACTCCACTCCACACACACACACACACACACACACACACACACACACACACACACACACACACACACAGAAAATTCAATCCCATAGTATTGAAAATGTTTTATTGGAGCATGTTGCATATAAAAAAAAATCTCGTTTCATTTCATATCGCCTTGCAACCTTACAACGTTACTCCTAGATATGTAACCGACTTGACTGTGTCAAGCAGCGTATTATTATTGCTCCGTTCAAACATTACTGGATTTTTTTCCATGTTCATCTGCATGACCTTACTAACTTGATATTTTGTCTATGTCATCTTGTAGCCTCCTACATTCACTCAACGACGACACCTTCTCGTACACCACAGTATCGTCAGCAGAGCCGCAGATCGCTGCTAGCTCTGGCCGTCAGATTAATTGCGGTCCTATCGCACTTCCCTGGGACACTTCTGACTATATCCATGTCTCTCTCTGTCGAGGACGACGTACGGGGTTCTATCACTTAAGAAGTCTACAAGCCACTCATGTATCTGGAAACCTTTTTCGCATGCTCGTACCTTCATTAATAGTCTCTAGTTAGGCATTGTGTCAAACGGTTTTCGCAAACCAGGAATATGGACTTCGCCTCTTGTTCTTCATCCACGAATCGCAGGACACCGTATCAAGTGAGAAAAGTGGGCATTTAGAAATTGTAACATGGATATTCAGTTCACGAGACCTTACGACAGAACAAATTTTGTATCGAGTGGTGGAAAAGTTTGGTATCTTCACACACCGTAGATATTTTCAGTGCCGTACACAAGTAAAAAGATAAATATGGTTAAAAAGCCAATGAAATTCAATCACTTTGTCATGAGGTACCGAAGACATTGGGTCCTTTATACCAAAATCCTCAGAAAATACCCGATCACTTTGTCATGAGGTACCGAAGACAATGGGTCCTTTATACCAAAATCCTCAGAAAATACCCGTGAGGGCCTCTGAAATGCTGTTGGTAGAGTTAGAGTTCACAATGTAGGGGCGCATGCCAACAGCTAGTTCACATTATGTTTATGTAGTGTGCCGCAATAGTGTATACACTGATCAGTCAGAACATTATGACCACCTAACTAATAGCCGGTACATCCACCTTTCGCCCAGGTAACAGCGGCGAGGCATCATGACATGGAAGCAATGAGGCCTCGGTAGGCCACAGGAGGGTATTGGCACCACAGCTGCACACAAGTCACCTGATTCTCGTAAATACTGGGGAGGGGGCCGACGAGGTCTGACGCCACACGCAGTCACATCCCAGAGGTGTTAGATCGGGTTCAGATCTGCTGAGTTGTGGGCGGCCACATCAACTGGAAGTCGCCACTGCGATCCTCCAACCACTCCATCACAATCGTGGCCATGTGACAATACCTTGTTGAAAAATGCCAATAACGTCGGGGAACATGATCGTCATCAAGGGGTGTAAGTGATCTGCCACCAGTGTACGATACTCTTTGGCCATCATGGTACCTTGCACGAACTCCACTGGACTCATGGATGCCAACGTGAGTGTTCTCTAGTTCATAATGGACCCGCCGCCAGCTTGTCTCCATCCCGCAGTACAGGTATCAAGGAGCTGTTCCTCTGGATGACGACGGATTTGTGCCCCCCTACTCTCCCCTCCATCGGCATGACGAAGTCTGGATTCATCAAACCATGCAGCGCTCTGCCTCTACGCCAACGTTCAGAGCCAACGGGTTCGTGCTCATTTCAGTCGTAGTTGCCGATGTTGTGGTGTTAACATTGTCACATGGATGGTTAGTCGGCTGTGGAGGCCCATCATTAGGTGTGATCGGTGCGCTGTGTGTAGAGACACATCGTAACTCTGCCCAGTCTGATGTTCATTCCTCCACAGTTCGTCGCCTGTCCTGTTTTACCGGTCAGCCCAGCCAATGACGTCCGACATCTGTAATGTGGAGTGACTGCCCAGACGCACGACGTCTGGACGTGGTTTCACCATGGTTTCGCCACGCGTTGAAGACACTCACCACAGCACTGCTCGAACACCCGGCAAGTGGTGCAGTTTACGCAATGCTCGTGCCGAGCCTCTGGGCCATCAAATCTGCACTCGGTCATATTCAGGTAGATCGTGCGCCTTCCTCAGTCTACATATATACAGCACGCTCTCTGATGCTACGTCCACCGTGCGTGCGTCTGGCTAGCAGTCATTCATCACCAGGTGACGCTGCTATCGCCTGGACGGGTTTATATCGATAGCAGGTCGGTGATCATGAAGTTCTGGCTGATCATTGTACAATAAGTATACAGAACCACTCCAGCTCCACGAGATAACTACTTTCCATATCTGGTAGTACACTAAGATATTGTCTCTGCCAACGGTAAGCCAAAATCCTAAAGCCATCAGCACACGGAGCGAATTAGTTAACGTTGACATGCCGCTCTACGAGTTTTGCGACGTCACTTCCTGCTATTTCGCGTTGAGTAGCCATTCCGCCATGTGAAAAATTAAATACTGCGATATTTCGGCAAGATACCACGTAAAATATAACAAGCAGGAAGATAGAACGCTCCCTACATCCCAAGCCGTATTTGTACTATTCAAAAGAAGCCCATATTCAGTGGTTTTTCTTGTTATACGTTAAACCGTACGAATATGTGTTGTTTCTAAGTACCAGCTCATTGTCTCGTGAACGAATCGCTTCCTCTACTATTTGTTGTAATATAATGATGGGACAAGTCATATTGGTGCCTGAAGAAATTCATATTCAGTTATATTCACGTTATGACGTGCTTGTTGTTAGAGGAAGATGTTTCGAGTCAACGATCCACTGAAGATTCATGGAAACGTGTCGTTCTTGTTAGGATCTGTTACAGTTAAATGGCAATAACATTTCGACGATTAAAGCCTTTAGGAGACCGTAACATAAATTACGAGGTGGCTAGAAGCTGAGTTTCAGCATAGCATAGTTGGTTGAGGACCTGCGGAGGATGTTTCCGTAGATCGGTAGAGGGTTCTCGTGCTGCTGTACTCAATTTTATTTTCTTTCACCTTCGTGTTTTCTAAACGGTTGGGGGAGTTTTCTATGGAATTAATAGAAATAATTTCCGTAATATTTGATATGTAAATATAGGTGCGCTCTCTGTAACGAGGGAATTTTTTCAATATGATGAACTTTTAAAAGTTGATGGCATTACTGAGTGGGCATGTATAATTTTTGTGTCATTAAACGTACACTGATATTGAAGGTTTTGTTTATGTAGACCACAGACAAAAGGATATGATCAGTATATGGATAAGGAAGGAAACGTGTGTTTTAATAGCGCTAACGAAGGAATTCTACGCGGGTACATTCTCGTGAATAAACTGTAGGGTCTGCGATCGAAATAAGGCCGACAACTGCCGTTGGAGAGCGCTGAGAGCGTATGATTATGTTAATAAGCTCATGATATCTGCCGACGGTACTGTGTCTCGTGACGTTGGATATCCCATCTGCGTGCACAGCAACGTTAACTGCCTCGTTTCGTGCCGATATGTCTTACCGGACTGAGAGATTTCTTTGGAGGGGCGGGGGGTTGTGGAAGGGGTTTGGGGGGGGGGGGGGGGTTCGGTCTGTAACATAAGACAAAGGGGGAAGTGGGGAAGGATTACACTCCAGTAATTGACAAATATTAATGGCGGTCCGGCGGCGAAGGACGTAATCCCTCCGGCGGCGTGCTGTGATGGAGAACCGGGGCGTGAGCGAGGCGGCGGCGGCGGCGGCGGCAGCGGCGGAGGCAGCGTCCAGCGCGTGACGTCAGCCAGTGGCTCGGCGCTGATGAACGGCGGCATTACGAATTAAGTCCCCTGATTAGTTGCGGCGCTCCGCTGACAGATGGCCGGCTCTGCGGGCGCCCGGCGCCTGACACTCGACGCACTTATAATTAATTCCTTTTTCTGGTGTGCCGGAAGCAGGCGCTTAAAAATTTATGCTAGAAACGCCAGCTGAATGATTTAATTCTGTTCCAATATAGCGCAAGCTTTCTTACGTCAACATGTAATCTTGTTACCGGAGAGGGGCTCAGCGATATTTATATTTGACGCCGAGATGAATTACGATGCTCGAGAACATTAAAACTGTTGTAATTAATTTCTGGCTTGGGATACTCTGAAATGGAGCGACACAATGAAGCACGAGAAAAATACGCGAATATTAGAAAGAAGTGTTGAGTAAAACTGAATAGTCGACAAGTAGTCATTAGAGATAGACTACTATGTGAGTTAGGGAGGGACTTGAGTAGGATGCAGGAGAGAGAAGATGTCTGAGCTACCGAAACCATATTGAAGCAATAATCGTAAAATTTCCTTGAAGCAGACAAACTACGGAAAACCTAAGTATGTATGGCTCGTTGGTGATTTGGACCCCAAAAAAAAAAAAAAAAAAAAAAATGGTTCAAATGGCTATGAGCACTATGGGACTCAACTGCTGAGGTCATTAGTCCCCTAGAACTTAGAACTAGTTAAACCTAACTAACCTAAGGACATCACAAACATCCATGCCCGAGGCAGGATTCGAACCTATGACCGTAGCGGTCTTGCGTTTCCAGACTGCAGCGCCTTTAACCGCACGGCCACTTCGGCCGGCCTATTTGGACCCCAGTTTTCCACAAAACGATCAAAGTACCTTATATACTGCCCCAGTTCGTGTTGTAAACGACGATATAATGGATTAGAATGTGTGAGGACTAGGGGACGAAAATCTAATTTTTCAGCAAGATAATGCATGTGTGTATGTTTATGCTACAGAAAAGATGTGCCCTGGCCTACACGTAGCCTGGATTTGAACCCCGTGGAAAATCTCTGGGAGTACTTCCAAGCGGTGTTTATCGTAATGAAAGGCAATTTGAGGCCGTATGTGAGCTCAAAAGAGCGATACTAGATGTGTGAGAGGTAGTTTCCCTGCAAGAACGACAATCCCTAACAAAATCAATGTCTAAGAGAATTTGTGAGATGATTAGGATGAACGGAGATAGGACAAAGTACTAACAATGCAATTACAAAACACAGCAGTGAGTGTCTTTGTAGTAATTTCCGTCCAAGAAACGCAAACACCTTATTTTGTTACTCGTGTTCTGGAAGCAACTATGTGATTACGTCACGATTGTTTAAGTATTTTATGTATCTACTACTTTCATAATACATCAATAGATGTGTGCAGAAATTCTGGAAACATCCCCTAGGCTGTCTCCGCAATATACTTTCTCCCAGGAGTGCTAGTTCTGCAAGTGTCGCAGAAGAGCTTCTATGAAGTTTGGAAGGTAGGAGACGACGTGTTGGCGGAATTAAAGCTGTGAGGACAGGTCGTGAGTCGTGCTTGGGTAGCTCAGTGGTAGAGTACTTGCCCGTGAAAGGCAAAGGTCCCGAGTTCGAGTCTCGCTCCGACACACAGTTTTAATCTGCCAGGAAGTTCGATACATGTGTGCTTCAGACGTTGTATATTACCGATACTTCCGTAGGAACCCTGCCTTTAAACTGATTTCCACTACAGTATTTAGATTCTGAAGCGAATTTCGTAAAAAGCGTTAGGTTTTGTTGGGTGTAACTTGTGCTGTTCAGCATACCGGTAAATGCTACAGCCCGATCTCTGGCGACATACAGAGAAGAGAAGCATCTCATATGATCATGCAAATAAATTTAAAGGAAATGGTAATGATCCACAAACGGAAACGTCTTACTGAAATGATAATTAATTGGGATGGCTATAATGATCAGGTTTATTATGGTAAACATCAACATATGAGCTACCCACCGACATAAATGAATGAACCCTTAATAACTGGGCAAGGGAATGTAATCGTAATATCTAACCTTGGCACAGGTGGCTGGGTATGATACAAGCTAAGGCTTTGTATTTGTGTATTTATTTGCAACAAGCTCCACTATAATATTCGTAATACTGCACGTATGTAATAAATCTGTGTGTATATGTGTGTGGAGTGTAGCGTAATGTTTGTGTTGTATGATGATGGTGAGAGATCGGAGAGGGTGAAACCCGGTGTCAGCACATATCCTACTCCTCGCGAGTAGCACCAAGGGGACCTCCAAGCTTAACGTTCCCATCCGACGTAAGGATCGCCATCAACAGTGTCACATGCTTACACTTCATGAAACGTTGTGGACAGGTATTTAAACCAGGACACTGGAGAAATGTCTAGTGATCAGAAAACATCATGTCACCACCTCTCGCTCCCCCCCCCCCCCCCACCCCTCTCTTGCCGGCCAAATACTGCCAGCGGAAATTTTCTCTCCCCACCAGGATTCGAACCGACTTACTCCTGAGTCAAGCGCTACAACACAAATGTATGTTGGCGATCTTCTTTTTTTTCCTTTTTTTTTCTAGGTGTGGCCCCTCAGCACCGCCGAACCTGTGGAGCAGGAAAGTGGGAGTCATAGGAATCAACAGAAGTGGAAGGTTTGATGTTGTTTATTTATTTTCATTTTTTTGTTGTTTTCACTGTTATTGTGAAATTATATGGAATGTATGTCGTCCACATAGAAAAATAAATACTAGTCAAAGGAAAAGAAAAACACATACACACACACACACACACACACACACACACACATATATATATATATATATATATATATATATATATATATATATATATATATACGGAAGTCGGAAGAAGAATCGATCATAGGCGGTTAAACTTAGACACAGCTGGCGGCGGAGGGATAGGTGCCCTCAGGTCCAGGCATCCCTCCCCCCCCTCTCCCCCTGCTTAGTGGAGGTTTAACAAACACCCCTCAAAGATATTTGGCAAACAGTGTCAGGTAACGTGGCGTGTGTTCGTAAGTAGGTACAGAGATCGAGGCGGGATTTAGGTCCCTCACTGAATAGGTAACCGGCGCCTCCCCCCTCCTCCTTGACCCACGTAGTGCCATGATATTTGGCGGTGGGAAAATCACGTCTGGTGGCACTCGGAGATAGCAGGCAATGATTTGCTACACGAATCGCTAGACGTCGTGCGAAGAGGCACAGGTTAGTCGGTGATCATCAGTGCCGAGTTACCAGTAAAGGAGACAGAGAGGAGAATCCGACAAACCAGCGTTGTGCTGTCGCTGTTTTGTGGCAGATATCCTGTTGACTATGTAATATCACATTACCGGGTATCTGTAGGGAGGAAGAGCTGATGGATGATATTCCACACTAAGCGCCACTGGATGGAGGGATAGTTGGTCCACATCACATAACGAGGAACACGGCTGAATAGTAGGCTGTAAAAATCCTTGGTTCTGGGCGGACGCGTATCTGGAAGACTGGTATGTGTATAGCTTTAGTCGACGAAAAGGGTCGAAACGTGAGACAAATGAGGCACGATGCGGCCCACAGACACTGGTGGTGAGGTGGACGCAGGGAGAAGGATGTCAAGCAAGCTGCGTGTTAGATATGTGCCCCGTCCGGTCCACTGTCTTCTCGTGGTGCTCATACACAAAGCCGCAGCTCGCATACGGAAGTTGACGAGTCCAAGGTCACTATCTTGTGAGGGCAGGGTAAGTGTCTCATAACGGTCTTTGAACGTGGAACCAGCCGTAAGATAATAGCCAAGAACCGCCTGAAGGTTGTGTTCAATCGCCATCGGTAGAGTGATAACCTGCGTGACGTGGACCAATTTTGATACCACACAACAATTAACAATCTCGACGCGTTGTAGTGTATCTTGACGGCGCAGGAGGTTCTGGCGAATGTAGTTACGGATTACGTGTACCCGGCGACGGAAATTCGTTGCCGCTGTGCATGTGACAATGGGGTAAAGATAACGCCCAGGTACCGGAACGTCTGCACGGGTGGCAGGGGTACCACTTCACCTTCCTGGAGGCCTTCTCCAATGTGCATCGCAGAAGATTTGGTGACATTCATGGCACTGCCAGCAGCGGACCCATAATGTGTAATCATTCCGAGGACTGTTACGAATCTCAGAGACGGAGCGGATGAGGAGGAGGAGGTCATCAGCGTATGCCCGACAACGAAAAGTGTGTTGGCGAAGGGTGAGGCTAGAGATCTCGGTCGTCAGGTCCCCAATGAGGGGCTCTAGGGCAATGGCATACAGGAGGGTAGAGATGGGGTACCCTTGCCGAATTGAACGGCGGATGGGTACCGATCCTGCTAAACGACTATTGACTTGTGAACTGGCACTGCTGGGAAGTCGCGGGAGGACGTCGATGAACGGGGGTGGGATGCCCATCTGGGCTGCCACGAAAAACAGGAAATGGTGGCGTACTTTATCGAAGGCACTATCAAAATCTATATCGACGACCACTGCATGGAGTCTGCAGGCCGCCGCCATCGCAATTAAGTCATATCATTCCCCTGGGGCAGTTTGCACAACTTGTTCCCCAGGCGTCATTTGCTCTCGGGAAAGGACAAGAGGGAGTATTGTCCGGAAACGCACCGCCAGTAAGCGGACGAAAATCTTAAATCGACTTTGAGTAGGGTGAGCGGCCTATAGCCATGATCGTCGAGACATGGGCTGGTTTGTGGACGGAATGATGATGCCCTCAACAAAGACGGGTGGAATTGCTTAGTCAGATGTCATCAGTTCTTGAAACATAGTCGTCCACCGCTTTGCTATGAGTTCCTGGAAGGCTCAGTAAAAGTCAGCCGGAATCCGTCAATGCTAGGCGATCTGTTGATGGCACCCTTCTCGATTGAGTTATCCACCATCGTCCAAATATCCGCCTCTGAATGGGGGAAGGGGTGCGTGACGTAATGCAAAATGGAGTCGTCTGCTTCAATATCAGCATCGTCTTCCCTGTAAGAACGATGGTAGTGTTCGACGAATGCGTGAACGCTGTCATTCTGATTGGTCACCTGCAGGCCATGAGGCGTGATCAGAGCGTTGCTGAACTGCCTACGACGCCCTCATTCGTATGACACTATATAATGCTTGGGTAGAATTTCCAAACCCCCATGATGGTGGAACCGCGTCCGTATCACCACTCCCTGCAATTTGCGGCATGCTAGCCCAATTATCTTCGCCTTAGTTCTTTGCCGTTCCAATAACCTCCCCCTCACTTTTCGACCTTAATGACAGTGAAAAATTAAACCGCGTGTACCTAATGGAAATTTGGGAAAAGCAATCGTCACCGAAGTTAATTTGTCGGTAAAGAGGGAAGAAAGGGTTACATCTAAATGAAAGGAAAAATGCTAATGAAACTGGTGGAAATTAATTTTGAAAAGGAGTAAAGTTAATAAAGAAAGTAAATGTGCGGCCGTTACGTTAACAATTAACAAGCGATAATTACATATTTGAGATTTGGGGGAAATTACGGTCGCCAGTCCTAAGGACAATTACTATAGTAACTGAAAAAGAAAGGTTATTACACATATAATTAGCACTAGAAGTGTGGCAACTGAAGGTTGACACGTGTAGTGTGAAACCTGAAAGTTTGTCAGAAGTAATAAATTTCGCTACACTCTGACTTAATTTAACAAAAGAATTAATAAAACCGGAAAATCGAAAGTTAATTTAGTGACTGAAGTTAATAGTGAGCTTTCTTTCTGAAGCACATCGAAATTCAGTAAAATACGGTTAGTCTTGGACTGCCTCAACAATCATTTCAAAAGCTACTTGAATCTACGCAATTTAGAAATAAGAGATTTAACTTTGAACTTGAATTAAATGATTCTGAACAATTAACAATAGTAAAATTTTGTACGTACCAAGCTGAGCAGTCACAGGTAAGCTAAAATACGGTAACAAAACTCGCACTCTTAATTGGTGCTTGTGTAATCTAAATATTGTAGCCAGCTATGAATACCTTAACTGAACATTGAAATTAAAGCAGTGAAATCGAATGATGCTGGCGTTTGAATTTCAACGACACTCGGGTTCATTCCGGAAAAGGAAGGGACCCTGCTTGGTAATGCAATTGGGACAACGAGCAGCCGGCCGAAGTGGCCGAGCGGTTAAAGGCGCTGCAGTCTGGACCCGCACGACCGCTACGGTCGCAGGTTCGAATCCTGCCTCGGGCATGGATGTGTGTGATGCCCTTAGGTTAGTTAGGTTTAAGTAATTCTAAGTTCTAGGGGACTTATGACCACAGCAGTTGAGTCCCATAGTACGGTATGTTGATGATTTTCACTTATGGACCGTCTGACAGCAACTGAATAAAACTAAAATTGTGTTTTATTCAGTTGCTGTCAGACGGTCCATAAGTGAAAATCATCAACATACCGTAGTATTACGCGCAACTGAGGAGGACAGGACCCAAAAATTGAAGAGTCCCATAGTGCTCAGAGCCATTTTTTTGACAATGAGCAACAAAGGTTCATGCTAAGTTGCTGTAATTTTGTGATGCAACAATTTTAAAAGTTTGAAAAGCTGAGGTCTGCCATACAGTTCTAAAACTTTACGTGCTTCCAGTCTTCCTTGTTGGTTGATTGAAGGTTTGAAGCCGTCGATCGAGGAGGTGGCGACAGTCACTCATTGTCGGCCGTCGCTGTTGCAGAAGCTGGATGTTGGCGTGCCTTCTTCTCGACACGGTCACCAGACGAAACGGGCTCTTGATGTGCGCCAGCTAATGCTTCCCGTCCGCGACACCATGTCAGAAACTATCATCGCAAGTCGAGCGCAATTACATGCTGCCAAACCCCGAAAGCGTGGCAACTCGCGGAAGCTTCACACAACACACCTGCTCCACTGCACCACCCCAGCCAGACTCCCTCTGCTCTGCCCGCGCTCCACGCGACAGAGTTAACACTACCAAAGATCCTAAACACTTTGGTTCTCCACACGACCTATCGATGTATTCGTTGGATAGCATAGTTTTCCCTAGGCCAGACCCAGCGTATAAATACAAATAATATTCACAAAACAAACCAACATAAATGCATATATATATATATATATATATATATATATATATATATATATATACAAACAGTAAAACAGTTACAATATATAAAGAGACAGAAATGTCATATCTTCAGGTGAAAAAATAAGGAAAAATCTATAGTACAGTACATGGAAATGGAAGGATATGCATTTCCGGCGTTACAAAGGCAGGTCATGCAGACGAGAAGTATTTAGTTTCTATGGTTCACAGCTGCGCCGTACAGATTGGGACGGAAGCTGGATCGCGCAGTTGTAAGAGCAATGGTCGGAAAAGGCCAGTGGCCAGCGTTCGACTCCCCGTATCGCAGATCTAAGATTCTGTGAGGCATGTGTCCTGTCTAGACGGCTTGCGGATAACTGGTAAGAAGGTATGGCAAGAACGGTCGCCATGTTGGACTTGGCAGGTATACTACACGCAGTTTCTGGCATGTACTATAGTTTGGAATCTGATCTTTTGGGTACAGAATACAGTTAAAATCACCTCGTAGTAGGCAGTGGTCGTATTGCCCTAAAACAATGGGGCGGAGGGGGGGGGGGCGACGTTCTCAGAATGAAACTGGGTCCTTTTGTGTAGATGATCTGTGCCCGAAGGGGTGTAGACGTTAATGAAGTGTGTACCCCGAACTAATGGAAGGAAGGCGACATCGGTGGTAGAAATCACGTCGCGGTCTTAGATGGTCACTCCGCGACCCATGGGATCACTTGCGGTGGCGTGGGTGTTATAGCCATTGATATAAGGGAGATTGGCCAAGTGAACTTCCTTGGAGGAGGACGAAATCAATATCACAAGCCCAGAACATCTCCTGCATAAAGAGGATTTTCACGCTTGAACAGATATTGTTGTTGTTGATGATGGTTGCTATCCGACAGGCCTGGTGGCGGCCACTGTAGGCTGGTCCACTGTGGCGTCAGCGGGGGAGCGTAAGAGTCATGGTAGAATGTCATCCCGCTCGACCCCAGGGAGTTTTGGGGAAAGTATGATTAGTGTAGCGGGGCCGACGGCGCAGTTCCTGCTCCTCGAGTTCCTCATCGTGTCATTTCGTGGAGGCGAGCACCGGTGTATCATCCATTTTGCCTTCTGAAGGTGGAGTAGTGGTTCATGGTGTAATTTCGGCTGCGCTATGTCCATTAAATAGTTCAGCGTTCCCTCATGATCAGTTGGGGAGACGGGCGCAGGTACACCGCGTTCACATCGTCTCCTTCGGCAGTGGCGGATTCGGGGGTGTCGTTCCGGTCGACGGCGACCTCATCCTCGATCTGCAATGTCTCCCCTTGACCGGAAACGGTGCGGCGCCTTCTATTACGACATTTCGGAGAACATTGTTTCCTTAAGCGACTTTCCGTGTCCGATTATGGAAGGGAGTCCCGTCGCTCTGGCAAGAAAGTTGCCATAGGGACGATGAGCGAGCCGGTCTCCATCGTGTTGTCGAGGGTTGGGTCAGCAGCCAGTCGCTTCGGCGCCGTCGGAGCGGAGTCGATGGCCGGACGCGGTGGCGGGCCGTCCGAGGCGCTCTCCGTAGGGGGTCATATCGAGTTCATTTCTGGCGTCCGGGAGGCGTTGCGAAGCGGTAGGAGAAGTAAGAGCAGCGGCGTAGGGCACTGGTAGCACCGTAGGTTGCGATGCGGGTGTTCCTTCGGCGGCTGGAAGTTGAGTAATACGCAGTTGTAGACACTCGGATCTAAGGTAGCATTGCTTACCGCACCCGGAACAGGTCCGAGACTGCCCGTCATAGATAATTATTGCACAGCATCCGGCGATCTCTAAGTAGATCAATGGTGACCGCAGTATGGCTGTGGACTGTGCCGTATGGTCGGAGTGCCGCGACGTCTTCCTCTGCAGGAAGCTAGAAAATGCGTATCGTACTCATATGTAAGCTGGCGCGGTCAATCGTTACCGCCCCGACATTGGTATTAGCATGACAGAAGCGGAACCCGTGTTTGGTCTCTCGTAGGATACGTTCGCACGTTGCGTCATTATTTATTTTAACACAGACCGTACTGCTCACGATACACAAGTGTATTCCGATATTGGTCACCAGGATCTTCACCTCCTCTAGCAGAAAACCCTCCACCTCGAGTGCTTTGAGTCGGGCATAATCATTGCAGAAAGTAAATCGGAATGTAGATTTACATAACGATTCGCCACGTGTCGTATACAGTAAGCCGGCACGTAAGCAACGGCCGTCAGAATGTAAACACAGTGAGCTCGCGCACCGCCCGCGGAAACTCTGCCACGTCCACTCTGTTTCCCTGGCAAAGGCAGACTGTACGATCTCGGCCACGGACGCGTGTCGATAAAACGCATCGTACTGAGAATATTTCATGGATGTGACTAATGACTGAAACAATGATTAGTTGATTATAGAAAGAACACGGATAACTCAGAAAGCTTGCCAAAACGCATAATGAGGGAAACTAGCTGGCTGCAAAACTTTAAAACTGTACAGTTGGTTCTGACCAGAGCCACCTAACATAGCGTCCATGCCGCCTCGGTGCTTCCAGAGCTGTCCCATCATACCACACTCATACCGCAAGAATATGGGAGATCGCGGCTATCGCAGCAGGAGTTTAGCTTATAACATTATGCATATGTTATCGGTAGATTCAATAAAACTTTGTAGTTCACCTTTACATTCTGTTCAAACTGTTCACACAATATTCCGATAAATGACATCTGTGGACACGCCATAAGTTCTACAGACAAGTATTATAAAACGGATTTTACAACTTATCGAAAATTATCTTCAATATAGGCTTTCAGTCAAATTTGCAACTACACAGTTATCAAGAAACATAAACTTTGAAACAAATATAACGCGTATTACATGTAAAGTTCGTTTCTGTTCGTTCATGTCGTTTCTGAAAGTATTTGTATGGAATGTAGCCATGTATGGAAGTGAAACATGGATGATAAATAGTTTGGACAAGAAGAGAATAGAAGCTTTCGAAATGTGGTGCTACAGAATAATGCTGAAGATTAGATGAATAGATCACATAACTCATGAGGAGGTATTGAATAGAATTGGGGAGAAGAGGAATTTGTGGCACAACTTGACTAGAAGAAGGGATCGGTTGGTAGGACGTGTTCTGAGACATCAAGGGATCACCAATTTAGTATTGGAGGGCAGCGTGGAGGGTAAAAATTGCACAGGGAGACCAAGAGATGAATGCACTAAACAGATTCAGAAGGATGTAGGTTGCAGTAGGTACTGGTAGATGAAGAACCTTGCACAGGATAGAGTAGCATGGAGAGCTGCATCAAACTAGTCTCAGGACTGAAGACCACAACAGCAACAACAACATGTAAACAAACCTCTGAGCACTAACATCATAGAAATTGCCATATCAATTTCTGTAACAAACCAAAAGACAAAAATTACAAATTTTGTAATAATGCTAAATTACTAACTATATTTCCTTTTGGAGCATTATGTCTCATACGATAACTTAGGAGACAGAGGCACTGAAATGTTTCCTACATTTTTTCAGTTCCATCCTAAATATAAAACAGCCTCATTTGGAATATGACAATTGCGTCGTAATTTTGAATTCAAAAGCATAGTTGATTCTCAAAACTATTAACACCAAAATTACTTTTATTATTTGTAAATACTGACAGGGAACATAAAACAGATGCAACCTATTCGTGGAAAAACACAAAACTGCAAAACACCTGGTTCACAGAGTGGAAAACACCCAAATCAAATTAAGTAAGCCAACACAATAAAAATATAATATTTCTGTAAATAATCACCAAAAGTTACCGTAAGCGTTATTTTCTGTATGTTTCACATTTTACTGGTTTTTGTAAATGTATTAATCTGTGTCAAAAGCGTGTAAACAAAATCCACAATAACAACTGCAGCCTGAACCTGGAGGTTTTACGGGGTCTTTGATTTGTCAATGCAGCCAAAGCACTTAGTTGTTAGGAGGTGCTCGAAAGCGGATGTGTGTTAAAGGATCGCTCTGTAAACTATTGTCATCGCTGATATATGTGAATACTGTAATCAGTTGTGGAAGTGTTTCAGACTCCGGCATTAAACCTCCTGGTAGAAAATGGCACCATGGCGAAGACTATTTATTTAAAGACAAACTCCAACTCAAACCTACTATTGGAACCCTTTTTACAAGCTTCCACAATAAAGAGCAAGCAACAGCCAGGGAGACTACCGTCAAAATTTCAACATCAAAAAGCTAAGCACAATTAATTCAGCTACGTCTCTTCACGTTGTCGAAATTTAGGTACTTTAGCTTAGAAGACGAGTACTAGAATTTGGCCATACTCGTAGGTATTGGGACAGGTGGGTGAAGTGACGTTAGAGGCTCCCTCTCCGTACTCAGTGGAGACATCCTTCTAAATGAAAGCAAAGATCGTCTCACCAGCCATCCAGTAACCAGTTTTTACTCGATGATCTCCCAGCGGCTAGTGTTCTCTATATTAGTGCTCTGAGATTTCGATGTTTTTGACAGAGCAGAAATCTCGCGGGCCAGTATAAACAGACATTAGTTCCGGTCAGGAAAATTTCAGTGCTAGGCTTAAACAAACTCCTACTCTTGCGGATTTCGTTATTATTAACCAGCAGGTTTGTTGGGTGAAGAAGAAGCCAGGAGTCTTCTCCCACTCCATGATGCGATTCGGAAGCTGACAAATAAGAGAGCTCTCACCTATCCACTCACGGAAAAGCGTATGCTCTCTGGGAAATAGCACTATGAAGCAATAGCAACGCGTCGACTGCTGGAGTGCCATGCGGGTTACCTCGGCTGAGACCCAGTCTTGGAATCAGAAAATTTTTATGGTCTAGCTTGTACCTTTTAAGAAAACTCTGATCTTTCGCTAGCCAGCTCGTAGGCTCCCTGCTCTGCAGCCTCTTCATTGTGCTAAAAAGAGGAGTGGAAAGAAAGCAATAAACAACATAGCCACTGGTGGTACTGAATCTGATCTGCAATTACATAGCAGCATAAGAGAATGACTAAATTGATCAAGGGGATGAGCATATTATGTTCCGAGATATGCTGCGTGACAGTTTACGACCAAATCCGTCACGTAGCAGTCTGAAACAAATCATCAAAATATGAACTTCAATGGAAAGGGATCTGGTGCTATTTAACTCTAATCAAATAGGAATTTACTTCCAGTGTCAAGGAGTATCTGACTGTTTAGTTCTCAATGGTCAAGTGAGTAAACAAGAATTTGTGCAAGCAAATGCCATAGCGGTTCGGTTCCTGAATCTGCATGCCAAAAGCCTTACGTTCTTGGAAGATATTGTATAGAGCGAGAAGCATGTAGCTAGGTGGAATAAGGTGCTCGTCTGTTATTGACCAGCATATGACGCTCAACTAAAATTTGTTTGGTGTTACAAATGGGAAACCGTCCCAAGCCTCAAATAAGCCGTCCACTGTGGTCGAGCAGTTCTAGGCGCTTCAGTCCGGAACCACGCGGTTGCTACGGTCGCAGGTTCGAATCCTACTTCTGGCATGGATGTGTGTGATGTCCTTAGGTTAGTTAGGTTTAAGTAGTTGTAAGTCTAGGGGACTGATGACCTCAGAGGTTAAGTCTCATAGTGCTTAGAGCCACTTGAACCATTTGAACCAGTCTCAAATAAATGCTTGAGACAGAGTGGTACTTTCACATGTAGTGACCGAGATGGCACCGTGGCTAGCACACTAAACCCATATTCTGAGTGAGCGAAGCTCTAATCCCATCTGACCACTCACAGTTGTAGTTTCGATGAAGGCGAATTCCCAGTTGGTTCTTTAGCAAAAGATGCGGGAGATGTTTATCCATCTTTAAATGCCTTACAATGCGAGGTATAGGTGAGCACACCACAAGAGCGCTACATTGTTATGTATATTGTTATGTTTGGGATGCTTGATGAGTGCCGTTTGAGCTTAGCGGTCGCGACCACGCGTCGCGTGTGAACTCCATTAAGTACGGAGTGAACACTTATTCGGCAAATACAGATCGTATTTCGTTTGTAGCAGAGATGGAAATTCTGAATGTGTTAGTGTTGGTGCTATATAGCGTTACCTCACCATTGTTTTATTCCGAGCAGGTATGCTAGAGAGATAGCTATATGCTAAAGGTTGCGCAGACGGGAAAATTAGGGAGACATGTTTGGAACACATTGCGATCACTTCAAAGAGGTGAATATTGCAGGATACTTTTATAAGCAGGAATTTATCACTAGTGTTTATTTTCAAATTAGTTTCGTCCAAAGTAATAACTTTGTTAATTAAGTAAATATGTACATTACACAGAACCTACATAAAAAGCTTCACACAGCCAATGCAAAAAGGCTTCACACACCGACGTTTAATATTAAACTGTGTTGTTTATAAATTTATACAAATTTCGAATTAGATTATATATTATGTCAGGAATTGCGGTTTGTGATACAGGCAAACACATGAAGTTATGCACACTATAAAATCTGTTAAACCTGAACCCTGACTGAACTTTGTCAGTTTCATAACAAGGAGCAAAGCGTTCGGATTCGTTTGTTGAACCAAATACCGAAATAGACATATTATAAAACTCTTGTACATTCCTGGATTCGACAAACAGAGAATGGTCTCACTAATAAATCGAAATCAGGCGTCAGCTGTACAAAGTCTTGAAATCTATTTGAGAACTCATGATGAGATGTTTCAGTTACTGAAACGTAATGAGTCATGTCTGGTCCACAAATGACTGCCTTAAGTTCCGGAGATGTTAGGTTTTATGAAATTTATGCTGATCATTCCATGGGATTAGTTTTTGTTTGATAGTATCTGTTGCGAAATGATGCTTCGATTCCATTGAGAGGCTTAATAAATTCAAATAACTAGTGATGGCGACCATAAAAGATTTTGTCACTACTCTACTTACCCTTAACTCTGTTGTTGTCTCTTTTTTTTATTTTTCCTAATGGGTGCCTTCAGTTCAGAAGTTTTGCATCACCTCCGTTCCGAGAGTTCCGGAACCTGTACAAAAAATTGGAACAGAGATCAACATTAACATCATTTCCGCCCTTTTTATTGCTCGTGAAAACCACACGTTTGATGTTGTACCACCATACAGCGACACCTTCAGAGGTGGTGGTCCAGATTGCTGTACACATCGGTACCTCTAATACCCAGTAGCACGTCCTCTTGCATTGATACATGCCTGTATTGGTCGTGGCATACTACCCACAACTTCATCAAAGCACTATTGGTCCAGATTGTCCCACTCCTCAACGGCGATTCGACGTGGATCCCTCAGAGTGGGTGGTGGAAACAGCCCTTTTCAATCTATCCCAGGCATGTGCGGTAGGGTTTATATCTGGAGAACACGCTGGCCACTCCAGTCGAGCGATGTCGTTATCCTGAAGGAAGTCATTCACAAGATGTGCACGATGGGGGCGCGAATTGTCGTCCATGAAGACGAATGCCTCGCCAATATGCTGCCGATGTGGTTGAACTATCTATCGAAGAATGGCATTCGCGTAACGTACAGCCGTTACGGCGCCTTCCATGAACACCACCGGCGTACGCCGGCCCCACATATTGACACCCCAAAACAGCAGGGAACCTCCACAGGGTTGTCGACTTACAAAAATTATTGGGGGGTCTTTCCCAGGGAAAATTTCCAAATTTTAGATGAAAAATAGTGACTTTAAAGCTTTTTAAGCATTTTAGAGTCATGTGATCAACATTAGAACCCCGAAAACTGGACACTCGATAACTCGAAACTCCGGGATACTCGACGAGCCATGACACGTTTTTTGGGTTTAAAACAGAAACAAAACATTAAAAATCACAGTATTTTCGTAAAAAGCTAATTTAATTTGCAGTAATAATCTGGCTTATAGAGTATTACAGATCAGTGAATATATAGCTCTAAAAAGACTGAAATTATATGTAAATGAATCCTAAACTATCATTAAAAGAATAAAACATAAAATATTGCTGTCACACAGTAATAGCACTTCGATTAATAAGTGAAGCAGTTAATTGAAGCTTACTTTGAATAAGGCTCAGGGTTCATGAAATAAAAGCGATATCTCAAAGTTAATGCTTTAATACTGTTAATAAAGTTAATACATTACGCCTAATACTTCAGTCAAAAAGTATGTAAATAGCAGGTTTTAATTGGGTCTTATGCCCTAAAAATATTTAAGTATTTGAAAATAACTAATACAGTATTTTAGTAATATAGTAACAGTACTAAACTAGTACTAATTTTTCGAAACTGAAAATTTAACATTATGTCCGTATTTAATTATCTGTTTTATGAAGATTTTTAATATTGGTCTAAATGCCATTATTAGGGCTATAGTGTCTTTAGAAAGCTGCAAATGTCGACCGGCTGACTGGATTACTGGATATGAAGTCGTTGATGACTGGTCGGATATCCATTTCATCCAAAACATCTCGGTGGACATGAAGAACAGCCAAGTTGTTCAATCCGTTCTGTCCCATTGTTCAACGGAGATATGACTTCAGACGTCTATGGGCGCTAAATGACCGTTTTGCTGTTGCTGTCGTGGTTGGAACTACTTGGAGAAGATAATGCACTTCAATACTTCACATAACCTTTCTCCAACTGCAGGCGCTTGTGTAATAGACTTTCTTACATCACACATGTTTTTTTTAAGAGCAGTTGTTTTTTATTAGCGATATTCAAGTGTAAGCGCAGTCTCTCAGTCTCTAGGTCATTTCTGAAAAACTCAGATGATTTGTTCCAGATATGTTTCACCTCTGTTTACTAAAGGCAAGCACTCTTGTTAAACTGCAGTGACCTGTGTGAGTCCGGTTGAAGCAAACCGCTCAGTAATGCTAGATTGCACCGTTTCACAAACTTCAATGTATATAGCTTTCTAGTATTCCTTTGGGGTTTTGAAAGTGTGCGGTGTGCTGGCTTCGTTGTTTTCATACTTCTTTGGTATACTTCTGAGCCGTGCTCACTCCCAAGCTATGCGTTTTCGTGAGCTTCGCTGTCTACCTGTGTTTGGTTTCGCGCCCTTGTTGCGGTTACGTCAGGGTTCTTCTTCCTTCTACGTGTGGCAGCAGCGCTGTGTATTGAGATTTGCACCGAGTACCATCTTTGGTTTTGTACGTGTAGTTTCTGGCTAGGGGGGTCTGCAGTGAGTCTGTCGCTTGCTGCGGACCAGGGAAGTTGTCTCCGCTCGGTGCAGTCGACTGGCTTCCGCTGGCGGTCTCTGCGCAGTGTCGGGGCGTGTGTGGAGCTGTCCGATCGCAACGAGCTTCGTGGTTCACCGACCCCGGACGTTTAGTAGTGGTTTCAACTACCCACGTCACGTGCATTCTTGTTGTGTGGTTCGTTTCGGTGGTTCGCTGTTGGAGAGGTTTTCCTGTGAGCAGCACCAAGTGTTTCTATTGCTGAAATTTAGCCGCTAGGCGGTGCCAATAACTATATCCGTTGACTACAATTCGAGTGCACCAGCGGAATTTTTTGCTTTGTGGCCGTTAGTGTTCGGGTCACCTGCCCAGGCCACTGACATAAATTTAGGCGGTGTTCCTTTTGGTTGAAGTTAACTATATTACTGTATTTCGCATTCAAGTGTACCTGCGGAATTTTCTGCCTTGCGGCCGTTAGTGTTCCTGTTACCTACCCTGGCCACTAACGTAATTTCAGGCAGCGTACTTTCCTCACCTGTTGTCGCCATCCAGCATGGTGTGTAGTTTTGACAGCTAATACATATTTCACTGTGGGTAATGACGTTCGTAACCTTTTGTGTTTGAGTTCTCATGTACTGACTGGTGGCAAGCAAGTCGTTGAGTCGGTCGGACCATGGCTGTCCCCTGGTTGGGTTCCGACGGACCAAGTGTAGTTGGGCTCACCAACTGTCTCATCTAATGAACGAGGGCAGACCGACCTCCATGGAGGCCTCTGAGTGGCGTTTTCCTTATTTTTCTTCTCATCAGTGTTTAATTGTCTGTTTATAATCTATCATAGCCAATGATTTAAAAATTCTTGTTTTTTACTGGAGTTTATGTATTTTTGAATTTTGAAAAATCAATTGTTGGTCTTAAGCCGCTTAAAACCTTATTCTTGAATTTACCCTTTAAGCAAAAGCATTGCGGCCTTCTGCGTTAAAAGATTATGGTAATATATTTTAAAATTTTAAAATTTAATTGTGGCCCTCATCCGCTTGTGTTGCACCTTGCATATGTTTGTTCTATCTACTTTTGCCTTGAGGATTTGCAGCCTAGCTGTGATACCATATGTATTTTAATTATTTTATTTGCCATTTTAACTGCAATTTTATGTTGTTGACTTTTAAGATTTCTTGTTTGGAGGCCCTCAGCCATGACATAATTGCCCTTTTGAAACTCGTAGTTCTAAACGTTCGGCTATGTGCCGTTTTGGTTCAAAGGTGTTATTAAATTATAATAAATTACAATTTTGAGTGAACCTGACCGATATCTTATTTGGCCCTTTCCACAGTCCTAATCACCCGTTCTGCCCCGCGGGTTTAGCGGGCGTCTCAACTTCGATTCCGAGGAAGTGAAGGATCATCAACTTGTGTAGGTTTTTCTTTTAAACACAATTCCCAAAAGTATTCAAAGCTATGACGTCTTCCATTCAATATAAAAATCAAGCCCTCATATATTTTTTCCACCTCAGCAACATTTAGATGAGGGAATTGAATTCTTTCATTGACATGCTCTACTGGGATTATTTCATGGCAATAAAGACGTAAAAAGAAGTAAGTCTTGAATTGTAAAATTGACTCAAGGTAGCCTGCACATTTTTAACCTGCCTCTGTTTTGTTCTCTGCAGAAAATGTTTCAAAAACCTCTAGAAGTTCTTCAAAGTTTTTCAATATTCTCAGAATACTAGAAGCTCAAATAGTCCATCGAGTCGCGTAAAGGGGTCGTAGACCAGCTTTGTCGTTGGTGCTCTCACAGCGTTTGCTTCTGAAAAGTCCCATCCTTTTGTTGGATTCCCTTATGGTGTTTGTTAAGTTCTTGGCTAAAGCCATAATATCCCCCATAGACGTAAGATGGCGGAGACAGTCTACAACTGTCAAGTCTAAACTGTGAGCAGTGCAGTGCACATAACATGCTTTTGGTTGTATATCCAAAACTAACATTTTTTTGTCCTTTGAACTTACCTCTCATATTCGAGGCACCATCATAGCACTGTCCTCTTAAGTTGTCTATTGGCATATCAAGACGAGCAAAAACGTCTTTTAAAATACCAAACAAAGTTTGTGATACAGTGTTGGGGGTCTCATATAAACCAATACAGTCTTCTTTGATGATTAAGGGATCATCGACAGTAATAATACATTATAACACTAGTTCGTGAATCAAAGAATCACTTCTTTCATCAACCATAATAGAAAAATGTTCAACTTCTTGATTGAAGCCAATACCTATCTCAACACAAACTTTCCTAGTAGATCAATGATCTCGTTTTGAATCTCGTATGACGTCCAGTTATACCCTGAACGCCCTAACCAATCTTTAAACTCAGGTATGTCATTATTTCGAAGTTCGAACAATTGAAAAAAAATTGAGTTTGCATCTTCCTGCACTCCAATTGCTAGTCCTTGTCGGCATAGAAATCGCACGGTAATAAAAATTGTCTCAAGAGCTAAACGGCCTTTCTTCATATCCTTATCTAACTATTCATTCAATTTGGAGGCCACACTTCGGTTAGTGATAGAACTTAGTTTCAGAATACCTTCTTAATGCGTAAATGTATTTTCATGAAGACGGAATTTTTTTTTCTACTTAGAAAACCCTACAGAAGTAAATGCATCTTCTTTTACGAAGAAAATTGTAATAGATATTTAGCATCTGCCTCTTTACAGGTTTTGCAAAATACGTTTTCGGTAGATGCTTCATATTCTAGCCATGTATATTTGATCAACCAAGACTTCTGAAATGATCTTTCCGTACCGGATTGTCCAGGTTTCGGCTGTGTCTCGCCTGAAGATGATGAAGCAATTGACGACACAATAATTGTTGGAGGTTGATTTGCAGTATCATCAACTTCCAAGTGCGCTTTTTTTGTCACAAATTTATCCATTGCAAATTTAATTCACAATACACTAAGAAACTAAAGTAAACGAATAAAATATAGTCATATAAAGTAGTCAACTAGACACTAAAGTTGGAACACTAAACACGTCTGCAGCATGCATTGAACGTAACTATCCACACTAAATGACTGCGACAGCAGGGTGGGCTTTATATAGCCACGGCGTCGTCTCGAAGCGTCAAGGCGACCCCAGGCGGAGGGTTCCAGGCGCTTCTGCTCCAGTCCTTTTGATGTCGCCGATGCCGCAGTGTTGGCTCGCCGGCGCCAGACTTCACCCGAAGGTTCGCGCACCGGGACAAATTCAAGTGTACCCGCAGAACCATAACACTATCATGATTCACACCACTCGTTTTCAGTTAACGTGCTTACTATTGTAATAATTATTTGTCTTAACTCATTACTGAATGTATTTTAAAAGGTAACTATCGTCGAACAAGGAAAGTAAAAAATTCCAACATAATTTTGTGATTTTACAAAGCATAAGATAACTAATAATTATATTAAATTTTGGGGGGCTCCGCCGCCTCCCCCCCCCCCCCCCCAAAACGAATTATTCAGGGAGCTCAGGCCCCCTCAGGTCCCATGGAGTCGGCACCTGTGAACCTCCACCTTGCTACACTCGCTGGACAGTGTGTCTAAGGCGCTCTGGCTGACTGGGTTGCCTCCAAACACTTTCTGTTATTCCCGTATATTTGAAGGGGGTACTGTGTCTGATATTTCGTGTAGAGACCCGTAAAAAGGACTCTATTTTGATAAAAATGAAAGACTACGATTTATTGACAGAACACTTGGAAGGTGCAATAGGTCTACTAAAGAGACTGCTTACACCAAGCTTGACGCCATATTCTGGAGTATTGCTGTGCGGTGTGGGATCCACGTTAGGTGGGACTGACGGGTGACATTGAAAAAATTCGAAGAAGGGCGGCTCGTTTTGTATTATTGCGAAATAGGGGAGATAGTGCTACAGACATGATACGAGAATTGGAGAGGCAATAATTAAAAAAAAAGGCGTTTTCGTCGCTATAGGATTTTCTCATGAAATTTCAATCACCATTTTTCTCCTCCGATTGCCAAAACATTCTGTTGGCACCCACCTACATAGAGAGAAACCATCATCACGATAAAATAAGAGAAATCAGAGCTCCCTCAGAAAAATTGAAGTACTCGTTTTTCCCGTGCGCCTTTCGAGAGTGGAACAGGTGGTTCATTGAACCCTTTTCCGGGTACGTTATTGTGAATAGCAGAGTAATCACGTAGATGTAGAAAGCAGTAATGGTTTTACTCGTTTGTGCCACGAAACGTTATAGACAGATTCTGGAATGTGACGATCATATTCACTCCAGCTGGCTCTCTACACTGACGATTTGGCACTGTACGGCGATGCCAGAGCGCCGTGCAACCGCGTGCCGTATCTGCGTTGTCCGCGTGCGGCTGTGATATGCGAGTGAGAGCGCTAATAAGCTTCGCGAACATTGGCGGAAGTTGCCGAAGATGACCGACGCTAATGACAACCGCGTGAGCGCACGTACACACGGCTGGCACAGCCACGAAAGTCACGCCTACTTCACGCGCCTGCAGTCACTTGCACATAGGCTGTGAATTTACAATGTTTGTAAGCACGATGGGCTTCATTTGGCACCAGACTTTGGCAAAATGCGAATGATGAATAACGAATAAATACATAAATTAGCATTCATTATTCCTCAGTAACAAATATTAATCGAATGATTGTTCTCCTACATGAGTAAAAACGCTTACCTGTCACCTGCAAATAAAAAGTGTTAAGGATAATAGATAAATCTGAAATCCAATTGCATTTAAAGCTCCCATTCTTTGTCGTTTATTAAACGAATGTACATCTCTTTCCTTTCATATTCGTTTTTAGAATGACTTTTACAGAAACGTCTCATCAGAAACTTTATTTGATTGACGGAGATTTACCGTTATGACACTAAAGAAACTACGTTCTACACATGCAATGCACTCCTGAATTCGCCTTTAGTCATGATGGTTCAAATGGCTCTGAGCACTATGAGACTTAACTTCTGAGGTCATCAGTCCCCTAGAACTTAGAACTACTTAAGCCTAACTAACCTAAGGACATCACACACGTCCATGCCCGAAGCAGGATTCGAACCTGCGACCGTAGCGGTCGCGCGGATCCAGACTGTAGCGCCTAGAACCGCTCGGCCACCCCGGCCGGCTAGTCATCGTTCTTAAGAAAATCTTCTTTTTATGTCATAATGTCGTTCGAAATTCTTGACCCTATTTCTATGGCTATTTATGTCTGCAGTTCGTTGTAAGCCTACGTTGGTCATGGAGACAACTTAGGTGAACTACTTGTTTGTAAATCGAGGGTAAGACTTTCCTCTAAAAATTTCACTTGGTACAGAAAGGTGAGAAATGTCTTAGAATCGTCTCTTGAAACTTTCACTTTCACAAAGTTGCAAGTGTGCTGCAATATTACGAAATCTTTTATATACTCGAACTCAGTGTGTCTTCCGAAATTTTTGAAATCAAAGCTCTATGTAACTTCGCAGATGGATGTCGTATCGAAGGACTATTCCTTATACTAACTGCAAACTCACTCAGAGTTAATCCTAAAACACTTTGGATGACTCTGGACGTCGAGCATCATTCCATAAACGTTTTAGGAGGTTTTAGGAGGTTAGAAGTCTGGTGAGGTTAATCGTTAGGAACCACTGAGTTCTTGCTTCGTTCACCCATTTGGTAGCACTACAACCACGAATTTCGTAACTATACTAACCTATCCGGTAGTGTTAGCAATCTAAGAAAAGTTTTTTTTTCGGCTGCTTTCTCGTCGTTGGCTGCTTACGTAGAGTTCTTGCGCCATGTTAGGAGTGCTAGAGGGAGACGTATTTGCAGGTGCAGGGATAGTTGAAGGGGGCAGAGTCGGTGCTGTAGTAGGGCTGTAACGCACTAGGGAGGCAGTCTGCGGCAGCCAATAAAAAATTGACGTGCGCTGTGGCCAGCGTACTGTGCCGCTGCGGCGGACAGCTGGCCCCGCGCTGGCAGTTGTGAGCAGGCTGTCTCGCGGAAAACTTAGCGGCTGCCTTCAACGTCCGTGCACTTGCCGAAGCAGCCAGACCTTCCTTGCACCCTGAAATAAATCTCATGATGACTTTCGGAAGCTTGTAGGACTTGGTTGAATTTAAACTTCTGCGGTACGCACAATGCGTCTTCAAAGTTATAGCCATCTCTTTGTGGCACATTATTTTGTAAAACATACACACATAACTAATGAGGAGGTATTGAATAGGATTGGCGAGAAGAGAAGTTTGTGGCACAACTTGACTAGAAGAAGGGATTGGTTGGCAGGACATGTTCTGAGACATCAAGGGATCACCAATTTAGTATTGGAGGGCAGCGTGGAGGGTAAAAATCGTAGAGGGAGACCAAGAGATGAATACACTGAGCAGATTCAGAAAGATGTAGGTTGCAGTAGGTACTGGGAGATGATGAAGCTTGCACAGTAAGAGTAGCATGGAGAGCTGCATCAAACCAGTCTCAGGACTGAACACCACAACAACAACACACATCAAAAAATGTTTTGTATCACCTCGGCTCCGAGAGTTCCGGAACCCGTACAGAAAATTGGAATAGAGATCAACATAAACATCATTTCCGCACTTTTCACTGCCCTTGAAACACACAAATTGCATGTTGTACCACCATGCAGGGAGACATTCAGAAGTGGTGGTCCAGATTTCTGTACACACCAGTACCTGTAATACCCAGTAGCACGTCCTCTTGCATGGATGCATGCGTGTATTCGTCGCGGCATACTATCTACTAATTCATCAAGGCACTGTTGGTCCAGATTGTCCCAGTCCTCACCGGCGATTCGGCGTAGATCCCTCACAGTGGTTGGTGGGTCACGTCGTCCATAAACAGCCCTTTTCAATCTACCCCAGGCATGTTCCATAGGGTTCATGTCTGGAGAACAAGCTGGCCACTCTACTCGAGCGATATCTTTATACTCAAGGAAGTCATTCACAAGATGAGCATGATGGGAGCGCGAATTGTCGTCCATGAAGACGAATGCCCCGCCAATATGCTGCCGATGTGGTTGAACTATCGGTCGGAGTGTGGCATCATGTATCGTACAGCCGTTGCGGCACCTTCCATGACCACCAGTGGCGTACGTCGGCCCGAGATAATGGCACTCCAAAACATCAGGTAACCTCCACTTTGTTGCACTCGCTGTACATTGTGTCTAAGGCGTTAAGCCTGATCGGGTTGCCTCCAAACACGTCTCAGATGACTAGTTGAAGGCATACGCGACACTTGTCGATGAAGATGCCAATCCTGAGCGGTCCATTCGCATGTTGTTGGGCACAACTGTACTGCGCTGCATGGTGTCGTGGTTGCAAAGATGGACTTCGCCATGGACGTCGGAAATGAAGTTGTGCATCATGCAGACTATTGTACACAGTTTGAGTCATAACACGACGTCCTGTGGCTGCACGAAAAGCTTCATTCAACATGGTGGTGTTGCTGTCAAGGTTCCCCCAAGCCACAATCCGTAGGTAGTGGTCATCTATATAAGTAGTAGCCCTTGGGAAGTCTGAGCGAGGCATGTTATTGACAGTTCTTGTCTCTCTGTATCTCCTCCATGTCCGAACAACATCTCCTTGGTTCACTCCGAGACGCCTGGACACTTCCCTTGTTGAGAGCCCTTTCTGGCACATAGTAACAATGTGGACGTGATCGAACCGCGGTATTGACCGTCTAGGCATGGTTGAACTACAGACAACATGAGCCGGTACCTCCTTCCTGGTGGAATGACTGGAACTGATCGGCTGTCGGACCTCCTCCGTCTAAGAGGCGCTGCTCATGCATGGTTGTTTACATGTTTGAGCGACTTTTGTGACATCTCTGAACAGTCAAAGGGACTGTGTCCGTGATATAATATCCAGTCAACGTGTATCTTCAGGAGTTCTGGGAAATGGGGCGATGCAGAACTTTTATTGATGTGTGTAACATGCATTTAATACGGCAACTGCAAACTCATCTCGAACATCCACTGGGCCTTTAAAAATTCTCCGATCTTCATTCATTTGCCAGAGTGTATTCTACAAACCACCTAGTCTAAGACAGTAGGATTCTAAAGGTTTTTTTTTAAAAAAAAAACACCTTCCTCCGTAATGACGCATTAAATTTCCAGATATACCAAATGCCTCACATCTGCCACTGACGCACGGCCTCGGTGCTCCCTTGTTTGTCACGGAGTTTTTATCCGATGTGTGTAAATTTTTACTAACGAGATTTTCATGCAAAATTGACTGCATAAAATAGATGAGTCACTACATTTTCTAACATCTGTGTAAGTGAACCTATAATCCACGGTGGATAAAGCAAGTAAAACGACGACTGACCACCAGCTGGCTGACTAAACTGGATGCTTAACATTGCAGTTGCAATAGTGAATTGTAGTCCAAACTGTTGAGGCCATCCCCCTATAAATATTTTTATGTATCATTTGTTGCACTGTAAATCAAGTAGGGCTTTGCTCAACTTAAAGGATGGTTTCAGCACTGCAGTGCTTTAGTAGTCATCGTGTGCCCTTGACTTACTGCCGCCAGCAGTGGTGGATGTGGGGAGAGAAATGGCGGAGTTTTGAAATTTGTAAGACTGGATGTCATGAACTGCTATATATATTATGACTTTTAGACACTATTAAGGTAAATAAATTGTTTGTTCTCTATCAAAATCTTTCATTTGCTAACTATGCCTATCAGTAGTTAGTGCCTTCAGTAGTTTGATACTTTTATTTAGCTGGCAGTAGTGGCGCTCGCTGTATTGCACTAGCTTGAGTAACGAAGATTTTTGTGAGGTAAGTGATTTGTGAAAGGTATAGGTTAATATTAGTCAGGACCATTCTTTTGTAGGGATTATTGAAAGTCAGATTCCGTTGCGCTAAAAATATTGTGTGTCAGTTTAAGCACAGTCATTTATAATTTTTCTAAGGTGACGTTTCACTTCTATAGGTGAAAAGAAACAGCTGAAAGAAAAGACAGTCCACTTCACGCGAGCACATTCGTGACATGCATGTGGGGCAAAACACTTTGTCTTGTGAAATCCACCGCCTTCGGACGGCCGAGAGGCTCCGTGAAGTTCGAGCGGGAAGGACCTAGAAAATGCACAGCTTGCAGTGAGTGCAGGGACCTTGGCATGCTGTGTACACTAGATTGTTCAGATTATAATGTAGTTATGGTGTATTGAGGGCTGTCCTCTGCATTGTTCGACCACCGCACTTCCATCTATGTTTTGTGGGTAAAATGACCAGCCATAGTAGTGGATACAGTGGAGCCACCAGCACCTGCCACAGCGTCCGCCTGTTTCGCCATTGCGTGTCGTGTGAGTCGCAGCACACAGCGCTTCGATCGACGGGCAGTGTGTTACATCTGCTGTCACCTGCTCACATGGTACCGTGCTTTATCTCCCGCACGCGGCAACATAGGTCCGCGCTCCGCCAAGAAGAGCCAGACATGTCCCGCACCCCGACGGATCAAGACCTGCTCCCATTCTTCGAAACTGACCCAGCCTGCCGTGACCGCTGCCGCCCCATCTGCCCGCCAAGTTGTCGTGTCGTCTTCGCTGTGAGCCACATTCGCCGCTGCGCTTGCAATAGCCGCTCACGAGGCACAGCTTCGCCTTTATTACCAGTGGCTACCTCGCCTAGTAGGACTGTGCAGAACTCTCTTCCCTGCTCCTCGAGACAGAAAGACAGCTTTCAGTCAATTTGTGAAGATCTTCTTTACAAACTGTAATAGCTGTGATTTCAAAGCTTGTTTCATCACTCCTCAGCAGAGGATAGAACACTATTGTACACTCCATGCTAAGTTGCCAGCACTCGCCGCTTGCCGTGCTTTTTCCAGGCGGTCGATGGAAAGTCCACATGATCGTTGTATTCCACAATTTGATTCTAACTCTATATACGATAACTACACGTCTTAAGTCATGATACTGGCACGTCTCGGCGAGCTTCTGTTAAGAATACCGTTGGGGGTATAACCTGATGATGCTCGTTTGAGAGAAACCCACCGTGACACAAAAAACCTGCATCAATAGAGCAGCGTTAGTTTTTTTATTAATATTAAGTAATTCGTGAAATTATGCACTTTTCGTAGATTATGGAAATGAAGAGGCAGTCAGCATTAAAGAGACGCTCGAGAAATGAGAAACTAGGGGCAAGAGATACGAGGAGCTGAGGAAAGAGATGAGTGCAAATCAGGAAGCAGAAAAACTGTGCAAAAAAGTTGCTATTATCTGAATACGAATTTGTGTCTTTGAGGCGGGTGTAGGGGGGATGGCAGTTGGTGTGGGTAGCATGGGCGACGTTTCTCCGGTTCTCGCAAAACAGCGGACTCATTCAGTGGTTGGAATAAAGCGCAGACATCACTCCACCAGAGGCTAGAACCTTAGTGATGTAGCTGTTGAGTTTGCGTCACAAGCACATTTTGTTTTGAGTATCGAAACTGGTGAACGGTGTTATTTTCAGCATCAATTTATACTTTTGACCCTAGAACACTGAAGGAAGGAAAACGTTGAATTGTTACTAAACCATCACAAATTTTACTACTCCATCTTTCATTCGAAGGTTGTCATACTGTATAGTTTATGCTCTAGTTAGTTAGAGTTATACTCTCTCCAATAGCATGTCACATACAAAATAAGTTCACCCTATAATGACCGTATCAGATTGGCAAGAGCCGCGAACTGGTACCAAATGCATTCGTAATTTTTACGAGGTTTTAGTAATTTAGGATTAAAGACAAGAAATAATATAATGATACTAGAATTAATATTTATGTTGTCTAACGTAGAATATGCCGTAGTAAACAAATTCCGTTCGCACAAATCGGTTTCTGCCGAGTTTTAACGTGCAATGTCAGTCGAATAGTGAAGGCCACATAAGTACTTTTTTTTTATTTAGGGCACAATGCCAAGGTTGAAGAAGAAGCCTGCCGATGAAGGTCGTAGGGAGTGGTTCGAGACTATATTGAAGCGAGCAATTTCAAGTATTTTGGAAAGACAATGTCCGAGAGCGCTGCTGCCAATCGTTTCAAAGTTTCTAGAACTCCACTGAAAAATAGATTAAAATTATAGAGAGTACCAGCAGACATCTATGACAACTCATACCTCATAATGAGATTTTCAAACCAACACCTGAAGAAAATTACGAAGAAATGATCGTAGCACACACGAGAAATTTAAATTCCACCTTAATGCCACTAGCTGTGATTGAGTCTCCAAAATTGGCTTACGATTTGACAGAAAATCTGAAACTGCCTGGCAAATTTAATGGAGAAAAGAGTCTGGCAGGTATATATTTCGGTCAAAACCGAATATGCACTTAGAACTGTCTTACAGAAAGAGTCGGTCCACAAGCCTAATGCGTAGTGTCGGGTTCAGTCGACCACAAATTGAACGGTTTTTTAACCAACAATTTTTTATTAACTTGTACTTTTGATGTACGAGGGGCTTCCATTAAGAAATGCAATACATTTTTTACAAAAAAGGGGTTTATTTATTCAGAATTCTAACACACCTCACTATTCCCCACTCTCTTGACTGCAAGACCACATTTTTCAAAATAATCTCCGTTCAATGCGACGGCCTTGCGCCACTTCATTGGGAGGACCTGCATAATGCCACTCTACTGGTCGACGTAGGGTCAACGTCTTGCTTCTTCAATAAACTCCCCATCAGCCACGTACTGACTCCACGAACAGTGTCCTTCATTGGATCAAGCACATGGAAATCGGAACGTGCGAGATCCGGCCTGTAGGGTGGTTGGGGAAGACAAGTCCAGTGAAGTTTTGTGATCTCCTCTCAGGTGTTTGGAGACTTGTGTGACGCCTTGCGTTCTCATGGAGAAGGAGACATCCGGTTGCTTTTTTTGTGGTGACGACCACGCTGAAGACGTTTCTTCGATTTCCTGAGGGTAGCACAATACGCTTCAGCAGTGACCGTTGTACCATGAGGGAGGACATCAACCCGAATAACACCTTCAGAGTTCCAGAAGACCGTCGCCATGAGTTGACCAGTTGAGGGTGCGACTTTGAACTTTTTCTTCAGAGGATAGTGATGTGGTGTCACTCCATGGATTGCCGTTTCGTTTCCAGTTCGAAGTGATGAACCCCTTGTTTCATCGTCTGTAACAATATTCTACAGAAAATCTTCCCGATCAGCCTCGTAACGCGCAAACAAAGCTGCACAGTTGGTCCTTCGTTGCTGTTTATGGACAACCGTTTGGCGGCGAGGAAAGCAGCGGGCACACTCGTTTGACTATCCTAACAGGCGGACGAGTGTCTCAGCACTATCCCAATTGAACAGCGACGTATTTGACTGCGAACCGTCGATCACCTCGAATGAGAGTGCCCTCACCTTTCCACACTGCAGTCGCAGCTATTGGAAGCTTCCATCTTCTATTAAACCCTTCTTTTAAAATAAAATGTGGCAGAACTTTGCTAGGAGGAGGTGAAAACAACTCAAACCTGACGCAGTCTTTGCACATCTGAACCTGTCGAGATCCCAACAACAAGTGCCCTTTGAAACCTTATCTCCAGACTAGCTCGCACAACCTGTGGTTGCATTAGCCAATCAGGAGCCAGCACCGCCCTCCAGCTTACTCATCCTTTTAGTGTTGTTTTATATCAACTGTGCGTAGGATAAAAAAAATCGCCTCAGATGACATTCCGGAAGACAGCGTCTCTTTGGATATTTTTAATGTAGCCAAATATCATTTTTATAGCAAAGATAGCATTCACAGCTCAAGTGTCGACCTATGATTTGTCTCATTGTAATCCGCCGGTTAATGCCTATTTTTGGCGGCAAGGAAGAAGCGCCGCAGTCAACTGTTGCTGCCGTCTCTACGGGAGTTCGGAGCACTGTCGGAAGCGACGTTTTGTCCCATTGTATCCTCTTTGAGATTATCTTCCACATGGCCACAGAAGCTGCTGTGACGAGTTTTCCTCCCACGACACGAACTGGCCGTTTCCCTCCAGACTAGAAGAGCTTGTTAGTTTGCACCACCCATATAACTGTTCATGAAAGCATGAGAGCACTCGAGCTGAAAAGTTCAGTCGAATTGGTCAAATTAAATTACGAGATGGTGTCCAGAAGCTGTACAAATACATCTGCGCAACTGATTACTAGTAGATTGAAATGTGTCTCGCTACACATACCTAATGAGTCTGTCTATCACGTGATTGCCAGGTGACGTGGTTAGTTGTTGACGAGCATATTTCCATTCTCCTGTTTCCTCAACTGTGTGATGGGTGTCTCTAAATACCAGCGTTGTTATTTACACTTGAGGAAACCTTACCAAATTTTGAAGTAAGCTTTTGAAGACAAGCTTTAGGTCACACACAGACTTACGGCTGGTACTCTACCTGATCAAAAGCATGCGGACACACCTACATAATGCGAAAGTGACCACTAGACTCACCACAGAGACAACACAGGCGCCCACGACAGCTCCACAAACAACTGACTCACAAGCCAGACAAAACCCGACGCCATCACAAGCACCAGCGGACGCCAAAAACCCGAGTGGGATTAGCCGAGCGGTCTAAGGCGCTGCAGGCATGGACTGTGGCTGGTCCCGACAAAGGTTCGAGTCCTCCCTCGGGCAAGTGTGTGTGTGTGTGTGTGTGTGTGTGTGTGTGTGTGTGTGTGTGTGTTTGTCCTTAGGATAATTTAGGTTAAGTGGTGTGTAAGCTTACGGACTGATGACCTTAGCAGTTAAGTCCCATAAGATTTCACACACGTTTGAACATTTCTGGACGCCAAAACCACCGATGACTCACAGGCCGACATTTCCAACATCAACACAACGTTCCGAAGAATAATGGAGACATTATTCCCCGGACTAAAAGCCACCGAAATATGAAGATATGGTCTTTAGTCTTCAGCTAGTTCATGTCTGGATCGCTCAACTGGACAAACACACATAATGTTCTCACACCACTGTTTACACCAATTCATGGATAACCCACCAAACCAACCTCTTAACGCAAAGGTCAACACTACTTCACAGATCCTATTTTGGAATTCCAACGGGATCTTATCAAAAAGAACCTAACTGGTTGCGCTTATGGAGCGAAAGGGCACCGAAAGACTCTTTTGAGCGACACACTACTTACGCCTCAAGTCAAATGAACATCCGAGGTTACGGCGTCTATTATATCGACCGAGCGGACGGCAGGAAGGGGTGCAACACAGCCATCATGCACACAAACATCGAGCTCCCTGCACTTGAGAGATTAGAGGCTGCGGACGTCAGGGTCAAGTTCAACGAATATAATACTGCACTGGTACCGCTTTACAACCCACCTAAGAACATAGTAACACGCGATAGAGACACAGCTCTCAACAAAGCACTGTGGGTAATCGCCGCTGGAGATTTAAACGTAAAACACCCCGACTGGAATTCACGAATACGTACCTCCAACGGCAAGAAACTATACGAAAATGCACCAGGCGTAGACTGCATTATACTAGGGCCGGACGGTGTCACGTACGTGCCCTCAGAGGCCCGACTCAGTCACGACGTGTTAGACATAGCCCTCATCAAGGGCATCACAGCGACACCCACTTAAGGTTGAAAAGATCTGGACTCAAACCACATGCCTGCAACGCATCACGCGGAAGAAACACTGCAGGACACGGAAACAGGCAAGACACTGAACTACAAGCGCGCGAAATGGACTATGTTCAAGGAAGCGCTTGATAGTCGTACTCCGGACACTCATGAAATTAGCAGTACACAATAAATTGATGAGGCGGTGGAGGTTCTCACTACTGCTGTCCAAGAAGGAATGTCTGACGCCATTCCACATACGACACAACAACCCTCGACAGCTCTGCCCCAGGAAATCCTGAGCCTTATCTCGGGAACCGCCTCAGGAGATACTGGCAGCATACCAGGCGTCCATTCTATAAACTGCACGTCAACAGACTCCAGGACTAATAAGGGAGAAAATACAAACATTTAGAAACGAACATTGGGGACAGGAAGTTGCAGGGCTAGATGGCACATTTGCTGGCGTGTGAAAGTTATCCAGACATTTCACCAGGAAGAAACACTACATTCCTATTCTACAAGGCCCAGACGGACCCGCATACTCTGCGAAGAAGAAGACAAAACTTATGGCCACAAAAGTTGCAGCGTCTTTCATGCAGAATCTGGATCTTTCAGGCGCAGTGTTCACACTTGAAACGGGCCAGGAGCTCCCAGCTCACGCACAACGAGATTAGGCGTAATAGCACAAACGAAATCACATGGGCTATGAAGCATTCCAATGCTAGGAAAGCCCCCTGGTCCCGATGGCATTCGAAACTGTGTCCTCCAGGAGTTCACGGATGGAGCCGTTTAATATTTTACACACATAATGGACGCCATATAGCAACACGAGCACTTCCCTGACTTTTGGAAGGCGGCCAAGATCCGGATGTACAAGAAGCTGGGGAAAGATCACACCGTCCCACAAAATTACCTAGGGCTAGCAGGACAGAGCGGATTAGGTTGTGGAAAGGGGCCAAAATGAGTTCCTGTCAGTTGTACTCAACATACAAACTTTATTTATCAACACATAATATTACAACAAGAATGCAAAATTCTCAAAACATTAATCAACCTCCTTTGATTAAGTTTAGATAGGCTGAAGGCCACATTCAAAATCCAGACACAAGGCTTAAGCAAAATTGAAATCCAAGGTTCTTCTGGAGGTTTCACCCAAGAACATTTTCAAAATCTTCAATGTAAACAGGCTGAAGGCAATAGCAATTTAATTTTAGTGGAACTTGGCTGGAGGTCGCATATTAAGCAGTACGAGGAGTTTCAATCAAAAGGCAGAAGGCCTTATCTTAAAACATTTGATGGAAATTGGACTGAAAGCCCCATTCAAAAGCATAACAATCTTATGCCTTAAGGAAAAGAGAAGAAGATTAATTTAAGAGATATTGAAACTCGGCTGAAGGCCGCTCACCAACAAATAATTTAACTGCTTAAGCACTAGAAGAAGAGTTTCAATTTTAAAGGGCAGAAGGCTGTATCTTAAAACATTTCATATAAAATAAAGAATAACAATTTCATGCCTTAAGGGCAAGACAAGGACATTAATTTAAGAGATATTAATACTCGGCTGAAGGCAACATATCAACAAAATATGTTTAACGGCTTAAGGCCTAGAAAGAGTTTCTATCTAAAAGGCAGAAGGCCTTATCTTAAAACCTCTCCAATAAAATTCGGCTGAAGGCCCCATATAAAAATATAACGATCTCATGCCTTAAGGGCAAGACAAGAACATTAATTTAAGAAATATTGATATTCAACTGAAAGCCACACATCAAGCAAATAACTAAAATCCAAGCAGGGAAATTACTACATAACACACAAGGAACGGACCTCAGAAGTTTCCAAGGGTTGGCCTGGGAATGAAACATTAACACCCATTTAGGTGAGTCAGGCAGCCTGTCCAAAGACTTTTTGATCTGTTGGCAACGCAACGAACAGACAGCCGACCGACCAATCAACCAAATCAGTTCCGCTCCACGCAACCAGCAAAACGACCACAAGATTTCAATACACGATACACAGAATATTGGCGCCCACAACGACCAACAACACCTTAGCTGTCAAACTACATGCCGTGCTTGACAGCAACAACATGACGAGGAAAATACACTGCCTAAAATTACGTCAACGACCAGGGCAGGTGACCGGAACGTCAACGGCCACAAGGCAGAAGATATCGCTGGTGAACTTCCAAAACGGGATTAAATTAAGTTAAATTCGTAGGAAGATGGCTGGAATCTTAGCCGACTTACACACACATTGTTGCTCGCGGGAATGTCGCAAAAGCAACAACCAAGATCGAACGAAGAAATGTAAACAGTTGAGGTTCGATAATAATTTAAGTGAGGACTCAACTTTCATGTCCAAGATCGGTGGACGACGAACTTCGTAGCACTCGCAAGCAGCACCTCACACTCCAACCACGCGTGCACACAGCCAGTGGCTCCAGTCAGATTCCGCATGACGGGAGCCTGTTTGCTGCTCCACGCCAACCAACCGACTGGACTGCTGGTCCGTCCGCGACTGCTGCTCCGTCGCGACTGCACTGTGGGTGCGTCTCCCCCTCACTTATTATCCGATACACACAACTCGGAAATACTATCGGTCACTCCAGAGATAGTAGCACAGTGTGCTTATCGATAAGCGCTGCTGCTGCCACTCATGGGCAAGTAAGGCAAAAGAAGTCAGTGACGCCGGTAAATGGAATAAGAAAATGAGGTGGCACTACAATAATAGAAGATGACAAACAATAAATGGGATGAACATGAGCCTTGCACGGCTCATAACTGTCTTCTGTGCTCTCTGAGAAAGAGTGATGAGAAGTTGATACTGAAACACATCAATAGGTACTGCATCGCCAACGACACCCTAAGGCCGGAGCAATTCGGCTTTAGGAATCACCACTCAGCAGCACAATTCTTCCATGCAGATCAACATATAACACACGGCTACAACACGAACAAAGCCAAGGGGATTGTCTTCCTGGACATCGGAAAAGCTTTCCACCGCCTCTGGCACAATGGCCTCATAAACAAACTAAACGATGTTTGTTTCCACAACGGGCTCGTGTGTCTCATACACTCATATCTCACCAACAGTTGTTTCAATAGTGACGAGCAGGACAAACAATCGATACAACACCGTTTTCAAGCTGGAGTACCCCAGGGAAGCATACTGGGGGCCATCTACGTTAATGATCTCCCAGCAACATAAAACACAACGTTAGCCATCTACGCAGATGACACACTCATCCATGCGCGATAGTGGAAACTGTCAAACATAAACTAGCGATTACAGACAGCACTCAGAACTGCTGATCCTTGATCCGTACAACAGCTTATTAAAGCGTCTACAAATGATAATCAGTTCTGTCCACACGCAGACCGAAACTACTGCGCAAATAACATACTGTAGACAGGTAACACGGCCAATACTTTTCCGAAAGAAAGTAAGATATCTCGGTATCTGGCTGGACTGCAAACTTACGTGGAGTGAACACATCTACTTCTACATCTACGTGATTACTCTTCTGTTCACAATAAAATGTCTGGCAGAGGGTTCAATGAACCTCCTTCAAGCTGTCTCTCTACCGTTCCACTCTCGAACGATTCGCGGGAAAAACGAACGCTTAAATTTTCCTGTGCGTGCCCTGATTTCTCTTATTTTATCGTGATGATCATTTCTCCCCATGTAGGTGGGTGACAACAGAATGTTTTCGCAATCGGAGAAGAAAACTGGTGATTGGAATTTCATGAGAAGTTCCCATCGCAAAGAAAAACGCCAATTCACATATCACGTCTGTGGCACTGTCTCCTCTATTTCGCGATAATACAAAACTAGCTGCCCTTCTTTGAATTTTTTCGAAATCATCTGCTAGTCCCACCGGATGCGCATCGCACATTACACATCAGTACTCGAGAGTATGGCGGGCAAGCGTGGTGTAAGCAGTCACTTTAGTAGACCTGTCGCACCTTCTAAGTGTTCTGCCAATGAATCGCAGTCTTTGGTTTGCTCTACCCACAACATTATGTATGTGATCGTTCCAATATAGGCTATTTTTAATTGTAATCCCTAAGTATTTAGTTGAATTTACAGACTTCACATTTGTGTGACTTATAGCATAATCGATATTTAGCGGATTTTTTTTGTACTCACGTGAATTACTTCATATTTTTCTTTATTCAGGGTCAATTGCCACTTTTCGCCCCATACATATGTCTTATCTAAATCATTTTGCAATTCGTTTTGGTTATCTGATGACTTTACAAAACAGTGAAAGACAGCATCATCTGCAAACAATCTAAGACGGTTACGCAGATTGTCTCCTACGTCGTTAATAACGCCGGAAATTATTTATGTTTTACTCGATCACTTTCCGTTGAAACTTCCCCTTTCTATGTAAAAAAATGACAGTGGTGGAAAAACTCTCACGTTATTTGATTTTCAAACAGCTGAGCAAAACTCAACGTACTCTGACAGTTTTCTCTTTACTTGTTCTGATCATCACTAAACTGACACACAATATTTTAGCGCAACGCAATCTGACTTTCAATAACCCCTACAAAAGTATGGTCCTGACTAACAATAACCTGTACCTTTCATGAATCACTTACCTCACAAAAATCTTCGTTACACGAACTACTGCAATACAGCAAGCGCCAATACTGCCACCTAAATACAAGATTCAAACTACTGAAGACACTAACTACTGATAGGCATAGTTATCAAATGAATAGTTAGCAAATAAAAGATTTTGATAGAGAACAAACAATGTATTTACCTTAATAGTATAGTCATAACATGTATATCAGTTCATGACATCCAGTCTTACAAATTTCGTTTTTCTGACGGACACACGTCCAGATCGTCCGCTCTTAGTAACCTCTCAAAACTCTAACATCTCTCTCCCCACATCCACCACTTCTGGCGGGTCACCTCTTACTGCCCAACGCTACGCGCTGTTCGCATCCAACTGCCCAACACTACACAAGCGAATATTACAATAATGAGTCCAACCAGCCACAGACTGCACACAGCGCAGTCAACAGTTTTCATACAGAGCACTAAGTGGCGTTACCAACATAAAAACCTAAACAGCCTACTTACATAGCCCCAATTTTACAAATTTTTTGGGCAGTGGCCAATACTTATTATATAAATTTTTTTCACATTAACAGTAACAAATATGTCAAATTCACCCACTTATTGATACAATGTTGGTCAAAAGCAAAAGTTCTTCTCACAGTCCATAAAGACAGTCATGATCATTCATCATAGTAGTAATTGCAGTATTATGCACAAAGTCTGACCAGTAAAAGAAAATGCACACGTAAGTAGTGCATTTCCATGCAGTTTTGAAGAAGAAGTGTTGTCCTTCCAACGGAAATACAGTGCTGACTCTTGACATGCAGACAGGAAATGGGCCACAACAGAGCAAACCCACTGCAGAGTCAGTCGAAGTTGAAGAATATTGGGAGGTAGGTCATCACAGAGCACACCCACAATATTTCTCGTGGATATAATGGTATTGGTGGGCCACGAAAGGTGCAGACCCAATGTAATCCTTGTACAGATAATGGTATTTGTGGGTCACGAAAGGTGCAGACCCACTGTAGTTCTTGTAGAGATGGCCAGCAGCCATCTGTTGCGACTGTGCAGGTGCACAATCACCGTCGAAGAGTCTTGAGGATAATATAGCAAGTCCATGAACCACTACTTGTGCACTCACAAACTTTTTGGAATGTCCTTAGAACCAGCAATGCTGTTAACCTCTCCCTTGCTCAATTATCAACACATGTCCAAACACTAAGACAGTCATTTATCATCTCAGATTTTACACATACATTATGACCAGCAGAAATATGTGCAGTAAAATGAATCCCTACTATTCACTTAATTTGAAGAATTCGTGTCTAAACAGTTACAAATCTACAGCATAAGAATACAATTATAAGTGTACATAAAACATCATTAAAGAACATAATAATACATAACATTTGTAGTAATACAGGCTTTACAAAAGAACACAAATAAGCATATACATGAGTATTATAGGAATTGTGACATAAGTAAATACGTGGGAAATGAGAATATTCAAACGTTAATTTGAGATATGATCATCAAAGGACAATATAACAGTATAAATAATGAAACTTACTGGCAGATTGAAACTGTGTGCCGGACCGAGACTCGAACTCGGGACCTCTGCCTTTCACGGGCAAGTGCTCTACCAACTGAGCTCCCCAAGCGCGACCCAAGCCCTGTCCTCACAGCTTTACTTCCGCGAGTACCTCGTCCCCCACCTTCCAAACTTTACAGAAGCTTTCCTGCGAACCAAGCAGAACTAGCACTCATGAAAGAAAGGATATTGCGGAGACATGGCTTAGCCACAGCTTGGGGGATGTTTCCAGAAAGATTTTCACTCTGCAGCGGAGTGTGCGCTGATATGAAACTTTCTGGCAGATTAAAACTGTGTGCCAGACCAAGATTCGAACTCGGGACCTTTGCCTTTTGCTGGCAAGTGCTCGGTTCTTTCAAAATAATTATTCTTCATTGTACACTACTTCTTTGGCCAAATCTTTCTCTTCAAGCTTCTCAATGTACTTCTTCCAATTCATCATCACTCATTCTCTAATAAAGCCTACCCCCTCTTAAGCTAACTTAAATCTACTAAGATCAGATATGTATTCTAGAGAATGAGGCAACGCAGAATCATGAACATTAACACAAACAAGAATGAGAAAGAAACGCAAAGTGGCAAAGCAAGTAGCAATAAATATAAATTATTAAAGCAAATGCAACAGTACAACTAATATTAGCCAATGTGCAGCAACAAGAAAAATAAATCAGAAACTGGCTTAGCAGAGTAATGCAAAGTGAAATATGGTGGGACAATGCCTGACAAACAGCAGCAGCAAAAGCAATAAACTATACCTAAAGATGACAAAGCTCAAGCAGAAAAAATATTACATTAATGATAGGAAATGTCTAATACCTATGTCACATCTTAAGACTAGAGTGATGCATCACAATGACTTAGTCTGCCAAACAAGTTACTAAGTGGTTAAATAATTACGTATGCAATTCCTGTGAAGGAAAATGTCTATTTATGCTCCCTTTTTTGAAGAAAGTAGATCACAAAATTATTATTTAATGGATCTGTAGACAGAAAGTATTTACATTAGTGCATCTATTAAAACTTATTCTAACCAATGCTGCAGCGCAACTAGAAACTAGATATTAAACAAAATAGGCAAATATATATAAAAGCAAAGTATGAAACTTCATTCGCTAGCCATATGGCAGTAAAATAATCTCTCAACTAGAAAGACAGTAGCCATAACCAGGTTTATAGATGTAAAATACTTCTGATGGTTTCATTAGGTATTTTAGTAAATTTCAGAAATTACGAGCTCCAAAGTCTAATCATATGTTTTCATGTATGAGTGTGTCGTATTTGTGATGCTTTCTACAAAGAAATGCCAATAGCAAGGTTAATGGCATCTTTTTTCTACACCTGTGCACACACAATTTTTTTTTCAGGCCACTGTCGTACAGGTGGGTGCCCACAGCACATTACGTCAAGGTAACTTACCTTCTTTGTTGAAACATTTGCAACAGCGGTTTCTGCTACAGTGACAGTCTCATATAAAAAATTTCACAGGTTGAAAATTTACGTTAGAAGTGTGTAGAAACAAAATATCATATATAACAGTGTCCAAAAATTTACGCCGGCATTGTGATACTCACATTCACGCATGTACACACATTTCATAAGTCTTAAAGTACGATTTTTGATTTCCAACATCCTTTTCACAAACCAGAGTCCCTAACCCTTACTCATTATTCATACACATATAAACACATAGTCACATTACTCACATAGCATCATCTTATTTATCATAAACATACCTCAACAGCATAATACACATCGCCGTCTTCATAATATCATCATAACAGATCAATCACATCTCAAAATTGTCGAAGCTTCTTTCAATAATTTCAAAACCTAAAAAAAAATTCTATTCTCGTTTCAGTAGTGTCATCTAGGTCAAACATATGTCAAAGATTCCATATAAAATGCATCCATATAAAATGCATCATTCAAAGCTCTCATAGTATCACAATGGTTCCGAAAAAATATGAACAGTTCACAAAGTAGAGACAAAATACAACTTCATAAGTGTGAAGTTATCCAACTGTGTAACTGCATAAACGTGTGTCACTGACATAGTAAAAAAAAAAAAAAAAAAAAACAAAAAAAAGCTTGTCTCTCTCTTAAATAATCAGATAGCTGTGTAATTCTGTGTTAGAGAAACATGGTACTGATGGGTAAAGTTGTGTAAGAAAATAGCGTATTAGTTAGGGCTCCAAGCACTTGTCACTCCTTAGTACACAGAGTAGGCGTGTACCCCCTGAGGATTAGTGTAATTAAACCCTCAAGTGTTACAGATTACATCAATGGAATATATCTTTGTAATTCAAGAATCTTTCAAAAAATGTTCCAAGTACAAAAATTAATCACTCAAATGCGTTTCCTGTGGTGCCTAACTGTGCATCTTGCTGTAAGATAATTTCTGTCATCACTTAACGGTAAAAATGTCCCAAGTCTCGTAGTTATTGTCGTCCATAAGCAAAGTTCTGCAAGGGTCAATGTACTTACCTCGTTATAAACAAAAGTGAAATGTTATGCGCCTAGATGTTGTAGTTATTACACTCATTGCTGTGATCAAGAAAGTACTGTACTGCAACGTATTGTTGTACTACGGAAAAGGCTGTCTCATTATAGCTATGCCACAAAACTTACTACTAAAACATGTTTCACTTTCCAGAAGAATACAGAAAAACTGTGCAGATATAAAACAGATACAGTGCAAATGCAATATTATAAATTGAGTCACTCATGAATAGCATCGTGATATAGTCATGTAGCTGTAAATAAACCAAATACTAAGTCATCTGTAATCTCTCAGAAAGTACTTTAAATAAAGAATGTCTTTTCAAGTAAACCAAAATGTTGCATTAAAGTCTCATTAGCAGTATATGTTCTAAGTATGTAAGCCTTATAGTCGTTATGAAATCGTGCAACTAACAAGCATTAATGTATACACAATAATACTGTGTCGTCTGTTCACTATAACAATGCATTCGTAATTACTGTCTAAATAAGTTCCCTAGGTTCTTGCCTGGATAGTTACTTCAAAACATTGTTGCATGTTAACAGTTTCTAAGTGTGACGAAGCATACTAGTAACGTCAAGCGAAAAATTTTATGACAAAGACTAAGTTAAAAAGCAGATTATCTCTCAATAAACGGCTTTACATGTGAAATGTTGTGTAATCCTTTACTCTTCCTAGTATGCATAGTTTCAACTTGAACGCAATTATCATGCAGTATATATCAGTGAAGAATACTGGAATTTTTCTCAAGATTACCTTATGTTATTTTTCTCAAGCCCAGCTGGTGCATAAGGCCGCCTGCGGTGCAAGTCATTGTCTGTTACCTCTTTGTTGTCGTGTATCGTTACTGGGATTTGGATATCTAACTTCTACAAATTCACCTTGTCTAGATGCCCTGGCGCTGTATGAGTCACACCAATTTTGGTTAAATTCTGGTCTGTTGTTAAGATTATATCGTCTGTCGTCATGTCGGTAATTTCTGTACTTTATTGTTGTCGGTCACGTGGTGGAGAATTTCGCCCTGAATCGTAACTGCGCCGTGGGCTGTCGCGTCTGAAGTTATTCTGTCTCCCTTGATAATAATAGTTCTGGTTCCCATATAGTCTGTTTCTATGATTGTCTCTGTCATAGTCACTACCGTGGAGAGATGATTTTTCCCCGTAATTATTATTACTCTGGCAACAGTTGTCATACGGGTGGTGTCTGTTTTGGTCACGATTTGCTTTGTAAGAATAGCCTTGTCGTGTCAACTTATTATTTCTGTCGTCACGGAATCGTGACGGATGTGACCCGTAATTGTTGTTTTCCTAGTTTCGCGTCCTGAGATTGTCAGTGTCGATTTCCAATTCTTGTAACAGTCCCTGAAAAGCTTCAATATCGTCTTTCCAATGTCCTGCCAAAATAATATGTCTTATATGTTCCAGCAATTTGATTAAGCAAATGCGGATGAGTTCTAAGGGGCTGTATGGGTTCGACAGGTACTCATACTTGTGCAACATGTCTTCAAAATATTTGACAAGACTGGAGAATTCAGATTGTTCAAAATGTTTATCATTATGATGCTATGTTTTACTCGATCTTGAGTAGTTTAAGACCAATATACTGAGAGGCAGGCATGATAAAATTCTCTTTCACTGTGACAACCGTGAATAACCTATCGCATTCTTACAGCTGGTTCATTCTCTAAGTAGCCACACATAAATTATAATCTGTGCTCTAATGACCAGTTGGGAGGAAAACAATGAGAGAATTGATTAAGCCACGCTTGTGGATGAATGTCATTGCCGGAATTATTAAATGTTTTGAATTTACATGTAGTAATGAACAGCTTATAGTCAAAATCATCATGACGGCGAGTCGCATATTGGTCAGTGTTACGTTGTGTCGGCGATTCCATCTCAAAATGTGGTGAACCTTGCCAATTTCTTTCATAATTTCCAAAATACCCTGTGTTGTTACTTTGTGACTTTTCCTTATTTCTGAATCCCCCTTCCCGTGTCGGAGCGCGAGTCTCCTCTGAAATCCGTAATTCTTGCATTACGTGTGTCAACTGATCTTGTACTTCCCGCATTTCTCTTTTGTACAGTGTATTAATTTGATTCTGAGTTTGTTTAAATTTCTTAATTTGTTCATACTCTTCTGTGCCAAGCAAGGCTACCGGTCTTGTGTCATTCACATCTTCATCTACCTTTGTAGATAAGTTAGCGAACTGATCCGAAAGTTCGGCTACTTTCTCCGATAATGAACTGATTTCCACCATGAGTTTTTCTGAACCAAATTTTAGAGTATCCTTTAAGTTTTCCTGCGGTTTTGCAAGTTGCGTAACCGAATCGGTAGATGCAACTGAGTCAGTTTTAGCCCTCAAGGTGTCGTGATTTTCATGAACAATAGTTTGCAGTTCTTTTAAAACTGCTTCGTGATTCTGTAAGGCATTTTCATGACGCCAAAAAAAGGTTGAAAATGCTCACAAATTTGTGTTTTTGCGTCATTACAAACTTTTTGACATTTCTATTCGATTTTAAGTAACTCAGCAGTTAAACCTTCACGTGTTTGTTCAAGCGTGGTGTCTAATTTTTGAACACTTTGTTTCATTGTGTCTAACTTTTGAAGATTTTGTTCCACTGTGTCTGACTACTGAAGCCTTTGTTCCGTTTGTTTTTAATTTTGGTCCATTTGTTGCATTAATTGTTGTAATACTGTATTAGTGTGTGGAACCTGTTACTCTGTGCTTTTCGGCAGTGCATTTACACCGGCAGCATTCGCATTTTGAAAAGCAGAAAATGTATCTTGACTTGATTGAGAAAATGGTAATGATGCAGGACCTGAATCTACAGTATTTGCAAGATTTTGTCTTGTAATTTCAGATTCCTGAGAAGAGCTATTGCCGATCGATTGATCGACAATACTACCCTGTTCACTAGCTGCTTCACTGTCTACACCATTATTTATCGCCTGGTCCATTTCCCTATGCACGATTACCAAATAATTGCTTTGAATGTCTGTTAATTCATTACACGTATGTGCTGATAAGCTACTCTCGTCGTCACTATCATTTCTCAATTTACTTTGGAGCTAAGTGTTACGTTTTTCACACGCCATAATTATCGCGAATTTCACAAGATAACACAGAAAAGCACAATTTGAAGAGCAAAAATAAGAAAACTCATTAACATAGCATTGAAAATAATATCTAATTAATTGAAAGCACGGCTGCGAAATATTTGGTGCAAATCTACATGCATGCCACAACTGTTTTACGGTACATAAATGAAAAACTACAACTACAAAGGAAATTCTCTCTACAATTATGCCTAGCAATAAACAATAACTACACTAATTACTCAGACTACGAGAAAAAAATCAGAAGGTTCCAGTGAGGTATCCTGGCTAAGGGTCAACATATGTTATGTATGTAGAAAATGCGTTATTTGATTTTCAAACAGCTGAGCAAAACTCAACGTACTCAGACAGTTTTCTGCTTAGTTATTCTGATCATCACTAAACTGACACACAATATTTTAGTACAACGCAATCTGACTTTCAATAATCCCTACGAAAGAATGTACCTGACTAGTAATAACCTATAAGTCTCATGAATCACTTACCTCACAAAAATCTTCGTTACACGAACTACAGCAATACAGCGAGCGCCAATACTGCAGATAAATAAAAGATTCTAACTACTGAAGGCACTAACTACTGATCTCTCTCCCCACATCCACCACTGCTGGCGGCTCACCTTCAACTGCCCAACGCTACGCGCTGTTCACATCAAACTGCCCAACACTACACAAGCGAATATACCAATAATGAGTCCAACCAGCCACAGACTGCACACAGCACAGTTAGCAACTTTCATACAGAGCACTACGTGGCGTTACCAACATAAAAACCTAAACAGCCCGTTTACACCGTCTATTACTACCAACTGTGACCTTTCTGACAGGAAATCACGAATCCAATCGCACAACTCAGGCGATATTCCATAGGCGAGCAGTTTCGTTAGAAGACCCTTGTGAGGAACGGTGTCGAAAGCCTGAAAATCTATAAATATGGAATCAATTTGACATTCCCTATCGACAGCATTCATTACTTCATGAGTATGACAAGCTAGTTGTGTTTCACAAGAACGATATTTTCTGAATCTTTAAGCTGCTTTTCTACACCGAGGATATTTACCTCTATGTTTCTCATTTTAGCAGTTGTTCTTGACTGGAATTCAGGAATATATAATTCGCCTTCTTTGTTGAAGGAGTTTTGGAAAACTGCGTTTAATAACCCTAGTTTAGTGACACTGTCATCAGTGACATCACCGTTGTTATCGAGCAGTGAAGGTATTGATTGGGTTTCATATGGCTTTGAGCACTAAGGGACTCAACATCTGAGGTCATCAGTCCCCTAGAACTTAGAACTACTTAAACCTAACTAACCTAAGGACAACACACACATCCATGCCCGAGGCAGGATTCGAACCTGCGACCATAGCGTTCGCGCGGTTCCAGACTGAAGCGCCTAGAACCGCTCGGCCACATCGGCCGGCTATTGATTGAGTCTTGCCACTGGTGTAGTTCACGGATGACCAGAATCTCTTTGGGTTTTGTGTCAGGTACAGAGACAGAGTTTCATTGTGGTAATTATTAAAAGCACCCCGCATTTAAGCAGGTGCTATATTTCGAACTTCTGAAAAACTTTGCCAATCTTGGGGATTTTGCGTTCTTTTAAATTTGGCATGCTTTTTTTCATTGGTTCTTCTTCAACACCGATCTGACTCGGTTTGTGTACTGTGGGGGATCAGTACCATCACTTATTAATTTATGTGGTATATATCTCTCAAATGCCGTCGATACTATCTCTTTGAAATCATTCCACATACTTTCTACACTTACATGATCAGATCGGAAGCAGTGAAGAGTGTCTCTTAAAAAGGCATTAAGAGCATTTTATCAGCTTTTTAATTAACATACTTTTCGTTTCTTTTTGATGGTTGTATGTGGTATGATAGTCAGCCTAGCAGCTACTGCCTTGTGGTCGCTAATCCCTGTATTCGCCACGATACTCCCTATTTGTCCAGGATTATTTGTTGCCAAGATGTCAAGTATGCTTTCGCAACCATTTTCGCTTAGAATGGACTCGGGAACTGATTCTTCAAAATAATTTTCTGGGAAAGCATTCAGTATAATTTCGGATGACGTTTATGCCTGCCGCCGGCTTTAAACGTATAATTTTTCCAGCATATCGAGGGTAGATTGAAATCACCACCATCTATAATTGTATGAATAGGGTACCTATTTGAAATGATACTCATGTTTTCTTTGAACTGTTCCGCAACTATATCTTCTGAGTCGGGGGTCGGTAAAACGATCCCATTAATACACTCCTGGAAATGTAAAAAAGAACACATTGACACCGGTCTGTCAGACCCACCATACTTGCTCCGGACACTGCGAGAGGGCTGTCCCAAGCAATGATCACACGCACGGCACAGCGGACACACCAGGAACCGCGGTGTTGGCCGTCGAATGGCGCTAGCTGCGCAGCATTTGTGCACCGCCGCCGTCAGTGTCAGCCAGTTTGCCGTGGCATACGGAGCTCCATCGCAGTCTTTAACACTGGTAGCATGCCGCGACAGCGTGGACGTGAACCGTAAGTGCAGTTGACGGACTTTGAGCGAGGGCGTATAGTGGGCATGCGGGAGGCCGGGTGGACGTACCGCCGAATTGCTCAACACGTGGGGCGTGAGGTCTCCACAGTACATCGATGTTGCCGCCAGTGGTCGGCGGAAGGTGCACGTGCCCGTCGACCTGGGACCGGACCGCAGCGACGCACGGATGCACGCCAAGACCGTAGGATCCTACACAGTGCCGTAGGGGACCGCACCGCCACTTTCCAGCAAATTAGGGACACTGTTGCTCCTGGGGTATCGGCGAGGACCATTCGCAACCGTCTCCATGAAGCTGGGTTACGGTCCCGCACACCGTTAGGCCGTCTTCCGCTCACGCCCCAACATCGCGCAGCCCGCCTCCAGTGGTGTCGCGACAGGCGTGAATGGAGGGACGAATGGAGACGTGTCGTCTTCAGCGATGAGAGTCGCTTCTGCCTTGGTGCCAATGATGGTCGTATGCGTGTTTGGCGCCGTGCAGGTGAGCGCCACAATCAGGACTGCATACGACCGAGGCACACAGGGCCAACACCCGGCATCATGGTGTGGGGAGCGATCTCCTACACTGGCCGTACACCATTGGTGATCGTCGAGGGGACACTGAATAGTGCACGGTACATCCAAACCGTCATCGAACCCATCGTTCTACCATTCCTAGACCGGCAAGGGAACTTGCTGTTCCAACAGGACAATACACGTCCGCATGTATCCCGTGCCACCCAACGTGCTCTAGAAGGTGTAAGTCAACTACCCTGGCCAGCAAGATCTCCGGATCTGTCCCCCATTGAGCATGTCTGGGACTGGATGAAGCGTCGTCTCACGCGGTCTGCACGTCCAGCACGAACGCTGGTCCAACTGAGGCGCCAGGTGGAAATGGCATGGCAAGCCGTTCCACAGGACTACATCCAGCATCTCTACGATCGTCTCCATGGGAGAATAGCAGCCTGCATTGCTGCGAAAGGTGGATATACACTGTACTAGTGCCGACATTGTGCATGCTCTGTTGCCTGTGTCTATGTGCCTGTGGTTCTGTCAGTGTGATCATGTGATGTATCTGACCCCAGGAATGTGTCAATAAAGTTTTCCCTTCCTGGGACAATGAATTCACGGTGTTCTTATTTCAATTTCCAGGAGTGTAGTTTAGTCCGCCTGTCAAGTATAACATCTACCCATACTGTTTCGCAGGAAATATCTACTTCTATTTCACTACAAGGTAAACTACTTCTGACAGCAATAAATACTCCAACACCAACTGTATTTAATCTACCTTTTCTAAACACTGTTAGATTGTTTGAAAAAATTTCGGCTGAACTTATTTCCAGCTTTCTAGACGTATAACTATTTGAGCTTGAGTGCTTTCTATTAGGGCTTGGAGCTCTGGTTCTTTCCAAACACAGCTACGACAATTTACAACTACAATACCGCTCGTTTCTAAAACTACAATACCGCTCGTTTCTACAACTACCTTACTGTGTTTTACCTGCCTCCTTTTAGAAGGACGCCCTTCCTGTGGTTTCCCGAGACCCTGTAACGTAAAAGAACCGCCCAGTCTCTTCCACACAGCCCCCGCTACCCATGTAGCTGCTTCCTGCGTGTAATGGACTCCTGACCTATTAAGCGGAACCCGGAAATCCACCACCCGACGGCACAAGTCAAGGAATCTACAGCCTGCACGGTCACAGAACCGCTTGAGCCTCTGATTCTTACTCTCCACTCGGCTCTGTACCAAAGGACCACAGGCGGTTCTATCGACGATGCTACAGGTGGTGAACTCCGCCTTAATCTCGCAAGCAAGATGAGCAGTGGTTCCCATTTCCACTAGCCACCCGAAACCGGAGAGAGTCTCCTCCGATCCAAAGCGACACACGTCACTGGTACAGGACATGAGCCACCACCTGCAGTTGGCTGCACCCTGTACTCTTCATGGCGTCCGGAAGTACCCTTTCCACATTCGGAATGGTTCCCCCCCGTATGCACACAGAGTGCACGCTGGCTTATTTCCTCTTCTTGGTAGCCATCCCATTATGCGCCTAACGTTGGAGCTCCCAACTACCACCAAACCCACCCTCTGTGAATGCCCAGACCTTGCGGGCCGAGAAGCTTCCTCTGGAACAAGGTGGACGACTGCATGCGGCTTAGAGACTTCATCAGCCCGAAACCTGTTCATGAAGCGAACCTGGGAAGCCCTACGATTGGCCCCTCAGACCTCTACGTTGTCAAGCGAGCCCACGTGAGTCTCAAACAACTCTACATAATGTTCAAAAGAGAAAATATACTAAATAGGAGGGTATCGAGGTCCATATACATGACACTGTTCAGAACTCTGATGACGTACGCAGCTCCCTTCTGGGGATATGCAGCTCCCACACGCCTGTGCCGCCTGCAGGTCATACAGAACAAAGTGCATCATTAACAACGCTCCACGCTACACTCTTACCGTGTATCTTCACAATGAATACCGCCTTGAAACCCTCAAATAAGTATTTAAAAAGTTCGTCACACGCAACTTCAGACAATTAAACAATCCTTTCAACTTTAATCTGGGGAACTATGATCACAACCATAGGTGGAACCGTAAGCGACCGAAGACACTGCTAGCTAGGGCAAAACCACCTATGGCGAGCAACACTCACAAGTGACAAAACTGATGAGCCCCTGCACATAAGCAATACTGACTGGATACGCCAGCTGCTATCACAGCCAACCAATAAGCAACAGCAGAAAAGCCGATAAACTCCCGCACTAACGCTTAAGCAAACCGCCAACATTACGCTACACTGTGGATCCGGTATATGACCGATCAGACACTAACCGATGATGGACCCAGCTGTTACAGGTATGTTGATGCTGTCCGAGAAGACAACGCCGTTACCCAGCTGCAGCCGCTGAGTGACAACGTCTCGCAACGTCAAAGGTATCCACCTGCATGATCATCAGCACTAACTTACCTAAGCCTCGCATGATCTGTCGCTAATGGCAAGCAATCCGCTACTCCTCTTACTACCCAAAACGCCTATCGCAGAGTTTTTTTCCTTTGCTCTTGCCTTTGCGCTTCTTTTCCTCTAAAAGTCAAACGGCTACCTTTCGTTGAGCTTTCGAGCTAATCTATCTCGAGATGAGTCCGTCTTACTGGTTAATTATAACCAGACGTACGCAAACATTGCAGTACCCACATTCTGCAAAGACTTCAGTTAGTGAAAACTAACCACTACGCAGAGATTGCAGTAGACGTTTTCTGTTGGACATCATGCCGATGTGGGCTTGGAGGGGCTACACCCTACGTGAACTAGATCTCACGAGAGGTGGATCCACCATTATAATATGAGGCAGGGAGTACTGTGTTCAGGAGAGCAGCGGTGACAGCACATTGGGTCGGTCTGGAGACGTCAGGGGCTTCGAACTATATGTCACCTAAGTAACAGATCCATAAGGGACATTTCAACCCTTCTGACGCTGGCTAATTAATATGATGTGATGTGATTTTGAGGTGAGCGTGAGGTAGAAATGCGAAGGAACAATTGCAGCTAAACCAAGACGTGGCCGGCGTATTATACTGACGATCAAGGACCGCAAAGCACTGAAAGGGTGGTAGTAAAAAATCATATGAAACAAGTGAATCACTTGTTATTTCCAGAGCAGTACAGCTAGCACAACGAGTGTGCGTACGAAGTTAAAGAGAATAGGGTACAATGGTTGAGTAGCTCCTCAGAAGCCACACATTTTCGTTAGTCTATGCTAAGTGATGCCTGGAGTGCAGTTAAGGGCGACGCCACTGGAGAGTGGATGACTAGAAACGAGTGATTTGGAGTGACGAATCACACTACGCCCTGTGTCAATCTATGGAGAGGTTTGCGTTTGTCGAAGTCCTGTGAATGTTACCTACAATGATGTGAAATCTCAACAGTGGAAGGTGGAGGAGGAGGTGTTATGATGTGGGAGTGTTTCTTGTGGTTATGATGTAGTCTATGTATTGTGCTAAAGAAAATGGTACATGTTGAAGGATGTAGTCTTTCGCCCCTACTGTTCGATCTATACATCGAAGAAGCAATGATGGAAATAAGAAAGTGTACAAGACTAGAATTAAAATCCAGAGTGGAAGGATATTAATGGTAAGATTCTCTGATGATACTGCTACGCTAGTGAAGGTGAAAGATTACATGATCTGCTGAACGGAATGAGTAAAGAATGTCGACTGAAATAAATCGAAGAGAGAGCTGAGAAAACTAAATTCAACATACAGCTCACGAGCACAGTTCCTCAAATGCTCGACTCTGAAGTATAAACTCAATATCGTAATAGGATCGAGTTGTCAACTATCTGCTTTCTTGCCCAGCAGCTACAGTCTGGAACCGCGCGACTGCTACGGTCGCAGGTTCGAATCCTGCCTCGGGTAAGGATGTGTGTGATGTCCTTAGGTTAGGTAGGTTTAAGTGGTTCTAAGCTCTAGTGGACTGATGACCTCAGAAGTTAAGTCCCATAGTGCTCAGAGCCATTTGTCTAAGTGTCGACAAGTTAAGCAAATTTAAATAAAAAAAGATAAAATACTTAAAATATTAATAAATATGGTAGAAACAGCTGTATTCCTTAGAATAATTGACAGTAGGAAAAACAAGAGGATTTTGATTGAACTAAGTCATGATATGTTCGATTAGTAAAATGAGAAACATAATTAATTAAAACTATGGCCCTAAAAATAGGCGTTTAAGACTGAAATAAAATTACAGTAATAATCAGCTGCAGTAAAGATTACTTGTTTGTATACGTTAATGGTAGCAGATTGCCAAAATACTACTTAAACGTCACTGGCTCACGGATGAAAACTACTTACAAAATAATCGCCATCTCACGTTCAATATAGCGTTTTTTTCTCGAGTCGCCAGTCTTCTGACTGGTTTGATGTACACGCCATGAATAATTCTCCTGTACCAACATCATCATGTCACAGTAGCACTTGCAACGTACCTCCTCAAGTATTTGCTGGATGTATTCCAATCTCTGTTTTCCTCAACAGATTTCACTCTCTACAGCTCTCTTCAGTCCTTTGGAATTGTTTCCTGATGTCTTAATAGATGTCTTACCGATCTGTCCCTTCTCCCTGTCTGTGCTTTCCATACATTCCTTTCCTCGCCGGTTGTCTGGAGAACCTCCTCTTTCCTTACCTTATCAGTCCACTTAATTTTTAACACGCTTCTGTAGCACCACATTTCAAATGCTTTCATTCTCTTCTCTCCGGTTTTCCCACAGTTCATATTTCACTACCATGCAGTGCTCGGCTCCAGTGTACATTCTGAGAAATTTCTTTCTCAAATTAAGACCTATGTTTGATACTAGCAGAATTCTCTTGGCCAGGAATACCTTTTTTGACAGTGTTAATCTGCTTTCGATGTCCTCCTTGCTCCGTCCGTCATGGGTTATTTTGCTGCCTATGTGGCAGAATTAATCAACGGCACCTATTTCGTGATTACCAATCTCTCTCTCGCTGTTCTCATTTCTGCTACTTCTCATTACTTTTGTCTCTCTTCGATTTATTTCAGTCGACATTCTTTACTCATTCCGTTCAGCAGATCATGTAATCATTCACTTTCACTGAGGATACCAGTCTCATCAGCGAATCTTATCATTGATATCCTTTCACTTCGAATTTTAATTCTAGTCTTGAACACATTTTTATTTCCATCATTGCTTCTTCGATGTATAGATCGAACAGCAGGGGCGAAAGACTATGCCGTACACCCATTTTAAGCCTAGCACTTCGTTCTTACACTTCCACTTTTATTGTTCCTTCTAGGCTCTTGTACACACTGTATATTACCCGTCTTTCCCTATAATTTATCCTTTTTTCAGAATTTCGAACATGTTGCACCATTTGACATACTAAATCGTCGATGGGGTTTGCAGGTCGACAAATCCTAGAACGTATGATGATCTTTCTTCAGTCCTGCTTCTATTATCAATCGCTACGTCAGAATTGCTTCACTGGTGCCTCTACCTTTCCTAAAGTCACAGTGATCGTCATTTAACCCCTCCTCAATTTTCTTTTCCATTCTCCTGCATATTACTCGTATCAGCAACTTGGACGCATGAGCTGTTAAGCTGATTGTGCGATGATTCTCGCATTTATGGGTTCCTGCGTTCTTCGGAATTGTGTGGATGACGTTTTTCCGAAAGTCTGAAAGTACATCGCCAGACCCACACATTCTAAACACTAATGTGGGTACTAGTTTTGTTACCACTTCCTTCAATGATTTCAGAAATTCTGATGGAATGTTATCTATCCCTTCTGCATTATTGGATCTTAAATCTTCAGAAGCTCTTTTAAATTCTAATACTGGATACCCTACCTCTTCTATAGTAATTGGCATATCGACACTCTCGTAACCGTGAGTACATTCCGTTTCAAAAATACAGACAATGTAAAGTATCAAACACTCGCGAAAAGTTACTGTTCCAACAGGCCAGAAATGCTTCTAAGTCCGAACGATATTTAATGTATCCGCGCCGCCACTTGCTGCCCAAACTCAATCACTTTACAACGTCTACACCACGCTAACACCCCCAACATATAGGTTACCTCATTGACCGTCTTGAGCAATAAGATGAGGTGCTGCAGTTCGTTCATGCTTTTAAAATTTTCGTTAGCCCACCAAACCTTACACCGAACAGAAAATACATAAAATGGACCACCATTTAATATATACATACTTCACAAACGCAACATATACTACCTTAAAAGAAGCGTCTTTCTCTCCCTGTGTAACTCATAGCAAACACAACGTCCTACGCGTAACAGTTTTCGCACAATTAGATGAAGATGAAATGGGAGATACGATACTGCGTGAAGAGTTTGACAGAGCACTGAAAGACCTGAGTGAAAACAAGGCCCCCGGAGTTGACAACATTCCATTACAACTACTGACGGCCTTAGGAGAACCAGTCCTGACGAAACTCTACCATCCGGTGAGCAAGATGTATGAAACAGGCGGAATACCCTCAGACTTCAAGAAGAATATAATAATTCCAATCCCAAAGAAAGCAGGTGTTAACAGATGTTAAAATTAACGAACTATCAGTTTAATAAGTCACAGCTGCAAAATACTAACGCAAATTCTTTACAGACGAATGGAAAAACTGATAGAAGCCGACCTCGGGGAAGATCAGTTTGGATTCCGTAGAAACGTTGGAACACGTGAGGCAATACTGACCCTACGACTTACCTTAGAAGACAGATTAAGGAAAGGCAAACCTACGTTTCTAGCATTTGTAGACTTAGAGAAAGCTTTTGACAATGTTGATTGGAATACTCTCTTTCAAATTCTGAAGGTGGCAGGGGTAAAATACAGGGATCGAAAGGCTATTTACAATTTGTACAGAAGCCAGATGGCAGTTATTAGAGTCGAGGGGTGTGAAAGGGAAGCAGTGGTTGGGAAGGGAGTGAGACAGGGTTGTAGCCTATCCCGGATGTTGTTCAATCTGTATATTGAGCAAGCAATAAAGGAAACAAAAGAAAAGTTTGGAGTAGGTATTAAAATCCATGGAGAAGAAATAAAAACTTTAAGGTTCGCTGATGACATGGTAATTCTGTCAGAGACGGCAAAGGACTTGGAAGAGCAGTTGAACGGAATGGACAGTGTCTTGCAAGGAGGATATAAGATGAACATCAACAAAAGCAAAACGAGGATATGGAATGTAGTCGAATTAAGTCGGGTGATGCTGAGGGAATTAGATTAGTAAATGAGACACTTGAAGTAGTAAAGGAGTTTTGCTATTTGGGGAGCAAAATAACTGACGATGGTCGAAGTAGAGAGGATGTAAAATGTAGACTGGCAATGGCAAGGAAAGCGTTTCTGAAGAAGAAAAATTTGTTAACATCGAGTATAGATTTAAATGTCAGGAAGTCGTTTCTGAAAGTATTTGTATGGAGTGTAGCCATGTATGGAAGTGAAATGTGGACGATAAATAGTTTATACAAGAAGAGAATAGAAGCTTTCGAAATGTGGTGCTACAGAATAATGCTGAAGATTAGATGGGTAGATCACATAACTAATGAAGAGGTATTGAATAGAATTGGGGAGAAGAGGAGTTTGTGGCACAACTTGACTAGAAGAAGGGATCGGTTGGTAGGCCATGTTCTGAGACATCGAGGGATCACCAATTTAGTTTTGGAGGGCAGCGTGGAGGGTAAAAATCGTAGAGGGAGACCAAGTGATGAATACACTAAGCAGATTCAGAAGGATGTAGACTGCAGTAGGTACTGGGAGATCAAGAAGCTTGCACGGGATAGAGTAGCATGGAGAGCTGCATCAAACCAGTCTCAGGACTGAAGACCACAACAACAACAACAACAACAATAAAAAATAACATTTATATACACATGCGCTCCATATAACTGACATAGGAATAGTTGTTAATACGTGATTAACAGTAAAGGTGGATTACTCAACGAGAGCAGCTCTTTGTGCTCTATTAAATGGGTCATTACGTTGAGTGTGCCTCATTCAACAGACGAGTTTCATTATTATAGGCTGAATTAAACAAGTAATTAATTGAACAAGACATCACTTAGTAAACTATGCTTTTGATACTTGTGCACGAAGGAAAGCCCCAAAATATCACGCTGCGCTCCCTTTCTGTGTAACTACGGAGAAGAAGATGCTCTGTCACATTTAAATTATTAAAAGTATGCAAGACATGGGATAATTCAATAAATATATACCAGGTGTGTGACTTTCAGCATTCAACAATTATTAATTTATATTATGATTTGTATATTATAAAGCATTTATAGCGTCAACGTAACTCCGTAGTTTTTATAACACACATTTCATTAAGGTCCCAGTACATGCACGTGAGTGTCATGAATACGCTGATGTTACTGGTTTAGTCATATGATGAATCTGTAAATTACTATTTTTTAAAAGTTTTCTCAGTAGCTGTACTCTGTCATTTTGCGACTTCTGCCATGCTTAATTAGTTCATCTTCCTCCCCGTGATGGAGCAGTTAGAAGATGATGATTGTTTTTATCAGCATGGAAATGGACCCTGTCATAATGCAATATCTGTGAGACAATGGTTTGTGGACAACAAAATTTTTGAAACAATATATTCTGCCCAGAGCCCTAACTTGAACCCTACAGAAAACCTGGAATGAAGGAGAACGTCGACTTTGCTCCAGACCTTAATGTACAACTTTCTCTGGTTTTGGCTGTGGAGGATGAAAGGGCTGCACATCTTCATTCATTCAGAGACCACACCACAACAGAGCTCAAGCCATCATAAAGGTGAAGGGTCGATGCATCCCAACATCGGTAGTGTAGTCGAGTTCAACTGATATGGATTGAGGTGGTTTCATATGGTATAAAAATTTGTGGGAAAATGTTAGCCAAAATTAGCACATTTTGCCTAGGTCTTATTCTACAACATCACCTTGAAAGTAGTTCCCATGGCAACTAAGAAATCGATTGTAACGTTTCTACCACTTTTTAAATGCATCATGGAGGTCTTCTTCGCTACGCTGTAAAGTACCCTTGACTTTGCTTGATTCTCCTCCATTGTATCCAGTCTTTGAACCAACAGCTTGATTTTCGTCTAGACGACGCATACAAGCGTTTCAAAAATTGGTGAACATCCACCAGTGGTATGCATCCACTGACGTCATTTAGGTACCTCTTCCAGGAGCTAGGCATTTTAACTGCCCCATGACAATACATATTTTCGCTAGTGAAATTCGTTATAAATAATCCATCACAATTTAAGAAGAAAAATGATGTACACTTGACAGCAAAAAAAAAAAAAAAAAGTGGGTCACTGCCGAATACAACCAACATAACGTAACTGGGTTGCATGTCCTCTAAACAGCAAAACCCCGTGGGGTATAGTTGTTTGACTACACACAATGTGTACCGCAAGAGATTACTTGAGACCAAAGGCCTTTATGGCAGTCAGTCAAAGCGCCAACTAATATCGTCATACAAAACGTATTAGAAAACACGTTCTTAGCGGTGAGACACCCCATAACACTCATAAACTAACCTTAGTTACAACAAGTGGCATTCCAAAAGTTCTGAGAAAACGGATTATTTTATATATATCATACAGTAATCCTTAGTCAAAATTAAATACTTGAGACAATATATGTAGTTACAAAGCTGTACGGCATTTGGAGAAAGGTTTTTCGCTTTCGTAAAGGTTTTCCATCCACGTGCTGAACGTCGCTCAACGGCGAGTGGCTCTGGAAACTGGATATTGGACGAACCAGTAACAAAACGTGATTAACGGCAACAGGCACTCTACGGAAATCTCAACATTAACAGGGAATCACCAGTAATATCATTGTTCTCGTAACACATCAACAGCTACGTGTACACAAATTTGAACTTTAAATGACATGGCCAATGTCGTCGTTCTGGACCTGGATTCAAACCCAGCGCCTATGGCCATTGCTAACTAGGCTAAGCTTTGCTTGTGCCTTCCGAACCAGTAACAAAACGTGATTAACGGCAACAAGCAGTCTACGGAAATCTCAACATTAACAGGGAATCACCAGTAATATCATTGTTCTCGTAACACATCAACAGCTACATGTACACAAATTTGAACTTTAAATGACAAGGCCAACGTCGTCGTTCTGGACCTGGATTCAAACCCAGCGCCTATAGCAATTGCTAACTAAACTAAGCTTTGTTTGTGCTTTATTGAGACCCGATCACTAGGCAGAAAGAGACGTGAAGTATAGACGTTTATACCAGTATCAGTTATCAATTCAGATCCTGAAAATAAATTAAGAAAATGTTTCTACTGAACTGGGAATCCTGTCATAAGAGCTACCTTCCTGGGAACTACCCCCAGCGACGTTGAATATGGTGTCATTCACAAGGAAAAAAGGTATGCTCATGTTTAAAATTGAAATGCCATCATATAAAGCTTATGACAGGGATGCGAACTCAGCACCCAATCGGATTGGTAACGAAGTACGTAAAATCAGAGGTTAAATATCAAATGTTTTCACCAATAGGAAGATGTTGGAACCTTAAATGACGATAGAATTGTTTTTACCTGACTGGGATTCGAACCCAGCATCTAGTGCCGTCGTAATCTAGCAAGGAAAAGATAAATAGCTATTGTTGGTTCACCAGTAGCGAGATGTGCGCATGTTTAACTAGACAGGCGACAGGCTCTGAGCACTATGGGACTCAACATCTTAGGTCATAAGTCCCCTAGAACTTAGAACTACTTAAACCTAACTAACCTAAGGACAACACACACACCCATGCCCGAGACAGGATTCGAACCTGCGACCGTAGCAGTCCCGTGGTTCCGGACTGCAGCGCCAGAACCGCTAGACCACCGCGGCCGGCGCTGAATGGAATTCAAACCCCGCACACGTGGTCATGAAGACACTTTTACTATCAAATTCTTTTCCTATAATAGCTACGAGTGACATGTTTGTACTTTCAGTGATGTGATGGAAAATACTCTGCTGGCTAGAAGTTGAATCCACAACATATCGTCGTTGGTGATCACAACGAACACAACGTCAAACCCAAATCCGTTTTCGCCAGTAGGATGGAGAGGAAAGTTTGAACTTGAAAAGATGTAAGGAAACGTTTGATCTTATAATGTTGTGATAAAAAGCTCGTCATATGGCTGCGAGTTGAAAGGAACACGTTACAGCTGACAACACACGAAGAGACGTTGAAAATGCGACTATTTTTCACTAGTAGTTCGGAGTGTACATGCTAGGGATTGAAATGAAATAATGAATATTTTGTGCTGATAGGTGCCTTTCGATGAGGCCTAGAAGAGTTTGCAATCTTGGGGAACACAGTGAAATCGAATTCGAATCCCAGTCCAGCACCACAATTTTCAACGTCTCAGTTTCAAATGAAGTAAGAGCCTTGTGAACTTACATGGCCATTGGTTCATTAAATGAAATACGTTTACTAGTTTACGACTGCTTGTTGGTGACAGAGTCTCTGCCTTCCAAACCAACCATATTAATCGAACATCTAAATACGCATAATGCTGGTACCACCAGGATGTGTTCTTTCTCGTCACCCCCGTGGCAGCAATTGAATTAAGAGTCAGCCGGGAAATACATTTAAATCAATAGACGACCTTTGAGCTAGCGTCACGAATTTTCAAACATCCACTGCCATGTATGAAGGCGAGTGACACCACGAGTGTTAACGTCGATCGAGGGGTGTCGTCGTGATTGTATTGAATGACATTGAGCGGTTACACAGTGTATGTGGAATTACTTTAGTTGTGTACTGATTTTTCTTTTAGAATTCTGTGTGTCGGTTTCTCCACATTTAATTCTAGTGTTTCGTATTTATTGTCATTCATTTCATTGGCTCGCTTTTCTGCTACATTTCCGAATCTCCCCGTCCTGCTTGTCTGCGCTTCTCACGCGTGACTTAATAATTAATAGTAAAATCAATGCTATTTTGTAATAGTATGATTTCACCATGTGCTTTACTGTAATGCACTTTAAGGGTTTTCTGTGTCTTTCTATTCGCATAAATGACGAGAGTAAGGCACGAAAATAGGTTTTTAATTCTTGTTATTTAGTTTCGTTATCTCCAATTCGTTTCGGTATTTTCATGACTAATTAAAAAGTGCATGAAATGTGATTGTAATTTTATCGCATGCTAAAATCATTTGTTTACCAGTATAATCCGCTGCTTTCATCGATTGCCTATACGTAGCGTCTTTGCCTTAGGTATGACTCAATGCTCAAAGCCGATGAGAGGAATCGGAAACTAGAATTTATCCGATTTCCGCATTTGTGGCCCGTATCTTCGTTGTAATGACTGACCATTCGTCTCTCTTGCGCTTACATTATTTCCTTGCTGCTCCACGTGCCCGAACACCACTATGAGTCATTCAGTCTCGCCGTGGACAGTGTTTTGGCTCGTCAGTGTAAATATGCACGTCTTCGCCGGGCTGAACAAGACGAAAATTTGGCGGAAGATGTTTGGAGGGATGTAGTGTGATCCTACGATGCCTGGCGCCGTGGACTTCGTCGACCAGCAATGGCTTTCAACCTGCAATGTGTGGCCGATGTAATTCGGACCATAGGTGGATCCATTATGTGTTTCGTAGAATCACCAGTTTACGTTACCGTGATTTAATTACAGGATGATTATTCCACCATTACTGGTATCCGGTTGTGGCCATAACTCTATATCGTCATGTAATGAGCCACTCTACTGCAACACGTCCTGTTTCAACCGCAAATTAGTTGCTGTAGATTTGGCGGAAGATGTTTGGAGGGATGTAGTGTGATCCTACGATGCCTGGCGCCGTGGACTTCGTCGGCCAGCAATGGCTTTCAACCTGTAATGTGTGGCCGATGTAATTCGGACCATAGGTGGATCCATTATGTGTTTCGTAGAATCACCAGTTTACGTTACCGTGATTTAATTACAGGATGATTATTCCACTATTACCGGTATCCGGTTGTGGCCATAACTCTATATCGTCATGTCATGAGCCACTCTACTGCAACACGTCCTGTTTCAACCGAAAATTAGTTGCTGTAGTATCACCATTCTACCGTTGTATTTAACAAATGGAGTACATGTTTTTGAGTAAGCGCACAAGAAATTTATCTGGCTCAAAGAAAAATGGCTCTGAGCACTATGGGACTTAACATCTGTGGTCACCAGTCCCCTAGAACTTAGAACTACTTAAACCTAACTAATCTAAGGACATCGCACACATCCATGCCCGAGGCAGGATTCGAACCTGCGACCGTAGCAGGAGCACTATGGGACTTAACATCTGTGGTCATCAGTCCCCTAGAACTTAGAACTACTTAAACCTAACTAACCTAAGGACATCGCACATATCCATGCCCGAGGCAGGATTCGAACCTGCGACCGTAGCAGTCGCGCGGTTCCGTGCCCGAGGCAGGATTCGAACCTGCGACCGTAGCAGGAGCACTATGGGACTTAACATCTGTGGTCATCAGTCCCCTAGAACTTAGAACTACTTAAACCTAACTAAGCTAAGGACATCACACACATCCATGCCCGAGGCAGGATTCGAACCTGCGACCGTAGCAGTCGCGCGGTTCCGGACTGAGCGCCTACAACCGCTAGACCACCGCGGCCGGCATATCTGGCTCAAAGACTCATTATGGCTGCGAGCACGGATTACCTCTGACTCGTGATCCAAGGACTTCTTCTTTCTTCTTTATCGTCTCCTTGTCCCACGTCACGTACGGACGGCGTTGCTCTTCTGGATCCTTCTCCTCCATAGTACTCTATCCATTGCCTCTTCCTTCTTCCATCCTTTCTCCCTTAGGTCCCCGGATATCTTATCCTTCCACCTCATCTTCGGTCTTCCTCTTCTTCTCGCTCCTTCAATTTTTATATCTTCAACTCTGTTTGCGATACACTCTTCCTCTTTTCTCTGTAAGTATCCGTATCGCCTTAGTCTGCTCTCTTGTATGTTTTTCCCCATGGGTCCCACTTTCAGAGCTCCTCTAACAAATTCATTTCTAATTCTGTCCTCCCTTGTTACCACACACAACCACCTCAGCATCCTCATTTCCGCCACTTCCATCTTCCTTTCCTGGGCTACTGTGATTGGCCATGTCTCTGCCCCGTATATCATAGCAGGCCTTATCACCGACTTGTACACTTTCCCTTTCAACCCAGTGCTCACCTTCTTGTCATACAACACTCCACTCATTTTCCTCCAGTTGTTCCAACCGCAATTTACAGGGAATGTTTATACAATGTGGAACATTACGTGTACAATGGACTGATTACTTCTGATTTAGAATTGCGCAGAGTAGGATCTCAGCAAAACTGTGATTAGCGGCATTGTTGAAAACTGACTTTTTGAATATCGAACGTAGTTTTTAATGAATTGTGACAACATTTCATCTCATACAAGAGGATGATGTATACTGAAATGTAGCTAGGACGATCACTTATGGAAAAATATAATTTCGTAAATGGAAGAAGTATTTTCAGTTCTTTGGTTATTTTGACTTCTCCCTTGTCTGCGGCTCGGAACAATATTTGCTGTTGAGAGGCACCCACATGCCTTGCTCATACTGTGGCATCAAGCAGTCAGGCCTGCAAGATGAGTGGTCTGCCAAGTGAGTGGATCCATTCTTATTTATCGAGTAACATGAACTCTCATACTCACAATTAAGTTACAAATTATCCTCCTATATGAATAATACGCAACGGAAACTCACGTCTGACTATCAGTAATTTACAGAACTCTGACTGTTCACTACGCACTGGCAATACCACATTTTCTTTTTTTTTTTTTTTAACGGCTTTTATCGACACCTGGCCATTGCACTGAATATGAGTGGTGCACACATTATAAATTCTGGATATCATGACAACATACAATTCGAAGGAAAAGGCCACCAATCTTTTTCTTATCGCTATCTTATTTATTCCGATAAATTCTATAACCTAAACACACAAATTCTATAACCTACAACAATAACACATGAGAAATTCCGCCCAGTGGGCATGGCTTTACATTGGTGATTCTCTACCTTATGGTCTCGTAATTATTTAACGCTACTGTGCGCTTTCTGGATAGGATGGTGGATCTTTTGCTATATCTCACACTTCGTCTCTCACAACCATCATCACGAAACTTTCCTCCAGACCGAGCGGTACAAAAGGAACACGCATAACCCACTACCTCTGAAACTACCTTGCTACTCTCCCATGCAAACCACACATACTTAAATTACATGACATACACCACACTACAACATGAAATACAACACGGGGAATAGACACAACATTATCACTTTCAGCTTTCCCACTTCAATTAATATTTATCCCAGTTTCACACGACACTGCCCCACTTCGTAATTCTACTTTCCTACTATGAACTCTGGAGATATATGCACGTCTTCCTGTGCAATGCAAGCCAAGTGGCGTTGCTGGATAGACGGCTGACTCACCCTGCTTCTCTCTCAGAGTATTATAGTTTGAATCAAGCGTCACACGGAAACATATCACGCAAAGTAATATTAAGAACATATTCATCACACACACGAGTCCTCAACTGATACCATGGACGAGTACTTCTCTTTATCCTTTGTCTCATACACAGATTGACACTCACACAGTACTCACCACGTGGAAGTACTCACCTCTAACTTCAAGTCCTGCACACGCTATTTCTTAAATATTTCAACTTATAGTACACACACTAGTAATTCAGCTTAACTTAAGCACACGGAAGTATTTCAACTTATTGCTACATGTGGTTTCATTGTGACCGTTGGTCACTTCCGAAGATTACTATGATCCCATTAATATTACCTGCCTGACATTTAATTCTCCCCACAAAAGTTCCTGAAATAGAGAAATTATTATTTCAAACTACTCTTAAATATTCCACATGCATACCATGTCTCCACTCTTTTGTTTTTACGGAGCACACCTAAGACAGGTCTTAACAGCACAAGATCCAGCGGTAGAGTGCCGAAACATGGCCGTTCTTCAAGTCCTCTCGCACCTCTGCCGAAGTGGGGGAGCACCTTGCTACCGTATTGGTCAGCCACATTTCAGGCGCTCAAAGCTCAGGTAAATTTCATCTCTTTGGTCCCACCAAAGGTGGTCAAAGGATCGTCTCAAAGATGATCATATATTCACATTCACTATCTGCGGTTAGCAGACGACCATACATTCATTCATTTCACAGATCTCACCAATCTGGATGTAGGGATTTATTTTGTGGGAGTGCACATGTGATCAATTAAATAAATAAATTGTCATTCTTTCCCACACTGGTATCCGGCTTCGCTGTATTAATTGAAATTGAGTTATTTTTACAAAAAATGTGTTGTTCTGACAAGAATAATGAAGTATGTTGTACCTATTTTCAATGTCGGGCGGTACTGTACCCTTTCACTGTGTCGTTAACTCGTAGGGAAATTTGAATCCTGGGAAATTAGTGGAGCCTGCGCTACGGTCGTTTATGCTCTATTTTAAGAGGTTAACTTCTGGACTTTATCAAAATTGACACACGACTTGGACAGTGATTCCCAAGCTGCACAGTGAGAACGTCATAGCACCCAATACGTATTTCCCCACGGCGTACGATGTGCGTCTGATTATTTTAAGATCGCCGCAATTCCGTAGAGCCACAGAGATTTTATTCCAGGTGGTAACTTCGACAACGACAATCAGACAAAGTATGATTATGAACTGTAACTTTTAATCATTTTGCTTTATGCACTTCGGAATTCAAAGCAGTAACCAAATTTCTACCTGTGTGGGATTGTTTAAAACTAGTGGGGAAGCGACTTCTCTCGCCCAAAGTTCTCATTCAAATAACTAGACATTATTCAGTCACATTAATTTTAACTTCAGTTTTTTTTGGGGGGACGGGGGGAGGGAGGAGGAGGCGAGAAGCTAAAGTACTATACCACACCTCGACAGCACATTTCAATCGCACAATCTTTATCTCATACAAACATTGTGGAAACAGGGAGTAAAGCGTTGCAGTCAGCACTCCCTAAATTTGAGAGTTCTATGAGAGCCTGTCAACAGCGATACAGCGATTGAATTCATCTGCATAATTTGTGCTGGGACAGAATGATTTCGCATATTATTGCGATGTAATTTTCTTAGGTTTCTCTTCACTCTACTGAAACAGCAAGAGACAAATAAACAATTGGTAAAGGGACATGTAAAATTTTGTAACTTTTTATGTGTAATGTATGTTGCGCATTTGTGTAGTAGTAGAATACCTTGTACAGCTTTGTTCGGGAGATGGCGGCAGAGATCATCCGTCAGCCCAGAGACAACAGCAGAGCGCTGGAACACCAGCTGGCCGCTAGAAGAACGACCGGCGGTTTCACAGTGATCACCCAGGTCATTGCGACCACCTCTCTAGTAGGCGGTATTTCCAAGTGTGGCACGGATAACAGCGGCGACGCTTCGTGACATGGAAGCGATTAGGCCTTGGCGGGTTGCTGGAAGGAGTTGGCACCACATCTGCACACAAGTCACCTAATCCGCGTAAATTCCGGGGAGAGGGCGATGAACTCTGACGCCGCGTTCTGTCACATCCCAGATGTGTTCCATTGGTTTCAGGTCTGGCGAGTTGGGGGCCACCAAATCAATTGTATAACTCGCAACTGTCTTTCTTGGACTAATCCATCACACTCCTGGCCTTCTGACAGGGCGCCTCATCTTACTGAAAAATGCCACTGCCATCGGGAAACATTATCGTCATGAAAGGGAGCACGTGGTCTGCAACTCGTGTTCGATACTCCTTGGCCGTTATGGTGCATTGCACGATCTCCACTGGACTCATGAATGCCCACGTAAATGTTCTCCAGGACATAAAGGAGCCGCCGCCAGTTTGTCTCCGTCACGCAGTTCAGGTGCCCAGGAGCTCTTCCCCTGGCAGAGGACTGATTCGCGCCCTCCCACCGGCTTCATGAAGAAGGTACATCTACATCTACATTTATACTCGGCAAGGCATCCAATGGTATGTGGTGGAGGGCACTTTACGTGCCATTGTCATTACCTCCCTTTCCCGTTCCACTCGTGTATGGTACGCGGGAATAACGACAGCCGGAAACCCTCCGTGCGCGCTCGAATCTCTCTAATTTTACATTCGTGATCTCCTCGGGAGGTATAAGTAGGGGGAAGCAATATATTCGATACCTCATCCAGAATCGCACCCTCTCGAAACGTGGACAGCAAGCTACACCGCGATGCAGAGCGCCTCTCTTGAAGAGTCTGCCACTTGAGTTTTGCTAAACATCTCTGTAACGCTATCACGGTTACCAAATAACCCTGTGACGAAACGCGCCGCTCTTCTTTGGATCATCTCTATCTCCTCTGTCAACCCGACCTGGTACGGATCCCACACTGATGAGCAATACTCAATTATAGGCCGAACGAGTGTTTGTAGGCCACCTCCTACATTTTCTAAAGACTCACCCAATGAATCTCAACCTGGGACCTGCCTTACCAACGATTAATTTTATATGATCAATCCACTTCAAATCGTTCCGTACGCATAATCCCAGATAGTTTACAGAAGTAACTGCTACCAGTGTTTGTTCCGCTATCATATAATCATACAATAAAGGATCTTTCTTTCTATGTATTCGCAATACATTACATTTGTCTATGGTAAGGGTCAGTTGCCACTCCCTGCACCAAGTGCCTATCCGCTGCAGATCTTCCTGCATTTGGCTGCAATTTTCTAATGCTGCAACTTCTCTGTATACTACAGCATCATCCGCGGAAAGCCGCATGGAATTTCCGACACTATCTACTAGGTCATATATATATATATATATATATATATATATATATATTGTGAGAAGCAATGGTCCCATAACACTTCCCTGTGGCACGCCAGAGGTTACTTTAACGTATGTGGACGTCTCTCCATTGAGAACAACATGCTGTGTTCCGTTTGCTAAAAACTCTTCATTACAGCCACACAGCTGCTCTGATATTCCGTAGGCCCTTACTTTGTTTATCAGGCGACAGTGCTGAACTGTATCGAACGTCTTCCGGAAGTCAAGGAAAATGGTATCTACCTGGAGCCTGTATCTAATATTTTCTGGGTCTCATGAACAAATACAGCGAGTTGGGTCTGTTTCCGGAATCCATGTTGATTCCTACAGAGTAGATTCTGGATTTCCAGAAATGACGTGATATGCGAGCAAAGAACATGTTCTAAAATTCTACAACAGATCGATGTGAGAGATATAGGCCTATAGTTTTGCGCATCTGCTTGACGACCCTTTTTGAAAACTGGGACTACCTGTGCTCTTTTCCAATCATTTGGAACCTTCCGTTCCCGTAGAGACTTGCGGTACACGGCTGTTAGAAGGGGGGCAAGTTCTTTCGCGTACTCTGTGTAGAATCGTATTGGTATCCCGTCAGGTGCAGTGGACTTTCCTCTGTTGAGTGATTTCAGTTGCTTTTCTATTCCTTGGGCACTTACTTCTATGTCAGCCATTTTTTAGTTCCTGCGAGGATTTAGAGAAGGAACTGCAGTGCGATCTTCCTCTGTGAAACAGCTTTGGAGAGAGGTGTTTAGTATTTCAGCTTTACGCGTGTCATCCTCTGTTTCAAAGCCATCATCATCACGGAGTGTCTGGATACGCTGTTTCGGGATTTATAAGACCGTGAAACGTTCTGCCACTGTGGCAACGCCAAGTATCGATGGATATATGTCTATTTCAGTAGTAATTGTCGATGTCACGGTGTTAACATTGACACATGCATGGGTTGTCGGCTGCGGAGGCTCCATCGTTAGGAATATTCGGTGCGCTCTGTGTCCAGACATACTTGTACTCTGCCTAGCATTAAAGTCCAATGGCAGTTCCGCCACAGTTCGCCTGCTGTTCTGTTTTATTCGTCTGCCCAGTCTGCGACGTCCGACATCTGCAATGAGGGGTGGACGCCCAACCCCACGACGTCCGGACGTGGTTCAATATTGGTTCCGCCACATGTTGAACACCCAACAAGTCGCGCAGTTTCCAAAATGCTCGTACCGAGCCTTAGAGGTTTTCAAAATGTGTCCTCGGTCAGACTCAGGTAGATCGCCCGCCTTCCCCATTCTACACACAGACAGCATACATATACATGTAATACATGCACCATGTTTGTGTCTGACTGGCAGTCATTCCTCGCTAGGTGACGCTGCTATCGCCTGGACGGGTTTATATCGATAGTTGGTTGGTGGACATAATGTTCTGGCTGATCATTGTTTAAAGGCTCTTAATACCGCTATTTGCTTTCCCTGACAGTCAAAACAAATTGTTCCTCCTCAGCGATCGCTAGCAGTGAGACGCGAGAATATGAATAATACGTGAAAGGATACGAAATGAAGTAAATAACCTAACGAGCTTGATAAGCATTCGTCTTTCTTCAGTATAGCTTCAACCTACGTTTATTGTCATGCAGTCATCGTCATGTAATCTCTCGGACCAATGGACGCATTTAAAACTACTGCAGCTGCACATTCCTGCTCGCTGTTCTGAGCCGTTGCACCAGTGAACTCCAATTCGACGTTTAGGCTTCAGCGCGACTGCAGCAAGTAGCTGCAGTCGTTTACGTACACTCCTGGAAATGGAAAAAAGAACACATTGACACCGGTGTGTCAGACCCACCATACTTGCTCCGGACACTGCGAGAGGGCTGTACAAGCAATGATCACACGCACGGCACAGCGGACACACCAGGAACCGCGGTGTTGGCCGTCGAATGGCGCTAGCTGCGCAGCATTTGTGCACCGCCGCCGTCAGTGTCAGACAGTTTGCCGTGGCATACGGAGCTCCATCGCAGTCTTTAACACTGGTAGCATGCCGCGACAGCGTGGACATGAACCGTATGTGCAGTTGACGGACTTTGAGCGAGGGCGTATAGTGGGCATGCGGGAGGCCGGGTGGACGTACCGCCGAATTGCTCAACACGTGGGGCGTGAGGTCTCCACAGTACATCGATGTTGTCGTCAGTGGTCGGCGGAAGGTGCACGTGCCCGTCGACCTGGGGCCGGACCGCAGCGACGCACGGATGCACGCCAAGACCGTAGGATCCTACGCAGTGCCGTAGGGGACCGCACCGCCACTTCCCAGCAAATTAGGGACACTGTTGCTCCTGGGGTATCGGCGAGGACCATTCGCAACCGTCTCCATGAAGCTGGGCTACGGTCCCGCACACCGTTAGGCCGTCTTCCGCTCACGCCCCAACATCGTGCAGCCCGCCTCCAGTGGTGTCGCGACAGGCGTGAATGGAGGGACGAATGGAGACGTGTCGGCTTCAGCGATGAGAGTCGCTTCTGCCTTGGTGCCAATGATGGTCGTATGCGTGTTTGGCACCGTGCAGGTGAGCGCCACAATCAGGACTGCATACGAACGAGGCACACAGGGCCAACACCCGGCATCATGGTGTGGGGAGCGATCTCCTACACTGGCCGTACACCACTGGTGATCGTCGAGGGGACACTGAATAGTGCACGGTACATCCAAACCGTCATCGAACCCAATCGTTCTACCATTCCTAGACCGGCAAGGGAACTTGCTGTTCCAACAGGACAATACACGTCCGCATGTATCCCGTGCCACCCAACGTGCTCTAGAAGGTGTAAGTCAACTACCCTGGCCAGCAAGATCTCCGGATCTGTCCCCCATTGAGCATGTTTGGGACTGGATGAAGCGTCGTCTCACGCGGTCTGCACGTCCAGCACGAACGCTGGTCCAACTGAGGCGCCAGGTGGAAATGGCATGGCAAGCCGTTCCACAGGACTACATCCAGCATCTCTACGATCGTCTCCATGGGAGAATAGCAGCCTGCATTGCTGCGAAATGTGGATATACACTGTACTAGTGCCGACATTGTGCATGCTCTGTTGCCTGTGTCTATGTGCCTGTGGTTCTGTCAGTGTGATCATGTGATGTATCTGACCACAGGAATGTGTCAATAAAGTTTCCCTTTCCTGGGACAATGAATTCACGGTGTTCTTATTTCAATTTCCAGGAGTGTATTCCACGCTGACGTACTTCCAGCAGCAAACCTCGTAGTGATTAGCTCTCACGTTAAATTTACTTTAATTTTTATTGTAGGTCCGGCCAGGGCAGCACCCTTCAGAACTTCCAGAGATACTCTTTGAAATCCTCGATAAATTCAATACTTCAAAAACAGAAAAAACAATTACTTTTCGGTTAGGCAAACGCAACGTAGCAGCAGATGCAGCGGCTAATGATGCCTGTCTGGAGATTACAATTTCTGAATATCCTCTCACTGTCCATGCAGCTCCCTCACCATTGAGAGACAACTTCGTGCGTCTGTGGGAGGAGTGGTTACTCTTGGAGAACAAGCTGAGGCGCGTGAAACCGACGACACGACTGCAGCGCATCTCCTTACGGCGACAGCGGCGACAGCGGCGGCAGCAAGTACTTTTAACGCATCTCCGGATAGGAAACTGTCCTCTGACGCATGGGTTCCTCCTTCGGCAGGAAGACCCACTCGTGTACAGTTCTTGTAGTGCAAACCTTTTCCTACGCCAGACTGTAACTAAATGCGCTTTATACCAAGCAACCTACTCACCAGTTGACCTTTGTTTTAGATGATGAATTGAATGTGGTTCGTGTGTTAAGATTCTATTTTATGACTCGTCTCGTCGATAGTGGCTTAGGTAGAAGAATTTACTTTGTTTGTAAGATGGTCGCTACATCGTTTCATTTCCTGTTGCCCGTGAAGACACACTTTCATGTTCCACTATTCTGAGGTTGTGTCTTTACAGTCAATGTATTTTAGTCATACACTGCCCTGACTTGTCCCTCTTTTTCTGCTTGTGAAAAAAAATGTGAGGAAGACAACCCCAAGATGGTTGTAGATTCCATTTTTCAATTTACGTTTTGTTGGTTCCTCCTAACAATTAATAACCACAGTTGTGTTCTTTTTGTTAAGTGTGGGAGCTGACGAAATAGCAGTTTAGCGCACTATACAAACCAGTACCATCACAAAAACAGTCATCCAAACAAATACAAGTAAAAAAAAATTATCTTCCTCGCTGTATTTCTACAACAACTTAGTAAATAAGAAAAAACCAACCGAAGGTTCACATTAAATTTTGATTTATTCAAAACATTTGCAAATTAATTTCAAACATCTTCTAAAAAGCGTACATTAAAATTTTCTTGATGACAAGGCTACAATCAAGACTGATTCAATTTTGAAGGGCACTTCACATTGTTAATCACATCAAAACCAGAGACTTGAGTTTTCTTGGTACAAAAAATTTACAAGTGAATGCCTTCTTCTTCGGTGGTTCAGTAACGAAAAAGGACAGTGTAATGGGGGCCTGTGACTATGAAGGCCGCCTTAATAGGACACACCTTGAGTTGAGTAAAGGCCCTCTTCTTCGGTGGGCCTGTAACGATAAAGGCTGTTTTGATCGGAAATGGTCCTGTTATTAAGGGCGTTAGTTTCATAAGGCCACAACTAAGAGAAGCTCTAAAGCGACTATATGCCGCAAAGGTAGACGTGGCTTCCAAACATTCCTCATTAGAGCGCTCATCAGCCCATTCTGCAATAGTTTCTACTGAGTCTGCTGGTGGCTCATCATCTCTATCCAACTTCTCACTAGAGGGCTCATCAGCCCATTCTGCAATAGTTTCTACTGAGTCTGATGGTGGCTCATCATCTCTATCCAACTTCGCACTCGAGGGCTCATCAGCCCATTCTGCAATAGTTTCTACTGAATCTGCTGGTGGCTCATCATCTCTATCCAACTTCTCGTTAGAGGGCTCATCAGCTCAATCTGCAATAGTTTCTACTGAGTCTGCTGGTGGCTCATCATCTCTATCCAACTTCTCGTTAGAGGGCTCATCAGCCCAATCTGCAATAGTTTCTACTCAGTCTGCTGGCGGCTCATCATCTCTATCCAACTTCTCAGTAGAGGGCTCATCAGCCCATTCTGCAATAGTTTCTACTCAGTCTGCTGGTGGCTCATCATCTCTATCCAACTTCTCGTTAGAGGCTCATCAGCCCAATCTGCAATAGTTTCTACTCAGTCTGCTGGTGGCTCATTATCTCTATCCAACTTCTCACTAGAGGGCTCATCAGCCCATTCTGCAATAGTTTCTACTGAGTCTGCTGGTGGCTCATCATCTCTATCCAACTTCTCACTAGAGGGCTCATCAGCCCATTCTGCAATAGTTTCTACTGAGTCTGCTGGTGGCTCATCATCTCTATCCAACTTCTCGTTAGAGGGCTCATCAGCCCAATCTGCAATAGTTTCTACTCAGTCTGCTGGTGGCTCATCATCTCTATCCAACTTCTCGTTAGGGGGCTCATCAGCCCATTCTGCAATAGTTTCTACTGAGTCTGCTGGTGGCTCATCATCTCTATCCAACTTCTCACTAGAGGGCTCATCAGCCCATTCTGCAATAGTTTCTACTGAGTCTGCTGGTGGCTCATCATCTCTATCCAACTTCTCGTTAGAGGGCTCATCAGCCCATTCTGCAATAGTTTCTACTGAGTCTGCTGGTGGCTCATTATCTCTATCCAACTTCTCACTAGAGGGCTCATCAGCCCATTCTGCAATAGTTTCTACTGAGTCTGCTGGTGGCTCATCATCTCTATCCAACTTCTCACTAGAGGGCTCATCAGCCCATTCTGCAATAGTTTCTACTCAGTCTGCTGGTGGCTCATCATCTCTATCCAACGTCTCGTTAGAGGGCTCATCAGCCCATTCTGCAATAGTTTCTACTGAGTCTGCTGGTGGCTCATCATCTCTATCCAACTTCTCACTAGAGGGCTCATCAGCCCATTCTGCAATAGTTTCTACTGAGTCTGCTGGTGGCTCATCATCTCTATCCAACTTCTCGTTAGAGGGCTCATCAGCCCATTCTGCAATAGTTTCTACTGAGTCTGCTGGTGGCTCATCATCTCTATCCAACTTCTCGTTAGAGGGCTCATCAGCCCAATCTGCAATAGTTTCTACTCAGTCTGCTGGTGGCTCATCATCTCTATCCAACTTCTCACTAGAGGGCTCATCAGCCCATTCTGCAATAGTTTCTACTGAGTCTGATGGTGGCTCATCATCTCTATCCAACTTCTCACTAGAGGGCTCATCAGCCCATTCTGCAATAGTTTCTACTGAGTCTGCTGGTGGCTCATCATCTCTATCCAACTTCTCGTTAGAGGGCTCATCAGCCCATTCTGCAATAGTTTCCACTGAGTCTGCTGGTGGCTCATCATCTCTATCCAACTTCTCACTAGAGGGCTCATCAGCGCATTCTGCAATAGTTTCTACTGAGTCTGCTGGTGGCTCATCATCTCTATCCAACTTCTTGTTAGGGGGCTCATCAGCCCATTCTGCAATAGTTTCTACTGAGTCTGCTGGTGGCTCATCGTCTCTATCCAACTTCCCACTAGAGGGCTCATCAGCCCATTCTGCAAGAGATACCACTGAGGCTGCTGGTGGTCTAGCATCTATCTCTAACTGCATATTGGAGGGCTGAGATAAGGATTCTGCAGTAGTCGCGGCTTCTGATGCTGGAGGCACGGCAATTGTCTCGAGCTGATTTGTATTCTCATCTAGTCTTCTTCTGTCAGCGGGATGGCGTTGGAGAGTCGACTCCTGTTGGCAGAATACAGAAAGCTCGGTAAGAGACATGGAACACAAAATCATATATGTGTATTCAATGTATATCACGAGAATAATTCTGTAACTATCTCTTTGTTGCCTTTAACTGTAAGGTAGAAGGAGAACAATTTTAAAAATAATTGATGTCTGATTATTAATGTTCGTTTGGTGCAGCTGTAATATGCAGGACCTTTATGTGTGTACTTATTTGAGTTTAATGTTTCAGTACGAATTTTTCAGTTGCGTGTGTGTTCAGGTAAGAATGGAGATGACGGCAAACGCGATGCAAAATATAATTCCGAATTACGTATATATTCAATACCGTTTATCCCAGCAGTTAAAGATATGTCCACTTTTTATGTAATGGTCATGTATACGTACAAGTTACGGTTATGTAGGCAGGTTCAGTATATTAAATCTATTGACCCTCACAGCTCGCTCTTGTTATGGGGCGATACCTGCTTGAATGGTCCACCGGCGTTGCATCTGATTTTGTGGTGTAACTAGCTCGGCATTTTTACGAGGGAAACGCTCGTCGTCTTCTGGGACACCACATAAATCTTCAGTGGCTACTTGGTAATACTGTGACTTTACAAATACCATCCGACACCATACTTGGGAGCCATTCTACCAGCGGTAACGTTGTTTGTATCGATTGTTGTTGTTCTCGTGAAGCATCTGAAGTAACTTGGGAGGCACTTGCCCTCTGAAAGTAGTGTACGCTATTCCAATGAAGTCCAATTATTACAAAGAAGAAGCTACAGTGGTTTGTGACATTCAGTGACGAGACCGCCTAATTGTTTGGTGGATCCAAACATATTCGAAGGAGACAGCGTGAATCCAATGTGCATTGACAGGATACCGGAAAAGGCAAACTCAAAGGGCGTTTCTCACTTGTAAACGGATATGAACGGAAGTAAATAGAACACAGAAACAACAGAGAAAAATTGCACGTGAAGTGAGTTTTGTAACTCCCTGAAAAAAAGACATACTGGTTAGCGCCGCATTAAGTTAAAAGTTATCGGAAGAGGGAAATTGTTTGTACTGGAAGCAGTGTAACCATCCGCTCAAAAGACTTCACCACCAACTGTTAGTAATAAGCCTTGGTCTTCTTCAGACTACTTCCACCACCAGCTGTGAGTAACAAACATAGGACTTTTAGAGAGGACTGTAAAGATGATAATCATTTGCTGCGGCAGCCTTTTACAATGTAAGGGTATTATTATGCTGTTATATCAGTCACCAACAGTGCATCAGGCAAAGCCAATAAACACTAATCGATAATCTAAAACTATTCTCCCTCTTCCTAGCCTAGTTCTCTTAAAATTTAACTGCATATTATTTGTGCAGGAGAAACCCGAAACATGGAAACCTCAAATTACTACATCTTTACCTAAGCAAGGATTAAATCATTACCCCGAAACAGAGCAAAACAGCTATATAAGCAACTAAGTGCGCAACAGGAATTCCACTATTTAACGCTGGGCAGAGTGAGCGAATGGGTGGAAAGAGTTCATTGAAGGCCTCTACGAGGGGTAGAAATGGAAGTCGAGATGAAAGACGTAGGGATCCAGTAATGGCACTTATCAGAGTTTCGACGCACTTACGATCAAATAAATCTACAGACATCGACAGCATATCTACATTTCTAAAATCATGAGTGAAAGTGTAAACCAAACGACTTTTCAAGTTAGATTGAAGGATATTTTAGTCTGCAAACTACACAGAATTCCAAGGGCTTATAAGAGCAAGAACTACCGAAAAATCGACTGACAAGTATAACACACCGAAGAATGGAAAAGAAAGCTTTGATTGAGGAAAGGTGCTGCGAATACATAGAAAGAAAGATCCCATATCATTTAGCTACAATATAGCAGGTTAGCAACTGGAAGCAGATAATTCCATAAATTATCTGGGAGTACGCACTAGGAGTGATTTAAAATGGAATGATCATATAAAGTTGATCGTCGGTAAAGCAGATGCTAGACTGAGATTCATTGGAAGAATCCTAAGGAAATGCAATCCGAAAACAAAGGAAGTAGGTTACAGTACGCTTGTTCGCCCACTGCTTGAATACTGCTCAGCAGTGTGGGATCCGTACCAGACAGTGTTGATGGAAGAGATAGAGAAGATCCAACGGAGAGCAGCGCGCTTCGTGACAGGATCATTTAGTAATCGCGAAACCGTTACGGAGATGATAGATAAACACCGGTGGAAGATGCTGCAGGAGAGACGCTCAGTAGCTCGGTACGGGCTTATGTTGAAGTTTCGAGAACATACCTTCACCGAGGAGTCAAGCAGTATATTGCTCCCTCCTACATATATCTCGCGGAGAGACCATGCGGATAAAATCAGAGAGATTAGAGCCCACACAGAGGCATACCGACAATCCTTCTTTCCACGAACAATACGAGAGTGAAATAGAAGCGAGAACCGATAGAGGTACTCAAGGTACGCTCCGCCACACACCGTCAGGTGGCTTGCGGAGTATGGATGTAGATGTAGATGTAGGTAAAGGCACCAGAGAGGCACCTCTGACGTCGCTCATTATTGTAGAAGCAAGACTGCAACAAGGGTTCCACGATGTAAAATAGTGGAATATGTTTCAGTTTCTCAGGAAAATTCAGGGCTCTACCTAGTCTTTCGCCCATGCTATTCAGTCTGCCCATCAGCGAAATGATGACGAAAGTAAATGAAAGGATCAGGTGTGGGTTTAAATTCAGGATGGAAGGATATCAGTGATAAGATTCAATGGTGGCACTGCTGTCCTCAGTAAAAGTTCTAGTATGATAAAAAAATTATTACTATTAAATATATCTCAATTCTTTCAATTTAAATCTGTATTTCATACTAGAATGCCGTGTTCCCAGTTTGGCACAGCTTTGCCACAGGAGACACGAAAGCGGTCGAAGACGTCCGTCTTCTGGTCGGCTCCTGATTCTTGTCAGAAGGAGGCTAGTTTTTGATTACGCAAAGACTTCCATTATTTGGAAAAGAACAACCCGGATTTCTTTACGTAATCAGCATGAATTTTATAATTACCTAAGGGACCTTTAACAATGAATAGTAAAAAAAAATGCATTTGCAAATGAAATTATTAATAGATGGGGCAGCTATGAGTTGTATAGAAGACAAAGAGCGGCCTTCTGTCTACGGCCAGGATGCCGCAGTATTCTCTGCTGTAGTAAAGGCTGTTTGACATTTATAAAAATAATATGGCATGGAGGATAAAAAAGTATAAAGGAAAAAGAACAGAATAAGAAGTCTGGTAAACACTAAATATATTCAAACAATTCTCACTAGCAAATTAGGGCTTGTTTATAAACAATATAACTTGCATAAGTACTTTTTTTTTAACAGTATGGTGCGATCAGATTTCAGCCTGTCCTGTGCTGTTTCCTTGGTTCACGTTTTTGTCACAAATTACTGTCATTACTTTTCTCCTTTCGTTAAAGACAATTCTTGCACTGTTCAACACCTCCGATAACAATAACTTGCTGATTTACAGTTTCGAACATGAATTACTTTAATTTTATTAATTAATAATGTTGTCTGCACGCTAGCAAGACCGCTCACTTTTTTAACTTAAAGTCGACCTCCTTTACGTTTTCACATTACAAGCAGCAGTACTTTAAAATCTGAAGATCTACAAAAGTTTTTTATTTTTATTTTTTTTTACTGTCATCTTTTATTTAGATCGAAGCGGAACGACAGTTCAGCTTCTGTTAAAATGTTTCTTTGACTGCGCAATCGATGTATTAGCGTCCGCGCTAGATGCACATCTTTACAGTAATGTTAATCATATAAAATAAATGTCTTTCAAAGAATATGTCTCATAAGTTGATCATTTAATATACAGATAGTTGAATGCTTTTCCAAGGGTACTCAAAGCTCAAAGTTTTCATAGGACGGAAATACCAATAATATTACAAAGTGAAGGGAAATGTTATGATGATATGCACAACGTTACAATAGGCTGTTATATTGAATCAGAAACAGTGTTGCACAAAGTAGCAATTTTACGAGAGACGGTTCCTGAATATAGTATGGCGGCATGCTTAATTTCTTCTTTTGATGAGCCCAGTGGTAGAGCTATTTGAAAAACTAACTAAATTTCTTAACATTGTTTAGAATCTAGTCACACATCCTGCCCATATTTTTGTTTCAATGCTATTGGTAACCTCGAGAGGTGTGATTACTTCTATTTACTTCATTTTGTGAGAAGTTTCCATGGATGTGTTATGGGTGTGTTAATGAAGAAAGTATTTTTCGCTGCACTGGGTGATATAATTGATCAGTGATCGTCAGATCAGAGCAATTTGTGATCCTGTTATTGTGGGAGGTGGATTTTTGAACAGTACTGCGTATTCAAGGATCACACAGATGATGTTTTTGCCTGCAGCACGTTTAGCAGTGAATGTGATGTTTTCATGTGGTCCAGTGAACGATTTTCATTTGGTCTTTTCAGCCAGAAGATCGTTTTGATGCATCTGATCACAGTTGTCAATACTCAACAGCTAGCTTCTTCATTTGTGTACAACCACTGCAAGCTACACCTATTTGAGCCACCTCACCGTCGTGACGCTTTGGAATCAAAGTGACGATTGCTTGATACCTCAGGAAGTGTCCCGTTAAAAGATACCTCTTTTAGTAAGTTGTGCTATAAATCTCTTTTCTGTCCAATTCGTTTCAGTACCTCCTCAGCAATTATCGAATCTATCCAGTTGTGTAAGGCAGGTAAAAAATGAGCTGACAATACATATCCCATGTTTCATTACTGCTTCGGGATGCAGAGTATTAGACATTTACGAGAGTCAGTTTAAGATATGTACTCTATGCCACTCACCAGATCATCACGTAAGAGCCCAGTGCACTCTCCAGCTGCCGCCTGGGAATGCAGATGTTCGACCCACTGCATCTGTACAAAAAGGACAAAAAATCTTGTAGTTAACGTATGTACCCACTGGAACACTACAGACTAGATCTATAACTGAAACACATTTAACAGCAACAGAAAGAAGACTGGAAAGTGCTACAGAATCGATCCTGCTGTCGAACCAATTAAATTAGAAGTGAGGAGGACCCTAGTGTGATGACTGACTTTTCCAGTGGACACAGCTTATTGAGTATGAGTACTTCAAGGCTAGTAAATACAGATGTAGGAATAAATACTCGACATGAAGGTAATTCACCGGTCATGTCACACAGTTAAATAGAGAGCTGTGAACAGTTAAAGAAAGCGGCCATCAGCAATAATCCAAAACTCAATCGATGCAAGTACCTTGGTGTTAGTGGGTAGGACCCTAGTGTGATGACTGACTTTTCCAGTGGACACAGCTTATTGAGTATGAGTACTTCAAGGCTAGTAAATACAGATGTAGGAATAAATACTCGACATGAAGGTAATTCACCGGTCATGTCACACAGTTAAGTAGAGAGCTGTGAACAGTTAAAGAAAGCGGCCATCAGCAATAATCCAAAACTCAATCGATGCAAGTACCTTGGTGTTAGTGGGTACAGTGTCAGAATCTCCCACATAGCAATGAAAAAGTAGAGACAAGATCAATAGCGAAGGAAACAGGAAAAGCGACGCTTGGAAATTACCACATTCAGAACGAAGGATGGACAGCCTTATAGGTAAATATGTTGTTGTGGTCTTCAGTCCTGAGACTGGTTTGATGCAGCTCTCCATGCTACTCTATCCTGTGCAAGCTTCTTCATCTCCCAGTACATACTGCAGCCTACATCCTTCTGAATCTGCTTAGTGTATTCATCTCTTGGTCTCCGTCTACGATTTTTACCCTGCACGCTGCCCTCCAGTACTAAATTGGTGATCGCTTGATGCCTCAGAACATGTCCTACCAACCGATCCCATCTTCTAGTCAAGTTGTACCACAGACTCCTCTTCTCCCCAATTCTATTCAATACCTCCTCATTAGTTATGTGATCTACCCATCTAATCTTCAGCATTATTCTGTAGCACCAGATTTCGAAAGCTTCTATTCTCTTCTTGTCTAAACTATTTATCGTCCATGTTTCACTTCCATACATGGCTACACTCCATACAAATACTTTCAGAAACGACTTCCTGACATTTAAATCTATACTCGATGTTAACAAATTTTTCTTCTTCAGAAACGCTTTCCTTGCCATTGCCAGTCCACATTTTATATCCTCTCTACTTCGACCATCATCAGTTATTTTGCTCCCCAAATAGCAAAACTCCTTTACTAACTTAATTGTCTCATTTCCTAATCTAATTCCCTCAGCATCACCCGACATAATTCGACTACATTCCATTATCCTCGTTTTGCTTTTGTTGATGTTCATCTAAATTTTCGGAAGTGAGTGACGTCCGTTAGTGAACACATGGTGTGTGTGTGTGTGTATGTGTGTGCTACTGGTGTGGTATACGTCGTCAGGAAACGAAGTGGTGCTCACCTTCGGAGCTTTGGTGACCTGCTCCAACTCGACCAGCCGTCGATGCCCCTGCATCGTCTTGCTTCGGCCGAAACAAGGACAGCACGCCGTCCAGTATCTCCTCCAACCCATCTGCAGCAGAGAAGAGCCTGTTCCACAAGCTGCCGAATGGTTTACGGTATAGTAATTGCTGCATTGTGTTGCACAGTAGGATCTCTCCTGTTGTCACCATACTGTGAAATAGATGGCGTGTTCAGCACCGCAAAAAACCGATTTGTGGCAATATCGAGTAGTTGCAAAAGAAGGGAAAATTTTCAAATAGAGAAATAGTCAGTTTTAGCAGTTTTTAAACGGCTCTGGTATTGTCACGTAGAAACCACAGTCAAGTTCTGAAGTTAGGTTGGTCAATGAAGTACTATATTTAGACCTGAAAGCACGTTAATTACCGAAACGAGCTCGCAGCCAGAACAGAACTGTCTTCCTGAACGAAGATTGCATATATCGACACCGACGGAAAAAAATCGCAACTCCAAAAAATAATTAACGTAGAATATTGAAATTTAGGGAATACATTTGCCTAGGTAACATATTTAAGTGCTCAGTATTGCAAGATCTCAGCGTAAATTTAAGTGCAAGGTGGCCATCGCAAATGTGAAACTCTGATACATTAATAATCGGTGTAGCCGCCAGAATGTTGAATGCAAGAATGCAAAGGTGCGTGCGTTGTGCTCTACAGGTGCTGGATGGCTGTTTGTTTGACAGAATTCAGTGCCTATTGCACTTGTTCGGACAACACAGGGACAGTTAATGCTGGTTATATAGATGACGTCCCATTGCGACGTAACGCGCTCTTTCGCACATCGACGGAGGTTCTGCAACATAAATTGTCCACCTACCTCGAAACTGCTGCAGATCTGCACACGTAACTCATGACTTCAGCTACTTCAGGGGGGTAGGACGTCAAACGGGACGACTTGGAGCAGGAGAGGCATCACAGGGCATTTTAATTTCTACTGTCTATACTTTTACAAATAAATTCATAAAACTTTGTGAACATCACCAGGAAGGATTCAAGATTTACACTCGTTGCAGTGGAAGTTCTAAAACATAACAAAATAAATTTTTTTTACGTGTGAAATTTCATCATTCTTTCACTTACTAATGGCTGCATTTGTTGCTGTAGGTACACTTTTCTTCATGAGTTAGAGAGATTCCTCGATTAATTTTGCACAGTATACAAACCATACTTACAGGTGTTTGAAACTCGAGAATTTATTTAATTTTTGAAAAAACGAATGAACTGTTATATTTTAAACTTCATGTTTAGAAAAAACACAAATTTTCTAGTTAATTACCTCAATTTTTACCACAGTTTTTAATAGATTTGTAAAATTCTAGAGTTTCGTTCACCTTTGAGTATGGTTTGCATGCTGTGCAAAATTCATCGAAGAATCTCTCTTACTTATGAAGAAAAATGTACCTATAGCAACAAATGCTGCCATTAGTAAGTGAAAAAAAAGATGAAATTTTACACGTAAAAAAAATTTGTTTTGTTATTCTTTTCGAACTTCCACTGCTGTGAGTGTTAATTCTGAATCCTTCCTGGTCATGCTGACAAAGTTTTATGAATTTATTTGCGAAAGTGTAGACAGTGGAAATTAAAATTCCTGTGATGCTTCTCCTGCTCCAAGTCGGCCCGTTTGACGTCCTACCCCCTTTAAGAGATCTCAGAAAAGCAGTGTTGAAGAAACTGAGATTTCATAACTACACGTCGAAGGCCGCTATAAGTACAAAACGCTGAAGATAGTCTTGTGAACTCTAAAGAATAAATCGGAAATGGGTTGCTGTTCAAATTTCTAAGTTAAAAGGTCCTTTTAAACTTACATTAATATTTTTTATTGCCATTAAGCAAGATCATCAGCCCACATGTGTTCAAATCATTTGAGTTCCTGTTGACAGTCCTCGTCACACTCAAACAGCCAGAACTTTTCCTATCCAATTCCGAAATCATTTACGAGAGTAACACAGTCAGTAAACTGCTATTTACTTTTGCACTCGGCATTCAGTGGTTGTCTTTAAATAAAGTTTTTGCTCGTCATAAATACTCAGTACAAAATTTACTTAGTACCGCCACGCTTTTAGTTCAAAGTTTACACACGCGTTTTTCTCCAGAACAAAATATCTGTCAACTCTTAAAATTTCACAAATAGTTAATTGTAAACACCAGTCAGTGCGGCTCTCGCAGCCGAGCGAAGCAGACGTGCGGTGTGTGCTCTCCGCTGTCAGAGAGGGCCCGCGCGCCTTGTTTACTTTTTTCGGCCGACACTAACGTGACGCCGTAGCGCTACAAGACCATGGCAAACCAATACAGAAGATCAACCTTGAAATTCACATTTCGGAACGACTTTACCCGACCAAAGGCGCTCGAAGTCGAACGCTTTTTAAAAGAGGAAGCCAAGATCCCGGCTGCCGACATTGTCGGCATTCACTTTTCGATCGTCAGTAGCACGGTCTATGTAAAGCTCATAAACGAAATTACATGCGACAAGGTGCTTCGTGAGATGAAACAAGAACTCCGCTTCTGCCACGCAGATGGCAATGTTGGCAACGTCGAGGTCGGCCATGCCGCAATGGGACTGCGGACTATCCGCATATTCGAACTTCCATTTGAACTCCCGGCGGCAGAAGTTGTAGCGGCACTCCGCCCCTACGGCACGGTACACGAACACGTGGCTGAAAAATGGACCCAGTTTAAGACGTATCCAGTACTCAATGGAGTACGCCAAGTGCGCATAGATCTCCAACGACACGTGCCATCCTATCTACAGATAGGAGGATGCCGGGCCATAGTTATTTATGACGGCCAGCCGAAGACGTGTTCCGGATGCGGCAAAGAAGGACACCTTCGTTCCGAGTGCCTCCAGCGTCGGATCACACAACTCCCACCGAAGGACGTTGCGCCACCAGCGGCGAAGACAGTTCTACCCGTGACTTACGCGGCGGCGCTCACGACGTTCTCCACACAACAGCCACGGCCGACCGCTTCAGCGGTACAAGAATCACTTTCCACGGACAAAAACCTGGATGATCCGCCGACCTGGCCAGTGGTGGAAAATAGTACTACGACTCTGGAGCTACCGAACGCGACAGACATTGACGGCGGCAAGATGGCAATTGATTCCCTTATTGTACCGACCGAAGCGTTTGTTCCGGCGGAGCGTGAGTCAGTGCCGTCTTCTGACAATGAAGGCCATGTACGGAAACAGCGATCACCGAAACGCCGAAAGCGCCGTCGTCGGACCGTGTCGGAACACAGCGGTTCGCATTCGGCCGGGGAAGAACAACTAACCACTCAAGAAGCCAGCCGCGAAGCTGAGGCTGTTTCCACTGACTCCAACCTTGCAGAACAGACAGAAAAACATGCAGCTTTCGAACATCAGCCCATTGACAGAAACAGTGAGCAGCGGGAAGGTACCAGTGCAGGCAGCGAAGTCGCCCGGTCCCTTACTACCAAACATTCCGAGGCTATGGAACATGAACAGACATCCGCGCCCGCTTCGTGGGCCGAGGACGTCGAGACACAAGATCCCGACCCGCGGCCAGCTGAGGCGCCGCCGGATCATGCAGCATAAGCAGCACAAGGAGGACCGCGTTTGGCGGGGGGTGACATCACTTCCGATGTTCGCTTCTCTCCAACATGGATAACCTCGCCCAAACAACGCGTTGCCAGGCTTACCGCCTGGCGACAATGAATATCAACATGATCAGTTCTCCTGTCAAGATCCAACTTTTGATAGAAACCATACGAGCCATGGGAGTTGACTTTGCTTTCCTACAAGAAGTGAAAACGACTGCACTCCCGCACTTTTACGGTTACGCCACACATGTGACGCCCGGAAGCCCTGCAGACACCGGAGTGGCAATATTAGTGCGTGAAGGTATTGAAGTTACCGACGTCACGTTTCTTCCCTCCGCGAGAGGAATAGCATTTACGGCACTCAACACCCGATTCATTAATGTTTACGCGCCGTCGGGTACCACAAGACGTCACGACCGCGCCAGATTCTACTCCACAGATGTCGCTCCCCTTTTCCTTGGACGATACGAGCACAGCGTCTTCGCCGGCGATTTTAATTGCGTACTTCACCCCAAGGACCAAATCCCACATTACATGCCTTGTCCGGAACTGGGTGCGATGATCCAAGAACTTCACTTGTGCGACACGTGGGAAAAAGTCCACGGTAACCGCTCTGGCCACACGCATCTTACCAGTCATTCGGCCAGCCGACTTGACCGCATATATGTGTCACAAGATCTCACACACGGTGTGGTGGACGCCGAATTATGGACTCAAGCCTATTCCGATCACAGTGCCTATATCTGCACTATACACCTACGCCCCCAACAAGTCTGGCGCAGCAATGGCTTTTGGAAGCTCAACATAACTCATCTCCAGGACCTGGATTGCCGTCGGCGAGTTGCAGCAACGTGGACTGACTGTGAACGCCGCCACCCACGATACACCTCGACCCTGGAGTGGTGGCTCCTCTGTGCCAAACCAGCAATCCGTAGGACACTTATGCGTTATGGCAAGGACGTGACTGCGTGGCATCGACAGACCCTCGATTTTTACTACGCGGCACTCAGGGACCTCGACGCCTTACCCCCTTCCCCGGAGAGACAACATGACCAAAGCAGAATCAAGGCTCACATACTATCATTGACGAAGCGTCGACTAGAAGGTGCAGTAGTCCGCTCGCGACGGCACGACCGAACGGTTGCAGAGGAACCCACTATGCACCACGTTGTGGCGGATAAGCGCCGACAACGTCAACATTTAATCACACAACTCAGGACACACGACGGTCGCTTATGTACGACCCAAGCAACCATAGTAAAGGCGGTGGAGGATCATTTTCGTCATCTTTACAAGGAAAGAACCGTCATTGACGAGGCCACTACTGAAGTGTTACAGCAGATAACCCGTACTATCGACGAGGCTACCGTGCATGCACTAACAGAGGAAATCTCACTCGAAGAAGTCGAAGACGCCGTGGACAAAGGTGCGGCCAATAAATCTCCTGGACCTGATGGATTGCCCATCGAATTCTACCGGACTTTCCGTGACATCATGATGCCTCGCTGGGTTATAATGTTCCGCGAACTTATGTCTCCAGACTGTGTTGTGCCGCCAGCGTTTGTAGAAGGTCTCCTCATACCAGTACACAAGCCAGGTGGAGGGCTATCGATTAACGACTATCGGCCGCTTACAATGTTGAACGCCGATTACAAGATTTTCACCAGGATTATGGTGAGCCGTATTAAGAAGACTTTGCCGATGATCCTCGCTCCAGAACAGACGTCGCAGGGGGGAGAAGCCAACATACACATGGCCACCGGTGACTGCAGGGACTTAATAGCGATCGCTTCTGCGTGCCGTCTGAGAGCGGCGATCGTCTCCGTCGATTTCCACCGCGCCTTTGATAGAGTGCACCACAACTTCCTCCTACGAGTGATGGACTGTATGGGATTCCCCCCGGGCCTCATCGACACCCTACGGCGTCTTTGGACCGCAGCCAGCTCACACGTTCAGGTCAATGGAAGGACGGTAGGACCAGTACCCATTAAGAGGTCTCTACGACAAGGTTGTCCCCTTTCTACCTACCTTTATGCAATCGCACTCGAGCCACTCCTAGGGGGCCTTAACCACCGCCTATCTGGTATCACGCTGCGGGACGTCACCTTTCGCTATAGGACATACGCTGACGACCTGCTACTGCTGGTTCGTTCCAATGACGAAGTTCAAAGCGTACTAACCTGGATTGAGCGATACGGACAGGCCGCAGGCAGTCTTCTGAACATCAACAAGTCGGCGGCGTTGGACATTGGGCGTGGTCTCGGACCGGAAGCCTTCGCTCCCCTCCCACCAGTTTCTGATCTGCGATATTTGGGAATCACGTTCAAGAAAGATGTACGTAAAACAGCTGCAGCAAACTACCGACGGTTATTACAGATCATACGCGCAATGGTGCGACAGAACCTACTCCGGGACTTGAATCTGCTACAACGTGTTGAATACCTGAACCTCTACGTGGCATCAAAACTCAACCACGTGGCACAGGTCCTCCCACTACCGCTGCAGATAGGTCGCCGGCTTCAGGCGGCCTTCAGTTACTACGTTTCCGCAGGTCATATCTTTAAAGTACGACATGACACTCTTACCCTCCCAGCGCACAAAGGAGGACTGGGATTGGTCAACGTCAGGGCGAGAGCAGCTGCTCTTTACATGAGCAACATGAGGAAACGATGGAAAAGTCAATATGCCTCTCTCACGGGTCGTTTACTGCAGGTTCTGATGCCAGCCTCTAACGTCCCGCCGGTGTCGGTTGCGCACGTCGCACCACAGCTCTCCCATGTGTCGACCTTCATTCTTGATTACAGCTATGTCAGCTTGAACCTCTCCGCCACACGTCCACCAAAGGCGAAAGATTTTTATACCAACCTTCTGCGGGCTGTTCACCATAACGTGGTCGAAAACAAGTACCCTACGGTTCACTGGCCAAGAGTGTGGAAAACGATACACCACCACTTTCTGTCATCCACGGTGCGTTCGAAGTGGTATCAGATCGCCAACAAAAAATATGCCACACGCCAGCGACTTCACACTATTGGACTGGCAGACTCCCCTTATTGCCCAGATTGTCACCTTTTGGATAGCGATGAACATCGTTTTACTTGCGCATCATCGTCCGGAGTTTGGCGACTAACACAGAAGATATTGGCTTGTTACCTCCGGGTCACACCTGATATGATTGACCCGCAGACCCTACTCTGTCCCGATGAAACTTACTTTCCGGCTGCAAAATATCATGCGCTTACATGGTTCAAAGGACTTACCGTCGCCTACATCTTTAGCGACGGAGAGAAAGAGCAGCTTGATTACTGGTGGTTCCTACAAAATGCTCACAACGCCCTCGAACGCACACCGAAATACCGTACGCTCTTCGCAAATTATTTACGCAGCGTTTTCGTTAACCCCCCACTCAGCTGGGGAGTGCCAGGCTGTGGTTAATGTGCTGTGCCGCATCACACTAACGGCTCTGCCTTGCCAGCCATGACCAAAGGAAGAGACAAGCTGCTGCAAGGATACTGTTTTCCTTGAGGCACTAGCGAAGCAGAATGCCTCCGTTGCAGATGCCCTTCAAAGGCGCTATGGGAGATTTCAGATAACGATGCCAAGGCTCCAAGTGGAACCAGTTACATTATTGAAGAACCCTTTTAGTTAGATTTACAACAGTGGTTTATATTTTATTTTTTTGATTACTCTTTTATGCCACCTTTGTTGTTGTAACACTTACTTGTAACACTTAGTTACTAGAATTCTCATTTGTACACGCTCCCTAAATGTAATCATATAAAAAAAAAGTGGCAACGGATAGCCCTAACCTTGATTCCCATACTTCCCCTGGTCTATAGGCAGCTCTCTGGGGTGGGTTTACTCAGGAGCTAACGCCTGAAGTGGATCAAATTTTTTTTGTTATAGGATGACAAGTGGCGGTGGCACGTAGGTTGTTTTATTTTTTTTATTTATTTATTTTTTTAGTTCCATTTTCCTAAGGGGCTTCTTAAGGGAAGAAAGTGGTTCACCAAGGGGGTAAAAAAAAAGGGGTAGAAATCCATAAAAAAAAGGGTATGATAAAAAAAAAAAAAGGGGGGTAGCGTCTTTGATTCATAATCAAAAACGTCTTCGGTCGCGGGATCGATCCCCGCCACTGCCTAAATTTTGATAAATAACCAGCAGTGGCGGCCGAAGACTTCCGGCATAAGAAGCCAGCCTCATTCGGCCTTGTCAAAGAGGGCGGGGGAGCGGATAGAGGCTCAGGGCACTCTCTTGTCCTAGGGGTGGGAATTTGCCCCTAAAGGCGGAAGAATCAGCAATGATCAACGACATGAGGATGCAGAAGGCAATGAAACCACTGCATTAAAGACACGTAACGTATATCCACAGGACATGGGGCCTGTAATTGAAGAAGTGTCATGATGATCTCTCCATTGGCAAAAGGTTCCGGAATAGTCCCCCATTCGGATCTCCGGGAGGGGACTGTCAAGGGGGAGGTTACCATGAGAAAAAGATTGAATAATCTACGAAAGGATAACGTTCTACGAGTCGGGGCGTGGAATGTCAGAAGCTTGAACGTGGTAGGGAAACTAGAAAATCTGAAAAGGGAAATGCAAAGGCTCAATCTAGATATAGTAGGGGTCAGTGAAGTGAAGTGGAAGGAAGGCAAGGATTTCTGGTCAGATGAGTATCGGGTAATATCAACAGCAGCAGAAAATGGTATAACAGGTGTAGGATTCGTTATGAATAGGAAGGTAGGGCAGAGGGTGTGTTACTGTGAACAGTTCAGTGACCGGGTTGTTCTAATCAGAATCGACAGCAGACCAACACCGACAACGATAGTTCAGGTATACATGCCGACGTCGCAAGCTGAAGATGAACAGATAGAGAAAGGGTATGAGGATATTGAAAGGGTAATGCAGTATGTAAAGGGGGACGAAAATCTAATAGGCATGGGCGACTGGAATGCAGTTGTGGGGGAAGGAGTAGAAGAAAAGGTTACAGAAGAATATGGTCTTGGGACTAGGAATGAAAGAGGAGAAAGACTAATTGAGTTCTGTAACAAGTTTCAGCTAGTAATAGCGAATACCCTGTTCAAGAATCACAAGAGGGGGAGGTATACTTGGAAAAGGCCGGGAGATACGGGAAGATTTCAATTAGATTACATCATGGTCAGACAGAGATTCCGAAATCAGATACTGGATTGTAAGGCGTACTCAGGAGCAGATATAGACTCAGATCACAATATAGTAGTGATGAAGAGTAGGCTGAAGTTCAAGACATTAGTCAGGAAGAATCAATACGCAAAGAAGTGGGATGCGGAAGTACAAAGGAATGACGAGATACGTTTGAAGTTCTCTAATGCTATAGATACAGCAATAAGGAATAGCGCAGTAGGCAATACAGTTGAAGAGGAATGGACATCTCTGAAAAGGGCCATCGCAGAAGTTGGGAAGGAAAACATAGGTACAAAGAAGGTAGCTGCGAATAAACCATGGGTAACAGAAGAAATAGTTCAGTTGATTGATGAAAGGAGGAAGTACAAACATGTTCCGGGAAAATCAGGAATACAGAAATACAAGTCGCTGAGGAATGAAATAAATAGGAAGTGCAGGGAAGCTAAGACGAAATGGCTGCAGGAAAAATGTGAAGACATCGAAAAAGATATGATTGTCGGAAGGACAGATTCAGCATACAGGAAAGTCAAAACAACATTTGGTAACATTAAAAGCAACGGTGGTAACATTAAGAGTGGAACGGGAATTCCACTCTTAAATGCAGAGGAGACGGGAGATAGGTGGAAAGAATACATTGAAAGCCTCTATGAGGGTGCAGATTTGTCTGATGTGATAGAAGAAGAAACAGGAGTCGATTTAGAAGAGATATGGGATCCAGTATTAGAATCGGAATTTAAAAGTGCTTTGGAGGACTTACGGTCAAATAAGGCAGAAGGGATAGATAACATCCCATCAAAATTTCTAAAATCATTGGGGGAAGTGACAACAAAACGACTATTCACGTTGGTGTGTAGAATATATGAGTCTGGCGATATACCATCTGACTTTCGGAAAAGCATCATCCACACAATTCCGAAGACGGCAAGAGCTGACAAGTGCGAGAATTATCGCACAATCAGCTTAACAGCTCATGCATCGAAGCTGCTTACAAGAATAATATACAGAAGAATGGAAAAGAAAATTGAGAATGCGCTAGGTGACGATCAGTTTGGCTTTAGGAAAAGTAAAGGGACGAGAGAGGCAATTCTGACGTTACGGCTAATAATGGAAGCAAGGCTAAAGAAAAATCAAGACACTTTCATAGGATTTGTTGTCCTGGAAAAAGCGTTCGACAATATAAAATGGTGCAAGCTGTTCGAGATTCTGAAAAAAGTAGGGGTAAGCTATAGGGAGAGACGGGTCGTATACAATATGTACAACAACCAAGAGGGAATAATAAGAGTGGACGATCAAGAACGAAGTGCTCGTATTAAGACAAGGCTGTAGCCTTTCGCCCCTACTCTTTAATATGTACATCGAGGAAGCAATGATGGAAATAAAAGAAAGGTTCAGGAGTGGAATTAAAATACAAGGTGAAAGGATATAAATGATATGATTCGCTGATGACATTGCTATCCTGAGTGAAAGTGAAGAAGAATTAAATGATCTGCTGAACGGAATGAACAGTCTAATGAGTACACAGTATGGTTTGAGAGTAAATCGGAGAAAGACGAAGGTAATGAGAAGTAGTAGAAATGAGAACAGCGAGAAACTTAACATCAGGATTGATGGTCACGAAGTCAATGAAGTTAAGGAATTCTTCTACCTAGGCAGCAAAATAACCAATGATGGACGGAGGAAGGAGGACATCAAAAGCAGACTCGCTATGGCAAAAAAGGCATTTCTGGCCAAGGGAAGTCTACTAAAATCAAATACCGGTCTTAATTTGAGGAAGAAATTTCTGAGGATGTACGTCTGGAGTACAGCATTGTATGGTAGTGTAACATGGACTGTGGGAAAACCGAAACAGAAGAGAATCGAAGCATTTGAGATGTGGTGCTATAGACGAATGTTGAAAATTAGGTGGACTGATAAGGCAAGGAATGAGGAGGTTCTACGCAGAATCGGAGAGGAAAGGAATATGTGGAAAACACTGATAAGGAGAAGGGACAGGATGATAGGACATCTGCTAAGACATGAGGGAATGACTTCCATGGTACTAGAGGGAGCTGTAGAGGGCAAAAACTGTAGAGGAAGACAGAGATTGGAATACGTCAAGCAAATAATTGAGGACGTAGGTTGCAAGTGCTACTCTGACATGAAGAGGTTAGCGCAGGAAAGGAATTCGTGGCGGGCCGCATCAAACCAGTCAGTAGACTGGTGAAAAAAAAAAAAAAAAAAAAAAAAAGAAGCACCAGCTACCTTTATCATTGTACTGAAACGCGGAAGTCACAATATCACTTCATTTTACACATAGTGCGTTCGGACACTTTCAGCATGACCAGCTCCTTCGAAAATTGCCGGCCGAAGTGGCCGCGCGGTTCTGGCGCTGCAGTCTGGAACCGCGAGACCGCTACGGCCGCAGGTTCGAATCCTGCCTCGGGCATGGATGTGTGTGATGTCCTTAGGTTAGTTAGGTTTAACTAGATCTAAGTTCTAGGGGACTAATGACCTCAGCAGTTGAGTCCCATAGTGCTCAGAGCCATTTGAACCTTCGAAAATTAGTCCACCACTCCCTTCTTCTCTCTGCCTCTACAAGCCTCTCGTTCTTATGCGTTAGGTGGCAGACCGCCTCACTTCTTATTGGCTGTACAGAATTACGGCCAATCATAACTGTCTTTCAGGGCGCGGCACGCGTCAAAATCTAGCAAGAACCAACCACTGCTCACAGCTCATTGACATAATTAAAATAAGCGACTCAAAACTCTCTTGTTAGACAAATGAAATGAAGTAAACTTTCAGCTGTACTTAACGTCTGGAATTTAACTATATAATCGCGAACGTTCTGGCTGTCTCTTACACAGTCAAATACGCTTGGACATCCGTCATCCACTAGTAGGGAACCACTGGTGGATTCGTTCCCACGATACAAAGCTGAAACACTTGCAAGTTCCTATAGAGAATTACAAACTGAAAATTTAATGTTGGCGAATGTCCCACATACACTCACACAAGTACTCTTTCACACTCACCCTAACACAAAAGATAAATATCTACTTGAAATTCTTAAAGCTATTACTACAGCAAAATTACGAAAGGTATTCGAAAATGATAACTTTCCAAATTTGAATCTAAACACTGAAAGTGTTATCATATCTTTTCAAATAGTCACAGTTGGTGAACGATTAACATTATTGATTTTGAAACATCCCCTTAGAAAAATTAGTGAATTACTGTGCTGATAAACCTCTTACGTTATTTGCTACACAATATTTTTAGCGCAACGCAATCTGACTTTCAATAATCCCTACAAAAGAATGGCCCTGACTAACATTAACCTATACCTTTCACGAATCACTTACCTTACAAAAATCTTCGTTGATCGAACTACTGCAATACAGCGAGCGCCAATACTGCCAGCTAAATAAAAGATTCTAACTACTGAAGACACTAACTACTGATAGGCATAGTCAGCAAATGAAAGATTTTGATAGAGAACAAACAATGTATTTACCTTAATAATATTCAAATTCATCATATATATATATATATATATATATATATATATATATATATATATATATATATATATATATCAGTTCATGATATACAATATTACAAATTTACTCTTTCTGGTGGAAACACGTCCAGATCGTCCGCTCTCTATACCATCTCTCTCCCCACATCCACCACTGCTGGCGGCTCATCTCCGACTGCGCAACGCTACGCGCTGTTCGCATCCAACTGCCCAACACTACAATAGCGAATATTTCAACAATGCAAACCAGCCACAGACTGCACAGAGCACAGTTAGTGATTTTCATACAGGGCGCTACGTGGCGTTACCAACATAAAAACCTAAACAGCCTACTTACAATTTAGTTTTTTAAGTGTCGGATAGTTACGTTTTTTACTCACTTTTTTTTGTAACTTCCAGATTATGACAGTTATTGACTTCAGATTTTGACAGAGTGTTCCTCGGGCTATTTCTAGATCAGTTATTAATTTTTATAGTTCCAGAGAATGTAACTACTCTGTAAGCCCCTCTCCGCTACTTTCACACGCTGCAGTCACGCCTTACGGTCACGACGCACGTTTGCAGGACATAGCTCGCACGTTGCAGAACGTATAAGATTCTGACTGCTTACACTGGAGCCCACATACATTCATACAAGAAAGCCTTAATAGACAAATTGGCGATCGCGCCCTAGCTGCGACGCCTCAGCACGTGTACTCAAGTGGAGACACAGTATTCCGAGAGAGTGAGTCGACACTGTATAGCATGTTCGGTTGCAACAGCCGAATGTGAGGGAGCAATATCATGTTGGAAAACTCCCCCTGGGACGCTGTTCAGGAATGGCAGCACAACAGGTCGAAACGACAAATCGACGTACAAATTTGCAGTAATGGTGTATGGGACAACCACACGAGCGCTCCTGCTGTCATACGAAATTTGTATCCCAGACTGTAACTCCAGGTGTAGGTCCCGTGTGTCTGGCACGATGAGTGGTTGGTTGCTGGCCCTCAACTGGCATCCCCCTAATCAACAACACACGGCCATCACCGGCACGGAATCAGAACTGGTTAACCCAATGAACACTCTCTTGACACCACTGAAGTCCCAAATGCCGTTGAGAGGGGTGTAAGACGTCGTGGTTTCCTGACCTTCATTGCTAACGTATTCCACCCTCACAATCATATTCCGCACATCAAGACACTTCATTCTAACCCAAACTCGATAAGATAAAGACAATGTTGTATGAATTCATGTAAACGATATGCAAATAACAAGTAAGTGCACAGTGGTTGAAAAACTCGAGGCTGGCGTACACATGCACATTCAAGACACGACGGTCACAAGAGCTTTTAGTTCGGGAGAGGCGGACCGCACGCCGAGAGGCCGGTCCCTTCGGAGGATGGGTCAGTCTGTCTACGTCGGCCGGCGACTGCCCGTGGAGCGGACTGCATTTGCCTGAGCGAAAGGGAGAATGACCCCGTGTTCAGCTTAAAAGCAAATTCCACTAGATTGTGTAGGAGCGCCCAGCCTACGCATTCTTTACAAATATAGCACACAGTTTCAGAGTTTTTCACAGGGAGACAGCAAACGCCCAACGCTGATGCTACAGATATCTGGATTGGTCACCTTAAACGAACGGCCTTGGGAGAGCCAGTCCTGACAAAACTTTACCATGTGGTGAGCAAGATGTATGAGACAGGTGAAATACCCTCAGACTTCAAGGAGAATATAATAATACCAATCCCAAAGAAAGCAGGTGTTGGCAGATGTGAAAATTACCGAACAATCAGTTTAATAAGCCACAGCTGCAAAATACTAACACGAATTCTTTACAGACGAATAGAAAAACTAGTAGAAGCCGACCTCGGGGAAGATCAGTTTGGATTCCGTAGAAATACTGGAACACGTGAGGCAATACTGACCTTACGACTTATCTTAGAAGAAAGATTAAGGAAAGGCAAACCTACGTTTCTAGCATTTGTAGACTTAGAGAAAACTTTTGACAATGTTGACTGGAATACTCTCTTTCAAATTCTAAAGGTGGCAGGGGTAAAATACAGGGAGCGAAAGGCTATTTACAATTTGTACAGAAGCCAGATGGCAGTTATAAGAGTCGAGGGAAAAGAAAGGGAAGCAGCGGTTGGGAAGGGAGTAAGACATGGTTGTAGCCTCTCCCCGATGTTATTCAATCTGTATATTGAGCAAGCAGTAAAGGAAACAAAAGAAAAGTTCGGAGTAGGTATTAAAATCCATGGAGAAGAAATAAAGGCTTTGACGTTCGCCGATGACATTGTAATTCTGTCAGAGACAGCAAAGGACTTGGAAGAGCAGTTGAATGGAATGGACAGTGTCTTGAAAGGAGGATATAAGATGAACATCAACAAAAGCAAAACGAGGATAACGGAATTTAGCCGAATTAAGTCGGGAGATACTGAGGGAATTAGATTAGGAAATGAGACACTTAAAGTACTAAAGGAGTTTTGCTATTTGGGGAGCAAAATAACTGATGATGGTCGAAGTAGAGAGGATATAAAATTTAGACTGGCAATGGCAAGGAAAGCGTTTCTGAAGAAGAGAAATTTGTTAACACCGAGTATAGAGTTAAGTGTCAGGAAGTCATTTCTGAAAGTATTTGTATGGAGTGTAGCCATGTATGGAAGTGAAACATGGACGATAAATAGTTTGGACAAGAAGAGAATAGAAGCTTTCGAAATGTGGTGCTACAGAAGAATGCTGAAGATTAGATGGGTAGATCACATAACTAATGAGGAAGTGTTGAATAGGATTGGGGAGAAGAGAAGTTTGTGGCACAACTTGACCAGAAGAAGGGATCGGTTGGTAGGACATGTTCTGAGGCATCAAGGGATCACCAATTTAGTACTGGAGGGCACCGTGGAGGGTAAAAATCGTAGAGGGAGGCCAAGAGATGAATACACTAAGCAGATTCAGAAGGATGTAGGTTGCAGTAGGTACTGGGAGATGAAGAGGCTTGCACAGGATAGAGTAGCATGGAGAGCTGCATCAAACCAGTCTCAGGACTGAAGACCGCAACAACAACAACAAACGAAACGAGAGCGTGCGCCCTCGTACGTTAACTCAAAGAGCGAGGAACAAGTCTCTCCTCAGTATTTCCCTGGGAGAGCACCTCTGTCGAGAGCGAATCGGAGTGGGACTCTATATTGAGTCCTTACGATTAAGCATTATTCACTGTGTTGGCTGCTACACTTATTGTGCGGTGTGAACGGACAGAGATATAGTTAAACGCCTGTGAGCGAATTTTTGAGTGTCATCGCGGTGGACTGGTTATCTGTCCGGTGTACCACGCCAGTAGTTAGAGTAGGGGCTGATAGGAGTCCTTGACTTCATCAAAGTGTAGGGAGAGTTGGATTGGCGAAGGTCAATCCAGATAGAACGAGAGCTATCTTATTTGTCAGCAGCGAGCGGCGCAGATAGCGGTCAGCGCATCTTACAGTATTGTGCGCTACAGCTCTTGCGAGCCCTGTATTTCCTCCACAACAGTACCCCTCACAGCATTTCACACGTGACAGCCTCGACCGTACCTAGCAACATTCTAACGGCTGATTATTCAAGTTGAGTAGGAGCGGCTCTCACCCATTCTGCCAAGTCAATAACAATCTTAAACTTGGTATAGAAATTTCACTAGCGAATTCTATCCTTAAGAGGTAACTTCATATTCCGAAAAGAACCCGGAAATAACTTGTTCAGTTCATAACTAAAAGTGCCATTGCGATTTCTCAGAATTTTTGCAAAATAAATAATAATGTTCGTTAGTTTCATGTTTTTCTTACACTAACTAGCACTACTCCAGTACCCAAGTATCCCACTAGTTACGTAAGAAAATTTTGTGAATTTTTGTGTCATTTCCTTACAGTGGGCGACACCAGAAGACATTTATTGCTGAAAGTTTTTCAGGCATTTCTCTTTAGAACGTTAGGAGCGTCTGTCTGACTTCTGTAGTAGTGTGGGGGTGGAAATTGCATCTTGCAGGAGCCACAGGGTAAAGGGTACACCTCAGATTGCGCAGAATTACAGACTAACACCCACACGCTCTCAGGGGTTAGTGGAATGTTCGTAACAGGGAGTCTGGCTCGGAGCTGTTCTTGAAGTAACCGATTTTTAACAGTTCGCTGTGTCGCTGTGGTGCCAACAGGAGCTCAGATTGCTGCTGCAGATGCAGTACGATGCGCCAGAGCCACGATGATTTTCCAACTCGGTAGTGGCACGTGGCCGTCTGGAGCCCGGTCTGCTTCTGACCGTACATTCTCGTGACCACCGCTGCCAGCGCATTGCTACCAAGTCTGTCTGCAATACCGCAGAAGGGACATCCAGTTTCTCGTAGCCCTCTCCCGCGACTTCGTTCAAACTTAGTAAGTTGTCGATAATGGCATCATTGCGTACGCAAGGGGAGACACAGTAGGCCGAGAGAGTGAGTCGACACTGTATAGCAAGTTGGGTTACAAAAAAAAAAATGGTTCAAATGGCTCTGAGCACTATGGAACTCAACTGCTGAGGTCATTAGTCCCCTAGAACTTAGAACTAGTTAAACCTAACTAACCTAAGGACATCACAAACATCCATGCCCGAGGCAGGATTCGAACCTGCGACCGTAGCGGTCTTGCGGTTCCAGACTGCAGCGCCTTTAACCGCACGGCCACTTCGGCCGGCAGTTGGGTTACAACAGCCGCATGTGAGGGAGCAGTATCATGTTGGAAAACTACCCCTGGGACACTGTTCACGAATGACAGCACAACAGGTCGAAACGACACATTGACGCACAAATTTGCAATGGGATAACCACAAGAGTAATGGGATAACCACAAGAGTGCTCCTGCTGTCATAAGGAATTGTATCCCAGACTGTAACTCCTGGTGTAGGTCCCGTGTGTCTGGCACTAAACCCTCCGCCACACACCGTCAGGTGGCTTGCGGAGTATGGATGTAGATGTAGATTGTCACCTTCAACGCATTCTTGATTAACAACAGCTCACCATGTCCTTTCTCTAAGGTTAACTAACACTCACTCCCGTTACAGAGCGAATACAGAGCAAAACTGAATTGCATCCTCATAGTGGTGCTACCAGCGCCACTCTTATGCGACTGGTGCGAAATCTGAACAGCCATCATCTTTCAGATGTAGCAACACGCCTGCCAACTTTCGTTCATGTCGGACAACACCTTCATAGTAATGTGACTTTTTTTCCATCAGTATACAGGGTGGTCCTTTGATAGTGACCGGCGCAAATTTCTCACGAAATAAGCATCAAACGAAACAGCTACAAAGAACGAAACTCGTCTAGTTTGAAGGGGGAAACCAGATGGCGCTATGGTTGGCCCGCTAGATGGCGCTGCCATAGGTCAAACGGATGTCAACTGCGTTTTTTAAAATACAAACCCCATTTTTATTACATATTCGTGTAGTACATAAAGAAATATGAATGTTTTAGTTGGGCCACTTTTTTCGCTTTGTGACAGATGGCGCTCTAACAGTCAAATTTTATAAGTACGTGGTATCACGTAAGATTCAGTCAGTTCGTGATAGATTATCCGTGTTAAAATGGACCGTTTATCAATTGCGGAAAACGTCGATATCGTGTTGATGTATGGCTGTTGTGATCAAAATGCCCAACGGGCGTGTGCTATGTATGCTGCTCGGTATCCTGGACGACATCATCCAACTGTCCGGACCGTTCGCTGGATAGTTACGTTATTTAAGGAAACAGGAAGTTTTCAGACACATTTGAAAGTCAACCAAGACCTGCAACAAATGATGATGTTCAAGTAGGTGTTTTAGCTGCTGTCGAGGCTAATCCGCACATCAGTACCAGAATCTCCAAAACGTCAGTGTTGAGAATGCTATACCAACATCGATTGAACCCGTACCATATTTCTACGCACCAGGAAATCCATAGCGACGACTTTGAACGTCATGTACAGTTCTGCCACTGGGCACAAGAGAATTTACGGGACGATGACAGATTTTTTCACGCGTTCTATTTAGCGACGAAGCGTCATTCACCAACAGCGGTAACGCAAACCGGGATCATATGCACTATTGGATAATGGTAAATCCACGATGGCTGCGACCAGTGTAACATCAGCGACTTTGGTGGGTTAATATATGGTGCGGCATTATGGGAGGAAGGATAATTGGCCCCCATTTTATCGATTTCAATCTAAATGGTGCAATGTATGCTGATTTCCTACCTAATGTTCCACCGATGTTACTTCAAGATGTTTCACTGCATGACAGAATGGCGACGTACTTCCAACATGATGGATGTCCGGCACATAGCTCGCTTGAAGCGGTATTGAATGGCATATTTCATGACAGGTGGATTGCTCGTCGAAGCTCCATACCATGGCCGTGCGTTCACCGGATGTGACGTCCCCGGATTTCTTTTTGTGGGGAAAGTTGAAGGATATTTGCTATCGTGATCCATCGACAACGCCTGACAACATGCGTCAGCGCATAGTAGTCAATGCATGTGCAAACATTACGGAAGGCGAACTACTCGCTGTTGAGACAATGTCGTTACACGTATTGCCAAATGCACTGAGGGTGACGGACATCATTTTGAGGATTTATTTCATTAATGTGGTATTTACAGGTAATCACGCTGTAACAGCATGCGTAATCAGAAATGATAAGTTCACAAAGGTACATGTATCATATTGGAACAACCGAAGTAAAATGTTCAAACTTACCTACGTTCTGTATTTTAATTTAAAAAACCTACCTGTTACCAACTGTTCGTGTAAAATTGCGAGTCATATGTTTGTGACTATTACAGCGCCGTCTATCACAAAGCGAAAAAAGTGGTCGAACTAAAACATTCATATTTCTTAACGTACTGTACGAATATGTAATAAAAAAATGGGGGTTCCTATTTAAAAAAAAAAACGCAGTTGTTATCCGTTTGAGCTACGGCAGCGACATGTAGCGGGCCAACTATAGCGCCATCTGGTTTCCCCCTTCGAGCTAGACAAGTTTCGCTCTTTATAGTTTTTTCGTTTGACGCTTATTTCGTGAGATATTTTCCCCGGTCACGATCAGTGGACCACCCTGTATAAACCTACTTCTAATCGATATAAGTGTTGCAACCCTTTTCACCTGACTCACCTGAGTACAAGTAACAGCTCTGCCGATGCACCGCCTTGTATACCTCGTGTACATTATACCACCGCCATCTGTATATGTGCATATCGCTATCCTATGATTCTTCTTACCTGAGTGTATTACAGTAGTCAATACATTAACTGCAATTCTCCTTTAATTAGTTCCTCTCCAAAGCTGTGGTTTTCGGCAATGCTGGATCTTTCCTCTGTTCAACGATGACTGATGTGCTCCTCCAAATGATTACTTGAAACACAATTAGCGTCCTTGCGTCTGTGTACCACTGTGACGTTGTACTCCTTAAGTCTCGGTGCTCATCTCACCAGTCGCCTCGACGGATCTTTCACAACAGTCAGCCAGCCTCGAGATGACCAGAACATTGCACTGACCCCGCTCCGTTGCCTGTCTTTACCGAAAGCCTGATGCACTTGTGACAAGGATGTCAACATGGTGTGGGTTGTTGCTCCATGTTGCTGTGAGTTGATCCATATACGGTTAAACAGTTTCTGGGCATACGAGTTTGCATTCACAGTTTGGCGGAAGGATCGTGTAACGATGCGGACACCACACACGAGCACCGAGCACTAAACTATAAGTCATACAACGACTCTTCGGAGTATGGATGCGGATTTTCAGATGCATAATGGCACATGTTCTGTGAGCTCGCAGAACCTTACAAGTTGGATCAGGCTTCACCTGAAGAAACGAAAAACTGATGATACTAAATTTCTCGTTCCATTTCACTCAGAAATCACCGGAAAAACACACGCAGATGTTGGTCTGCACGCTTAAACTCAAACACATCAGTAAATCTGTACGCATGTAGACGCAGGCGCCTTTTGTTAATGTTCTGGTGTGACGATATCTTAATTCTCATTTGCCCAAATAAACGACACTGAGGTCAGGTCTAACTTTGACCCAGGCTTACCTTCACGCGGGCAATTTCTTGTTTGGTCTTCGAATCCTTTCCGGAATGTTACGTGTTACGTGTGTCATTTTGCCACTGTGTTTTGAACTGCAGACTTCACTGGAGGTGTCGCCAAAACACCTGCATTCTTAATCTCTTGGATAAAAAGTTCTGGACACTTTACCACGAAATGTGCTTCTCATATGACACTGGAGCACGGTTTTTAAACGTGTCGCCTTCAGCTGGTCACTAAAAGCATCTGCTCCTCTCACCCACTCAAGCAGAGTGCCACAGTCAGTACTCGGGACACAGAATGTAGGAGATGCGTATGCGCAGAAAAGCAACGGCGCACCGATATCACAGTTTCCAGTATTATCTGCAGTGTGCAGTTCTCCCGTTCATTAACAAGGACCAGTTTTACGGTAGTTTTGTTAATATCTGGAGTTATGAGTGCGAAAACTAAGATAACAATAGCAAATTCACATTAATAGGAAAATATGCAAAACATTAGAACGAAATAAAGTCGCTGCCACACTAGTTTCACAAACGCAAAAGACACGACATTAGTAAAACCCCATTGTAACTGGTGCCAAATACATCACTTGAACTATATATCTCAACTTAAAAGATAGATCTTAATACAAGAAGCCATAAACTGATACTGACACATAATGCCAAAAGTCGATACCAATATACAAAGGGAAAAATCAAGAAAACTGCCGAGAGGTGGTATCCAAAACAGTAGTTCAGCTACACAGCTCGTTCCAGTATTCCGATATCATCACAGAAACCCAAAAGGCTATATGAATACGTAAAACCATAAATCGGTGTGGCTACGGAACCACGGCATCAAAAATTTTACTTCAACTATACAGCTCAAGTGAAAACTCTGGTTCCAATGTAGGAAACTAAAATCAAAGAAATTAATTATACCTGATATGTTTTTTGTAGCAATGTAACACAGAGGTAAAAAAACACAGAAACTTGAACCACAGTATTAAAATAATGACGGTGACAAAGACCTCCAATTACGAAATTTAAGAATCGTAAGTTAGACATAAAATATTCTGTAACAAAAACAAAATGCACTAATTTTGCCATGTAACCGAGACCTAGGCTCATGAACAGAAATAAAGTTACGCGGTAGAGAAAAGTCTGCATACCTATTAAAGTAATGCAGTTTGACAGAAAATTTAAGAAAGTGAAAGAAGAGAAAAAACCGAAACAAAAACCCAGCACATTTTGACGACCCTATAACAGATATCACAGCCAAATGATATTCCGTCAATAATATTTGTATAGGCCCCAATCTCATAGTTTTTAAATTCCCGGTTGTCGTTCACAATAAGGTGGCCGTAGCCCTTCCCGCCCAACACCGTTAAAAAGCACACGCATCTTACATTATAGCAGATGCTTCTGCGACGTTTTCTTCTAAAAGAAAAAAACTAAACCCGACTAGTACTGTATTCAACCTCCGGAAATACATCAAAGGAATCACCACAGCCAACGACCTCATCACGCATCCTCTCACCTTCTCCTCACCAAAACATGACTCGTCAGTTTCCGCTATCACCTCGTCGCCCCTTATAGGTCCACTATATTTAATATGCTGACGATATAGCATTCAACAGAAAGAAAAGCAACCTATTACTGTTCGTTCACAAACACTGGTCTCATGCATAGCATGAGAGAGTTGCCCAGGAAGTAATGCACCGCATGTTTTTCTTCGATAAATCTTTATTGAACATAATGAGAATTACACACACGAAAGAATGGTGTTTTATCTACACACCGTATTTTTCCACGTAATATCTATCCCGTTCTATGGCCTTCCACCAGCGCGAAACAAGGGCGTGTGTGCCCTGTCGGTACTAATCTTTGTCCTGGTGGTAAAGCCAGTGCTTCACTGGGTGAGTATCCTCCTCATCGTCCGCAAAATATCTTCCATGAATGGCATCCTTTAAAGGCCCGAAAAAGTGGAAGTGAGAAGGGACTAGGTCAGCGCTGTAGGGTGGATGGAGTAACATTGTCCAAACCTGTTTTGCAACGTGTTCAGCAGTCCTCAGACTTTTGTGGGGCCGAGCGTTATCGTGTTGCAGCAAAATATCTGCTGGGTTGCTGTGGCCGCGAAGTCGCCGGAGGCGCGTCTTGAGTTTTGTTAATGTGGTAACATACGATTCTGAATTAATGGTACCGCCTCGTGGCATCACATCAATGAGAATCACACCTTCACAGTCCCTGAACACAGTTATCATGACCTTGCCGGCGGCCCGCATTCTGATGACCCCACCCTCCTTACCCAGCGACTAACTGTATTTCTGTCGACAGCAGATGCTCCAAAGGCTATGCACAAGCATTTGTGAATGTTTCCCCGCATTTTCTTTCTCTGTAGTGAGAAACGGCGTGTTGCTTATGACGTACATCACCTACAGACGCCATTTTCAAACTGTCCTGAAGCTACGGTATCTGTCGGAAGTAACGGAGACTTCGCACTCTCACTCAAGAGACTTCAAATAATACATACATAACGTTTAACATTCGTAGCATTGTTTTCGGCAGAGAAAAAATTTGGTGCATTACTTTTTGGACAACCCTCGTGTATCACAGAGAACTCGTAACAAAAATATTAACATCAATATAACAAAGACGCTGAGTCTCTACCGCACAAAGCAGGTAATACGCCCGGTACACCACAACAAATTACGGCGGTGACACATCCACATTTAGCCACCAGATGACCGCTGAGACGAAACGTCCGTCAAACTCATTTCCTGTTTCGGAGTGGGGAGGGGATGGGAACCTGTCTTTGGATTCTGCTTAATTTTCTTCTTCGATTTCAACAAACCCAATCTTCTTCTTGTGCCTTACTCTTACTCAGAGTAAGTTCGGTCGTACTTTGCCTCTTTCCATAAGCAACAGTCTCCATTGTGGACGCCTTCTCATTTCCATGCACCTTCAAAACGTTTTCACACGACTGCCGAGACTGCCCTACTCCCGTGTGACGTAAGACGTTGACAACTACGACAAAGTGATTGAAGTGCAAGTAGATTAAGGCGCTTGAAAAATTTTCGGTGGAATAGGCAGGCGAGAGGCGGAATGCGCATAGAAGGTGACGCGCTAAACACTTGGTAAGTGAAGCGTTTGAATAGCAGACGCGTGGACTCAACAACCTACACTATTTCCGATTACAATTTAACATTGTCTCACATATAGTAAGGAAAGTTAAATAATGAAAAGTATGAGCCACTGTAGGTGTAGTCAGATTTTAAGGAAGTGTAAGGTGTGAAATGAGGAAGAGTGTAGAGTGACATCTGGGTGCAGCCATGTAATGGAACTTCTTCGAACCGATGTAAGGGAAAGAATGGGAGAGAAGCTGAGGAGGCGCTGTGCAGTTGATTTACAATAAAAAGGGAAGTGTACTCGCGTTAGTACAAGGTACAAATAAAATGGTGGATAGACAGATCTATGGAGGAGATTGAGTTATGCCCGAGGTGAGGTTCATTCGGGAAAGAAATGGTCTATACCATATGTTTGTAGGGAATTTGTATGAGGCTCTTTCATATGATTAAGAATAAGGTCGTACAACATCCATCCACAGACGGGGATGAGCATTTATGTAATGAAACGATTTAAAGTTTTAGAGTGACAATCGCTGATGCCAAAGAAGAGGTGTCCAAGCTAGTTAACATAGGTAATTTTTCTAATTACATCGTATGGTGTCGTTTAACAACTCTATGCATATTAACGCGGAAATATTTGAAACTGGAATTTGTGCTCGGAACAAAGGAGGCACAGTCAATCTGTGATTACTCTGAAACAGGAAACTATAATGAAAGTATGTATAAGACAATATATAGCGTAAGGATCACTTAAGTTAAAGCAAATCGATCTCTTGAATGAGGTAAGTACTTAGGGAACAAGCTATACATATCTACCGAGAGCAGTTTCAAAGAACGAGTGCACACACATTGCACAAGGAGAAACGTCATGGCATGGCGTAAGGACTGAATACGACATGTGGTACTTGTAATGAACAATGTATGTTTTCCTTCGAATATTTTTTTAGATATGTTTGATTATGAAATGCAGTAAGAGTCTATGATCAATATAAATTATAAAAGTAAGTGTACAATGTGCATGACGCTCAGATTCATAAACCAGTCCCGGTACGATAAAGGGAGTTACATGTTGTGGTAGCCCTGTATCCCCCATTCATGAAGAATGTTCCCGTTCTTACTCGAAGGTAATTCTTATGATCATATAAGGGCTGCGACGTTTGGCCCTCCAGAAATTTCTAGAACATTCCATAATATTAGAGAGTATTCGAGAGCATTCCACAACATTCCTGACTGTTTCGGTATGTTCCACAACGATCCGGAATGTTCTGTAATATTCGGAAATAATCTGAACTATTCTGGAAAATTCTAGGATCTTTGGGAACATCCAGGAGCATTCCAGATCATTGTGGAATGTTCAAGAACACTCTCGAATGTTGTGGAATGTTCTGGATGATTGTGGACCACTCGGAGCCGTTTTAGTATGTTCCGGAATTAACCATTGTAGGCGCTACCCATTGGTAGTGGTATATAAAGCAGGATCCGTCGTGGGTTCAAACGTAAATTTCAAACCAGTGACGAAGGGAGGAACTAAAAATGTAGTGTAGTGATTAAATAAAAGAAAACAGTGAAGTGTGAGTAGTCAAAGTATTACACTGACTGAATATAGATCGAAAATAAAGTGTAGAAAGTGTCCTTGGTGTACTTGTTGATGAAAGGTTGATTTGATTTATATTTTAGACAATGCCCAAACGTAAAAAGAGGAGGAGATTTTGCCAGCTCTGCAGTAAACCAGCGAATACAAAAAGAACAGCGAAAAAACGAAGCAGACGAACAGCGCGAAGCATGTTTAAGTTCCCAGCGTACGAGAAAGAGAATCGTGAGAAACAGAACAATAATGAAATGGACGCACTGAAGGATCAAGAACTGTGACACAATCTTAAAATAAAAGACTGCGAATTCAAACCAGCCACTAAAATAGCACACAATAAGAAGCGTGGACGAGGACAACTAAACTGTACAATCTAACAAATAAAGCATTCCACTGCGACCCGACGAAAGAATGTAACAAACACAAACAGGTCGTAATCGGAAAAATGGATAACATCTGCCAATTTTGTAACGGGAAAAAATTCAGCAGAGGAACACCAGGGTCCTGTTGCATGAACGGAAAAATTCCATTACCACCACAAGAACCACTTCCGCACGAATTGTTAAATTTCATGACCGGCGAAACTCAAGGATCAAAACACTTTCTTCAAAATATCAAAGCGTACAGCGTCTGCCTGTTCTTTCATTGTTACTTTGATCAGCATTAACAGAGATGAAATCGACTGTGTTTTTTTCCATCCAAGGCCAAATCTATCACAACATGGGATCATTAATACCACTACGCAACGAAGGCCATAAATTTCTGTAAGTATATTTCATCGGGAGTGAAGAAACAGAAAATTATCAATGATGCACAAATTTCAGTTGATTGAGCTGAGAAGCAGTCCGAGATGTACAGAGGATCTTATCTGAATACAATCAACTGATTCACATATTGAAAACAGCACTAGACTGAATGATTTGTGATGACTATAAAGTTATAATTCGAGCCGACAAAATATCACATGGAGAACACGACGGTCGTTTTCATGCATCTCAAGTAGACGAAGTCACCATCGCAATAGTGGACAATGAAAACACAAGTCGCGACATAACTAAAGACCGAGGAGGGGAAAGAGACACACCGTTCATACAATGCCCTCCAACATCCAATAATGTTTCTGCTCGGGGAGCACGGATATCATTCTAATGTGAAACAAATCCAACATGAAATAGTTGTAGGAACAAACAAAAAAAATCGCTTCCAAGAAGTTCTATACTTACCGCTTAATGACTAGAGACAATGAAACATACAATAACATTCTCAACACTTGCCGTTTATTCCAACAATTCCTGGTGGGTATGTATACAAAAATAGAAGCTTCAGATGGTTCAAATGGCACTGAGCACTATGGGACTTAACATCTGAGGTCATCAGTCCCTCAGACTTAGAACTACGTAAACCTAACTAACCTAAGGACATCACACACATCCATGCCTAAGGCAGGATTCGAACCTACGATCGTAGCAGCAGCGCGATTCCGGACTGAAGCGCCTAGAACCGCCCGGCCACAGTGGCTGACCAAAAATAGAAGCGGAACGTAAGACTGAATCAGAAGAATTTATGCTCGGAAGAATACATCCACCTTCGCGACGCAACCATATATGACGGAAACATTGACGGCATTGTAGAAATGGTAATCTTACCCTCATCATAGATAGGGAGTGCGAGACACACGCACGAATACGCTCAAGATTCCATGACCTACATAAGAAAATATGGACGACCTGACCTCTTCACAACATTCACATGCAACTCGCCGTGGCCAGAGATCAAAGAAAACTAATATACGGACATGCCAGCACGGTTAGCCATGCAGTCTAATTCACTGCTTTCCGGGCAGGAAGGCGTGCGGATCCCTGGCACGAATCCGCCCGGTGGATTAGTGTCGAGGTCCGGTGTGCCGGCCAGACTGTGGATGGTTTTTAAGGCGGTTTTCTATCTGCCTCGGTGAATGTGAGCTGGTTCCCCTTATTCTGCCTCGGTTACACTATGTCGGCAATTGCTGCACCAACACTTTTTCCGCGTACGCATACACCATAATTATTCTACCACGCAAACATTGGAGTTACACTCTTCTGGCGTGAGACTTTTCTGTGTGGGGGTGGGGGGGCGGGAGGGGGGGGGGGATGCGGGTGTTCCATTGGGGACCGAACCGCACAGTAACAATGGGCTCTACATCTACATCTACATATATACTCCGCTAGCCACCAAGCGGTGCGTGGCGGAGGGCACTATTCGCGCCTAAGTCATAATTCCCCCCCTCTGTTCCACTCGCGGATCGCGGGAGGGAGAAACGACCGTCTGAACGCCTCAGCACGAGCTCTTATTTCCCTTATCTTTGAATGATGATCATTACGCGATATGAACATTGGTGGTAATAATATATGCTCTACATCCTCGGTGAAGATTGGATTTCGGAACTTAGTGAACAGCCCCTTCTGTTTAGCGCGTCGTCTAGCTGCAAGTGTGTCCCACTTCAAATTTTCTATGAGATTTGCAACGCTCTCGCGATGGCTAAATGTACCAGTCACGAATCTTGCCGCTCTTCTTTGGACGTTCTCAATCTCTTGAATCAGACCCATCTGGTGAGGGTCCCATACAGACGAACAATAGTCTGACTGGACGAACTAATGTATTGTAAGCTATTTCCTTATTTGAAAGACTGCATCGCTTCAGGATTCTACCAATAAACCGCAATCTAGAGTTCACCTTACCCGTTACTTGTGTAATTTGATCATTCCATTTGAGATCATTTCGAATAGTCACACCGACATACTTGACGGATGTTACGGCTTCCAAATACTGATCATTTCTTTTTGTACTCATACATTAATGGGGATTTTCGCCTTGTTATACGCATTTGTTTTCTGCAAATCCTCATTGATTTGTTCACAACTTTCGTGTGATACTACTTTCCTATAGACTACAGCATCATCGGCAAACAGTCTAAGGCCGCTGTCAATAACATCAACCAGATCGTTTATGTAAATCGAAAAAAGCAGAGGACCTATTACGCTACCCTGGGGCATACCTGAAGTTACTCTTGTTTCTGTTGAAGTTACCCCGTTGAGGACGACATACTGCTCCCTGTCTCTTAGAAAACTTTCTATCCAACCGCATATGTCATTAGATAGACCGTAAGCGCGCACTTTTTGTAGCAAGCGATAGTGCGGAACTGAGTCGAACGCCTTTCGAAAGTAGAGAAATATGGCATCAACCTGGGAGCCGGTATCTAGAGCCTGTTGTATATCATGCACAAAGAGAGCCAGCTGTGTATCGCATGACCGTTGTTTCCCAAAACCGTGCTGGTTTCTGCAGGTGAGCTTCTCAGAGTCTAGAAAGGTCATTATGTCTGAAAACAAAATATGTTCCATGATCTAAAACAAATCGATGTCAGTGAAATTGGCCGGTAATTATGTGCATCCGATTTTCTACCCTTTTTATAGATTGCTATGACCTGGGCATTCTTCCAGTCCCTTGGAACTTGTCGTCGTTCCAATGATCTCTGGAAGGTGGCGGCTAAGAATGGAGCTATATTTGTAGCATAGTCAACGTAAAATCTTACGGGGATACCGTCTGGGCCAGATGCCTTTCTGGCGTCATATATGGTTGCGTCGCGAAGGTGGATGTATTCTTCCAAGCATAAATTCTTCTGATTCAGTCTTATTTCGATGGATTTGAAGGCTGTTCGGTGGTACGTAAGATTAAATGAAGATTCTAAGGTGTATACAGCATAGAAAATCTTATCAATTTAAGGTGTTACTTTTGGATTAGATATTTCCGTTTCAGCATTTATTAGAGCGCTCTTACAAGAACTTTTACTTTAAGTAGACGATATTTTATTAGTATCCGACACTTTGTACGAACTTTTTGCTTTAGTACTTAAGGCGTTACGAAAACTCTGTGAAAAATGAATAACTGTTAAATAGGCAAAGCCACATTTTGGTCGAGAAGAATTAATGTTTCTAGGGCACTTAGTGGAAGTAAATGGTATAAATCCGGGCACAGAACGAAGAAAATCTGTTAAGAATTGTTCAGAACCACATAATGTATAACAGCAGGATTGTATCATAGGTGTATACATGGTATGAATGATATGAAAAGAAACAAAGGGTCTGCAGTAAGTTTCTCAATTAATTTCCTAAGTTTTAATTGTACAAGTAATGAAGTAAGAAAGTTTAAGGGACAGTTAAGATGAGGATGAAACGATGATGACTATTTTAAAAGTTAATTATTACCATAATTAGAACAATGTCTATAACACTTGTGGATAAAATGTTATTTTGGAGAGAAAATGCACACACACAATATTGGAAGCTACGTATTCCGCATTGTGCGGAGACCGAGTTAGAATGATCCGTACACAAAAGCTATGGTCACTTTTGTATTCGTAATGGTATAAAATGTATGAAATTATGGGGTTTTGACATGCCAAATTTGCCAATAAGCTTAGGAGGGTAGCAGTGGTATTAATTATGCAATGTATGGTGTTTTGTCGAAGGGTTTACATGACTTAACCGCATCGGAGTTTCACAGCCCTTATCGAATGGGTAGGGGAGGCGTAACATATATTTAGTTACTTTTAGAATGTTGTCAAAATACGTCACACTGTATCTCATTAAGCATGCAAACACAGATGCAGTGATTAATTGTATGCGCTGTTGCTTCGCAGACGTTGGGAAACCGAAAGGACTCTTAACTGACGACGGACACGCTTTACAAGTCGTAATTTTAAGGACTTGATGACTTTGGAAGGCGTACGTTAAATAACTAAGTCGAAGTATAACTCGAAATAGAACCCATGTGAACGTATTATGAAGGAAAATGGAAAATTGAATAGAAGGTATTGCTCTACCAAACATACCACTTGGGCACAAATGATACGGGAATGTAAGGTAATATTGAATGATTTGCCACATCTGTCTACAGGTTGATCGCCATCAGAAGTAATGAAGTATAAATTTAGTGGTGAAACCTTGCTTAAATTATTTAAATGGCCAAACAATAGTACGATGGTGGGAGAAAATTTAAAAGACGTAGTAACGAATCATTTACAGCAAACAGTTGAAGGACTGTTTAACAGATATACTGAGAATGCAAGGACACCGACATTTAATAACAATGATTTAGTATTAGTGGTAGATATACACGACAGTTCTAACTTAAATTTTTTCCTCAAGACACTGGACCATACAAAATACTAAGCATACCACATCCAAAATCTGTTTTCATGGTGGGTCCCAACAGTTGTCAAGAAAGAGGTATATACAACGTAGATATGCAAAATATTTATAAACTACCACTATTTTAAAAGTGGAGACAATAAAGAGAACACAACCCGGAGTTCTTTCTATTATGCAATATAAAAAACACACCATAAAACACTATCAATTGCTGCTGGTTAGCTGTTAAATCAACGTCAAGTATAATATCGCTGACGTTGAGCTACTTTAGCTTTAACAAATCATAGAGGTACAATTAATCTAACGATTAGATTTCATATTAATAAATAATATTTATTACATGCATCAAATACATTGCGTCCGCAGCTCGTGGTCGTGCGGTAGCGTTCTCGCTTCCCGCGCTCGGGTTCCCGGGTTAGATTCCCGGCGGGGTCAGGGATTTTCTCTGCCTCGTGATGACTGGGTGTTGTGTGATGTCCATAGGTTAGTTAGGTTTTAGTAGTTCAAAGTTCTAGGGGACTGATGACCATAGATGTTAAGTCCCATAGTGCTCAGAGCCATTTGAACCATCAAATACATTGCAGACGAATTACGAGACAGTGGTTAAATTGGAAGAAAATGTACGCATATGGTGGAAGAAAAAGGATGGTAGACGGCGTTTTTGGTTTCTCTTTTAACACATTGTGTGAAATCATCCTTTTCTCGTATACAAAAGGCATTTATCGAAGTCAGTTTTCGGAGCCTGTGCGGTGAAGCCGAAACAAGCCTTTCTATAACGAATGTTAGCACTCTAGGCGGAGTTCTTTTTTGAACTGAGGGGTGGAATAGGAATGTGTCTTTGGAGTCTGTCTTCTATTCTTCTTATATTTCAACAAATCCACACTTTGTATTCGTTTCTTCTATTTTAGAAGGTACACTTTACTTTGCCTCTTTTTATAGGCAATACCATTGTGGAACCCTTCAAATTGTTTTCAAAGGATTGGTGTGATTACTCAGCTCAAGTGTGACATAAGAAGTTGACAGCTACGACAAGTAATTTAAGTGCCAAGAGGTTTAGGCGCTTCAAAAATTTTCGGAGTAGTAGGCAGGTGCGAAGCAGAATATGCAACGAAGATGACGCGCTCAACACATGGTGACTGAAGCGTCCTTTGTTTGAATAGCAGATGCGCGGACCCAAGAACATACATTAGTTACGAAAACAAAGTAACCTTGTCTGACATGTAGAAAAGAATGATGTCGTTAATGAAGATAAAAAAATGAAAGATGTGAGCAATGGTAGGTAATAAGAAGGTAGGTTTAAGGCTTCTACTGACAATGAAATAGGTAGGACGTTGAACTGTTGTATAAAATATTATAAGTATGTGGATTTGTTCTGAATCAAATGAGTTACTTAGAGCATAAGGAAGTGTAAGGTATTTAATGAGGAACAGTATAAGTTGACATTGGACAAATAGGAAAAAAATTGTGGAGGCGTTATGTAATTGGTTTAAAATAAAATGGAAAGTTTACTCTCGTTAGTACAAACTACAAATAAAAGGTCGGATAGACAGATCCATGAAAAAAAAACTACGCCGTTCATCAGGTACATTCGGGTAAAAATGGTCTGTACCACAGATTGGTAGGGATTTTGTGTGAGACACTTTCATATGATTAATAGTATGGTTGTACATTATCCACCTACGGAAAGCGATCAGCAGTTACGCGATGAAATGATTTGGAATGACAATTGATGATGCCAAAGAAGAGGTTTTCTAGCCAGTTAGGATACAGTGTATGGAAACCATCTACATCTCCATGCATATTAACGCAGAAATATTTGAAATTTGAATGTGTGCTCGGAACAAAGGAGGTCCAGTGAATCTATGACTTCTCTGAAACAGGAAATTGTAATGAAAGAATGTATAAGAGTATATACAAAGTAAGAGTCACTTAAGTTAAAGCAAATCGATGAAGTATTACGATAACAAATTGTACCCAATTACCGAGAGAAGTTAAGTAACTTTTATACTCAGTGTACAAGAAAAACTGATCATGACACGGTGTAAGACTCATATATGACGTGTGATACTTATAATGAAGAATGTATGTTTCTTTCGAATATTTTTTTGGATAAAGTTTATTATGCGATAAAGTAAGTCAATAATGAGACGTATAAATAAAACACATGTTGAGTAAACAAAATAGTAAATTTTTAACTGGCTAGGAAACTCCTTTTTAGCACCCTCAGTTGTCACTCAAAACTTTAAATGGCATCATTGCATACCTGCTGATCCCCTTCCGTGGGTACAATAGTTAATTTGGCACGACTTCTTTATTCTGAGTGCGGATGTAGGTAGCGTAACAGGGCGTTTCAAAAATACGCTTCTCCGGTATCAATAGTGTACCAGCTAAATATGATCGTTGTAGTTGATATATGAAAAGCAGTGGCGAAAAAGAGAAGCAGATGCCGTGCGCCCCGGTCTGTGTTTGTACAGACGGTACGTGAACAGCAAGCGTGAGAGCAGCGGAGAGTGTCACGGGATGAGTGTAGCTCATTTGTTGCACGAGGATTTGCTTTGATACTACGAGTTGACAGTGTCACGAAAGGCTTGGAGTAAGAGGGCCACCGACAATGTCAACGGGGACGCGAAGCAAATGAATCATTTTCTGATGTAAAGAAATGGAACTTTGATACATACCTGCGGATCACACGTGTGATATTTTGATGAAGTTTTAGTCTATTGCGAGTTAAATTAAGGGGATCTGTCTTAATAAGAGAGAAATAATTTAAAATTTAGCGACGTGAAACTTTTAGAGTCCGACGTTTATTTCGTTGCTCAAAGTAGTCGTCGTTTCATATTTCACCATCACCCTGCAAAGGATCGAAGTGCAGAAGCTGGGAGGGTTCGTTCACGGTGGTGGGACAGACCAGCTCGATTACCACAACAGTTCGTAAAGGCGATCGTACATAAACAAAAATAATATAAAGGTGAGTAGAACATCAAACACGGCGAAACGTAGCAACCGCAAGCACCAGCTGAAATACGCCACTACTTGGACTCATTACACTAGACCACTTTTTTCACTTTATCACTAAATCACAAAATGAGAATCGTTCTCTAATACAAATTAGCACACATACGGGGTGGGACATTGTTCGTGACCGGGCCAAATATCTCACGAAATAAGCGTCAAACGCAAAAACTACAAAGAACGAAACTTTTCTAGCTTGAAGGGGGAAAACAGATGGCGCTGTGGTTGGTCCGCTAGATGGCGCTGCCGTAGATCAAACGGATATCAACTTCGTTTTTTAAAATAGGAACCCCCATTTTTATTATATATTCTTTTAGTACGTAAAGAAATGAGAATGTTTTAGTTGGACCATTTTTTTCGCTTTGTGATAGATGACGCTGTAATAGTCACAAACACATGGCTCACAATTTTAGACGAACAGCTGGTAAGAAGTAGGTTTTTTTTAAAATTAAAATACGGAACGTAGGTACGTTTGAACATTTTATTTCGGTTGTTCCAAAGTGATTCATGTACCTTTGAGAACTTATCATTTCTGAGAACGCATTCTGTTACAGCGTCATTACCTGTAAATACCACATTAATGCAATAAATACTCAATGTGATCTCCGCCAACCTCAATGCATTTGTCAATACGTGTAACGACATTCCTCTCAACAAGCGAGTAGTTCGCCTTCAGTAATGTTTGCACATGCATTGACTACTATGCGCTGACGCATGTTGTCAGGCGTTGTCGATGGATCACGATAGCAAATATCCTTCAACTTTCCCCACAAAAAGAAATCCGGGGACGTCACATCCGGTGAACGCACGGCCATGGTATGGAGCTTCGACGACCAATCCACCTGTCATGAAATATGCCATTCAATACCGCTTCAAGCGAGCTATGTGCCGGACATCCATCATGTTGGAAGTACATCGCCATTCTGGCATGCAGTGAAACATCTTGTAGTAACATCGGTGGAACATTACGAAGGAAGTCAGCATACATTACACCATTTAGACTGCCATCAATAAAATGGGGGCCAATTACCTTTCCTCCCATAATGCCGCGCCATACATTAACCCGCCAAGGTCACTGATTTTCCACTTGTCGCAGCCATCGTGGATATTTCGTTGCCCAATAGTGCATATTATTCCGGTTTACGTTACCGCTGTCGGTGAATGACGCTTCGTCGCTAAATAGAACGCGTGCAAGAAATTTGTCATCGTACCGTAATTTCTGGTGCCCAGTTGCAGAACTGTACACGACGTTCAAAGTCGTCGCCATGCACTTCCTGGTGCATAGAAATATGGTACGGGTGCAATCGATGTTGATGTAGCATTCTCAACACCGACGTTTTTGAGATTCCCGATTCTCTCGCAGTTTGTCTGCTGCTGATGTGCGGATTATCCGCGACAGCAGCTAAAACACCTACTTCGGCATCATCATTTGTTGCAGGTCGCGGTTAATGTTTCACATGTGGCTGAACACTTCCTGTTTCTTTAAATAACGTAACTATCCGACGAACGGTCCGTATACTTGGATGATGTCGTCCAGGATACCGAGCAGCATACATAGGACACGCCCGTTGGGCATTTTGATCACAATATCCATACATCAACACGATATCGACCTTTTCCGCAATTGGTAGACGGTCCATTTTAACACGGGTAATGTATCAAGAAGCAAATACCGTCCGCACTGGCGGAATGTTACGTGATACCACGTACTTATACGTTTGTGACTATTACAGCACCATCTATCACAAAGTGAAAAAGGTGGTCCAACTAAAACATTCATATTTCTTTACGTACTACACGAATATGTAATAAAAACTAGGGGTTTCTATTTAAAAAAAAAAAAGCAGTTGATATCCGTTTGACCTATGGCAACGCCATCTAGCGGGCCAATCATAGCGCCATCTGGTTTCCCCCTTCAAGCTAGACGAATTTCGTTCATTGTAGTTTTTTCGTTTGATGCTTATTTCTTGAGATATTTGGCCTCGTCACTATCAATGGACCACCCTGTATATGTTTTCGAAAAGAAAATTTTCCCCTATGTGCTAATTCCTTTTGGTATATACATCGACTTTCGCGGTAAGTATAATCAGTGTTTCTGACCGTTACTAGGACAATCAAAGGTAAGTGTAGCCTGGGAACGCTTTGGAACCAACAATGTCACTTATTGCGTCAATGCTCAAACCCACTGGGTCGAAGAGAACGCTGAGGTTGACCTGTTACTTCAGTATACAACCCTAACGCTATGGGAGAAAGACCGGATCCACGTCCAACACCGTTTCTCATCAGATCACTTCTCTCTCGGTCGTCTATTCTTATTTTCCTTCTTCTGACGCTCTATGGACTCTGACTCTAGTAATGCACCGACATGAACTCCCAAATACACATCCATTTCTTTCCTATCACGTCTGTAGTCAGTTCCACTCGCTCGTCGAGGCTATCAAAGTATTCTTTCCATCTAACACCACATACAAGCGATCATAGCTTAATACATTAATCCTTAGTGCATCAGAGGGTGATTAATGCCATAGTTATACAACGAAACGAACTATAGATCATACTTACAGCGATAGTCGTCGTCAGCAAACTACGCAAGCTACTTTGACTCCGAAAACGACCCGTAAGCGTTCACGAGCTTTCTCAGACTGTTGCTACACAACGGTTATTGGAGCCTCCAGCCACTGCTTATTGTTGAGAGCATCACTCATCGCTTGTTAGCAGTGAAGGCGGTACTCCATCGCATGACATGAACATTTTAATCCAGACATTATCGTCTGTGACTAGCAAGGTAACATCCCCATCGCACCCCCCTCAGATTTAGTTATAAGTTGGCACAGTGGATAGGCCTTGAAAAACTGAACACAGATCGATCGAGAAAACAGGAAGAAATTGTGTGGAACTATGAAAAAATAAGCAAAATATACAAACTGAGTAGTCCATGCGCAAGATAGGCAATATCAAGGACAATGCGATCTCTGGAGCGCCGTGGTCCCGTGGTTAGCGTGACTAGCTGCTGAGCGAGAAGTCCTTGGTTCAAGTCTTCCTTCGAGTGAAAAGCTTAACCTACTGTTCAATCTATACATCGAAGATACAATGATGAAAATAAAGGAAAATTTCCAGAGTTGGGTTAAAATTGAGGGTGAGAAGGTATCAGCGACGAGATTCGCCGATGAAATTGCTACCCTGAAAGAAAGCGAAGAGGAATTGCAGGATCTGTCGAATGGAATGAACAGTCTAGTAGTACAGTATATGGACTGGAGTAAATCGAAGAAAGACTTAAGTAACGAGAATTAAGAGAAACTTCAAATCAGAACTGGTGACCACGAGGTAGACGAAGTTCCGGCAAGGCAAGAAAGTAGCCCACGATTAAGGAGCAAAAGGACATAAGAACAAGACTGTCGATGACACAAAGGTTATTCCAGACAAAATCGGAAAAGAAGAAAACTGAAACATGTGACTTGTGGTGCTACAGAATAATGTTGAATATTAAATGAATTGACAAGTTAAAGAATGGGGAGGTTTCCCGGAGCATGGAGGAGGAAGGAAATATATGTAAAATAGTGAAAAGAAGACGGGACAGGATGGTAGAACGTCTGGTAAGACATCAGGGAATAATTTCCGTGGTACTGGTGGGAGCTACAGAGAGCAAACACTGTAGAGGAAGAGACTGGGGTACATCCAGCAAATAACTAAGGGAGCGGGTTGCATGTACTACTGTAAGACGAAAATGCGAGCACAGGAAAGGAATTCGTGGGTCGCAGCGTTAAGCCAGTTACATGACTGATGAATCAAAATAAATAGGTACATAGAAAAAGAAAGGTTGTTCTGCATGTGGTGCTGGCAACATCTCATGATGCACCCCCATCGCCTGAGAAGAGACGAGATGATTTTCAAAAATCGTTGATGTGTCGTGGTGCTATACCTGCAGCTGATTACCCAGCAGCATTCTTCTTAGTACGAAGTAACGAAACCAACCACGGTTGACCCCAAAGGCCTGTACAAATGTCGTCTGTACTGAAAATAATCTGCTCACAGTTGAAATTTAAACAGACGTATCTCACAGGCATGGAAATGCATAGCGAAAATAAAAAAAAGGAAAAACCACATTTGATTTGCAGCATCATTTGAGGCAACCCAAAAAGTATTGCGTTATTTTTTTCTAAGCGATACAGTTTCCTTTGACTCACGTGCAAGGCGATTTCGAGACACGACTACACATCAAAAGAGTTCCCAGTATGTGGTATGGTATGCAGAAACAAAATCACCCATTGCTCACTGGTGTCCAAAAAATGTTACCAATGTGAATTTCAAAGAGCTCCACCAGAGGTTAACACAGCTAAGATATTGTATGGTAAGTTCATACTGAGTAAGGGTAAAAGTAGATAGTCTGATCCTGGCAGAAAACGCACATTCGTTGGTGTGGTTGAGTAGATTAGAGAGACTCTCAAACAAACCCATCCAAGTCAGTTCTCGAGTATCTCCATAACTAAACAACCCTCGCTCAACCGTTGACAATGTGCTGCATAATGTTTCCCTTGCACGCTTACAGGATTCAAGTTGTGGAAGCAATGCAGCGAAATGACTTGCAGTTTCGCCACGAAGTTGCTGTTGAGGTGTTGAACCGGATCGAGCGAAATTCTAACTACCTGAGAAACGTCGTTTCCTTTTGCGCAACGACTTTCCACACATTTGGGAAAGTGAATAGGCGCAAAATTTGCGGTTGGGATTTTCGGGAACTGTGGGAGGTAGTGAAAATGGGAATGAGTGAGGTTCGTTGGAGGAAGATGGCACAGGTGTACCATTCTTCTTCATCGAGCAAACAGTAACACTAGCCGTTCATACAGACATACATAAGCAGTTTTCTGTCCCTTACCTTCTTCCTTTTCAGTGAAATATGATCTTAGAGTTAGGTGCATTTTGTCCGGTCTCTGTGTTCCTTGCACCTACCGTCATGCGTCACTTTGCTTCGAAGGTAACAAATCACTACTTTTGAAGTTGAGTTTGTCACTGATATCATTTATGACCTTCGTCATTTCTGCCGTCTTTGTTTGGTGTACTCTCAGTGTATTACACGCTGAATTCATTAGCCGGTTCGCGTTTTCAACAGATCCTGTAATTGCTTCACACGTTCACTGGGGACGAGAGTATCGCCTGCGAATCTAATCATTTACATCCTTTCTTCCACAACGTTAATACCGCTTCTTCACCTTTTCGCAATCGTTCTTCGGATCAACGAGAGGGTTCGATATAACCTGTCGGCTTTGACCAACAACGTCATATTACTCCGCCAGATGCTACACATTGCCATGACGCAAACATAAAACCATCACGTACAAGAGTGTACTAACTCGCAATAGAAAATATTGAAAGCTTACGAGACAACTCCTAGAAACTATTGATCTTTAAAATCTAAAGCAACAACAGTAACATCTGAATATTAATAACAAAACTAAACATCTCGGGGATGACGGTATGCCGTTAGTCTTAAAAATCCAAAAAACCTAGAATTAAAACAAATCAGCTATGCCTTGTATAGAAAACATTACTTGACTTACATAGCTCAACGTTACACGTTGCCATGGCGCGAAGATACACTACTTGCCATTAAAATTGCTACACCAAGAAGAAATGCAGATGATAAACGGGTTTCATTGGGCAAATATATTATATTAGAACTGACATGTGATTACATTTTCACGCAATTTGGGTGCATAGATCCTGAGAAATCAGTACCCTGAGCAACCACCTCTGGCCGTAATAACGGCCTTGATACGCCTGGGCATTGAGTCAAACAGAGCTTGGATGGCGTGAACAGGTGCAGCTGCCCATGCTGCTTCAACACGATACCACAGTTCATCAAGAGTAGCGACTGGCGTATTGTGAGGAGCGAGTTACTCTGCCACCATTGACTAGACGTTTTGAATTGGTGAGAGATCTGGAGAATGTGCTGGCCAGGGCAGCAGTCGAACATTTTCTGTGTCCAGAAAGGCCCGTACAGGACCTGCAACATGCGGTCGTGCATTATCCTGCTGAAATGTAGGGTTTCGCAGGGATCGAATGAAGGGTAGAGCAACGGGTCGTAACACATCTAAAATGTAACGTCCACTGTTCAAACTGCCGTCAATGCGAACAAGAAGTGACCGAGACGTGTAACCAATGGCACCCCATACCATCACGACGGGTGATACTCCAGTATGGCGATGACGAATACACGCTTCCAATGTGCGTTCACCGCGATGTCGCCAAACACGGATGCGACCATCATGATGCGGTAAACAGAACCTGGATTCATCCGAAAAAATAACGGTTCGCCATTCGTGCACCCAGGTTCGTCGTTGAGTACACCATCGCAGGCGCTCCTGTCTGTGATGCAGCGTCAAGGGTAACCGCAGCCATGGTCTTCGAACTGACAGTCCATGCTGCTGCAAACGTCGTCGAACTGTTCGTGCAGATGGTTGTTGTCTTGCAAACGCCCCCGTCTGTCGACTCAAGGGCCGAGACGTAGCTGCACGATCCGTTACAGCCATGCGGATAGGATTCCTGTCATCTCGACTGCTAGTGATACGAGGGCGTTGGGATCCAGCACGGCGTTCCGTATTACCCTCCTGAACCCACTGATTCCACATTCTGCTACCATCACTGGATCTCGACCAAGGCGAGCAGCAATGTCGCGATACGCTAAACAGCAATTGCGGTATGCTACAATCCGACCTTTATCAAAGTCGAAAACGTGATGGCACGCATTTCCCCTCCTTACACGAGGCATCACAACAACGTTCTCCAGGCAACGCCGGTCAACTGCCGTTTGTGCATGAGAAATCGGCTGGAAAGTTTCCTCATGTCAGCACGTTGTAGGTGTCGCCACCGGCGCCAACCTTGTGTGAATGCTCTGAAAAGCTAATCATTTGCATATCACAGCATCTTCTTCCTGTCGGTTAAATTTCGCTTCTGTAGTACATCTTCTTGGTGTAGCAATTTTAATGGCCAGAAGTGTATGAACATCAAACACAGAATCGAACTAGCGTTTAATAGTAAATATTGACAGGTTGGGTAACAACTCCAAGAAATTGCGGATCTCTCAAGTCTAATATAACAACAACAATAACAATAATAATAAAACATACGAAACTAAACAACCAGGCAAACAGTATCACGTTAGTTTCAAAATACGGAAAACCGCGGAATTAGCCCAAATCAACTGTAACTGGTATATAAAACATCACTTGTCTTGCATAGCTCGGCGTGAAAGGCTGATATTCTTACTGAAAGCCAAAAAGGTATAAAAAAAGAGAAAGCCAAAAGGCGATATCAATGCACATAGTGAAAAACCGCGACTAACTAACGAAAGGCGGTATCGACAATATGACTTGAGATATGGACGGTGGACAAAAATACGGAAACACCAATATCACAACACTTCGTCATATGTAATACAACGTAGGAAACCTGTTGGCATACAAAACTACTTCTGTTCGTCTCGGAATGGACACATATAGGTTCCGTACGACTTTCAAGGGAATCTTATACTAGTCTTCCATCAAAATAGTGGCAAGTTTAGGTAACTGCGGTCTCTCCATAGTAAACCACAAAGTCTCAACAACACTGAGATCTGGTGAACGTGGTGGCCAGGGGAGATGCGACAGTTCACTCTGGTGCTCACAAAACGGTGCGATCTTTGTGAAGAGGGATCCTGCCGTCTAGGAACACAGCATCAGCATTTGGGGGCAAACGTGTACCGTTGGATGAATCTGAACAGCAAAAATAGTTCCATAACCCTTGGCAGACGTGCAACACTCCAGAGTAACCATGGGACACTTGGAATACCACGACATGGCTCCTTGAATAATCACCGAACTTCCGCTGTGTTTCGCTCTTCTGACGTAAACTCGGCCACAAGCTGGAAATAGTGTGAAACCTGATTCGTAGCACCAAACGAATTTCTTCCACGTCGTCCTTTTGTGACCATTTGCTTCGCTGATGAATGGTTTCGGAATTCCAGCTTGCCCTATATCTGTCTGGTTATGGATTCTCTTTTGTGTTGTTGACAGGGGGCCTGACGGAGAAATTCTGTTCTACGGTGATTTTTGTAGCAGTCGTCCTCTTTTATTTATCGTCACGAACCTCTTCAGTGACCGTCTGTCACGAACACTCAACTCAAACGTTCGTTCCCTGTATGAGGAATAAGTCTAATCTTCTGCACGGTGCCTATTAAGACATCAAACATTTCGGCTTCGTTAGTTACGGAAGTACCCACTAAGAATCTGAAAATCTTCCCACGCTCCAATTCACCTAACTTCGATACAGTGCACGCTCAACGGTAGAGAACGTTGTTCTGCTCGTGACTGACACTTGCAACTTGCAGACGACATTGCACAGATGCCGCTCCTGGTCAAACAAAACTGTGCAACCTACTGACATGGCCGGCATCAACAAATATGCTCAAGCATTTCCTTCTCGACCTGTTTCGATATTTTTGTCCACCCCCTGTGTAAACTCCAACATAAAACATTACTGGCAGCATAGGTGAACTACGAAACGAAACATATTTCACACTTACAGCGATAGTCTTCGTCAGCAATTACATCGGTACAGCAAACGATCCGTAAGCGTTCACGGGCTGTCTCAGACTGTTGCTATACAACGGTTATTGGAGCCTCCAGCCACTGATTATTGTCGAGAGCTTTCGCTCGTCGCAGATGTTAAGTAGCAAAGATGGTGATGCTTCTCTGTCGCAAGGAATGAACTTTTTAAGTCAGGCATTATCGTCTGTGGCTGTGCGTCGCAGTTACAGGTACTATTTGGGATAAAAATTGAAGATATAGAAAATATTTCTCTTATGGGGAGGGTTACTGTCTTTGGGCCGAAAAAAGCATTTTCTTTGAGGTTTGTTTTTCTCCGTATGTGTTAAGGATATCAGTTTAAAATTTGGTCAAAATGTGCATTGATATTTCCTCTACAAACTGAAATTTTTTGGACCTGGAACGTCGAAGGACACAGCTGGAAGTGCCGTCGGAACGAAACAAAATTTCGATTTAGACCTCAACGCGCGATATGTCACAGGTCAGCCGGCTTGTCTGAAATCAAAACTGAGTTGACGTTGGCGAAAGATATAAGATTCTTTAGGAGAGTTACCTGCGTATCAGACTTGTGATAGTTTGTTGAAGTTTTAATGTATTGCGAGCTGAAATTAAGGGGATCCGACTTTATAAGAGAGAAATTCCGGGTGATCAAAAGGTCAGTATAAATTTGAAAACTGAATAAATCACGGGATAATCTAATTAGAGAGGTTCGAATTGACACACATGCTTGGTATGACATGGGGTTTTATTAAAACCAAAAAAATACAAAGGTTCAAAAAATGTCGGACAGATGGTGCTTCATCTGGTCAGAATAGCAAATAATTAGCACAACGAAGGAAGACAAAGCAAAGATTATGTTCATTAGAGGAAATGCTCAATATGTCCACCATCATTCCTCAACAATAGCTGTAGTCGAGGAATAATGTTGTGAACAGCACTGTAAAGCATGTCCGGAGTTATGGTGAGGCGTTGGCGTCGGATGTTGTCTTTCAGCATCCCTAGAGATATCGGTCGATCACGATACAGTTGCGACTTCAGGTAACCCCAAAGCCAATAATTGCACGGACTGAGGTCTGGGGACCTGGAAGGCCAAGCATGACGAAAGTGGCGGCTGATCACACGATCATCACCAAACGACGCGCGCAAGAGATCTTTCACGTGTCTAGCAAAATGGGGTGGAGCGCCTGGTTCTAATAAAACCCCATGTCATTCCAAGCATGTGTGTAAATTTTTACCTTTCTATCTACATTATTCCGTGGTTTATTAAGTTTTCAAAATTATTCTGACTTTTTGATCACCCAGTATTTTAAAATTTAGAGATGCGAAACTTTAAAGAGTCCGAAGTTTCTTTCGTTGCTCAAAGTGGTCGACGTGATTTCATATTTCACCATCACCCTGCATAGGATCGAAGTACAGAAGCTCGAAGGGTTCGTTCACGGTGGTGGGCAGAGCAGCTCGACAACCACAACAGTTCGTAAAGGCCATCGTACATAAACAAAAGCCGTCCGTTGTGGCCGTGCGGTTCTAGGCGCTGCAGTCTGGAACCGAGCGACCGCTACGGTCGCTGGTTCGAATCCTGCCTCGGCCATGGATGTGTGTGATGTCCTTAGGTTAGTTAGTTTTAATTAGTTCTACGTTCTAGGCGACTAATGACCTCAGAACTTAAGTTGCATAGTGCTCAGGGCGAACAAAAATAGTATAAAGGTGAGTGGAGCATCAGACACAGCGAAACGTACCAAGCGCAAGCAGCAGCTGAAATACGCTACTACTTGGAGTCATTACACTAGAAACCTTTTTTCCACATTAACACAACATTAGAAAATGAGAGTCGATCTCTAACACGAATTAGCATATATGTGTATTTTCAAAACCAAATTTTTCCCCTATGTGCTAATTCAATTTGTTGTACACATCGACTTCGCGGAATGTGTATCCGTGTTCCCGACCTTTTCCCCTATCTACTAATTCCATTTGTCGTACTCGTCGACTTTCGCAGAATGTGTATCCGTGTTCCCGACCGTTACTAGGACAATCAAAGATAAGTGTAGCCTATGAACACTTTGAAACCAACAACGTCACTTATCACGTCATTGCTCAAACCCACTGTGTCGAGGAGAACGTTGAGGGTTACCTCCTTATTCAGTATACAGCTCTAACGCTATGGGAGAAAAAGACTGAATCCATGTCCAACACTGTTTTTCATCAGACCACTTCTCTCTCGGTCGTCTATTCTTCGTTCCCTTCTTCTAAAGGAGGGCGGCATCTGGGAATGGATAGAAAAGCAGAAGTGCAAAATATAAGCGTGAAATGCTTACAAAGTGTTGCTTACTTAGATGTGTGCCACAGTTCGTTTTATCTTAGGACCGAGAGATAAGGAAGAACTGTTTTTCAGAACGAAGAATGGGTTATAGGGAAGGGGAGCTCAAAGAATACGGTTTCATAGGTGTTCAGAGGAATGATAGAGAGTAAAGACAGCAGCAATTAAAAGAGAAAATGTAGCGTCATTGGAAACCGCTAGATTTGTTTATAAAGTTTTGGGGGAATGGAATAGAAGGGAACTTGCGGCGATAGTGTCAGAGAGAGAGAGAGAGAGTGTGATAGAGAATAGAGGAGATATTAACAACGAGTAAACATAATATGAAATCGTTTGCGTATTGTGTGGAGGACGGAGGGTATATTCATAGGTGGATGGGAAGAGAGATGTATTTGAAATAACAAAAACTACTGTGACAGAGTCGATCTACGCTGATTAGTTTGTAAGTATCTAGACAACGTATAAATGAAATCAAAATAGAATATTTAACAAAATGTATATTCAAAAGAAACCCACTTGAATTAAAAAGGCAACTGAAAGGAAAACTAACCCATATTGTATCTTTTCTGTTGCCACGCGATCTTCCACTAGCTGCCAATGAGGAAAAATGACGAAAAAGCAGACAAACCAAAACATTTTAAGGACTCTAATATTTTATCCAGAATCCTTCATTATTTTGTACTTCTATCACGCGTCTTGGCATAGAATGCATAAGTCGTCAGACGTAACAGCCTGAAGAAGCAACTTCCTCCCAGGCTTCCAGGACGCAGTCCCAAAGAGCGTACGCAGTAGTTGGTTGGTTTCACGGCCAGTTCTCTGTTAATGTTCTGGTGACCTCAGCCCACTTGTTTTCCATGGGGTTCATATCAGCCGCCCGTGGCGACCAGTCCATGACGTTGACGCCAATCGTGGAGAGCCGCTGCTGAACAAATGCAGACTTGTGAATGGGAGAATGTTCTTCTTTCAATGTGACGTCCCCTTCTGCGTACAGCATTCGCACTGACGAAAGCATCACATTTTCCAATATGTGGGCATACTGAACGCTTCAAATGGTTCAAATGGCTCTGAGCACTATGGGACTCAACATCTGAGGTCATCAGTCCCCTAGAATTTAGAACTACTTAAACGTAACTAACCTAAGGACATCACACACATCCATGCACGAGGCAGGATTCGAACCTACGACCGAAGCAGTCACGCGGTTCCGGACTGAATGAACGCTGTCCAGAGTTCCTTCTCTCCTGTGAAGAATTATCGCCCCTCTCGCAGAAATCCAACCCCAGCAGGTAACAGATAGCCGGCAACTTCTTCTCGTTGTGGTTACATATTCGCGTCGATGGCGAGTCCCTTGCGGCCTGTAAACGATTCGTGGACTGTCGTTACTGGTGGAAAACACCTTCTCATCAGTGAAAATGATGTTGTCCCTCGACGCCCTCAGATGGAGCTCCGCAAATGCTAGCCGGTATAAAACGTTGTCTTCGCTGAGCTCTTGTTTCATGGCGGATCGTCGTGCATGCAGTCCAACGTCCCTCAGCCTTCGGCGAATCGTGTCACTGGAGCCGGGGAAATTGGTCTCGTGCCGCAAATGCTTCGCGTTCAGGAAGGGATTTTCTCTGCTCCTAGACACTAGGTCCATGTCTTCCTGCTGTGAGCTCACTCTCTTCCTGCCTGAACTAGGAGCCCTGTTGGTGGTGCCTCTTTCAAGACAAGATCCTCCCCCACCTCGTTGCAGTGGTATGTGGTACGCCATACCTTCTGCCAGCTTCTGTGGTGTAACATCCTCCTTGTTCAATGAGAGCGACGACTCTACCTCGAATAGACCTCACCCAGTGAGCCATTACAGCAGACAGCCTGATGTGTGTTTCTGCTTGCCGCTCTTATACTGATGCCGGGAGAGGAGGTAAACATATTTACGTCAAACGGAGCGGCAGAGACAGAGGCATGGGGCGCAGCCATGCTGGCTCGTCCTGGGCTGTTGGCCCACCAACGCCACCGCCAGCTCGCTCACTTCCGTCTCGCCTCGGCCAGCCTGGCTGGCCCGTAGCTCGCGAGCCGCGGCTAGTACAGACCCGGGCCGCAAAGCCACGATCACCCCTTGAAGGATCAAAAGTTACACCCAACCTACCCAAGCCTGTAGTATAAACTAACGCAGCTACAGCTATTGTGCTATAACATGTGCAGGCACACCTACAGTTGACAATTCATTCAAATATTTGACGAACAATACGTTCAAAAATACATTCATTTTAAACATAGCTACCACAAAATATTTCACCTAGCTGGCAATAGCATGAAGCAAGAAACTATTCTTTCTTGCAAGCGCTCTGCATTAGATGTAGCCATAAGAAAACATGTGTTCAACCACGACAACTAAGCGGAATGTAAAAGTAAACAGGTTTGGCGGCAGCTTCTCCAAATAGTAGTATATACGTAGTATACAGGATGTTTCAAAAAGGTACGGCCAAACTTTCAGGAAACATTCCTCACACACAAAGAAAGAAAATATGTTATGTGGACATCTGTCCGGAAACGCTTACTTTCCATGTTAGAGCTCATTTTACTACTTCTCTTCAAATCACATTAATCATGGAATCGAAACACAGAGCAACAGAAAGTACCAGCGTGACTTCAAACACTTTGTTACAGGAAATGTTCAAAATGTCTTCCGTTAGCGAGGACACATGCATCCACCCTCCGTCGCATGGAATCCCTGATGCGCTGATGCAGCCCTGGAGAATGGCGTATTGTATCACAGCCATCCACAATACGAGCACGAAGAGTCTCTACATTTTGTACCGGGGTTGCGTAGACCAGAGCTTTCAAATGCCCCATAAATGAAAGTCAAGAGGGTTGAGGTCAGGAGAGCGTGGACCATGGAATTGGTCCGCCTCTACGAATCCATCGGTCACCGAATCTGTTGTTGAGAGGTGTAAGAACACTTCAACTGAAATGTGCAGGGGCTCCATCGTGCATGAACCACATGTTGTGTCGTACTTGTAAAGGCACATGTTCTAGCAGCACAGGTAGAGTATCCCGTATGAAATCATGATAACGTGCTCCATTGAGCGTAGGTGGAAGAAACTAAAATGAGCTCTAACATGTAAATTAAGCGATTCCGGACACATGTCCACATAGCATCTTTTCTTTATTTCTGTGTGAGGAATATTTCCTGAAAGTTTGGCCGTACCTTTTTTTAACACCCTGTATAATACACGTTTTGTGCACTTATAACATGTACTCAGTGTCTCTGAAACAATACGTGCTACACACCGTAAATTACTTTCTGCTGAGGCACTTCATTTACATCTCAATGATACACGACTACTACAGAACATTGCTCTTTATGGCAGTCAATTCACTTGTAAATTAACAACATGATATCGCAGATATTAGGCAACACGTTACTAGGGATGAGAAAGGCCTTAAGGTTTGCAACTAAACATGCTACTGAATAAGAATTTGATTATTAACATGTCTTCATAACCATGTGTGCGGCGTTCGACTCTCAGTCAGCACAGACGTTTTCGTCACTTTATTTCTAGTTAAAGGTGCGCACACCTCGCTAATGGTGGACCAACATTGGTCATTTCTCGTCTGTTCCTGGTTAGACAATGACAGCGGTAGGCGCCGGGTTCGAATCCCGGTCAGGCAATACGACTTCAGTCGTCATTTAAGGTTCCAACCTCACTACTGGTGACAAACTGTAATATCTACATTCTGATTTTACGTACTTATTCAACAATCCGATTAGATGCTGGGTTCACATCCTTGTCATCAGCATTATATGATGGCATTTCAATTTTAAACATGTGCATCTTTTGTTCCTTGACAGTACAACAATATGCAACGTCTTTCGAGGTTAATTAGCAAGAAGGTAATTGTCATGTTAGGATTCCTGGTTTCGTACAAACATTAGCGTCATTTACGTTCAAGTTGAGAATTGATAACTGATACTGGAGCAAACGTCAATATTTGACGTCTCTTTCTGCCTAGTGTTCGAGTCTCGATAAGGCACAAAGCTTTGCTTGGTTAACAATGGCTTTACGTTCTGGGTTTGCATCCGGATCCAGAACGAAGACGTTGGTCATGTCATTTAAAGTACAACTCTGTGTACAAGTACCTGTTGATGAGCAATGTGAACAATGATGTTACATGTGATTCGCTGTTAATGTTGGGATTTCCGTAAAGTGGTTGTCGCCGTTAATCACGTTTTCTTTTAACTGCTTAGTATTACATAAAGTTGATGCGAAACCACTCCCCATTGAACGATGTTCAGCATGTGTTGGGTAAACCTTTTAGACAGCAAAGAACTTGTTTCCAATTGCCATACAACTTTATAAATCCATATACTGTCTCAAATATTTAATTGTGCCTAAGGATTACTGAACGATTTATGTGACAAAATTAGTTGTCCCGTAACGTTTGAAATGTCACTTATTGTAATTAAGTTTATTTTACAAACATTAAGGACTGACTGATCTCTTCTACAGAAGATCTCGTGGTGTTACTTTACATCTGGACGGACTGTCATAATGACCGGTGTTCTCTAGTAGTCCCTAGCGGTACCCATTGTGTATCTTACAATGACTATACTGTGAAGGGTTGCGATGATGTGCAACACAGATACGTTATGTTTGTTGCATACATTCAGGTGCAGCCTACACGTTGGAATTCAGGCGTGACCCACTTTCTTTGCTGTCAAGTGTGCATACCCACAAAACTGCATGGAGAAATGATCTTTATTATCCATCGTTGCAGCTGTCAGTGGCTCAGAAACGAGTTCAATACATGGCAATAAAAATTTTTGTACACTTACCAATAGCAGAAAATGTCTGACAGGTAGCGAAGCAAGTTTTAAATCTAATTTAAAATGATTTCTCCTGGATAACTCCGTCTTTATTCCATTGACTAATTTATACTTAAAAAACTGGTAGTCAGGAAAAGAAGACCTCTTTTTAAGTGTAGTTACATGAGTAGGAATACAATGATAATGTGTTCATTATTGTTAGCAGTTATCATGTATACATATTCTGTAAACATACTCGTTCTACATTATTTCGATAAAATAATCGTTCAGAAGGTCTATGGAACACATAACTAAGTAACCGGCTCCTTCAGCCAGCGTGGGAACTGAAATATTACTCCCGATTTTGTGTGTCGTGCAGTACGATTTTATTCAGCGAATGAAACATGATATCTGCCGAGGCAATACAAAATTGTAAAAGTGGAAAATAAAGAAATAAAATGCGGCTTGAACACAAGGGGTGCCGTACATCCCCGACAGGCAGATTCCATCGCACTGCGATTTGACAGTCATCAAATTTTTAATAAGTGCGGCTTTTACCTTTCGGCCGGGTTCGTCCACTGACATTTGCAGGTAATTATAAAGGTGTGCGTGTGCGCGCAGACACGCTAGCGACGGCGGGCGTGCGTCGCGCCAGGAGACGGACCGCTCGCGCGCCCGCCGGGTCGGCGCATGCAACATTCATGGCGTTGGCCAGCGGCTCCCCCGCGCATATTCCGGGTCGCAACATAACGCCCGGCACACCCCCGCGCCCCGCTGCCCCCGCATCAGCCAACACGGCCGGGCGGCCGGCATGAATATTAACGGCGAATGCTGGCGCCCGTGTCGGCTGCAGTCGGCGGTCGTCGGCTGCCTTCGGGGGCAGTCAAGCAGGCAGGCGGCTTGTCGGATGCAGGACGCGTTTCTGTCACCGGCACGGCCTGCAGCGACACGAACGGTCGTCGTCACTCTCACAGAATTTGGGCGTCTACCCACCGATGAACAACTGCTCACCCTTATCGCATTTGACTGTAGGGTACGAGAGGCGTTTGAAAAGTCGGTGCAAAAATAGAAACTATTTACGTGTTTGGGGGTAAACCGTTTTTATTTTTCGGCATAGTCTCCTTTTAGACTTAGAAACTTAGTCCAAAGATGTTCTAATTTGTTGATCCCTTCCGAATAATAGGAATTGTCCAAGTCTGCAAAGTACCTATTAGTTGTCCACCTCCTCGTTTGAATAAAATCATTGTCCCGCCAGCCATTTCTTCAAATTGGGGAACAAAACGTAGTCCGAGGGAGCCAAGTCTGGAGAATGGGGGGCACGTGAAACGAGTTGTAATCCTATTTCCACTAATTTTGTGAGCACAACTGCTGAGGTGTGTGCTGGTGCATTGTCGTGATGGAAAAGGACTTTTTTTGCGGTCGAATAGCAAGCGTTTTTCTTGCAGCTCGGTTTTCAAACGGTCGAATAATGATGAATAACATGCATCTGTAATAGTTCTCCCCTTTTCCAGGTAGTCGATGAGGATTATCCCTTGTGAATCCCAAAAGACAGTCGCCATAACCTTTCCGGCCGAAGGAATGGTCTTCGCCTTTTTTGGTGCAGATTCTCCCATGGCAACCCATTGTTTAGATTGTTTTTTGGTCTCAGGAGTATAGTAATGTATCCATGTTTCATCCACAGTGACGAAACGACGCTTTCAGTCCTGCGGATTCTTCCTGAACAGCTGCAAACAATCCTTGTAACACTTCACACGATTCCGTTTTTGGTCAAGCGTGAGCAATCGCGGAACCCATCTTGCGGATAGCTTTCTCATGTCCAACTGTTTATGCAAAATATTATGTACCCGTTCATTCGAGATGCCCACAGAACTACCAATCTCACGCACCGTAACTCTTCTGTCATCCATCACCATATCATGGATTTTATCAATGATTTGTGGAGTCGTAACCTCCACAGGGCGTCCAGAACGTTCAGCATCACTTGTGCCCATCTGGCCTCTCAGAAAATTTTGAAACCACTTATAAACTGTTCTAATCAAAGTTGCGGAGTCACCGTAATGTTTATCAAGCTTCTCTTCAGTCTCCTGAGGCGTTTTGCCTTTCATAAAGTAATGTTTAATCACCACACGCAATTGTTTTTCGTCCATTTTTGACAATCACTCGACTTCCTTGATTCACACGAATGCCAAACACAAAGAAATAGACCAATATGGCTGAAACATGGTGTGCGTTCTTTCCAAAGAAGCTACTAACTAAACATGACCTCCACACGCGCCGGTGGTGCCATCCCTTGTGCTTTGCACGGACTTTCCAAACGCCCCTCGTAATTAATTACGATGAGCGAAAACACCTCTGACAGCTGGTAAAACTTGGTTTTAATTGACCGTACTGCGATTTCACGGCTTACAGCCGCATCTCCAGATGCAGCCTACATATTTAACAGATAGTTCAATGCCCGCTACTCCGCTTGCGTACACTGTATCGTCTCCACAAGTCTTTTTTCGACTATAATCAAATTTATATGTCGTTCATAAATTGCACCACCTTCTAATCTTTTCACACTAATTAAAGCCTTAGAATCATCGACTTTTCCGAATATACTCTGACCAAAAAGCTATTCTGGTAGCTGGAGTCCAAGGTTTTTGTTAATCATGTCTTTGGTGCGTACTTGTTGTAATATTTCCTTTGAAACTTTAATCTCTTAAAGCATGTATCTTTATATAAAACCGAGAAATGAAATACCAGTTTTCACAGATATAGGTTTAAATTTATTTTAATATAACAAGATATTTTTTTGAAAATTTTCACCCCCAATTTGACGACCTTAGGGGCTGTTTCCAAAAACAGCTGAATACATTTTTTTATTTCTAATCAATACGACAAATTCAAGTTTTCGTAGATTTAGCTTTAAAAATGACTCCTTAATCAGACAGTTTCACAAGACTTTTAATCTTCCATTTCACTCACTTAGGGAGTTCAATTTCCAAAAGCCCTAAAACACTTTATTTTATTTCTAACCGAGAAGTCGGATACAAATTTTCGTAAATGTAACTTTGAAATGCTGTAGTTGTTCTTTAATAATGATTTATTTTCAAACAACTTTCACGGATTAGTGGATGAATCTCCAAAATTGCTGAAACACGTTTCTTTTTTATTTTCTTACTGGGAGACAAAATACTAAGTTTCGTAGTTCTAGTTCCAAAATTGCCTTATCGCTATTTCTCCCCTTAGGAGTGGAATTTCGAACAATTTCTTCTTAAACGGCGCCTACTGTATAATATCGACACTCTCTCCAAATTTGAAGTTTCTATCCGGTTTGGGCTGGGCTATAATGAATCAGTGAATCAGATGGGCACTATTTCATTCACATAGGGGTTGAATTTCCAAAAGCAGTGAAATACATACTTTCTCATTTATAGCCGAGAAGCGGCAAAATACCAATTTTCCAAGATCTAGTTTTAAAAATGCTTCGACTTCCTAAGGCAGTGAAACGAGTATTTTTTGAATTTCTAATAGGGAGGCCAAGTAACATTTTCATCGTTTTAACTTGAGAAATGGTTGCATAATGAAATATTTGCATAAAAACCTTTTATCCACCATTTTACACACATAGCAGTTTTATTTTCTAAAACATTGAAAGAATTTTTTTGTGTTTCTAACTAAGAAGACAAATTCAAGTTCTCATTGACTGAGCTTGAAAAATGGTTTCATAATGAAATAATTTTATAAAACATTTCACCCTCTATTTCACCCCCTATTTCACCCTCTTTGGGACACTTCCAAGAAAAACTTAAGTTGTATTTTTTATTTCTGACAGAAAAGCAAAATAATTTTCATAATTCTAGCTTCAAAATTTCCTTCAAAACAATATATTTTAAAAAAGCCTTTCATCCGCTAGTTCACCCCTTGGGGGTTGAATTTCCAAAAGTACCGAAACCGTATTATTTTATTTCTGACCAAGTCCAAGTACGAGTTTTCGTAGTTCTAGCGTCAAAATCGCTTTAATTACGATATATTTTAGCTCTAATATCGAAAAGTCCCTTCTTAAACGACACCTACAGTACAAGGTCGACACCCTCTGAAAATACTGTTTCTATCCTTAGTGGCTTGGGTGGGGCAATGATGGGTCATTGAGGGAGTCAGTCACCTGGGATATCGCCTTTTAAATATAGGAATTGAAATATAAACTGTACTGGAAATTTGTGCAATTAAGTTATTCCTGGAAACTTTTACGTGTTTTTTGGGGCAATCATTGAATTTTGTCTTAATTTTAAAAAATTCGAAATCTAAATCACGTACGGGAAGAGAGACATAGTATCACAAGTCTTGCTGAAAATCTCGTAATAATCTATAGAAATACAAAAAAAAAAAAAAAATTTTAATATATTGGAGAAAGTGGAAATTTTGTAGACACAAAAAGAGATGTACAGTTCACGTTGAATAGTCAGTTGTATTTAACAGGGGGATCATTCTGAAAGTAATCTCCCCTATTTTTATTCGTGGACATTACACGAGATACATAAAACACAACAGCACAGCTAAATAGAGCAATATTTGAGCTACAGACTGTCATTTTCCCACATAGTCATTACTATTTATTGTGCACTTCTGCCAACGCCGAACCAGAGCGTGAATGCCACGATTATGCAAATTGGAACCACCTGAGGCTAACCGCTCACTTACAGCATCCGAGTCTTGAAAATGTTCGCAACGTAGTCCCTTTCAGAGGCTCAAAGAGATGGAAGTCTGAAGGCACTGAACCTGGACCATATGGTGGATGTGATAAGACAGTCCATCCGAATTTTGCAGTGAGTTTCATGGTCGCAAAACTCTTGCGGAGCCTGGCTTTATCATGTTGCAGATTAACGTTAGTGTTCTTCTCTGATCTTACCCTGGAAATTCGGGCTTTCAGCTTAGAGTGGTCTCGTAGGGTGCTGAATTGACAATTTCTACAGGCTCCATGACATACAAAAGAACCACACCCTACCTGTCCCAGAAGACTGCGCACAACACTTTGTCTGCACACAGCTGTGTCTAGAATTTCTTCTTTGACATACAGTACGCATTTCGCCATTCCATAGACTGTTTTTTGGGTTCCGGCTCGTAGTGGTGACACCACGTCTCATCTCTGGTGACTATGCTGTTCAGAAAATTGTCTCCTTCAGTTTCCTATTGGTACAGCAGGTCTCGATAAATTTTCATTGGATGAGTTTTTTGTTCTATTGTAAGCATCCGGGGGACCCATCTATCACAGACTTTGCGATAACCAACATTTTCTAACATTGTTTCCCAAGCATCTTTATCAAGCTTCGATGGATTTCATCCGGCGCAATTTCTTCAGCGGTGAAGAATTCAATCACACATCGCTGTTTTATATGCGCGTCCATATCAGACTCCATTTTGGAACACTCCCCTGCTGACGCAAACTACCGCAGAGCAACGGAACCACCTGCAAATGAAAGAGGAAGGTTTAAGCATTAGCACTAAACCAGTGACATCATGCGCGGGCACTCAAAGTCAGGCCAAAAATGTACTAGGAATGTCGTACGTCATAGTATTTTGGCAAACTTTGATTACCTGTACGATTAACTATATTGTAAGGTACCGACTCAACGCTCTTTGTTACGTGTGCATCGCAACATGGTATCCATTTAATATCTGTTATTACCAGGGTCAGTGTTTCCTGATGGCCGGTGAAGCCGGGGGCTACTCTTGCATACTGTGTTTTCTATGTCTTGTTTCGGATTGTGACAAAGTAGCCAAACTAGTTTATTATTCTCTTTATCTATGTTTGAACTATATCTTCGAAATCGGCTTTAGCCTTCAACACTGTTTGCTTTTCATATTGATACTTGCACATGCAATGAATGGACAGTATATCTTTACAATTTATCCTGTAACTTAAGTAGTGGACATTACATGGACCACCTTTCCAACTAGCCTTCGTTCCTCTGAATAAAAAAAAAAAAAAATCTACCCTGACTAAGAAATGGCTCTGAGCACTATGGGACTTAACATCTATGGTCATCAGTCCCCTAGAACTACTTAAACCTAACTAACCTAAGGACATCACACAACACCCAGTCATCACGAGGCAGAGAAAATCCCTGACCCCGCCGGGAATCGAACCCGGGAACCCGGGCGCGGGAAGCGAGAACGCTACCGCACGACCACGAGCTGCGGACCCTGACTAAGAACTTTGGGTTCACCGAAGAAGGATCAATGTAGTAATTTTTGTGAGTAAAAGTCTTCAAATAATCTTCTGCAATCGCACAGATTTCCAATACAGTTTATAGATATATGTTTCAATTCTTAAATATGTAGACTGCATCTGAAGATGCGGCTGTAAGCAGTGAAACCAGTAGTGTGGTCAACTGAAACTAAGTTTTACCAGCTGTCAGAGTTGTTTTCATTCATTGTGACCATCAGCAGCTGCGGATGCTCTGCACACAAAATTGTCGTAGGGCACCGGTAATTGTTTATATGTCTCTGTGACAACATTAGAAGCCCTTGTAAAACATTACCAGCTCATCGCGACTCCTGTCCCCACAATGGAATCGCAAAATTACAGGCCAGTATCTTTAATAGCGACTTGTTGCACAGTTGTTGAGCATATACTAAGTTCTAATATAATCTAAATCTACACCAATACTCCGCAAACCACCTGACAGAGTGTGGTGGAGGATACTTTTGATACCACTAACTGATAGCCCCCTCCCTGTTCCACTGGCGAATGGCGTCGCGGGAAGAGTGATTGTCTATAATCCTCTGTATTAGCACTAATTTCTCTAATTTTCACGCTGTGATCATTTGTAAAGACGAAGTCGGAGGAAGCGATATGTTGTCCAACTCTTCCCGGAACGTAATCTCTTGGAATTTCACTAGTAAACCTCTCCATGATGCACAACGCGTCTGTGATAGCGTATGCCAGTGGAGTTTTTTGTGCGTTTCTCTAAAGCTCTCGCAAAGACTAAACGACGCCGTGTCTAAACGCGCCGCTCTTCGTTGGATCTTCTCTCTCTCTGGATCTTCTCTCTCTCTCTCGAGACATCTTGCGCTGCTTTGAGTCAGTGTTGATGCCACTATGATGATAACAGCACGTTGCCGGCTGCTAGCATCACCTGAGCGAAAATGGAACCTGCTGTCCTCGTGGTGGGCTACTGCTGACACTGGTGTGCTTCACCAGCCCTGGCTGCCTTTGTCACAGAGGTCACTGACCACTTTTCCAGCTCTGTCTCCAATGCTGTAATTGTTATGGAATAAAGGACTAATTCTACCACCACCCCACTGCACCCATTTCCTGACAGATGAGCCGCCATACATCCCAGTGTGTTCACATAACTTCACCTGCCGCCATAGAGGACGTACACTCCAACCTCTACAAGTGATGTCAGATATTCTCAGCTGCTACGAACAGCTGTATCATAATGTTATCGCCAACTCCAGCTTGCAGCTTCGACGATGTTTTGGGGTGAGTGGAGTTTGGTTTTTTTTACTCTATTTCCTGTTCGTGTGCAAGGGGTTGTTCGGAGAACAGACGGCCACTGCTATTTAAAGGAGTAGTTTTTGAGCATTGAGGGGCCAGACGAAGTTCCTCAGTTATTAGGAAATACTAGGGTAGATTGTGCTGGCGTAGTTTGTTCGGTCATAGTACACGATGTGTGAAATCAACGTTTGTTAAGTGTCACAAGTGCCGTCTCTGTGTTAATTTTGCCAGGGAGTGTATAGAGTAAAGGTGGTTGATGATTAGAAGAAAATACTAAAATCAGTGTGTTAGTATTGGAGTGCCTGTACTATTATTGTCTTTGTTTGTTCTCTATTACTGCGTTATTTTTAATTTTGTTGGTTAAGGTTCCTCAATATCAGAGTCAGGTATGCAGCGTGTTTCCTCGCAAGAATCATTTCAGCCTTCGGTAGATCAAATATAAGCTCTAACTACAAGCAACGGACAGATGCACAAGGAATTAGCTGAAGCGAGAGAAGGTAATGGTTCGTCTAGTATGCCATGCCTTTATTAGATTCAGCTGCTCCCAGTCTGATTACTCCTTTTTTGAGCAAGAAAACGGAGGGTGTAGTGGTATTCATAGGTGACCTAGAAGCAACCGCAAGCGTGGGTCTCTGGACAGGAGAGCGACTAATACGGATCGCCAAATTGAGTTTAATGGGTGAAGCAAAGGCATTTATGATTTATCACAAGGACCTTAAAATGCGCATCATTCAATCAGCTTAAGGAAGGGCTCATGCGTGGTAGTAACAAAGATAACTGTAGGAGGTTCTTTCATGAGCAACTGAGTGAAGTATCTCAGATGTCTCAGAGACGAAATGAATAGGTGGAAAAGTTTTCGAGATAAGGGAAGTGTTCTCAAATGGAGCTTTTGCGTAGAGGATTAGAGAGTGATGGTGGTTTTACAGGAGTAATTTCAGTTCATCATGCATTAATAAATACACAATATGAACAGTACACTTCATAGTAAGAGCAATTTCGTCATAGCTGTTCATAACACAGTTTAATATTCAGATATATTTCATTACATCTGGCAGTAGGAAAATAAATCTTTCGTCTTACAACTCGTAGTAAAACATTTTGCTGTAATATTTCAGGCACATTAGAAAAACACTCAAACATACACAGCCTATTATGGCACCTTCCTTCATTAAAAGTGGTGCATGGGGGCTTAGTTATAAAATGAATGCAATAATTTTACTAGCTGTGTATCCGGTTACGAAATCTCGTAACCGGTTGGCCCTGAGTAGTATTATAGTTCAATTCTTTTATCTTGGCGGCTCGCGCATGCCCGCCCAGACGCGGGAGATTGCTGCGTTCTCAGCTGCACGCGCCAAGAGAAGCAGCGCCATAGTATAGTATAGTTCGCAAACTTACGTTTAGGGGGGAGCGCGCAGTTTATGAAGTAAAGCCACCACGGCCGCATTAACCTTTTCGCTGCTACAGAGACGGCTCCCCGCATTCAGCGCCGTGCGCGATTTTATCATCACTGCACTGCTCGCTTGTGCAAACACATGGTGTTCCGACTGCTTTGACACACTTATCATTCGATTTCGCAAAAACTATTTGGCCCAAAAATTTGATTTTTACACATCTTCTTGACTGATACCTTCCCCCCATAAACGACGTAATTTTATTTCGATGTTCAACGCAGTTATTGTGCAGTATTAAATGTAGTAAACCATTGCACGAAATTTTGAAGAGTTTGCAGAGGCAGAAGTCCATTGCGTATACATTCCGTATGGTCGATTTTAGTTGCCACAATGTTGAGAATGAAATGTGGACAAGATATCTAAATTTCATACAAAATTTACTGTATAACAATATCTCATTTAAGTACCAGATAGGTGTCGTATGTAATATTGAGAAATATTCCATCTTTCGCGACTGTAATGAAACTTTCATTTATACCAGAGTCATTTCGCTTTTTTCTAAAACGTTCTGATTAAAACAAAGTTGGCGAAGTACACAAAACTGAATTGTGGACTTAATAAAGTATAGAAACTAAAATATATTGTCAGTGAGACGCAGTGCGCAAATAATTTGTGTTTGTCACAACGAACAGCACATACTTGCCAAAAGTATCAGTCGACGAAAACATTGACTATGATGGTGCCAAAGCAGCGAAGCAAAGAATTGCGCCAGACAATCAAGTAGCTCGGTAACGTACGAGACGAAATTCTGCTCTAAATAATACTTTTAATACTGTCGCAAAAGAATATATCTTAATATGAATAGTAAAACAGCGACTGCGGAAGAGAAGATATACAAACAAAACAGATAACATGAATATTGTATGTGTGCCTTTTCATCGTTTTTAATTGCTGTGAAAAGAAATATTGGAGGAGAAAATTAGAAAAACTGAAAACTTATTATAATTATAATGAAGAGACAAAGCACTAGAAATTTCAAAAAATTACATTCAATAAAATTCATGAAGTAAGACACTTCGAAATAGTTTTTAAATAAAGAAAATATTAAGCACCGCACAAGGTTTGAACGCAGAGCCTTTGGCATAGCACCCAAACACCTTTTTTTTAAAAAAATCTCACTTCGTTCGCTTTTGTTCGTTGCATCTGCTCGGGGCGGACGTCGTAAGACATCCGTTTAAGTTCGTTGTTGATCCATTAACTTACTTTTTATTTTTTTAATTTTTTTATTACAGAGGGTAACTAACCCTAATACGCTGAGCTACCGTGCCAGTTAATACCTTAACCATTACGCTAACGCAGCTCGCCATTTAATGGATGTCTAGAAGGACTCTAAACTACCACGCAAAATACCGACAAATACTGTTGGTATGACTATGAATTACTCATGTTTTGTCGAAGTACAACAGGAAATAAACAATTACCGCTGTTCTTTATTGTGAAAAAGCGGGTTATGAGAATGATACACCTTTCCTTGCTATCGCCTGAATTAGGAGGCTTACTGCGTGTTTTGGTTTAATTAATTAATAGAATATGAAGCAATTGGTATAAAGAATGCTTTTTCCGAACTTTCTTTTATAGAAAGTCTGCTATCAAGACATTGCTTTTGTTCAATTACTTTATTTATTACTGAACGTTTCTAAAACTGAAGCCACTTGTCCATGCTCTGCACTGCAGTCGAGCTCTGGCAACGTCGTTCTCTACACTGTGTTTTGTGACGTCAGATGCGCAGAACGAACCTAAACTCGGCCGCCGTCGTAAATGACGCGCACTTTAGTACGCAATCCGACTGCATAAAATAACAAAGAATGAAAGGAAATTTCCGTTAACACAATTGATTAAGTAAGTCCCCAGCAACTATAAAAGCTACGAAACAACAAAGCACATGTGTAACTGTTCTGTGTGTGGAAGTGTGATTCAACGTACACGTATCTGGCATGGTTCTTCCTCAATACGAAGATATATTTTAAACACCATTTACAATGAACTAATTGAAAAACCAGAAATACTATAATTGCACATAGAAACCAGAATTACAAGTCTAATACATGAACACAAGCCAGATGCTTTGTCGACTGAACCTGTGACCAAGAGGCATTGTTATTTAGAAAATTTGAAATAAAAAATTTTTTGTTACCTCCATATATATTGACGAAAAATACACTGTGATCATTGCAACATCTTCCATCTATACATTACACCAGCCGAACAATATCAACTCTCTCGGCCAGCAGAAGAACAACTGCACACGACATGCTCTCAACTAGTACTGCTGTGGACATCCTCTCAACAAGCACTGCCCACGGCAACCTCTGAACTACAACTGCCCTCGACATTCTCTGAACAACTACTGCGCCAGTGGAGGTGGCAGAATAATACTCTTTGGCGCAATCTCTGGCGCTGTGACTCAGTGTAGCCACCTTTCAGTGGTAACAAAACTGAATGCTGATGACCAATTCCAAAACAAAGAATGTTATGACGAATATTTAAAGTTACTGTAATAGAAACTTCGAAACCATAGTACTTTACCCTTAAGAATCTTAAAAGAAATTTACAAGTAGTTAGCAACTTCTTAAAAAAATAAATATTTAACATGAAGCTCTCTAAAAATATACATAAGAAATATACATCAATAAGCTTGGCGTGCACTGAACTCTTGACATGATGTTGGTGCAATAGGCGTACTAAACTTTACACAATAAAATGGTACCAACATTAGATGAATAACTTTCACGTATATCGAACCATTTGTTATTCAAAATCGCCACTACCAACGCAGTAAATATTTAAAAGGAATCAAATTTTGGAAAGCTTCGTAATTTAACGTTTCATTCTCAGTAAAACATCACTTTAAAGACAAACTGTTACAAGCCAAACTTAACACTAATTTAAAAACAGAGGATCAACGAGAAAGAATCTTGGCGTTCAAACAACCCCCTCATTTATACTAGAAACTAATGCACTAATACACACAGTTTAACAAGGACAGAAGCTCACACAGGGAGACATCATTAACTCAACCCAACGAATGACACAAACATAATAGAAGAAACACAAGTAAAAGAACAACGCTGTAACGAAACACAATAACAGCTAAAAAAAAAAGTTGCTCATGGACTGATAGCCACTATGTCTGCCATGCGACGTCACTAAAAAGCTGAGGAACCACACTTTACATACTCATCACCCTCTTGCACCACACCATGGCAGTAAAGAGGGAAGCAGAGCAAATAGCCTCTACCAGAACAGAGCACACAATGAAGCACTGTGAACAGACCAATGGTGTAGCAGCTATTCATCCACTTGAAAATCCAGATGAACAGAACAGTAACATAATCCCGTCACCTCCGCATCCCACGCCATCAAAACGTGACATTCACCATGGCGCTGCATTTCTTACATGGCAGGGATAAAGAGAGACGGACAGACAGCCTGTAAGAGTTGCCGGTAGCTTGTTACTGCCCTTGTCACTCAGAGGTCACGCTTCTGTGACTGCAATACACAGACTGGTTGCCAGTCGACTCACTCCAGCAGGCAATGTGCTCACTTCCTCATTCCCAATCAGACCAACAGAAACTCCATATCCGCCAGAGGCACTCCCGATAAATTTAGGGCTACGAAGACGTATGCAGAGATGGAATGTTGCCTAATTGGCGTAATAAATGGAAAAGAGTGTAAGTTATTGTTAACCACAGGGGTTCACGTGTCTGTGGCGAGTATGGTCTTCTCGAGTAAGAGGAGATTGAACCTTCCACGTAATAGATTAAGTGGAGCAGGAAATAATGATGTGACATCACTGCGTTTGGCGATAGTAGGTTTTCGCTTTAGAGCAAAAGAGTTGTGAGAGAATAGGAAAGTTTTGCACCAAGTAGGTGGACGGTGATGAAAAATCCTGAGGTTGAATCTCTTAAGTGGACATCATTCAACAATTGATCTTTCGCAGTGCATTGCAGAACTCAGTGGAATATTATTATGATTGGGGAATACTGATGCCAGTGGTACAATGTCGTAAGGATCTCTTGTCTTGAGGGTAGAACCAACTAAACTGCATACTGTACTCGATTTTCGTGATAAAGTATTGCAGGGCACAGGTAAATTGCTATGGGCGAGTGCAGTGCAGGTGTGACGATGTCCTGTCTATGATAGAGCCATTGGTAGCCAGCTACAAACTGGATATCCCATGGTGTTTCATGTACTGGAATGTTATACGCATACAAGTTATAGATGGGAAACATGTAGTTCCTATCAGTGTGGATAATTTAGGAGCCAATGAGGTGACTTTGGCAAAAGGAATGTGATATATGATATCAGTATATGGGGATCCAGGAATGATGGTCACAGAGCCCATGGAAGCAAGACCAGTGAGCAGACTTTCCACACGGCACTCTGTACTGCCCTTGTCACTTCCAATGACCTACCGTCCACATGTGTCCTCGTCCATTGCAGTACTCTCTGTGGCACTTGTGCGCTGGCTATTGACCCTCCTCACCATTCCAGATGCATAAAGACGTATTCTGGGCGCGTGTATCGATACAGAGGTATCAGAATCTTAGCTGCCAATCTGGATGTTGTGAATGAGAACAATTTACACAGCTAAGGTGTGGGCCATAAGCAAACTATCAATACTGCTGCATTACAAGAAAACGGTGAACATTTAAAAAGATAAGCGAAGATAGCTCTGGAGAAGCTAACAGTTGAGCTCAAGGACTTGTTCAATTCTTGTAGGGCCTTCCAGTAACACACGTAACATGCATGTGATTCTGAATGGGGACAAATCTACTGTGTGTCAGTAACTGTATAGAGTTCCCCTGCATTTATAACAAATAATGGAGGAATTTATTTATCAGCAGTTGAATAATGGGATAATAGATGAATGCAATAGTCACAGGGAATGCCAGTCGTTATTGTATCCAAAAAGTCATCAGACAATGTAAGAAAGTATAGACTGTGTTGTGATCGGCATTATTTGACTGGTGGAATGGTTATAGATGAATATACAATACCAAATGTTACAGAGATCCATGTCAACTTAGATTAGTGCAAATACTTTTCCACAATACAACTGAAGAGTGTTTACCAACAATTGGACCCAATGAAAATAGGACCGGCCAAGTACTGCAACTACAGTCCCTTGGAGGCCATTAACAATATATGCAATGTTGTCTGTTTTTTTAAAAACATGCTGTGGCCACATTTCAATAATTGTTAGATGAAGCATTAAGGAGTTTAAATCTGTGTTAATGCATAGTATACTTGGAGGAAATTATTATGGTTTTGAAGGACTTGAAAGAATGCTCACAATGATTGGAAGACGTATTTAAGAGGATGCATTCTGCAACCTGGCCCTTAGCATCAAGAAGAGCGATTTTGCAGTAACATGAGTTAATTACATTAAACAGATGATTACCCAGGATTGTTTGAAAACTTTTTCTAAGATTGATACATGCAGTTTGTAATTTTCCAGCACGACAGATGATTAAAAAGTCCGTCTGTTTTTAGAATTGGATAATTATTACAGAAAATTTGTAATGAGTTTCTGGATGTTGCAAGACTACTGAAGTAGTTGTTGAAAAAGGGTGTAAGGTTGTAGTGGATGGCTTAATGTCACGAGCGTTGGAAATGCTGAAGGATGCAGTAAGAACTAGCGCTGTTTCTGTACTCTCAGATAGTGATAAGTAATTTATTTTGTCGTGTGATGTTTCCAACAAGGTGACAGGCTGTGTTCTAAGCCAAGGAGTACAGTTTAAAGAACACTCACTGGCTTACAAATCTAGACAATGGAGTAAGGATGAGAAGAATTTCTCTACCACAGGAAAAGAAATGTTGAGTTTGACATATGGTGTCATATAGTTCAAGTGTTATCTGTGTAGCAAGAGACTCAAGGTAATAGTGAGCCACACAGCTCGGAAATGGTTCTTAGGGTTAAAGGATCATTCAAACAGGCTGGCCCAATTTGCAATGAAATTAAGATCACTGGACTTCACTTATTACGGAGAAAACACGACATGGTAATGCTGACAGACTGATCACGAAGATTGGCATCATATGAGTGCTTGGTCATGGCAGAAGGCACAATTTGCTGACACAAACTGTGATCTATTTAAAAAACAATCACAGTTCACTGTTCAACGTCGCTTGTTATGTAGCACATCTAGTCTTGGACCAAATACCCCACTACAAAAGAAAGCGTTAAAAGAAGCTTATAACCACTTGTTTTCAGGTGGTGGGGGATGCAGTACAACGATTTGTATAGTAGTCGAACATTATTCGAAGATGATGTAGAAGATGGTTGTGGACTAGTATGCGAGAAATCTATGTGCCAGTATCTGTGCAACATGCAGGTTTGAGGCATCAGCAATTACCACTTCAAGATTACCAAAAGTCCCGACAAATCCAAAATTTTACACCTCAATGGAATTAAATACATTTCCCTGAAATTTCCTTTAAATTGTGCAAAATTCTGCAGGCTCCTTTGGTTTAGCAAATTAAACGTTCAAACTGCTGTGAATGTCCCTATAACTCAAAAGCAAATGAACACAAAACGAAGACCAACAAAAATACTTTCACTCACCACACTGCACTGTGTCAGTGGCAATGACATCGGATGCTGCAGGTGCGATTTTACTGTCACTGAAGCACACAGGTGACAGCCAATTCTGACACCAGTGTGTAGATGCTGGCACGATGTAATCCTTATGGATGTAGGATGCCAAAGCACGGAGTGCGTAGGTGAAGGCCTATTAGGCACGCAGGGGCACTAATGAGACAGCACTAGTGTGTTACACTTTACTGGTTTTGATTTTACAATTTAATCATCTTCTGTGTGGCAGTGACGAAGGCAGCAGAAGCAACATGCATGGTTGGAACATGCTGATGCGTCCACCTCAGCAGTCTCGAGGAAGTCAGCATAGTCAAGGCCATCAGCGTAACAGAAGTGGTGCCCTCCAAGGCGGTTAGCCCAACAAGTGGAAGGCAGTGGTGCCCAACAGCGTGATGACACGATTCACTAGGATGCACTTGCAGACATTGAAGAAAGTGTCCTAGCAAGCTCCCAGCAACTGCGTGGAATGCTGATGGTGGTGCAAGGTTACAACATGGAATCTCCACCATAGGAAGACCGTGGATACTGGTGTTTACTCACAGATGGAAGTTGGGGGACAACAATAGGTAGCTCACCTCCCCAGAACAGCGACAGTCTGATTGTGAGCCAACACTATCAGTTTGGCCTCAGTGAGTAGGTGGTAGAAGGCTTCAAGCTCACAGCAGGGAAGCTGAGGACGGCAGTTCATGTCGAGCCTGCCAGGCTCGCTTCTCTCTCGAAGGTAGTAGTCGTGTGACGAATGATAGTCACTGCATCACAGATGCTGCCTCGGATCTGGCTTTTTGCAATTCAACAGAAGAAGGGCTCAGAAGCCTGTGTATTAGTAGCCGTCTGTTGGAGGCAATGACGTTATTTCTGGGCGAAGATGGTCCCATGTGGCCTGGTTTTCTGCGTCCATCAGCGTTCTTCACTTTACCACAGTGTCCTAGAATTTCGTTTCAGGATTTCAGTTCGTTCTTTATGCAGTGACAGAGGGCTGAGAGTCGTTCTTGGGTAGGATTTACGTGTTGTCATTCCACTGCGCATGGTTGGCGGAATGACTTTATGCTCTCCTCATAGAGATGATGTACTAATCCATCGGAGATTCAGACACCTTACTTGAGCGATGTGTAACAATGGTCTTGGTTATGTGTCACGCCATTTGCAATATTGGCGCTCCTGCATGTTTGACATTCCGACGCAGACGTTGCGTGTGAGCATGCCTTGGCTTCGGTTGGCTCTGGCCAGAGATATGTTGCTACAGCGCAGAATTTGCGGTCAGAATTTACTCCGATGCAAGAAGAAATGGACCTTGGGGTACCAATGCACAGTAAGTGGCGTTGTCTACCTTTTATGTACAGTTGCATGGAACAGAGCTACAGTAGCCACGACTGAGTCAGTGTGCAAGATCTGTGTGGACTATGTGCAAAAACACTTCGAATGTAACGCCATAACAGTGAGGTCTGTTACCAAAGAGGAAAAGCAGCAGCCTTTACTTCACTCGTCACCAACGTCACCAAGAAAAAGAACTTTATTTGAATTATGATGATTGAAATGGCTGCAAAGAGAACTGTGATTCAGCAGGCATTAGACGATGTCGATGGGATGATAAGAAATTCCACTATATCAAAGGAATCTGACGTCGACAGTGTTACAGTGACAGATGGAGACGCAGGTATTCTGGTAATGCAGGCAGCGTCAACTATTTACACAAGAGTGGATGCGATAATTCTCCCAGTGTTCTGCACTTCGCTCTATTTCACTCAGCTGCCTTTCACAGCTCTTGCAAAGGCAAGTGGCAAAAATGAGAAGAACTTGCCCAGTTTGCTGGTACCTTAAATAATAACAGTGTGCTTGGATACTAAGCCCTTACTTGATTGAATACAGGATAAGGAAACTCCTGTTCAGTATAAGAGCACGCAAGGCATCGGCAAAGTCCCTTGTTGCAGGGTGTCTGACTTGTTTGGGTACTGACAAAGTTGGAAGCTTATCAAAACCCTAATTAGGAAGAAAATGAGGAGTTGTAAAAAATAGAGATATATCCTAAAAACTGAATTGGACAACACAATAATAAGCCGAGGGCAGCCTTCACTGACGTTACACAGTGACAAACGGCACAGGAAAGTCTACTGAATCATAACGAGACAGACAGGACTGCGATCGAATCGGAGTGGCAATGCTCAACGGTAAGATTCACAGCAAAGTGACAAAAGGAGAGATTTTAGTCAATCTTACCACATGGATGTTGCCATTGGTCAACACGCAGAGCGCAGGATACTTGAGCTCGCGAAGCGAAAGAAACGGCGAAGGAACTCGAACGGCATTCGTGTGTTATGTTCAAAGTCACGACGAGCTAAACTGCTACTACTGCATGGCGGTAAATGCCTACAGCAATATGTAGTCGTGAACGGTGGAGACTTCAGCTACTGGTCCATACCGAAGATCAAACACAGTAGGTTGGTAAGGCTTTCGTGGCCACTTATTGACATCCTGCCTGTTGGCTTCTGTCTCGGGTTCTTCGACCGACGTTCGTCTAATGATTTTTCTGGCGTTTCGCCTACACGAGTGGCTGGCATTGTCAAAGCTTCACCCTCCATTGCCGGAGGTGAACTGGAGCCGAGCTCGCGGCCGCAGACTATATGTACGTGGTGCGTCAAAATCATTAGACCAACTTCGGCCGAAGAACCCGAGACAGAAGCCAATAGGCAGTTTCTCAACAAGTGGCCACGAGAGTTTTAACAGTTTTGTATTACGCCTCAACGGGGAGGAGATTTGCTGATTGTGCCGACCCCTTGACCAACGACGGAAGATGAAAGCACGACTGATGTCCTCTCTCGCCTTTCTGTTGCGATGCCGGGATGTAGGTTCTACACCGAAGTTCTTGAAATGTAAGCACCTATTCACCACCGCCCAAGCACATCGTATCTACGACAGAATGGAAAGGGCTTCTCTTCGTTAGTGAATTCATACAACATGGAGAGACTTGGCAAGAACGGATGAGGAACTTTCGGACATTTTCTAACAAGTAAGTAGCAGAATGCATCGAGACGACTGGAACAAGATCGACAGAATCACTCACAGGAGCATGCAGAAGGAACTCGATCACTGCACTGAGTGACAGAAGAAAAAGTTTTAAAGATGCCGGAAGCAGACTGATAAGGCGATTCCCGACATGTCACGCACAGTGGTCAACCTCACTGAACGACAACTGATCGAATAGGAAGTGTCTGTTCTTCAAAATGGAGGGAATTTCGCTATCATCCCGAGAACTATACCTATGGTGGACATCATTGCTAATTCCGAAGCGGCCATTCGGGCCCTTCCTTGTGAAAGAACAGAGGAAACAGCCAGGGTACTGCGCCGAGCAAAACCAGCCTGCAGTCTGAAGAAAGAAGAGGTACAAGCTAGTAAGAATCTTAACGCCGACGAAGAGTATATTGGTACTGCCTGCCGATAAGGGAAATGCGACCGTCGTAATGAAGACCGAAGATTATTAGCAAAAGATCCGGTACCTATTAGATCCTACAACGTACCGAAAACTAAGCGCAGATCCGACGCATAGTATCATACGGGATACGAATCGGTTAATCAAGACGACTTCTCTGCCGGCGGACATACAGAGCAACCCACGCAACACAGAAGCCCTACCACCTCGGCTGTATGGATTACCTAATATCCATAAGAGCGACGTTCCACTAAGACCGATTGTTAGCGCTCCTGGTTCATCGATGTGTAAACTGGCAAAACATTTGGCCTTCATGTTCCAGCAGCACGTGGGGGAGACTGACACATACATAAATAACTCATGACAGTTCACTGAGAAGCTCAAGAAACTAAACACAAATGACATCCTGGTCATCTTTGATATTGTTTCTTTGTTTACGATAGTGCCACCCAGAGACTCCATTTTCCCGCAAGACATCACAAAGCTCTTTCATGCATGTCTCACGACTACCTGTTTCTCGTGGAATGGCAATTTCTACGAACAGCTGGAAGGCGTCACCATGCGTAGTCGTCTTAGTCCAGCAGTGGCCGACTTCTTCATGGATCATTTCGAAGCACAGGCATAGGTATGGTACAGATACGTCAATGATAGTTTCGTTGTGTGGAGCTATGGTGAAGAATAGTTCGGTGACTTCCTAAGGCACTTGAACAGCCTCCATGCCAACATAAAATTTACCACGGAAGCAAAAACGGACAAGAAACTACCATTTTTAGATGTGCTGGTCACAAGGGATGGCGTAAACCTGGGACAAACCGTGTATCGAAAACCGACACACACGCACCGATACCTGCACAAACTATGAAACCACCACCCGAACCAGAAAAGGGGCATGATTAATAAGCTCGTAACACGTGCACGGCGAATATGTGAGCCGCAGCACCTCAGACGCGAAATGCAACACCTGGAAACTGTTCTGAGGAGCAGTGGATACTCCACAAGTTCTATTAGAAGTGTAACAGAGCCAAAAAGTCGAAAAAGTGACAAATCAGGAAAATAAATGTCGGGTACGGCCTTTCTGCCATACATTTCCAGAGTGACGGACATAATCGGCCGTATATTACGCAAACACGGCGTAAAGACGATTTTCAAACCGACAGAGAAGGTCAAAGAGTGTCTTAGATCGGGAAAGGAGAAAAAGGACACACTTGCAATGTCGGGAATATACCGCATACCATGTACATGCGAAAAAGTTCATGTCGGAATGACTGGACGATCAACCAACACTAGGATCAAAGAACATGAGCGACATTGCAGGTTGGGCAGCTGGAGAAATCGGCCGTGGCAGAGCACACACTGTGTGAGACCGATCACGTAGTAAAATTCGCCGACACGGAAGTTCTGGCTGTAGAAAAGCACTGTTACACCCACTTGTTCAGAGAAGCTATAGAAATACAAACGCATGGGGATAGCTTCAACAACGAAGAAAAAAGCCTTGAGGTAAACGGGTCCTGGCTTCCCGTACTGCAGCGAACGACCGTTGGAGGTAGTAAGAGGAGAACTGCACTGGGAATGACCGCGGAGAAGCCTTCGGACGTTGGCGCGCCAGGTACATAAAGTCTGCGGCCCTGAGCTCGGCTCCAGTTCACCACCAGAAATGGAGGATGAAGCTTTGACAATGCCAACCACTCGTGCTGGTGAAACGTCAGAGAAATCATCAGATGAACGTTGGCCGAAGAACCCGAGACAGAAGCCAATAGGCAGTTTGTCACAAAGGGTTGGGCATGGTGAAGACCACACATTCATGGACTGACTTACTTCACACTGGTGACATACACTTAAAAAATATAGCCGTTGCCAACTACGTGGGAGACTGAGAAGCCGGAGTCTTCCTTCTCAGATATACTAACTGATCACGTCCTTTTTCTCGAAGAAAAGTAGAAACAACGGTTTTAACTGTATCTCTACGTCTCCTACGGGCAAGAAGACACCTGCTTAAAGTTTGAACAGTTCTTGTCTTTTACTACCACCTGTTCTCAAAATAAAGGTGGATGTCGGTTCCGGTTGCTTCGCTTTTGGAATTTTCTTTACGTCGTGAACGAATTTCGAAGCACCTGGGAATAAAATGTGTAAGGAAATTATGGATACACCGGATGGCTATTCATTACCAAAGGGTCCTCATTCTGTCACCAAACTGATTTTTTATTAATTTCTACTCGTTTCATTTCTGTTTGTAGCCTTATACGCCCATCTAAACATTTGTCTCGGTACTGGTCAGTTTTTTGAAGACGTCACAAAACGTCAACATCATCCAAGTTCAGTCCACAAGATATTATTTCCCTTCATGCAGCAAGCGGGTATGATACTACAGCTATTCTCCTTGGACAAGGGAAAGTGGAAGTACCATTTAGAAGAGCAACTACCCCAGTCTGACTTGATATTTTCAAACAGACAGTTGCAACAACTATCTGAATCTGCCCAGTCTTCTTCATGAAGGCCCCTGGAATTCATCGCGTCTTTAATATATTGGAACCATTGTGTATTGTGTATGTGTATTCAACCGGCGACCTAGAAACGACGGAGAGGCTTCGACCCCGCCGTAGCCCCCAGAGGTTCACAACAGTACAAAAGGCCACAGCAGTCCACTCACCCCACCGCCGCCCCACACCGAACCCAGGGTTACTGTGTGGTTCGGCCCCCAGTGGACGTCATCGGGAACGTCTCATACCAGACGAGTGTAACCCCAAATGTTTGCGTACTAGAGTAATTATGATGTACGAGTACGTGGAGACAGTCTCTGCGCAGCAATCGCCGACATAGTGCAACTGAGGTGGAATAAGGGGAACCAGTTCGCATTCGACGAGGTAGATGGAAAACCGCCTTAAAAACCATCCACAGGCTGGCCGGCACACCGGACCTCGACACTAATACACATTAATCCACATTAATATTTTGCTATTGATAGCATCGAGACAAGTGTCTTTTTCTCGTATAATGACCTGTATTCTCTCATTTTTGTTATGTTCTAGTTTGGAGATGCGACAACTTCTTGGTAAAAAATCCATGTCAAGAGACAAATTTATTGTTCTCCATTTAGGTTAATTACATATCCCAGTAGTAATGCTCTCTACGATTGAGTTGTTCAGCAAGACCTTTGTTCTCTTTGTATTTTTGTCACGTCATTCCAAGCTGAAAATCTGCCAGTTATTCTTTTTCCTTGCCCAATTTTATGTGTGGTGTCCTGTGTGCTACTTCCATTTGCTGTAAAAGTGACGTCCAAGTATTTAAAGGTACATATATTTTTAATTTTGCAGAATCTTGCATCTAAATCTTCTCTGTCTTTTTTGTGTTTATTGTCAGGCCCCATTTTGTCTCTTCTTCACACAGTTTCCTGAACATTTAATTACAGTCGTCGTTGTCTCCCGCTATCCTGATCTGGACACTGGCGAAGAGCAAAGTATACAGTATTTATTGTCCTACAAGGGCTCCCATTCCACGACACTTTCTCTTCCAATTTTTGTAGCTTCTTCTACGTATATTTTAAATAAAATTAGTGTTAAAATGGTAATGAGCACATTTGTTTACGAACCTTATTTACAGAGAATTATGGGGAAATTTTGTTTCCCGCTGTTGCAACCCTCATATTATCTGATCGTCTTTTTCGCTTTATTACTCGTACTTAAATTTACAATCGGGCTGTTGTATGCAAATAACAAGAGCGTCATGTTCCTTTTACAAAAATGGATCACATAATTGCGTTTTTGATCATTTGGCGGTTCCTCACGATTTAAACATTTATTAAACATTTCTTCTAGAATTTCAAATACTGCTAAGGGGACTATCTTTAGGAGTTCCGCAGATATATTTACCAATACTGTAGCTTCCTCATTTTTCATTTCTTGGAGGATGTTATTGACATCTACTGAGTCTACTAATGTTTGTTGTTCTATGTTTGTTGAGTTAGCAGGATGGTTTTCATAATCGGCTGTAAGTTGGCTTTCTTATCCGTTAGGAGACTTTTGTCATATCTTTCCACATCTCCATAGAGATGATACTCATTCCTGTTACGTCTCTATGTTGCGTTCGCTTTCCTGCGATTACCTTCCATGCTTCATTTACTTTTGTATTGTCTCCTTCTCTACTGATATCTTGGCATGTCTCTTCCCAGTACTTGTCCTTTGTCTTCGTTACTTCTTTCTGTCCCTACCCCTTTTGTCACAGTAATTTAATCTATCTTTAGTGTTTTGTGTTGACAGTCATTTCTCATATGCAGCTTTCTTCTCATTTACCACCTTTTCTGTCTCTTTATTCCACCGTGATGTATCTTTCCTATAGTTTTCACAGACTATTTTTTTCTCCGAAGGCTTCATTTGCTACTTCATGTATAACTATTTTCTGATTTTTATACCTTTGATTTGGTGATAGTCCCCACAGTCGGTCCAATTTTGTAGGTGGCGTTATCTGGCAGAAGAATTTAGTTGTGTCATTTCTCAAACACAGAATATTATACTTGATATTATTCAGTTGAATTCCAGATTTGTCTGTTACGATGTAAGTCTTCTTCACAGTAAAAATAGATTTTTGCTACGATTAAGAAACGATCGTGCTACATTCTGGGCCATGCGTGACTCTGACGTCTGAGGTCCTCATTTCATTGTTCTGTTTGACAATAATATAATCAATGATCAATTTTGGATTACGTGTAGATGGCGTCCATGTATATACGTGGATATATATGTTAGTGCGAAAACCATCCAATCGCGAGTTTTAGTTTCTGTTGTCCGGATAAAAGAGTGTTAAGAAAAGATTCATCATAGAGTTCTACTATTGGGTCATATACTTTGGAGTCTGTTCTGCTACTTAGCTCATCAATTACAAACACCTTCTTCCGATTTGCAACATTTTTCAGAGTTGTCATCAGATCTAAAAACAAATTGTCCTTCTCAGCAGTTACGGCTTAGATCGTTTGGGCGCATGCTTATATTATTATCAAAGAAGGAGTTTCCCATCGATATCCAAAGGCATTATAATGACGATGGAAGCCTAACCGACGACATAACAGCTGAGGAGGAAGAAGCTGTGTCCAGTTTGTCGTGGGATACCGACCAAAGACGTGAAGGCGTCGCATAGCGACGGTGGAATTTCCTAAATAATGTAATTCGTCGTCTTTGGGCGGCAATATAAACAGAAAAATGCGGATGGATATGCGATCCTTCACTATTTTGTTCGCTAGAGAACAAATGAAGCCTTGAGCGCTAAACACTTGTACTGTGTTTCTTAAGTAAGACGGAAGCAGATTTGTGGCGGTCTGATCTAATTTTTTACTAAATAAATAAAAACGTGTTCCGTCTAAGTTTGAATGAAATGTGAAAAGAAGAACTGTTATAACTTATCGTGACGAAGCACGAGTGACTCATGAGGACAATGGCTATATAAAAGATCGCTCAATGGACATGAAAAGGACATAAAACTCTACCGTCATTGTAGTACTAAGCTTAAGGTACGATATAAATTTTAGTTACAATAAATATTTGTTCTGGGAATACTGAATCATTTAGCAGTGCTCATTCCTATCACCTCCTCAGTATTATTTTCATTTTAATTATGCATGTTGCTAAGATTACAGACACCAAGATCAGAAGTCCAATGTGCGTGTTACATTGACAGAAAGAAAACTGTTTTATCGTCTTCTTGCATCAGCTTTAATATTGAATTTCCCTTTTGTGTAATGTTACAGTTGTTTTTGCGCACTTAGGAACTTTCTGGTCCCTTAGGAAATTGTTTTGTCATAAGAATAACTTCACGACCGGGTATGATCGTATCTACGACCATGAAGTAATTAGAAAGACGATAATGCAATTTCTTAATCAATAGCACGCGAAACTGCAATTAAAGACTATTCACATTTCATAATGCAATATTGTATGACAATGGTCAATCCATGATTCTTACGCCAATTGCGATTGATAAAACAGTAAGCAAAATCTCAAATTCCAACTTTTCCATTGAATAACAACATCAGTTTTATTTTGTTACATCACACGATACAAGTTCAAAAGTTCGTCCCATTTCCCTGTATCACGTTCTCTGCTTTCTGGGACGCAGGGACGTTATATTGGAAGCACTGATCGCGGCAACTGTTGCTCCCTTGGCGACAGACGGCAGTAAATGGACGGCAACAGCAAATGGTCGTGTGGTAACCGTGATAGGGGCCACAGCATACGTCGATGTGTAGCGGGTGGTCACTGTTATCAGAGCGCAAGGAAACGATGAGGGGATGCAGAGCGGCGGAAGGGAACGGTCGCAAAGGGCAGGGTGTCGCGAAAAAGCCACCCCGAGGAGGCGCCGCCGCTTAAAGCGCTCTTGAGGGATCGCCACGACGCCGTCCGGAAATTAAACTTGTTCCACTGGTGGGAGCCTTTCGGCCAGATAACGTCGGTAAACAAGGCGGGCGCTCTTCTAAATGGAAATGGCGCCGGCGTCGCATCTGTCCGGCGCCATCGGCGCGGATTGGGCGCTTCGTGTGGCGCCACGCATATCAAGGCGAGAAAGTGGGCGGCGATGCGGGGCAGACGCCGCCCATGTCGTCAGAATGCAGCAGGGCGGGCCGCTGGAGTCGCCTCCGTAGCAGAAGCCGGTAAGGCAGTAGTGGAAGAAGTTTTCATTGCCAGTGTGTGGTGGGAGAGGGAAGAAGAGGTGGCGGTGCGAAGTTCCTGAACAACCACACTTTGCGCAGTTGTACTCGATTAAAGTCTGAAGCTGTCAGCACTATCTCAGATAGATAGAGGGAGAGAGAGAGAGAGAGAGAGAGAGAGAGAGAGAGAGAGACAGCAAGTGGGGCTGTTAACCCTTATATGTCTTTTGAATGAGGATGGCAATTTCTATAGAGCCCGTAATAGCTATTCGAGAGGAGTGGGCTATTTCCTGGAACCAGGTTATTCCTTCTCCTTCATCCTCATCAGCAACACAAAAAAGTATCGTAAACTTCCATACACACCGAGGTAGGTGACGCAGTGATTAGAACACTGGAGTCGCATTCGGGAGGACGATGGTTCAAATCCGCATCCGGACATCCTGATTTAGGTTTTCCGTGATATTCCTAAATCGCTTCAGGCAAATCCTTTGAAAGGGCACGGCCGACTTCCTTCCCCATCCTTCCCTAATCCGATGGGACCGATGACCTTGCTGTTTTGTCCCATCCCTCCCTCCCCCCCCCCCCCCCCCCCCCAAATCAGTGAACCAACTTGCATGCAGAGAGACGATGGATTTGGCACCAACACAGGCCACGAAGCGGAAGTCGCTGGGGATTCTGAGAGCGCAAATACTTTCTAGTAATCGCACACAATTTATTGATAACACCTCGTACAGACACATTTATCAAAAATATTAAGTAAAACAATCCCAAAGAATTTGGCCATGTGGGAATAGGATTCACACTCTGAGAGTTCCTTACACACTTAAGTACTTAGGCAGGCAGTTCATCCTTCCCAGCAATCGAGAATCTCGTAGATTTCTGCCTGCTATCGACATTGAAACTGGAAAGATATCGGTCCCGATAATTCCCAGACATTCGAGAATGTTTAAATTTTAAGTTTGAAGTCGGACAAAAGAAATCTTTCTTCAATTGATATAATTACAAATTAACAATTATGTGATCTTTTTTCCTTTACTTGTACTGTGAATCTTTGCTTCTTGCCAAATTTCACGATTCTAGGTCAATGGGAATTACCGTAAAGGTTTTTATGAGTTAGTTTGCGAGTATCAAAGTATCTGACATAAATGACCGTATCTTTTGCTTGCTTTAACTTTTAGAAGCTTAATTTCTTAAACCTTCCAAGGGACCATAGACCTTAGTCTGTGACATGCATTTCAACTTGATGCGTCTATCCGGTCCTGAGAAAAAGTGGACAGACAGACAGGCCGACACATAGATAGACGTACAACAAAGTGATGCTATATGGGTTCCGTTTATACAGTGAAAGTACTGAGTCTTTACGTATTTTTATCATTTAAAACACTGACCTACAGAATTTTCCCTGACAAAGACAACTCAAATTTAACCTATTAATTTATTACCCAAAATATACAAGCCCGACGCAATCTGACTGCTATACAGTGACAACATGGGTCCAAATAATTAACGCAAACGAATGGCGCTGGAAAGCAAGAAATCCTAACAATAACCCATACTGTTTCATAAGTCACTTACCTCACAGAAAATATTCATAACACGTACTACAGCAACTACAGCAAGCAGCGACTATAGCCAGCTAAATAAAAACTACTACAGACTTGAGGTACTAGGAGGCATATGGGTAGCACAAGAAAGATTTTCTTGAAGAGTAAAAAATGTATTTAGAAGGTTTTACCTTAATCATGTGACATCCAGTTCCAAAAATTATATAGTTGTCAATAATCCCACTAGCCAAACATTACCAACTACATCCATCCTCATTTTACAATGCATGTCCTACCAACACTTAGTCTCCATCAAGATAATCATGTCCAAACCCTTCTCAAATGGTTCAAATGGCTTTGAGCAGTATGGGACTTAACTTCTGAGGTCATCAGTCCCCTAGAACTTAGAACTACTTAAACCTAACCAACCTAAGGATATCACACACATCCATGCCCGAGGCAGGATTCGAACCTGCGACCGTAGCGGTCGCGTGATTCCAGACTGTAGCGCCTAGAACCGCTCGGCCACCCGGGCCGGCAAACCATTCTCTATCCGCTCGCTGACCGCTGGTCCGTTCAACCACAGAATCTCTTGCCGAGGGCGCAGAGCGCTGTCAGTGGTATTGCTACAGTCTATAGCGCTGCCAACACACAAACATACAAACGGGCTGCTTACGACAGACTCTAGTACGAAACCCAAAAAATTAATTATCAATTAATTATTAATTAACTTATTTGGGTTTCAGTTAACAAATTTGCAGACAAATAGTGCAAGAATCTTCTATGAGAAAAGCCGATCCCTATCTTTCAAATGACAATAAAATTAAATCACACGTCAAACGCAGAGTGCAAAATTTCTTAATCCGTTATCGAAGTTTGCCTCGAAACTCTCGACAAACTCAAAAGAGAAAAAAGAAACAAACAAACAAATGGAAATATGGAAACTATGACTTAATGTGCATCTCACTAAATTCAGAATTAAGATTTAAATTACTCCAAATTAAAATTTAAGTCGGATCGAATAAATCAAGCCCGGGGTGCAAGAGCATCAAGAGGTACAGATGGAGAACTGGCTGGGTTCAACAAACGTTTAAAAAGAACTGAAAACGTTTTTTCTTTGCACATAATTGTCTCATATAGCACTTGTCAAGTGGGAAACTCGTAACAAGAAACTGATACAGCTAAACGTCAAACCAGGAAAGGTAGAGCAATCCATGAAGTTAAGAATTCGCCAATTTTTCTAAACAATGTTTCAGCGCTGCTAAATTAATCTACCACAAAACACATGTTGCAACAACATCGGGCGATATAAGCAATGAAACTCAGTGTTAGCAATACTACCTGTGCTATTGCCTGTCAGAAAATAGCGGTGTGGCACGTGGCCTCAAAAACACAACTTGCACAGGTGTAAACTAAATGACGGTGGGACGCCAAAGGAGTGAGTAATTAGCACTGAAAGGCTGTTCTCGCACACTGCAAAGTATTAGAGTTCACTTGCCAGCGCGCTCCTGGCCCAGGCTGCCCGGCCACCAGGCAACGCCGGTCGGTCCGCCCGCCGTGTCCTCCACGGCCTCCATCTGTTTGCTGTCAGTCTCGCGCCTCCAGTCGTCTTCGAATGTCCTGGCTCCAAATTCCGAATGTTCCGTCGCAACGCAACCATCCTGCCGGTGATACTGGTAAATTTGGACCGGGTAGGATGTTTACAGTCGCTTATCGTGTCCTACTGCTTCTGCAAGTTACCCTCTGTACTCTGTATTACTGCCTTAAGGGGGGTAGGACGTCAAGGTTCGAATCCTGCCTCGGGCATGGATGTGTGTGATGTCCTTAGGTTAGTTAGGTTTAAGTAGTTCTAAGTTCTAGGGGACTGATGACCACTGCAGTTAAGTCCCATAGTGCTCAGAGCCATTTGAACCATTTTTTGACGTCAAGGGGCCCCTACTTGGAGCAAGACAGGCACCACAGGACATTTTAATTCCCACTGTCTATACTTTTACAAATAAATTCGTAAAACATTGTCCGCATGACCAGGAAGGATTCACACTCATAACAGTGGAAGTTCAAACACATAACAGAATAAATTTTTTTGTGCTTGTGTAATTTCAGCATTTTTTCACTTACTATTGGCTGCATTTGTTGCTGTAGGTACACTTTCCTTCATAAGTAAGAGAGATTGTTCGATGAATTTTGCACAGCATACAAACCATAATTACAGATGTATGAAACTCTAGAATTTTCCAAATCTATTAAAAACTGTGGTAAAAATTGAGGTAATGAACTATAAGAGCTTTTTTTCCTAAATATGAAGTTGAAAATGCAACAGCTCATTCATTTTTCATAAATTAAATAAATTCTAGAGTTTCATATACCTGTAAGTATGGTTTGCGTGCTGTGCAAAATTCATCGAAGAATCTCTCTTACTTACGAAGAAAAGTGTACCTATAGCAACAAATGCAGCCAGTAGTAAATGAAAAAAATGATGAAATTTCCCATGTAAAAAAAATTATTTTGTTATGTTTTTGAACTTCCACTACTACGAATGTGAATCCTGAATCACTGCTGGCCATGCTGAAGATTTATGAATTTATTTGTACAAATATAGACAGTGGGAATTAAAATGTCCTGTGATGCGTCGCTTGACGTCCTACCCCCCCCCCCCCCCCCCTTAAAAAATTCGTGTGCTCCACGAAATTACAGGCCCCTGCGAGTTACTGGTGGGGTACTAATAATTTCTAGCTGGTGGCTTTAACCTAGCGGTAAAAATTTGAAGGTAACGGATAACGCAATTTTCATAACCACTACAGAAGGTACCTATGTAGGGCTTAGTAGGGAGCATAGAGCTTTTATTTATTTTTATTTGTCGACACAGCATGCGATTGAGGTATAGACTAACTTTAGGTTTCACATATTCTTTATGTTGTTTAGGATAAAGGGAAGAAATAATCAGCAGAGAGTCCGCAGCTCGTGGTCGTGCGGTAGCGTTCTCGCTTCCCACGCCCGGGTTCCCGGGTTCGATTCCCGGCGGGGTCAGGGATTTTCTCTGCCTCGTGATGACTGAGTGTTGTGTGCTGTCCTTAGGTTAGTTAGGTTTAAGTAGTTCTAAGTTCTAGGGGACTGATGACCATAGATGTTAAGTCCCATAGTGCTCAGAGCCATTTGAACCATAATCAGTAGAGAATCTAGATTAATTGATATATATTGACTACTTATAGCATGTGAACAATAAGCCGTGTATCTATTGGAATAGTTACTGCAGATTCTTATGCAACAGCAGGGGCTCTTATATTATACATCATGAAAATTGCTGTCTCTATTCAACAGCATTTACATTCGCCACGTAATTATGGGAAGGGAGAGGGGAGCGCAGACCTGGCCTCAGTGGAATGTTACGCAGGCACACAATAATGCTTAAACCCATGCCTTGTACTGATATTACATTTAATTACTATAGGTCACGCAGAACAAGTTCAGCAAAAGACACTACTAGCGAACTCGATCATGGCGGAAGAGTATGTGCCTAAATATTTAAATTTTCGTTAAAAGCCGGCCGCTGTGGCCGAGCGGTTCTAGGCGCTTCAGTCTGGAACCGCGCTGCTTCTATGGCCGCAGGGTCGAATTCTGCCTCGGGCATGTGTGTGTGTGATGTCCTTAGGCTAGTTAGGTTCAAATGGTTCAAATGGCTCTGAGCACTATGGGACTTAACAGCTGTGGTCATCAGTCCCCTAGAACTTAGAACTACTTAAACCTAACTAACCTAAGGACATCACACACATCCATGCCCGAGGCAGGATTCGAACCTGCGACCGCAGCAGTCGCGCGGTTCCGGACTGCGCGCCTAGAACCGCGAAACCACCGCGGCCGGCGGTTAGTTAGGTTTAAGTAGTTCCAAGTCTAGGGAACTGATGACCTCAGATGTTAAGTGCTTAGAGCCATTTGAACCATTTGAATTTCATTAAAACGTGCGCCGAAGAGGGGTAGCAAGTGGTGCACTTTAATATGACTGCCAATATCGGCTTAATCCTGCGTTCCGAAATAACACCACGTTACTGAGCTGGAGAGGCAAGAACATTTACTATCACATGACGAGAAAATTTTGCAAGCCTCTATCCCATCAACAGGCATTACAATCTGATGCTTTCCATAGACACAAGAGTTTAACCCGCATATTTTATGTAACGCACGTCATTATAAGCAAATCAAATAGTTATGGGGGTGCACAAAAATCATTTACTAATTATCACCTTGATACTGGTCCACAGACGTGACCAAATTGGGGTAGCCAACAGAAATGCAAAAATTCTGACCCACAAGATTGTTTCTTCCCTATCTTACACTCACGCACTACCGTGTAATTATTTATTCGTACTTAGTATCTATTAATGTGGCCCACCTTTCTATTAACGACTGTTGACACAGTTTCGCGCCAAAGTGAATAAGCACACATTTATAATTCAGAATTCTTATTCTCGGCACAAATTTACTACTTCGGAATAGAGCTATACGAAACTGTAGTGAAGCTACTGTACCTTTTTGGAATGAAACTGCACTTTACTAATGTGTCAGTGGCTTCAACCAACCACATGGCACCAAGTATCCAAAGAAAACATGCCAGAAATGAAACAATCCCCCAAAATATCACTGTGCATGAAACACCACATTAAAATACATTAAATGAGTTAACTTCTGCCACGCGCAGAGCAATAATACGATCATGAGCTTAAGGGCGATGGTGCTTGCCTGACCAAGGCACAAACGCAAAGTTCTTACTGAAATTTAATCACACTCCCTTATGGGGGTTACGTAGTAATCTCAGACTTGATTTCAACATCTGGATCTTAGTAACGAACAGATTTGAAACATTCTAATACCTTTGACGATATTACCACAAATCGAGAGGAACGTCTTCAACGTCTGCACAGCGCCGCTACCCAGGAACCAGTGACCTGCGCGGGCCACATCGCCTAACCGTTTCACGTTCAAAAGCAGGAGTGGAGGGACTGGTTTCACCAACCTGACAGAGCCAATACTCGTGCCTTCGCGAGATCTCTTACCTGACTTACACACTTCCTTTGCCAAACTTGTTCCCATTTAGGGATTGGTACTACTCTACCACAGAACCACTCTACTCATGCAATGCTACAACCTCTGACTAAAGCTTTTTGCTACTTCACATAATTTCTCATTCATACAGCCCAGGTCGCACAAGAGAAATGATGCAGGGAAACGTGACACATACGAAATAAAATAAATAAATAAACTCCGTTTGGTCCATTCCCTCCTGCTTGGTACCAACTGATTTATTTCTGCAGTGTAAAAACAAAACTATTGCTCAGAATTCTGTTGTACCGCAAATTTATTGAGAAAAATATGGAACGGTACAACAAGTTCCGTTTCTCCGTTGTTCACAGCTAGACTTCCTCGCCGTTGCCGCGGTCGCTCGCTTGTTGACACCGGTGCCCTGGCAGAAGTTCATTCAAGTATCCGCGAACCCTCTTGCGACAGTGGACAAACATCTCCACTTTTGACGCCGCCTGCCGAACGAAACGCGTATCGCACAGCATAGTATTTAATACAGCAACAGTATTTAATATAATCTCCTACGCTCAACAGACCCTATGAGAGAAATGCCATGAAAGAGTGAAGTGGTTTAATACGCGAATGAGTCTATTTTCGTGTGAGTTCATTCCAATCACTGGTGTAGGAACTATTCAGGCGGTCCCTGGGACGTCACGACGAAATTAATGGGATTTTCTTGAGGAACAAATCGAGGTCCAGCAAAAGTAACGTTGTAGGCTGACGGACATAAGGTGGAACGTCTCTCCGTTGCTTGTTATTGAGAGTTTCGATCGACTGTCACTACCGTCGGTGGAATATACGCAGGAGCTACCCGCCACGTAGAAAGGCTTTGTTTCCTATGCATGAGACGCTCTGTTGCCTCAGTGGGTAAGATTTTCGGATACGGGTTTCCATCAGCACTTTATTTTTCTTCTCGAACTCTCTAAAATCTATGTGGTATTTTTTTACTCCTCTGACTGGTTTGATGCGGCCCGCCCCACGAATTCCTCTCCTGTGCCAACCTCTTCATCTTACGCCAGCACTTGCAACCTACGTTCTCAATTATTTGCTGAATGTATTCCTGTCTCTGTCTTCCTCTACAGTTCTTGCCCTCTACAGCTGCCTCTAGTACCATGGAAGTCATTCCTTAATGCCTTAACAGTTGTCCTACCATCCTGTCCCTTCTCCTTGTCAGTGTTTTCCAAACTTAGGGTTGCTCGCCGGTTCTCCAGACAAACTCCTCATTTCTTACCTCATCAGTCCACCGAGTTTTCAACATTCTTCTATGTACCACATCTCAAATGCTTGGATCTCTTCTATTCCGGTTTTCCCACAGTTCTTGTTTCACTACCGTACAATGCTGTTCTCCAGACGCACATTGTCAGAAATTCCTTCCTCAAATTAAGACCTGCGTTTGATACTAGCAGACTTCTCTTGGTCAGAAATGATTTTTCTGCCACTGCTAGTCTGCTTATTATGTCCTCCTTGGTCCATCTGCAATACTTTAATTTGCTGCCTAGGTAGGAGAATTCCTTAACTTTATCTATTTCGTGATCACCAATATTGATGTTAAATTTCTAGTTCTCATTTATGAATCTTCTCATTATTTTCGTCGCCGGCCGGTGTGGCCGTGCGGTTCTAGGCGCTTCAGTCTGGAACTGCGTGACCGCTACGGTCGCAGGTTCGAATTCTGCCTCGGGCATGGATGTGTGTGATGTCCTTAGGTTAGTTAGGTTTAAGTAGTTCTAAGTTCTAGGGGACTGATGCCCTTAGAAGTTAAGTCCCATAGTGCTCAGAGCCATTATTTTCGTCTATCTTCGATTTACACTCAATTGCTATTCTGTACTCATTAGACTATTGATTCCATTCAACAGATCCTGTAATTCTTCTTCAATGTCAGTGAGGATAGCAATGTCATCAGCGAATTTCATCACAGATATCGGGTAGCGGGGGCTGTGTGGAAGGGACTAGGCGATTGTTTAAGTTAGACGGCCTCAGGGAACCGCAGAAGGGGCGTACGTCTAAAAATAGGTGGGTAAAACACAGTAAGGTAGCTGTCGAAACGATTGGTATTGTAGTTATAAATTGTCGTAGCTGTTTTGAGAAAGACCCAGAGCTCCAAGCCCTATTAGAAAGCACTGAAGCTCAAATAGTTGTAGGTACAGAGAGGTAAAGCCGGAAATAAGTTCAGCCGAAATTTTTTCAAACGATCTAACAGTGTTCAGAAAGGGTAGATTAAATACAGTTGGTGGTGGAGTATTTATTGCTCTCAGAAGGCAGTCTGCCTTGTAGCGAAATTGAAGTATATAGTTCGTGTGAAATAGTATGAGTAGAGGTTATACCTGACAATCGGACTGGACTATTAATTGGATCGTTTTACCGACCCCCCGACTCAGAAGATATAGTTGCTGAACAGTTCAAAGAAAACTTGAGTCTCATTTCAAATAAGTACCCCGCTCATACAATCATAGTCGGTGGTGATGTCAATCTACCCTCGATATGCTGGAAAAATTGTACATTTAAAGCCGTTAGCAGGCATAAAACGGCGTCCGAAATTGTACTGAATGCTTTCTCAGAAAATTATTTTGAACAATTAGTTCATGAGCCCACTCGAAGCGTAAATGGTTGCTAAAGAATACTTGACCTTTTAGCAACAAATAATCCTGCACAAATAGTGAGTATTGTGACGAATACAGGGATTAGCGACCAAAAGGCAGTTGCTGTTACGCTGAATACCGTTAACACCTACAACCATCAAAAAGAAACGCAAGGTGTATCTACTTAAAAAAGCTGATAAAAATGCTCTTAACGCATTTTTAAGAGACAGTCTTCACTCCTTTCGATCTGATCATGTAAGTTTAGAAAAGTTGTGGAATGTTCTCAAAGAGATAGTATCGACAGCAATTGAGAGATATGTACCACATAAATTAGTAAGTGATGGTACTGATCCTCCATGGTACACAAAACGGGTCAGATCGATGCTGCCGAAGCAACGAAAAAAGCATGCCAAATGTAAAAGAATGCAAAATCCCCAAGATTGGCAAAGTTTTACAGAAGTTCGAAATATAGCGCGTACTGCAATGCGAGATACTTTTAATAATTTCCACAACGAATTTCTGTCTCGGAATCTGGCAGAAAACCCAAAGAGATTCTGGTCATACATAAAGCACACCAGTGGCAAGACCCAATCAATACCTTCACTGCGTGATAACAACGGTGAAGTCAGTGCTGGCAGTGCCAATAAAGCAGAGTTATTAAACACTGTTTTCCGAAACTCCTTCACCAAAGAAGACGAAGTAAATATTCCCGAATTCCAATCAAGAACAACTGCCAAGATGAGAAACATAGAAGTAGATATCCTCGGTGTAACAAAGCAGCTTAAATCACTTGATAAAGGCAAGGCCTCCCGTTCAGATTGTATACCAGTCAGGTTCCTCTCAGAGTATTCTGATAAAATAGCTGCATATTTAGCAATTATATACAACCACTCGCTCACAGAAAGATACGTACCTAAAGACTGTAAAATTGCTCATGTCTCACCGATAACCAAAAAGGGAAGTAGGAGTAGTCCACTGAATTACAGGCCTATATCACTAACTTGGATTTGCAGTATGGTTTTGGAACATATATTGTATTCGAACATTATGAAGTACCTCGAAGAAAATGATTTATTCACACATAGTCAGCACGGATTTAAAAAAATATCGTTCTTGTGAAACGCAACTACCTCTTCATACTCATGAAGTAATGGGTGCTATCGACAGGTGATCTCAAATTGATTCCATATTTTTAGATTTCCGGAAAGCTTTCGACACCGTTCCTCATAAGCGTCTTCTAACCAAACTGCATGCCCACGGAGTATCGCCTCAGTTGTGCGACTGGATTCGTGATTTCCTGTCAGAAAGGTCACAGTTCGTAGTAATAGACGGAAAGTCATAGAGCAAAACAGAAGTAATATCCGGCGTTCTCCAAGGAAGTGTTACAGTCCCTCTATTGTTTCTGATCTGTATTAACGACATAGGAGACAATCTGAGTAGCCGTCTTAGATTGTTTGCAGATGATGCTGTCATTTACCGTCTTGTAAAGTCCACAGACGATCAAAACGATTTGCAAAATGATTTAGATAAGATATCTGTGTGGTGCGAAAAGTGGCAATTGACCCTGAATAAAGAAAAGTATGAAGTAATTCACGCGAATACTAAAAGAAATCCGCTAAATTTTGATTATGCGATAAGTCACACAAATCTGAAAGCTGTAAATTCAACTAGATAGTTAGGGATTACAATTAAAAATAGCCTAAATTTTAACGATCACATACATAATGTTGTGGGTAGAGCAAATCAAAGACTGCGATTCATTGGCGGAACACTTAGAAGGTGCAACAGGTGTACTAAAGAGACTGCTTACACCACGCTTGTCCGCCCCATCCAGGAGTATTGCTGTGCGGCGTATGATCCGTATCCGGTGAGAGTGACGGATGACATCGAAGAAGTACAAAGAAGGGCAGCCCGTTTTGTATTATAGCGAAATAGGTGAGATTGTGTCACAGACATGATAGTGAATGGAAGTGGTAATCATTAAAACAGAGCCGTTTTTCATTGAGACGGGATCTTCTCATGAAATTTCATTCACTCGTTTTCTCCTCCGATTGCGAAAACATTGTGTTGCCACCCACCTTCATAGGGAGAAAATATCATCACGATAAAATAAGATAAATAAGGTCGCGCACAGAAAAATTTAAGTGCTCGTTTTTCCTACGTGTCGTTCGAGAGTGGAACGGTAGAGACACAGCTCGAAAGTGGTTCATTGAACCCTCTGCCAGGCACTTTATTGTAAATAGGAGAGTAATCACGTATATGTAGATGTAGATGTAGATATCCTATCACCTTGAAATTTAATTCCACTCTTGAACCTTTCTTTTATGTCCGTCATTCCTTTTTCGACGTATAGATTGAACAGTAGGGGCGAACGATTACATCCCTGTCTGGTCAATCACTTCTGACTACTTCAACAACGTTAAAACGTCAGTCGCCAGCCGCAGAAAAAGTGTTTATTTGGTTCACTTTACCGGTTTCGACAGTTTAAACTGTCATCATTGTTGTTGTAGTCTTCAGTCCAGAGACTGGTTTGATGTAGCTCTCCATGCTACTCTATCCTGTGCAAGCTTCTTCATCTCCCAGTACCTACTGCAACTACATCTGAATCTGTTTAGTGTATTCATCTCTTGGTCTCCCTCTACGATTTTTACCCTCCACGCTGCCCTCCAATCCTAAATTGGTGATCCCTTGATGCCTCAGAATATGCGCTACCAACCGATCCCTTCTTCTAGTCTAGTTGTGCCACAAATTTCTCTTCTTTCCAATTCTATTCAATACCTCCTCATTAGTTATGTGATCTACCCATCTAATCTTCAGGATTCTTCTGTAGCAATGGACCAGGCGGCAAATTATTGTGTAGACAGTGAAACATTTAGTGAACAGGGAAGCACTGTCGATCGATCGGTCGGCAACAGTTCGCCTCAGGAATCCAAAATGAGAAAAAAAAAAATTGCAAATATGCAGGTTCAGGTTTTGCGTCCTCACCTTTTTCTCAATTAAGTCAAGACACATTTTCTGCTTCTCAAAATACGAATGCTGCCGGTGTAAATGTGCTGCCGATAGGCACAAAGGAACATGTTCCAGACACTAATACATTATTATTGGAATTACTGCAACAAATGGAACAAAATCAGAAACAAATTAAAGAAACACGTCAACAAACACGTGAAGATTTAACTCCTGAGTTACTTAAAACTGAATCGAAATGTCAAAAAGTCAGTAATGACGTAAAAACACGAATTTGTGAGCATTTTCAACCTATATTTTCGCGGCATAAAAATGCATTATAGAATCACAAAGCAGCCATAAAAGAACTGCAAACGATTGTTCATGAAAATCACGACACCTTGGAAGCTAAAACTGAGTAATCTGCATCTACCGATTCGGTTACGTAACTTGCTTCTCTATACACTAAATGTCTTAGCTTCCTGTGTTAGTTTCAGTTTTGCAGTACTCCCTGATTCTGTATCAGACCAACCTGCCATTTCAGCCAGATTTCCAAGGACTCCCAAAAAGGCCTCCACAGCATCTATTGTCTTACCAGGAAAAGAAGGAATTAAACTTGCAACTGAGAAATCTACAACCTGTTCTGACGATCGCGAGTCTGTCAACCCACACATAGTTCTGTTTTATCCACTGTTAATTGTGCTAACTTTTCTAATAAAATGTGTATTGATTCTGGCTCTGAAACACCTTGTGTCTCTCGTTCTGTCGAAATTTTGCCCTTGCTAACACTCACAAGACAAGAAACCAAAATATATTAACTTAATTCATACGTCCAATCATGAGCCATCTCGACTTCCGGCATTGCCTAGCCATATGCCCCCAACGATTACATGTATAACATTTTACTGGAACTGATTCTATGCGTGGTGGTGAATGGCCCTCAAGATTATACTGTGCACATCTAACGTGCACTAATAAATTGTGACTTTTATTACCTCCAAAACTAGACAAATCTACTGGATCTCTACTCGCAATGAAATCTGCTTTACAAAGCTCACAACCGTCAAACCTTTCCTCCATGGCCAAGTTAAGACATTGATTTAAGAAGGCGACGTTTATGATCCGATACCACTGTTAGATGATGCATTGATTGTCACCTATATAAAATGAAATGAGATGTCAGGACGACAGCGGACTTGTTTAATTCCACTACTGGCCATTAGAATTGCTACACCACGAAGATACGTGCTACAGACGCGAAATTTAACCTACAGGAAGCAGATGCTGTGTTATGCAAATTATTAGCTTTTCAGAGCATTCACACAAGGTTGGCGCCGGTGGCGACACCTATAACATGCTGACATGAGGAAAGTTTCCAACCGATTTCTCATACACAAACAGCAGTTGACCGACGTTGTTTGGTGAAACGTTGTTGTGATGCCTCGTGTAAGGAGGAGAAACCCGTACCATCACGTTTCGGACTTGGTAAAGGTCGGATTGTAGCTTATCGCGATTGCGGTTTATCGTATCGCGACATTGCTGCTCCCGTTGGTCGAGATCCAATGACTGTTAGCAGAATATGGAATCGGTGGGTTCAGGAGGGTAATACGGGACGCCGTGCTGGATCCCAACGGCCTCGTATCACTAGCAGTCGAGATGACAGGTATCTTATCTGCATGGCTGTAACGGATCATGCAGCCACGTCTCGATCCCTGAGTCAACAGATGGGGACCTTTGAAAGACAACAACCATCTCCACTAACAGTACGACGACGTTTGCAGCAGCATGGACTATCAGCTCGGAGACCATGGCTGCGGTTACCCTTGACGCTGCATCACAGACAGGAGCGCCTGCGATGGTGTACTCAACGACGAACCTGTGTGCACGAATGGCAAAACGTCATTTTTTTGGATGAATCCAGGTTCTGTTTACAGCATCATGATGGTCGCATCCGTGTTTGGCGACATCGCGTGTATTCGTCATCGCCATACTGGCGTATCACCCGGCGTGATGGTATGGGGTGCCATTGGTTACACGTCTCGGTCACCTCTTGTTCGCATTGACGGCACTTTGAACAGTGGACGTTACATTTCAGATGTGTTACGTCCCGTGGCTCTACCCTTCATTCGATCCCTGCGAAACCCTACATTTCAGCAGGATAATGCACGACCGCTTGTTGCAGGTCCTGTACGGGCCTTTCTGGATACAGAAAATGTTCGGCTGCTGCCCTGGTCAGCACATTCTCCAGATCTCTCACCAATTGAAAACGTCTGGTCAATGGTGGTCGAGCAACTGGCTCGTCACAATACGCCAGTCACTACTCTTGATGAACTGTGGTATCGCGTTGAAGCTGCATTGGCAGCTGTACCTGTACACGCCATCCAAGCTCTGTTTGACTGAATGCCCAGGCGTATCAAGACCGTTATTACGGCCAGAGTTGATTGTTCTGGGTACTAATTTTTCAGGATCTATGCACCCAGATTGCATGAAAATGTAATCACATGTCAGTTCTAGTATAACATATTTGTCCAATGAATACCCGTTTGTCATCTGCATTTCTTCTTGGTGTTGCAATTTTAATGGCCAGTAGTGTATCTTTGTTCCAATCCTTGACCTTTGTACACCAGGAACAGCTTTGTGGAGGTGTCCAGTTGCCTCTTACTTGCAAATATAGCGATCCGTCATTTCTGGCGGCACAAAGAGCGGGTCCGAGCGTGGCATCACTTAAATGCTGCTGTCAGCGACAGCTCTGGTTGCGACCATGATGACGGTTTGGCGGCGTAGTTGACAGTCACGCGGTGGAGGCCGTGGCCTCCCTTAAGCGAGTGGGCGGGTCTCTGCTTTGGCGGCGGCTGCTTTCGTGACTAATGGCAGGCTACACTGTCCTGTGATCGAACAGCGGACCCCATACTGCAATCCAGGAAGTCTCTCCAGGCGTCATAGGCTAGTGGTGTAGGCTGCAATAGTGAGATGAGAATATTTTAGTACATGAACGGCTGAGTACTTATATAGTCTACACTATGCCTGTTTAGGGCTTTAGCCACATACTCCAAACACTTATATGGTGTCATTTGAGGAAAGGCTCCCGTCCTTCCACTAATGTCTTACAGCATCGCCTGTTGCTGTACTGCATCCAGCTGGCTCTGCTTGTTGATGCCTGTCGGCCACGTTTTGCTTCGCAACGCGTAACACTCTTGCCTCTGGCTGGTTCTGTTTCGACTCACTTCCGCTCTGAAGTACTTTTTGACCAATTACGGTTGATACACTAAAGAGAGAATACTGTTCAGTTCAGCTCGTATTTTTGCTAAGAGGTACGTAAGTACCATGAAAATCAATTTGGTTTGCATATATGCAATAGTGTGTAGTAATGCTCCTACCAACATTCGAACGACAACAAATTAATATTAGCTTTATTCTGCTTTCTTCTAGTCTCTTGTGCCAGTTCGAGTGTTGTAATGGAATTATTCTCATATTTTGGAAGGTGTGGCGAAACAAGCGCTGTATCATTTGAGTGAGTGTGCCGGGACTTACCCCATTTCACTACTAGAAGCGCCACGTTACCACAACATGTCTGTGCGTAGCACACAAGTATTGAACCATAATTTATGAATGGAATTAAAAGTTAAAGTTGCTTTCCCAATCTTTGTTAGCATGTGGTTTTTTAACTGTCAAATCTCGGACTGATCAGATGAATATTTTTCCCTAAATACATCGTTTTAAGAAAAAAATAAGTGGCGCTAAATAATAAAGCTAAGAATCCAAAAATTGGTCATAATGTGCAGATGTATGTCAAAATTAACTAGTACAAGTGTCAAAGTGATTAAAGCAATATTTTGGTCAGAATCCAAGTTTTTAAGAAAAATTGAAGGCGCTGAATATTAGACTTAGAAATATGAAAATATGGATCAAGCTTCAGTTTATATAAAAACATTAATTATGTAACTCCACTGAGCTACCTCTAATAGTTTTCGAGTAATTTGCTGAAAACTAAATTTGGAACAAAAACGTCCTTAGTTGTAGTAGATTAAGTATCTGTTATATTAATGCTAGAAAGTTTTGGTTACAGTACGTGATGAAACCTATTAAATAATATAGCTATAACAAGTTTCAAGGCCGGGATGTAAATAATAACAAGTACAATGTCGCATAAAGTTGTACTTCATAGGTCATGTTCTACTGTCAGTTTTGTTCTAGAAATTCAAGACAGCAAAGTTCAAACACAGGCGAACTAAAACTTTACCTGTGATTTTATCCAACTTAACTACATTGATACAAAAATTACGGAGATTCTAAATTAATGCACAATAGTGTTATAAAATGTTATGTGTTCGGTCGAGAATGCGGCCATTTAGAGGCTACTGCAGTGGGCATAGGGCAGATGACAGCAGGTGTTCCCTTGGCCGTCCGCTGCGCCCACATATAAATACAGCCCGAGGGGCAAGACTGGTCTTCACTTCGCACCCAGCCACCATACTAACCGCGTCAGTCAAATGGCGGGGTACGCGATGCCTCGGATGACGTCTCACCCAGACTGCAACTAAACTCATGTTTTCGGTACAAATAGGAAGTGAAATCGCAAGGACTGTACACCGTCCTGAATCGCTTATATTTCGCGGAAGTAACTTTTAGTTTGCCACCCGTAATGTTAACAAATCCGCTTGGTAAGTGGTGACAGTTATTTTCCACTGTTGTGGCGAGCAATTATTTTGATTTTCAGAAATCAGGACGAAATACAACTTAATAGGAACTTACTTTAGCGGTCGCCTCTGTACTCTTCATAGTGCTGTTTAGGATAGAGAGATTTATTATTAGTATCAACATAGTGGATATTACAACGTTGTGCATGTGAAGCTTTGCCAAATATATCTTTGGATTAGAACTCAAAATCTTCATTTATAATCTTAGTCCAGATCCTGCTCAGCAAAGAGAGAATAGAAATATTTCTTTCAGTGGGCTGCACAAGAATGTGGACTTGCAGACTGAGAATTACAGTCAGTATGTTCTCCATCGCTTTCTGGCTTGCCACAGAAATAGTTTCCAGGCTCTCGAAAAAGACGGCGAACAACAATATTCCAATTTACTACGATTTGTGACTGACATATTAATTTTTTATTATTAATCCGCTGCCCCACAAATGGACGACGTAAAGTGATGACTTATGATGACTTTATCAACCTCGATTGTCCGTATGACAGTGGAAATGTGTTAGATTTTGACGATTCGGATGAAGACGCTACTTTAACTGCAAACGATCAGTAATCTGCAGATAGTGATAGCAAGCCTGATATTACTATAGAGACTATACAGAATTCAAATAATTTGTTGGGGGAAGTTAATAATAAACTTCTTGCTGGTATACTGGTACTGCAACCTTCTGGAAAATACCCAAAGGTACAGAAAATCGAATCATTTGAAAAAAAAGCAAAGTGGCTCATTTGTAAATTACCTTTCTAGATTCAAAGGAAATACTTTCACAATCAATGCCATAGTGGTCTACGCTGCATCAATTTTTTAAAACATTTTTTACTGGTACATTAATCGCAAAACTTGAAGATGGAAATGATTTTTGTGGCACACATGAGAACCCAAACAAAAGCGTTATTCTCCTTGGCTCGTCCTACGGGATCTCTGGAATGACGTTATTGGTGCTAAGCTGATAAAACAGGGAATGTCTCAGAGATTATTTAAGATACTAATGACCATTTTGCATTTCAAAGACGATAGGGAACTACCTGACCCTGAGAGTCGAGATCATGACAATTGGTGAAAACTTAGATATATAACTGATCATATGAATAAAAAAATGTCTTTCAACTGCAATGACTGAGCGTTTGTCAGTTGATGAACAAATTTGCTCTGCCAAAGCAAGGCACCACTTAAAGATGTATATGAAAGAAAACCTTATAAGTAAGAGTGTAAACTTTATATTTTCTGCGAAGAAATGCGGTTTACACACAAAACTAAAATCTACAATGTACAAGAAAATAATACAAAATTCAGAACTGATAGTGACCCAGATATTGGAGCGTGTGGAAACTTTCTGATTCGTCTCGTAAGGGGGGACCATAATTAAAGATATATTTTTACAGAGATGGTGGTTTAGTTGTACACCTATTCAAGCTAGGGATTCATTGTGTAGGAACGATCCAAAGATATATATACTACCAAACTGTAAATTTCAAAATAAAAGGAGCTGAAGGAAGAAGTACGTGGGTATTCTGAGCAACGCATTACTGCCATTGATAAAGTGGATATTCCCTCGTTTCTGTATAAAAACAACAGTGTTGTCTGATTCCTGTCAACTTTTGTCGCCAAGTTGTCAAAATCTGAAGTGAAAGCTTTTGACAGAAATAAGAGAGAATACTGAATGGCACTATGTCCTGGTGTTTCTGTTTGGAATTCACATATAGGAAATTTAGGTTTATCAGATAGCAACATTGGCAGTGGTTATACAGAGATTAGATCCAAACGATGGTATTTATGTTTGTTTTTCCACCTGACTGATGTAATTGTAATAAATTCGTGGATTCTGTCTAGACAGGTACCCACTGAAAAAAGAATAACATATTTCACAATGAAACAGAAGAAGTATGGAACTGAAGTTGCTCAGTCTATTTGTCAGATTAGTCCTGCAGCAGTAAAGCGAGGTAGAGAAGCTAACAAAGATCCAATAAAGTTCACCAGACTTCAACCCTAGGGACATCGTTACCTCCAGAGGATATAAGATCAGTCCCTATCATCACTGGCTAGAGTGGAATGTGAAGAGAACAACATGCAGACGCTGTATCGCCACACCTATCTGATATATGAGAAGCGCAAGGCAAATTTATGTTTAAATAAAGACAAAAACTGGTTTATTGCAATACATAGTACCTAAAGACAGATACCCTCGAATCAATTTCGATAATGCCAATAATTCTGTCATATCTCTTGTTAATCTGCAGTTTAAAACTTTCTCTTTATACTTAACATATGTTTGTTGATGACTTAAGTTTAAGATGGTTTTGCATTAGTGCGAAGTTTCACTCATTAGTGAATGTGAGAAGTTTCACACAGTTCTGCATAAATGCAGAGTTTAAAAAAATACTTTTTTCCAGAATTAAGAATGTATTACTCTTTTCAAAACATTTCCTGACCTCTTTGAACAATTTTAAACACAAAAAATTATGTTCTAAAATAAGCGCAGAAGAAAAGATTAACTGACTCCCGCCTTTTAGCACTTAAGCTGATGATCTCACACCATTTATTATTTCGAGCTAGTTCCCACATTTGGCACCATACACATATCTTTTCTAAATCATTTTGCAAATGGTTCTGATGACTTTATAAGACGGTCAAAACAACATCTTCTGCAAACAAGAGGGCTGCTCAGATAGTTGCCTAAAACATTCATACAGATTAGGAATATCAGAGGGCCTGTAGTACTTCCCCGAGGAACGCCAGATATAAGTTCTGTTTTACTCGATGACACTCCGTCAGTAAACCACGAACTACGACCTTTCTGACAGAAAATCACGAATCCATATGTACAGCTGCGGCGTACTCCACGAGCACACAAGTTGATTAGAGGTCGCTTGTGAGAAACGTTATGAGAAGTGTTCATTTTAACCGAGGCCGCTGGAGTTCTGTGTGAAGTACGGGGCTGTCAACTGTGTCACACATGCACAAGAGTGTATATAATATGTCAAACAACAGGAAATCCTGGATGGAATGATAGTATTATGAAAAAGACAAATTGCTACTAACCATATAAATGAGACGTTGAGTCGCTGACAGGCACGTCGAAAAGACTGCAATACATTTTTGCTTTCGGCCAAAAGACCTTCTTCTGAAGTACAAAACATACATACATTCATACATGGACAATTCACACATACATGAATACTGTCTGTGGCCGCTGTGACCAGAGGCAGTGATCATGTGTGTTAGCTGTGCTTGAGTGAATGCGTGTGTTTTTTCATTTTAGAAGACCTTTTGGACGAAAGCTGAAAGATACCTCATATAGCAGCCTTTCCGTTTTGCCACTCTATATGGTGAGTAGCGATTTATCATTTTCATAATATTATTAAATGTAAACTTGTGTAATGTCTCGAAGTAATCTCTTGAAGACGTTTACACCTTTCACAACGACTGCATCATAATTCGGTACCCGCTGCTAACACATCTTTAGAAATCTGTTTTGTGCATAGGAAAACTATTAGGTGGCAATACTGGAGAACGTGCAGTCGAGGAGTATGTCTTCATCGTCGGTAGAACCCAAAAATCGCTAGGATCCATCCAAGAAAGGTGAGTAAGATGCATGAGAAACCATTTGGAAGATGTTTCTGTTATCTGTCTTAAAGAAAGAAGGCAGAGAACTTAGAAAGTGAACACACTTGTACTATGTTGTGATACTGTGTATTTTTAGCTACAAAATTTGATGGTTCGTAGTGTCGTACCTGAAGTTTGATTGCCAGCTAAGATGGGACCCCACTTACTATGCATGGAAGTTAGCCTGTGGTGTGTGCTGTTTATGGATGACAGATACACAATCGTCAATGTCAAAAGGGAAGGGCTTTGATATAGAGTACCCTCAAGAGAATTCAGTTTGATACTGTAGCGCAAGGGTTACCGAACGCTAATTTACTTTGGCACTCCTACATGTACTAATGAAGTGGCTAATTTCTCATAAATACAACTGCTAAAAGAAATAATGTGAAAAACCCTTCATAATATATGAGATGGGAAAGGAAGTTAAGTTATGATTATTAACCAAGAAGACAATGTGCTAAACTATAACATATCGATTTAATTCCTTAAGGACAAAAGAAAAATTTGGGTGTTGACACAGAATATTAGAGTGGCAGATATTACAAAAATCACGAACATGAGGATGAAGTGCTGCTGGTTTGCTAAAAATACACGTCTGTATTCCTAGTCTGACTACAGAAAACGTGCTATGAGCTATAGTGTGATTGGAGGACCGTTAAAACTGACGTAGTACTCGGCTACCTCCAGTAGTTGACTGACCACACATAGAAAAGACTTGACATTGCATGCAAACGGAGACCTGTTGACTGCGGCTACTGTGGATTGCAACAAGGTAGCAAGTGGTGGTAGTGTAGATTCGAATTCCCTATCTGATGGTTCTGCGACATTTTACCATAACCGCAGATGTACGATCTGAAGCAGATGGATGTATGGTGACGATATCCAAGTTACAAGAGCCATCAGATGCGCAGTGTCCCGTCTGCCTTACTACAAGGTGGAACACGATTAATTCACCGTCAAGTGAAAAGTTAATTTTCGACCACGTGTCTGGACGAGCACAGCTCTGCGCGAATCTCTCCATGGATACGGAAGGCATCGAATGGCTTTACTCTACGACCGTCCAGGAGTCAGTGCTGATTTTCTCCAAAATTATCGGTCCTGGCATTGCAACAAAACTGGCACCAATTATGACCCTGAACCAGACACTCTCTGCTACCACTATACGAACATAAAAACGCCGTGCCCCAATCTGAAGGCGTCCCTCCGAAACCAAAAGGCGGCTTTGAATATGGACAGACGTCACAGTCCACTCAGCAATTACAGGCCCCACCAAGTCCACGCGCGGGACAACTCAAACGTGGGCTGTAACGACCGAACATGTAAATTTGCTGGTTACATGTGGCGTCACTCTGGTGGGCGTCCCGCAGTGCCGGAGGACAGTTTCTGTGAATTCTAAAACATCAAGTAGGGCGGGCACCGCAGCCCAGCATTCGACCGTATGGAAACAAAACAAGGCTTCCAGCAAAACAGAAAGCAAACTATAAAGCGATTTGGCCGGCACCGAGCCCGGGCAATACGGCGGCAACTTAAAAGAAGATCGATGACTGTGTCTCCCTTTCCTGCTCTAGCGCATTGTTCTCGCTTCCTTCCGGGAAGGTCGCCGACTCCTGGCTACTCTGCCACGGCCTAATGCACCCGCTGCTTACGGCGGACGATATATGGTAGTGAGAAAAGAAATCCATCCCCTCACAGATGACATTTCCCAGACATACTGATGCTGTGTGCTCAAACACTGATTCGGGGCCTCGTATTCCACAGCAAAAATATAATAGCAACATGTAAATTTCTACCTGTTTGCATGCTGAATTACGAAAAAAAAGAAAACAAAAAAAAAAAACAAATGAATAGGAAACGACCTGACGAGCCTTTCAAATGAGTGGAGGGGCCAGAAGCGTCTGTTAAGCAATCAAAATCTCTATTAGTTCATTAAATTCCCCTTCCTCCCCTTGCATACTGAAAACCTCAAAATATCTTTCGTTACCCGCAAACTCGACACTGACCACCCTCTTGTTCCCACCCCTGCTCTCCGATCATGGCACTCAGCTACGCCTATACCACCCCATTCCCCGACACTACATACTTTTATGTGAGTGCAGGCTTTCTCGGCTAATTTAGTATATGAGCCTGAAGATGATGGAGACGCATTCCATCGAAACGTTGCTACGAGACGACGACGCTACTCGGCTGACAACCCGTGAAGACTTCATATATACTACATACTTTGCTGCGCCTATACTACCCCATTCCTCAACACTATACCTCCACAGTTTCCACATCGTCTCCTAACAAAACTACGCATACTTGACCATGAAATCCTTCCTTCTGCATATCCGTCCTAGCAGATTTCAGACCTAACAGAATCCACCTTTCCTCCCCTTGTCAGGGCTCCAGTCCTAACCACGGCCCTCCGAGAACATCGTAAGGCTTAGTTTGGAACCTCATCCATCGTCATCCTACCCTTCAAACAAAAATCCACACACGGAAAGACCATCATACACGCCATAAAACAAACACAAATCCCAAGGTACCCTTACACCTTGACAGCCTACATAAACTCATTTTCACTTCATTCATCTGTATAAATATCTTAAACAGTCAACAAATGAGCCCTTTACCTTTCAACCAATGCAACTCACCATGTGCATCTTATTACATGAAAAAAAATATGTTTTGGTGCCATGTAAAAATTTTAATGCGCTTGAAATGCACTGACGGAATAAATCACAGCACCAAAAATTAATTAATGTGCAGTACACTTCTCCAGATAACATATTTAAGAGAGTAACATCGCAAGATCACAGGTTAATGTAAGCACAAGAAAAGTCATTGCAAATGTGAAATGCTGGTACATTATACGCGCTGTAACCACAAGAATTTGGAATGCAAGCATGCAAACGTGTATGCATTGTGTTGCACAGTTGCCGGATGTCAGTTTGTGGAATGGAGTTCAAAATGGTTCAAATGGCTCTGAGCACTATGCGACTTAACTCCCGAGGACATCAGTCGCCTAGAACTTAGAACTAATTAAACCTACCTAACCTAAGGACATCACACACATCCATGCCCGAGGCAGGATTCGAACCTGCGACCGTAGCGGTCACGCAGTTCCAGACTGAAGCGCCTAGAACCGCACGGCCACACCGGCCGGCAGGATGGAGTTCCATGTCTGTTGCACTTGGTCTGTCAGTACAGGAACGGTTAATGCTGTTTGTGGATGACACTGGAGTTGTGCGATGATGCCCCATGTGTGCTCGATTTAAGACAGATCTGGTGATCGAGCAGGCCAAAGCAACATGTCGACACTCTGTAGAACAAGATGAGTTGCAATAGCGGTATGTGGGCGAGCATTATCCTGCTAGAAAATTCCCCCTGGACTGCCATTCATGAATGGCAGCACAACAGATAGAATCACCAGGGTCTTTTTCAGTAAGTATATTTAAAATCGGTTGGCTGAAGAATGGCGAACTGCAACCGCTGACATCTTATCCTCGCCTCTGTGGGGCAATGAGATAGAAATTACAATATAGAACAAAAAGTGGTGGAGGAGAGAGGAGATTAGTGTTTAACGTACCGTCGAGAGCGAGATCATTAGACAGATCACGAGCTCGGCCTACGGAAGGATGGAGAAGGAAAGCAGCGGTGCCCTGTCGAGGGAACAGTCTTAGCGTTTGCCTTAAGCGGAGGTTTACCATCTTTGGCCCGAAAAATGCATGTTTCTTGAGAATTTTTCTCTCGGCATGTGGTATAGATATCAATGTCAAATTTGATCAAAATGTTTATTGATATTTCCTCTACAAATTGGAATTTTTTCGACCAGAAATGTCGAAGAGCAAAGGCGGAAGTGCCGTCGGAACGAAAGAAAATTTCGTTATAGACCTCCACGCGCGGTATGTCACAGGTCAGACGGCTCGTCTGAAATCAAAATTGAGTTGACGTCAGCGAAGTACATAGAATTCTTTAGGAGCTGTACCTCGCTTAAGTTATTTGAACCATAGGAAACAAAATGGCGGCCATTTGAAAAAATAGGGTTTTTTTCATCGATTTTTCGACTTTGTCGGCCAATTAAAAATATTTATAGTTGATGGATCGGAATAAAAGTGGTACAATTTCTAGACAATTTAGTTACCTTAGTCGGAAACAAAGAATCATGCCAATCGGTTCAATAGATTTGAAGTTACCATACAGCGCGATAAAAAAGTCATTTCGAGAAAAACGCGTTTGAAGTTTTGACTACATATAAATGCAATATTATGCACCTTCCGTTCAATCTGCTATTCCGGGTCCATAAACTAGTCCTTCCTCTTCCTTATAGAGGGCGTTATGCTCGATATGGGCCATTCTACGCTGCTCCAGAGCCGCTCGTACGGCCGGTGACAAGCGGTTTTCTGCCGCTTGAATCCGGTGGTCGTCCGAATGCTTGGCGAACTACGTCGAGTAGAGTCCCAGGATGACGTCCATCGTCGTCAGGAATTCAGAATTGCTGAATACCCTTCATTGAAGCTGCTAACTGTCAGGAAAGCCGCAATCTCCACATTCTACGCACCAGAATGCAAATGCTTTGGGGTAACTTCCAAACACTCGCGTTCAAACTTTCATTTGAATTTTGTGTGTTTCCTGCCAAACACCGGTACAATAACTCGTCCTCCGAAAGAAAAAAATCTGGTGCGTGAAAAAGGCCGATTTCAGGCAGGTGCATTTTTTTGATCAACTGCGAATAACAAACATTTACGTTCCGTATTCGGAAAAAGCGTTTCAGGGGTGCATTCTGAACACCTTTATGGATCCTAAAATGCAGTTTTAAAAAATCGATTTTTTGAGTCAAAAGATAGTAAACCTCCCTTTAACACGGAAAATCTAAATCAGGATGTCCAGGCGAGGGTTTGAACCATAGTCCTTCCGAATGCCAATCCAATGTGCTAACCACTGCACTAGGCTGCTGGGTGACAGCAAAATTGTCGTAAGGTGCCAATGTATAATAATTTTGCAATTTTTCAATGGCAGCATAACTATCCTACCAAGTTCAATGACCAGTCTGACATACAATTTTGCACCCAGGCTGCGTGGTATAACCACGAGACTGCTTCTGCTGTGATACGAAATAGCACCCCAGACCATAACTCGAGGTACACGTCCAGCGTGTCTAGTTCGCAGATAGATGGGTTGCAGGTGCTCATCTGGCCTCCTTCAACCAACACATCAGTGGCACCGAGGCAGAACCAGCTTTTATCAGAAAACACAACAGATCTACGCCGTGCATTCTAGTGAGCTTGACACAACTGAAATCGGAATTGGTGGTGGTTTGGGATCAGTGGACTGCGCTCTACAAGGCGTCTGGCCTGGAACTATTCTCAAACTAAGAGATTTGTAACAGTTCGTTGTGTCACTATGGTTCAGAGAGCTGATCAAATTGCTGCTGCAGATGCAATTTGATGCGGCGGGACCATCCGCCGAACAATATGGCCTTCCCTCTCAGCGGTGCCACGTGGCCGTCGGGAACCCGGTCTTCTTTCGACCGCATATTTTCGTTACCACCGTTGCGAGCAACCATGTACTGTGGCTATATAGATGGCAAGTCTTTCTGCGGTACCGCAGGAAGAAGATCCAAATTCCCGTCGGCCTGTTACATGACCTCGTTCAAACTCGCTCGAGCTATTCTTCCACGAGACTCAGATGGCCATAGACATGGGTCCCCGGGTAGGTGCCGTGTTTTTTGACATCCGAACGCGTTTTATACAGTTCCCTACAGTCGTTTAATGAACAAAGTAAGAGCATATGGACTATCAGACGAATTGTGTGATTGGATTGAAGAGTTCCTAGATAACAAAACGCAGCACGTCATTCACAGTGGAAAGAAGTCTCCCGAAGTAAGAGTATTTTCAGGTGTGCCGCAGAGAAGTGTCGTAGGACCGTTGCTATTCACAACATACATAAATGACCTTGTAGATAACATCGGAAGTTCACTGAGGCTTTTTGCAGATGATGCCGTAGTATATCGAGAGGTTGTAACAATGGAAAATTGTACTGAAATGCAGGAGGATCTGCAACGAGTTGACGCATGGTGAAGGGAATGGCAATTGAATCTCAATGTAGACAAGTGTAATATGTTGCGAATACACAGAAAGAAAGATCCTTTACCATTTAGCTACAATATAGGAGGTCAGCAACTGGAAGCAGTTAGTTCCGTAAACTATCTGGGAGTAGGCATTAGGAGTGATTTAAAATGGAATGACCATATAAAATTAATCGACGGTACAGCAGATGGAGTGGTACCCGTGGTCTAGGGGTAGCGTCTTTGATTCATAATCAAAACGTCTTCGGTCCCGGGTTCGATCACCGCCACTGCCTAAATTTTGATAAATAATCAGCATTGGCGGCCGAAGACTTCCGGCATAAGAAGTCAGCCTCATTCTGCCAACGGCCTTTTCAAAGAGGGCGGAGGAGCGGATAGAGGTTCAGGGCATTCTCTTGTCCTAGAGGTGGGAAGCTGCCCCTAAAGGCGGAAGAATCAGCAATGATCAACGACATGAGGATGCAGAAGGCAATGGAAACCACTGCATTAAAGACACGTAACGTGTATCCACAGGACATGTGGCCTGTAATTGAAGAAGTGTCAGGATGATCTCTCCAATGGCAAAAGATTCCGGAATAGTCCTCCATTCGGATCTCTGGGAGGGGACTGCCAAAGGGGAGGTTACCATGAGAAAAATATTGATTAATCAACGAAAGGATAACGTTCTACGAGTCGGGGCGTGGAATGTCAGAAGCTTGAACGTGGTAGGGAAACTAGAAAATCTGAAAAGGGAAATGCAAAGGCTCAATCTAGATATAGTAGGGGTCAATGAAGTGAAGTGGAAGGAAGACAAGGATTTCTGGTCAGATGAGTATCGGGTAATATCAACAGCAGCAGAAAATGGTATAACAGGTGTAGCATTCGTTACGAATAGGAAAGTAGGGCAGAGGGTGTGTTACTGTGAACAGTTCAGTGACCGAGTTGTTCTAATCAGAATCGACAGCAGACCAACACCGACAACGATAGTTCAGGTATACATGCCGACGTCGCAAGCTGAAGATGAACAGATAGAGAAAGTGTATGAGGATATTGAAAGGGTAATGCAGTATGTAAAGGGGGACGAAAATCTAATAGTCATGGGCGACTGGAATGCAGTTGTAGGGGAAGGAGTAGAAGAAAAGGTTACAGGAGAATATGGTCTTGGGACAAGGAATGAAAGAGGAGAAAGACTAATTGAGTTCTGTAACAAGTTTCAGCTAGTAATAGCGAATACCCTGTTCAAGAATCACAAGAGGAAGAGGTATACTTGGAAAAGGCCGGGAGACAAGGGAAGATTTCAATTAGATTACATCATGGTCAGACAGAGATTTCGAAATCAGACACTGGATTGTAAGGCGTACCCAGTAGCAGATATAGACTCAGATCACAATATAGTAGTGATGAAGAGTAGGCTGAAGTTCAAGACATTAGTCAGGAAGAATCAGTACGCAAAGAAATGGGATACGGAAGTACTAAGGAATGACGAGATACGTTTGAAGTTCTCTAATGCTATAGATACAGAAATAAGGAATAGCACAGTAGGCAATACAGTTGAAGAGAAATGGACATCTCTAAAAAGGGCCATCACAGAAGTTGGGAAGGAAAACATAGGTACAAAGAAGGTAGCTGCGAAGAAACCATGGGTAACAGAAGAAATACTTCAGTTGATTGATGAAAGGAGGAAGTACAAACATGTTCCGGGAAAATCAGGAATACAGAAATACAAGTCGCTGAGGAATGAAATAAATAGGAAGTGCAGTGAAGCTAAGACGAAATGGCTGCAGGAAAAATGTGAAGACATCGAAAAAGATATGATTGTCGGAAGGACAGACTCAGCATACAGGAAAATGAAAACAACCTTTGGTGACATTAAAAGCAACGGTGGTAACATTAGGAGCGCAACGGGAATTCCAACGTTAAATGCAGAGGAGAGAGCAGATAGGTGGGAAGAATACATTGAAAGCCTCTATGAGGGTGAAGATTTGTCTGATGTGATAGAAGAAGAAACAGGATTCGATTTAGAAGAGATAGGGGATCCAGTATTAGAATCGGAATTTAAAAGACTTTGGTGGGCTTACGGTCAAATTAAGGCAGAAGGGATAGATAACATTCCATCAGAGTTTCTAAAATCATTGGGGGAAGTGGCAACAAAACGACTATTCGCATTGGTGTGTAGAATATATGAGTCTAGCGATATACCATCTGACTTTCGGAAAAGCATCATCCACACAATTCCGAAGACAGCAAGAGCTGACAAGTGCGAGAATTATCGCACAATCAGCTTAACAGCTCATGCATCGAAGCTGCTTACAAGAATAATATACAGAAGAATGGAAAAGAAAATTGAGAATGCGCTAGGTGACGATCAGTTTGGCTTTAGGAAAAGTAAAGGAACGAGAGAAGCAATTCTGACGTTACGGCTAATAATGGAAGCAAGGCTAAAGAAAAATCAAGACACTTTCATAGGATTTGTCGACCTGGAAAAAGCGTTCGACAATATAAAATGGTGCAAGCTGTTCGAGATTCTGAAAATGTAGGGGTAAGCTATAGGGAGAGACGGGTCATATACAATATGTACAACAACCAAGAGGGAATAATAAGAGTGGACGATCAAGAACGAAGTACTCGTACTAAGAAGGGTGTAAGACAAGGCTGTAGTCTTTCGCCCCTACTCTTCAATCTGTACATCGAGGAAGCAATGATGGAAATAAAAGAAAGGTTCAGGAGTGGAATTAAAATACAAGGTGACAGGATATCAATGATACGATTCGCTGATGACATTGCTATCCTGAGTGAAAGTGAAGAAAAATTAAATGATCTGCTGAACGGAATGAAGAGTCTAATGAGTACACAGTATGGTTTGAGAGTAAATCGGAGAAAGACGAAGGTAATGAGAAGTAGTAGAAATGAGAACAGCGAGAAACTTAACATCAGGATTGATGGTCACGAAGTCAATGAAGTTAAGGAATTCTGCTGCCTAGGCAGTAAAATAACCAATGACGGACGGAGCAACGAGGACATTAAAAGCAGACTCGCTATACCAAAAAAGGCATTTCTGGCCAAGAGAAGTCTACTAATATCAAATACCGGCCTTAATTTGAGGAAGAAATTTCTGAGGATGTACGTCTGGAGTACAGCATTGTATGGTAGTGAAACACGGACTGTGGGAAAACCGGGACAGAAGAGAATCGAAGCATTTGAGATGTGGTGCTATAGACGAATGTTGAAAATTAGGTGGACTGATATGGTAAGGTATGAGGAGGTTCTACGCATAATCGGAGAGGAAAGGAATATGTGGAAAACACTGATAAGGAGAAGGGACAGGATGATAGGACATCTGCTAATACATGAGGGAATGACTTCCATGGTACTAGAGGGAGTTGTAGAGGGCAAAAACTATAGAGGAAGACAGAGATTGGAATACGTGAAGCAAATAATTGAGGACGTAGGTTGCAAGTGCTACTCTGAGATGAAGAGGTTAGCACAGGAAAGGAATTCGTGGCGCTCCGCATCAAACCAGTCAGTAGACTGATGACCAAAAAAAAAAAAAAAAAAAAATCAGATGCCAGATTGAGTTTCATTGGAAGAATCCTAAGGAAATGCAGTCCGAAAACAAAGGAAGTAGGTTACAAAAATGGTTCAAATGGCTCTGAGCACTATGGGACTTTACATCTGTGGTCATCAGTCCCTTAGAACTTAGAACTACTTAAACCTAACTAACCTAAGGACATCACACACATCCATGCCCGAGGCAGGATTCGAACCTGCGACCGTAGCAGTCGCGCGGTTCCGGACTGAGCGCCTAGAACCGCAAGGAAGTAGGTTACAGTATACTTGTTCGCCCACTGCTTGAATACTGCTCACCGGTGTGGGATCCGTACCAGATAGGGTAGATAGAAGAGATAGAGAAGATCCAACGGAGAGCAGCGCGCTTCGTTACAGGATCATTTAGTAATCGGGAAAGCGTTACGGAAAGGATAGATAAACTCCAGTGGAAGGCTCTGCAAGAGAGACGCTCAGTAGCTCGGTACGGGCTTTCGTTGAAGTTTCGAGAACATACCTTCACCGTGGAGTCAAGCAGTATATTGCTCCCTCCTATGTATATCTCGCGAAGAGACCATGAGGATAAAATCAGAGAGATGAGAGCCCACCCAGAGGCATACCGACAACCTATCTTTCCACAAACAATACGAGACTGGAATAGAAGGGAGAACTTATAGAGTTAGTCAAGGTACCCTCCGCCACAGAGGTAGATGTAGAAACTGACTGAGGAATCAGTAATTGCGTCCCTGCCCCCTTAAAGGCATTTTTGACGAACATCAACTCATCACGTTCACTCTCAGAGGTAACTAACGCTCCCGACTGTTACAGAGTGACTTTAAAACGAACCTGATTTGCATCCTCTTATGCGAGTGGCGCGAAATTTTAATAGACATCATCTTTCCGATGTAGAAATTGCCTACCAACTTTCGTTTATATCGCACAATTCCTTCTTTATGTCGCGATTTCTTTTTCCGTTAGTGTATTTAAAATTGTTTGGCTGAAGTACGGCAATCACTGACAGCTCAGCCTCGCCCCTGTGTGGCGATGAGTTGGAAGTAACAACGAACAACAAAAAGTGTCGTAAACTGGCAATGTATAACAATTTCGTAGTTTCTTGCTGTACGGCCGTCTTACGTCCGGTCGCGTGGCTCTTTTTCTGCGGTGTGGCTCCGGACAGCGATATTGGCAAAGTTATCGCTGCCCGTGGGAGCGGAAGCAGGCGGCACCCCGCTTTTCGCCGCCGGGACGACCTTGCAGCCCGGAGACACACTTAAGCGGGCGCGCAGATTACGCTAATGGCATCTGCGTGTAGCCTACACCAGCCCGGAGCGCCCGCGTTTCGTTTGTGGCGAACAAGTTGGCGTCGAGCGGCGCGGCGCGGCGCATCGCGGGCTCGTCCGCTAACAAGCACTCAGCGCGGGCGCAGAAGTCGCTGGTGACGTGGTAGGGGGGGAGGGGGGTGGGGGGGGGGGCGATGTCGGCCCCACAAAACAGCCCCAGCACAGCCGGGTGGGCTGCCAGCGGCAGACGCACGAGGTCGTCCGCCAGTCCTGAATGCCCGACACTGGATGAGCGGCGCCGCTCAACAAAAGCAGAAACTTTAAATTGGAACGTGCCGGGGAAAATAGGTGTCGCTCGCTCTCGCACTGAATACGGCCCGCGCGCGAGTACATCGCGAAGAATGAGCAGGAAAAATAGAACGCTTACCTCGCAGCGGGCGCCTAACGCGAGGGACGAGGTCGAAGGGGAACCGAGAAACAACTAGTGTGCACTGTGACACTAGGTAGCGAAGAACGTTCCCCACTATGGTTACATCAACCAGGATACGTAATGTACTTCTGCGAGAGGAGAATTTCGTATTCGTAACTAGAGCTTTTTGATACGATCGAATTAAGGAGCAACGATAACTCAAAAAAGATGCAAAAATTAGAAGGGAAAACGTCCTTGAAGTGCATTGAGAATAATGCCATTTCCTTCCATTAATGAAGAGCACCTCGTGGTGGGTTAACTTATAATTGTGAGCATGTAGTGAGAGGGAGGGTGATAACCATTTTTTCCACTAAACTGGAATTACACTGCCTGACAGAAAGCAAGAAGCACCCAGAAGACATGTTCGCAGTCGGATGTCAATAGAACGTCGAAAATGTCGTGACATAATCAAACTTCGTGCACATTCTGATACCTTATATACCAGTGGGTGTTGGTAATTGCATTTACAAGTAGAAAAATTCGTATAATATAGGTTCTCTAAAATTCATTACTCCACTCGCAACTGTTTATAAACAGTTACGGGTGGAGTAATGAATTTTAGAGAACCTATATTATACGAATTTTTCTACTTGTAAATGCAGAGAGAGAACCTATATTATACGAATTTTTCTACTTGTAAATGCAGATATCATTACAATACTAAACAATATCTTCATTAACTGTATTAGCGATTATCGATCAGGTAGTTTGTTTGGCTTTATACATCATAACTTCGAAAAATATCATTTGGCACCGCTGAAGCAGTGGTCCCTGGCACTGAAAGTGGCGTTGTATGAGACACGCCTAATGTAGACGGTCATGGCATCTAGCGGTTGCAATGGCACAATTCGGTTGTAAAATTGGAGGAAGCGAGGGCACTGGGTTATGAACCACCGTGTTGTGCTGCCATCTTATGGCGGAAATGACCATCAACCCAAGTTACACATGCCGACACGGTAGCTCAGCGTGTTTGGTCAGAGAGGCGGTAGCCGTCTGTAATAAAAAATAGAGTAAAGGAAACACCGATCAACACGAACGGATGTCCTATTACGTCCGCCCAGACCAAACACATAGAACGATGCCGAACAAAAATGAACATGAAAAAAAAAGCGGTAACGTCTTTGATTAATTACCAAAAAGTTCTCGGTCGCAGGTTCGAAACCGCCCGGCGCTTTAAATTTTAATTAATTATCAGCATTGGCGGCCGAATACTTCCTGCATAAAAAGTCACCCTCATTCTGCCGCCTTGTCAGAGAAGGCGGAGGCGCGGACAGAGGTTCAAGGCACTCTCCTGTCCTAGGGGTGGGAAACTGCCCCTAAAGGCAGAAGAATCAGCAATTATCATAAGGGTGCAGAAGGCAATGGAAACCACTGCAATAAAGGCAGGTGACGTGTATCCACAGGACATCTGGTCTAAAATTGAAAAAGTGTCATGATGATCTCTCCATTGGCAAAAGATTCCGGAATAGTCCCCCATTCGTATATCTGGGAGGGGACTGCCAAGGGGGAGGAAAGAACGAAAGGGTAATGTTCTACGAGTCGGGATGTGGAATGTCAGAAGCTTGAATTAGGTAGGGAAGCTAGAAAATCTGAAAAGGAAAATGCAAAGGCTCAGTACAGACATAGTAGGCGTCAGTGAAGTGAAAGGGAAAGAAGACAAGGATTTCTAGTCAGATGAGTATAAGGTAGTATGAACAGCAGCAGGAAATAGTATAAAGGGAGTAGGATTTGGTACGAATAGGAAGGTAGGGCAAAGAGTGTTACTTTGAACAGTTCAGAGATAGGGTCGTTCTGATCAGAATCGACAGCAAACCAACAGCGACAACGATAGTTCGAATATGGATGCCGACGCCGCAAGCTGATGAAGAGAGAGAAACTATATGAGGATATTGAAAGGTCAGTACAGGACATAAAGGGAGATGAAAATCAGTTGTAGGGGAAGGAGGAGTAGAAAAGTTTACCGGATAATATGGACTTGGGACAAGAATGAGAGAGGAAAAAGACTAATTCAGTTCTGTAATAAATTTCAAATAGTAAAAGCGAAGTCATTGTTCAAGAATCACAAGAGAAGGAGGTATACTTGGAAAAGGGCAGGTGATAGAGGAATAATTCAGATAAGATTACATCATGGTCAGACAGAGATTCCGAAATCAGATACTGGATTGTAAGGCGTACCCAGGAGCAGATATAGACTCAGATCACAATATAGTAGTGATGAAGAGTAGACTGACGTTTAAGACATTAGCCACGAGGAATCAATACGCAAAGAAGTGGGATGCGGAAGTACTAAGGAATGACGAGATACGCTTGAAGCTCTCTAAGGCTATAGATACAACAATAAGAATTAGCTCAGTAGGCAATACAGTTGAAGAGGAACGAACATCTCTAAAAAGGGCCACCACAGAAGTTCGAAAAAAGAACATAGGTACAAAGAAGGTAACTATGAAGAAACCATAGTTAGCAGGAGAAATACTTCAGTTGATTAATAAAAGGAGGAAGTACAAAAATGTTCATGGAAATTCAATGAAATAAAGAGGAAGTGCAGGGAAGCTAAGGAGAAATGGCTGCATGAAAAATCGTAAAAGAAATGATTGTCGGAAGGACTGACTCAGCTTACAGGAAAGTCAAAAACAACCTTCGGTGACATTAATAGCAAGGGTGGTAACACTAAGAGAGCAACGGGATTTCCACTGTTAAATGCAGAGGAGAGAGCGGATAGGTGGAAAGAATGCATTGATAGCCTCTATGAGGGGGAAGATTTGTCTGATGTGATAGAAGAAGAAACAGAAGTCGGTTTAGAAGAGATAGTGGATTCAGTATAAGAAACACAGTTTAAGAGAGCTTCGGAGGGCTTACGATCAAATAAGGCAGAAGGGACTGACAACATTCCATCAGAATTTTTATAATCATTGGGGGGAAGGGGCAAGAAAACTATTACTCACGTTGGTGTGTAGAATGTACGAGTCTGACGATGTATCATCTGACATTCGAAAGAATATCATCCCCACAGTTCCGGTGACTGCAAGAGCTGAAAAGTGCGAGAATTATCGCAGAATCGGCTCATGAATCAAAGATACATACAAGAATGATATATAGAAGAATGGAAAAGAAAACTGAGAACGTGTTCGATGATGATCAGCTTGGCTTTAGGAAAGGTAAAGGCACCAGAGAGGCAATTCTGACGTTGCAGTTGATAACCGAAGCAAGAATAAAGAAAAAACAAGAGACAGTCATAGCATTTGTCGACCTGGAAAAAGCGTTCGACAATGTAAAATGCTGCAAGATGTTCAAAATTCTGAGAAAAATAGGGGTAAGCTATAGGGTAAGACGGGTAATACACAATATGTACAAGAACCAAGAGGGAATAATAAGAGTGGACGACCGAGAGCGAACTGCTCGGATTAAAGAGGGTGTAAGACAGGGATATAGTCTTTCGCCCCTAGTGTTCAGCCTCTACATCAAAGAAGCAATGATGGGCATAAAAGGAAGGTTCAGGAGTGGAATTAAAATTCAAGGGTAAACGGTATCAATGATACTACTCGCTGATGACATTGCTATCCTGAGTGAAAGTGAAGAAGAATTACACGATCTTCTGAATGAAATGAACAACCTAATGTGTACTGAATATGGATTGAGAAAAAATCGAAGAAAGAGCAAAGTAATAAGAAATAGCACAAATGAGAACAGCGAGAAAATTCCAGAATGAGATTTTCACTCTGCAGCGGAGTGTGCACTGATATGAAACTTCCCGACAGATTAAAACTGTTTGCAGATCCGAGACTCGAACTCGGGACCTTTGCCTTTCGCGTGCAAGTGCTATACCAATTTTTTTTTAAATTATTAATCTCATTTTATTCGTTGTAGTTCGTTGCAATTGTTCGTGGTGGATGTCCCCTGACGCCCATTGAAGTTCGTTATTGATCCATTCACTCAGGTTTTTTTTTACTACTTTGCAGCGGAGTGTGCACTGATATGAAACTTCCCGGCAGATTAAAACTGTTTGCAGGACCGAGACTCGAACTCGGGACCTTTGCCTTTCGCGGGCAAGTGCTATACCAATTTTTTTTTAATTATTAATCTCATTTTATTCGTTGTAGTTCGTTGAGCTACCGTGCCGGCGTACCAACTCACGCCCCGTCCTCACAGTCTAACTTCTTGGCCGCGAAAGGCAAAGTTTCCGAGTTCGAGTCTCGGTCTGGTACACAGTTTCAATCTGCCAGGAAGATTCAGCGAGAAAATTGATGGTCATGAAGTAGCGGAAATTAAGGAATTCTGCTATCTAGGCAGCAAAATAACCGGTGACGGACGGAGCAAGGAGGACATTAAAAGCAGACTAGCACTGGCAAAAAGGACATTCCTGGCCAAAAGCAGTTTACTAGTATCAAACATAGGTCTTAATTTAAGGAAGAAATTCCCGAGAATGTACTTCTGGAGTACAGCGTTGTATAGTAGTGAAACATGGTCTGTGGGAAAACCGGAACAGAAGAGATTCGAAGCATTTGAGGTGTGGTGCTACAGAGGAATGTTGAAAATGAGGTGTGCTGATAAGGTAAGGAATAAGAAGGTTCTGCGTAGAATCGAAGAGGAAAGAAATATGTGGAAAACACTCACAAGGAGAAGGAATGGACAGAATGATAGGACATCTGTTAAGATTTCAGGGAATGACATCCATGGTCACACTGGACTCGCATTCGGGAGGACGACGGTTCAATCCCGCGTCCGGCCATTCTGTTTTAGGTTTTCTGTGATTTCCCTAAATCGCTTTAGACAAATGCCAGGATGGTTCCTTCGAAAGGGCACGGCCGACTTCCTTCCTGATCCTTCTCTAATCCGATGAAACCGATGACCTCGCAGTTTGGTCTCCTCTCCCAAATAACCCAACCCCAACACCCATGGTATTAGAGGGAGTTGTAGAGGGAAAAAACTGTAGAGGACGACAGAGATAGGAATACATCTAGGAAATAATTGAGGACGTACGTTGTAAATGTTACTCTGAGATGAAGAATTTGGTACAGGAGAGGAATTCGTGGCGGGCCTCATCAAACCTGTCAGAAGACTGACGACTCCCCCAAAAAATGGAGAAATAATTAAATATCTGCTTACTTTGTAAAAAAGCCTAGAGCGTTAAAAAGATTGTAAAATCCTGTATTGTGTTTTGGAAACTTTCATTGATTTAGAAACAAGTAATAATTGTTAAAGGAATTCCCGCTTATTAATCTGAACCTCGGTTTCCCTCACGTTTTGAGAAGCTAGGTTCTCGAAGAAAGATTGTCGAATTGCAAGTAGTCAGTAGTAGAGTGAGCACAGTACACGTGTATGGTGTTTGCGTGGTGAAACTTTAGCACTGGTAAATTAGCCTCTGAAGACTGCTGGATGGTGCTACTATTTTATAAAAACTGCCGCTAAGTTGTTTCTTATGGAAGAAGAGGTTTGCTCTGACTAATTGTGTAATAAGAGGCCAGTTGCATTGTGGATCATGGCGCTCTGGGAGCTGCAAGAGGCATGTAGCTGGCTACGAGTACAACTTAAGAACCTGCAGCATGCACAGCCACAAGTAGTAAGCTGCACCTTCACATTTCAGTAGCGTTTGTTAAATAGACTTGGACATAGCTCGCCATCACGTGAAATTGAAGTTTAATTTGGTCTGTGCTACAACATGTAACACTCTTATTTTGTCTGAGCTACAACGTAATGTGGACTTCGAGTAGCGAATGCATGTTAGCAAAACGTGTAAAAGCCGTGACCTAATTGGAACTAAAGGTTGACTGATAATATACTGGTTATTTACACTACTGGCCATTAAAATTGCTACACCAAGAAGAAATGCAGATGATAAACGGGTATTAATTGGACAAATTATTACACTAGAACTGACATGTGATTACATTTTCACGCAATTTGGGTGCATAGATCCTGAGAAATCAGTACCCAGAATAATCACCTCTGGCCGTAATAACGGCCTTGATATGCCTGGGCATTGAGTCAAACAGAGCCTGGATGGCGTGTACAGGTACAGCTGCCCATGCAGCTTCAACACGATACCACTGTTCATCAAGAGTAGTGACTGGCGTATTGTGATGAGCCAGTTGCTCGGTCACCACTGACCAGACGTTTTCAATTGGTGAGAGATCTGGAGAATGCGCTGGCCAGGGCAGCAATCGAACATTTTCTGTATCCAGAAAGGCCCGTACAGGACCTGCAACATGCGGTCGTGCATTATCCTGCTGAAATGTAGGTTTTCGCAGGGATCGAATGAAGGGTAGAGCCACGGCTCGTAACACATCTGAAATGTAACGTCTACTGTTCAAAGTGCCGTCAATGCGAACAAGAGGTGACCGAAACGTGTAGCCAATGGCACCACATTCCATCACGCCGGGTGATATGCCAGAATGGCGATGACGAATACACGCTTCTATTGTGCGTTTACCGCAATGTCGCCAAACACGGACGCGACCCTCATGATGCTGTAAACCGAACCTGGATTCATCTGAAAAAAAAAAATGACGTTTTGCCATTCGTGCACCCAAGTTCGTCGTTGAGTACACCATCGCAGGTGCTCCTGTCTGTGATGCAGCGTCAAGATTAACCTCAGCTCTCCGAGCTGATAGTCCATGCTGCTGCAAACGTCGTCGAACCGTTCGTGCAGATGGCTGTTGCCTTGCCAAGGTCCCCATCTGTTGACTCAGGGATCGAGACGCAGCTGCACGATCCGTTACAGCCATGCGGATAAGATGCCTGTCACCTCGACTCCTAGTGATTCGAGGCCGGTAGGATCCAGCACGGCGTTCCGTATTATCCTCCTGAACCCACCGATTCCATATCCTGCTAACAGCCATTGGATCTCGACCAACGCGAGCAGCAATGTCGCGATACGACAAACCGCAATCGTGATAGGCTACAATCCGACCTTTATCAAAGTAGGGAACGTGATGGTAAGCATTTCTCCTCCTTACAAGAGGCATCACAACAAAGTTTCACCAGGCAACGCCAGTCAACTGCCGTTTGTGTTTGAGAAATCGGTTGGAAACTCTCCTCATGTCAGCATGTTGTGGGTGTCGCCACCGGCGCCATCCTTTTGTGAATGCTCTGAAAAGCCGATCATTTCCGTATCACATCATCTTCTTCCTGTTGGTTAAATGTCGCGTCTGAAACACGTCATCTTCGTGGTGTAGCAGTTTTAATGGCCAGTAGTGTATAATGAAAATTCTTATCTCTTGTGTTTATTGTTGTATCTAGAAATCAACGTCGTTATTGTTTCAATGATTTAAACCAAAGATTTTTATAGTGATAGAAGCTAGTACTCACACTGCTGGCCACCGTAAATGCAACACCAAGAAAGACAAGAGGTAGCACAACAAAATTTATTTTGTAGATAACATGTTGACCAAGTGATTACGTTTACAGACGTCTGTGACATGTGTTTGCTGCCAGAATCAGTAGCCAGAGTAGCCGCCATTGTTGGAGATCACCGCTGCCACACGTCTCGGCATTGAGTCAAAGAGACGTTGGATGTGTTCCTGGGGTACAGCAGCCCAAGCAGCTTCCACACGTTGTCAAAGATCATCTGGTGTGGCAGCTGGGGATGTAATCTGGGTCACTCGTTGAGCAACCATGGACCACATGTTTTCTATCGGCGAAAGATCCGGAGAGCGAGCCGGCCAGGGAAGCACTTCAATCTGGTTATTGACGAAGAACCTTTGGACAATGCGTGCCACGTGTGGTCGCGCATTATCCTGTTGAAATATGGCTGTGGCCGAGTCCTGAAGGTAAGGAAGGACAACTGGCTCCAGCACCTCGGATATGTAGCGCCGGATATTTAAAGTACCGGCAATGCGTACTAGAGGCGTGCGAGAGTAATATCCAATACCGCCCCATACCATAATACCCGGTGCAAGACCAGTGTGGCGGTGCATAATGCAGCTGTCCAGCATCCTCTCTCCACGGTGTCTCCACACTCGAATCCGACCATCGTGGTGCTGCAGACAGAAGCGTGCCTCGTCAGTAAAGACAACGTCGTTCTGCCGTCCACATCCGTCTGTCATCACAGCATTGGCGACGGAGACGTCTGTGGTTCTGCGTCAATGGTAGACGAAGCAATGGATGTCTTGCGGACAGACCACTCTGCTGTAAACGGCGTCGAATGGTACGCGCAGACACTGGATGATGCGTTACAGACGCAATGTGCTGTGCTATGGTTCGGGATGTCACTGAGCGATCCGTCACTGCCATGCGCACAATTTGCCTATCAGCACGTGCAGTGGTGCACCAAGGTGAATGCGATCGACCACGTCGGTCCGTCGTACCCTCCTGCATCCAACGGTCACATATCTGCATTACAGTTGTTTGGTTTCGTCCAACACGACTAGCGATTTCTCTGTATGATAATCCACAATCTCGGTAAGCCACTATCCTTCCTCTGTCGAACTCGGATACTTGATCAAACGATGTTCGATGTTGTCTACGAGGTATAACGGATCGTCTTGTGAAACAACCACAAGGTAAACACACGTGCCGAACGTACACTCGTCGAAATCGCCAAGCCTTAAATGGCGCTATGAGGTGGCGCCACAGGCGCGTGTGATGTGCGTCTGCGCTGAAATTCTAATCAGTTGCATATCTCATCGCTGCAAACCCATGGTGTAAATTTCACTTGATTCGGATGCTTCCTTCAGGGTGTTGCATTTACGGTGGCCAGCAGTGTATATGAAAAAAAAAAACAGTTATTCCTTTTCAGGTTGAATACAGTTCAAAGTACAATTGTTCTCTTGTACGGAAAACCTCGGTTAGTTTGGTTTTGAATACCTAGATAGCTGTCAACTGTTTACCCTTCCATCATTTCTTTGACGATACATGTTCTCCGATACTAGGTTTTCAAGGAGTTTCACCTTGATGTGGTCGGTTCGTTGAGTGAGACATATAATTTGGTAGCGACTCACTGTATTCCTTTGGGACGATCTCATAAGTATAGTGCCGTTTCAGCTAGAATAACCTCTACTGATTTTGGCACGTCAGGGCCTAGTCAGACGTAATGTTGGGGTCTTATTGTAGTAAATTTCATATTGGTATTGTTGAGACTTTTCTTTGGATGATAGGTGGAACTTTTTCTTAGCAATATTCATAAACCTGCACATTATTTAAGTCCTTACATGTTTTATGTTATGTTTCTTACAATATACAGTTCTTCTCCTCTATATTTTGTAGTCTAAGATTCTTAGCATGAATATAATTTTTCAACCTTACTATAATGCATATACTCTTCTCGCATTCAAGACGTATGACCATAGTCATACTCCTGATAAGAAGACAATGAGGCCAGCTTCAAGACAATCAGACAAGTAAAAATAGTCATGTTTTACTAAAGAGAACGTTCCCTTCAATGACATTTACATGAGAATAATGACGAACATCTGTCAGTGGACACATCATTGTACAGACTTTATTGAAGTGGTGTATTGCAACATACACACCTTAGGGATGTATGTCAATGATCAGTGTTTCAATCGTCTACGACAAGCAGGACGCCCATCGAAGTTCATTGCTGTTTTTTGTTTTTAGTGTTTTTACCAAGCATGATGGGGTATGTAACGGACATGACCAGCGTCAGATGCTGCGTGATCATTGTGAAGGATGCAGAGTTCCTGTGTACCTGTGTGATGCAGCGTTATCAGTAGCTGGTAGAGTTTGGAAGAGGCCTCATTGTGGGTCGCCATTTGACTGACTCGTCGAATCGCTTATAACCAGATTTGTTTAGCATTCCGATGTGACAGTGGCTCGATGCTGGACTGCATGGGAACGTGAAGGCAGGGATATTCGTAGTCAACATTCTCGTCGACAAAGTCTGACCACCTCAAGTGTTGATCACTGTATTCTGAACCAAGCACATCATAACTCTTCACATTTGCGCCTACCATTCCGTTGGTCGGAGACTAGTAGCAGCCGACTAGTGAATTATCACCCAGTACGTAGGCGCTATTCACACCGCTGCATTTGGAGTGGTGGCATGATCGCGGATGCCACCGACTTCTAGTAAGTAATGAATGCCCATTCTTCACTGCCCCAGATCACTATCATCGGGGATTATAGCGGCGAACTAGGGAGAGATTTCCTTCTTCCAATTATTTTAGAGAGGTTCGCTGGTCTTATTCTCAGTGTCGTGGTGTGGGGAGCAGTCAGGTAAGACTTCGAGTCGCGACTGATTGTGGCTGAGGGAACACTGACGCAACAGCGGTACGTGACGGATATCCAGCGTGTTACCTCTCACGTGACAACATTGTGCTGTCATTTTCCAATAGGACAATGCTCATCTATACAGGGCGTGATTTTGACGTGCTCTCATGGGCAACAAAACTCCAGACCTGTCCTCAATAGAGCACGTGTGGGATCAATTCGGACATCAACTACTGCCGCAGTGCCAGTATGCAGAGCATCAAAGTCGTGTTGCAACAGTTGCGTGCCTGCTAGTCACAAGAAAAGACACAACCGCCTTACGACACCATCCTCAGTCAGATCAGTGCATACGTACCGGAAAGAAGGGATGCAGTGCCGTTCTTATACGTGGCTTAACATTGCCAGATTCTCTGTAAATTTGATTATATAACCACTGAAATAATATCACGTACCCTCTCAACTCATGAAGTTTCATTCCGTTCTCTCCTCCCCTTCTGGGAGCTTCGTTTTCTGTCATGGTTAAACAGGCGTCTCAGTTGCATAAGATGTATGTATTTGACCCGTTCACGGCTCGTGTTCGTGCTGTTTATTGTTTGTTATCTTGTCTTTACGGTACTGTCGCCTCGTTTCTTATTCGAGTTACTGACGTCACTAAGTTTCTGGTTTGCTTGCCCGTGAGTGGCAGCAGTAGCGCTTATCGGTAAGTGCACTATCGCACTGTCTTTGGAGTGACCACTAGTATTTCCGGGTCGTCGTCTGTCAGAGTTCAATCGGGACGCAGCGCCAGTGACCTCCGGACAGTCAGTACTGGCCGACCGTTGGCGACACACGTATACTGTCCGACGTAAGGAGACTGGAGCGGGGACGACCGTTGGTTGGTCGTTCGGTCGGTCGTCTCATCGGGCGACGTGTATTTGGTCTTTTGACCGTTCCTGGGCCTCGTCAGTTGGTCACCGTGCCGGACGTGAGTCGGTTCCTTCCTTGTGCAGATACGTCGGGTGGACAATGGGCAAATTGTGTTACCTCTGCATGGTTGGGCCCCAGCCAGTGTACTCGGGTCCCCGTGTCTCCGAGTTCCGAACGGACATGGAGTTGAGTCGGGATGGAGCTGCAGGGAGCTCCGGAAAGCCAAGACTCGTCCGACAGCTGCTAAAATGGGTCAAATGGCTCTGAGCACTATGGGACTTAACATCGGAGGTCATCAGTCCCCTAGAACTTAGAACTACTTAAACCTAACTAACCCAGGGATATCACACACATCCATTACCGCGGCAGGATTCGAACCTGCGACTGTAGCGGTCGCGCGGTTCCAAACTGAAGCGCCTAGAACCGCTAGGTCACATCGGCCGGCCAGACCGTTGCCGACACACATGACTTGAGTGGGGACGATCTTGGTCTTTCGTTCGGACGGTCGTCTCATCGGACGACGTACATATTTCGTCGCCGACCGCTTCGGGTTTTCTGTGTGTATCGATTATCATTCGCCCTTGTTGTTCCACAGTAATTGCTTTTGCGGTTGTTCGAGTTCTTGTGGAAGTGTTTTCGTGGAACTGCATCTAGCTTGTGTAATTTCGACTGAGAAGTTATGTTAATGCTGTATGCGTAGTGGAGTGGGCAGGCGGTCGGTTGGGACAGAGCACCGAGTAAGTCTCCTCGGTGAGATCATTAGCGTAGTGCTCCGCAGTGTGCTTTTCCTCGCCGTGATGATGCTGTCCGGTACCGCGTGTAGTTCGACAGCCTTTGGCGTTGTTCGTATTTTTGAGTTGTTATTGTGCCTAGGCGAATTTTGAAGACGTAGTGCTGCTGGTATCTTCGCCCGCGGGGTTGATCGGCGGAAGGAATTTGATTAGGTTGTCCGTGGGTGGGTTGCCATCTGATTACTTAATCTTATTCTTGACTGCCTATCTCACCTAACCTGACGTTAGAGTTACCTGCTCAGTCCAACCCTTGGAACAGTTCTGAGCACCATTGTTCTGTTGTTTTTACATTGTGATGTTTGTCCCAAGTACTGTGCGAGGCTTTCAGCCACCTATTAATTTAGTTTGGTATAATTTTAAAATAAGGCCCTCAGACAAGTTAAAACCTTTTTAAATTTTCTTTTCTTTTTGAAATTATTGTTATCCAGGCCTTAAGCCTCAGTTCTTCTATGTCTAGTGTGTGGCCATCAGCCGAGTATTTATATAAAATTTATTTTAAGTAAGGCCTTAAAGCAATTTTAATTACTTGTGTTCGCGCTTTCAGTCGTATTGTTTTTGAATCCTTTTAAGGGCATGTGTGATGAAGTGTTTTTAGGAAAATAAAGTTTGTGTGTTTTGTACAACTAACAATTACGGATCTTGTCCCCTTTCCACAACTATAACCTGATCCGCTCTATCCTGCGAGCCCAGATTTCATTATTTTTACAACATGCTGTATCCTACAGGATGTTACCAAGTGGTAAACTAATCATCATAGCAGGACTCATGCTACTCTTAAAATTTTCCCGGTGGATCGAATATTCCATCATCCCGAAGCATCGTCAGATATTTCGGCTGATCACATTAGTGCCATCTTTAAGGCGAGTTGGTGACTGAGTTCTGACTGTTCAGCCTTGCCTATTTTTACTCTGAAGCGCTAAAACCACATGATAGAAAGGTGTACTCTGGAGTAAAATGCAGATGTGGTACAAGTAAAACAGTCGGCTGGACAGAGCCGTCTAAATTAAACTTATGCACCTATGGTTGAAATATAGCAAGCGCTGAACCATCAAATCGAAAACGTCCAGAAATTGAGTAGTTAATTATAAAAAATTGTTCAAATGGCTCTGAGCACTATGGGACTCAACTTCTGAGGTCGTTAGTCCCCTAGAACTTAGAACTACTTAAACCTAACTAACCTAAGGACATCACACACATCCATGCTCGAGGCAGAATTCGAACCTGCGACCGTAGCGGTCTCGCGGTTCCAAACTGCAGCGCCCAGAACCGCGCGGCCACTTCGGCCGGCTATTGAAATGGGTAACAGATTTGCGCTCTACCGAAACTACGGTTCGGTAGTTTTGACACAGTACATAACTAATGCAGTAAATGGTAGGATTACCGGAGTATTGGCAGAGAAAGGAACATTAATGCATGTGCAGGAGAGGAGCTGGAAGCTGGCATCTTCTCTTTGTTTTTTTTTGTTTATTTGGCTGTTTATTGTGCAAGTAATTAGTATTGCACATCATGCGGGTCAAGTGAAGAATGGGATATAACCCTTCGGCTTTGACCAATGGCGTCATAGGTAACTCATAGATGTTAATGTCTTTATTTTCGAGCCATATATAATAAACCAGTAAATGAAGCAGGCAAAAAGGAATATAAACATCTCAAAAATAAGATCGACAGGAAGTGCAAAATGGCTAAGCAGGGAAGGCTAGAGGACAAATGTCATGGTGTACAGGCTTATCTCACTAGGGGTAAGACAGATACTGCGTAAAGGAAAATTAAAGAGACCTTTGGAGAAAAGAGAACCACTTGTATGAATATCAAGAGCTCAGATGGAAACCCAGTTCTAAGCAAAGAAGGGAAAGCAGAAAGGCGGAAGGAGTATATAGAGGGTCTATACAAGGGCGATGTACCTGAAGACAATATTATGAAAATGATAGAGGATGTAGATGAAGATGAAATGGGAGATACGATACTGCGTGAAGAGTTTGACAGAGCACTGAAATACCTGAGTCGAAAAAAGGCCCCCGAGAGTAGACAACATTCCATTAGAACTACTGGCAGCCTTGGGAGAGCCAGTCCTGTCAAAACCCTACCATTTGGTAAGCAAGATGTATGAGACAGGCGAAATACCCTCAGACTTCAAGAAGAATGTAATAATCCCAATCCCAAAGAAAGCAGGGGTTGACAGATGTGAAAATTACCGAGCTACCAGTTTAATAAGTCACGGCTGCAAAATACTAAAGCGAATTCTTTACAGACGAATGGAAAGTCTGGTAGAAGCCGACCTCGGGGAAGATCAGTTGGGATTCCGTAGAAATATTGGAACACGTGAGGCAATACTGACCCTACGACTTATCTTAGAAAATAGATTAAGGAAAGGCAAACCAACATTTCTAGCATTTGTAGACTTAGAGAAAGCTTTTGACAATGTTGACTGGAACACTCTCTTTCAAATTCTAAAGGTGGCAGGGATCAAATACAGGGAGCGAAAGGCTATTTACAATTTGTACAGAAACCAGATGGCAGTTATGTCCAGGGATATGAAAGGGAAGCAGTGGTTGGGAAGGGAGTGAGGCAGGGTTGTAGCCTCTCCCCGACGTTATTCAATCCGTATATTGACAAGCTGTAAAGGAAACAAAAGAAAAATTCGGAGTAGGTATTAAAATCCATCACGAAGAAATAAAAACTTTGAGGTTCGCCGATGACATTGTAATTCTGTCAGAGACAGCAAAGGACTTGGAAGAGCAGTTAAACGAAATGGACAGTGTCTTGAAAGGAGGCTATAAGATGAACATCAACAAAAGCAAAACGAGGATAATGGAATGTAGTCGAATTAAGTCGGGTGATGATGACGGAATTAGATAAGGAAGTGAGACACTTAAAGCAGTAAAGGAGTTTTGCTACTTGGGGAGCAAAATAGTTGATCATGGTCGAAGTAGAGGGGATATAAAATGTAGACTGGCAATGGCAAGGAAAGCGTTTTTGAAGAAAAGAAATTTGTTAACGTCGAGTATAGATTTAAGTGTCAGAGTGTCAGGCAGTCGTTTCCGAAAGTATTTGTATGCAGTGTAGCCATGTATGGAAGTGAAACATGGACGACAAATAGTTTGGACAAGAAGAGAATAGAAGCTTTTGAAATGTGGTGCTATAGAAGAATGCTGAGGATTAGGTGGGTAGGTCACATGACTAATGAGGAGGTATTGAATACAATTGGGGAGAAGAGGAGTTTGTGGTGCAACTTGACTAGAAGAAGGGATCGGTTGGTAGAACACGTTCTGAGGCATCAAGGGGTCACCAGTTTAGTATTGGAGGGCAGCGTGGAGGGTAAAAATTGTAGAGGGAGGCCAAGAGATGAATACACTAAGCAGATTTTGAAGGATATAGGCTGCAGTAGGTACTGGGAGATGAAGAAGCTTGCACAGGATAGAGTAACGTGGAGAGCTGCATCATACCAGTCTCTGGACTGAAGACAACAACAACAACATATAATAAATCTGTTATCATCTGCGGCGAGGTGTCTCAGTGTCAACTGAAATAAATGAATGTGTTTTTCAAAATACAGGGCTAGGCACTGTCGACGTCTTTTGTCGCCTGTATTAATTTAAATCATTTGTTTATTCCAATTCGTTCGGTAGTTATCTTCATTCTTAGTGCGTTTTAGATATTTTTGAAGAATTTTTTTCATTCTGTACAATTTTTACTTTCTGATTTTCGTTTGTAGGCGTGGATTTACCTATTCCCATGAATATGGAAGACTTGAAGTATGGTTCGTCTGACGCAGCAGGGAATACTTGTTTTACAGTTGTTGATTTCTTTCGCCTTTGCTAGAACTAATATTACTAAGATATTCTTCAGTCCGTGATAGCACTATCGAATAGGAAAAGAGTAACATACGAAAATTTGTTTCCCGTACTTCAGTTTACCGATATAAGTCAACTGAGGAATAGGATACTAGTGCTAGCGAAGACGAAAAAAGCGACATACATAACGTTGGGATACTGTACCTCAGTTGAACTACGAAGTTAGTGCCCTATTCTGCAGCTGACCTGTACGGGTCAACTGAAGTACCGGATCCAAATCTTTTTTTCACCTTTGTTAGCATTAGTATCTGGTTAACTGAAGTACGGGATAGAAATTTGCATTCTGTACTTCGGTTGACATACGTACGTCAACTGAAGAGTAGGATACTAGAGTTACCTATACTTGAGTACTGCTCATCAGTGTGGGATCCGTACCAGATCGGTTTGACGGAGGAGACAGAGAAGATCCAAAGAAGAGCGGCGCGTTTCGTCACAGGGTCAATTGGTAACCGTGATAGTGTTACGGAGATGTTTACCAAACTCAAGTGGCAGACTCTGCAAGAGAGGCGCTCTGCATCGCTGTGTAGCTTGCTCTGCAGGTTTCGAGAGGGTGCGTTTCTGGATGAGGTATCGAATATATTGCTTCCCCCTACTTATACCTCCCGAGGAGATCACGAATGTAAAATTAGAGAGATTCGAGCGCGAACCATACGCGACTGGAACAGAAAAGGGAGGTAATGACAGTGGCACGTAAAGTGCCCTCCGCCACACACCGTTGGGTGGCTTGCGGAGTATGAATGTAGATGTAGATGTCGATGTAGACTGGCAAGGAGCCCAATTTATAGCTACCAGTAGGGGCGAGACAAGGAAAGGGCAATGATCCTTGTCGGAATTATTAAATCCGGTGAATCTTTTAACGGTTACGGTGACAAATTTAGCCACGGAACAGTCAAATATATCAGCTACACGGGCAAATGTTTCGACAACAGCGAAAAATTTAGCCACTGCGCAGGCAAATTGGTAATAACGGAGAACACCATTGTTAAGGAGTAAACGAACATTGTGGCTACAGCGGTAGCCAGGGTCGTTAATTTAGTATCAGAACAAATAAAGTGGTTTACCAAAGTGAAGAATTTGTCAGGAAAGGTAGATGGGCTCCATGCGAAGGAAGATCTTGCCAAAATATTAGATGAAGTTACTATTTTGACCGATAAAGAAGCGGAAATGAAAAGGGAGAGAAAGAGCTTAAAGTAAACTCAAGAACAATTTCCGATAAAGATGAACGGGATAAACAAGGAATTCGAAACCGTGCAGGGAAGATAAGGGACGATGGAGGCAGAAGGGCAGAATCTGTCATTAACGGTAAAGGGCGTAGCTGCAGGACGTGAAGGGCTAATGGAACAAAAGTTTCAAGCACAAAACAAGAAATTTAATTAACAGTTGGAAGACTGGGCGTCAAACAATGAGCAGCAAGTTTTGAACCAGAGAGGCCCTGGAGAATATAACAAATGTAGGGTTACCCATACCTAATAAAATTGATCAGGAGATGAAGGAAGTACGTAACCAATTAGGGACAGAATCTGATAAATGGAAAGGAGAAATCACACAAAATATACAAAAATCATGTACCCAAGATTTGGAGGAAATGCGAGGGGTCACTAGGGAAGGTAGGAATGAAATCAACCAAGAATGGGGACCGAGATCCCCGAGTCACGGATCTGTCTGGGACTATGTAAGTGCGGAGCAATACCAATGTATTAGGCCGAACGAACATACTTGCGGAAGTATGTCGCCATCCAATGATTAAGCAAAAACGATCTTGGAGAAAAAGATGTTGAAACAGGTAGTCTCAGACAGTTTTCCCCGAGAAAAGAACATTTAATTCGTCGGTAAGTATAAGGAGATTTAAGGGATTGTTACCACGAGCACGGTCAGACCGGCAAGATATTGAATGCATCCACGGAGACATTAGTTTATGGGTAACGGACGTGATAGAAAAGTGTCGAACATTTGAAGAATCTCAGAAAGTGTCCGTAAATCGTTATTGGTAAAGAGGGATACAAGAGAGGATGTAAAAGGAAGTTCATAACCAGAGCCATGCTCGTATAAAAATGGCAGCCAATAGTAACCTGTTTGAACAAAGCACGATATTTGAACGAAATGATCGATCACGGAAGTGCTATAATTATCATTAACGCCGATTCTCTGATGGAGATACGGGGGAGATTATTACATGTATCTGAGGACAATTGGGAAGACTTTGTGTTGGCAGTGTATTCAATAGATTTATTGCAAGAAGACCAGAGAGGGAAAATACATTATAATGGCTTTCACCCACAAGAGAATAGATGAGTCAGTTGTAATGGTGGTAATGGAAGAAAAATCAGGAGGAAGGAGAATAACGTTAATAGGCCAACAGTAATAATGGTTATATTAATGGACTGAATAACAGCCGAAAACAGCAGGGTGGCAATAACAGTTTCAGATCCAATAACAACAGACAGAAAAGATATGATAGGGAGATACAATATCGCATATAATGTTAACCATAATCAGGCATAACGACACCAAAATATTCCAGAGCCTAGACCAACAGGTAACCGATCAAGGAGGGAGGAAACCTCTACAATAACCGAAGCAGGTGACACGGGCCCAAATAGTCACAGAAGTTTAAACTGAATACGACCAGGTCACACCCCACATATTCAGTTGATGAAGAAGTTACGAGGGGTGAACAACAACTTGTAAACTATTTTAGGTACAACAGTGATATGACTATGATAGAAGACTTAACCAAGGATGTGAATAGTAGGGTAGTGCATCAGGGGCAGGTATGCACTCAGGGACCGGGATGCACTCACAGACGGGTACTTAACCTATTGTTGTCCTTTGATTGACAGGTCCATAACTTATTGTTCTGTTAAGTGGTTTCCCATGTCACTGCAATTAAACTATTGTGCCCCACCCCCACTTCCCTCCCCCTCTGGAAACCCCCCCGCCCCCACAGCACTACAGGTACACTTTCAGGCCTGAGATAACCTATTACTCTGTTAAGTGGTTTTCCATGTCACCGTACTTAACCTATCGTTCTTCCACCCCATCCCAGTCCTCTCACCCCTCAGGAAAACTCGCCCTCGCTGCTACAGGTACACTTTCAGGTCTGAGTTATTGACATATCTCCTGTCACTACTATTAGTTTGATTGACTACTTAGTCGAAGCACGTGTTCACCTAGGTACTGTTGTCGGCGCGATGGCACATAGCTGTGATGCAGGTCCAGTGCCGAGAGATGTTCCAATGCTTCCCAGAATACCACCGGGTGCATTGATCCTAGCGCAATCTGCGAGACATGTCTAACCGTGCTTAACTACCCAGTGTGACTGACACAATGCCACAAAGTGTGTGTGCGTAGCTACAAACCATCAGAAGTGCATTTAACAAGTTTCTAAATCTTATACTGATGTCGCATGGCTATGTCAAATAAGAAACAAGTCGACGACCTATGGGAAATTGCATAGTGTCCCAGAAATAGTAAAGACTCGCTTTCTTGATGTCTCAGCTTGTATGCACCGAAATTCTTCCCCTAACAGAATGTGTTTATGAAACTTGCGCAGAATAACATGGAATCCAGTCATCCTCTCTGTCCTAACATGGTACCTCGTCCATCACATGTTACCCTTTCTGCTTTCAACACACGTAAAGGTTCCCACCGCTATGTAGAGACTCCTGTATCCCAGCACAAATAACGTCTTGTGAATGAATTGAGCGTTATTATTTGCTCTTATCTAATTTACGCGCCAAGTTACTGATGCCTCTGTCTTTCTGCAGACGCGACTTTCAGGGAGAAAAAACTATTTTACACGGATCGCCATATTGTACCTACAATTAAACCTTGCAAAGTGCCCCTACACACAGTGTAATATGCAAAGACTCTTACTCAATTACACTGCTATCCCACTGAGGACACGAGCTTGAATATTAAAGCACAAAACCGATCTCCAGCCCAGCAATATATCATTGTGTACCATGTCGATGTAGTAAACGTACAATTCTTATGCTGTTCCATATAAAATCTTCCCTTTTACATCATTCATACATATACCACACAGACAGACAGCATCATATATATATACTTGTTGCAGCACTACATATTTCCCAGCAAGGCCAGTGGTCAACCATGCCCGTCGGGTGACCAGAGCACCCTAAGTGGACCTCTGTCACTCTCAGAACTGTTCTACAAATTTCCAAACAGCAGAGAATGACGAGCAAGAGAAATACGATCCCCACAAACTGATTTTTTTATATACAAACAATAAACCCTTTCCATATATTCCATACACTGCTTTGAAACCGCTAAAACAGTATTCCGTACTCAGCAATACGATTTCCCTCAAAATGACTGATCAACTAAGTCTTTTTCCCACCATTTTCTGGAGAGGAGGAGAGGGTGGGAGGGGAAGGGTTTACCAGATGGGAGTGGTTAATTAAGTAGTCGATCGAACTAATAGTAGTGACAGTGGCTATTTCAATAACTCAGATTGGAAAGTGTACCTGTAGCAGCGAGGCAGCGAGGAAGGGTGGTCGCTGAGGGGTAAGGGGAGCGGGGGGGGGGGGGCGGACAATAGGTTAAGTGCAGTGACATGGAAAACCAGATAGATAACAGAACAATTGTTTAAGGACCTGTTAGTTAAAGGAGGACAATGGGTTAAGTACCTGCCAATCAAAGGAGAACAATTGGTTTGCCCTTGAGTGCATACCTGCCCCTGATGTAGGCAACCCGCACTAACAAAATGGGCTCGTACAAAGTTTGTCACTCTACTGATGTGAACGCATGTGAGACTGTTTATAATACACTACCGGTCTTGGCTATATCTTTAAGTTCCCTGTTAAAGTAATACTGGATACTGGAGCTTCAGTTAACGCCCTATCCCACAATTTGCTTAAAAAATTATCCTGGAAAACAGAGTTCCCAGTACACAACTGTAAGTCCATTGGAGCTGTAGGTCCCCACTTGCCAACTATCTGGATCCAGACCATGTTAGAAATGAAAAAGGGAAATGTAGATTTTGTGGGTGTTCCTGGTAATACACAAATTAATTGAAGGTTGAATCATTGAACTGAAGACAATGGGAGAGATGGACTTGAAAATAGACTTCTCAGAGGGTAAAGTCAGTTTTTGCTATCAGAGGAAAGTAGCACAAGTGGATCTTATCAGTGAGGAATGATGCTAAGGAAAGTACTGTCCTGAGCGTGGAATTAAAAAAAAATGTTGAAATGTGTGTGAAATATTATGGGACTCAACTGTTAAAGTCATCAGTCCCTAAACGTACACACTAATTAAACTAAATTATCCTACGGTCAAACACACACACCCATGCCAGAGGGAGGACTCGAACCTCCGCCAGGACCAGCCGCACAGTCCATGACTGCAGCGCCTGAGACCGCTCGGATAATCCCGCGTGGCAGCGTGGAATTAAACTTATCACAGAGGAAAGATGTCGGAAGAGTCCAGAAAAAGGAAATGGGAGGGAGGTACTTGGGATGTATGAAAGGTAGAAGAGAAGGCATAGCAAGCTGATGTAATAGAGACCAAACAAATGGCACAGCTGTCAACAATTGTGGAAAAATATAGTCTGCTTTTTGAAGAAACACCTGAAATTATCCGTGGTTTTACAAGCCATTTAGAAGTACTTCCAAACAAGAAATATTGTAACAAATCGTTTCCAATTCCGTGAAAACTGAAGAAATATATAGATGAAGAAATAAATCGTATGATAGTTGTATATAAATCAGGAGGGAAAGTAAGATTGGTATTAGTAGCACGGGTCATAAATATAATTATTTTATCAGTGAGAACCCACCCAGAGAATATCGACTAAATGACTGAAAAGTTTCATGTGGCAAAAATTTCACAAGTATAGATATGCAGGTCTTATACCGGCAGATTCAGCTAGACCAACAATCAAGGAAATATACAGCTTTCATATAGGCCAGAAGAAGCTATTAGTTTAAAGTAAGGACTTCCGGGCTGAATGTAAGCACGGGGATATTTATAATGGCGCTGGATGCGGGTTTGGGGCTGGAGCTGCGAAGTCAGCAAACACTGCTTGTGGATGACATATCAACAGCTGCAGCGTTCTGGGAACAGCATGTGAACTAACTAGTCCGGTTGTTGGAAAGTTTTTGGAGATGTGGAATAACGGCTAATTTATAAATATCGCATTTTGGGATGAAATTGAGAAGATTTGTGGGCCACACGATAGACTAAAAAGAAATGTTACATGACAGCGCTAAGACAAATGGTATTAAGAATATTTCTTGGCAACGGCAACTGAATGTCAGAATGCATCTGAGGCGGTTAAATACACTTTAGAAAATGCAAAATTCCTATATCACTCAGATATGGAAATTGAATTTCACTCGTTGGCTGATTTATGAAATGTGGGGTTAGGAATGTGTCTGTTTCAAATTTAGACAATTGAGGAACAACCAACATCCTGTCCTATAGCCTTTACAAGCTGTGAAAGGGTATATACAAGTACCGAACTTGAGGGTTTAGCAATTGTCTGGGCCTTTAAGAACTTTTATTATTATTATATGGACAATAGGCAATAATATACTGTGGTCATCAAGCCTTTAGTACTTAAGCTGTGCAAGTTGCTTACACCGAGACTATTAGGGTGGACAATGGCGCTGTATGGGTATATGTATCAATACAATATATCCAGGGAAAGGAGAATCAAATCGCAGTTGCTCTGTCTAGACTTCCTGAGGGATTAGAGCAAGAAAAAACATAGGATGAGTGACGGGGAGAATTTCCAGTATTGTTGATGAAAGAACAAACAGCATGGAGATATTATTTAGAACTATGTCAGGATGTATCATCGTTAAAAAAAAGGGATTAACGCTGGCGTGGTATACAAAAGAAGTTGGAAACACCCCAGTATTGAGACTTAGAGCAGTATTTTAGGGTATCAAACGAAGTAGAGGGTGCGGCAGAACCGACTAAGCAGTTTCCATCGATTACCGCTGGAACTGTGATGGGGTTAGGCAGTAGCACGTGGTCTGCCTTTGTTCAGTCGTTGTCTCCATTTCAGTAGTCAACATAGTCTGGACCGGTGCACATCGCAGTTTTGCCGTTCGCACTTATTACGAAAACAACAGATCTGTGCTCGCTACACAACGAACTTTTCGGGAACGGTTCAACATTCCACGCAACAATGCCGTTCCTGAAGCAAACACAATTCGGTCCTGGGTTCGCCAGTTGGAGGAAACTGGTAGCACACTAAGAATAGTTACGCATGGCCGACGCCAGAAAATTTGCAACGGCTGAGAACAGCAGTTCAACAATCGCCGCAGCGTTCTGCTCTAAGACATTCTGTTGCATTGGGGATTTCACACCGCACTTTGAGAAGGATTCTGCAATGCGATTTGAAGTTCCACCCTTTCAAAATAATGACTGCTCAAGAATTACCGTCAAATTCTGTGTGAACAAGTTCTTTCTCAGATTCCTCCGAACACAGCTTTATTCACATCTTTGTGAGTGCGTGAATAAGCAAAACTTTCACTACTGGGCTGAAAATAACCCCCGTATTACTCATGAAAGACAGCAACATTCTCCTAAAGTGACAATGAGGTGTGCCATATCACAGTTTGGCGTAGTAGGCCCTTACTTTTTTGAGGAGGACGGAGTGACCGTGACAGTGAATTCCACAAGTTATATTTCAATGTTGCGAAATTCTCTGCAACCCAGAATGGACGAGACTGCTGAAGAAGATGGACTGGGAGACTTGTTGTTCCAACAGGATGGACCTACTGGTCACACAGCTCGAATTTCACTTGATGTTTAGAGAGAAATGTTTCCGGGATGTCTTGTCTCTGTGAGGGGTGATGTCGGGTGGCCTGGGCGGTCACCAGATTTGAGCATTCGTGACTACTTTCTTTGGGGATATCTGAAGGAAAAGGTTTTCAAAAGCCACCCTCACACCTTTTTTTTTTTTTTTTTGGTCATCAGTCTACTGACTGGTTTGATGCTGCGGCCCGCCACGAATTCCTTTCCTGTGCTAACCTCTTCATCTTAGAGTAGCACTTCAACCTACGTCCTCAATTATTTGCTTGACGTATTCCAATCTCTGTCTTCCTCTACAGTTTTTGCCCTCTACAGCTTCCTCTAGTACCATGGAAGTCATTCCCTCATTTCTTAGCAGAAGTCCTATCATCCTGTCCCTTCTCCTTACCAGTGTTTTCCACATATTCCTTTTCTCTCCGATTCTGCCTAGAACCTCCTCATACCTTACCTTATCAGTCCACCTAATTTTCAACATTCGTCTATAGCACCACATCTCAAATGCTTCGATTCTCTTCTGTTCCGGTTTTCCCACAGTCCATGTTACACTACCATACAATGCTGTACTCCAGACGCACATCCTCAGAATTTCTTCCTCAAATTAAGGCCAGTATTTGATATTAGTAGACTTCTCTTGGCCAGAAATGCCTTTTTTCCCATAGCGAGTCTGCTTTTGATGTCCTCGTTGCTCCGTCCGTCATTGGTTATTTTACTGCCTAGGTAGCAGAATTCCTTAACTTCATTGACTTCGTGACCATCAATCCTGATGTTAAGTTTCTCGCTGTTCTCATTTCTACTACTTCTCATTACCTTCGTCTTTCTCCGATTTACTCTCAAACCATACTGTGTACTCATTAGACTGTTCATTCCGTTCAGCAGATCATTTAATTCTTCTTCACTTTCACTCAGGATAGCAACGTCATCAGCGAATCGTATCATTGATATCCCTTCACCTTGTATTTTAATTCCACTCCTGAACCTTTCTTTTATTTCCATCATTGCTTCCTCGATGTACAGATTGAAGAGTAGGGACGAAAGGCTACAGCCTTGTCTTACACCCTTCTTAATACGAGCACTTCGTTCTTGATCGTCCACTCTTATTATTCCCTCTTGGTTGTTGTACAACTTTTTTCAGAATCTCGAACAGCTTGCACCATTTTATATTGTCGAACGCTTTTTCCAGGTCGACAAATCCTATGAAAGTGTCTTGATTTTTCTTTAGCCTTGCTTTCATTATTAGCCGTAACGTCAGCATTGCCTCTCTCGTCCCTTTACTTTTCCTAAAGCCAAACTGATCGTCACCTAGCGCATTCTCAATTTTCTTTTCCATTCTTCTGTATATTATTCTTGTAAGCAGCTTCGATGCATGAGCTGTTAAGCTGATTGTGCGATAATTCTCGCACTTGTCAGCCCTTGCCGTCTTCGGAATTGTGTGGATGATGCTTTTCCGAAAGTCAGATGGTATATCGCCAGGCTGAAATATTCTACACACCAACGTGAATGGTCGTTTTGTTGCCACTTCCCCCAATGATTTCAGAAATTCTGATGGAATGTTATCTATCCCCTCTGCCTTATTTGACCGTAAGTCCATCAAAGCTCTTTTAAATTCCGATTCTAATACTGGATCCCCTATCTCTTCTAAATCGACTCCTGTTTCTTCTTCTATCACATCAGACAAATCTTCACCGTCATAGCGGCTTTCAATGTATTCTTTCCACCTATCTGCTGTCTCCTCTGCATTTAAGAGTGGAATTCCCGTTGCACTCTTAATGTTACCACCGTTGCTTTTAATGTCACCAAAGGTTGTTTTGACTTTCCTGTATGCTGAGTCTGTCCTTCCGACAATCATAGCTTTTTCGATGTCTTCACATTTTTCCTGCAACCATTTCGTCTTAGCTTCCCTGCACTTCCTATTTATTTCATTCCTCAGCGACTTGTATTTCTGTATTCCTGATTTTGCCGGAACGTGTTTGTACTTCCTCCTTTCATCAGTCAACTGAAGTATTTCTTCTGTTACCCATGGTTTCTTCGCAGCTACCTTCTTTGTACCTAGTTTTTCCTTCCCAACTTCTGTGATGGCCCTTTTTAGAGATGGCCATTCCTCTTCAACTGTATTGCCTACTGCGCTATTCCTTATTTCTGTATCTATAGCGTTAGAGAACTTCAAACGTATCTCGGCATTCCTTAGCACTTCCGTATCCCACTTCTTGGCGTATTGATTCTTCCTGACTAATGTCTTGAACTTCAGCCTACTCTTCATCACCAATATATTGTGATCTGAGTCAATATCTGCTCCTGGGTACGCCTTACAATCCAGTATCTGATTTCCGAATCTCTGTCTGACCATGATGTAATCTAATTGAAATCTTCCCGTATCTCCCGGCGTTTTCCAAGTATACCTCCGCCTCTTGTGATTCTTGAACAGGGTATTCGCTATTACTAGCTGAAACTTGTTACAGAACTCAATTAGTCTTTCTCCTCATTCATTCCTTGTCCCAAGCCCATATTCTCCCGTAACCTTTTCTTCTACTCCTTCCCCTACAACTGCATTCCAGTCGCCCATGACTATTAGATTTTCGTCCACCTTTACATACTGCATTACCCTTTCAATATCTTCATACACTTTCTCTATCTGTTCATCTTCAGCTTGCGACGTCGGCATGTATACCTGAACTATCGTTGTCGGTGTTGGTCTGCTGTCGATTCTGATTCGAACAACCGGGTCACTGAACTGTTCACAGTAACACACCCTCTGCCCTACTTTCCTATTCATAACGAATCCTACACCTGTTATACCATTTTCTGCTGCTGTTGATATTACCCGATACTCATCTGACCAGAAATCCTTGTCTTCCTTCCACTTCACTTCACTGACCCCTACTATATCTAGATTGATCCTTACATTTCCCTTTTCAGATTTTCTGGTTTCCCTACCATGTTCAAGCTTCTGACATTCCACGCCACGACACGTAGAACGTTATCCTTTCGTTGATTATTCAATCTTTTTCTCATGGTAACCTCCCCCTTGGCAATCCCCTCCCGGTGATCCGAATGGGGGACTATTCCGGAATCTTTTGCCAATGGAGAGATCATCATGACACTTCTTCAATTACAGGCCACATGTCCTGTGGATACACGTTACGTGTCTTTAATGCAGTGGTTTCCATTGCCTTCTGCATCCTCGTGTCGTTGATCATAGCTGATTCTTCCGCCTTTAGGGGCAATTTCCCACCCCTAGGACAAGAGAGTGCCTTGAACCTCTATCCGCTCCTCCGCCCTCTTTGACAAGGTCGTTGACAGAATGAGGCTGACTTCTTATGCCGGAAGTCTTCGGCCGCCAATGCTGATTATTTATCAAAATTTAGGCAGTGGTGGGGATCGAACTCGGGACTATTAGAGATGGGGCCCCTCCACGCCCGCACCAACGTGGTGACCAAACCAAAAGTTCTACTGTCACCTCCGTAAACATGTTAGTTGTCTAGTAAGTGGATCACAGGATGCTGGGCTGTGATGTTGTCCGTGCGTCTGGGTAAGGCTACGCATTAACACGGTCCATCAGGTGATAGATAGTGGACGAAACGCGAGTGAGGGTAGCGATTTGAAGAGCAGAGGAAAAAAAGTGCCATGACTCTTGCCGTGGGAAAAAAACGTCTGCGACAGTGGGATGGGTAGTAAGAGCAGTAGTGGCTTACTAGCTGCGATAGTTCATGCAAGGTTGGATTTGTTAGTATAGGTATCATGCATCAATTACCATGACAAGCGATGGCGATGTGTCCCAGTTGTTGCTGCTGCTGCATTCCTGGAACAATCAAGATCGTTATGCAGTAGTGGGAGATAGGCCATAGATCGTCTCACTGTGTGGGGGATGTGTGGAGCTTGTTTGCATGCAGTGGACGGTACGGCTTCCCTGTGTGGTGCCAGTTATTCGGCAGTGTATTCCAATCCAGCTGGTTATCCAGTAATGGGTCTGATTAACAGGGGCTCGCCCGTGCCGTTATGTTTGCGTATACTTGGCCATAGATGTTATGTCCTTACAAGTATGTCTTTTGGTCTTTTATGTTTCCATCTATGGTTGTGGTCGTAGTTCCCCAGATTCAGAATAAACGGGTTCTGCGAATGTCTGGAGTTTCTGTATAGTCTTGTGGTGAGTTTGTGGATTACCTCCGTGAGAGTCTCAAGTCGGTATTCCCGGTGAAGGTCCGCGATGCGTGTGTATCATGGAGCATTGCTTATGATTTTGAGTACTTTGTTTTGTATGAGCTGCAGACGGCGCAGACGTGTAGGCGCAGCGTATCCCCAGACAGGAGCTGCGTACGTCATCAGGGGTCGGATAAGTGTCATGTACATGGACCTCGACACCCTTCTGTTCAGTGTGCTACGCCTGTTGAGCATAGGATAGAGCTGTTTGAGCCTCGCGCTAGCTCGGTTGGTCATGTGCTGTATGTGGTCCCCCCAGAGTAATTTCCGGTCCAGCCAGACACCGCGGTATTTGACTTTCTCACGGAAACGTATTGGGCGTGCATGTAGAGTTATTGGTCTGCAGTAGCGGTGTTTGCGCAGTTGCTTCGGTCTTCTAGTGAACAGAACGGCTTCGCACTTGTCGACGTTTACTCTAACACGCCATTTCTCCAACCAAGGCTCGGCCACTCTGAGTGCAGTCTGTAGGCGTGACGTAATGTTTGATGGTTTCCAATCTTGCGCAAGGATGGCTGTGTCATCCGCGTAGATTGCCATCATTGTGTTGTGTGTGGTTGGGAGAGCGTTTATGTAGAGGTTAAACAGCAGGGGCCCTAGGATGCTTCCCTGGGGTACTCCCGCGTGTATACCGTGTTGTGTTGATTGTTTTCCCTGCACGTCAGTGTTGAAACTCCTGTCTGTGAGGTATGAGTGTATTAGACGCAGCAGCCCGTCAGGGAATCCCGCGTCGCTGAGTTTGCGGATGAGGCCGTTGTGCCATAGACGGTCGAAAGCCTTTTCGATGTCCAGGAACACTGCCCCTGTAGCTTTGTTTATGTTGAAGCCATGTGTTATATGTTCAACGACCCGTAGGAGTTGTTGTGTTGTGGAGTGGTGATTCCTGAAGCCGAATTGCTCCGGTCTCAGGATGTCATTTGTTACGCAGTGCCTAGTGATGCATTTGAGAATCACCTTCTCAACAATCTTACTGAGCGAACTCAGAAGGCTGATGGGTCGGTAATTTGGTGGGAGGCTGTGGTCTTTCCCCGGCTTCCTGAACATCAGGACCTTGGCCGTCTTCCAAAAGGCGGGGAAGTGTTGGTGTTTTAGTATGGGATTCGTTATGTGTGTTAGGTACTCAGTTGCTTTATCCGTGAACTCCTGGAGGACACGGTTTTGAATGCCATCATGACCAGGGGCTTTCCTAGCAGCGGAATGCATTATAGCCCAGGAGACTTCGGCTGTGTTAGCATTTCGAATGTCGTCGCGCGATGATTGGGCTAGAATGCGTGTAACCTCTTGGTCAGTAGCAAGTGTGAACACTGGATCTGATGGTACCAGGTTCGGTGTGAATGCGCTGCGAGTGTTCGAGCCATTAGTTCTGCTTTCTCTTCCGCTGAGTATGCAGGTCCGTCAGGCCCTTGAAGCGTTGGGGTGTATATTTTCTCCCTGGTGAAGTGTCGGGCTAGCTGCCACACGCCAGGTCGTGCGGTGTCCAGCCCTTCGAGTTTTTGATTCCACTGTTGTGTTCTATGTGTTTGTATTTTATCGTGTATGATGCCCTGTAGTCTGTTAATGTGCCGTTTGAAGTACGGACGCCTGGTGCGCTGCCATTGTCCCCTGAGGCGATTCCTCATTGAGATTAGGCCCAGGATTTCCTGGGGCAGGGCCGCACTGCGTTGTTGTGAGGTGCGATCAGGTATGGTGCCTGCCATTGCGTCCCGGACGGCGTTAGTGAGGGTTTCCACTGCCTCGTCAATTTGTCCTGTTTCGTTAATTTCGTGTATAGGTGGGATGTGGCTATCAAGCGTTTGCTTGAACAATGTCCAATTCGCACGCCCGTAGTCCAACATCTTGCGTTGTTCTGTGTGCTGCAGTGTTTCCTCAATGTATAGTATTACAGGTTGGTGGTTTGAGGGCAGATCGTTTTCAACGGCAACGTTGAGTGTCGCTGTAATGCCCTTGATGAGGGCCATGTCTATCACGTCTGGCCTGTGTCCCCTCTGATAGGGAATGTGCGTCGGTTCAGTCGGCGCTAGTATAATGTAGTTTCTACCTAGCGAATGTTCGTACAGTTTTTTGCCGTTGGGATTTCGTATGCGTGAATTCCAATCTGGGTGTTTTGCGTTCAGATCTCCAGCGACTATTACTCGCGGTGAAATGTTGAGTAATGTGCTGATATCGCGTGTTGAGATGCCTACAGGGCTGTTGTATACCGATATCAGCGTGGTGTAGGCTCCGTTGAACTTGACTCTGACGGCCGTAGCCTCAATTTTTTCCAGTTCAGGGAGCTCTATGTTTGTGTGCTCAATGTCTTTGTGTATGACGATTGCAGTTCCACCTGCCACGGCGTCGCCCGGTCGGTCGGTACGATAGACACAATAGCCAGGAAAGTTTAATTGTTTGTGTGGTTTAAGTTTAGTCTCGCTCAGTAGGGCGACAAGGATTCCCTTGCGCTCCATGAACGTGGCAAATTCTGCCCTTTTGTTGTGGATCGAGTCTGCATTCCAGAACAGGATCCGTGATAGTGTATGCGGGTCTGCGTTATGGGCCGGGTGTGGTGTATTATTCATGTAAGAGTGTGAAAGAGTGTTGTGATGGCAGAGTGTATGACAGGCCAGTATTGCCCGGGTTCGGCGCTCATGAGCTTGGTGACGGCCGTCAGCACCTTGAAACACGTATGTTGTGTGGCGGCGATGGCGAGGCATTGCAGAGTCTCTGACCAGAGAGCCATTTATCGTGGCTAGTCTGCGCTTGACCGCGCGAGAGTTGCGAGCGGTACTCTGTCAGTAGTAGTCATGCAGTACAGTTGCGAGCAGTAGTCAGTGGGCAGTCTGTGAGCAGTGCAGTCTGTCGGTAGTAGCAGCGCAGTGCAGTTGTGTGTGAGGAGTCGGCGGGCGTCGACATGGCATTCTGGTCAAGATTCAGGACGAGGTATATTATTTTTAAACAAGTTAATGAATCAGCAATGCGCTCAGCTAATAATGTAAATTAACTGTAACTAATTTGTGCAACAATCGCCCCAATAATAATTTTCATTTCAAAGCAATATTTTTAACAAAAGAACTATTTAATTGAACGAACGATTTCCTTTCATTTCCTTTAAAGAAAAGTTTCAGTTAAATTAAAAAAAAAAATATATTACTTGTGATGCAGTTCGTCCAAGCCGTGGCCAACAATAAGAGCAGAAATTTGAAATGCAGTTTCAATGAGGTAAGAAATTAATTATTATTTTTTTGTACAGGGCCAAAGACCGACATTTCGGTCTAATTGAGTTATCATTATCGCTGAAATTTCATTGTCATTGAATTATCTTTCATTATTTTTTGTGGGAGCTTGCACTTGAGACAGATTGCGATTTTCACATTTAATTGTCTTTGTCAGTAGATTTAATTGCAGGGAGGATACGCTTGGCTACCATTCATTTTTTTTTTATTTCAGACTTTCAAAATTTCGGTGGGGAGGTTACACTTGGCGACACCCAGTCCAGGATCGTATTTCGTTGAGAATCTTTTGAAAAACAGTCAGATATCTGCTCTTATTTGCTTAGATATAATTAGAATTTGGCGCAACGCTTTTACTAATATTTTGACTTTCTTTCTACAGGTCAACGGCAATTCGTTGCTCTGTTGTATTTGTGTTTGTTGCCTTTTGCATTTTTGCTTATTTGTTTTGTGAATAATTGTAACTATTGTAAAAATGCCGCGAAAGACTGTGAATAGTGTATCGCGAGGTATTGTGAACGAAATTACCGACTTAAACAACTTAACCGATAGTAATTGTGACACGCAGTGTAATGATGACAATCCTGCGTTCACTAACAATCAGTGCATTCCAACCACTAATGATGAGTTTTATCTTAATGATGAACAAACGAACTCAATTGTCTCTTCTGTTAATTTGACGACAATTGATGACGCGGGACGCTCTATTGTAATGAGCGCTACCCAGCTTAACACAACCGGTTTGGAAAATTCAAGTAACATGCAGACAAATTTTTCGAATGAAAATGGTCAGTGTACTGAAAGTAGGACGGATCTATCTAATTCCGAAATAATGACTGACAGTGTACGTTCGACTGACAAATCTTTTTGCAAATTACCGAATGACCAAATGGTCACACAGAACGTGACAATTGCATGTACTCCATCACAGAGCACTGAGAATGCAACTGCTACTTTTGATTTGAATCAATTTATGGCAGTAATGCTACAGTTTAAGAACGACCTTACTGTAAATTCCAAACAACTTAGTGTAGATATCAAACAACTAGATAAAAAACAAGACAATAATAATGCAGATCTCAAACAACAACTTAGTGAACAGGACAAAAAATTTAATAAAACTGATGAAAATTTCAGACAACTTAGTGAACAGGTCAAACAACAGAACGAAAAACAAGACAAAGTTAGTGAACAGGTCAAACAAGATAACGAAAAACTCAAACAACACTTAAATGAAAAATTAGACAACAATTTCAGACAGCTTAATGAAAAATTAGACGACAATTCCAGACAGCTTAGTGAACAAATTAGAGCTGTTGCCGCGCAGTGTCATGACACTAAGGAACAGTTACGCGAGGAAATTGAGGCTTGTTCAAAGAAAAGTAGCGAAGAAATTATGTCTGTTGCGCATGAATTAAGGAAAACGCAAACAGCCGCAACAGAAACACTTAGACCAGAAATTAGTACAGTCGCTAAACAATGCTCTGAAAAGGCTACGCAATTACGCGACGAGTTTAAAACAATGACAGCAGAACTTTCGCGCACAATGGATGAAAAGATAGACGCGAAATTCGAGCAACAGAACTCTCAAATTAACGAACGTCTTAGTGTTCACATACAAAACAGTGATACGCGTTTCCGTAAATTTATTCAGGATCAAAATAAAGTAAAACGCCAGGTAATGGAAACAATCACTGCACAGAGACAGGAAGACAAACGTAAAATGTTTGCGAAGGCAAAAACATATGTAGACAACAATATTGCTACAGTATCGGACAAAATTAATACCATCGAACAGTTGAACACTGAATTACGTGATGAGATTTCTGACCTTAAAACAAAAACAGATACATACACAACAGATTTTCAAACAGTGACCGACAGACTCGAACAATTAGAACTAACACTGGATTCCGATGTCGTCAAAGCTGATGTTAAAAAACTGAACGAAACTACACGTAAGTTGCAAAAACAGATTAATGCCACTGACACTAAAACCGATGATCAGACGAAAATACTGACTGAAAAATATGATGAATTGGCCAGTCGTATTGATGTTATTGAAAGTACTAATGACAATAAATCAGACGATACTGCACCGGTTTCATTTAACCAAACACCTGAATTTCAAAATTTACAGCAGACGATTAATGAGATCGATTCGTCTAATAACACCTTACATAGAAAATTGACAAGTTTACAGCATGAAGTAACAGAGATGAAAAATATTTCAGTTAATAACACATCACAGCAGACGCCACTTTTCGAACATTTGCCAGACTCACGGAGCGCGTATAATTTGGGTAATCTACAGAGAGTACGGGACTTTGATTTCGAACAACCACAGTTCAACAGATTCTCTTACAATCCTGAACCTGTTCCATCACACAGAGACGATAATTTTGATTACAAACATTTTCTGTCAGTGAGAAAGTTTAAAGTGTTTAAAAACGACAGAACACAGATTCACCCGCTAGATTAGATACAACAATTTAGCTTTGCTTTTCCACCGACTTGGCCCGTAACACACAAACTGGAATTTATTTGCAGCTTTTTGGAAAGCGAACCGGCAACTCGTATGAGGCCGATCGCGAGACAATGTTATTCAGTAGAGGAATTTCAGAATGCTTTTCTGTCAGCGTACTGGTCGAAGACGACACAGCGCGGAATTAAAGATCAATTAATTAGTTTAGCAAATTATGAGAACTCAAATTTTCCTAGTGTCACGCAATTTTTTGAGCACATGGTCCAACAAAACCAGTACCTAAGTGAACCATGCAGTGAATCTGCACTGATACAATTATGCATTTCTAAACTACCAAGGTCATTAAGAGTGTCACTTCTAACGGGTCAACAAAAAAAAAACATTTCAGCATTCAGGGATCTGTTACAGCTCTTGGAAGTACAACAATCTGATTATTCTTTTATAAACAAAAATTTTTCATATAATAACCATGGCCAACAAACTTACAGTAATTACGATCAGTCACGTAATTTCAATAGGAAAAGTAACAGTCGCTTTAGAAACGACAACTACCAGAACTTTGGTAACAGACAAAATTCTAACTATCGGTATCGTCAAAATTATGAGCGACAGGAACCATATTTTAGTAATAATAGAAATTTTTTACAACAACAGCAACAAAACCAGCCGGGTAGCATACCTAACCAACAATGGAATGCACAAGGTCAACCAGGCTTTAATGTTCCGCCGCGTGCACGTATAGTCCCAGATCCAACAAATAGTAACGCACGGCAGCAAGGAAACAACTACGTATTTCAATTCCTACCGCAATACACCGTATAGGAATGACTATTGCGACAGACGTAAAAATAATGAGAACAATTTTCAGCGTACATCTAACAACAGTCGGACATACCAACAGCAAAATTATGCACAAGAACCTATTCTCATGAACGAACCCGACAGTAGGTATCATCCAGAGCGTAATACGTCTGGAAGAAGTAATAGAACAGTTCAAATAGTAGAAATGCCACAGCATCCTCCTGATAACAATAACACGTCAGATAGAATCTGACTAGATACTGTACAGGTCGCATCTTCCAGTAACACAAGCACTACTTTTGACACGCAAAATGTTGTTCATGAAAATGTAATTACTTTTGACGACATAAGAGATACTCTTTTGCAGGAAAGACCATTTGTTCAGAAAACTATTTCACATCCTGTGATCGAAATTAAAGTAGGTTCATCGAAATTTTCAGCAGTAATTGATTCCGGATCACCTATATCAGTAATAAATGAGGAGACTTTCAACGAGTGCAACAAAGAGAATACGTATCCTACATTACCATTAGGCAAAATGAAAGTAAAAGGAGCAGTATCGAGTAAAGGTGTAGACGTTAAATTACAGACGCATTTATCATTTTGTATTGCAGGTCATACTTTCCACTCAAATTTTTGGATTGTTCCTTTATTGACAACAGACGTTATTTTAGGTACGAATTTTCTGGTACAACACGACGCAGTCATTGATTTTCAGAATTCTTATTTAATGTTAAATGATGAAAATGTACAACTTGCTTTAGAATTTCAGCACTCACTATCTGCGGAAGAACAAACAATTAACCGCACAGAGGTCATTTCCGCAACACGTAACATTGACTGTAATTCCACATTGTTCACTGATACGTACGTACACAACTATAATACTCCGGACGAAACTGACTACGACGTAATGCAGATGATTTCCGATAAAGTTAGACAAAGCAGTGCAAATACAGACGACGAACGCACGCAGTTACACAAAATTCTTTTACAGCAAGCTCCAGTTTTTGACACTGTTCCTGGTACTATGTCCGGCTTTATGTATGAATTTCAAGTGAAACAGAACGACACATTTAAAGCAAATCATTATCCCATTCCATATATCCACAGAGAACAGGTTAAAAAAGAATTGCAGGATATGCTTGATCAAGGAATTATAGAATCGGCAGTTAGTCCGTACATAAACCCGCTACATATTGTTAAGAAAAAAGATGGCTCACTTCGCCTCGTACTTGATTCACGTCACATTAATGACATTATTATTAATGAAACAGATCGACCACAGACTTTAGAGGAACTTTTACAGAAATTTCACGGTACAGCTATTTATTCCACATTAGATTTGAAATCGGGATTTTGGCAAATTCAGCTTCATCCGAATTGCAGAAAATACACAGCATCTCTCTGTTTTGGCGACTGTTATCAATTTTGCAAATTACCGTTCGGCTTAACTATTTCTTCTGCAGCTTTTATTCGCGGTTTGAACACTATACTTCCGACAGAACTTAAAGACAGAATTACGACGTACATAGACGATATTCTTATTGCAGAAGCTAACTGGTCTGAACACAATCTGATTGTAGAACGACTGTTGCAAACTTTTCATGCACAAGGACTCACAGTTAACCTCAGTAAATCGCACTTTGGCAAAACTTCTATAAAATTTCTTGGACACGTAAATTCAGCAGAAGGCATTGCGCCTGATCCGGAAAAACTTCAAGCTCTACGTGACATTACTGGTCCTACAACGAAAAAACAATTACGCAGTTTTTTGGGCTTCATTAACTTTTTTAGTAAATTTATTCATCACTCTGCTTTAGACACACCTAGATTATGCCAATTGACAGGTAAAAACAGTATTTGGTCTTGGGATAAGCAAGCACATTCTGAATTTGTGAACCTGAAACATGCTTTGTTGAATGCTCCACTTTTGTCGCACCCAGATCTTACTAGAAATTTTTCCATTGCCACCGACAGTTCCAACACCGCTTTAGGCGTACATATTTTCCAGGAAATTGAAGAAGATGGCTCTACAGTAATCAAAAACATCGCATTTGCAAGCCGCATTTTGTCACCTGCTGAACGAAATTACTCCGTTACAGAATTGGAAACATTATGTGTTGTATGGGCTTTTACGAGATTTCGGCACTTTCTTTATGGCAGACATACCACCGTCTACACAGACCACAGAGCGATACAATTTTTACTTTCGGCTAAATTCACTCACGACAGATTAAGCAGATGGAAACTTTATTTACAGGAATTTAATTTTACAATAGTTCACATTCCCGGAACGCAAAATGTTATAGCAGACGCACTATCGCGTTCTCTCAGCAACAATCAGCAAGACGTAGCAACCAACTTCTGCAAAGCAAATTTCAGTGTCATGTACATTCAACAAGTTGCATTTGAAAATTTTATTTCGTCGTCATTACAGGACATACCACAAGAACAAAATAAAGACAACGTGTGGAAAGAAATTAAACACCTTTGGCAAGATAGGAATAATGTTACGATTAGAAACCATTACACTGTACGCAATGACATTCTGTTTCGCCGCTCTCATCCTGACAGCAACAACTGGTTATTATGCATTCCTGACGAACTGGTTAACAAATTAATCTGGTACACTCATTTAAGTTACGCACATTACGGAGCACGAAAATGTTTTCTTATACTGAGACAGAACTGTTATTTTACCAACATGGAGAAACGTTTACGACGAGTTTTAGCGTCATGTAAAATTTGTCAGAAAGCTAAGTCAGACACAATTTCACATATTCCTCCTTTATATCCCATTGTACCTGTTAAATTAAGACATATGGCCGCAGTAGACATTTTTGGTCCGATTCCGAGAACTAACAGAGGTTTTTGCTACATCTTTGTCGCTGTTGAACTCACTTCAAAATTTGTTACTTTCACTCCGTTACTCAAAGCTACTGCTAAAACTGTTTCGAAAGCATTTGTAAAACATTTTCTATTTCATGTAGGGCATGTGATGAAAGTAATTTCTGACAATGGATCACAATTTCGTTCTGCTACATGGACACGTATGTTACGAGCTAGAAACATTTCTCCGATCTATATATCCAAGTACCATGCTTCTTCGAACCCCTGTGAACGGTTAATGAAAGAAGTTGGTAAACTGTGTAGAATATACTGCCACAAAAGACATATTGATTGGGACACACACATATTCTCATTTCAAGATGTAATTAATTCCATTCCAAATGAATCCACTATGCTATCTCCGTCTGTTATACTGAAAAACATTGAACCACCAAACAAAATTAAAGAATTAGTAAACTTCCCTACCTGTCGTCGACTAAGACACCACGAAATAATTGACATTGCGCTGAACAACATCAAACGTGCCGCAGAGCGCCGGAGAAGACAGCAAAAACAGGTTTGTACACGCCGCGACTTTCACGTTGGACAGAAGATATTAGTGCGTACACACTATTTATCCAACAAAATAAAAGGCAGGTGCAGTAAATTTGAACTTCTATACGCAGGACCATATCGGATTCGCAGCATTCCTCATCCGAATGTTGTACACGTCGAAACTTTGAGAACCAGAAAATCGAAAGGCAACCACCATTGGTCAAATATTAAACCCTTTATTGAATGAAGACACTTTATGATTCAACACACTATGATGCCATTTACTAATTTTTTATGACCACTTATGCAATTATATTCACATGACTAATTACTGATGATTATCGTATTTTTTCTTGGCAAGTGCCCGGCAAGGTAAGGTTAGCAGGTCGCTATTCTTGTCGTTACACATCAGACCGTGCACATTTTTCCAGATGAACTTACGTATTTTATGAATAATTATGCAATTCTATGTAATGACGTAGTAATTTTATCAAATTCTCTCTCCATTAAAGTCTTTAATTCTCGCCTCTATTAACTACACTACATACAAGCTGAACACAACGAACGTCATATTTTGTCTTTTTATGTACGATTGTTTTCATGTTTTGTTTGTATGCACTGTGAAATAGTTAAGATATAACACACACCAGTTGACTTTGACATTTTTTGCCCTATGATATGTCAACATCGTGACTGTTTTACATTTTTCTTCTTGCTGGTGCATTGTGATATTCTCTGTACATTTTGCCTTTGAACACTGTCTATGCTTTTGACATATTACGTTTTCTGTCATGTTATGCTGTATACTTAATTATGTTACCATAAACCAGTCATTATTTAATGGGTATATGATTTAAATGCAAGGCATTAATCTCTGTTCATCAATTTCAGAAAGAAATGATGCGTGTAAGAAATAAATTCAACAGAAATGGGAATTTCACCTACGGAATAAACGAAAGAAGATGCAATAACTTTATGAGGAAGAGTAAATGGATCAAGATTAACAAGCATTAACAAGAATATACTATACTCATCGTAGAATAGCACTCTTAACTAATTTTTTCTTTCAGAATACAAGGTGATTGATGCAGGCTGTCAGACAGAACTACACATCTTAGTTTTAGTGATGAAATATGCTAGAGATAAGGAATAGTTGTGTAATGAGTAATGAAGCGATTTTTTTGCAGATGATAATGAATGCTGATGAATAATGATGAAGAATATGCTACTATGAATAATGAAGTTTTTCTTTACAGGTGATGATGATAATGGAGTTTTGATGATATGGATAATGAAGTTTTCTTTGCAGATGAGGATAATGTGGAAGTTATGTATTTATGCTACGTAGTTATTTAAGTATTTGTTGCAGTTTGCTTTGACAGCAGGTGTTATATTGCACAGTATAATGACTGAAGGTTTTGGAAAGGACAGCTATGGAACACATTTTTTATACACATTTCACTACCTGTTAATTCGAAGTTCACTACTTTTCACCATAAAATGCATTTCTCTTTTCAGCTTCATAATCCATTTTTATATATTTTTTTGCAGGAGAAATTATTTATGAGATTAATGTGCTATAAGCATTTGTTCATTAAATCTATGAATGTGGCTACATATACTCTACTTGTTTCATACTCTTGCCACAGCTGACTTATGACGGATGACGTTACACATTTTCATTTATACCAACAACCCAGAAGCAAATTCTTCTCTCTTGCTTTCCCCTATAATTACCCGACGCAATGCATTGCTAACAAAAAATTTATTAACAGACCCAAATAATGATACCAGTTTAAGAGAGTTCTGAGTAATGCTGATCAGCAATGAATAATATGTCACTTGGAAAATGATTAATTAATTATGCTATGCTTTGTAATTGAAAAAGAATGCGATTGTTTCACAATGCTTTGTAATTAGAAGAAGGCTTATGATTCTTAATTGTGCTTTGTAACTGGAAAAGAATGTGATTGTTTAATAATGCTTTGTAATTAGGAAAAAGCTAATGATTGTTACTATTGGAATGACAAATGATTAATTAATTATACTATGCTTTGTAATTGGAAAAGAATGTGATTGTTTAATAATGCTTTGTAATTAGGAAAAAGCTAATGATTATTACTATTGGAATGACAAATGATTAATTAATTATGCTATGCTTTGTAATTGGAAATGAATGCGATTGTTTAATAATGCTTTGTAATTAGGAAAAAGCTAATGATTATTACTATTGGAATGACAAATGATTAATTAATTATGCTATGCTTTGTAATTGGAAATGAATGCGAATGTTTAATAATGCTTTGTAATTAGAAGAAGGCTAATGATTCTTAATTATGCTTTGTAATTGGAAATGAATGCGATTGTTTAATAATGCTTTGTAATTAGAAGAAGGCTAATGATTATTACTATATTGGAATGACAAATGATTAATTAACTATGCTATACTTTGTAACTGGAAAAGAATGCGATTATTTAATGATGCTTTGTAACTAGGAAAAGAAGGCTACTGATTCTATGTAAAACAATTAATGAACATTTTTCTGTAATACTACATACATGGTACAGAAATGTTCAATAACTGGGCTATGAATGCCGCTAAGTACTAATGTAATTGCTAATGAAGACTGGTATGTGACTTAATGTCCTTCCACTACTGACCTAACTACCCTGAATTACTGCAATATCCATTTTGTCCTGTCTATCCTAATGATCATGGAGCACTATATTTGGTTTTGCACTAATTCTACGTTGGCGTGCCTTGCAAGAGCGTGGTGTTGACACGACATGCTGTCCACCACCATGAGCGATGAAGACGTTATTATGGTCCCACTGTTTGGTGTACCTAATGTACTCCCAAAATGAAAACATGGAATATTACTACGACAGTTCAGTGTCTTGGCTACGCTGATAAATTCTGATGGGAAAAGAACTTCAAATTGTGTCACTTGGTGTTGTACTTCTGTGGAAAGATATGTACTTTCAGAGCAGCTATGTGCAATCTAAAGTGCTACAACCATGATGCAATCCTTCCCTTTCCTATCCTAATTCTTGTCACATAGTGAAGATCATTTTTTGCTAACATCATTTATATTCATGACCTATACATTTTTTTTGATTTGATGATATGTTCTAAACTACAGTACATGTGCACTTATGTTATGTGTTAATATGTTTTCTACTGAACGTCAGTGTCTGTGCACTTTTCTCATTTTTCAATATGATTTGTACTCATTCTGTATGTTCAATACTTCCGTGCGTATGCACTTATGTCATTTGTTACTCATTGTATATACATTTCGTCATTTGCTGATATGTTCTGAACTGCAGTGCATGTGCACTCATGTCACTTGTCAACATGATTTTTTGCCATTCTGTTCATGCTAAAGAATTTTTTCAGTGCATGTGCACTTTGATATCTGTCAAATAATTTGTATATACAGTTTTCTGATTTACTACTATGTTTTGTACTCATATCTTGTCTTTGTCTGAAATGTTTTGTACTCGGTGCATGTGCACAACATTTAATTCATGTATCTAAATATCCTGTAAATTGTACAAGTTGATTAATTAAAGAAAAATTTTGCCGCGCTTGGCAAGTCCAAATGACTCACCATCGCTGCCAAATTTTTGCCCCCCCCCCCTCCCCCCCCAGTGGAGGGTTATGAAACACGTATGTTGTGTGGCGGCGATGGCGAGGCATTGCAGAGTCTCTGACCAGAGAGCCATTTATCGTGGCTAGTCTGCCCTTGACCGCGCGAGAGTTGCGAGCGGTACTCTGTCAGTAGTAGTCATGCAGTACAGTTGCGAGCAGTAGTCAGTGGGCAGTCTGTGAGCAGTGCAGTCTGTCGGTAGTAGCAGCGCAGTGCAGTTGTGTGTGAGGAGTCGGCGGGCGTCGACATGGCATTCTGGTCAAGATTCAGGACGAGGTATATTATTTTTAAACAAGTTAATGAATCAGCAATGCGCTCAGCTAATAATGTAAATTAACTGTAACTAATTTGTGCAACAATCGCCCCAATAATAATTTTCATTTCAAAGCAATATTTTTAACAAAAGAACTATTTAATTGAACGAACGATTTCCTTTCATTTCCTTTAAAGAAAAGTTTCAGTTAAATTAAAAAAAATATATATATATATATTACTTGTGATGCAGTTTGTCCAAGCCGTGGCCAACAATAAGAGCAGAAATTTGACATGCAGTTTCAATGAGGTAAGAAATTAATTATTATTTTTTTGTACAGGGCCAAAGACCGACATTTCGGTCTAATTGAGTTATCATTATCGCTGAAATTTCATTGTCATTGAATTATCTTTCATTATTTTTTGTGGGAGCTTACACTTGAGACAGATTGCGATTTTCACATTTAATTGTCTTTGTCAGTAGATTTAATTGCAGGGAGGTTACGCTTGGCTACCATTCATTTTTTTTTATTTCAGACTTTCAAAATTTCGGTGGGGAGGTTACAACCTTGGGAAGGATTTGAACGGTCGTGTGTCGGGGGAATAGTTTTTCCAGTATTCCCCCAGGTGGTGTGCTGGTGTTGGGTGTGGCAGCCTGAGGTGCTGTTGTGGAGTTAGCGGCCGCTTGTGCGGGTATTGGTGTGTTGTTAGGAGCGGCATTTGTGCTTTGTGGCAGAGGTTGTGGCGCCTGTGTTACTTCTGTGGTGAGGGGGATGGTAGTGTGAGTTACAGTCTTGGTGTCTTGTTGACTGTTTTCCTGTGTGTTGCTGTTCCGTTGTTGCTGTGTGGCCTGTTGTGGTGATTTCGTGTTCCCCGCCCTGTGTTTGCGTGTAAGTCAATTCCTCCTCTGGGCTTGGAGTTCGGGGGGTTCTTGTGTGGGTGTGTTTTCCTGTATATGGTGCGTTTCTTCGCAGCGCGTGATTTCCGGGAGTGGGGTCGTGTTGTTTGGGGGCATAGGTGTTGGTACCGATGCTTGCTGGGTTTCAGGTGTTTCCTGTGGTTGTTGTGTGGCTGTTGCAGCGGTTGTTTCACGTGTGTGTGTAGGGCGCTGAGGTTCCGCAGCCTGTGCCGTCCCGCCAGGGCGTGCAACCGTGGCAAACGTTACGCCGTTCCTTACTGGGTTCGGCGCTGGCCTTGGACGTGGTATGTCGTACAGTACCCAACTTTTGTCTTGCTTTCGCTTCAGCGCCTGTTTGTATGAGTTGCACTGTCTGAAGTTTGCCGCATGGGGCCCACCGCAGTTGGCACAGCGTCGCTGGTTTGGTTGTATTTGTGTGCATGTGTTGGATCTGTGATTGCCAGCGCATCCGCGGCAACGAGTTGCCAGGCCGCAGCGGAGGGCCGAGTGGCCGAACCGCTGGCAGTTGTTGCATTGTTGGGGGACGTTGGGTGGTTCATAGAGTTCTACACGTACGTCCATCCGCAGAAAGCTCTTTATCTGCAGGATGGCGCGGGAATCAGCCGTGTCGGCTAACTCAACCATGTAGTGTGGTAACGGTGCTTGTGTACGGAACCCTGTCATCCGGGAGGCACTTTTACAGTCGAATCCCAGATAACAAAGGGCGCATGTACTGTCTCGTTGGGGGGTGCTGGGGTCCACTCCCTTGATCACGTACTGCTGGGTTCTCTCGTCCAGCGTTCTGTACGTGTAATGTTCGATCTTCCGATCTTTGAGGAAGGTCAGAAGATCTTTATATTCTTTGTCTGTGGCAACGTACAGTGAGGCCCTATCCCCCGAGTACTTTGCATGTAATGTGCTGTTTATGTGCCTCTCCGCGAATGCAGTGTTAAGGGCACTAAGGTTCCCGTAGTTTTGTATAACAACTGGGGGGAAACCAGTCTTGTGTTGTGTGGGCACTGCTGTGGCTTTGTGTGCTTTGTTGTTGTTCGCCACAGCTGTGTTTGCGTTTTGTTTTGTGTTAATGTTGCTAGCCTGAGATGAGCTAGTGGGTGTGGGCAACAGCGCCTTTCGGTTGCCTAGCGAATTTGGTTGCTCGCTTGTTTGTGCTGGTGTTTTTTTGGGTCTGCAAATGCCATACTCCGCGATATGTGTGCAAGAGCTGCTCGAAACTTCAGGGGTCGTCTACAACAATCTATTGATGCTAACGGCCGCCATCTTGAGGACATTATTTTCTAAACTAAATGAATGTAAAATGGTATATTGTACAAACTTAGAAAATAAAAATTTTTTTCTCTATACATCCAGATTTACATTTAATTGCTCCTTAAAACGGTTTACTCGGTTCTGCCGCGCCCTGTATTATTCCACAAATGGAGTAACAATAACCAGTAGTGATAATTGGGGGTCATGTATTCCCCAAAGCTACGAAACTGATTAGATGCAGTATACACTTCTGGTATGGAACCATTTCGGAATGCTTAAGTGTGCTAATAAACCATAAACTTACTGCTATTTCCCCAACTTGAGGGGGAAGGTACAGAGAATAATCACATCATGCACCAAATAAAAGAGGGAGCATGGGTTTACTCCATTCAACTTTACCAGAAAAGCCATGAGTTTTGGTATCCGCTGATGTATGCGGGCCGTTACCAAGAACAAGAGGTAGATGCAGCTTTATCATAGGTTGCCTAGATGCATTTACAAAATATGTAAATTTATACCCATTGAAAACAATCACGAGTAAAACCATTCTTCGGAAGCTAGTACAATAGTATGCACTGCAAGTCGGCAAGCCACAAGAGATTTTGTCAGATACTGCCAACAAGTTTAGCTCCTATACTTGGAGGAAAACGTTAGCCCAAAACGAAATTATGCCAATATTAACATCAATATACCACCGTCAGGCAAGTCCAATTGTGAAGATATATCGAGAGCTCAATAGATTTAAGAGGGCATGCTGTTCAAATCGCCAGACGAAGTGGATAGATTACTTACCAGATTTTTAGGAAATTGTGAATATTCTACCCCATCCCTCAACAAGATTTACACCTGTGGAACTAATGTTTGGGAAACAAGAAAACAATGAGTGAATCAATAGTTTACCCAAATTACAGAATGAGAAACCGAGTTGGGAAGAAAAAATACAAATAGCCTTACTTAACATGGCTGCAGACGCCAGGAAGTTGAGACTAAAGCACAACAGTAGTTTGAGAAGAGGGCAAACCTTTAATGTGGGGGATATGGTGCTCATAAGGAACCACCCACAGGCATCACTGTTGAAGAAACGCAGTAAGAAATGGCAGATGCTGTTTTTAGGTCCTTTTGAGATATGAGAATTCCACATCCTGGTGCGTACTTATTAGCATACACAGGAACGAAGAAAGTGAAGGGACTGTACCCTCACCAAGACATAAAGAATTATTATACAAAGAGACAGAGAAAGAATTTGATTCACTACATGTGTTAGATGTTTTAAAAACGTGTTCCAGAATGTAGACTGGACTCGTATTCGGGAGGACGACGATTGAATCCCGCGTCCGGCCATCCTGATTTAGGTTTTCCTTGACTTCCCTAAATCGCTCCAGGCAAATGCCGGGATGGTTCCTTTGAAAGGGCACGGCCGACTTCCTTCCCCGTCCTTCCCTAAACCGATGAGACCGAAGACCTCGCTGTTTGGTCTCTTCCCCCAAAAACAACCCAACACAACCAGAATGTAGAACTAATGTCAATTAAGTTTAAGTAGTAAGTGTAGTGAATTTAATTAATTCGATTTTATTTTAGTAGTAGAGATTAGTAGCGGTATTAAGCAGTGTAATCATTTTTTTTCATAAGTTAACTATATTCAACCACTGCTAGTCTGGCGATAATTAGGTATATAGAATTTACATGTTTTCTTTTCAGAAATTAATTTTCAACCAGATTAAATATGTATACTGTGCAAATCGATAATACTGATGTAGCTAAAGATTTATAGAATTATAAGATAGTTATGCTTAACACAGTGTTGATTTCGGCTTCAAAGTGCCGTTATCAGGTGTTTAAGTGTTGTAAATTGCCTATGATGGGATACTGTCGTATTAAAATACATTATTAAACACATTGTCTAAGAGTCGATATTTCTGCCACTAACTAAGACCATGGGTGTGCATGTCATATTCTTGTGATTGGCTTCCCTTTTAATAGGCGGATATGCAGGTTCAAATGATTATTGAACGTGTAGTGGTAGATTACTTTGACGAAAGGACTCTGACAGAAGCCCGCCAAGTAATTGGTATTGTAATAATAAAAATATGGAGAACCAAAATAAGTGCATTTAAACGTAACTTTTCCTGAAAAGTTGATTACGGACTGAAGTGTATTTTGTATGTGCCCGAGGTCAATCTGTGACTGTTGAGAGGGCATGAGCAATACGAATTAGTGAAGAGAATTTTTTTTTGTAGTTAAGTCGTGTTGAGATAAATAAAAAATGGATATTAGTGATTGGAAACGGAATTCAAGGAAAAGCCGTTTGGGACGTCAAATTAATGTGTCATGATTGACACAAACCTAACTGGTGATATGAAGTGAAAGTCGATCTGAATCTACCATGTCAGTGCAGATACGTGTTAACCACAACATTCCACTAACCCGATTTATTTAAGAGACTAGGAGAATAATGGTTAAGGGGTCTAAATGCTTATACTTTTCATTTTTTTCATGCCCATCACACCCCATTGCTGATCCCGATGCGAGTCCATGACGCCTGGTCCAGTGCAAGGGCCACCCAATCTTCATCCATCGACGACGCTCTATAGGTGGCAGTGCTGCTGAGGATAACAGGCATTTGTCGACACCGCCCAGATGTTGCATCACCCAGCTTCTCTGCGAGGATAACATCTTTTTTCAAAAGATTCAAACTACTGTAACAATTGAAAAGTCGTATTACGAGCTATACTGAGCTGTGGTGAAATTTGGGTGTAGTTGTAAAATCTAATAACCACTAAGAATGATTAATTATTGAGGAAGGGTGAACGGAACTCATGTTGGATGACCTTACCGCATGTTTTTCATGGTTTTCCTTGGAGTCAGGGGGAGATCAGAAATCTAACAAGGCCATGGACATACCAATCGCCAGTTGCAAAAGGTGTTTGGTAATCACAATCCAACGTGAGAGGAGAAGCAGCGCAGAACTTGTTACTACATATTAAATAAGATGCCTTTTTTTTGACGAGGGTACATTACTACTGCAGATTTCCTTAAATTACTGTTCACAATAAACGTTGCGGCAAGTTTCACAGCAAACGATGCAGCTAGTGAAGAGTGGGTTCGTGGAAACGTGTTCACAATATTTACCCTTCCACGAGGCGCCATATGATATTCAGGCCGTAGCTGCGCTACTCAGAGATATTTCACGTGTTTATCAATTTATTATTGGGATTAACAACTGACGAGCCACTGAAAAGCTAAAATTGATAAAATACATCGAGTCAGGGTATTTGGCCTGCGGCAGGAATGCGTTTACAGCGAGAAATAGAGTTGCTCCGTGGTGTGCGGTCGTCTATAGCAAATTTTTGCGATCGGAAAAAGACTGGCAATACAGAAGTGCTAATGTATGGACCTATGGGACTCAGAAGCGCATAACTGTAGATCGCTGAACACCATTTTGTAACAAATAAGCTGGTTCAGAGTTCTATAAAATTAGAGAGAAGGATCTGAGATTTTATCATTGTTAACCTATGTGAGAATATATGGAAATTTATCAAAAGGTTATTCAGTTAATCTCAATTATTTTCTGAAGTGAATTTTGAAACGAAAGCACTTACCAAATTTCAACAAACGTTAAACATAATTTCAAATATTTTCTAGACTTTTTCTCGCTTACATCCTTTAATTCAAATGTGTAACGTACTAACTCAATTGTGAAGTAATCTGAGGTTTTAAGCTTTTTTATACAGGAGAGTCTGATTCCTTAAAGAATCTGGGGATTATTGTGTACTAAATATCTGGAAAGAAGCATTATAGGATTAAGAAGTATCTACATCCCATAGGGGTCAGAATGAAAATGATATTGAAGCATAAGTCAGGAACAAATTGAGCTATTTCAACCAAACTTTTTAAGTACATTGATTATTATATGTATAAAAGAGTTTGGGAGTAAGATTACGCACTACCAATAAGGGAGAGGGTGAGAATGAGAAGGGATGACGTAAAACGACTTGTTGTCAGTTATTTCCTATGTTTAGCTAGTTTGGAATTGTTTGGAAGAATGAAGTGCAATTTGTTTCTTATTTGTGCTATTCGGTGTGTCAAGCAGTTGTGAGATAATAATTTTGTCAACGTGTCTCGGGACCTAAGATCATCCATCCCTAGAGAAACTTAACATCGTATGCACAACAGAACAGCAGCAGAGAACTAGACATATGCATATCTTTAGCGTCTCGTACGCTCCTCGATCTATTTCAACCAAACATGGTACACATATTACTCACCATCTGGAAAGAAATCCTGTGGGGACAAAAACCACCAAACTCCCTTTGGTGTGGGAGCTGCGGTAATAACGTGGGCAGTAAAGGCATGGGGTGTACAGAGAGAAGAGGAGACAAGAAGATGCTGAGGCAGAGAGGGGAGAGCGGAGCATATGCACTGAGTGGGAGGAGGAGAGGATGAACAGAGAAGATGGGGAGGGGGAGGAGAAGACTGACAGAGGATGGGGAAGGGGGGAGGAGAATGTTGTGTCGGCTACTATGGAGACAGCTTCGACACAAACAAAGAAGGAGAGAAGTTGCGACAGCTGGTGGCAAGAACCAAATCATCTGTTCGCAACACTTGAAGCTTAATATAACCCTTAATTCCAAAAAATAAAACAAAAATAACTTAACCTGAGATGCTGTTTATGCCCCCTACAAGCAATTACTATTCGCTATTACTACTCGCTGAACGCAGGTTAAGCATTGTCTTCCTAACGGTACTGATAGTCTCGAATTCTGCCTCTGAAATGGGCCGACCATAGATGGGCGACCTCTTAAATCAGTGTTGACAGAGGGCGCTGAACTCCCTCTTCCTGGAGGTGTTTAAATTGGAGCGCAGGTCAGCGCCCTGTTGATGTCGTTTCTCTGGTCGGTGTGCAGTCGATGCTTGAGGACTGCATGGATAAGATGGAGAGAGAAAGGGGGAGGAGGGCGAAGAGATGGAGGGGAAGAGGGGATAGATAAGGACTGGATGGGGAGATGGAGAGGAGGTGGATAGAGAGAGAGGAGGAGATGGAAGTAGAGAGGTGGGAGACGAATGGAGATGTAATATCTCTTTATATTCGATGAATTATTCTGATACAATTCTACCCTTGAATGACGTTTACTAATTTTCTGTCTTCATACTCGCAGAATCCATGCGCAAAGTAGTTTCATACAATAGCTATGCCATGAGGGCACAATTATTCTTTGGAGTACACTCTCTGGGGGTTGTTAGGAAAAAAAGCTTCCGAGATTGTATTCGTGCCGATTAGCCTGAGCATTGTTTGAAGAATTGTAATCTGAATATTGAGATTTATGACAAAAGATAACGGATACGAAATTGTACGATTAAAAGGGATATATATATATATATATATATATATATATATATATATATATATATATATATATATATATATATATTGCTCCTTCATACAAAAGGTATGTAACAATTTACATTATTTGACATTTGAAAATTAATTATATTCATCGATATATTGCGTGGTTGTTAATCAGAAGGGAACTTCCGAAAGACTGGATACGAACCTGCATTTAATAATCCAAGAGCTCCATTACTTCTTCGGAAGGTTAAACTTCATCAAAGCTAAATATATGCCTGATCTGAGGTTTCCCGACTGATTATACAACGCTCCCAAAAATACGAGGCGTTTTATTTGTACAGATTAGCAGACTGCGGCAAACCACGAGCCTGCAGAGAAGAAGAATCATCGCCTGATTTCATTCTAACAAGTAAAATTTCTGAATAATTTTGAGTGACTGAGTTATGACTGTGTTTCCTATTATGAATGATTGATTGCTGGAACGAATTGAGAACTACATAACTACATAATTACATAGATGAGAGGAAAAATTACAGAGAGAGGGCGTAGAGGGAGATGTACAGAGAGAAGGAGGAGGACAAAATGGACAAAAGGAGGAGAGAGGAGGGAAGAGGAGATGGACTAACAGAACACGGGAATAAACACTAAGGCAACGCCAGGTTTCTTAGCCGGTTTAATATAAAGTTTCTTTTAAGCTTTGGCATGATGTGTCTAGCAACTGTAATACAAGGTTTTTCTTCACATGTCAGGACGACATGACAGAGCCGAAAATGTTTGAGAATATTGTTGGACATGAACTAAACACTGTTGCAGTATAACGAATGTCCACGTCAATGTAAAGGTGAAATATACAGTCATGTTATTGTTTTTTATGGGAGATTGGTGGGGAGAGGTGGGTTTTTTTCCATCAGTCCTCTGACTTGTTTGATGCTGCCTTTCTTTTAGAGTACCACTTACACGCTACGTCCCAATTACTTGTTGGATATATTCCAATCACTGCCTTCTCGTACCATTTGTACCCTCTGGACAGTAACGGCCCTATCACAGTTCTTCGGGGTACTCCTGAAATCTACTGATTTTGTTAAGAACGAAGTGGAGGGAAGTGGTAGTAGAGCAGAATAATGTTTGCAAGTGTCGGCAACAAATCACACGCTGCCTGCGCAATTTCGTTACAAGCGATGCAGAAATTGAGTTCAGACCAGTTGTACGGCATCTCGTGCACAAAGGAAGCTCATTTCCGGCGAAGCTTATTCAGTGTAAATGGCGGAATGCGTTCCGCGACGGTGAAAGACGGCGAGTTTCGGTTTAAATTGCCGAAGGGACTAATTAGCGGCGTTAGCCGGCCGGAAACGGCTCGGTGGACTCTGGAACACGGCGCGGTACGCGGTTTCCAGGGGCAAGTTGCAGCTCCCAGTTGTACGGAGAGGAGGGTGGGGATGGGCGCGATTTATGGAGCACCTGGCAACCGCGGCGTGTGTGCTGTCGGCGCGGCCATAGCTCACGCTATTAATCTGTATTCTATTACTAATTAAACGTTATGAAAGCGCCGCAGCGTTCGCTTGTCAGCGTCAAATATTCGCGTGTTCGCCCCGTGTGAAGCCACGTGCAGCGTATGTTCTCTTCAGGAGAGAAATTAAGCGACATTGTTCATCATTCCCGACTGACGCTGTACCTGCTTGATCCGAAACCTGCTGCGTAACACTGTATATAGTGTGATAAAGTCCTCCGTCACTGATGCAATTAATACCAAAAAGGTCAGAATTTTTACCAAACCTGGCAGTGTAAAAGTCGACTTTTTTAGCTGCCACGTCATTTCATTTGTTCCTATACATACATCTGTATTACTGTCGCGTATGATTATCCATGTACGCCACAAAATCACAACAGCCTGATGAGATGTAGTGGAATACAGAAACAATTCTCTCGTGACGAGATATCAAATGAGTGTGAACATTCCACGGGATCGTGTCCGTTGCCTGGTGGCGTTTCGTCTACATCATAAACTGCGCGGTCGCCATATTTGGCATGTCCTCGTAGCTATACAAATACGTTAGAATTAGAGCGCGCGTCGTAGGGTATACAATTTTGCTGCAACGTAGGACGATCATAACTAATACTGAGACACAAAGAAATGATTGGCATTAGCTGTAACGAGCATAGATTAAAGGGAGTGGTAAGACTTGGAAACTAGTGTTGGGTCGGGATTCAAACCCAAGTCCCCTGGTTACTAGGCAGATGCGCTGACCACTTCGCGATCCGTACAACAGTGTTCATGGCAAACTCACGAACTACGGTAGCACGCCTTCCGTGAGACTGAAATTCTCAACTTATTCACACACTATAGTTGTAGTGCCCATTGCCTGGTATTCTCATTACCTGCGGCGTTTCGACGATTTCTATGAGTTCGAGCGTGTTGTGCATTTGCACTAAAGTGGATAACTGGTCGACCTCACCTTGAATATGTATATGCTATCTGTTGTGTCAGACATGTCCGTGGTTTGCATCTGCATTGAAGTGATCAATTGGTTGTCCTCATCTTAATTATAGATGTGGTATCTGTTCTCTAAGACGTGTCTGACAGAACAGATACCACATGTATAACTGATATTCTTTCACTCTGAGCTTTAATCTGACGTCCAAATTCTCTAATTTTCTTCATTTCTTCTTCGTTATGCAGGAGAAAGACTTCATTCTCGGCTTACGTCTTGTTTAATCCGAGTTGTTCTTTCATGGTTTTCGTCCTCATGTTCTCTCGTGGTTCTCGTATTTTCAATGTAAAGTACATGTATTTTCTGAACATTTCCAAAGATTTTCTAGGCTCCAAAGTATCACGATTTTTCTTAACTTCTACCTCCATCATCAATTTCGGGACTGTCTCTCTGGTGCATTTACCTTTCTTAAAGCTAAACTGATTTTCATCTGATATATCCTCGATTACCTTTCCCATTCTTTTCTGAATAATATTTTAGTTGACAGCTTGTATGCGTGAACTGTCAAGCAGATTCCGTGATTACATTCAAGGATTCCTTGCAGGTTGACCTCATCTATTCGGCAGTTGTACACTAATCAATGTATTTTTTTATGATCTGAAGATGATTTGTACAGGAGACGAAATTACTAATCAGCAACATATTTGCGATCCCGATTAGGGGTTTTCTGAATTCAAAGCTTAAATAAAGTCCAGTTTAAGAAGAACTTAGAGGATTTGTTAGTGCCAAACTCCCATTACTTACTGACGAATTTCTTGGTAGAACCAACTGATGGTTTTGTTATTAACAATATCAAATACTGCAAATATTACGTACAATATGACTTCTGTACAAGTTCAGTGCAGTAATGCGATCACTGTAAGCGTTGTAAAATCATTTTTTATTTGATGAGCGTGGCTGCAATAGCCTAAAAAGCATCCTATAATTACATGTTTTGTGACACGTTGATATGACCTGTTAAATGAAAATATGTTTAAGCTTTTATTATTATTTTTATTTCCTTCACTTTCTCAGACGTTAAGTCCGGTTAAAAATGGAGTGACGCGGACCTTGATCAAGCGTCACTTCCTTTTAACTGTACGGTATGTGTTATATTGCATTTAGGAACTTTCGGGTAATTGAACATGTATCAATTATTACGGATTTCTGTAGTTGTATATATATGTTTGGATGTAGCTGTATTGTATTGATGTACTGGTGGATATTGTGTGGTATGACTTCTGTAGTTGATAGTATAATTGGTATGATGTCAACTTTATCCTGATGCCACATGTCTTTGACTTCCTCAGCCAGTTGGATGTATTTTTCAATTTTTTCTCCTGTTTTCTTTTGTATATTTGTTGTATTGGGTATGGATATTTCGATTAGTTGTGTTAATTTCTTCTTTTTATTGGTGAGTATGATGTCAGGTTTGTTATGTGGCGTTGTTTTATCTGTTATAATGGTTCTGTTCCAGTATAATTTGTATTCATCATTCTCCAGTACATTTTGTGGTGTATACTTGTATGTAGGAACGTGTTGTTTTAAAAGTTTATGTTGTAAGGCAAGCTGTTGATGTATTATTTTTGCGACATTGTCATGTCTTTGGGGTATTCTGTATTTGCTAGTATTGTACATCCGCTTGTGATGTGATCTACTGTTTCTATTTGTTGTTTACAAAGTCTGCATTTATCCGTTATGGTATTGGGATCTTTAATAATAAGCTTGCTGTAATACCTGGTGTTCATTGTTTGATCCTGTATTGCAATCATGAATCCTTCTGTCTCACTGTATATATTGCCTTTTCTTAGCCATGTGTTGGATGCGTCTTGATCGATGTGTGGCTGTGTTAGATGATACGGGTGCTTGCCATGAAGTGTTTTCTTTTTCCAATTTACTTTCTTCGTATCTGTTGATGTTATGTGATCTAAAGGGTTGTAGAAGTGGTTATGAAATTGCAGTGGTGTAGCCGATGTATTTATACGAGTGATTGCCTTGTGTATTTTGATAGTTTCTGCTCGTTCTAGAAAGAATTTTCTTAAATTGTGTACCTGTCCATAATGTAGGTTTTTTTATGTCGATAAATCCCCTTCCTCCTTCTTTTCTGCTTAATGTGAATCTTTCTGTTGCTGAATGTATGTGATGTATGCTATATTTGTGGCATTGTGATCGTGTAAGTGTATTTAGTGCTTCTAGGTCTGTGTTACTCCATTTCACTACAAATGAGTAGGTCAATATTGGTATGGCATAAGTATTTATAGCTTTTGTCTTGTTTCTTGCTGTCAATTCTGTTTTCAGTATTTTTGTTAGTCTTTGTCTATATTTTTCTTTTAGTTCTTCTTTAATATTTGTGTTATCTATTCCTATTTTTTGTCTGTATCCTAGATATTTATAGGCATCCGTTTTTTCCATCGCTTCTATGCAGTCGCTGTGGTTATCCAATATGTAATCTTCTTGTTTAGTGTGTTTTCCCTTCACTATGCTATTTTTCTTACATTTGTCTGTTCCAAAAGCCATACTTATATCATTGCTGAATCCTTCTGTTATCTTTAGTAATTGGTTGAGTTGTTGATTTGTTGCTGCCAGTAGTTTTAGGTCATCCATGTATAGCAAATGTGTGATTTTGTGTTGGTATGTTCCAGTAATGTTGTATCCGTAATTTGTATTATTTAGCATGTTGGATAGTGGGTTCAGAGTAAGGCAGAACCATAAAGGACTTAATGAGTCTCCTTGGTATATTCCACGCATAATCTGTATTGGCTGTGATCCGATATTATTTGAATTTGTTTGGATATTAAGTGTGGTTTTCCAATTTTTCATTACTATGTTTAGGAACTGTATCAATTTAGGATCTACTTTGTATTTTTCCAATATTTGTAGTAACCATGAGTGGGATACACTATCAAAAGCTTTTTGGTAATCAATGTATGCGTAGTGTAGCGACCTTTGTTTAGTTTTAGCTTGATATGTCACCTCTGCATCTATTATCAGTTGCTCTTTACATCCTCGTGCTCCTTTGCAACAGCCTTTTTGTTCTTCATTTATAATTTTGTTCTGTGTTGTATGTGTCATTAATTTCTGTTTAATGACTGAAGTTAATATTTTGTATATTGTTGGTAGGCATGTTCTGGGGCGATATTTAGCTGGGTTCGCTGTGTCTGCTTGATCTTTAGGTTTCAGATATGTTATTCCGTGTGTAAGTGTATGAGGGAATGTGTATGGGTCTGCAATGCAACTGTTAAATAATTTAGTTAAATGTGAATGTGTTGAGGTGAACTTCTTTAACCAGAAATTTGCTATTTTATCATATCCAGGGGCTTTCCAATTGTGAGTAGAATTAATTGCTTGGGTGACTTCATGTTGCAAAATTATCACTTCAGGCATTTGTGGTATCATCTTGTATGTGTCTGTTTCTGCTTGTATCCACCGTGCATGCCTGTTATGTCGCAAGCTTATTATTATTATTATTATTATTATTATTTATTCAGCATCCATGAGGAGCATTTCAGTTTAGATCTGTGGATGATCAGAATTTTTTTGCCTGTAAACATTAGTTATGTAATATTGTTTTATGACATGTTCTACACGCTGTTGGATCTCCTCAGTTATTATTAAAACGAAAGTATGTCTACTGTATATCTATGCTACTATATAAAGAGAAGTTGTAGTTTAACGTTGTTACCAAAAATATCAAACAGTTCATCATGGATTTACTTCAGATTTAAACATGATTCTCTAATAATCGCTTGAACAGATATAGACTACGCATTTTAAAATATATGTGGCATGTAAATGTATATACACTATGTAAATGGAAATCTCTAAAAGTTCTTTATTAAATTATTTCAAATTTTTGCACGATCGTCTAAAAAATATACAGACACATACATGCTATTTAAAAAAAATATGTATCATATAGAAGCATATATACTATACAAAAGTGAAATGTTGTTAGTAAAGTTCTCCAAATGTTCTTGACTAGTTTACATCAGATTTTTACACGATACCGTAATAAACGATCAGACATACATACAGTACATATTTTTACTATATGTGGTGTATAAACACGTACTACATAAATGGGAAACACAGCAAAAACTCTGGAAAAGCACTTGTCCAATTTATATCAATTTTTTCAGGGTTACCGTAATAAATGTTCAGGTGGACATAGGCTATTTCATTTTGAGTATATATGGTTTATAAATATATGTCTAAAACATTAAGTGGAAAAGTTGTTAGCAAAAATCTCGAAAAGCTTTGACCAATTTATTTCCAATTGCTACAGGTTTATCTAATACACTTTCTGATGGACATATGCTACATATTTCTTATATATATATATATATATATATATATATATATATATATATATATATATATATATATATATGTAAAGGGAAAACTATGTTAGCAAGAAACTAAAAGTTCTTGATCGAATTACATCAAATATTACAGCAGACTCTAATATGTCTTATGACAGACATAGGAAGGATATTTTAATATATATGGAACATACATATTTATGTAATATATGAAGGGGAAAGGTAGTTAGCAAGTATTTCGCGACATTCTTGAGCGTTTTCTTTCAAAATATTACACAGTACTCTACAAAATTGTTGATGCTTTCGTGGCCACTTGTTGATAAACTGCCTATTGGCTTCTGTCTCCGGTTCTTCGGCCGACATTCATCTAATGATTTTTCTGACGTTTCGCCAGCACGAGTGGCTGGCATTGTCAAAGATTCACCCTCCATTGCCGGTGGTGAACTGGAGCTCGCCTCCAGTTCACCACCGGCAATGGAGGGTGAAGCTTTGACAATTCCAGCCATTCATGCTGGCGAAACGTCAGAAAAATCATTAGATGAACGTCGGCCGAAGAACCCGAGACAGAAGCCAATAGGCAGTTTGTCACACAGTACTCTACTAATATTCAGACAGACGGACTATATATACATTTAAACAACAATGTAGAGATTATCTGTTAAAACTGCGGGAAAGAAAATGCTGTGATGTGTGAGTTTTTCCCTTTTTTCCCCACAGTCAGTTTTAACGTAGATATCACGGCATTTCTATCATTGGGCAAATTGTTTCTTCCACACTTATACTCTTTCTCATTGTATATGACATTACAAAAAATTTTTGCACAATAGTGTGCTCTTTTGTTATCCTCATCGCAACCAGTTTTAAGATGAAAGACGAATGTCCTATTTACGGCTTATGGAATGACGATTAGAATACAATCTGTATCTCCCGAAACTTTGCAGTCCTTCCCATTTGCAGATTAAAACCATGCAAAATACTGTCATTGAAGCTACTATTCACATAGATCCAGCAGCTGGAGAAGTGTCTCCCCCTTACGTTATTCATTCATTTTAAGTGACTTGTTTTACCAGTCGAGGTGTCATTCAGAATGACAATAAACAAGGCTCAAAGGCAGAGTGAGTGCTTAAGAGGAGGAATACAGAGACGGTGAGGTAGGAAAACGGACAGAAAGTTACTGTGATATAGTACGGGTAGAGGCTATAGTTGACAACCAGAATAAATTAATAACTGGTTCTTGTTACCGACCCCCTGACTCAGATGATACAACTGCTGAATAGTTCAAAGAAAACTTGAGTGTCATTTGAAACTAGTACCCCACTCATATAATTATAGTTAGTGGTTACTTCGATCTACCCTCGATTTGTTGCCAAAAATAATGGTTTTAAATCGCTAGTAACAATAAAACGGCGTCCGAAATCGCACTGAATGCCTTCTCACAAAATTATTTTGAACAACTAGTTCAGAAGTCCATTCTAAGTGTAAGCGATTGCGAAAACGTAGCTGATCTCTTGTTGTTGTTGTTGTTGTTGTTGTGGTCTTCAGTTCTGAGACTGGTTTGATGCAGCTCTCCATGCTACTCTATCCTGTGCAAGCTTTTTCATCTCCCAGTACCTACTGCAACCTACATCCTTCTGAATCTGCTTAGTGTATTCATCTCTTGGTCTCCGTCTACGATTTTTACCCTCAACGCTCCCCTCCAATACTAAATTGGTGATCCCTTGATGCCTCAGAACATGTCCTACCAACCGATCCCTTCTTCTGGTCAAGTTGTGCCACAAACTTCTCTTCTCCCCAATCCTATTCAATACTTCCTCATTAGTTATGTGATCTACCCATCTAATCTTCAGCATTCATCTGTAGCACCACATTTCGAAAGCTTCTATTCTCTTCTTGTCCAAACTATTTATCGTCCATGTTTCACTTCCATACATGGCTCCACTCCATACAAATACTTTCAGAAATGACTTCCTGACATTTAAATCTATATTCGATGTTAACAAATTTCTCTTCTTCAGAAACGCTTTCCTTGCCATTGCCAGTCTACATTTTATATCCTCTCTACTTCAACCATCATCAGTTATTTTGCTCCCCAAATAGCAAAACTCCTTTACTACTTTAAGTGCCTCATTTCCTAATCTAATTCCCTCAGCATCACCCGACTTAATTAGATTATATTCCATTATCCTTGTTTTGCTTTTGTTGATGTTTATCTTATATATTCCTTTCAAGACACTGTCCATTCCATTCAACTGCTCTTCCAAGTCCTTTGCTGTCTCTGACAGAATTACAATGTCATCGGCGAACCTCAAAGTTTTTATTTCTTCTCCATGAATTTTAATACCTACTCCAAATTTTTCTTTTGTTTCCTTTACTGCTTGCTCAATATACAGATTGAACAACATCGGGGAGAGGCTACAACCCTGTCTTACTCCCTTCCCAACCACTGCTTCCCCTTCATGTCTTTCGACTCTTAAAACTGCCATCTGGTTTCTGTACAAATTGTAAATAGCCTTTCGCTCCCTGTATTTTGCCCCTGCCACCTTTAGAATTTGAAAGAGAGTATTCCAGTCAACATTGTCAAAAGCTTTCTCTAAGTCTACAAATGCTAGAAACGTAGGTTTGCCTTTCCTTAATCTTTCTTCTAAGATTAGTCGTAAGGTGAGTATTGCCTCCCGTGTTCCAGTGTTTCTACGGAATCCAAACTGATCTTCCCCGAGGTCGGCTTCTACTAGTTTTTCCATTCGTATGTAAAGAATTCGTGTTATTATTTTGCAGCTGTGACTTATTAAACTGACTGTTCGGTAATTTTCACATCTGTCAACACCTGCTTTCTTTGGGATTCGAAATATGATATTCTTCTTGAAGTCTGAGGGTATTTCGCCTGTTTCATACATCTTGCTCACCAGATGGTAGAGTTTTGTCAGGACTGGCTCTCCCAAGACCGTCAGTAGTTCCGGTGGAATGTTGTCTACTCCGGGGGCCTTGTTTCGACTCAGGTCTTTCAGTGCTCTGTCAAACTCTTCACGCAGTATCATATCTCCCATTTCATCTTCATCTACATCCTCTTCCATTTCCATAATATTCTCCTCAAGTACATCGCCCTTGTATAGACCCTCTATATACTCCTTCCACCTTTCTGCTTTCCCTTCTTTGCTTAGAACTGGGTTTCCATCTGAGCTCTTGATATTCATATAAGTCGTTCTCTTATCTCCAAAGGTCTCTCTAATTTTCCTGTAGGCAGTATCTATCTTACCTCTAGTGAGATAGGCCTCTACATCCTTACATTTGTCCTCTAGCCATCCCTGCTTAGCCATTTTGCACTTCCTGTCGATCTCATTTTTGAGACGTTTGTATTCCTTCTTGCCTGCTTCATTTACTGCATTTTTATATTTTCTCCTTTCATCAATTGAAGTCAATATTTCTTGTGTTACCCAAGGATTTCTACTAGCCCTCGTCTTTTTACCTACTTGATCCTGTGTTGCCTTCGCTACTTCATCCCTCAAAGCTACCCATTCATCTTCTACTGTATTTCTTTCCCCCATTCCTGTCAGGTGTTCCCTTACGCTCTCCCTGAAACTCTGTACAACCTCTGGTTCTTTCAGTTTATCCACGTCCCATCTCCTTAAATTCCCACCTTTTTGCAGTTTCTTCAGTTTTAATCTACAGGTCATAACCAATAGATTGTGGTCAGAGTCCACATCTGCCCCTGGAAATGTCTTACAATTTAAAACCTGGTTCCTAAATCTCTGTCTTACCATTATATAATCTATCTGATACCTTTTAGTATCTCCAGGGTTTTTCCATGTATACAACCTTCTTTCATGATTCTTAAACCAAGTGTTAGTTATGATTATGTTGTGCTCTGTGCAAAATTCTACCAGGCGGCTTCCTCTTTCATTTCTTAGCCCCAATCCATATTCAGCTACTATGTTTCCTTCTCTCCCTTTTCCTACACTCGAATTTCAGGCACCCATGACTATTAAATTTTCGTCTCCCTTCACAATCTGAATAATTTCTTTTATTTCATCATACATTTCTTCAATTTCTTCGTCATCTGCAGAGCTAGTTGGCATATAAACTTGTGCTACTGTAGTAGGTGTGGGCTTCGTATCTATCTTGCCACAATAATGCGTTCACTATGTTGTTTGTAGTAGGTTACCCGCATTCCTATTTTCCTATTCATTATTAAACCTTCTCCTGCATTACCCCTATTTGATTTTGTGTTTATAACCCAGTAGTCACCTGACTAGAAGTCTTGTTCCTCCTGCCACCGAACTTCACTAATTCCCACTATATCTAACTTCAACCTATCCATTTCCCTTTTTAAATTTTCTAACCTACCTGCCCGATTAAGGGATCTGACATTCCACGCTCCGATCCGTAGAACGCCAGTTTTCTTTCTCCTGATAACGACATCCTCTTGAGTAGTCCCCGCCCGGAGATCCAAATGGGGGACTATTTTACCTCCGGAATATTTTACCCAAGAGGACGCCATCATCATTGAATCATACAGTAAAGCTGCATGCCCTCGGGAAAAATTACGGCTGTAGTTTCCCCTTGCTTTCAGCCGTTCGCAGTACCAGCACAGCAAGGCCGTTTTAGTTATTGTTACAAGGCCAGATCAGTCAATCATCGAGACTGTTGCCCTTGCAACTACTGAAAAGGCTGCTGGCCCTCTTCAGGAACCACACGTTTGTCTGGCCTCTCAACAGATACCCCTCCGTTGTGGTTGCACCTACGGTACGGCTATCTGTATCGCTGAGGCACGCAAGCATCCCCACCAACGGCAAGGTCGAAGCGGCAACATGACAGACACAGAGATTAGTGACCGCAAGATTGTTGTAGCTAGAGTGAATACCGTAACATCCAAACCCAACAAAAACAAACACAAAATACTTATATTTAAGAAAGCAGATAAAAATCTACATCTACATCTACATCTATACTCCGCGAGCCACCTTACGGTGTGTGGCGGAGGGTACTTATTGTACCACTATCTGATCCCCCCTTCCCTGTTCCATTCACGAATTGTGCGTGGGAAGAACGACTGCTTGTAAGTCTCCGTATTTGCTCTAATTTCTCGGATCTTTTCGTTGTGATCATTACGCGAGATATATGTAGGCGGTAGTAATATGTTGCCCATCTCTTCCCGGAATGTGCTCTCTTGTAATTTCGATAATAAACCTCTCCGTATTGCGTAAGGCCTTTCTTGAAGTGTCCGCCACTGGAGCTTGTTCAGCATCTCCGTAACGCTCTCGCGCTGACTAAATGTCCCCATGACGAATCGCGCTGCTTTTCGCTGGATCATGTCTATCTCTTCTATTAATCCAACCTGGTAAGGGTCCCATACTGATGAGCAATACTCAAGAATCGGACGAACAAGCGTTTTGTAAGCTACTTCTTTCGTCGATGAGTCACATTTTCTTAGAATTCTTCCTATGAATCTCAACCTGGCGCCTGCTTTTCCCACTATTTGTTTTATGTGATCATTCCACTTCAGATCGCTCCGGATAGTAACTCCTAAGTATTTTACGGTCGTTACCGCTTCCAATGATTTACCACCTATGGCATAATCGTACTGGAATGGATTTCTGCCCCTATGTATGCGCATTATATTACATTTATCTACGTTTAGGGAAAGCTGCCAGCTGTCGCACCATGCATTAATCCTCTGCAGGTCCTCCTGGAGTACGTACGAGTCTTCTGATGTTGCTACTTTCTTGTAGACAACCGTGTCATCTGCAAATAGCCTCACGGAGCTACCGATGTTGTCAACTAAGTCATTTATGTATATTGTAAACAATAAAGGTCCTATCACGCTTCCCTGCGGTACTCCCGAAATTACCTCTACATCTGCAGATTTTGAACCGTTAAGAATGACATGTTGTGTTCTTTCTTCTAGGAAATCCTGAATCCAATCACAAACCTGGTCCGATATTCCGTAAGCTCGTATTTTTTTCACTAAACGTAAGTGCGGAACCGTATCAAATGCCTTCCTGAAGTCCAGGAATACGGCATCAATCTGCTCGCCAGTGTCTACGGCACTGTGAATTTCTTGGGCAAATAGGGCGAGCTGAGTTTCACATGATCTCTGTTTGCGGAATCCATGTTGGTTATGATGAAGGAGATTTGTATTATCTAAGAACACAAAACATGTTCCATTATTCTACAACAGATTGACGTATGCGAAATAGGCCTATAATTATTCGCATCTGATTTATGACCCTTCTTGAAAATGGGAACGACCTGCGCTTTCTTCCAGTCGCTAGGTACTTTACGTTCTTCCAGCGATCTACGATAAATTGCTGATAGCAAGGGGGGAAGTTCTTTAGCATAATCACTGTAGAATCTTAAGGGTATCTCGTCTGGTCCGGATGCTTTTCCGCTACTAAGTGATAGCAGTTGTTTTTCAATTCCGATATCGTTTATTTCAATATTTTCCATTTTGGCGTCCGTGCGACGGCTGAAGTCAGGGACCGTGTTACGATTTTCCGCAGTGAAACAGTTTCGGAACACTGAATTCAGTATTTCTGCCTTTCTTCGGTCGTCCTCTGTTTCGGTGCCATCGTGGTCAACGAGTGACTGAATAGGGTATTTAGATCCGCTTACCGATTTTACATATGACCAAAACTTTTTAGGGTTCTTGTTTAGATTGTTTGCCAATGTTTTATGTTCGAATTCGTTGAATGCTTCTCTCATTGCTCTCTTTACGCTCTTTTTCGCTTCGTTCAGCTTTTCCTTATCAGCTATGATTCGACTACTCTTAAACCTATGATGAAGCTTTCTTTGTTTCCGTAGTACCTTTCGTACATGATTGTTATACCACGGTGGATCTTTCCCCTCGCTTTGGACCTTAGTCGGTACGAACTTATCTAAGGCGTGCTGGACGATGTTTCTGAATTTTTTCCATTTTTGTTCCACGTCCTCTTCCTCAGAAATGAACGTTTGATGGTGGTCACTCAGATATTCTGCGATTTGTGCCCTATCACTCTTGTTAAGCAAATATATTTTCCTTCCTTTCTTGGCATTTCTTATTACACTTGTAGTCATTGATGCAACCACTGACTTATGATCACTGATACCCTCTTCTACATTCACGGAGTCGAAAAGTTCCGGTCTATTTGTTGCTATGAGGTCTAAAACGTTAGCTTCACGAGTTGGTTCTCTAACTATCTGCTCGAAGTAATTCTCGGACAAGGCAGTCAGGATAATGTCACAAGAGTCTCTGTCCCTGGCTCCAGTTCTGATTGTGTGACTATCCCATTCTATACCTGGTAGATTGAAGTCTCCCCCTATTACAATAGTATGATCACGAAACTTCTTCACGACGTTCTGCAGGTTCTCTCTGAGGCGCTCAACTACTACGGTTGCTGATGCAGGTGGTCTATAGAAGCATCTGACTATCATATCTGACCCACCTTTGATACTTAACTTAACCCAGATTATTTCACATTCGCATTCGCTAATAACTTCACTGGATATTAATTCTTTACTGCTATAAATACTCCTCCACCATTGGCGTTTATCCTATCCTTGCGGTATATATTCCATTCTGTGTCTAGGATTTCGTTACTGTTCACTTCCGGTTTTAACCAACTTTCCGTTCCTAATACTATATGCGCACTATTTCCTTCAATAAGAGATACTAATTCAGGAACCTTGCCCTGGATACTCCTGCAGTTTACCAATATTACGTTAACTTTTCCTGTTTTTGGTCTCTGAGGACGGACGTTCTTTATCAACGATGATAATGTCCTCTCTGGTAAGCCGTCAGGTATTTTATCGTTTCGCCTAAGGGGGGGTCCCTCTAACCTAAAAAACCCCCGTGTGCACGCCACACGTACTCAGCTACCCTAGTAGCTGTTTCCGGTGTGTAGTGCACGCCTGACCTGTCTAGGGGGGCCCTACAGTTCTCCACCCAATAACGGAGGTCGATGAATTTGCAACCATTATAGTCGCAGAGTCGTCTGAGCCTCTGGTTTAGACCCTCCACACGGCTCCAAACCAGAGGACCGCGATCGACTCTGGGCACTATGCTGCAGATATTAAGCTCAGCTTGCACTCCGCGTGCGATGCTGGTTGTCTTCACCAAATCAGCCAGCCGCCGGAAGGAACCAAGGATGGCCTCAGAACCCAAGCGGCAGGCGTCATTCGTTCCGACATGTGCTACTATCTGCAGCCGGTCACACCCAGTGCGTTCAATAGCTGCCGGAAGGGCCTCCTCCACATTACGGACGAGACCCCCCGGCAAGCACACCGAGTGCACACTGGCATTCTTCCCCGACCTACCCGCTATTTTCCTGAGGGGCTCCATAACCCGCCTAACGTTGGAGCGCCCTATAACTAATAGGCCCGCCCTCTGTGACTGTCGGGACCTTGCCGGAGAATCGGCCACTGGCCCAACAGGCGAGGCATCCTGTGGTGGCTCGGAAACGATGTCATCACCACTAGGAAGCACCCCGTACCTGTTGGAAAGGGGTAAGGCAGCTGCCACGCGGCCAGATACCACCTTCGCCTTTCGGCCAGGCACGCGCGAGCCCACCACTGTCCGCCATTCACCCTGGAGTGATGGCTGACCGGTAAGATGCTCACTGCCGGAAGACGCAGCGACATCAGGGGTTCCATGTGATTCCAAGGCCACCGAAGTAGGCATAGGTCTCACCACAGTTGCCCCAACGCCACTACGAGCCGACGCCTGCGCCTCGAGCTCGATGAGCCTAACAGACAAAGCCTCCACCTGCCCCCGAAGAGTGGCCAATTCTCCTTGCGTCCGCTCACAACAACCACAGTCCCTACACATGACTATGTTTACCCTACTCTATACGGTGACAAATTCCCAAGATAATCTTCTGATGAGCTACTCTGATAATCAAGAAACACTCACTGAAATACGAGACGCGAAAACTACGCTAGGTTTTCCCAGAAAAACTATTTAAAAGCTAAGCGCAGCAAATAAGTACAAAAACGCTTTATACAAACAGTACTCGCTGCTGCTGGTGCTCTCGCTCTGGCTGTCACAAGACAACTGCTGATTCAAGTGACTAGGGGCTAACGGCCGCGAAACAAACAAAAGACGGTTTTAGGGCGCTTTCTGTTCTAAACGATCAAGAAAACACTAAGAAATCTAACACGAAAACTACGTAAAGTTTTATCAAGAACTGTTAGTTACTATGCAGAGCAGATAAACACAAATAGAATCCCTTCCTTAGTGGAAGGTCGTAAACAAAATGCAAAATAAACGCTTTATACAAACAGTACTCGCTGCTGCTGGTGCTCTCGCTCTGGCTGTCACAAGACAACTGCTGATTCAAGTGACTAGTGGCTAACGGCCGCGAAACAAACAAAAGACGGTTTTAGGGCGCTTTCTGTTCTAAACGATCAAGAAAACACTAAGAAATCTAACACGAAAACTACGTAAAGTTTTATCAAGAACTGTTAGTTACTATGCAGAGCAGATAAACACAAATAGAATCCCTTCCTTAGTGGAAGGTCGTAAACAAAATGCAAAATAAACGCTTTATACAAACAGTACTCGCTGCTGCTGGTTCTCTCGCTCTGGCTTGAAACCTCCCAAAGAGACAGTCTTCAGTCCTTTCACTCTGACTGTGTAAGCGTAAACCAGACGAGGTTTAAATTCAAAGAAACAGATCAATGGGAATTGAGAGGTGTATACGAAATAAATTAATAAGAGATGGTACTGATTCCCCATGATACACCAAATGGGTCAGAACACTGTTGTTAAAGCAACGAAAAAAGCATCTCAAATTTAAAAGAACGCAATCTCCCCAGGAGTGACCAAGTTTTACAGAAACTCGAAATTAAGAGCGAACTTCAGTCCGATATGCTTTCAATAGTTCCCACAACTAAAATGTGTCTCGAAATCTGGCGGAAAAAAATGATTCAATTGGCTCTGAGCAGTATGGGACTTAACTGCTGAGATCATCAGTCCCCTAGATCATAGAACTACTTAAAGCTAACTAACCTAAGGACATCAAACACATCTATGCCCGAGGCAGGATTCGAAGCTGCGACCGTAGCGGTCGTGCGGTTCCAGACTGTAGCGCCTAGAACCGCTCGGCCACTCTGGCCGGCTGGGAGAAAACTCAAGAGATTACGGTCATATGTAAATTACACCAGTGGCGAGACGCAGTTAATACTAAAGATGGGGAAAACTGTTATTTTCAGAGATCAAATCACATCTGGTCATTGACTCACAAAAATAAGTAAATGGAAGGTACATTGCCTTTTTAATTCTGGTCTCTAAATCTGTATTTTTATGTCATTTTTTCCTACTCTGAAAGAACATACAAAGAGGAGTAATAATTTTGTGTTACGTCCCCAGTAATTTTCAGATACAAAAGTTTTAAATTTCATCTGATCTAAAAATTATAAATATTACAACAAAATCCCAAATATTTTTTATCAAGTAGAAAGTTTTTAGATTGAAGACTGCTTCTTGTTACATTTTGATACTTTTATTGAAAAAAATCAATATAAAAATTATTCCAGCAGTCATAATTTACAGTCAGTGTTACCATATATGTTCCCATAAAGGAAAATTAATCAGTATTCTCATTCATAAGTAAAATTTGACCAATTGTAGTTGACATAAGTCTCTATCTCTTATTAGTGCACTTTTATCTGCTTTTGAAAATATCCACACAGGCCACAGATGTTGCTGTGATACATAATACTTTTAGAACCAATTAACACAGCGCATGTCACAGCAATTTTCTTGTTAACAGAATCTTCAGTCGGTTCTTGGTAGAGCAACATTATAATAAATGAAAAGCACCAGTTTGCTTTTTTTTCTACAATATTACTTTTATTGTTTTCGGCTTACAAGGCCACCTGAAGCCAAAAGCCGGTTAACAATCAAAGTAATATTGTAGAACAAAAGCAGTTTTCTTGTTTCCCAGCAGTTTAAGGAATTGCTGTTTCTAGGCAAACGTCCCTTCACTAAACATTTGTTCACTTCGACAATTGCTGCACCTTCTGGGTTGTGACTTTGCTTGAAGCTAACAGTCTCATTGAATTCCTCCCAGATTGAAGAAGGCTCATGTGCTACAGTGGTAACTGGTTGAGAAATGAGCTCTGTTTAGAACAACCAACGTTTTCATTTATTCAGTACCCTTAATGTAGAAGTCTTGAAATGTTTTGTCGTCTGAAAATCCTTGGCTTTGGATTGGGGATCCAGTAACGTTGACTGACTAATCAGTTCGTTGCTGCAGATAGTCCCAAACCACTCTGCTAACTCTATATGCAAATTATCAACCAATGGCTCTGTTTCTTGAGTAAATTCTTTATTTTTGTCTTCAAAAGATTTTAATTACCATTCCATTAATTTTGGCAAGATTTTCATTTTTAAATGTGAGACAGTTTTCTCTGAGTACACTTCTTGGGTTACCTCATCGAAAACTTGCAAAATCTGTTAAGTCTGTTGCATTATCTCCCAGTCTGTACCTTTTAAGTTTAAGGTGACCCATTTTCCACCTAAAATGCGAGACAAGAAAGTATGGGATTTTTATGTAAAGCAAATGTTAGCAACATTTCGTGAGTGGAGTTCCATCTGGTTGTGACATATTGTTTCAGTTTCAGTCTGTCTCTTTTTAAAAATTTTGTTTTCAGCAAGTTAGCTCAGGGGAATGTTAACAACTCATTTGACATCGTCAACGGATTTCTGTATGGACTTCCAAATTGCAAGCTGCGCAGTGAGGTTTAAAGACTGCAAAACGTGGGATATGTGGAAGTTTCAGAAGCATGGCAGCTAATTTCGTATTTGATACATTTTCTGTTGTTATTGGAAGTGATTTCAAAATTGATATTTCATTTGGAATAATAGGCTTTACCCAGTTTGAGATGTTTTCTGCAATGTGTCTGTCTTTGAATAGTGAGAACTCTAAAAGGTATGACTAATGTTATTTACACTCGTCCACGCAACAGATGGAACACAAACTGCTTTTGCGGTTGTCAAATTATTTTCAATTTTTTCAGATAGCTCATGATGCAGACTGGGCATTAGAGAGTTTGACAACGTTTATAATTCTGTCTCTACACTACAGAGAAAGGATGGTATTGTCTGCATATCACTTTTAAAAGCTGTACATCTAATGCCATACTTTTATTTAATGTGAGTGGACTTATAATATTAAAAAAATATTTATTGTTTGTAGTAAATGAAAATCAGTTGCTGGTGAAGGCATCACAAAAGGGTATAAGTCAGGACTTGATCCATAACGTGACGATATTGGTCGGCTGGGCGCATCTTGAGACTCAATTGGCCTTTCTGAGACGATACCTTCACCCAAGGCAGAAGCAGATCTGTGAGGACGTTCACGAGAAATGATTTCTCGAATTTCTGCATCGATTGATGGGCGTGATCTGTTTCCTGACCTAAATATTTCCAGTGGTATTGTAGCCTGCTTCGATTTTAGATTTGTCTTCAGGTTTGATGATGAGCCAGAAGCCAAGGCAATTATCTGCTGATAGTAGTGGCATTTTCCTTTTTCTTCCATTTGGTAAAATGGTACCAAACATCTCCCGTATTTCTTCTAGGCGAAGCCAATGTGGATGACATATCGTTGTGCATCACTGAAAAGTACACTGGTAAAATTTAAATGTTTAGTATTAACAGAGCCATTTTAAATTATAAAAGCTTATAGCGAGAGCAAATATAAATTCAGCACGTTCTGTAATCAGAAGTTGTAGAGTGGGTTCAAAAAATGGCTCTGAGCACTATGGGACTTAACATCTGAGGTCATCAGTCCCCTAGAACTTAGAACTACTTGAACCTAACTAACCTAAGGACATCACACACATAACATAGTGCCAATGGAGATGTTCGGATTGTTTCAGGTTGACTGCCCCAATGTGATCCGGCGAATTTTCGTAGGAGACTGTTCCTGGTGGAAACTTTCGACTTGCATTTCATGCAGTGCTTTTTGAAAGTAAGAGACCTGTCAAGTGTCACTCCTAGGTATTTTGGAGTCTTGTGTTCCAGTTCGACCGCCGACCATACTTAAAATTGCTGTTTTGAACAACGCGCCGCAGCGCGTAGTGTGAAGCAGTCGCCCTCAGTTTCTGGCGGTGGCGCCGCTGTGGCAATCGCAGCTTTGGTGTCTCCCTCTGGTGGGAAAGGGGAAGGGTTGCCTGTTCACGTGCATTTAAGGGGCGCTATGAGCTCGGCAGGGGGGGCAGTCTGAGTCGATGCAGTCTGGGCGAGTCTGGTCAGTTGGTCAGGCGGGTCAGTGTGGGGCAGTCATTGTCTGTCTGTCGTCCGGAGTGCTAGTTTGTGTTAGGCCGCCAGTCTGCTCGAGTTTGTTCAGGTAATGGCATTGGCGGTTGGATCGATCGGTTGGTCGGTCGCGCACTGGGACACAAGATGACTTGTCCGTCTTGAGCGTCGGCGCATGTGAGGTCGCCACGTCAGTCCACTGGGCCGCGCCGCATAGCCAGGGGTAGTTGCTTCGCCAACTCACGACATCGGGCTGGCCGGTGCGAGCTGCGACGCCGTGAGACGGGAGATCGGCAAACCTTCCTGCGTCCGTTGAAGCGGCTGGCAGCGGACGGTTCGAGAGAGCGTTTTGGGAATGCTGCGCCAGGTCTTCGGCAGACATCGCAGTTATTAGAACTTAACTGATTCGTGATATATTGTTTCATTACTTGTTAAATTCTACTTTTTTTCTTGGTCAGTCTCTCGACCCCAGCTTGGTTTTTCCGTCTCCCGTCCGCATTTGTTAGGCAGTTAGTGTCTGCCGTCTGTCGGTCTGTCATACGTTAGTAGCTGCCTCTGTCATGTTTGTCGGATTCGGTGTTAACGAATTTATTGCTTAAGGTGTAAAGGCCGAATTCCTGAAATATGCTTTTATCTTGCCTATCATCTTGAGAGGCGGTATATGTGTAATGTAGAGCATGTTTGTACATTTTATGTAAGACTGCATTTCATGGGTTTTTATTTAAATGGTCATTTTAGTATATAAAGTTGTCACCCTTCCACCGTAAGAGTTTTCTTATGAAAACAAGTTGCACTTTCGGTGACAAGTAATTTTTTTATGTGAGTGTTTTGTACCACTTCCATCCCTCCTATGGGGTGCATAGTGTATGTGTTTGTGTGTGTTGTTAAAATTTTTAGTTTAAAGTAATCTGGTGTGTTGCAGATTTGCACCAGTGTAGTCTTTCAGTGGTTGTTGTGAGCGGTCGTGACTACGGCCGTGTTAAAAGGGAGCCGCAAGGTTCTCAACCCGAAAGCTCGTACTGTCAAAAAAATGTTATTTCTGCCTCTGAATAAATTGTAAATTGATATTTAGAGGGTGCTTTCACGCTTTCTGATTATAATTTTTAAATCTGTTTTAATGAAAAGAAAGGGTTTTTAGGAATAAAATTTCCATTTGTTGAAAGAAATTTGTGTTGATCAGTTACCCACTGGCAAATACTTCCACGCTCACATAGTGTGATTAAATGTGTTAATGTTCTTGATAAATCGCTAGTAAATAAAGTAGATTCTTAAGAAAAGGTTTTGAAAGTAAATTCACTATTCAATACCATTTTAAACTTACGAGTGGCTTCCTTGTTTCTGTTATGAGAAGCCCACACTTGGGCCTTTGAAGGGTTTGATTTAAGCTGGTTTGTGTTGTGGTATCTGGATAGATCTTCAAGGGCATTCGTGTGGTTTTCTCCACTGATTCACAATCTGTGCTCTGGGTAGCTATAGCTAGGTCGACAGCATATAAAAAACTCCTGGTATTTGGGGCCATACATATGCAAGGGTTGGAACTTAAATAGTGGCAACTATTTACTCACAACCGATAGAAAAGAGTTACATGTTTGCACCTGTTACTGTCCTTCAAAGTAATCAACAGCGTTGTGTAGAACCCGTTGCCAGCGATGTGGAAGGCATGGTACACCGTTAGCAGAGCCTGTTCCGTTGATGGTGCGAATGGAGCGGTCTAATGTTATGGCGATTATCGTGTACGACTGTGATGGTGTTACCCTAACGCATTACGTTCCGCCACGGTAGACCGTCAAGGCACAGTATTACTGTTCGTTTTTGGAGCATCACCTGCGAGCACCTTTGCGAAAGATACGGCGACACTTTCTGCGCAACCCACCGATCATTTTGCACGACAATGCGCGGCCGCATACAGCGCAAGCTGTGGCTGCTCTGTTCGGTCGATGGGACTGTGAAGTACTGTACCATCCACCATACTGCCCGGACTTCAGTTCTTGTGACTTTCATTTGATTCCGAAGATGAAGGAACCACTTCGTGGCCTTCGCTTCAGAACTGTTCCAGAGATCCTACAGGCAGTAGACCGCTCCATTCGCACCATCAACAGAACAGGCTCTGCTAACGGTATACTACGCCTTCCACATCGCTGGCAACGTGTTCTACACAACGCTGGTGGCTACTTTGAAGGACAGTAACAGCTGCAAACATGTAACTCTTTTGTATCGGTTGTGAACAAATGGCTGCCACTATTTAAGTTCCAACCCTCTTACTAAACAGAACTGGAGCCAAAACACTCCCTTGTGGGAGGCCATTCTTCTGTAGTCTCCATCGACTACGCTATCCTTGAAAGTCGACGAAGAACCCGCGATTCTGCAGAAGGGAGGCGGTGAGTCGGGTTAGACCTAAATCTTTGTTTAAATTGTAGACCTTGATTAGTAGTAGCTGATAACTCGACAAATGCCACTCCTTTCACCTTTCGAGCTTCAAAGGCAATTGTCCAGTACAGCTTTTACCTGGACGAAATCCAGATTGCTGAGGTATAAGTGAGGGGTCAATTGCAGGTGATAGGCGATTTAAAATCAGTCTTTCCAGCATTTTGTAAAAATGTCAAACTAGTGCAAATGGTCTAAAATTCTTCGGATCATTTCCTTCTTTGCCAGGTTTCAGCAAAGCAATCACTCGACTCTTCCGCCATATCTCTGGAATTTGGTTTCCGCTTACACAGTTATCGAAAAGTTGGAGAATCTATTTCTTTGTATTTAAGCCGAAGTGTTTAACTTGCTCGTTTCGTATACGCACTGTAATGAATCGTTTCCGAGATATAACGTAATTTATGTATATTGTTACTTATTTTCTTTATTGTTCAGTACACTCATTGTTTACAATGTACCATTGTACCGTGGACGAAGTCGAGGCGAATTACTTGATATAGGACGCATGGTCAACCAAGTCAGGGAAACTACTGCAAACTGACTTACCTACACCTCAACGCATGTACGTTGTGCAAGATTTTCCGTATACACTCGCTCTCTGCACACAATCTGTAAGTCCTCGAGGAAAAGGAAAAGTGAACTGGACCATTTTAAAGTAAACTTAATGTAGTTTAATTTTGTACTGTGACAAGTTTTTGCTAGAGGCCGCGGATTTCGTATTATTCAAAAAAAAAAAAAAAACGTACAAAAGTAACTTTACATATCCATTTGGAATAGAGAGTATATTCATATTTAGTTTCTTTCTTCAAATGATTGTACATGTCATATCTCTGAATGTTGGCGATTTCTCCTGAGACAGCCTTTATACATGATTTATCATGTATGTTAAAATAGTTATGTGCTATTCGTACCATCATATTTAGTATCCTATGCAACCACAGTAATTAAAACCTGCCTAAAGGATAGCAGCACACCAACAACAGCAATTATAAATGCAACAGACACAGAAGAAGACGTACGAGGTGCATTCAAGTTCTAAGGCCTCCGATTTTTTCTCTCCGGACTGGAAAGAGATAGAAACATGCGCATTGTTTTAAAATGAGGATGCGTTCATTGTCAATACGTCCCAGAGATGGCAGCACCGTACGGCAGATGGAATTTTACCGCCAGCGACAAGAATGAGAACTGTTTTAAATACTTAAAATGGCGACGTTTTCCTTACTTGAACAGCGTGCAATCATTCGTTTTCTGAATTTGCGTGGTGTGAAACCAATTTAAATTCATCGACAGTTGAAGGAGACATGTGTTGATGGAGTTATGGATGTGTCGAAAGTGCATTCGTGGTTGCGACAGTTTAATTAAGGCAGAACATCGTGTGACAACAAACCGAAACAACTTCGGGCTCGCACAAGCTGGTCTGACGACATGATCGAGAAAGTGGAGAGAACTGTTTTGTGGGATCGCCGAATGACTGTTGAACAGATCGCCTCCAGAGTTGAGATTTCTGTGGGTTCTGTGCACACAATCCTGCACGACGACCTGAAAATGCGAAAAGTGTCATCCAGGTGGGTGCCACGAATGCTGACGGACGACCACATGGCTGCCCGTGTGGCATGTTGCCAAGCAATGTTGACGCACAACGACAGCCTGAATGGGACTTTCTTTTCGTCAGTTGTGACAATGGATGAGACGTGGATGCCATTTTTCAATCCAGAAACAAAGCGCCAGTCAGCTCAATGGAAGCACACAGATTCACCACCACCAAAAAAATTTCGGGTAACCGCCAGTGCTGAAAAAATTATGGTGTCCATATTCTGGGACAGCGAGGGCGTAATCCTTACCCATTGCATTCCAAAGGGCACTACGGTAACAGGCGCATCCTACGAAAATGTTTTGAAGAACAAATTCCTTCCTGCACTGCAACAAAAACGTCCGGGAAGGGCTGCGCGTGTGCTGTTTCACCAAGACAACGCACCCGCACATCGAGCTAACGTTACGCAACAGTTTCTTCGTGATAACAACCTTGAAGTGATTCCTCATGCTCCCTACTCACCTGACCTGGCTCCTAGTGACTTTTGGCTTTTTCCAACAATGAAAGACACTCTCCGTGGCCGCACATTCACCAGCTGTGCTGCTATTGCCTCAGCGATTTTCCAGTGGTCAAAACAGACTCCTAAAGAAGCCTTCGCCGCTGCCATGGAATCATGGCGTCAGCGTTGTGAAAAATGTGTACGTCTGCAGGGCGATTACGTCGAGAAGTAATGCCAGTTTCATCGATTTCGGGTGAGTAGTTAATTAGAAAAAAAATCGGAGGCCTTAGAACTTGAATGCACCTCGTATTAGTACACCTAACAGGAACACTAACACGACAGTAAAACAGAAGAGCAAGAAAATAAGAATGCGACTACTAGTACAAATCAAATAAGGATGCAAAGAATAAAGAGGTGAACTCGGATGGAGAGATGCTCAGTCAAAAAAGCGAGTGGCAAGCTGCATCACTGTGCTAAAAGTGCAGTGAACAGAGTGACGCCTCAAGTCGTCATGTGGTCTTCTCAGTGCGATCTTGTCTGTGAGAGTGGCGGGAGCAGTGAGCTACCTTGCAATCTGGTCAGTAAGAGTGGTGGGGAAGCAATGAGCTAGCGAGCTACTTTGCAATCCGACCCCAGAGAATCTTGGCGAGCAGTGAGCTCAGAGATAAGGCTTACGGTCCTATCGGTGAGCGTGGTGGGGAGTGCTGAGCTGTTGGGAGGGGAGTGATGCCTGAGTCACTTTGCGATACGCTCGCTTTTATGCTGGTTACTCACACATTTTGAGTGCGACGCTAAGTTAAAGCATAAAAAGTAAAACACACTCAAAAGTATGTAAACGTTCATTGAGCTTCTGAAATTTCAGACATTCTTTTGAAATCAAGAGTGGAAACATGATGCTGGAAGTGTTTTCTACTTTAATGTGTCTTACTGAAGCATAGTTGGCTTGACCTGCTTTGCTAGCTGCGTGGTTAGCGCAGCGGAATCGGAAGCAAAGGGACCCAGGTTTAATTCCAAGTTGAGCCAAAAATTTTTTCTTCCACTTAGAGACTGGGTGTTGTGTTACTCTTACTTTCATAACGTCATAATCAGTATTACTACTGAGATGGCCCAATGGGTACTGCCCGACAGATAATAATTGAAAGAAAAAAAAGTGGAGCTTTCTTTGTTTTCTTTTTTCATGGATGAGGGAAACTTCATTTACTAATAAGGTATGGAAATCCACATGTGCACATCGTCTATAACACGTTTTTTGTAGCTTGGGATACGCCTTCTTAAGGGTGTGGTGTGGGGCGCCATTGTAGCAGCCTAGTGCAGAATTTTCAGTCTGTTCATTACAGCCACCAGAGACCCATTTTGAAATCAGATGAGCAACCATTTAGTTTTTCCGAATTTTAGAGAGATTGGGCTCTTTGAAGCAGTTCAGGTGCAGAGTGTCCATCTCTAGTCAATACCATCACTGAGAGATAACAATGGCGATGTCATTAATGACAGTGCTACTGAAGCAGATTTACTTAATACAGTTTTTCGAAATTTCTTCGAAAAAGGAATTTGTGTGCCTACGGAGTATCGTCGGAATTGTGTGACTGGATCCGTGATTTCTTGTCAGCAAGGTCACAGTTCGCTATAATTGAGGGAAAGTAATCGAGTAAAACAGAAATAGTATTTGGGTTCCCAAAGGAAGTGCTACAGTCCTATAAACGAATTAGGAGACAACCTGAGCAGTCCTCTCAATTGTTTGCAGTTGGTACTGTCATTTACCGTCATGAAATGTCAGCAAATGATCAAAACGAATTGCAAAATAATTTAAACAGGAGGTTTGTACGATGCAAAAAGTGGAAATTGACTCTAAATCACCGAAAGTGTGAAATCATCCACATGAACACTAAAAAGAACCCGGTAAATTTCAGTTACACAATAAATCACTCGAATCTAAAGGCTGTAAATTCAACTAAATACTCATGGATTAAAATTACGAATAATTTTAATTGGGACGATCACATAAATAATATGTGCGATTTTGGTGGCCGAACACTAAGAAAATATCTCAGGTTTACTAACGAGACTACTTACAGTACACTTGTCCGCCATCTCCTGGTATACTTCTGTGTGGTCCGGGATCAGCGTCAGAGTGGATTGGCGGAGGACGTCGAAAAAGTTCAAAGAAGGGCAGCCCGTTTTGTATTACCGCGAATTAAGGGAGACAATGCCACGAATATGATACATGAATTGGGGCGGCATTTATTAAAACCAAGGCGTTTTTCGCTGCAGCAAGACCTCTTCATGCATTTACAATCACCAACTATCTCCTCAGAATGGAAAAATAGTTTATTGGTGCCCAATTACGCTGGGTGAAATGATCATCACAATTTTATTTATTTATTTATTCGTATCAGAAGCATTTACGATGTATAAAATAATGTACAATATTTACAAGACAATTATTTACACTTTTTCCGCGCAGAAGTTAGCGACCTCTATTGCATTTGGCGTTGCATGTAGCAGGTCTTCTGTTGTGCATGTTGCTGGACATTGGGTACACTGGAGCAGGTCGGAGGTCGTCTGCGTTGCTCCACACTCACAGAGTGGTGGCTCCTCTAGGAAACCCCATTTAGTCAAATTGCTCTTACATTTCGTGACATCCGAGCGTAGCCTGTTGAGGGATCTCCATGTACTCCAATTCTCTGTGTAGCCGGGTGGCAGTCTTTCGCTTGGTGTAATCAATCCCACAGTACTGGTAAGCCTTGCACGCCATAGCTCGAATCGGCATTGCTGTGGTGCCCAACTAGAGCCTCGGTAGATCTGAGGAAGCTCCTTCTGGATTTTAGTCGTGGGTTTGCTGATTGATAGCCATATAAGGGGTGAGTTTCGGAAGTTTCTGATTTTTTCTTCTCACTTTCTCACTTTTTGCTGCTACCTCCCGGCCGATGGTGGGGGGGGGGGGGGGGGTTCCAATTCCCGCGAGGTTGTACAGTTTATCCAGGCTTCAGGCACCCGGTGATGATACGACATGTGACATTAACAGTGATATCTACTGTTTTGGCATGGCAAGAATTTAACCAAACTGGGCTTGCGTATTCTCTGGCAGAGTAACACAATGCAAGGGAAGAGGTTTTGGCGTGTGCTCCCCACGTTGTGCTTGTCAGCTTTCTGACGATATTGTTCCTGGCTGCCACTTCTTGCTCGGTATTTAGGCAGTGCCTCTTTTATGTTAATGCACAGTGAAGGGTGACCCCTAGGTATTTGGGATACGTACAGTGTTCTAGTGATGTTTCTTCCCAGGTGATTTTGAGGGCTCTAGCTGCCTGCCGGTTTTTAATCTGATCTATGGGGAGATTTATGTGTTTGTTTTACCCGTAGGGTGTTCGGCAGTGGAACGGTAAGGAAATGGCTTAAAGGGGGTCAGATGGAGCATCTGAAGACATTTACGCATTTATGAATTTCAGAGTAATAATGTGGATGTTGATGAAGAGGGGGGGGGGAGGAAGGAGCAAATGGTCAGAGAGAGAGATGCCGAGTAGATGGAGAGAGATTGGGTTGGGGGGAGGAGTTCGAAAATGATAGGGGGAAGATGAGGAGATGGAGAACGATAGAGAGGAAGACGAGGGGATGGAGAAGGAGAGAGGGAGTAGGAGATGGACAGAGAGAGGTTGGAGAAGGATATTAGAACGTAGGTACAATTTCCATAGATATTAAGCAATTGCGAAACATTGCCAGGTTCGCAGGTTACTCATCGTCTCGCAACTTGAAAGTGCGCAGACATTGCGAAGAGCCACTGATACGACGGGTCAGCCAGCTCTACGGGTGAGCGCAGCAGCGGTGAGAGACGACGCCGTCAGGCCAGCTCGTCGCGACGGATGCCAGCCGTAACCGCGGCGGCGCGGGCCCTGGGGCACCATTAGGGCGACAGCCCACGCCGTCGCCGGCTGCCTCCCGTTACAGGCGCTGGGGTGGCGTGGGGTGGGAAGAGCTGGGCGCCCATTACACGCTTCCAGCGGCCTGGCAGTCTCTGCGGCGCCACTGCCGCTCCCAGCCTCTGTAGCAGCAGGGGCGGCGAAACACTTTTTGCAGACAAATTGCAGCCTCATTCCGGAAATGAAAGGCTGTCCTCTTCTGTTCCAAGTGGCCTCAATAAGAATGACATTTTTTGTAGCTTCATTGAAGACCAAACCTAACTGACTTCTAGGGAGCGATCGAGCGAGTTATGTACCACCGGTGCATAAATTGTCCTTCCAGCCTGCCTGCCCCTATCTCCGCAGCAACCACTAAAGCAGCTCAACCTGCTGAAATGGTGACAAAAGAGTAAATGTGTACTGAACCACAGCGGTTAAAGCAGGCTAACTTGGGTTTCCACAAGCCTGGCACGCTTCTTCAGCCTGCTGCGCCTGAGAACAGGTTGCGCTATCTGTCCAACGTGACAATCAGGAATGTTTGCATGAGTAGATTCGCTGCCCCTCATTTATCACAACGATGGGACCACCAAAATGAGTAAACCAAACTTGAAGGAGACTGAGGGGAAATTACGAATTGAGGAATGCGTACCAGTTACAAAACAGAGCCCAAGTACAGCAGGGAAAACGTTTTCTTATGTTTATGAAGCAGATTGAGATAAATCGGTAGCTGTCCCGTAACACAAACTGTGTGAAAAGATACTAAGCACTCATTCGGGAACTTCGAGTGCGTTATGAGAAATGGTTCAAATGGCTCTAAGCACTATCGGATTCAACATCTGAGGTCATCAGTCCCCTAGAACTTAGAACTACGTAAACATAACTAACCTAAGGACATCACACACATCCATGCCCGAGGTGGGATTCGAACATGCGACTGTAGCAGCAGCGCGGTTCTGGACTGAAGCACCTAGAACCGCTCGGTCACAGCGGCCGGCGAGTGCGTTATGACATTTTGGTAGATCTGACCGTCAGTTTCCTTATTCCATAAATATTTTGAAACAGGACAAAGACTTTGTAGATGACAAGTGTGGAAATATGCACTAAGGACTCTAGGCCATTTAGCGACGTACAGGCTTTCTAAATTTAGAGAAAACATTGATTGAAACAGGAGAAAGAACATGGCTCAGTGGATATTAAAAACCACATTCTGATGGTATGCAACTTAGTGAGAAGAGAACTTAGTGCGAAAAAAAGTTTCTTCTCTCAGACCTGCATATAACTTGAAATACGAACTTCGTGTTTACCAAAAGGCATTTGGGAAATTTGGAATGGACTATTTTGGCCACTTTGAATGAACTCAGCGAATCCATAATACACATCCTGTAGAAAGTAATTAAAATTGGTATAATTGGGGTCCTAGTTGGCTGAAATGCAGTAAGGATGCAGAACCAGACTTCATTTTAGTTGGCGCTGCAGTATAATATGCACATCTTCAGGTTCTTAGCTGCAAAGGGTCTCGACTTTCAGAGATGCTTCTGTTCACCACAAAAAACATTTATTAGAGGTGATCTGATGATTCTTCGAACTGAGGGTGGAGCTGCAGAGAAGACTGTTCATATCGATATAAATCAATAATACGAAAACACGCGCCGAAAATGGAAAAAATGAGGATGAAATTAACCATTTTCTGGCCTACAATGAAACAAAACGAATATATATATATATATAACTCCGCCTCACCCTTAGATTCTCAGGTAAAAAAAGACTTCTGAACACTATTCATAGCACTACCTGTAGCATAGTACAGTGGGAAGACGGGCAGGCTAGCAAGATTTCTTGAGCCAGCTTGGGTTGGGGATACTTGGCTTGGATGAGAGTAAAGCAACTTGCCTGTTCTGCTGATGTACGGCAGCTTGTCTGCTTGGCTAACAGGAAAACGTGGGCAGACTGAAAGCGAAATGTGTACAACACTGTAAGAGATTGAGCACACATTCAGGAGGACGAAGGCTTAAATCGCAGTCTAGCTATCGCGATTTGGGATTTTTATGGTTTCACTAAATCGCTTAAGAGAATTTCAAGAATTGTTTTCTTAAAAAGAGCCGGTCAGCAGGACATTAAACCCTAATCTCCTTCCTTCGATTGAGTGCCTACTTGAAGTCGTCATTCTAATAGCTGAAGATCCCTGGCATCTCTTACAGGATGCTTATCATGGCGTTCAACACAGAGAAAAGTCAGAAACAAGGTTATCGTCAGTAGGGGCCAAGGAAATGTGATAGCACGCCCGCCCGGCTAGTCGCGCGGTCTAAGCGCTGCTTCCCGAGCGGGAAGGCGTGCCGGTACCCGGCACGAATCTGGAAGTCAGGTTAGAGTCGAGGTCCAGTGTGCCGGCCAACCTGAGGATGGTTTTTTAGGCAGCTTCCTTCTACTTCGGCGAATGCGGGTTGGTCCCTCTTTTTCCGCTTCAGCTAACTGTGTCGGCGATTGCTGCGCAAACACTGTTTCCACATACGAACACACCATAATTACTCTACCATGCAAACGTTTGGGGTTACTCTCGTCTGGTATGAGACGTTCCCAGGGGAGTGCACTGGAGGCCGAACCGCACAATAACCGTGGGTTCGGTGTGGGGCGACGATGGGGTGGGTGGACTGCTGGGGCCGTTGTGGGGTTGTGAACCACGGAGGGCTCAGACGCGACGAAGCTTCTCCATCATTTCTAGGTCCCCGGTTTAATACAATAAAAGTGTGATAGTACTGATCTTCTTCTATGTATACACAACTGATCAGGCGATTAGCATGAGCAGAAATCTGCAACATTTTGCTGGTGAAGCTGGAATACACGGGAAAGTGTCTGTAGAAGGATACTGGTTGACTAAGAAAGAATACCTGTCGGGTAATGTGCTGTATAGAGATGATGCAGATGAGTAGGAAAAACAATCGTGTGATGTTAGCATACAGTGTTATTGGTGTGCTGGCTGACACGTAGATTAAGTATCTATGCTTAACAGTGAGCAGGATAGCTGAGTGGTTAGCACACTGGACTCGCAATTGGGAGGATAACGTTTCAAACCCGCGTCCGGCCATTCAGATTTAGGATATCCGTTGTTTCCCTGAATCGCATAAGGCAAATGCCGGCATGGTTCCTTTGAAAGGACATAGCCGCTTTCCTTGTCCAGTTTCCTTACTCCCAGATTGTTCTCCGTCTCTAATGATCTCGTTTTCGACGGAACGTTAAACATAAATCTTCTCCTCCTCGTCTAAGTGCAACGTTACGAAGCAGTATGAAATGGAATGAGCATTTAAGGCTGTAGTACAGTCGACTTCGGGTGATCCGGAGAATTTTTGGAAAGTATAGTTCATCCATAAAGGAGACCGCGTAGGGAATAGAAGTGCGACCTGTTCTTGAGTTCTGCTCGAGTGTTTGAGATCCCTACCTGATTGGATTAGTGGAAGACATCGAAGCAGTTCAGGCGCTGGCGCTGGATTTGTTGTCAGGATGTTCGATCAACATGAGAGTATTAAGCAAATGCTTCGTGATCTCAAGGAGGGAAGGCGACGAACTTTTCACAAAACACTACTGAGGAAATTTAAATTCCGGTAATTACGCCTGATAGCGGTAAGGTTCCACTGCCCCGCCCCCCTTCCAAAAGTGCATTATGCTTCAGGATGTGGAGACAGGAAAACTGAGAGATAGTACGCTGCACTTGGGAGTGGAACAGGAAAGCAAATAACTAGTAGTTGTTCAACATACCCTCCGGCGTACAGCATCCGGTGGGAATATGTATGTGGAAACAGATGTATCCCAGACGATAAAATATGTCTGTCAATGATACGGTTCCATATTTATACATGTATGGAGATGAGTTGCTGACACAAATACATCCTGCTACTACTCATAATCGTGATTTAGAAAAAATTATAATAACTATTGCTGAGACAATGCGCAGCTTCCTGGAAGATCAAAACTCTACACCGACCTGGGACTCTAAATGGAACGCTGTCTTTAGTGGAAAGTGCTCTGCCGACCGACCTATCCAAGTACGACACACCGCCCGCTCACGATATATCAGCTTTCGATAGTACGCATCACTGCCGAAGTTCTCCTGCATATCTTGTGGGACTGGCACGTATGTACGAAAGGAAATACGTGTGCGCTGAGCGGTGCCAGGATGTATCGGTCAGTGGATCAGTTCCCTCTTGAAAGGCCATGGTTCTTGGTTCAAGATTTAATCTGCCAGGAAGCCTAAATTAAGCGCTTACTCCGCTGCAGCGTGAATACTGATTCTGGAGATTTTGAAAATATGTTAGAGTCTTTCGTCCACCTCGTACTACAATTATTAAATAAGCGTTAGGTCACGTACATCTGGACCGATCCATGAACCATGTCCGTAGGTTAGATCTCCTAGGTACTCAGTGGTGCAGTCTGCCAGGATATCAGATTACATGACATGAACGACAGTAGCGTGGACTACCTAAACCTCAGGCGTGTATCAACACTACTGGCCATTAAAACAGAACCTAAAGGTGGCATGCAACAAACATAAAATTAGCAACCACAAAGTAGGAAGGGATAACGCAATATCCAGGCTGTACCTATGGAAAGATAACACAGAAGGCTTCTCATTCAGAAATCAGATTCAATGTTGTTTGCTCGTGAGACGATCACGTTACTCCTCGTGTAAACATGTAAAGCACGTAGCAGCACATGACGGAAATTGAAAGAGGCAGGACCGTGGTTCATCGGTACTACGTTTCATCATCTCACGATATTTCTGCCCTGGATTGTCAGGACCCCACGATTGTCATGCGAATGTGGAATCGATGGATTCAGGAGAGCTATACTCAACTCCGTGAACGGTCTCAACACACCCACACATCTAGCGCCTAAGTGAGTAAACATATTGTTCCCGGTGCCACCGAGTATTGTACGGCTACGTCACGTACCTTGCGTCATGGAATGGGCTCGTTTGGGGGATGACAAGTCTCCACATGGACGATGTGACGACGTCCGGCGCACAATCGACAGACAGTATGGTGACTAATCTTGCGGATCCCCTTCATGCGGCCACAGGCAGAAGCGACTCTCGAAAATGCTCCGTACCTCAACAAGTATATGTATTCGGACACATGTTTATATAAATTTATTTCCTAGATTGGATAGTACAAAGTAGTATCTCCTGTGAGAATATGGGACAAAGTTACTAAGTGCCATATATATTGTCACTGTAATTTATTTCATAAAACCTTTCCTCGAGTCTGAAGAGATAACAGATAACGCCTAGTAGTATATAAAATGTTTATTTGACACTACAGACGGTCGTCAAGCCACAGTCACTAAAACAACGAAAATTTTAAAAGGTTGCCTAATTAATTACGTCGCACTGAGTCGTCATTTTTAAATGTAATTTCAAACCTGGAAAACTGAATTAATAATTGCAACCACACTTCTTTCAAATATTACGAGAAATGCTCTAAAACCAGTACACTGAAGCGCAGGCAGTAGAAATGGGACGCAAGATGTCATAACCATTTTTGGTTGATAAGTCATTTCAAGATGTTCAGATGTGTGTGAATTCCGAAGAGACCAAACTGCTGATGTTATCGGTCCCTAGACTTACACACGACGTAATCTAACTTAAACTAACTTATACTAAGAACAACAGACACACACCCATGCCCTAGGGAGGACACGGACATCCGGCGGGAGGGGCCGCGCAATCCCTGACATGGCGCCTCAAACCGCACGGCAACTGCACGAGGAAGTTATTTCACCACAACAGCAACAAGTTCTTCCTCTATTTCTTCTCTTCTTAGATTTGGCCTCAAACCAACTTTTGACGTTTACATTTTTTTCCTGCTTTTTGTACCTTTAGATAGAGTCGCTTAATTTTCTTTGCTTTAGGGAGTAACCTGTGGAAGAAAATCAACATTTCCGTATATAACAGAGAGATAATCACAATCTACGAAAAAGTAATTCGACTTTTAAGTCTCTATTTAAAGAATATAAAGTTTAATTTCTTGCTTCAGTCTACATATACACACATTTAATATAATTTGAATCTGTTGCTTCTGTTCAGTATTATTTTACTGCATACGAACAAAGGCTACACTCATTTTTGAAGACAAAGTTATAAGCCACTCAAGATTATATTCAAACAAGCAAGTAAAAATGTACTGTACCACCTATTCACATTCTGACTCTGATCCAGTGGTTTCACGATTCCATAAACTATCGGAAAAATTAGTACGACTCTCTATTGAAGCAAAATTAATGCATAAATTTTCTTTTTTTTTTTTTGGGTGCAGTAAAAGCTGCTTCTTAACTCCCACCACTTTTCTGTGGCTTGTGATTATCTCTGTAGAACTTTTGTTAATGATATCTTATGGCAGACAATTACACAGAGCTACAGCTACTTTTTTCGATAACAGATGTCACCAAAAGATATGTAGATAGAGACATCAGTTGGTTAAAAACATAACCACTGACAAAACCTTCAATTGCTAAAATAAAAGAGTGCAGCTTGTTACCATATCAGGTACAACCCTTTAAATTTATGATGAGATAGTTAAGGGAGACGAAATTTTAATTGTGGTGGAGGAATAGAAATCGATAGTAGGAAAAGGAAGAGAAGGAAGAATTGTAGGCAGATATTGATAGGAGAAAGGAATGAATGAAGAAGACGAAAGGTAGAATTTTGCAGAGAGCGCAATTTAAACATCGCTAACACTTGGTTTAAGAAGCATGAAAGAAGGTTGTATACGTGGAAGAGGACTATATACACCGGAATGTTTCAGACTAATTATACAACGATAAGACAGATATTTCAGAACCAGATTTTAGATTTTAGGGCACTTCCAGGCGCAGATGTGAAGTCTGACCACAATTTATTGGTTATAAACGTAGATTAAAACTGAAAATTTTTTAAAAAGATAGGAAATCAATGAGATGGGACATGGATAAATTGAAATAACCAGAGGTTATTGAGAGTTCAGAGGGAGCATTAGGCGATCGTTGACATGAATATGGCAAAGGAATACAGCAGAAGACGAATAAGTGGATTTAAGGGATGAAATAGTGATGGCAACCTTAAAAGATAAAGTAGCGGAGCAATAGAGGATCAAATACGTAAAAAGGCAAGGTCTAGTGGAATCCGTTGGATATCGCAAGAGATGGTAAACTTAACTGATGAAAGAAGAAAACATAAAAATGTAACAAATGAAGCAGCCGAAAGAGAATACAAACGTTTAAAGAACGAGACTGACAAGATGTGCAACATGGCTGAAGGACAAATGTAAGGATGTAGAAGCATACATCGCTAGATGAAAGATACAACCTACAGGAAAATTAAGGAGATCTTTGGAGGGAAGTGAAGTTGCTGCATGAATATCAAGACCTGAGATGAAAAACCAGTCCCAAGCAAAGAAGAGAAAGCAGAAAGGAAAGAGGAGTATATGAAGGGTCTATACAAGCGAGATGAACTTAAAGGCAATGTTATAGAAATGAAAGCGGACGTAGATGAACATGAGGTGAAAAATAAGATAGTGCGAGCAGAACTTGACAGAACACGGAAAGACCAAAGTACAAACAAGATCCAAGGAGCAGACGACACAGAACTACTGCTTTTCTTGGGAGAGCTAGCCATGAAAAAGTTCTTCTATCTGCTGAGGAGTGTGTATGAGACAGGAGAAAAATGATCTGTCTTCAAGAAGAATATAATAATTCCAATTCCAAAGAAAGCAGTTCCAGACAGGTGTGAATATTATCGAACTATAAGTTTAATAAGTCATTGTTGAAAATACTAACACGAGTTCTCTCCACAAGAATGGAAAAACCGCTAGAAGCCGCCTTTGTGGAAGATAAGTTTGGATTTTGGAGAAATGTAGGAACACATGAGGCAACACTTGCCTTTGGACGTAACCTAGAAGACATGTATAGCATTTATTGACTTAGAGGAAGCTTTTGGCACTGTTGGCTTGAATATTTCTTTGAAATTATGAAGATAGCAGAGGTAAAATACATGGAGATAAAGGTTGTTTGCAACTTGAATAGAAACCAGGAGGCAGTTATGAGTTGAGGAGCATGAAAGGGAAGAGAGTGAAGCAGGGTTGCAGTCTGTATCCCATATCATTCAATCTGTACAAGAGCAAGCAATAAAGAAAACAAATCATAATTTTGGATTAGGAATTGAAGATTAAAGAGAAAACTTAATAACTTAGAGGTTTGCCCATGACACTATAACTCAATTAGATCCAGCAAAGGAATTGCAAGAGCAATTGAGCAGAATGGACAGTGTCTTGAAATGGGGGTACCAGAAGAACATAAAAAAAAGCGAAACAAAGGTAATGAGATGTAATCAAATTAAACTAGATAATATGGAGGGAATTAAAATAGGAAACGAAATACCTAAAGTCATAGACTATGTTTGTTGTGTGGATAGTGAAATAACTGATGATGACCGAATTAGAGAGGATATAAAGTGTAGATTGGCAACTGCAAGAAAAGCCTTTCAGTAGAAGAGTTAATTGTAAACGTCGAACATGGAGTTAAGTCTTATAAACTCTTTTCTGAATGTATTTGCATTGAGTATAGGCAAGTACGGAAATGAAACATGTACGATAAACAGTTTAGACAAGAAGACAACAAAAGCTTTTGAAATATGGTGCTACAGAGAATGCTGAGGATTAGATGGATAGATCACGTAACTCATGAGGACGTGATGAACAGAACTGAGAAGACAAGAAATTTGAGGGACAACAGGACTAAAAGAAGGTATCGGTTGGTAGGACACATTCTGAGACATTAAGGGATCACGAATTTAGTATTGAATGGAAGTGGGTGGATGGGTGGGGAGAAGGGGGCGAGGTACAACTCGTGTAGGGATATCGGGAGATGAATACAGTAAGCAGATTCAGAATGACGTAATTTGCAATAGTAATTCGGAGATGAAGAAGACTCCACAAGATAGTGCGTCATAGAGATCTGCATTAAACCAATCTTCGTACTGAAGACCAAAGCAAATTACTCAGTGAGATTTCTATGGCTGTGATAAGTTGCTTTATTGACCCACGTAAAAGAATTGAGAACCAAGTTTAAACTTTCATGCATTATATTTAGAAAAATGCATGCGTAAATGCAAAAGGACTCAGGAATGATTACATTTGAGTGTCATCAGACAGCCATTGTGATTTTAGATCGTGAAGACTAAATTATACTTCCGAGTTATTTCACAGAACTATTTACAACGGTGATTTTTCATTGTTGTTCTTTTTACATAAAAAGAACGTCACTTTTGACGGACTTGTTACATAATATTACATGTTAAATAAATAATCATAAATGGTGTTATTTTTAACATCGACGTCAACATTTTACTTAAGATGCACTCTTAAATCAATCACTGAATAGTACTAATCATGCGAGATAATGCTGCAGAGTTAGAGAGAAGTCGTCATGTAGGATTGCGGTCTCGTGGGAATACTGTGTGATTAAGGAATTTTGAGATCGATGATTAAGTTCTCAGGATTTTGTCTAGTATACCGCTGAGAAGAAAATAGTGAGTTGGAGCCTTCATAGGGGAGGATAAGTTATATTAAAATATAATTTCTTAATGAGAATAATTAAACGCTAGCTTTGTTTTCCATATGTACCTGATGATGCATCATTGAACAAGGAAATAAAATTTGAGATACAGGTGTATGAAGTTATTGACGTAATTCTGGGAATATATGTCAGATGTTAACATGGTAAAAATAAATGTATGGCAGATTTTGTAGGTGCAGGTGCAACAAATGTAATGAGGTACGGGGGCAGTTAATCAGTTGATCTTAATATACTGTATACGTGTGTGTGCTGTTACTGTGACTAGACCCAAATATGAGTACAATTTATCGCTTCGGGGTGTAAAAATTGGTAGAAGTGAATGTAAGAGATTATTGTGTGACGGACACTTTTTAATGTTAAAATACTCCACACAGCTGTGTTGACTATGACATTGGTCTAACAAGCGGTCGCCTGTAACACAATCAGTGTGTAGGTGGCGAAGTTGTCTAACTGCGCATAATTTAGTTTTCATATAAATATACAGGAAATATAGTTTCGCACAAGATATGTAGAACCAGGGCCGGTATTAAAGGTATTTGAGAATATGAGTGTTGTGTAAGTAGAGTGGAGATCTGGTGGTAGACAGTAATCAGATACGGGAAGCGAGGGAAAATTCGTATCATTCAAGGAACTTGAGGCAGGTAGTCGTTCCTGTGAGTGCGACTGTCCACGGTGTCAGGTGTTCGACATTGACAAAGTACACATGTAACAGCACTCTGCAGATTAACGTGTCGTCCTGCGCGATATATCACAAGTTTTGACATTCACTGTGAAGAATGTTTTTTACCATCATGGTACAGCGAAATGCTCGGAAGGAACTGTTTACGTATTCACTTCACTCAGGAACCTTTCCACTACTATGTGGCGTTGTATCGGCTGCATAACAGTTAATGCTTCACATGGACACTCCATTTTCACTTGTACCCCACTATCAACAGAATCGACAACAGGTATGCTACGAAATAAGTCGGCACAAGCAGATTTTCTCGTTATGAATTCCAGACTTTTCCAATATTAGATTAATTAGATAAGATTAATTAGATAGTATTAGATTAATTAAACATAAAACACGTGAGAGTAACATGCACCGAAACAAACTTCCAGTCAAAATTTTTTTGTTGTCAAAAATATGATTACATTATTACTTCGTTCTCCTTTCAAATAGAACTTACTGTCGCAAATTAAATAGTAAGAATCTCTTGATTCTACATTGGAAACAAAAATTTAGTGTCAAATATTTATTCCCACTATATTGTAAATAAAATAATGCCACATTATCTGTTTCTGTCAATATCTTGCATCAGCTAGTAATTTAAAGCACAACTGTAAAGTGATTCGTCACAAGAGTAATTTTCATTTATATGTTGCTGGTCTTTACACTGTGATGGTTTCGAGAAATCGACCTTCAGTCACTATGTATGTTCAAGACTGCAGCTTCATCATCAGAGTACAGTAATGGAATTACGTATTTGTTCCGCAAAGGAACAAATCCGAATATACTCTTAAAGGGGGCTAAAGACAAAATGTGAGGAGTTTAATTCCAAATGTTTACTGAATAGCAGTACAAGTTGGACCTAACTTCCTCCTCAAACAGTTTTGGTTCTTGTGTCGTTTTCAAGTAGTCATACCTTAAATAGAAGCCCTTCTGTCAGTGTGAATGCAGAAAACACACTGGTCACTTATAATTGTTCGAAGTGCAGAAGTAAATTTCGTATAAAACTGTGTTGAGAAACACTGATTGTAGACGACGTAATGTATTCTCGACAATATAGAAGGCTTATTCCTACAGTCCCTTGAAAACAAGACTTATAACTCACTGTGTACATACTAAAAATATTACACTACGTAAGATATCGTCAACTCCATCATCATTATCAAGTATTAAACCATTCCAGATTTTTACTGCTATCCGAGGTCTTCAAACGTATTTCAGCTTATTGTTCATCAACATTTATGTAAATTTGATCCCATCCATCCTTCTCATATTTTCTTTCCTTTCTTTCTGTTTCTTTCTGTATTTTATTAGTTGTTCGTTAATGTGAATTTCCATAGTTACCTCTGATGTCTTCCATTTATAAAGGCACATTTGCATGCCGAGCGTGAGTTTCCTCGGAAACGCGAGATATTAATTAAATAAATAATCAGTGACAAATAAATAAAGCCTATGGCACAGAACTGCAGCGCTGTGTCGCTGATAAAACAAAAGTACATTTACGTTACTCGTATGTTTGATTAAGAAGAAAGAGCCCTGGTTGAAGTGGTGCGAGAAGCACGTATTTTAGTTTATTGTCTGGCACACCGCCATATTTCATGTTATAGAAAATTACTGCGAGTTGCAACCATACTAGGCACTCGATTCTGTAAAGAATTTATATTTATAAAAGTAAGTAGGATTATGAACTGTAGGCTTATTCATTGAATATATCTGATTTAACTAACTGTGTAATTTTTTGTTTAGTAGACAATCACCACTGTACGACGTTTTGGCATGGCTGGCAAATTATTGTAATATTGAGATTTAGTTTATGAGTCCGCACCTACCGCAGCAGTCTTTGGAAACGATTTAATTACGAAGTCCGATTATTTCAGTTTTATTTCACGGTCAAGTACGAGTAACATTGCCTTTACGAAAAAGCCATTGTCAAGCGTCTGATACCGAATAATCAAAACCTGACGACTCATAGGAGAGCCAATCATACAGATAAAAATAATTAATATTTTATTTTAATTTATTTTATTTATTTTATATTGGCGACTGCGTGTCGGACTTTGTTATTTTGTCATTTGTTACATTGTTCTCTTTGTTTCATGTGAAAAATCAACCTTCTGGTCCTGGACTTGACTATATGAGAAATAAAAAAATCAGAAGATATTTGCCAATTATAAAATTTTGCGGGAAGACGCAAAGAAGCTTCCAGCAACATAAGGTAAGACGCAGCATCTTTGCATTGGCAGGCTTGACCAGACGTATAATTCAGTGTATTAGCTTTTCAGTAAAATTCTGTAGTGTTTCTTTTCCGCATAACAGTTTCAGTGATAAATTCCATTCTCAGTATTTTTCCTTAAACAATAACGTATGCAACAATACCAATACACGAGTGTACAATATGGCCGACTTCTGTACGATATCATGTAACATGGCCAGCAGCCATTACCAATAATCTCAAATTCAGTTTATATTTTTAAATTAACAGACAGCCATTGTTGCTACGACCGATTCATACTCAACTGTATTTTATTTTAAAATCAGTGTCAAATATTTTCTTGAAACATATATCACGTGTGGCATGGTAATAACTAGAAAACAATACGCAAAAATGGAACAGCAAAGACGTACTATTCAGACGCAATCCGACTCGGACGAGAGACAAATGTTAGAAAATGACTTTACGACAGCAACCGGTAGTGACGATTCATCAAACATTGACGCGAGTGTTGACGAAAATTTTGACAATAGGCCTTCCACCACAAAAATTTCAAAGTCTCAATCAGAGCCCATGTTAATGCATGACGTCACGTCTAATGACGCGGCGGGGGCAGAGACCTTGCAAACGGTAAACATTGCCGACATGTTACAAATGCTAATGAAGCAAAACGCCGAAAACATGGCAACCTTACAGATGCAAAATGAACAGTTAAAGACACAAAATGACGGAATCAAATCTGATCTCATAGCACTCAAGACAGCTAATGACACTTTATGTAAGCGTGTGGAACTTATAGACGCCACACTGACCAAACAGATGACTGAACTCAGTACGAAATTTTCCAAGCTTAATACGAGACAAGAAAAGACTACAAATGACGTAGCACTTTTACAGACACAATTAAAAAACCTTAATGTCACGTGTGAAGCTCTTACTGAACAAATTCAAACATATCCTTCAGTACACGACAACCTTGAAAAACGAATTACTGACGTACAGAATAAATTTGACGATGTTGAACAACACCTGACTGACATCTTACAATCTGATGCCACAGCAAATTTTCAAAATATTAATAAAGAATTTCATGATTGGGTAGAGAACAAAGACAAACATTTTGATAGATGCATACGTGAAAATTTACCAACAATTGTGCACGACTCCGTAGCGGAATACATCACTAATAACAAACAGCTGATTAGTGACGCAGTACAATCCGTCACTGCACCCATGAGACAATTCACCGATCAACCACAGTCTGAATGTAACGAAAATATCAGTCAAAATGTACAGTTCAGAAATCAATATACATTCGAGTATGACACACACATACCGCACACGACAAACGCACAAGAACAAAACACACCACGACAACAACACATACCACAACGTGCAAACACAAACACAAGGTATTATCATGGTAAACCACAGCAACATTATCGTAATTACTCGCCAGCTGAGCATTGCAGTAATTACAGTGGTACAAATCCATATCATAATGCAAAGGAAGAAGAAAGCTTAATGAAACACAGGCAATTTCAGATTTTTATCCCAGAAAAACGAACCATTCATCCGGTGATTTTTCTCAAATCTTTTAGTAACGCATTTCCACGCACTTGGAGTGACCGGAAAAGGATTTCATATATTGTCGGTTACATCCAAGGCGATGCAGCTGTCTGGGCATACAGTCAAGCTGACGTATGTACCACGTACAGTGAGTTTGAGCGTGCTTTTCTGAACAAATTCTGGTCGCAATCCGTCCAGGAGCGACTCAGAAGACAAATTTTAGAACCTGAAACTTTTAACAGTAAAAATGGTAACTTACGCAGATATTTTGAAAAATACTTGAACATGGGACATTTTTTAGACGAACCAGTCGCAACACGTGATATACTCCGAGCGTTGAAGGCCAAATTGCCTTTCAACATTAAGGAAAAACTTCTACATATCCCAGATGACGATTCAGATTATTTTTTAACAGCTTTAGATTCGGTTGACATGTTACTTGAAGATCAGCGCTTCGCGCGGCAAAACAGCAGCCACAATGTTTACACTAGTGGTATGCAAAACATGCAGGCTTGCCAACACAATTCTGGCGCGCCCACAGTTGGATACGCGGTACAACAAAAACAGCAAACTCACATGCCGTCTCAGTACGGAAATCAAAATCAACACGCGTATTCCAATACGAACAATAGTTACAACAGTAATAACATTTCATGCGGCAATCCATACAAAAGGCACCGCGGTAATAACTACAACGGTAACAACGGATACAAAGGTAATAACAAAAACACAAACAGAAATAGAAATAATAATAACTACGAGCCAAGACAGCATCAAGGTTGGACTCGTAACGATCAGTACTTTCATTCAAACTCTGCTTTACCACAGCAGCCACCAGGTCAAAATTGGAGCATACCTTACGACCGACAGGTAAGTTATAATGCGCAACAGCAACAACAACCGCAAAAGTTTGGAGATCATAATAGGCAATATCCGAATGTGAATATAATAGAAATGACACCTGATGCACAACCTCAATCTGTGTCAGTACCTAGTACAAATGCTAATCCAACAAACTAGAAACAGTCACTACTTTGCCCCAGGTCGTGGCTGAAGAATCCTTGGGGGGCGGCTTCAATGTTAATCAGTTATTTGACACCACAATTGAACAACAAAATATTGATGTGCCTAATAATTCTAAGCAAAAACTACCTGTTTTATTTATAAGATACAACCACAATAACAATATATCAGATGAACTTTTACAAGACAGTACACAATGTCGTTTAAACACAAATGAAATTGTTTTAGCATCCACTACTGGTGTAGTAGGTGGGATTCCAACTACTATTATCCTAGATACAGGTGCAGCTGTGAGCGTTTTATCTTTTAATTTTTACAAAAAGATGTGTGAATTGGAACCTGTGCCTGAGTTTCCTGCCCAAAACTGTAAAATAACTACTGCACTAGGTAATAAGTCATGTAGGGTTACGAAGCAAGTTTTTGTAAACGTTAAAATAGGTAATGGAACCGTACAATGGCCATTCCTGGTTGTACAAAACCTTGTGACTAATTGCATATTAGGAATAGATATTATGAGCGAGAAGGACTGCATTATAGACTTCTCCAAAGGTAAATGTATTTTAAATGATAAAAGCAGGGTAATTATTATTGATTTGGACAGGAGAACTCTAAAGCATGACAAACACTGTACAGGGTACAAGGTTCAGTTAGTACTTGACAAAGACATTCAAGACATGCAAACACACTCATCTGACACAGAGCTAATGGACTTGAAAACATTGCTTGATCATAAGATAAGTGAAGCTACAGCTTTCAGTGTACATGAACGTATAAAACTACAGGAAGTGTTGTCCAAATATTTACAAGTTTTTACCAAACGATTAGGTGTTCCAAGATTGAAGTTAAGCCTCACAAGATCTTCTACCATAAGACATATAACGTACCGTTATCTCAACGACCTGCTGTGTGGCAAGAACTAAAACAAATTACAACATAGATTATAAGTAGTATAGAAATTTTCATTTCAGCGGTTCCAGTGACGCAGTTGAAGACAGAAGAACTTTTCTTTCAACGCCGCGGCACCACCGAGAAGACTGAATATTGAAGTAAAATTTATGATTACGTAGCAGTGAATGATATATAAATTTTTCACGGAACATTTGTGACTGTAGGTACCACTGACTTGGTATAACACCTGACGAACCGACAGACGTCATCTGTGAGGCGATCTTTTACTTTGAGAAATAGATTAGACGCACATCTCTCAACACGAAAAGCATCTATCAGTAGTCAAGGCCACACAGACACTCTACACACACGCACAAAACGCGAGGAATCGAACATTTTCTCTCTCTTACTATTTTGAATATTTATTGAGTAGCGAAAACGCCTGGTCTTGCCTACTGATGTAATGAATGTTGTGTCTAACCTATCTTAATTTCAGATGACATCACAAAAAAACATCGATAATATCCCAGCGAAACCGCTAAAGAGGATGTAAATATCTGCAATTCATATAATCAAATGTGACACAATGTAATAACCTATAGCGATGTAATGATGATGTAAACATGTTTATGTGCAACTGTATTATGTTTATACTAAGAAAATATGTGACGTGTGTATGTATAATTACTTATGTTTTTTTAAACTGATGTATAATGTAACTGTTACTGAGTGAAAATTTGAACAAAACGAGTGCCAAAAAGACATTGCATAGTGAACCTCTGTTCACGGACATTAACGAACATTTAGGTGAGCTATATTCAGCAAAAAACTGAAAATGTGAAGTGAATAATTCGTGCATCGTCTAGTGACATTACTACAGTACCCAACTTCAAGATGTTAACTGGATTAAATGGACACAAAGTGCCTGTCCAGAAAACAACACGACGGGTGGAAGAGTTTTGGTTGGAACTTCAGGGAATGAAATGTTCTCGAAATGTGACGGACACTCTTACCTGGACTGTCCAAGGATCGACGCCAGCTATGTGCCGTCCGAGGTTCTGCAACCAAGCTTCCACGGAATGTAAAAAACGAACTGCACGTGGACCAATTACTCGACGGGTCACGTCTGATCTGTAATAAGCAATGCTTTTACTCACTAAGAACTGCATCACAACGACTATAATGGAAATAGGAAATGGACACGCTTATGTATTAATCACGTTGTTATACAACGATGTTACTGTGATCAAAAAACTTTACCACGACGATACTAACCTGTAAAAAATTATTGTGCAGCAGATGAATATGAACTGTGATAACGTCACCATGTGTATAGGTCAACGCACCTGAAACAACAGAACATTTTTCGTTGAAGCATTTCATTGCAATGCTATGTAACTAAGAACATTCAACAATCTAAGTTGTATTGTGTCATAACAAATATTGTAATTTTAAAACTAAGTTACCTGTCATAGAATGTAGTCTTCATATGTAATCTTGGTGGAATATTTTCTTTGTGCAACGACTAAGAAATGCGCGCGCACACGAACAATATGAACTGCAATACTGTGCCGCGTGATCTAAATTTACGAAATAACGGCAGTGCCGTAGTTACACAGACGCTTCTGCGCATGCGCGCACTCTGTTTTGCCAACATAAGAACTTTTTCGGCGCACGCGCGTCATTCAAATTTTGTATATAATATACAGTATAATGTAAGTCACGTAAATAGTTGTAGATAACTTAGATTTTCTTGTGCCTTTAGGTGAATTGCTCGCCTGCAGGTGTGTCCTTTCGCCTCGCAATTCAGGGGGCAATATAAAGGCACATTTGCATGCCGAGCGTGAGTTTCCTCGGAAACGCGAGATATTAATTAAATAAATAATCAGTGACAAATAAATAAAGCCTATGGCACAGAACTGCAGCGCTGTGTCGCTGATAAAACAAAAGTACATTTACGTTACTCGTATGTTTGATTAAGAAGAAAGAGCCCTGGTTGAAGTGGTGCGAGAAGCACGTATTTTAGTTTATTGTCTGGCACACCGCCATATTTCATGTTATAGAAAATTACTGCGAGTTGCAACCATACTAGGCACTCGATTCTGTAAAGAATTTATATTTATAAAAGTAAGTAGGATTATGAACTGTAGGCTTATTCATTGAATATATCTGATTTAACTAACTGTGTAATTTTTTGTTTAGTAGACAATCACCTCTGTACGACGTTTTGGCATGGCTGGCAAATTATTGTAATATTGAGATTTAGTTTATGAGTCCGCACCTACCGCAGCAGTCTTTGGAAACGATTTAATTACGAAGTCCGATTATTTCAGTTTTATTTCACGGTCAAGTACGAGTAACATTGCCTTTACGAAAAAGCCATTGTCAAGCGTCTGATACCGAATAATCAAAACCTGACGACTCATAGGAGAGCCAATCATACAGATAAAAATAATTAATATTTTATTTTATTTTATTTTATTTTATTTATTTTATACATTTTATTCCTAGCCAGTAAAGTACTGGCCACAGCGTTCGTAACAAATCTCAGTCCTGCACTTCCTACTCATTGGGCAGCTGTTTCTTTAGTATGTTATATTTACTTCAATAAAGCAACTTATTCGTATATGCCGTGAGAGAGCATCAGTGAGCGTAATATTTTTGATCATGACGTTTATTTCAGAAGTGTAGTCTCCAATCTACTGTTTCACATGTTTGTCTTTGTCGTGAAATTGTCATGTTCGCTTTTAAGGTTTTGCATTATCTGCTTATATATAAATATGTGTGGGCTTGTGTTCATGGAGAGCAGAAAAGAAAAGAAAAGAATTTCGGAAACAAGCCAACATCTTTACTCACTCTAGAATTTTTATAAAACAATAACGAATATAAATTTAGACACAAAATTTTTGAAGCTTTCGTGACCATTTGTTGGCGTATTGCCTGAGGGCTTCCGTCCCGGAATCTTCATTATTTGTTTAATGGCTTTCCTGAAAATTCATCAACGTGGCGGACAGTCCTCCTTTGACCATTCTGGATCCAGGCCTATATAAGTATGCAGCTAATTTATAGCCCATTACATTAACATTTTTTATCTGTTTGGTTAAATGATGTGCAGATCGACAAATGACATCAGTTTCCTTCCGACTACGAAAACCTTGCAAAGAATTTAACAATTCGTTTATTTTATTGTTCGCCTCCTCGTAGTTCGATGAAGCAAATAAATTTCAACTGCCGGCCGATCATTATAAGATAAATTTGGAGACTCTGTCAATTTAATTTCCATTAATATATGTATGATTTTTGTAATTTTAGAAAAAGACTCGACAACACAGATAGTGAATGACATCATTTAAAAATGGAGTAAGAATATATGTCAAACTTCTGTTACAAGGCTAGCTAGGGGCGAAACTGTGCGAAGTGTTCCAAGGGACAACACTCTCCCCTGACATTGTTTGTTGAGTATCTGTGTGGACTACGCTCCATTGTGGAATGCAAAGAACGCAATCTTATGACGTCACCATCCAGGACCTCTACATCCGTGATATCATCACACTTATCAGTGAGTTTATCAGCCTTATCAGTATTGCCGCCGTTATTATCATCACGTGACAAACCATGCCATTCTCTTCTCCCCCTTTCACCATTTCTTCTTCTCTGTATCTCTCACCTCTAGTCAGAGCCTAGTATTACAACAACTTTTGAAATGAAATGGTTAATCACAGTGTACTATTAAAATGAGGTAGCCAATCAAAATGTAGCTGTGAGCAACCCAAGCTCCATCTGAATTAGAGTCAAGTTCGAAGTTCGCATTATTTTCGAAAACTCGCTTTAATTGACCTTATGTTCAAAGATATTTACGTTAAATAACGTAATTTTCAAACACACACACACACACACACACACACATACACACACACACACACACACACACACACACACACAATACACTTATGCACACATCTGAGTATCGTATTATCCATGTCAGTGCGATCACTTGCTTAGAGAGAGAGACCCTGTGGAGACCAATGTCGGCAAATCCACCAGGATAGGTGCCTGATACCACGGACTCATCTAGTTGCTAAGACAGTCCACACATTTCTAATTCTATCTAGTTCTCTTGCATGAACCAAAAGGTCTGTGTCCTTTTTCTTATTTTTCTTTAATTATTTTTTATTTGTTTTCTTGAAATTTCTGTCATTTCGTAAATTGCTTAATTAATTTTTTCACTCAAAAGATTTATACTTGCTTATTTATTCACTTTTTACTTGTATTACATGCAAGTTTTGTTAAACTAAATGTTCTTTTTGCAGTAATTTCATTTAATTATCAAGATATCTTGGAATTAGCAACTGATTTAGTGTTGGCATAATTCGTTTTGAAATTGCACACACACACGGTTACAAAATGATAATCTGTGGAAATGAACTTTATCAGACTCTTTTTACAAGATTCTGTGGATTCCATTTCGGAAATATTGAGAAAACGATAATAGAGCAAAATGGTGCTCGTGACGGCATTATAATAATTACGAATACATACCGTCTATGAAAGAGGCCACGTTTACCTTTACTCAAAAATGTTTGTACTGATCGGGGGGGGGGGGGGGGGCTAAAGACAAACTTTAAATCAGTAAGACGACACACATTTAAACCAGCTCGATTATTATTTCAATAATATTAATCACTTACACAAAGGATGACAACCAAGACAAGAGTTCAACACTGACAGTGTTATCGTTGCTTTAGGCTTATGACAAAGAACATTTGTCGTCGCTTAGTTACACGTACTTTGCTTTTTATTAACTCTTTGGGTATGTCACACTACAAAACATATATGGTATATATGGATAAAAGGGACGCTAGAAATGTTGTTGCGTTTCAACATTGACTGTTACAGGCATTCCCTCCACGACATAGGATGTTCATGTTTTAATCGTATAACTTTTTTGCACATTCACTATCTGAGCGCTTACAATAGATCACAGACAGTCAATTTCCATCGAAATGTATATATCAGATCAACTCAAGATAATGAGATCGTATTTTTACTGGAGTTTAATCAGAAATGGGTATGTGAATTCGCATCATTTACATAGGTGAGGGTGACCTAAACCCACAATCTACAATTATAGGCCACCATTTACTTTTTTCACACTAATTTCATATATTTACATTTATTACATTTTGCTCAGGTCTGTACAGTAAAATCAATCGTCAATTTTCATCCAGCAGTGGCTTCAAGGCACTGTATCTACATATAGAAACAACATGCTACTTTGAGCGAATTATATATTGCACAGTCATTTGTACTTCCGAATCCATTATAAATTACCTGTAATTGTAGAAGGTTAACCTATTAACGGAAGAGTGCTGTACACTCTAGTCTGCGCATTATGTGCCCAGACTCCACCTCGAGAGCAAAAAGCAAAAAGTTTTGCTCATAGACTGAAAAATACTGTAATAGGTTATCCATACAGTTCGTCTTACATGAAAAATACTGTAATAGGTTATCCATTCAGTTCGTCTTACACTAAGCCAATCTTGTCTTCAATCAACAGAAAAATGTTGTATCCGTTACTTGCAGGGATACTCGAAGAATCAAACTATGTACGGATTTCATTCCTGATGTGCTCATAGATATGTGGACTTTTAATGTGATAGATAAAGCTGTCGATAACTGCGTAGCACAGCTTTACATTATTTGCCAGAAATTTGTTTAATATGTATCCATAATAAGAGCTGATAAGAAAGATTTTCGAAATGTCGTGGAAGACCATTTCTACAGCAGTGTACTTATCAAAGATTATATTAAGCATGTTCAGTTCAACAGCTACTAAATTTTGTTAAAAAGACACATTTAAAACTTTGGTTTAGCACACCATTAAGCTGCTCCATACTGCCTTGCTAAAATCTCCCACAGATGACACACATTTTGCATGGTTTTTCCAAACACACTATTATTCATCAGTTTTTAAAAAGTTGTCGAAATCATTTCTCGCACCCATGCGATTTTGTATGTTAATCTCAATGCACGGATTCATCCAGGGAGCTTGTCTAAACGATAAAATTCGATAATTTGTTTTAAATCCAATTAGTGTTGTAAATATTGTTTCGAATTTCTGTAATTTCTTCTCACACAATTTTGAAAATAATTTCGTTGTTTTGTTACTAACAGATAGAGGTGACATGGTTTTTCCGAACACAAGGGCAAATTAGAACTGCATCCTCTCGGGAACGAAATTCTCTCGGGGCATTCGAGATCCACTTCTAAAATGTACCCTGCACCGGACTCGTCTATTACTTTTTATACCCTTAAAAAGCTTTAGCACTGCCTAGAGACAGTCATTGAGAAATCGACACCTGAAAATACTGCAACATCGCACTGTTGAACAGGCCTTTCATATCGAGATACATGACAGAAAATTCATCATTTCTGCAATCATATTTCAACAATAATCTGTTGTTGTCAGTGGTACGTCTGCAAGAAAAATGAACAATAACAACCTAATGCCTCTTTCGACGAACTGGACTTTTTTAACATCGGTTATAAGCTGTATTTCCGTTTCGGTACCCTATGCCAATACAGGTGGAACGATGTAAGGAGTAGGATCCAATTCACATGTCATAAGACTGCGAAAGTTTTCTAACACATCAGCAATGAGCAGCACATCAACTTTCAAATATAAGTTTTTTAACCATGCATACATTCCACACACTGCAAGCTCTTTGGTACTCGACTTCCATCATTCCTCCTGTTAATGAATTATTAAACTGTTCAGTCTAGGGTAAGTGATCTACGGTAAAATCGATTCACTGCTTCCCTTCTGATTAACAAGATTAAACTCTCAGTCATTGAGAAACTACGTCCTTATCTTGATGAGCCGTGGGGGGCTTTTAGTCGTTTTCGCGTGCCTTGATTTTGGGCATTATTCACTGGCGCTACTACTGACAGCACGAATCGATTGTAACTTGTTGCTGATTATCTTTGGCAGAGCGAGATCTAAACTAGGCCTTCAGCAGCGTTGGTGGGGTTGTAAGAGCGAGGTAGCGAGTGACGGTGGACGAGAGGGGGTCACGCGCTGAGTTCCATACGTAGTGGGTCAGTCGGCCGTTGGCTCTGTTTATTTCAAGACTTGGTGTAACTGGTGAAACTGGATTTACGACACTGAGCTGAGTACAGAGTCCTTCTGCCCGCGCCCGCTGATTTGTCCGGCTTTGATATCTCATACTGTGTGGGACTGGGTGCTGAGAACCGCAGGGATATTTCCAGGCTTATCAAATATATACCACATCGCTATGCGCAGTATCAAGGACTAAATTCGATGGTTAATATGAATGTTAGATTTTCCCTCTGATACGGCAGTTGGCTTTCTTGTGGTGTAGTGCTTTTAAGGATTTAAGGTTTTGTTTTATATTTTGTTTGCTTTAACAGACGTTTCCTGTATTTAATATATGTGTTAAAATTGCGTTGTGGATTTTCATGTCTAAGTATCATGGCAGGAAGCATTGCTTGTAAGAGCTAATTAATAAGTATCACCTTGTAAAGGTAAATTTGTCATTTTTATTACATAAATGATTAGTTCACGCAAGGTTTCTTGCCGTGTGTTTGGCTAACATACTGTCAGAACTTTCTCTGGTCATTTATTAAATTTTCCTGTATCAAATTTTATACAGCATGCATTCCGTATCGGCATAGATTGGAAAATGGAAGTTGCAGCCTTTTATAAACTCCGTAAATTTTACAAACACGTTCTTGCCACTACGTATGCCTCTGTTGGTGGATTTTAACTGTGTGCAGTCAATTAAACGTGCAAGTAGTTGTTTCTGGGAATGATAACAAACAGCCTGTTCACTTGTTCCATCTGAATGACAACAAGCAGTGATGATACTACGAGCTGGCCTTGACAGTTTTATTGTGCAACAAAGATTACTTATGTATATAATACCGACCTGCAACATTAACAGACCTGGATGTTTCTCATGATGGTGCTTTATCACATGTACCATCACAACTTCAAACTGTTTCTCATGTCTCTTGTCACCCATGACCATCCACTCATAATCAGAATATTTACTGCCAAAGACATTTCCAGAGACGTTTTCATTCTGATTTTTGAAAATATGGACGTATCTCAGCTCAGTAGGAAACAACATGCTGGCAAATTTTAATTTGTTTGCATATTTAATATACTTAGGCACATGTTCTGTACGCTGATTTACACGCTATAAACCTACCAGAATTGACAACATGGAACAGGAACTGTTATATAATTGAATGTGTATTATTGCACGTTTATTTGCTATCACTATGGACAGTTTTCCTGTATATTGATACATAAAATCCCTTATTTCCATTTACATTAACACACAGTTGAACAACCGTATCCCCTCGAATAACCATCTGCAATCTGTCTTGAAAAGTCCCAAGTTTCATTAGCAGTTCATCAGTAACGTTAGTTTATATTGAGATCCTTTTGTTTTTCTTCACCTGACTTGAACAAGAGAAGCTAAAAAACATGAAAACAGAAGTCCAAGGAATGGTTACGCACTTTAAACCCAATGCTATTATCAGTCCCACTCGTAAATATTCAGTTTCTAAATGCTAAATTGACAGCAGCCTGTTCAGGATTATTGGTTGCATCTAATTTAATGTACTATGGTAGCTATTCGATCGACAACTGCTTGGCGATTTTTTAACACTGAATGAATGGTTATAGTTTCAGACAAAGTAGATGATTTATTCAAGAGAAAATGATTTATAAATTGAGCGTTGGTCAACCTCTGGCCGTTATGCAAACAGTTATTCGGTTTGGCATTGAGTGATAGAGTTGTTGGAAGTCCTTGCGAGGAATATCGTGCCAAATTCTGCCCAACTGGCACGTTATATACTCAAAATTCCGAGATGATTGGAGGGCCCAACCAATAATCCTCCAAACGTTCCCAGTTGTGGAGATACCTGGTGACCTATCTGGCCAAGATAGGGCTTGTCAAGAAGGAAGACATACAGTAGAAACACTCACCGATTGCGGAAATGGTGAAATGGAAGACAGGGTGGCTCAGCATGAAGGACAACGAAACGCGGCGTAGAATATCGTCGACGAACCGCTGCCCTGTAAGGGTGACGAGGATGACTACCAAAGGGGCTCCTGGTTGTCGGTCGTAGGGCGTGCGACAGTCATTTTGAAGCACGACTCATCACCGACGACAATTCTAGTACAGCCAATGAGATTCGAGGCCCCAGTTCCTACGTGGTGCGTCGTGTTTTTATCTTTCTATTTTCTTTTCTCTTAGACAGTATATTTGTCAGAGTAACATTTTCTGGTTTTGTCAAAATAACCATGATGATTCTTCTGTTACCTATCGTATCATCTACTTTGTATAACAATCGTACTGGAACAGCAAGCTGTCGTTCGGTTAGCAAATGTCACATTGCGTATGACTTTTAACTAACATTCTCTTCACACTCTCGGCCTCCAGATTGTTCTCCCCGATATTACAATCCATCAAAACTGCAGCTTATGACGTGGAATATACAGGGTGAAAATTAATAAAACCGACAAACTGCAGGCACGGATTCCTCACTGGAAATAGAGGTAAAAGGGGCCTATGTAGATGTGTCCGGAAATGCATAGTTGACACGGTAGATGGCACTGACGAATGACAGTTCGTTTGACCACGTGCCGTGTGTTTGGTGTGTGTTGCACGCTTTGTGACTGACACAGCGTGCTATAAGCCGCAGGATGGTTCGGTATTCACATCGGAAGCAAGCAGAGTGCTCGTGTACGGCCAAGCAGATGAAACGGTCGAGAGGCAGCACAAACATATCAAAACAAGTACCTTTACAGGCACCAACCACATCACACAATATTTCAAGTCCTTTTTGGGCTTTTAAGTGATCATGGGTCCTTCCAGACAGGCGAACGTGAACGGAGGCGGCAGACTGTGCATGCACCAGATCTGGAGGACGGCGTTCCACAGGATATTGAGACGAACCCTTGTACAAGTCCCAGACAAGTGGCACGCCAACACGGTGTAAGCCAAAATACGATTATGTGTATCCAGAGTGAGAACTTCTGCTATCCCTATCACCTGCAGACTCATTGAGGCCACTTTGAACATTTGCTGTGACGTGGATGCGATGCAGCTCTGAACTGCGTTGCGGGACGATTTGTTATCGTTGCACGCACACCGTCCATTTTTGGACACACGTTCATCGGATATTTTTTCATCCATTTCGTCTCTGCAGTTTGTCACTTTCATTAACATTCACGTTGTATGTACGCAAGAAAAGCCTGAAATTGCTCCGGAAATTGCGTTCGTGCTGAGGTTATCGAATCCTATAGGGGTGTTCCGTATAGCCAGAAGTACGCCGTCATTAATACTGGAATCGGGGCATCCAACAGTCCGAACGCACGCACGCACTCACACGCATACAAAAACACATGCAGACACACACACACACACACACACACACACACACACACACACACACACACACAGACTGACATTGGGTGGAGGGAGAGGGGAGAGTGGAAGAAAGATATAGCTACAGCTTCAGAAATATCCGTTATAGGTGTTGTTATTGCTCACCTTACTCGACATTCCACACGCCATCTCAGGCTCTAGAATTCAGAGTAATTTGCTTTCTGAGTACGTTTATAGCTGTTTTGTCTAGTTAGTGTGGTGGACTCTAACTTTTCTCCGAAGAATATCCCCGTCTTCTACGGGTTAGAATACAGGAGGACGTATATCATTAGAAGAGAATCAAAAAAATATTTGGATTTGTAAAGAGTTGCAAAAGATAAAACCAAACATACCGAGGATTAAATTGATACTGTCGCCGTAGGAGAAAGGAGGACAATCTTCATTCTTAGTTTGTAGCCAGACAAGTCATTAGGTTGTATTTTAGTCACCGTTGGTCTTAAATTTAGGGCGCACTACCTTATGCTTTATATTGAAGTAGGTCAATTGGGTATTGCAATAATTATCTTTGTACCTAACGAAGGTGTAATAGCCGAAAATCGGTTTGTAAAATGTTAAATACTGCACAATATTATTCCAGCGTAGTGTGTTTATCCATTCATAACATTTTTTATGCTTATAGAGACTAAAAGTCCTGAAGTGAGGATTACCATTATTATTAATTTAACTATTTACCAATTTTTTTGAATGTACATGATGACACAATGATTGTAACTCTTCTCTGATTTTGCCTGATCACCATGAGGAAAAGAGCGACGTATCGCAATGGTTAAAGCATGGACGTGTATTCTAAAGCATGGCGGTTTAAGTCCCAGTTCGGACATTTGTGTTTAGGATTCCTATCGTTTCCCGGAATCACTGAAGTTGAGTGCCGCATTTTAGTCCTTTGTGTGTGCTTGGTATAATATTTTATGTACTAGGAATGAAAAACACACGACACAGGAGTAATATTCGACCATTTTTGTTATTTTACAAATCGGTTTTGGCTGTTATTCCATCGCCAGGAACACAGCATACCTCAGCTGGTTTCCACAGATGATAACCCTTAAATCTGATTTCAGTAAAACTGCGATGTAAAATATGTAGGATATGTAGACTATGTGACACATTAAACTATGAACTACGTCACACATTACTGCATTGTTCTATAGGAAGAACAAGTTGAAGAATATGTTAGAAGGGATTGACTGAACAAGATAATATTGTCCTTAGAAGGTCCAATGTTTCTAAGAGAAGCAATACAACAAGTGAGGCTAAACGGATAAACGAAATAATTATAGTCACACAAAATAAAATTTTAACAGGGCAAGTGAAATTACACTAACTGAAATAAAGGGAAGAAAGGCATGTCAGTGGGAGGGTAATTTACAAAGTTGTTGGAATGGGACTGTGATGGTATCTGCAGTCAGAAGTGGGGAGTGAGGGAACAGTGTCTGAATATTGAGTACTAAGCTTCGACGAGTGGACCTATGTTTATTAACTTCCATTTTTTTCATAGTAGTTCATCTTCATTTCTTCGTGTATGTTGTGTAAGACTTCATGTTGCACCTTGGCACCGTGGTCATTTTTAAATTTTGATTTGTGTAATTGCAGCTGTTTCATTTACTTGTTTAATCGCATTTGTTGTATTGTACCTGTTCGCAATATTGGACCATCCAAGGACAAGATTATCTCGCTCAGTAACTCTGCTGGAACATGTCCGCAAATTCTACTACACATTGTTCAACTTAGTTTTCCTCTCAGAGCAACTGTTGTAATTCGTCATATACTTTATTATTTAATGAGCCACATATTTTATTTAACACGAATATTTCTTCGTCGTAATTTCACTGGAATCAAACATTCACATTTGTCATCCTTGGAAATCAACTGAGTACTCTATAGTTGTACTATTGTAAAATCTCCGATCTCCCAAGAATTTCACATCCGCTTATAACTACCTTCGTACCTGACGATGGTGTAACAGCCGGAAATCGGTTTGTAAAATATTAAATACTGCACAATATCATACCAGCGTCGTGTGCTTATCCATTCATAACATTTTCTTATACCTACAGCACGGAAATTTCCGGAAGTGAGTGATTACCATTATTATTAATTTAACTATTTACCACTGTTTTTGGATGATACAATGATGCCGTAGTTCTTCTCTGATTTTGCCTGATCGCCATAAGGAAAAGAGCGACGGATCGCAATGGTTAAGGCACTGGACGTGTGTTCTAGAGCATGGCGCTTCAAGTCCCAGTTCGACAATCTCTGTCTAGGCTTCCTATCGTTTCCCGGAATCACTGAAGTTGAGTGCCGCATTGAGTCCTTTGGAAAGGATACGACAAACTTTCTGCCTCGTCCTTCCCCAAACAGAGTTTACATTGCGTTTGTTAGGTACTCATCGAAATTAATCCCTTTCTTTCGTCAGAGAATTACACTAACATGTATATTTTTACTTCCCTTTTACCGAATACATATTTTAAATCACGAACGGAGTTTGGATTAGTAAATTGTAGACGAACGACTTCATTGGATTTACGTAAAACTGCATACGAAAATAGTACATACTTTTCATCAGCGTTGCTTCTGTCGATAATTCGTGGAGCTATATACGGGGCGACTAAGATAAAAGAGGCCCCGTAGTATACTAAAAGTGATATTTGAAGCTGCCTGAGTGTTCTTACTTCTTAACACCAGGACGGCGCGCGAGTGGGGTCACGTGACATTACGGATGTCAAGCGGCTATTCAGGGATCAGTGCTGCGTTGTCAGTTGTCGGCTTGAAGTTGTGAATCCAGTTCAGTACAGTTCTGTGTAATGCCTTTTTCAGTCGAGGAAAGGGTGTTTATTGTTATAACTTTTGTTGGCTGTACATAATTTAAAATGTTACATGAAAGATTCGCGATGAAATATCCAGAGACACCTGCTCCTGCAAAAAAGTGTTGTGGAGAAACTGATCACTAAATTTAAATAAACATGTACAGTCTATAACGCAAAAGGTAACCGCGCAAAGAAAATTTTTTCGACGGAAAGTATTGAACGTGTTCACAAGAATATGGTGAGAATTCCGCGGAAATCAACTAGACGTCTATCTTCCCATGTAAACGTGAAACCAACGTCATGCCAGATAATGTTGCAGCTGTTACATATGCGAAAATACAAAGTAAGAGTGATATAAGCACTAAAACCTACGGATTACACACAGTGACAACAGTTTTGCGAATGGTTACTCACGCATGTCGCTGATAGTTGCCTGGATCCAGATCTTTACTTCATGCATCTTTCGTTCAAGTCTGGTTTCACCTTAGCAGGTACATGAACTCTCAGAACAATCACTACTGGTCAACAGACAATCCTAGGGAACGCTTTGAGGCCCCTCAGCATGATTTGAAAGTAGGCTTGTGGTGTGGACAACGGATTGTAGGCTCAATTTTCCTTAAAAACACTCTGAATTCTCAAGTACTGAACCATTAGTAGCGTAGCTAAGGGAGAAAGAGCGAGAGAATGCGTTTTTCCGGTAAGACGGCACTACTGCATGGTTTTCAATGTCATACGCCCATGAAGCTTTCAGAGAAGAACGTATGGTTTCTGTAGGTTTGTGACCTCCCAGATCGCCCCATCTCTCCATCTGTGATTTGTAATTTTGGTGTAATTTGAAGGGTTTAGTCTACAGTAACAACCAGCATACAACTGAGGAGTTGAAACCAAACAATCGCAATGCGATAGCGGAAATCACACCAAATGAACTGGCGAAAGTTTCCAGGAACATGAGACAAGCTGCGTTGGTATGGAAGTTTATGATGAACATTTTCAGTATCTCCTGTGAACTGTTCACCTACTGAATGCCCAGTTGGGTTGTTTTACATATTAATAATTACTACTATGTACTCTGTATTTACAATGAAGTCTGAACTGTCTGTATGTTGTTTATAAGACACGAGGCCTCTTTTACTTTGGTCACCCCGTGTGTCCAAATGAGTACTACACAAAAACTGCACTAATATGACCTATGTAGAGCAGCTTCAGTACTAATGTGCCAAAATAGGTTTATTTTTGAGCGTAATAGCAGATTATCACGTTAGTATCAAGGCAGTGGGTAAATCTGTCCGTGAAGTGGAATTACCTGAAATAGAACTTTTTGCTGTCAGAAATGACTGTCATTTGCTTAATGTCTCCTCAAAGTAAGTCTCTTCGAAAGCACTTTAAAATATTTGCGGACTTGCAGCGTACTGCAAGGTGAAGAATAGATCCATAACTTGTCTTATAACTGAAATAAACGGTTGTAGCTCCGTCATAAATTGCAATGAGAAGTATCGATTTGTTATTTCTGATGGTGGCCAGTTTTGGACACTGTGTCCATTTTCAAACCATCCGTACAAATAGAGGCGATAGCCTATGTGCAAAAACTGCCCCTGCAATGATGTTCAGCGATTTTCCTAGGTTTAGTCAACTGTGGGATCACCTCCCGAGTGGTGGTTACACAGGTTTTACAGTTTTGCTACTGGATGGTGACGACAGCTAGCTGAGACCCAAGGAAAAACATGCCTCTGATTCGCGCTTGGATAATTTTGTGCTAACGCTTCATGGATGAAGCAACCTTGAGGGATTGCAACACTTCCACTGTATGTGTGTGGTTTGTTTGGGGTAATGGGTTTCTGCTCTCGAGCCTAGTCGAGCTTATGTCGAAACTTATGAATTTCTGATAAGTTGGTTAGAGATACTGAAATAGTCGTATAATTTTCTTTTTGTCGGCAGACGGATCAGCCACTGAACCTCTATCAATCATCTGAGATGTGCGCCCCTCGATGACTCAGAAGCGGTAGTAAATGGAGCAACAATATAAACACCTGCTGTCTAGGTGTTAACACAGCTTCTTTAGCAGCAAAAATTAAAGCAGTAGTGGCAGACATTAAGATAACAGCAGCACCAGTACCAGTGAAAGAAGGGGAGGAGCTGCAGCAGAAACACTGGTGTCAGTGACATGTTAAACATTAATCGCACCGAAATTAGGACACCCCAGTATCATTTCCGAATATCTGTAACATGAATGACAGATAGTCAAAGCGTGTCATCCAAATTTTATCGTGCTTACTTCGAAGCAATACTAGTTTCGTCGGCAATGCATTCTTATTTGAAATCGAAAAGAAAGTTCTCAGATAAAAAGCTTATATTTTACCTGACACACGTAAAGTCTATAGAACAAGATGTCCAGCCAAAGTGCGAACACGTACAGAGGTCATAACAAATCCGCAAGTAAGTCAGATACATTGTAATCGTTTCCAACGTCGCTGCTCCCACTCTCTCTCTCTGTGAACAGTTCCACATATGTACCACCGATTTCAGAGTACACTTTAGATAGATAACTAATAGTGTAACAAAGTATACGGTAAAATCTCTCCCAGGACGTGATAAAAGTTGTTGTATGTGTGGCAAATCATTCACACATACACAAACATTATCAGCAGGTGCAACAACTGGTCAGAGTGACCAAAAGAAGCTACCGAATATTGCAGTTACCCAGCCGTGAACAGCCAAACACTATAAGGAAAGTTTTGGAGGATTCTATCAAACCATCCAAAGGACTTGCGAATTCAAAAGGAAATGGTAGCCACTCCTTTCACGTTGCGAATAGCGACATGTGTAAAAACCGAAGGTATATCATATTCTGTTGCCGGATACTCCACAAACAGTGTGATATGACCACACGACAAAACCGGATAACAAACAAAGCTGTCATAATCTCGTACTGCGTGCACTGTGTGAACGCCGGCTGTCCGGAAGCGAATTGTCTTGTAATTAATATTCGCTTTTGATTAATGTTTGTCTAGAAAATGAAAATTTATGAATTGATACTCTACGCTAAATTGCCAAACATTCATTGAAATGGAAACACGATCTTTCGTATACACTTTCACGAGCATGTAAATATTTTGAAAAAATATCAGTTATTGGCAAACAGACATAATAACGTTGGACGACGTTGTACTGTTTTTGCTTTGCATAACAGAGCTTTGTTTCCGGACAGCGCCGATTGCGTCATGGTCTACGTAATTAGGCGGGGCGGCGTCGTGTTTTCGGCAGTGGCGCGTGCTGTATTTACTTTAGGCGATACGTACGTAGGGCTGCTGCTGCCGTGAATACAGAAAAAATCATAACAATTTTACACCGGGATGGATAGCCAGAATAACTCATTTCCCTTCAGTCAAGTTGGTCACTTACGCTGGTTAACAACAAAAAAAGTTTTTTTCAGTTGCAAGAACACTATATATTGTTTCTGGACGATAATTCGCTCCTGAATCAAGATCTAATCTTAAAAAGTCTGTACTGGCCACATTTTTCGTGTGATGATAGTTATGATACTTCTGTATAATACATTAATGAGCCGAAACAGTTTAATCATCTGTTTAATAGCGTATTTGTCCAACTTTGGAATACAGTACAGCAACTTAACGTGCGCCGTCGGGTATAGAACAGGCGAATTTGGTGGTCTAATAAAATTGAGATCACTATTGTGCACCTCAGACAACGGTATCACCACGCTAGTTTGTGTGATACGGAATGTTATCCTGCTGGAAGATCTGATCATGACGTAGAATGCACCAAGCAACAAGGGCTGCAGGTTATTGATGTGAAACACCGACTTGTTAAAACCGATACCGGTACTTTAGTTCTAAACAACCTTATTTTTCGGTATTTGTTAGGTTTCGGTTACATCCGGCTTTTTTCATTTTTTACCAACAACCAGGTAAAAAACCGACGTAGAGCAGTGGCAAAGTTTTGGTTTCTCAGCAGAACTTTCTTTTAAAAGGAGTAAAATTTCCATTGCTTTGAAATATTGGGTTACTACATAAATTCGAAAAAGCAATCAACAATATTTTAATAACAACGCATACAGTTAGAGACTAGCAACAAATAGAGATATAAGAATTGATAAAGCATTTGGGAGACAATTATGTGCCCCTTGCCCTGTGGCGTGGCCTGTTGAACGATGTCCGTGAACGTGCTGTGTGCAACAATTGTCCAAGTCTGGTCTGTGTCGTAGTTTCCCGCTCTCTCCTCAGACATCGGTTGTACTGCAGAATAGCACCATGAGTAATTTGGAAATATTTCACAAAATGCGATATTAGTGAAGTATACTGCCTGATTTGTCTTAAAAATTAAAAACGGGAGAAGGTACAACAAACTTGCGATAGCATATAAGGAGAAAAAAACTTCAAAGTATTCATTTGAAGAGGAGGTAAATTTGATTGACATACCCATAATTATGTTCACATACTCTGAACTTGAGATAATAACTGAACCCTCAATTTTGGGTTGCTTCAGGGTGAGGAATTCATAAAATCCAAAAGTAGCGATGCAGAGATGTTATCAATTCGTCACGCTTCGCTCTCGCTGTCCCTGTGCCCATCTCCCTTCGTAATCTTTCAAGAAGACAATGAGATAGATCCTATTCTTTCACCTTCATTAGAAAGTTTCAGTCTTTGTTGGAAGTCAAAGTATTGGGAGATACAGCAATAATAAATTGAAATTTGGTTATTTCAAAAGTTGGTTAAAATGAGCGGTTTTAATGGTCAGGTTAAATTCGAGACTAAATGAAATAGTGTAACTGAAAACCGGTTGTATCAGCGATAACCGCGATCCCTAATGCAGAAGGTCAGCAATTTTGTTGACACAGTCTGCAGCTGTCATGCTACCATCGGTAACTACCAGAGATCCGAAGGAAGCCAATGTGAATATCCCCTATGTGAATATCCCCTATGTGAATATCCTCCACAGCACAATACTACCCTGCACAAGCCTCAGTTCGTGGTGCATTTCATGTTGCGAATAACCGTTGGCAGACATGACAGGGTACATGGAAACGACAGTATTGGCACAAGGGTGAGTCTGGCGCAAAGTATCATTATCCAAGGTGGCAGCCATGACGTCATTCAAGATGACAGCTTTTGGCGGGAAGTTGAAGATAGGTCAGTTGGGCTACCTCCACTAAGCTATTTCCCTGCCCCAGAAAATGGCGGAAGTTCAAATTCCATCAGGATAATGCAGCTTCTCCTAATCTAAGTAAAATTGCAGGAAAGAAAGACAGTTGGGCTACCTCCACTAACCCATGTCATCTGACTGCCACATCTTCCTAGGGATTGGTGTGATGTTTGTTTTTTGGTGGGAAAGAAAGGGCACTTGCGCTACCTCCACTAACTTAAGTCATCCAACCACCATCTCTTCCTAGGGATTGGTGGGAAAAGGACTCAACCTGCACTAGGCTGATGGAGAGAGGAAGCAGCATACTTTATTCATTTTAAAGGGCACTTGGACTACCTCCACTAACCTAAGTCATCCTACCCCTACCTCTTCCTAGGAAATCGCGGGAAGAGAGGACTCAGCCTGTGCTGGACATAAGTCTTTATTTTGCATGCACTATCTTATTTAAACAATTAGAGGCGATACAGCCATCCAGTGTGGTCGCCAAGGGGTCCGGAGTCCAACTGACATAGTACACAGTACCACCACCAGAGGGCACTGTCATCTGATCCATAATGTAATCTAAGATAGGGAGCAAAATGGCGGTAAACAGTGTGATCACCATGGGATATGGAGTCCAACTGACCTAGTATACAGTACTGCCACCAGAGGGTGCTGTCATCCCTTCTGTGATATAAATCAAGATGTCAGGGGAAAATGACAGCAGACAGTGTCTCCACCAAGAGATGTAGAGTCCAACTGACCTAGTACACAGTACTGTCAGCAGAGGGCGCAGTATTCCATTCTGTGACATAATCCGAGATGGCTGTTTGGAGGGGAAAATGTCTCAGCCTGCGCTGGGCTGCTGGAGAGGGTGAGGAAGGAGTGCACTTTATTTATTTTGCAATAGTTTATTTAGGGAAGGATTCTGAGATATAGTATATTTATCACACTGATACAAAACACATGCTCTGAGATGCTTGGAGTCACACCACACAGTCCACAGACCTGTAAACGTCTTCTAATTAACACTCTGCAGAGACGCAAACATCTCCTAAATTACCGAAATATTTCGGCACACAGCACAAAAACATGTAAAACCTCCTACATACTGCATTACACTGATGTGAAGAGACGAAATCAACTCGCAAACTGTCCAAATAGCGCATAGCACAGCCTACAGACCTGCTCGCAAAATAGTGCAACAGGCATGCATTCAAAGTGAGCAAGCACCACCTGCTGCTCGCTATCGACTGGAGTGCACAGGAGGCTAGTGGCAGCCCCTACGAAGTGACGTGGCCATCAACTGACAAGCCACGCACAGGTGCCTGTTAGGGTCCCACCTGAGAAATTCCTATCGAAATACATTATCACCTAAGCACCATCGCTGACGCGACTGGAGGAGAGGAAAGACCTATTTGCAGTGTGCATCACATCGCCACCAGCCACCGCTGGAAGCAAGCCAGAACGAGCCATCACTCTCACTCCACTCCTGACGCCATGTGCAAGCTCTTCGAGTGTTATACTCATGTCACATGTTTATCTAAATAAGTGCCAAGACATCCTATGGACCACGCATGATTGTGTTTACCGTTGCTGGCGGAATGACGTATAGCTGTGGTGCAGGTTCATTGGGAGCACCGTTCACCATTGTTTTCTGCACACCAGACTTTCAGTGGCAAAATTATTTTGTGCAGACCGCTAAATTTCACAGACGGTTAAACCCACAAAAGTTTTCTACAGATCATCAAATGCATATAAGACTCACAACAATATTGGAAGCCAGGAACGTATTTACCAGTGTAACTACAATTAAATATTACGATTGCTGCTCAGTCTGGCACCAATCCATGTGCAGGTAATGTCTTCTCTTGACAGCTGTGGTTCTGGAACGAATCTCAGTATCTATGGCACAAATAATTTTCCATGTAAAAAATCTCTCTCATACCCTAATGGTTATCAATGTACTGAATGTATATGTCCCCAACGATATGCCACACACTCATCTTCTCTGATCATGCCACAACATAAGCTACAGTAACCTTATACTGCAATATATGCACATTTTACACAAACAGTGCAGTTATCTTTTGTATCTGTACAGCGCCCGGAAAAATCATGGTTTGCCTACACTCACACTGGCTATATGACTATTCTCCTCAGTCCTAGGAAATTATGTGACAGTCTTACAATCAGCGCTTCTGGAAGGTGCTGCATCCTGTCAAGATTATGTCAAACAAACGTAATGAAGGACAGTCGTCTGGCACTTTGTGTAATAATGAATACCGCACCCACGGACATAATGCTTGGAAACACATCACCAACATGGGTTGTTGTACAGTAATCAGCATCACTATCGATAGAACAACAAGGAAAACTCGAATTCGTTCTTCCTCACAGTCCTAACACGGCATCCTGCCCATCACTTGTTACCCTTCCTGCTTTCAACATACACAAACGTTTTCACCACTACGTAGAGACTCATATACCCTAGCACAAAGGATGTTGTGTGAATGAATGGGGGCTATGATTGGCTCTTATCGAATTTACCCGCTGAATTACTGACGCCGTCAGTGTGGAAGCACTATCCACCTTTCTTTTTTCTTTCTGCAGACGAGACTTTCAGTGGCAAAAACTATGTTACACTAAACGCCATATTGCGCGGACAATTAAACCCTGCAAGTGAGAATACCTCTTACAAGGAAACGGATAAATGCACAGCAGCAGCTCCCGATATGTGAAATTATAAGGAATTCTGCTACTAACTTTGTAAATAGCACATCTGTCAAGCAGATGTATACATAGGGGATTGCAGTATCTCACAAACACCTATCACTAACTTAGTTATGAAACTGAAGTATCGATTTTACACTGAAGATGGAATAGGGAATGGATGATGAAACATAACACATTTCTCTAAACGAATGAAAATTTATGCGATGTGCTCCATTCCCCTGCCGCATCTTAAGTGTAAAATCGATTCTTCAGTTTCATAACTAAGTTAGTAATAGGTGTTTGTGAGATACTGCAATCCCCTGTGTATACATCTGCTTGACAGATGTGCTGTTTACAAAGTTAGTGGCAGCATTACTTGTAATTTCAAATGTCGGACGCCACTGCTATGCATTTGTGTGTTACCTTGTAAGAGGTAATCTCAGTCGCAGGGTTTAATGGTCAGTGCAATAAGGCGTTCAGTGTAAAATAGCTTTTTGCCTGTGAAAGTCTCGTCTGCAGAAAGAGAAGAAAGCAATGTGGACGGTGCTTCCACACCTGCAGCATCAGTAATGCGGCGAGTAAACTCGATAAGACTCAATCATAACCCCCAATGATTCACACAACATCCTTTTTGCTGGGACGTAGGAGTCTCTACAAAGCCCTGAGAACGTTTGTGTATGCTGAAAACAGGAAGAGTAACACGTGATGGGCGGGGTGCCACGTTAGGACATTAAGGAAGAACGAATTCGAATTTTCCTTGTTGTTCTATCGATAGTGATCATGATCACAGTACTCCAACCCGCATTGGTGATGTCTTTTCACGCATTATGTCTGCAGGTGGGGTATTCATTATCACACACAGTGCCGGATGACTGTCATTCATGAAATTTATTTGAGAGAATGTTGGCAAGATGCAGCACCTTCCAGAAGCGCTGATTGTGAGACTTTGTCACATAATTTCCTAGGAATGAGGAGAATCGAGATATATAGCCAAAGTGAGTGCAGGCATACCATAATTTTTTCAGACACTGTAAAGATATGAAACAGTGTTTGTGTAAAATATGTATATATTGCAGTATAAAGTTACTGTGGCTCATGTTGAGGTATGATCAGAGAAGATGAGTGTGTGTCGTATCGTGAGGGATGTATAGATTCAGTACATCGATAACCATGAGGGTATGAGAGAGATTTTCTACATGGAAAATTATGTGCGTTATAGATACTGAGATTCGTTCCAGAACCATAGCTGTCAAGAGGAGACATTACCTGTACATGGATTGGCGTCAGCCTGTAGCAGCTATCGTTCCTGGATTCCAATATTGTTGTAAATCTTGTATGTATTTGATGATCTGCAGAAAACTTTTGCGGATTTAACTGTCAGTGCAATTTAGCGACCTGTGCAAAATAATTTTACCGCTGATAATCTGATCTGTAGAAAACAATGGCGACCGGTGCTCCCACTGGACCCACACCACAACTATGTGTCACTGCGCCAGCAATGGTAAACACAATCGCGAGCGGTCCACACGATGTCTTGGCGCTTATTTAGATAGACATGTGATGTCAGTACAGCACTCGAAGAACTCTGAGTGTATACCCGAAATTAGAGACAACTTTCACCTGTTCGCTTTAGGCAGCAGCGGCGTGAGAGCGATGGCTCACGGTGGTTGGCATTCGATGATGGCGTCGACATGCGTGCGACCTTGTAGTTCTGGTGTTCTGAAAATATGTCTTTGCTCCCGTCTGGTCGCGTCAGCAACTGTGCCTAGGTGAACACGTATTTCGAAAGGAATTTCTCAGGTACTAAGATTGAAAGGGATGTCGCCACCTCATGCTTGCAGGTCCCGAGCGGACAGCTGGATGTCACTTCGCGGGGGTGCCGGTGCATCCCGACTTCTGGGAGCGTATGCGGTAGCTTTCTGTGCAACCCAGTGGACAGGGGTGGTGGGCAGTGCCTGTGAATGTTATTTGCGTGTCTGTTGCATTATTTTGCGAGCAGGTAAATAGGCTGTGCTATGCATTATTTGTACAGTTTACAAATTGATTTCGTGTATGCACATCATTCTACTGCATTATTTTGGAGCTGTTTGCATGTCGGTACTGAAATTATTTCTGTAATGTAATAGTTGTCTGTGTGGCTGCAGAGCGTTATTTAGGACTAGTTTACAGGTTTGTGGGCTGTGTGGCGTGACCATAAGCATGTCAGAGCGTGTGTTTCATATCAGTGTGATAAATATACTATTTCAAATCCATCCCTAAATAAATTGTTCCAAAATAAATAAAGTACACACCTTCCTCTCTCCAGCAGCCCAGTGCAAGCTGGTTCCTTTTCTGACCAATCCCTAGGGAGAGGTGGCGGTCGGATGACTTAGGTTAGTGGAGGCAGCCCAAGTGCCCTTTCTTCCCTACCATGTTCTTAGGTTAGTAGATATAGCGCAAGTGATCTATTGTTAGCGCCAAAATTCAAACTTCACACCAATCCATACAAAGAGGCGGCGTTCGGACGACTTGGGTTAGTGGAGGGATTCCAACTGCGCTTTCTTTCCCACCATTTTTCTTACGTTAATAGAGGCTGCATTATCCTGATGGAATTTGAACTTCCTGTCATTTTATGGGGGAGGGGTTAGTTTAGTGGAGATAGCCCAATTGATCTATATTCCCGCCATAATTCAAACTTCCTGCCAAAATCCGCCATCTTGCAAGACGTCATGGCCGCCATATTGGGTGATGTCATGCACTGTCGCCAAGTCTACACTCCGCCATATTGGATGACATCATCGCCGCTATCTTGGATACATCTGGCAACAATGGAGAGTTGGGTGGGACTGGCTTTGTCTCAATACTAACGAACATCGACTTGGCGTGGCAATAAACGTGATTCATCCGTCCAGGCGACGTGTTACTATTGATCCTCCGTTCAATCTCGATGATACAGTACCCACTGCAAAAGGAAATGATGAACTCGTGCGTTCACATGGGAACATGTGGGATCATTTACCGCGCAGCCCCATGTACAACAACGTGCGCTGAACGGCTTGCTCCGAGACCTTTCGCCTGCAGTGGCATTTTACTCTGTCGTCAGAATGGCACAGACCGCCGCCGATCCAGTTTTACAGAGTGGGCTAGTTCACGACGTCCTCGTATGTGATAAGATGCGGACATCTAACGCCTTGTCGCAACTCGTAATTTCGCCATGAAGCCACTTAACCATGCTTACGACAGTTGCAGGTGAACTGTCGGCTAGTTCACTCGTTTCCAGTACCAGGTAATAACTGCCTGCCCTTTGTCAAAGTCGCTTGTCAGCGGCAGTCCCTACTATTGTTAGAACGATTCCCCGTTCACTTCTGCTCTGCTTGTACGCACTTCTTACTGCCTCCACAAGGCGGCGATCAGTCTCGTGGAGGGCAATAGTCATTGTTAGCTTCGATGTGACATCGTTATTCAGTAACGTCCCAGTATCAGATACAATGGAGATCATAATGCAGAAAGTTGCTCCAGATGTTGTGACTTAATTGAATTATGTCTTCGTTCAAGCTATTTTAAATAGAATGGTCATTTCTATGAACAGGCTGACGGCCTTGCTATGGGCTCACCTATTTCACCAGTTGCAGCTGATATTTTTATAGAACATTTTGAGCAACAGACATTAAGCAGTGAACCTTTGAAGCCTTCTTGTTGTCTCCGCTATGTGGACGATTCGTTTGTTATATGGCCACATAGCGAAGAAGAACTTCATCCGATCCACAATTTCTTATATGGAATTCACCCCAAAATCAAATTGACCTTGGAGGCTGAGAGTGAGGTCGGTCCTAGATGTGTTGGTATACCGAAGATGTGATAACACTCTAGATTACAGAGTGTACAGAAGGCCGACTAAAACAAACAGGTACGTAGATGCCACTTCGCACCACCACCCAACCCAGAAGCAAGTAGTGCACTCTATCTTCACGTGCCTTCCGTATCAGTGATGATGACAACTTGGAATTGTAGTTGAATATTTAAAGAGGACATTGAAGGCAAATGGCTATGATAGTTTTTCAATCGACAGGGCTTTTAGGCGGAATAGCAATCACGCTAAAAAGAATGACGGGGAACCGCCTTCTCACTTTGTTACCTTACCGTTCGTTTCTGGGGTCACTGAACGCAATGGCAGAATTCTAAAGGAAAATGGTATGCAGACATCTTTCTTTAGTCAAAACAAAATAAAAGATTTTTTCCGACCAAAAACGGATGGACCTGATTGCCTTCAGAATGCAAACGTCTATCAAGTGACATGTGGCTGCGGCGAAACGGGAAGAACTGTTAAAGAACGCATTACGGAACACGAACGGCACACGCGGCTAAAACAAAATGTAAAATCGGCAGTAGCGGAACGGCATGAAAACTGTGGCTCTGACATCGATTTTAATAATGTACGTGTGCTGGCTAAGGAAACAAACTTTTATGGAACAAAGGTCCGAGAAGCGGTTGAAATTTCAAAAAAATGTTTCTAATTTCTATAGAGAGGACGGTTATAGGCTCCCGGCATCGTGGCTCCCCAGCAACAAGGAAGTGAATATGCGGCCGCAGTGTGCGAGCAACTTAAACAATGCGCTGCAAGACACGTCTGTGGACAATAATATTTACGTAAACATTCCCCCTCCCTTGCTCTGTCCGTTTCGCATCTAGCCAATGATGACGGCCAACCAATAGCAGTAGGAGGAATTTCAACCAATAACCCTTCCCCAGCGTAGGTGTAAATAGTGCATTTCTATCTAATGACGATAGGCCACTAATAGTATCCACAAGAGTTTAGCCAATAACGTCCCTTCTACATCAGCACGGGAATATTAGCCTATGACGATAGCCCACCATTGGCAGTCACAAGAATTTTAACAAATTCAACCACTTCTCCAGCACAAGCGAGGGAAAACTTCCCTTTATAAGAGAACGCGACAGTGGCCTGTGACAGTGTTCTAGCAAAAGTGGACACTGGAAAATCCTAAAGAAGATCCCGGCAAAGGGATCAAAACGCCGATTATTTTAGAGGAAATATGACGCGGCCTAATATCCCAGAAGATTTTAACTTTAGTGGCAACTGCCACGAAAGTCTCCAGACTTGCATAATAGTCATAATGTTTTGGATCAGTGTATGTGTCTGATAAACTGGCACGCTCTATCAATAAGACTTCCAAACGCGATGGAATGAGTACTATTGACAGGGAATATCAAACTCATTCCATATTTTTATATTTCCAGAAGGCTTTTGATAGCGTTCCTCATAAGCTTCTAATTTAATTATGTGGCTATGGAGTCTCAGTTGTGTGATTGGATTCTTGATTTCTCGTCAGGAACGTCACAGTTCGTAATAACTGACGGATAGTCGTGTAGCAAAACAGAACTAATATGTGGCGTGCCCCAAGGACGCGTCACAGCCCCTGTTGTTCCTATCTACATAAACGATTTGGGCAACAATCTGAGCAGCCATCTTAGATTGTTTGCAGATGACGCAGTCATTTACCGTCGTGTAACTCATCACATATCAAAACGAACTGAAAAATTACTAGACAATATATCTGTATGGTGCAAAAAGTGACAGTTGGCTCTAAATCATGAAAACCGTGAAGTCATCCATATGAGCTGTAAAAGCAATCAGCTAAATTTCTGTTACACGATAAATCACAAAAACTTAAAGGTTGTAAACTCAGCTAGAGACTTAGGGATTACAATTACGAATAACCGAAATTAGAATGATCACATAGATAATGTTGTGGGGAAAATAAACGAAAGATTGTCATTTATTAGCAGAACACTTAGAAAATGTAACAGGTCTACTAAAGAGACTACTTACACTACGCTTTCTTGTTTTATTTATTTACAACATCTTCCATTATATTATTTGTCAAACTACTTGTGTGTGTGGGGGGGGGGGGGGGGGGGACGGCGGCTGGTGTGGCCGTGCTGTTCTAGGCGCGTCAGTCTGGAACCGCGTGACCGCTATGGTCGCAGGTTTGAATCCTGCCTCGGGCATGGATGTTTGTGATGTCCTTAGGTTAGTTAGGTTTAAGTAGTTCTAAGTTCTAGGGGACTGATGACCTTAGAAGTTAAGTCCCATAGTGCTCAGAGCCATTTGTGTGTGTGTGTGTGTGTGTGTGTGTGTGTGTGTGTGGAGTGTAGTGTAATGTTTCTGTTCTGTGGTGATGGTGAACAGAGAAGGCAGAGGGTGAAACCTGGTGTTGGCCCATAGCCTACTCCTCATGCATAACACAAAGGGGCTGCCAAGCTTTACGTCCCCATCTGACGGACAGATGACCATAAACAAAATCACCTGCCCTCACTTCACGAGACACTGTGGAGAGGTTGGTATTTAAACCAGGTGATCAGGAATTTTACGCCATCATCTCCCCCCCCCCCCCCTTTCCCCCTTTTCGTCCCGAACGCTGGAAGTGAACATTTTTTACACCACCAGGATCGAACCATCGTGCCACAGGGTCGAGCGCCACCGTACAAGTGTGTGTTAGTGACTTGGGTCGCGGATGCAGGTCTTAAACCACACTTGTCCGCTCTCTTGTGGTGTATGTGTTGCTGTGCGGTGTGGGATCCGTATCAGATAGGATAGACGGACGACACTGAACAATTTCAAACAATGGCAGCTCGTTTTTTACCATCGCGAAATAAGGGAGAGATTGCCACGGACATGATACACGAATTAGTGTGGAAATCACTAAAACACAGTCGTTTCTTGCTTCGGCAGGACCTTCTCAGGAAATTTCAATAACCAACATTCTCCTTAGAGTGTGAAAATATTTTTATGGCGCTCGCATAAATAGGGAGAAATGGTCATCATAATAAAATAAAAGAAATCTGAGCTCACACCGAAAAATTTAAGTGTTCGTTTTTTCCCGCACGCTGCTTGGGAGTGGAGCGGTAGAGTAGTAGTTTAAAGGTGGTTCGATGAACCCTCTGTCAGGCGCTTAATTAAGTGTTGCAAAATAACCATTTAGATGTACATGTAGATGATCTCCCAGTAAGCAAAGGAATCAAAGAAATGGGTAACATGAGACAAAAGAAAAGTAAAGAGTCGTATGTTACAGTATTTCCTAGCCGATTTCGAGAGATATTTTGCCTCGGTAACGTTTCTTTGAAAAGACCAATCGGACTACATGGCAATACTCTTCTTCCTTGATAATGATTTTCCATTTGAGACATGTCCTGGTGGAATCGGCGTCAAAATTATCTGGTGAAAGCCCGGTTGACCACTCAAGAAATGTACCTCAAGTGGCATGTTGCATCCTGTAAAGTGGTATGTTCTCAGTAGTACTTGTACTATACTCATATTTCTCTGCTCTATGTTTGCCTAAAATGTTCATGCAAGAACTTCTGAAAAATAGTCAAGCCATTGTTGCAACATCACTCAACGGATCAAAGAAATGTTCATCAGACACCAGTTCCCCGATCAGCGGAACTACAAATAGTCTTTCCCTTAATTTTCGCTACTCTAATCCTTTGAAAAGCTACTCACGGACACAAGAATCCACGTGAAGTTTTGTCCATGGCACGAAGTTTTTGACGAGTCCTAATTCAATGTGCCATCGTGTTTTGAAGTCAAAAAGAGGAATGTTCATCACGTTGTTCTATCCACAGCTCATTTCGAGGAGGTCATTTTTTCCCATAATTGCTTCTTCTTTTTTTTCTGTCTCATTCCCATACTAAGCTGCAATACTTTGTATACTCGAACAGCGTGGCGAGAAGAATTGTAGTAACTGCAGTCCCTTTCTTCACATTTATGACATTTGTATTTATCGCAACAGACAAGTGTGAGTAGCTATTTGAGTGTCACATGTGTTTCCTTCACATTAACTGCATCATAAATAAGGGCCGAAGGAAATTTGTTACATTGAGGATAAGTACTGCTTTAGAGTAATTTAACTGGAACCTGGGAACAGACGCCACACATTTACACTGAAGTCGTGGCCCAGGGTCTTCATAACGGACTCGAAATCATCGCAAGAAACCATGCCACCTTCTCCTAGAAATATTCAGAAAATAAACCCTTTCGAATCTCGAAGAAGGATACTCCATCCTTTCATCGTGAAGCTCATCGTTCCTTCGACAAATTTAAATCACAAACAAAATCACACTAGACGTGTGGCTCATTTGCTTCACCATAGCCTTGAAATGTTGGGCCAACAAGCAGTTTGTCCACTTCTTTCCTCATTTGGGTCACTGTATTCGTCTTCACTCACTGCCACATTCACAGGAGACACTGGAATCCGCAGTTTTTCACAGTGACCTACAAGCCTTAGAGCAGACAGAAAATTAATACACTGCACAGTTGTATTTGTTTTAGAGGTGATTCAAACTATTTTTAATCAGATAAAAACAAAAGTCTACTGTTTCTTGAAAATCATGGAATAACGCAGGATATGTGACATAAGCCTTTTTAATCATCTTGTTATGAGTGGATATCCTAGTCGCCATATTTCTTTCTTCTTTTGCTTTCACCTTTGTCCCGCAATTTCCGCAGGGTTGGCGTGATTACAACGGATTTGGCATGGTTAATTGGAAGGGGTGGCTACCACCCCATACCCCCCCCGGATAGAATCAGTGTACCCCAGCTGTCTGCATCTAGTGTAAACCATGAAGATAGTGCGAACGGGTTTCAAATGTCTGTGAGCCGTGTAACTGAGGCGGGATGTGGGGACCAGCCCGGTATTCACCAAGTGGGATGTGGAAAACCGCCCCAAAACCATATCAAGGTTGGCCGGCATAGTGGCCCACGTCGGTTATCCGACGGCCGAATTCGACCTGGGGCCAGTGCGCCTACCCCCGTCCAGGAAGCAGCGTATTAGCGCTCTTGGCTAACCTGGCGGGTCGGCTAACCAGTCGGGTTGTTTTGGTCACCAACGTTACACAAGCATTAAAGTTCGTAGCACATCTTTACAAGATGATTAAATTTCCGGTTGTGCGATTTTAGAATGCTCTTCTGAGTTAACGACATTAACGCAAAACCCAGTCACTGCCAAGGACTGTCGGCATTCTCTGTGGAGGATGCGAGTGGGAACAAGCACAACGTGAATCTACGTAGTCAGGCGTGGCTCATCAGAAATGCTTCCAAACCATCGGTTTCTTGGAGCTCGATTTCTGAAATGACAGTGATGTTTGGTAATTTCGTGCACGTATTTCGGTTATTCCTCAACAATGAAATCTGCTGATTATTTAAGTCACTGTCGAATAGCAAACATTTTCAAGGATTTCCGCAATGGAAGACAACATCTCACATTAGCACTTAATTAAGTTGAATGTTAGTTTTATACGAACATGTACTATAGTGGAGCTTGGACGCAAAACGGGGTAATATAACAACGTCAACAACTCCGGTTCATTTCCTGCGTCTGATCCCGCCTATCGGTTTTGATAAGTGACGCAATGTAAGATGTCACAATGACATTGTCCGATTCCACCTGTCGACAATGGGCAATGACGTAATGTCTGATTTCATTTTGTTTGTGCAGCAGATTGTAGTAGTGAATATTAAATGTTGCCTCTGCATGCCTTCATTTGCCACCTATGTTAAAAACTTAATGTATACTCTTTTCTTCATATTGTAATTTGTCTTCGGGATATCTCATTGGTGAAAGTATTCTCGTTTTCGGATGCTCTGATTTAATACTGAATTTTTTTTTGCGTTATGGATGAGTCTGTTCGGTTTGTGAGCTCACTTGTGTTTTTTATGTAACAATTTGAGGAAAGGAGGGAGGGGGGGGGGGGAGTATGGATTTGGGCGGTATGTGTTTCGTGCTTGTCATTCTATTTTTTAAATAATTTGTTCATTAATCATTCTTGTTGTTCCATATTGTGTTATGGTTTTAAAGTTAGCGTTCTCATACAATTTTCTTGTCATTCTTTCTTCTTGTCAGGTTCAAATGAAATGGTTCAAATGGCTCTGAGCGCTATGGGACTTAACAGCTATGGTCATCAGTCCCCTAGAACTTAGAACTACTTAAACCTAACTAACCTAAGGACAGCACACAACACCTAGTCATCACGAGGCAGAGAAAATCCCTGACCCCGCCGGGAATCGAACCCGGGAACCCGGGCGTGGGAAGCGAGAACGCTACCGCACGACCACGAACTGCGGACTCTTCTTGTCAGTCTCGAATTTTCACTCCTCTGCAAATATATCGTGAAAAGTTTCTTTATATGTCTCTCATTGTTTTCTATTTCGATGATTTTTCACTATTTGTACCGTGGTGCTTTCCAATGATTCTTAACTTACGCGTTTCTTTTTCTCTTATTCCTGAAGTTATGAAACCGCGCATTCGATAATTCGCCGTACCAGTTCTAGTATTTGTTGTTTTTCGAGGTGTTGTAACAGGTGTGAGCCACGTCATTTCTGGTTACCGATTCCAAAGATCATTTTTCGTGTCTTCGTACTTGATGTTTGCAGTAATATTTTTTAAGATTCTCTTCTTTCGTGTTACTGTGTTACTTTGGACAATACTAGGTATATTTGTTCAACATAGGTGAATTCTAGTTGTTGATTCCTAGCTAAGCAACTTATTCGTTTTTTCGACATGTATGGACAGTGGTTTGTTTCAACATTTCCATTAATTTTTTCCTTTCTGTACTTCTGTGAAAAACAACAAATTTATTTATCACTGCAGTATAGAAACCAAGAGGAAAAATAGAAATCCTGTTACATACCACTGCACATAACTACTGTAAAAACGCTGAAAATAAGACTACTTGAACCGCTAACTAGAAATGGCCTATCTAGGTATCGGCTCCAAGATATGATATTTTTCGTAGTATTCGAGAGAGAAACAGCAAAATCCTACTGCAAAAAAGCTAAAAATACCGAACCAAGGTTTGTTATTTTTCGCGTTTTTTCAATATTTGTGAAATGTCCACTCTTTTATAATTTTAGTACGCGATATCGCTCTAACTGCCCATTGCACGTACCTTTACTACGTCATTTGCTTGAGGTGTGACTGCTGATTTGCAATGGATGTAACTGTACGGAATCGCTCCCTGTACTACAGCAAAAACACGATAAATAAAAAAACCCTCGAATCGACAGGTAGAATTTGCCTATATAGTTTGTTGTTTATGGCATAGTACAGAGAACGATATAATACACTTAAAGCTTCAATGAATTAGCATTACACCCCCAATAACAGAACGTGGAATCGATAACTAAAGCTATACGACATACATCAGAATTTTCTACCTCATCAACTATTTCATTTTATGCTATCTGTCCTTCTGCTACCCGAAAAAACTCGATAAAAACAACTCTTCGAATCAGTAACAGCAAATGATAGCGATTCGTTGGTTTCCTGTTTTCCGTAGGCATTCAAACTGCACTAGTAACTGTAGAAATAATATGAAATCCCATTTCGCGTACCTACTGCGAAGGTACTCATGACAACTCATCATGGTATTATTGGAGTCGGTAACTACAACTAAGCTATGTAGGTCAGTTCTACTTAGCTATCCCAACTATTCAGTGGCTCAGTTATTGAGTTAGATGTGTGAGTGTTTTGTACAGTTTATCGATTTGTAACTCCTCTCTATAAGCTACTGCGAAAAAATAACTAACATTGGAATCGGTTCAAAAATGGTTCAAATGGCTCTGAGCACTATGGGACTTAACATCTATGGTCACCAGTCCCCTAGAACTTAGAACTACTTAAACCTAACTAACCTAAGGGCATCACACAACACCCAGTCATCACGAGGCAGAGAAAATCCCTGACCCATTGGAATCGGTAGGTAGAATTAAAATATATGGATCAATTCTACTTATCGATTCCAATATTTGTGACTGTTTTTTAATTTCGCTACAGGTGCCTTTCTTTTATGATTTACGTGTCGATTTTTCCACGTGTCATATTACTGTTTCAGGTATGTTATTATTTACATCATCTTTTCGGTTTTGGTGTTAAGTTTCAGTTTCTCCAAGCCCAGAATCACCACTTTCCGGTGGCAGTCACTTTATAATCAATAATAATTATTAAAAGTTAACGCTGTTTCTTAATATTACTTCACCATGCACTATGCTGTAATGGTATTTTAAAGGTTCTCTGTGTTTTTCTTACTCGTACAAATTACAAGAGTAATTAGCTTCAGAGATTTATACTTCTCTATTTTTTGTTTTTACTCGTTTTCATTATCTTCCATTCGTTTTCGCATAATCAGTGACTTAGTAAATAATCGCGTGAACTGTGATTGTAATTTTATTGTATGGTACATTCCTTTGTTTACGAATATAGTCCATTGCTTTCATAGATTATCTCTGCGTAGTGACCTTGCTTCATATATGTCATCGCTCAAAGTAGACGAGTGGACTCGGATACTAGACTTTATCCACATCTTCTATTTTAATAACCCGATAGTGCAGTTCGATGATCACGGTCAGTTTTGTCCATGAAGAGTAAGTATGGACAAATAGCATCTACGAAATATCTTACTGGTGGTTGAGGTATTTTTGGCTCCAAGCAGCTAACTCGAGGCCACAGTCGCAATGGCTGGGCATACAAGTCAAAACAAAATGTGAATGACTCACACTTAAGACAATTATGACAGGTTCAGTTGTACAAATTGTGATTTGAATGGTTAAGAAGAAACTATCCTTTATACAGGGTGTTACAAAAAGGTACGGCCAAACTTTCAGGAAACATTCCTCACACACGAAGAAAGAAAATATGTTATGTGGACATGTGTCCGGAAACGCTTACTTTCCATGTTAGAGCTCATTTTATTACTTCTCTTCAAATCACATTAATCATGGAATGGAAACACACAGCAACAGAACGTACCAGGGTGACTTCAAACACTTTGTTACAGGAAATGTTCAAAATGTCCTCCGTTAGCGAGGATACATGCATCCACCCTCCGTCTCATGGAATCCCAGTGCGCTGATGCAGCCCTGGAGAATGACATATTGATTCACAGCCGTTCACAATACGAGAACGAAGAGTCTCTAGATTTGGTACCGAGGTTGCGTAGACAAGAGTTTTCAAATGCCCCCATAATTGAATGCCAAGAGGGTTGAGGTCAGGAGAGCGTGGAGGCCATGGAATTGGCTGTACATGGTACGGGAACAACTGGTTCTCCCGAAGCACTCTCCATACAGTGACGTGGCCAACGTTACCTTGTACAGCAGCAACTTCTCTGACGCTGACATTGGGGTTATCGTCAACTGCACGAAGAATTGCCTCGTCCATTACAGGTGTCCTCGTCGTTCTAGGTCTTCCCCAGTCGCGAGTCATAGGCTGGAATGTTCTGTGCTCCCTAACACGCCGATCAATTGCTTCGAACGGCTTCCTGTCGGGACACCTTCGTTCTGAAAATCTGTCTCGATACAAACGTACCGCGCCACGGCTATTGCCCCGTGCTAATCCATACATCAAATGGGCATCTGCCAATTCCTCATTTGTAAACATTGCACTGACTGCAAAACCACGTTCGTGATGAACACTAACCTGTTGATGCTACGTACTGATGTGCTTGATGCTAGTACTGTAGAGCAATGAGTCGCATGTCAACACAACCACCGAAGTCAACATTACCTTCCTTCAATTGGGCCAAGTATCGAGGAAGTACAGTACATACTGACGAAAATAAAATGAGCTCTAACATGGAAATTAAGCGTTTCCGGACACATGTCCACATAACATCTTTTCTTTATTTGTGTGTGAGGAATGTTTCCTGAAAGTTTGGCCGTACCTTTTTGTAACACCCTGTATATGTGACGCGATGTATTCTATGCTACCAATATTTTCCATCCATTTTTTTCCCTTTCATTTTCCTGAAAAATAATACTACACAAACACGCGATATCCTTAACGTGAAAATACTACTGGCCTTTATATATGTCAACTATATTTTTCGTCTCTCGTATTCCTTTGTTTCTGAACATTCTTGTCAGCTCTTTCATCTATGTAATAAATGCTCTCTGGCCAATTCTGACGTCATTGGTCAAATCCGACGGATTGTATCTCCTGCTTCACTAGACCCGAGTTGTTGGATACGAGGGATATCGTCCCAAATTCTGTCCAATAGGCTCATTAGATCATTAAAATCCCGAGGAAGTTGGAGGTCCTGACCATAATGTTCCATACATTCTCAATTGGAGAGATCCGGCGGCCTTTCTGGTCTAGACAGTGCTTCGCAAGCACAAATTCAAGCATTATAAACTTTCAAAATAATTATAACAGTCTACATAACAATGGAAATTTATTCAAAGGTGACCCTGTATGTCGTAATAGACGATGGCGAAACCTACAGTGAAAAATGTCAACCAACCACAGTAATGAAAAATCAGAGGTACCAGCCAGGTAACTGGGCAGAGTTCAGTAAATGACAGGTGATGAGTTTCGCACACATTTATCATTTCTACAGGATATATACAGCACTTCAGTCCATTTGAGTTGAGAAATGAGAAAAATACTACAAGCCTAAACAATCAAATAGACATGAAGGAAAGAGTAAGATACGCATCTTCAGTTACACGAGTCCTTAGAAAAACAAAGTACTACATTCGCTTATAGCTTAAATACATTCCTGTTCAGGTATTCGAGCAGCCTACGCTTAACGCTACAGCAAGAGTGCATGAACCTGGGAATACGGACGTGCGACAGGGCAGTGGTACGTGCTCGGCGTGCTTCGCATATTTAAACGGAGCAGCGCAACGTTCTGAAATTAAAGAAAAGCGAACTCGCTGCCCTTAGTCTGTAAAATACGCAGAAAAATAACGCCGATGGTGACACAAACATGCTATGAAGTATTAAGCAAAACTAAACCTGGTAGTTAAAGGAGGCAGGAATCGGTTACGATTGTGGACGGGTTACTGTTGGTTGCCTATTACAGTTACACACATTTATTTTTAAAACAGTTATTCTAGACTCAACAATAAGTAGAAAAATACCACACGTTATTAAAACAACTGCGTAAATAATAGTCTTTTCAATGCGTTAAAATTTAGCTAATCACCATAAAATACAGATGTAAATAATGTTTTTCAAGAAATAAGCCACTGTGATCACGGCTGAAAGCCTTATACGCCAAGAATGGCAATAAATTAAGAATGTTTACGAACTCGCTGCAATTTACAACTTATAGGTACTGAAATTTTGACAGGTAAGTGGCCAAATACACAGCAGAAGGTATCAGAGGCCAAGAGTGGCAGTAAATAAGGTTTTAAGGCTTACTGCTAAAATAAAAATACTAAATTATTTTTTGTTTAAAGCAAATGATCACACTCATGGCTCAAGGCCCTTCACGTCTGGAACGGCAATTATACCGGGTGATCAAAAAGTCAGTATAAATTTGAAAAATTAATAAACCACGGAATAATATAGATAGAGAGGTAAAAATTGACACACATGCTTGGAATGACATGGGGTTTTATTAGAACCATCCCATATTGCTAGACATGTGAAAGATCTCTTGCGCGCGTCGTTTGGTGATGATCGTGTGCTCAGCCGTCACGTTCGTCATGCTTCGCCTCCCAGGTCCCCAGACCTCAGTCCGTGCGATTATTGGCTTTCGGGTTACCTGAAGTCGCAAGTGTATCGTGATCGACCGACATCTCTAGGGATGCTGAAAGACAACATCCGACGCCAATGCCTCACCATAACTCCAGACATGCTTTACAGTGTTGTTCACAACATTATTCCTCGAGTACAGCTATTGTTCAGGAACGATGGTGGACATATTGAGCATTTCCTGTAAAGAACATCATCTTGTCTTCGTCTTACTTTGTTACGCTAATTATTGCTATTCTGATCAGATGAAGCGCCATCTGTCGGACATTTTTAAACTTTTGTATTTTTTTGGTTCTAATAAAACCCCATGCCATTCCAAGCATGTGTGTCAATCTGTACCTCTCTATCTAGATTATTCCGTGATTTATTCAGTTTTCAAATTTATACTGACTTTTTGATCACCCGGTATTAAAACATTTTAAAAACCTGCTGTAAAACAGCCAATAAATAGCAAAGGTTAATTAAACAACAAGCAACTGATCACCACAGGGGGAATAAGATAATAAAACATAAGAACCAAGGGGCCACAGACGGTGCTCCAAGAACAGACCTCTGAGGGGATCCAGCAATAAACTTTTCCGCGAGCAATGAGATAGGCAGCCAAGAGTTGCATTCACTTTACAAGATGGAAACTCAGACTAGTGACAGTTTACGAATGACTAATGATCTTACTTAGGCTACCTGGCGTCCAATAAACCAAATGCAACGATGGAACAATACACCAAAAGCACTCCACTCGCTGCTCTTCGCCTCGGCAACACTACGAGCAACAACACGAACCCAAGTCACTGGAGAATCACAATAGTGGAGGTTTCTGTACTTTGATTGAAATGCACTCATCTTAAAGCTTGCTGGATACGGTTTACCACGAGGTCGTGCACACTCGTGACCACAACCCTTCCATGCGGCAGCCGATGTGCGCAGCCAGCGGTCCGGAAGTTTTCTGGCACTGCGCGGACCTGGCTCCTCCTGAGTCCCCAACCGAGCTGCCACACTCACACGCCACGGAAAAACTACCACGTCTCCCCAAAGGTAGGGCAACGGTTACTACATATCGATAACCGCGGCTGCTGCCACTAGCGGACAGGCAACGCTTGTGGAACGAGTGGCGCCAGTCAACACGAGAGGAAGACGAACAACCGCAACCATGCCTACTGAACGATATGGTCTGGCCTGCAACAGAGGGCGGGAACCTATCAACAGCACCAACACGAGCCGCAGCACGGCTCACAAAAACTTAATGTAGTTGATAATTTGATTTCACTTAGCGTTCTACTGCAGGACTTACACGTATCAAGCTGCTTACATACCTTTCCCTGCTCTTCAATAGTACTAGCACAGAGTAGTTCTCTCAAAAGAAGCGAGACATTTGATAAATGTCACCAGACTGCAGAGCGGTGACCATTACGGCTAAGGACGCATCTCTAGTTAATGGCTCTTCACAAGGTTTGCAATGAATGACCTGATACGGCTGCATACGCCAACCTTTGTATCAAGTTTCTTGCGTTATTTCTCTCGCCATATAAATATTATGACGTTCTTCTGAGGCACTCAGCAATTTACTGCTAGAAGACGAAAGATGGAAAAAGAATGTATTCATCCACTATCATACCAATAAAACAAATAAATATATATATGTTGAGCACACCCGCAGAAAAATCTTAAGAATTATTTTCAAATGCATCAGACCATTGACAAGTTTAAAGCAGTTTAACTCGTGCAACATCCAATGGACGGACGGACAGTGACATGAGTAGAGCTACTGGGGGAAATTTCAACCTCCCTCCCCTCTTTTCTTTCACTGCTGCCAATTTCACCCCAATTCTTGTTTAATCCTTACCCTGCTTCTCTTTCCACCAGCCCTTCTTGATATGCAAGACGTAATTGTAACAATGATGCAAAATCGCGTGTTATCTGTTATTTAATAGTTGTTTTGTTTTTTAAATAACAGTAATTTTGAGTCTAGAAAGTTTTATATACCTGTTTTGACAAGAAGCCACGGAACGTCTAGTTATAAGCGCTAGACGAACGAAAGCAGTATAAACTTGTACTTTACTGCGAAACTGCAGTTGGGCCGATTTTGGGCTTGATGGAAATGGTAATGCTAAACAAAGAAGCACCAGTTCGATGTGGATGAAATTTATAAGATGTTCATCACATAAAGACTATTAATTGATTAAACTTTGTTGAAGTACATCAACAACTTCGATATGTGGTGTGACCATCACGGGGACGAATACAGTCTTGTATCCATTGTGGTGTAAAACCAAACAGCTTGTGAAGGACATCTTTAGGGATTTCTTGCCGTGCTTTGAACACGTGTTGTGTTTCTGACTAGTTGCATGTGGTCGCATCATGCAGCAACATGCAACAACCCATAAAAATTAAAAATGATTTGTAAGGCCAGTTTTATTATTGAAAAGGCTACCCACAAAGAATCGAGTACTAGAGATCAGATGATTTAAATTCTCTAAGTAAGGAGTTGATGTCCGAAGAGGTTTTAATTGTCCAGGCTGATAAAGAGAATACATCGGTCCTCGTTTACGGGAAAGATTATATTGCCAAAACATTGCAATATTTTGAGGAGAACAACATTCAAATTGTGATACCGCCGAAATATACGCTGAGCTCGATACGTGTATAGACGGTATTTGTTTTCTCACCTTGGCCCATCAAGCCCAAATTAAGATTCATAACCCTGTTTCCCATTACGTCCGATAATTAACAGTGTAGGGAACACAGGTGAGCCTGCCTCCCAATACATGTTACAGGTATTACGGAAAAGTTTTGTCTATGAGCAAAATTTTGCAATCTCTAATAGAAAAGACAATAACGATGAATCATGTATCTTGCCGTTGGTTGGGTGGCTTGCGTGCCTCACCGACACAGATGGCTGTTCTGTAGGTGCAGCCACAATAGACGGATATCTGTTGAGGGGCTAGACAAATGTAAAGTTCCTGAATAGGTGCAGCAGCCTTTTCAGTTCTTGCAGGGCCAACAGTCTGGATGACTGATCTGGCCTTGTAACATCAATTAAGACAGCCTTGTTTAACTATTACTGTGAACAGTTGAAAGCAAAGGGGAAACTACAGCCGTAATTTTTCCCGAGGGTATGCAGTTATTCTGTATGGTTAAGTATTTTTGGCATTTTCTTCGGGAAAAATATTCCGGAGACAAAATAGTCCCCCATTCGGATCTCTGCGCGGGGACTAGTCAGGAGGATGTCGTCATCAGGGGAAACAAATCTGGCGTTCTACGGACCGGAGTGTGGAATGTTAGATCCATTAATTAGGCAGGCAGGTTAGAAAATTCAAAAAGGGAAATGGATTGACTGAAAGATAAAGTGGGAATTAGTAAAATTCGTTGGTTAGGAGGAACAAGACATCTGGCAGTTGAATCCGGAGTTATAAATATAAAATCGAATAGGGGTAATGAAGGAGTAGGTTTAATAAAGAAAACGACAACAAGCATGTGGTTAAGTTACTATGAAGAGTATAAGAGAAGCATTATCGTAGCCAGAACAGAAATGAGGGCCACACAGACCACAGCAGTAGAAGTTTATGTCCCAACAAGCTTCGCAGATGATGAAGAGATTGAAAAAATATATGATGAGATAAAATAAATTATTCAGATAGTTAATGGAAACGAAAATGTAAGTGTGATGCTTGAGTGAAATTCGATAGAAGGGAAAAAACAGAAGGAAAAATAGAAGGTGAATATGGACTGGGGGATACGAATGAAAGCGGAAGCAGCCTGTTAGAATTTGAACATCGCATGATTTAATCATGGCTAAGACTTGGTTTAAGAATTATGAAAGGAGGTTGCACAGGTGGAAGACACTGGGAGTCACTGGAAGGTCTCAGATTGATTATATAATGCTATGATAGAGATTTCGAAACCAGATTTAAAATTGTAAGATATTTCGAGGAGCAGATGAGGACTCTGACCACAATTTATTCGTTATGAAATGTAGATTAAAACTCAAGAATCAATAAAAAGTTAGGACATTAAGGAGATGTTTCCTGGACAAGTTGAAATAACCAGAGGTTTTTGAGAGTTTCACAGGAGGCATTAGGCAATAGTTGAAACCGACAGGGGACAGGAATATTGTAGAAGATGGATGGATAGCTTTGAGAGATAAAGTAGCGAAGAAATAGGGGATCAAATAGATAAAAAGGCAAGGCCTAGTGGAAATGCTTGAATAGCACAAGAGATATTGAACTTAAGAGGAGGTTTACTATCTTTTGGTTCAAAAAATAGATTTTTTAAGTGTTTAGAATCCACCCCGAAAACTGAATGGAAATGTTTGTTATTCGCGGTTGAAAAAAAAAAAATGCACCTGTCTGAAATCGGCCTTTTTCACGCACCAGATTTTTTCTTTCGGAGGACGGGTTATCGTACCAGTGCTTGCAGGAAACACGCAAAATTCAAATGAAATTTTGAACGCGAGTGTTTGGAAGTTAGCCCCCAATCATTCGCATTCTGGTGCGAAGACTGTGGAGATTGCGACGTTCCTGGCAGTGAGTAGCTTCGACGAAGGGTATTCAGCAATTCTAAAGACCATGACAACAATGAACGTCACCCTGGGACTCTATTCGACGCAGTTCTCCAAGCATTCGGACGACCACCGGATTCAAGCGACCGAAAACCGCTTGTCACCGGCCGTACGAGCGGCTCTGGAGCAGCACAGGATGGCCCATACGGAGCAGAACGCCCTCTATGAGAAAGAGGAAGGACTAGTTTATGGACCGGGAGCAGCAGATTGATCGGAAGTTGCATAATATTGCATTTATATGTAGTCAAAACTTCAAACGCGTTTTTCTCGAAATGACCTTATTTTAACGCGTGGTATGGTAACTTCAAATCTACTCAAACGATTGGCATGTTTCTTTGTTTCCGACGAAGCTAACTAAAATTTCGAGGAGTTGTACCACTTTCATTCGGATCCATCAACTATAACTCGGCCGACGAATTCCAAAAATCGATTAAAAACCCTATTTTTTTTAATGATCGCCATTTTGTTTCCTATGGTCCAAATAACTTAAGCGAGGTACAACTCCTAAAGAATCTTATACACTTCACTAATGTCAACTCAGTTTTGAAATCAGACGAGCTGGCTGACCTGTGACATAGCGCGCGTGGAGGTTTACATCGAAATTTTGTTTCGTTCCAACGGCAATTCCGCCTTTGCTCTTCGACATTTCCGGTTGAAAAATTCCAATTTGTAGAGGAGATATTAATAAACATTTTGACCAAATTTGACACTGATATCAGTTACACATTCCGAGAAAGAAATTCTCAAAGAACATGCTTTTTTCGGGCCAAAGATAGTACAAAAATGCAGCAAATCAAGCAGGAGAAAGGAAATACAAACGTCTAAAAAACCAGATTGACACGAAGTGCAAAATGGCTAAGAAGGAATGGCTAGATGGAAAATTAAAAACGTCTTTGGAGAAAAGACAAGCAGTTGTATGAATATCGAAATCTCAGATGGAAAACCAGTCCTACGCAAAGAAGGGAAAGCTGAAAGGTGAAATGAGTATACAGAGGGTCTATAGAAGGGAGATGAACTTAAGACTGTGTTAAAGAAATGGAAGAAGACGTAGCTGAGCATGAGATGAGAGGTACGATACTGCGAAGAGAATTTGGTGGAACACTGTAATACCTAAGTAGACGCAAGGCCCTGGGAGTAAACTACATTCCTTCAGAACTACTCCTACTCTTGAGAGAGCCAGACATGACAAAACTCTTCCATCTGGTGAGTAATATGAATGAGACAGGCGAAATATCCTCTAACTTCAAGTGGAACATAATAGTTTCAATTCCAAGGGCAGCAGATTCCGAACTTTAAGTTTAATAAATCATGGTTGAAAATAATAACACGAGTCTTTGCAGAAGAAATGAAAAACTGCTAGAAGCCGACCTTCGGGAATACTGACTCTACGATGTATTCCAGAAGATAGCTTTAGCATTTGTAGACTTAGAGAAAGCTCTTGACAATGTGGACTGGAGTATTCACTCTGAAATTCTGATGATAGCAAGAGTAAAATACAGGGAGCGAAAGGCTATTTACAACTTGTATAGAAAACAGGCGGCGGATACAAGTGTCGAGGAGCATGAAAGGGAAGCAGTGCTTGAGAAGGGACAGAGGCAGGGTTGTAGCATTTACTCAATCTCACTAAATCTGTACATTGAGCAAGCAGTGAAGGAAACGAAAGAAAAATCTGGAGTAGGAATTAAAGTATAGATTAAGAAAAAAAAACTTGAGGTTTTCCGATGACATTATAATTCTCCCAGAGACAGCAAAGAACTTAGAGGAGTGGTTGAACGGCATGGGCAGTGTTTTGAAAGGAGGATAGATGATTAGTGTAAAAAACAAGGATAATGGAATTTAGTCTAATTAAGTCAGGTGATGCTAAGTGAATTAGATAAGGAAACGAGACTCTGAAGTAGTAAAAGAATTTTGCTATTTGGTAAGCAAAATAACTTATGATGGCCGAAGTAGAGAGAATGTAAAATATATAAGGGACATTCAAATGAAACCTGGTCAGTATCGTAAAGTAATGGTAACGATTCCATCAACTCAAAAATGTAGTTATACACAGTACACATACTCAAAAATAGGCGCCAAAACTGTTGGAACACTTATCACATTGCGACACGAGCAAATCAGTTCCATCCAGCTACTAGACTGCTGTCGGATACAGGCCTGGACCCAGTCACATACTTCGTCGTCCGTTGCTCACGCTAGTACCCAGTAACCGATGGATCTCGTCCTCGGTGATTCTGCGGTAGTCCAAGACTAAAGCATTCACTTTAGCAACCATTTCCGGTGTGATGACACGATGAGCCTGTCCAGGACGAGCATCGTCTTCCAATGATTCGCGCCACTCAAGGAATCGTTTGCGCCATTCCACAACACTTGCACGACCCAGACTGTACTCATCGTACGTAGCCTTCGTCTGTCGATACATTCCACAACCTCCAAATCCCTCCACGGCCAAAAATCGGATCACTCCTCGTTGTTGCTGCTTACTAGTCTGCATGTTCGGTAGTGGACGACAACTTGCGCAACCACCTTCTCTTCGGCGTCAAACTACACTGGCACTATTCAACATGAAATGGTGCGCACGCGTCAGTCTCTCTACCAGTAGATGGCGCCACCATACCCGCTGTTGCGTGGTGCCACCTAACGTGTAAGGCAAAGGCAGACGCACTGACCAGGTTCCATTTGAATGAACCTCATAGTCTAAATATGTGGCAAGGAGAGTTAGCTGAAGGACAGTAATTTGTTAACATCGAATATTGATTTAAGTGTTAGGAAATCTTTTCTAGCAATATTTGTACGATGTGTAGCCATGTATGGAATCGAAACATGTCTGTTTAACAGTTTAGACGAGAAGAAAATGTAAACTTTCGAAATGTAATGCTACAGAAGAACGTTGAGTATTAGGTGAGCAGATCCCGTAACTAATCAGGAGGTACTGAATAGAATGGCGGATAAAGGAAATGTGTGGTACAACCTGGCTAGAGGAAGGGATCGGTTGATAGGACACTTTCTGAGACATCAAGTGAGCCCCAGTTTAGTATTGGAAGGAAGAGTGGGAGGTAAAAATCGTCTAGGGAGACCAAGAGATGAATACAGATGCGGATTCAGAAAGATGTAAGTTGCACTAGTTATTTGGAGGTGAAGAGCTTTGCGCAGGGTACAGTAGCGTGGCGAGTTGCATCAAACGTCTTCGGACTGAAGATTACACCAACAATGACAACAAAAACAACAATAACAACAACAGAAAAGAGTTGGTTCAGTTTCTAGATAGTGCAGCTTCCCCACCTGTTTGCAGTTTGGTCTCCTTGGATATTAAAAATCTGTATACAAATGTACCACTGGACAAAACGATCCTCATCGCACAAGACAATTTCCTCAGACACTGGCTTCTGAACACAGACGAGGTAACAGAGTTATTCAAGTTACTTAGGCTGCGCCTTCTTTCTTCTTCCTTGGCTCTACGGCTCATGATGAGCCTTGGCCTCTTCTAAAATTTCCTTCCATTTCTCTCGGTCCTTCGCAATTCCAGTTTCTATAGCCCATCTTCCTAAGATATTCGATTACTCCATCTTCCCATCTGACTCTTGGTCGACCACGTCCTCTCTGCCCTCCTGGCTTTCCTTGTACTTTTATTTTTGGTACTTCTGTATCATTCATGCGTGCCACATGCCCCGCCCACCTCGGTCTGGATGATTTCACTGTCCTTCCGATGGGTTGGTGTTTGTTTATGATATACAACTCATGGTTGTATGTCCTCCTCCATCTTCCTCTTTCAGAGATTGGGTCGATAATTCGTATAAGTACTTTTCTTTGAAGTGCGTCCAGTATTTCAATATCTTTAGTTGTTAACGTCCAGGTTTCAGAGGAATATGTACGCACTGGTCGTATAAGTGATTTATAGATAGTTAATTTAGTGGTACGAGTCAGGTGCCTTGAGAATAGGGGTCTTGTTAGGGCAAAATAGACTCTATTGGCTAGCATTAATCTCTGCTTAATTTCATAGAAGGTATCATTTAGATGGGTAACTGTCGAGCCCAGGTACTTGAACTGCTCAACTCTCTCAAACATATAACTGCCCATTTTTATTGCATTTGGCACATTTTCTCTACGTGCTTTTCCAGCTGCCATATATTTTGTTTTTTGTTCATTAATAATTAACCCCATGTTCCTACTAGCCTGTTCGAGAGCCATAAATGTCTCTCCCATTGCTTTTTGGGTTCTTGCTACTATATCTATGTCATCCGCATAGGCCAGTACCTGCACTGATTTATAGAAGATCGTCCCCCTATTCAGAAGGTTTGCATTTCTCATCACCCTCTCCAGGGCGGCATTAAAGAGAAGACATGCTAATGCATTCCCTTGTCACACTCCGTTTTTAATACTCAATGTACTGAACATCATTCCTCCTGTGCTTATACTACCTTGTGTTTCGCTCATTGTCATTCTCACCAACCTTACCAGCTTTCTCGAGATTTCCATTTCGTCTAGAGCTTGATATAACTGCTCTCTGTTTATGCTGTCATAAGCTCCTTTGAAATCTATAAAGAGGTGATGCGTGCCAACCCCGAATTCGTTTGTTTTTTCCAGGATTTGTCTTAAGGTTAATATTTGATCTATAGTTGACTCCGGGGCAGAAATCCGCTTTGGTATGTTTCCGTGTCCCTCTGTATGATTGGGAGGATTCTGTCGAATAGTGTGATCCCACTGTAACTGATACACTCCGTCTGATCTCCTTTCTTATATATGAGACATATGGTACCCTCTTTCCATTGTTGGGACATTTTCTCCTCTTCCTATATTCTGGTGGCCATTTTCAGAAGGCTACGTCGCAGCTCTCTGTCTCCTTCCTTAAACAGTTCTGCTGGAATACCATCAGTCCTTGCCATCTTGTTGTTTTTCAGTTTCTTCATGGCAATTATCACTTCTTCTACACTCCTGGAAATGGAAAAAAGAACACATTGACACCGGTGTGTCAGACCCACCATACTTGCTCCGGACACTGCGAGAGGGCTGTACAAGCAATGATCACACGCACGGCACAGCGGACACACCAGGAACCGCGGTGTTGGCCGTCGAATGGCGCTAGCTGCGCAGCATTTGTGCACCGCTGCCGTCAGTGTCAGCCAGTTTGCCGTGGCATACGGAGCTCCATCGCAGTCTTTAACACTGGTAGCATGCCGCGACAGCGTGGACGTGAACCGTATGTGCAGTTGACGGACTTTGAGCGAGGGCGTATAGTGGGCATGCGGGAGGCCGGGTGGACGTACCGCCGAATCGCTCAACACGTGGGGCGTGAGGTCTCCACAGTACATCGATGTTGTCGCCAGTGGTCGGCGGAAGGTGCACGTGCCCGTCGACTTTGGACCGGACCGCAGCGACGCACGGATGCACGCCAACACCGTAGGATCCTACGCAGTGCCGTAGGGGACCGCACCGCCACTTCCCAGCAAATTAGGGACACTGTTGCTCCTGGGGTATCGGCGAGGACCATTTGCAACCGTCTCCATGAAGCTGGGCTACGGTCCCGCACACCGTTAGGCCGTCTTCCGCTCACGCCCCAACATCGTGCAGCCCGCCTCCAGTGGTGTCGCGACAGGCGTGAATGGAGGGACGAATGGAGACGTGTCGTCTTCAGCGATGAGAGTCGCTTCTGCCTTGGTGCCAATGATGGTCGTATGCGTGTTTGGCGCCGTGCAGGTGAGCGCCACAATCAGGACTGCATACGACTGAGGCACACAGGGCCAACACCCGGCATCATGGTGTGGGGAGCGATCTCCTACACTGGCCGTACACCTTTGGTGATCGTCGAGGGGACACTGAATAGTGCACGGTACTTCCAAACCGTCATCGAACCCATCGTTCTACCATTCCTAGACCGGCAAGGGAACTTGCTGTTCCAACAGGACAATGCACGTCCGCATGTATCCCGTGCCACCCAACGTGCTCTAGAAGGTGTAAGTCAACTACCCTGGCCAGCAAGATCTCCGGATCTGTCCCCCATTGAGCATGTTTGGGACTGGATGAAGCGTCGTCTCACGCGGTCTGCACGTCCAGCACGAACGCTGGTCCAACTGAGGCGCCAGGTGGAAATGGCATGGCAAGCCGTTCCACAGGACTACATCCAGCATCTCTACGATCGTCTCCATGGGAGAATAGCAGCCTGCATTGCTGCGAAAGGTGGATATACACTGTACTAGTGCCGACATTGTGCATGCTCTGTTGCCTGTGTCTATGTGCCTGTGTTTCTGTCAGTGTGATCATGTGATGTATCTGACCCCAGGAATGTGTCAATAAAGTTTCCCCTTCCTAAGACAATGAATTCACGGTGTTCTTATTTCAATTCCCAGGAGTGTATATTTGGTGGGGCAGTGTTGTTGTCTGGGTCCTCGTCCCCATTCGTTTCTATTAGTAACAGACTACCAAAATACCTGCACCATCTTTCACGTATTCCTTTTCTTCACTTATCATATTCCCTGTCTCATCTTTTATTAAGCTTGTTTTATTACCAAAAGTCTTCCGCACCGCATACACCTCTCTGCAGAATTTTCTTATTTCATTTTTGCTTCTCATGAGCTCCATTTCTTTGACACTTGCTTTCATCCATTCTCTGCTTTTTCTTTGGTGAGTCCTCTTTCCAATTCTCCGTTTTTCTTTGTATTCTTCTACTATTCCTCGTACAGTTGATCACAGTGTCCTTCTATATGCTTCGTTGTTTCTTCGGTTGTTATTTCGCATTCAGTATCAAACCATGATGGTCTTACTTGTCTTGTCCCAATTTCAAGTATCTCTCTTGCCGATGTCTCCACCGTCTTTCTTTCGGGTTCCGCTGATCTTCGATGTTGTCATATTCTTCAACGTTTTCCAGAATTCGAGTTATCTTCTTCTGATACTATTATCTAACTTCCACTGTTTGTAAAGTTGTTATATTTCTGTGCCTTGGGTCAGACTCATTTCGCTGCGTCAGATATCCTCGCCCTCACCCATACCCCTACCAGAAAATGATCTGTATCTATGTTTGGACCTCTAAGACTCTTCACGTCTAATAGGTCCGATTGGTATCTCACATCTATCAATACATGGTCGATCTGGTTTACTGTGTTTCCATTCGGTGAGGTCCATGTTCCCTTATGTATTTCTTTATGTGGGAACAGTATTGATCCTACTACCATATTTCGAGATGCTGCGAACAGTATAAGGCTTGCTCCATTCTCATTACTTGTTGCATGTTTGCTGTGGGGATCAATTATCGGTCTATACATCTGTTCTTTCCCCACCTGAGCGTTTAGGTCTCCGGCTATTATTTTAATTTAATGCCCTGGGCACTCATCATATGCACTTTCCAAAGAGTCATAGAATACTTCTTTCCCTTCTTCTTCGGATTCTTCTGTTGGAGCATAGGCATTTATTATGAAATAGTTAAACAATTTACCTTTTTTCTCAGCGTTGATAGTCTTGGAATAATGGGTGTAAACCCTATTATCAAATGCTTTAATTGATGATGTACAACAAATCCTGTCCCCAGCTCATGATTCCTATCGCTGCACCTAAAGAATACATTCGCTTCTTTCTTTTCTAAAACTCCACTCCTCGTACATATAATTTTTTGTAGTGCTATTGTAATTTGCTTCAGATTTATAATTTGATCCAGCATTACTTTCCGTGCTCCTGGGTGATATAGGGATCGCACATTCCAACTGCCAATATATAGATGTGATCTACGCCTTATATTTGTCTTCTTCCTTATTTTACCTCCTTCATTTACTTGTATTCCATCCTGATTGTCCTTTTCCACGCCATGTCCGTCATACTTCATCCATCCGGCTTTACTTTGTAGAAGTTTCGCAACAATTGTTTTTTACAGAGCGGGCTGTCAACCCTGCGTCCAGCCTCTACTGGGGGACAGGTGATTTTTAATCTGGGTTTTCTTCCCTTAGCCTTTGAACACCCAACTCCCTAATGCAAGGCAGAAGTTGTTGTTTTGCTAGTTTTGGTCCACCAAGAGAACTGTATTTCCCAGGTGTCCACCATATCTGGTGAACGTTCCCTAATCCGCCACCTGCGGAGGCGCCCGATAGGAAACTAGCAACTCCACACGGGACTTAGGCTAGCTACGTCCAACAATTATTTCGCTTTCAGAGGTCAATATTACAAACAGAATGATGGTCTGGCCACAGACAACTGTTTAGCAGGGCGTATCACAGATATTTTTGTCAGTCATCTACAGCATAAATATCTTAAACCGAACACTGGTCCCAACAACAGATGCTGTTTCATCGCTGGTGTGTAGAGAAACTTAATATCAGTATTGACGGTCACAGAGTGGATGAAGTTAAAGAATTCTGCTAAGTAGCATCAAAATAATAAATTACGGACGGAGCAAGGAGGATTTCAAAAGCAGAGTAGCACTGGTAAAAATGGCATTCCTGTCCAGGAGAAGTCTACAAGTATCAAACATAGGCCTTAATTTGAGGGAGAAATTTGTGAGGACATACGTTGAAGCACAGCATTGTATGCTAGTGAAATGTGGACTGTGGAAAACCGTAACAGAAGAGACTCGAGGCATTTGATATGTGGTGGTACAGACGAATATCGAAAATTAAATCGACTGATAATGTAAGGAATGAGGAGGTTCTGCGTAGATTTGGAGAGGAAAAGAATATGTGGAAAACACTGACAAGAAGGGACAATGTAATAGGACATCTGTTAAGACACGCGGACTGACTTCCATGGCACTAGAGGGAGCTGTAGCAGGCAAAAGCTGTAGTGGAAGACAGAGATTGGAAAACATCCAGCAGATAATTGAGGACGTAGGTGGCAAGTGCTACTCTGAGATGAAGTCATAGGACTGACGATTAAAAAAAAAAGTTGCGTTATTATCTCTGACATTACGTTGCTAGCTGAAAAATTTAATGACTTGCACGAATAGATGATGTTCACTCACGAAACGATGGAACACAATAGACACTTAATTACTTAAACTTGCGACTTCATCTTGTTGGCGGTATTATGTGGTTTGACATCTATCGTAAACTCACGAGTAATTATTCTATGATCCACGCCTTACTCCTACCATCCTCATCGGTATAAACTGAGTTTATTCTTAATCTATGGTGCACCCCATTAGTGAGATACCGCTCAGCCAATCGTACATAGATGAAGAGTTAGCGAATTTGAAATGCATCTCTGTAAATGAAGCCTACATTCCTGCAGTCGTTGATAAGCTAAATAAAGAAAAAACATCAGTAGCTGAGCACAGAGGTCCAAACTTGTGAACATCCCGTTCATGAGAAACCTCTCTTATGATGAGTCAAAGTTTTTTAAAAAAACAGGATTAGCGTGTTCTTTTCACTACCGGTAGTAAGCTTCATCATAATTAACATTCTCAATGAATGCCCGGATAAATATGCAGGGTCGGGCGTATACAAATTAGAGTGTAGTGATTGTGAAATGTCGTATATCGGCCAGACCTGCAGCATTTATGAGATCCGTTTCAGCGAGCACATGATAACCAAGAAAGGCCACGTTAAACAGAATCTTCAATCAAGTGGAAGTTGTATTTGAAGGGGGGGAGTTCACCTTTTATATTCTGTAACTCTTTTTTTAATAACGAAAAATACGTCTTTGTCTCTTGTTTTCAATGCTTACAACTATCCTGATCATAATGCCTTGATGTTTGGGTTGTTGGTCTTGTATGGATATGTTGTGCACTTTATAATCTAACTATTTTACGCCGTGTTACAGTATTAGCAACATACCTTGAGTTAGCATTTTAATGTCATCATTTTATCCATTGTTTTCTGTTTTTTCTGCTTTTATGGTTTCATACGATTCCAATGGTTCGCATATGTGCATCTTAATTTTTTAGGTTTACGTAGCTTTTATATTTCGTAAATGTGCCGTAACACCGGTCATGCGCTGCACCTCGGCACCTCTCGCCGCCCAATACGCCCTTTTTGCGTCTTTACCACTCACAGTAACATTTGTTTGCTCGCGAAACGGACATTGTGCTGTGTGGGGTCCATATCGCGTTTATTTTGTAAGAGTGGCCCCCTTTTTTTACTGCTATGGCGGATTCAGCTGGTGTGCTCAAAGTAACGTGCGATAGCCGAAATTTTTCCGGCACCTTCCTGTACCATCTTGTTGATTTGCTGACGGTTTTGTTTCTTGTAACTAGGTCCACCTTGCATTTTATATGTTTCTTTGACGGATGGACTGCATATCCAGTTACTGTAGCGTCCATTCTCCATTTTATACGGCAGTATGACTGTTGGGTTACACATGAAGTGACTTTTACACTTTCACTTCATTGAACCTGCGCAGCTGTGCAAGATAATCATGCCCCTTTCTCTGTTTGTTTCAAATTGATTGGTTTCTTGTTGTTATAGACAATCTGATGATGCCCCAAAAGGTCACTCATATTAAGTAATTTCGCAACCGTTTCCTGCACTAACCCCGTAAACTGGCTCCCACAACTCACTCCTACCTGTTCTGTGCCGCACACTTGCAGAAGTAGTCCATCGTAGTAGATCTCGTAGGCTACTGGGTTCGTTCAGAGCTACAAACAGTATATGTGACTATGATTGGATATGTGGGTATCCAGTTTACTTTAAAGAAATTCAGAGATACCATTGCAGTTTTGTATTAACAATCACTGCAAAATAATTCCTAATTACTCAGCCTGAAGGAATGCACAGAGTCATGAGCATGTTGACCACAGAGGTCGGATTTAGAAGGCATCATAACCCTTACTGATATGTATGGCGTGGAAGAGACTGCTCTAGCACATTTTTTGTGACACGAAAATGGTTCGTAAGTTGTAGGCAAAATATGAATCGTCATTTATTTCTTAATACATGTGGTTTACTGCGTAGTTGAATTATATAAACTAAGCTTTAATGACACTTAGCTCATCCTTAGCAATTATTACGGGAAAAGTGGAGTCTAACAATTGAAGGCTGATATCAAGTAAACGGTGTTCGAAATACCAAAAACTTCACATCTCCCTTTCAGTGTTTTCTTTTCAAAACTGACGTTTCTTCAAGCACGATTTCAATTCTGGAAATATGTTCGATTACGGTACTCCAGTATGTAGGGGTAGCCTTTAAGTTTTGCAATCTTCCTCTAAGCAGTATGATTTGTATGTTTACTTAGCATCAAAAACCTAACTTTGAATTAAGCATTCTGATTGTTCCTGAAGTTATAGTAGCCAAGAGATGGATTTTTAATTGCTGATTACCCTAAACTCAAATTCTTCAGTAAGAGATTTATTTGGAGAATGTATAAAAATTAAACAACCTTTATAAAATTTAGTACATATATAAAATTCATGTTAAGTTGCATTTTCTTCATTTACAGTAATATTCAAATGCTATTAGCCATGCTCTTACAATAATGATATTAATTCCAATTGTTAGTTTATTAAAAAACAAACGTGAAAAAACTAACGTAGAATATGCAGTATTTCAAATTAATCCTATAAAACAATATTACATTCTACCAAATTACTGCTCACACACATAATATGAAGCCAGATAATTAGTGGCAACATACTGGGTGATCAAAAAGTCAGTATAAAATTGAAAACTGAATAAATCACAGAATAATGTAGATAGAGAGGTACAAATTGACACACATGCTTGGATTGACATGGGGTTTTACTAGAACCAAAAAAATACAAAAGTTCAAAAAATGCAATAATTAGCATAACAAAGTAAGACAAAGCAAAGATGATGTTCTTTACAGGAAATGCTCAATATGTCCACCATCGTTCCTGAACAATAGCTGTAGTCGAGGAATAATGTTGTGAACAGCACTGTAAAGCATGTCTGGAGTTATGGTGAGGCATTGGCGTCGGATGTTGTCTTTCAGCATCCCTAGAGATGTCGGTCGATCACGATACACTTGTGACTTCAGGTAACCCCAAAGCCAATAATCGCACGAACTGAGGTCTGGGGATCTAGGAGGTCACAGTCTCCATTTCTTCCTGAACTGTCTCAGCAGCATTACGCCTTGTGCTCCGTCGCCCATTACGGGGTCTATCGCCTAAACAACCCATGGCTTAGAACTTCGAAATCATTTTCACCACAGCTGCATTTGTCAACGGACCTTTACCCGTTCGAATCCCCTTCCTATGGCGATAGGCTCGTAAGGCTGAACTAGCACATTCCCCATTCTGATAACACAGCTTCACTAAAAGCGCGTTTTCAGGTAACGTCAAGATGCTGCGACTGCTGGCGCATCTAATTCTGTCTCTCATTACAGCTCCTTTTATACACGATTATCATGCGCAGTCACTGACGTTTTGGTGTCCAGCGCCATCTGTCGGACATTTTGTGAACTTTGTTTTTTTGTTCGGTTTTCATGAAACCCCATGTCATTCCAAGCATGTATGTCATTTTTTACCTCTCTATCTACATTATTCCGTGGTTCATTAAGTTTTCAAATTTATACTGACTGTTTGATCGCCCGGTACTTTCCTTTTTCTTCGAATAGTACCTTACAAAATGTTTCACATATTATCTTTATATCAGTTTTTGATGATAAACAATATTTATGTCTCATTTTTTGCCTTTACATACAAAATAACAGTATCCTTACACTTTTCTGCAGTCTGAGTACCAACTGACAGTAATGTAGATGATCGCTGCTTTTAGACACACACACACACACACACACACACACACACACACACACACACACATGCACTAAATAGGAAAACATTACTTGTGATGTTCCTTATCATGTCTCATTACCATTCATGACACACATATACGGTTCACACAGTATATATCATTTTTTATTTTCATTTTATTGCAGCACTTAGCCATTTAAGACATACATATAAAAATCAGACAGGATATACATATTTGTTTTCACTTTATTACAGTACACTGCCACTCACTGCAATTTTAACAAAGCATCTACAACTCTGTAGTTGCTATCGTATTATATATATTCTACTGAAATCGTTTTAAACAATTTACAACTTATTTTTGGAAAATATTGTGATTCTTGATATCGTGGAGTCGGCAGGGCTCAGTGTTAGTTGCAAGCATCTCTCAACCTCTGACCGCATTTTTTCTCTTAACGGATACTTTGGCTCTGACCTTGAACTTCAGTGATTTGGACTTCGCAGTTCCACATTTCCATGTCTCCAGGTATCAATGATTACATTAAGAGTACATGTAACAAAAGTAACACATTTTGGGCAATGTATAAAAACATTTTTACACTTGCCATAATTCTTTGAAATACTAATAACTCAAGTGGCACACAAATGTTACTAAAATCTTTTAATTAATTAGTTATCTCCTACTTCATTTATATGCTTAAAACAATGTTCTTTAGTTAACTGTCGTTATAAAGATATTACCCCCATCTCATTGTAAAGGCATTATTTCCACCCTTTGTTTACAAATACTTCATGCATTGATTCTTCTGTAAAAAGGTTCACTATTATTTGTTCATTCACATGACTTCTAAATTATTTAAGACAGGATATTTCTATGAACTACAATTTCAAATTCCATTCGTTCTGTACATGTAAGTAAATGTTACAGTGAGGTTACTTAATATTTGGTATAACACAAAGCTTTCACTTGTCAAAAACTCCATAATGAGCACTCGCTTATTATTACAAATTACTACTAGTGGCTTTCCTAGCTGGGTAAAACAACTGCTAACATTTTTGCACTGTATTGTTGTGTTGCTAATGTGTGCATAAAATTTCTGTTACCTTATGTTTACTTAAACAAATACTTAATTGTTACTACTCTGATTTTCATTTAGGAAACAGACACATATTGTCAAGCTGGATTAGTGTGCATTTAATTTTATAAATAATTTCATTTTATTCCGTTGAATATTATCCTGAATTACATGCTACCGGTTTTTTGTTCGTTCCTTACCATGTGACTGCACTTGTTTGCAAACATTATTCAAAATTCAAGTGGTTTGTAAGGACGACATTTTTTACTCTTCTCCTCACTAAGCAGTTATTCACTTTGAAGAAAAATACTTTAAAAAAAAATGTTGTGATATGGTTAACTTGACATGATCATGGCCAATAAACTCTTATAGCTGAGTGGTAAGGGATTGGTTACACACCTTTGCTGATGTTACCATCACATAATTGCTTGTGGCAGGCGCTCTTTGAGGTGGCTGGTGCTTTCCACAAGGACCATTAGCTACAAGACACATCTGTCGTCGGCCGCGGTGGCCGAGAGGTTCTAGGCGCTTCAGTGCGGAACCGCGCGACTGATACCGTCGCAGGTTCGAATTCTGCCTTGGACATGGATGTGTGTGATGTCCTTAAGGTAGTTAGGTTCAAGTGGTTCTAAGGTCTAGGGGACTGATGACCTCAGATGTTAAGTCCCATAGTGTCAGAGCCATTTGAACCGCAAGTGTCACCATTTAAAAAGCTTGCTAGTCCCCATACTCCACTCCACCATTTCATTATAAGGTGCCCACTAACTTCTCACCTATTGTTATATATTGACGAAAACTAAGCAAAACAATATTCTCTATAATTACTGTTTTGTTAACATGTTCATTTAGACTTTGAATCCAAAAGGGCTATACTTCATGAAATATAGTTTGTTTGAAAAAAACCTTCTGAAATTTCAAAAACAAGGTCGCTAAGTCTCCTTTATCAGTGAGGTTAATTTATTCATTCTCTTTTGCTTTAGTTCTTATTTCTCTTCTGTTTTGGTGTTGCTATGATAACTCTTTCCTTCCTGCTTTTAATTTCGTTCTGACTGGATTCCAATCAGAAACATTAACTACTCACATGCGAACAGCATCTACTTCAAAAAGATCTTTAACAGACTTGATTTTCTCCCTTGTATCATTTACCTTTGTCGTCTTATTGTCTTTCCCAAAACCTATGATAGCAGCATGGTTTACTAACAGATCTGATCCTGTGATAAAACCAATATGTAGATGTGGTGCCACCATGGCACTAATTTCCGATATTATCTGTTGAACACTCTCTGCTAAAAACAATTTTTTCTGTATTATCTTTTTTTCCCAGGTAACATCTATGACTTTAACCCCTGCACTGGCAACACTGGGAATTCTTTGTGTATTATTCGCTCATAACGTCCTTCTACAATGGTACACAATTTGCTGCATATGTCAACGAATGATACTGCTTAAATTCGATTAACGTCAACACGTACAATATGCTGATGATCTTTTTTACTTACAGTCTCTGTTTCTTCAAAAACGACTCTTGTTATTCGCATCATGATCATAATATTGTCCACAACCAAAAAATCTGAACATCTTCGGTCCCTACAGCATCTTCGTCAGCTTCTAAAGCCATTATTGCACCTTCCGTTGTCTCTTATGGCATTGTTATTTGCTTTATGATTATATCGATTTCCGTTTTTTCTTTGTCTCCAATTTACGCCATTCCAACCGTTACTCACCGTTGCTTCCCCTGTTAAAGCATCCAGCTCATCCAGAGTCTGCAAAATATCCTCAGTGTTCATTTTAGGTACCCATATCAAGTTTTCCTGTGCATGTGTTCGTAGTTTGACGAGAAACACCGAAATAAGGTGCTTAACACTTACGTGATTGGCCGGCCGCGGTGGCCGAGCGGTTCTAGGCGCTGCAGTTTGGAACCGCGCGACCGCTACGGTTGCATGTTCGAATTCTGCCTCGGGCATGAATGTGTGTGATGTCCTTAGGTTAGTTAGGTTTAAGTAGTTCTAAGTTCTAGGGGACCGATGACCTCAGAAGTTTAGTCCGATAGTGCTCAGAGCCATTTGAACTATTTGAACTTAAGTGATTATCAAGACATAAATTATTTTCACAAAAACTACGAAAAACTTTTGCAGCAACCGTATCCACTGTTTGAGAAATTTCTCCCCACAAAATTACTACGAATAATATCCAACCAAAATTTATTCAAGAAGTCTTTGATAAACTCCTCATATGAATGGAAATTATCTCTTGCTCTCATTCATCAAGACAGCGTCTGCTTTCAGCCCACTGCTGTCACAACCTAGTTTTCTTCTATCGTCACAGTGTTTTGTTAATACCCAGTGAAATTGTCTGATAAAAGATTTCAGGTGTACTTTTTCCATTGCATCAAAGTTTTGGAAAGTACATACTTTCAAATAGTGGCTGAGTTGATATTTCCACTATACTTATTTGCTGTAAATTACTTTAAAAATAATTAATTTCTTGTCTACGTTTTCAGCAATAAGGTCAGAGTCTCCCTTAGTAAAATCACAGACATTTTGCCGAATGCCAGTGTTCAAGCACCTCCCTATTATTATTATCAACAAGATTTTGAACTGAATCTATTTTGAAACATAGCGAAGATTTAACTTGGCCTATCATATTCTTTACTTCAAATACGGACTTCCAACATTTCTCAGTCTCTTCACTGCAAGTAGCTTTCAAGAAGGAAGTGGCTTCCTTATTTTCATCGATACAAGTCGCACTTCTACTGATTCTATTGGACAACCTATCTGTCATTATTATAGGTTCTTTCATGAAATCAGCAATCATTTCTCGCAATTCTTTAGCTTCTTTGTTAGTTTTAGTAATAATTGTTTCTAATGCTTGTATTTTATTGTTAATATTCCTAGGATATGTTACTATTTTTTGTTAGTTTCTTTGTTAGTATCCCTGACATTCCTAATTTCATCAAATTTACTATTAGTATTACGAGAGGGGACTTTATTAGTGTCCTTGATGTCCTTCCTTATTCCATTAAAATCTCTGTTGGTATCCTTGGTACGTGATTCTATTTTGTCTGTTTAACTCGTAAGAACTCGTTACATTTTTTTTCTCATATGACAGTCTACACTCTCCTTTACGGCAGTCTCATCCTCGTGAATCGCTTTTTGAGTATATGCATTCTCTAATTTTTCTGTTGAGCGTACAGTTTCTCGAGCCATTTCCTGATTCTCATTTCCCCCTAAATAACTCATCGCATATTCCCTTAACCTTTTAGATCTCCTGAGAGGGAACTTACACAACAGTATGTATTTACCAGTATTTAACTCCCTCTTATAATCAATGTGAGTTTCAACTTACTCTCTGTAAGTTAAGTCCCATAGTGCTCAGAGCCATTTGAACCATTTTTTTTTACGCTTAGACTGCCCCTAGCATTTGTAGTGTCAAAAGTAGATTTCATCAGTTAATATCCGATATAGAAAAAGTCTTAGTTCCGCATATGAGCTGCGGTAGTTCCCCTTCGTTTAAGACCATCAAGTTACATCCTCTATCATTACTAACTCTGGCTTCGACACCGCCTCCCACCTCTCTACCCACCTACACTGGCATATTTTCGCCACCATAGGGCGATTGCAATTTATGAGAAAGCTAATATTTCATCAGGAGTTACTCTGAATTAAAAGTGATTCAGATATATGGCTTGCGTTCCAGTCGTGGGAACCACCTTCTTACTTGTCGGTGTAGCAAACTGTACCGCTCTTAAGAAAGCGATTTATTCATCTCAACTCCAGCGTTCCAGTGCAGTGTTAAAAATAAGCAAATAAATGGTGTTCCAAATACGACGACATTCACAACTGGTATACACTGGAACACGATAGCGTAGAGTGCGCGACTCTGCAATACTGCACGCAAGCACGCCCCGAGCGAGTCGTTTTGTTCTCAAAGCATCGCTTGGGTGGTACATTCGACCGGCCAGCACGTGCTATTTTTGTTCTGTCTAGCGTAACATACAGTATCTCGTTCGCTTCAGGGACTCTGACTTTCAGGAACGAGTTCGTGTGCAGGCTCTCAAAATTCGAATGGACCAGTATGCTCTGAAACAGGAAACTCACTCCGCGTCTGGCTTTCGTGTGATATAGTTGATTCTGGCACTGTGAGCCATTTCGTATGGGCGACGGTGGCTGCTATCGTATGTCAGTATGCGGCTTGATGTAACTGGGTGAGCCTGCTCTTGCATTTAACCATGCATTTCGTGTTCCACTTACATTTCTTGCATTTCAAGTATATTTGGAAATCGGCTTATTCAGAACAGACGCAAAGGAATTACAAACGTTGTCTACAACAGGGCAATGATTGAAATCACTGGGTAAAGATGAAAATTTGTACCAGACCGGGATTCGAACCCGAGTCTCCTGATAACTACCCAGATGCTCCGGCCACTAAGCCACACACAGTGGTCCTTGCAACTGTAAGGACTGCACTTCCGCCAGGCCAAAATTCTCAACTTACTCGTATTTATTGTATTGCCCCTTTCCCATTATCTTCATTACTTGCGGCATGCCACCGATTTCCGCAATAGTTCGAACCTGGTCTCTATCGGCACTAAAGTGTTCTTTCTGACGTGTCTGAACGAACAGACCACACATATACAGAGTGAGTCACTAACTATTGCCACCAAGAATAACTCCAAAAGTATGACAGGAGATGAAAAGTTTGTGGGACAAAAGTTGCATGGGACAACAGGAGCTATAATGTGACGTTGTTTTTTTGTTGGTAGGTGGGTTCACTTCAGAAACTGAAGGTCAACTTTGTTTTATTAAAAGGGATGCTATAGTTTGGTACTTATTTTCTGATGCCGGCTATCGAGACGAATGCAGTGATGTGTAACAGTACGGTCTTTGTATGTCAACGAAGGTCACAAAGGTGGCATAAAAGTCCATTCACAGAAGGTGTTTGAAGTGATGACCATTGGTATCAGAGCAGTGCTGCAATCTTCTTATCATGGATTGAGTGGTATTCCTTATCATTTCGGAACTTAACGAAGCTCATGCTGTGACAAATGTCTTTCGTATATCTTCAGGTGTAGTTGGAACGTCTTTACAAACAATGTCTTTTATGAATCCTCACAAGAAAAAATCCAGAGGAGTCAAGTCTGGCGAACGAGCCGACCACGACACATCTCCTCCGTGTCCAATCCGACGATCTAGGAATTGTCTCTGCAACTCATTTCTAGACATCAACGAAAAATATGCCAGACACTCATCGTGTTGAAACCACATTCTGTTCCTTGTTCCTAAAGGTATTTCTTCCAATAACAGACCTAATGTTTCTTGCTGGAATATAGTGTACTTCCTACCATTAAGATTTCCTTCGATGAAAAAGGGGCCTATAATTCTGTCCTCCAGAATCCCACGCCATACTTTCACCGACCACGATTTTTGGTGTGCAGCTTGCTGCAGCCAGCATGGATTTTCAATTGCCTAGTAATGCATGTTATGCAAATTAACATTTCCATGGTTCGTGGATGTAGCCTCTTCAGTAAATAAAATCAAATTAATAAATGTGTCATCCATCTGAATCTGAAGTTGAGCCCATCGGCAGAATTCAATGCGACGCATACAATTCATACCAGTTAGTTCTTGGTGGAGATAGTTATGGTAAGGATGATATTTATGGCGATGCAGAACACGAATAACACTACTCTGGCTCACGCCAGATTCTTGCTATTTGATTCGAAGTAACACATGGACCTCGAACCACAGTGGCAAGAAAGAGTACCAATTTCCGTTTCCTCATTAGTAACTTTCCTTTGCCGGGAATGTTTCCGATGCGTTCAATATCCAGTTGTTCTCAATTCATCATACACATATTTAAATGTGCGACGTGTAAGGTGAGTACATTGAGGATATCTTTCAGCGTATAAGCCTCTAGCTCTCATTAAATTTCGTTGGCATCCTCCATAAATGAGAAGCATATCGACTTTTTCAAATGTGTGTGAAATCTTATGGGACTTAACTGATACGATCATCAGTCCCTAAGCTTATACACTACTTAACCTAAATTATCCTAAGGACAAACACACACACCCATGCCCGAGGGAGAACTCGAACCTCCGTCAGGACCAGCCGCACAGTCAATGACTGCAGCGTCTTAGACCTCTCGGCTAATCCCGCGCGGCATATCGACTTGTTCTTCGATGGGATACATCATTCACATTCGCCTGAAGCGAGGATACTAGTATTACCATTCCTATCAGTGTTGCATTACGAAACCGTCGAATGGTGTTTACATGTCAGTGGTACGTTATACGGATACGCCATATTCGGCGAATATTTGCTATTTACATTATATACGAGAGACAATCGTCAGAGCATGTGCTTCGACAAGTGCCAAAGCCATAAGGAATACCAGTCAATCCATGATAAGAAGATTGCAGCACTGCATTGATACCAGTGTTCATCACTTCGAACACGTTCTGTAAACGGACATTCATACACATCATAGGATTCGTCTTGATAGCTGCTATCAGAAAATAAGTACCAAAATATAGCATCCCATTTAATAAATCAAAGTTGACCTTCAATCTCTGAAGTGACCCCACCTAGCAACAAAAAAACCAACGTCATATTATAGCTCCTGTTGTCCCATGCAACTTTTGTCCCACAAACGTTTCAGCTACTATCATACTTTTGGAGTTATTGTTGGTGGCAATAGTTAGTGACTCACTCTGTATATTATTTAGAATGGCTTATGCGATCGCGTGTTTGCTCAGTTTGCTGAAGGATTTCAATATTCTTTCGTGATCCATTCGAATCCATGTGCAGACGTGTGTGGCAGTAGCGGTGAATAATTAATTCATCCGTGAATAACAATGGCTTGGAATATACCTCCATCCTTCTCCATCCCCTCCCTCCCCCTCTGTCCTCCCATCCTCTCTTACTCCTTCTCTCTCTATCTTCCATAAAAGGCAGTGGAAACATTTTGTAGCTTCCACTTTGGATCTCATCAAATGATAATGTAATTTGCAAGCTCTTGTAACAATTGTACTGATGATTTACATTTGTTCATGATGCACTACCATATCTGTAGGATTCGTTTGAACATCATAACATTAATCTGCAAATTTTGCCTGTCCGTAAGTATTTAATTATATGATTTCCTTCGTCCATACGAACAACCACGTAGCCTTGTCCATTTCCACGAAAGCTAGGTTGCTTCAGTGGATATGGTCCCATGTCCACGTGTTGTTTGTTCCGAAAGAAAGGTGCCTATTAAATTCTGCTTTGCATGCGCCAGCTATCTTAGTGATTTTCAGCGGTCAGGTAAGGGGAAGTGACACAGTTCCTGAGGTGCAACTAGGTACAGAAGTTGGGTTAATTTCATTTCAAGCAACTCAGCTAATCATTAGTTTTTGAAGAGATGACCATCAAAGTCGACTAGCACATTTGTCCTACGTGAGGTAAGCTTATCAGGCAAAGATTCTTTACACGCTTTGTCTTTCGTTAGGCAGTATTTTTTCTTAATATCTAAGCTATGCTCATCAGAAATCTTTTACAAAAATGCTTGTTGCTCTTGTGAAGGTTCAATAGAGTTTTTTACTGTCAGATTCTTGTCGCCGATATAGAGAAAGTCTTAGTTTCGCACACAAACTTCCACAGTTCTCCTTCCTTTAAGATCACCAAGTTAGATCTTCTTCCACAACTTACTCATGCTTCCACCCCCTTCCCTCCCACATACCCTACTACACTGGCATATTTGCGTCACCATAGGGCGATAGCAGCCTACGTTTTACAGGAGGTCGGGCACATTGGGCACAGGGGCCGGATGGCTAATTAATATTATTTCGTTAAACTGCCGTCAGAATGAGTCACCTACCAAGCAAAAATGTCGTCGTCTTTCCCCAAAAGTTAGGGGTACGTTTGTAGTACCAGGCTTCTTCTAAACTCTTTCCAGGGCTCTCTGGTGCCCAGCCGGATGCTATCGTTGAAGTCCCACGATATTTCGGCGAATAACCTTTCCGCCATCATCAGGTAGTTCTGATGGAATGGTCTGTCTGCAACCGGCCGCAACCGGAAGTTAGGCGTCCGCAAACGGACCGTCGGCGCAGGGAATCGAAGCCCGACTGACGGACATAAATAACACTGACAATGAGCAGACAGACCATTCTTCTCTCTCTCTCTTTTCTTGCTTTCCCGTATTTGAATCCTCACAGAAACGGCGACCTTGGTACGGCCCCTGCCCTCCCTGCAGCCATACCGAAGCTACGCTATTGGGGTGTAGAAACGGCGACACAGAAATACAACAGGACCTAACTATGAACAGTAGTTTTGTCTCTAGAAGAACACAAAATATCTCTACGATACGTTTCTCGTCAACATATTGTACAACTGAATCTTTACTTACGCTGTCTGCAATACGACGCTTCCATGTTTTTATGTTGAGCTAGGCAGCTGAAATGCACATTTGCTCCTTCTTTACGAATATTCCTCGTGTACTTCAGCGACACTTTTCTGTTACCTATACAGGTTGTTTGACTGTTTTGGGTCCAAACGAAAGGGGTGAGTAGAGGACAATGAAACGAGCAAATAATATTCGTATACATAGGTCGAGAAACCAGTGGTTACCCCGATTCCACGTGTGCACCCTTATACCTAGAGTGAAGCACACATACTACCCAAAATGTGCCTGTATGTATGGACAGCGAGCATTTGGTCTGTTTATCAGAACCAGCAGGTGTTCTGGCGATGTGCATCAGCGAGGCTGCAGCATAAGCGTGCCCTCTAAAGGCTGGCTGAATGTCACCTAACATTGCTTACAAGGCTTACTGTCAGGAATGAAACACTTGCTAGATTGTTAATATTTATAATTGATCGTCAACAACAGGCAAGTAGGGTCCACATGGATTTTATTTATCTCGCAAAAAGTGTAATCATAATGATGAACTGTAAACACGGCAAAACTTTATATTACATGCTTGTAAATTCCTTCAGCTTATTGTGAACGGAAATTTTTTCTTCACGTGGAGAACGCATAGCCTCATGTATTGAAAACTGTCGTAAACGTCTCGACATTCGTTGTTGCTCTGATGAATTCGATTCACTGGCTAAGCCCGATGCGATGGGAGAGGAAATTTGTGAAGCATAGAGGGGAGCATATTTTTCAGTATATGTCTCTACAACACACAAAGACTGTCTGGCTGTTAATGAAGAAATGCCGACATCAGATGTTCGGTTTCCGATTTCATTTGCAAGTCAAAAAGTACTTTATGGATGCGCAATTCTGCAAGAAATTTCTGTGTTCTTTCATTTGCTCTAGACGACGCAAACGATTTATAAATAAAACTGGCTCATAAAGGAACCAGGACGGCTTCAGCACATCAGCGGAGCCAGAATTACTCCTCTTATTCAGTATGTACTCATCGGAGGTACGAGCTAAAGCGTATTTTATTCATTTTTCCATTAGCTGTATCCATGTGTTTCTTATTTGTGAGCAGCTGTAGACTGTTACTTAGTTTTAGTTTCACTCTGTGTTTACAGTCCACGGAATAGATCAGCTAAAATAACGGAAAAGTGCAGTAATACTGCTCGTATTCCATGTGCTTCTCGTTAGACCACTCTGCCAAAGTGCTAACGCAAAGGCAAATTTAAATGCGTGCGAGAAACTGAATCTTTTAATAGTGAGACGTAGTAAAACAAAATACCACTCCGAGTGAATTTATGATAGATGCACGACCGTTGCACGTCTCTCGCAGTCTGGTGTGAGCCAATATGTGCCTCCTCGCGGAGGCGCGTGCGTGCATATCAGAGGCAAGCGCGGCATTACTCCTGTACATGCGACTCTTTTGCCTCTTCGTGCAACTGCCGCGTGCACCATCTGCGCTCGGGGAGTTGCGCAAGCGCAAACGCACCTTAAGGCTACGTTTATTTCGAAACATCACACGTCTGGAGTAAATTGCGAAGTCATAACCTGCCCTCGTTTGATTTTATCATCATCCATTTGTTGTTGTTGTGCGGGTGTTCAGTCCGGGGACTGGTTTGACGCAGCTCTCAATGCTACTCTATCCTCAGAAAGTCTCCTCGTCTCCGAAAAACGATATCCTTCTGAATGTGTTTACCGTACTCATCTCTACGATTTTTACCATCCACACTTCCCCCCAATACTAAACTGATGATTCCTTGATATCTCAGAATGTCTCCTACCAACCGATCCGTCAGGTAGTGCCACAAATTTCTTTTCTCTCCAGGTATTTTCAGTACTTCCTCATTAGTTACGTGATCTGTCTACCTAATCTTCAGCATTCTTTCACAGCATCACACTTCAAAATCTTTTATTCTCTTCTTGTATAAACTCTCTTCCATACATGGTGACACTCAAGACAAATACTTTTAGAAAAGATTTCGTAACGATTAAGTTTATATTCGACTTCAACAAGTTTCTCTTCTTCAGAAACTCTTCTCTTGCCACTACCAGTCTGTATTTTACATCCTCTCTGTTTCAATCATCACCAGTTATTTTGCTGCTCAAATAGCAAAACTTATCTGCTACTTTAAATGCCTCGTTTCCTTCTCTAATTACCTCGTCAACGCCTGTTTTAACTCGACTACACTCCATTATTCTTGTTCGGCTTTTGTTGGTGTTCACCTTATATTCTCCTTTCAAGACACTGTTCATTTCGTTCAACTGCTCTTCCAATGCATTTGCTGTTTCTGACAGAATTAAAAGGTCATCGGAAAACTTCAGAGTTTTTCTCCCTACTCCCAGGACTTTGGTTTCCTTTACTACTTGCTCAGGGTACAGATTGAATAACGATTGGAATAGTTTACAACCCTGTATCACTCCCTTCTCAACCATTGTTTCCTTTCCATTTCCCTTGACTCTAACTGCTGTCTAGTTTCTGTACAAATCGTAAATAGCCTTTCCTCCCTGTCTTTTACTCCTCATATCTTGAGAATTGCAAAGAAAGTGTTTCAGTCTGCATTGCCAAAGCTTTCTCTAAATCTACAAATGCTATAAACTAAGGTTTTCCTTTCCTTAACCTATCATCTAACATAAGTCGTAGGGTAAATATTGCCTCGCGTGTTCCTGCATTTCTCCACATTTCAAAATGATCTTCCTGGAGGTCGGCTTCTATAACTTTTTTCATTGCTTTTTAAAAGATTCGTGTTAGTATTTTTTAACCATAGCTTATTAAACTGACAGTTCTGTAATATTCGCAACTGTCAGCCACTGCTTTCTTTGAAATTGGGATTTTTGCGTTTTTTCTCGAAGTCTGAGATTATTTTGCCTGTCTTATACACCTTGTGTACCAGACAGAAGAGTTTTGTCATGGCTGGCTCTCTTAAGGCTATCAGGAGCTCAGATCGTATGCCGTCTAGTCCGGGGACTTTGTTTCGATTTAGATCTTTCTGTGGTCTGTCAAATTCTTCTCGCAGTACCACATCTCCCATCTCACCTTCGTCTACATCCTCTTTCACTTCCATACTACTGTCTTCATCTCCCTTGTGTAAACCTTCTGTACACTCATTGCGGGAGTATTTCTACTGGTAAACAGCATTTTGACAAGTGTATCGGTCATTGTTCGCCAAAACAGTGTCCTCCCGATGCGTTTTTGTGTGGAAAACTTCTGGGATTCTTGAAGGTGTACAGGCATCGATGAAGGGATGTGCAGAAGCTTGTCTTCATGTGAAGGGCGGTGATCTGGAACATTGTAAAGCATTTCTCCTGAAGTTCATATTTAAAGTTCAGATCCTCGGGTGTTCACATGCTCAACCGTAGCAAGTCGAATTGAGGAAACCATTGGTTTTCGAACCTGCTTATTTCGGTGTCTGCTCGCCCCTTTGTTTTGTACCTATAGTAGCATTTGCGTTATATTGGCTGCATGTTACTATTTTTAACAATGCTATAAGTGAAACATTAGGCTGTGACAGTGAGACAGTGAAATATCTGTTGCAAAGTACTAGTGTCTTGTAGTAATGAACATTCCCATGCAGATGAACTTACAACGATTTAGAGAACAATGAATGCAAAAATCAAGATGGTAAGCCCAGTATTTGATCAATGCTGTTCCCTAATCAGAATCCGTTTCTTTTGTTTCCAATATTATCCACAACTTAATCGCTCAGTATCGCATGCGAAACTGAAAAGTTATGTGTCATGGTGTAACCTCATGCTGCTCACAGAACCTCTTAAGGCAGATTGTGTAGAACTCATGGCTCAACTTTGATACTGTACTACCGGTGTCCATAGGCTTGAAACAACCCAGAGTTTTAATGCCTTTCGTTGAGAGCTGGTCACAGGCCCTATATTATAAATCTTCGCCAAGCCCCACTGGACAGGGCGAAATTTACGGAAGACGACCAGACTGAACTTCTAACGCTGGCGACCCAACCGCACAGAGTGCCATATTTCGGGACAGGCACTGAGCTCGCCCCACTCACGCCTTAACATATTCACGTGCAGTTACAAGTAAACAGTGCCACATACAGAGACTGACATAGTGGCGCCTACACAACTCGTTATGATCGAAAGAAGACCCACTGGCACGGAATCATAGTTCTGAAGTAAACGGCACATGAAATGCCCCCACGATATGTGGCTACGAAATTGAACAGGGAAGTTGATAAAGAAAAGGAGGATGGAGTGGAGGAGGCGCTCTTGTTAGAATGTTTGGGATTGCCAGACAGGAATCTTGAACTCAGTTAATCATGACGATTCTAACGAAACCTGGTACAAATACAATTCTTGTGTGACACGTGGTCTAGGGATAGCGTCTTTGAATAGTAATTAAAATGCCGTCGGTCCCGGGGCCGAAACTCGCTACCGTTCAGGTTCTGATTAATAACTGCCACTGATGGCCGAAGATTTCCTGCTTAAGAAGTCACCCTCATTCTGCCAGCGGTCTTGTCATAGAGGGCGGAGGAGCGGACAGAGGTGCTGGACACCCTCTTCCCTCGGAGTAGGAAATTGTCCCTAAAGGCGGAAGAATCATCAGTGTTCTATGGCATGAGGATCCAGAAGGCAATGGAAACCACTGCATTAAATACATATAACGTGTATCCACAGGGAATGTAGCCTGTAACTGAAAAAGTGTCATGACGGTCTCTCCATTGGCAAAAGATTCTGGAATGGTTCCCCATTCGGATCTCCGTGAGGAAACTTCCAAGAGGTGAGGGGTGACCATGAGAAAAAGATTGAATAGTCAACCAAAGGACAACGTTCAACGAGTCGGGGAGTGGACTGTCAGAATCTCGAGTGTGGTAGGGAAGATAGAAAACCTGAAAAGGGAAATGCAAAGGCTCATTCTAGATATAGTAGGGGTCAGTGAAGTGCAATGGAAAGAGGACAAGATTTATGGTCAGATGGGTATAGGGTAATATCGACAGCACTAGAAAGTGGTGTAACGGGAGTAGGATTTCTTATGAATAGGAGGGTAGGGCAGAGACTGTATTACTGTGAACAGTTCAGTGATGGGGTTATTCTTATCAGAATCGACAGCAAACAAATACCGACAACTATAATTCAGGTATACATGCCGACGTCGCAAGCTGAAGATGAAGAGACAGATTATATGAAGATATTGAAAGGATGATACAATATGCAGATGGAGATGAAAATCTAATAGTTATGGGGGAGTGGAATGCAGTTGTAGGGAAAGGAGTAGAAAAAAAGGTTACAGGAGAATATGGACTTCGGACCAGAAATGAGAGGGGAGTAAGACTAACTGAGTTCTATAATAAATTTCAGCTGGTAATAACGAATACTCTGTTCAAGAATCACATGTGGTAGTATGCTTGAAAAATCGAAAAAGAAATAACAGCCATAAGGACTGACGCAGCATATAGGAAAGTCAAAACAACCTCCGATGAAATGAAACGCGAGGATGATAATATTAAGAGTGCAACCGGAATTCCATTGCTAAATGCAGAGGGGAGAGCTGATAGGTGGAAATAGTACATTGAAGGCCTCTGTCAGAGGGAAGATTTTTCTGAACTGATAGAAGAAGAAAGGGGAGACGATTTAGAAGAGGTAGGGGATCCAGTGCCAACGGCCTTGCCGCAGTGGTGACACCGGTTCCCGTCAGATCACCGAAGTTAAGCGCTGTCGGGCTGGGCTAGCACTTGGATGGATGACCATCCGGTCTGCCGAGCGCTGTTGGCAAGCGGGGTGCACTCAGCCCTTGAGAGGAAAACTTAGGGGCTACTTGATTGAGAAGTAGCGGCTCTGGTCTCGGAAACTGACGTACGGCCGGGTGAGCGGTGTGTTGATCACATAGCCCTCCATATCCGCATCCAGTGAAGACTTTGGGCTGAGGATGACACGGCGCCCGGTCGGTACCGTTGAGCCTTCATGGCCTGTTCGGGAGGAGTTTAGTTTAGTTTAGGGAACCCAGTAACAGAATCAGAATTGAAGAGAACTTGGGAGGACTTAAGGTCAAATAAGGCAGAAGGGATCGATTACATGCCGTCAGAATTTTTAGTCATTACGGGAAGTGGCAACAAACCGACTATTCACGTTGGTGTGTAGAATGTATAAGCCTGGCAATATATCGCCCGACTTTCGGAAGATTATCATCCACACAATTCCGAAGACTGCAAGAGCTGACAATTCCGAGAATTATCGCACTATCAGCTAAACAGCTCATGCATACAAGTTGCTGACAAAAATAATATACAGAAGAATGGGAAAGAAAATTGAGTATGTGTTAGATGAAGATCGGTTTGGCTTTAGGAACGGTAAAGGCACCAGAGAGGCAATTCTGACGTTGCGGTTGATAACGGACGGAAGACTAACGAAAAATCAAGACACTTTCATTGGATTTGTCGACCCGGAAAAAGCGTTAGGCATTGTAAAATGGTGCAAGATGTTCGAAATTCTGAGAAAAATTGGGGTAAGTCATAGGGAGACACGGGTAACATGCAATGTGTGCGAGAACCAAGAGCAATAATAGGAGTGGAGGGCCAAGAACGAAATGCTTGGATTAAAAAGAGAGTAAGACAGGACTGTAGTCTTTCGCCCCTACTGTTCAATCTGTACTTCGAAGAAGCAATGATGGAAATAAAAGAAAGGTTCAGGAGTGGAATTAAAATTCTAGATTAAAGGGTATCAGTGATACGATTGGCTGTTGACATTGCTATCCTGAGTGAAAGGAAAGAAGAATTACATGATCTGCTGAATGGAACGGACAGTCTAATGAGTAAAGTTTATGCATTGAGAGTACTTCGAAGAAAGACGAAAGTAATGAGAAGTAGCATAAATAAGAACAGCGAGAAACTTTAACATCAGGATTGATGGCCACGAAGTAGCTGAAGTTACGGAATTCTGCGACCTAGGCGGCAAAATAATCGGTGACAGACGGAGAAGGAGGTCATCAAGAGCAAACTAGCACTGGCAAAAAGGGCATTCCTGGCCAAGACAAGTCTACTAGTATCAAACATAGGCCTCAATATGAGGAAGAAATTTCTGAGAATGTACGTCTGGAGCACAGCGTTGTATGGTAGTGAAACATGGACTGTGGGAAAACCGGAACAGAAGAAAGTCGATGCATTTGAGATGTGGTGCTACAGACGAATGTTAAAAATTAGGTGGACTGATATGGTAATGAATGAGGAGGTTCTGCGTAGAATCGGTGAGGAAAGGTATATGTGGAAAACACTGACAAAGAGAAAGGACATATGTTAAGACATCAGTGAATGACTTCCATGGTATTAGAGGGAGCTGTAGAGGGCAAAAACTATAGAGAAAGACAGAGACTGGAGTACATCCATCATATAACTGAGGTCATAGGTTGCAAGTGTTGAATTCGTGAGGGGCAGCATGAAACAGTAAGAAGACCAATGACCTCCCCCCCCCCCCCCCCCCCCCACCGCTCAAATAAAAAAAAATTGACTGTGTTGGCCTTCCGTGCACACTGGAACCTTTTGCATGCGGTTTTCTGTTGCATTTGTACACTCACGACGCACGAGGAAAGAATCATTCGAATGGGACGGAAATTGGTAGATGTGATTTACATGTACACAGGATTAAATGATTACAGTTTCAGTAAAATTGGATGATTTATTCAAGAGAAAGAGCAAGTCAGTAACCCATTGGTCCACCTCTGGCCCCTACGCAAACAGTTACTCATTTTGGCGTTGATTGACAGACTTGTTGGACGTCTTTCTGAGGGATATCGCCCCAAATTCTGTTCAGTTGGCGCATTATGTAGTCAAAGTCACGGCATGGTTGGGGGGGGGGGGGGGGGGCTACCCATAAACCTATAACGCTCCAAATATCTCTACAGTGGATGGATCTGGCGACCTTGAGGGCCAAGGTAGGTTTGGCAAGCACGAAGACAACGAATAGAAACTATCGGCATGTGCGGATGGACATTATCTTGCTGAAATGTAAGGCCAGAATGACTTGCCTTGAAAGAACAACAAAACGGGACATAGAATATGGTCACTTTCCTGCTGTTTTGTAGAGGTGCCGCATATAACAAACAAAGAAGTCCTGCTATGAAAAGAAATGACACCCCAGGCTATCACTCCTAGCTGTTGGGCCATATGGTGGGCAACAGTGAAGCTAATATTCCATCGCTGTCTGGGGCGTCTCCAGGTCGTCGGGACTCAGTCCGAAGAGAGTCTGATCACTCAAGACAGTTCTACTCCAGTCAATGAGATACCAGGCTGAATGTGACCGACACCACTGCAAATCGGCTTGTTGGTGTACAGCGACCAATGGGGCGCCGTGAGCTCAACCCCTTTTCTGTGAGCCACCTCTTAATAGTCGTGGTCACTGAAGGACCAGTTGCACATCAGGTTGATGATAATGATAATCATGAATCTGGTGCTCCGAGTGCTTCTCTGATGATTGCTCGGTCCTCTCGTTCTGTCCTCTCTCTCTAGGGCGACTCCTTTCTTCTTGAGCTATCCTCTGCCATTGTTCATCCATTCCTGCCAACATCGTCCAATAGTGGTCCCTGTCCTCTTCAAATGTCGAACGACTCGCCAATTACTGCAAATGGCTTCTTTGAGTCCAACTATACGTCTTCTCTTAAATGCTGACATCTGCATGTATTGTTCACGCACCTGTCTCTGAGGCATAGTTGTTGTCCAACTGAGTACATGGAATGAAATTCACAAAGATTTTATGCATTGGTATCGAAAAGTCCCCTGTTTACTATTCTTGCCAGATTCGCAGTGTAACTGCGCTACAGCTTCACACATTCCGCCATCAGGCCCAAAATTACAATTTTGCATTTTTTGTTAATGCCCTGTTTGGTGTAACTCCTTCGGGATGCGTCGTTTTTTAGACTCCTTTTGTTTCACAGTGTATTTGAAGAGTGCAGGTAAGTGCAGTGGATGAGTGTTTTGTGTAGTGCTATGTTTGTATTGTATGATGAAGTTGAGAGAAGGGAGAGGATGAAAACCGTTGTAGGTTATAACCAACTCCTCTCAAATAGCACCAATGGGGCCACGGAACTTGATGTCCCCATATGACAGGTGAATCACCATCAACAGCGTTATATGCCCTCACATCACCAGACACTGTGGAGAGATTTGGAATAACCGCAGTAAGGCAATTTTTAAAAGTTTGTAAATTAATCTTAGGCGTTGGAGCAAAGAGGAATGACCAGGAATGTTATGCCACCATCTCTGCTGCACTCTTCTGACAAGGACTGGCACCGAAAATTCCGTCCACCTCGAGGATTCGAGGTAGCATACCTTCGTGTCGAGGGACACAGCAGAATCAAGCATTGTCTACCATGGATATGGAAGTGTGTTAAGTCGGGCACCTCTGTGAGGAATTGATTTGGAAAAGAAGCTTTCATATGTACTGCGAAAATGATATTTTGTGGAATCTCTGCAGTGAATTGAGGACTGGAGTGGTCTAATCCGAGGTTGAGGGAGACGCTTTGGAGCCGAGATGCAAGGGTTAATTGACAGCTGTCTCCAGAGGTTAAGGCTAAACACCAGACACCAGCGACCTAGCTCAGTCAAGTGCAAGTATAATGTTTTGTAGAGGTGCTGTGTGTGACAAGCAAAGAAGTCATCATATGGAAAGAAGTGGCAGCCCAGGCTCATCTGGGAATAATTAAGTTGGTGGCGAAAGGTACAAAAGAGAGCACAAAAAGTAGTGGCACACAAAGACTAGAGTACACTAAATACTTAATAGAAGATGATATGAGTAGTAATTATGTAAACTTCGAAAGAGTAGACTTTAAGAGGTATTAAAAGATGGAGGTCAAAGTCAAGCTAGTCGAAATACTGACTTTGTACAAAAATTATGTACATGGTCCCTATGCCTTCAGTAGATGGATTAATTTTCATCACTGAACAGTCCACATATTTGAACAGTCCATATATCTGAAATATTTCGCACAAGTTGTGAAATACCATGTTCACCCAATTTTAATAACGAATACTTTAGAACATTACACCTACATTCCACAAATGAGCAACTGCCTTCGTAGGCAAACATATATTGACATTTTTCACAATTCATAGTTTGTATTTATCTTCCGAGATAAATGACGCATTTGATTCGCATTTGCAGGGACGGCGATTGAAATCTTCATCCGAAAATCCTAATGCAGTTTGTCTATGGTTTCCCTAAATCATTTATGTAAATTTCTTTGAAAATAGCACGGCAAAGTTTCACTTCAGTAACTGTCCAGTGCGAACTTGTGCACTGTACGCCATACCCTCTTAATCGATAGGACATAAAAATCTACTAAGCTTCTGTTCCGTTGTCTGCATCAGTTTACTTCGATTCTGTTTCTCATTTTTATTTAATCCCTGAGGTAATGTTGCATTGTTTTTATTTATAAATAATTGTGAACAGTACCTACGAGAAAGGTTGTAATCTGCAGTCTCTGAACTCACTCTGCGTTGTTTGCCACTCTGTTTTTGCATTTTTTGTCACAATCGTTGAATAAAAGTATTTTGTTGTTTAATCGTCTCCGTTCTTTCTAGTTTATTCTTCAAATCAGTGTTCTAGAAAACCTTCTGCAGATTTATATCACAAGCTATTACCAGGTTACGTTGACTGGGACTATTTATTTTTCCCTCCATATTGTGCTGCATTGATAATCTACATTTTATGTGTCTTTAAACCTTCATGATATATGATTAATGATGTGAACAATTAATTGAACTTATTCGAAGTCGCATGACCGAATTCTGTCAACATGAGTGTCATCTAATTGCACGCTAAATTTACTGTTTATAGTAGTCAGCTTACAAATGACCCATAGTTCTTAAATGCTGATAGTTCAGTCTTATTCTCCACGCTAATTATTATCATTTGCTAATTAAGTTCAGTTTTCTGAGCTTACTGCTTCCCATGCTGCAACTTCTGTCATTCCATCTGTATGTGCTGAGCATTCATGGATTCATAACATGAGTCATAGTCCATCATCTTTCAGGTGTACACACGGGGCAGCGATACTTGATCTTCCGCTAGTTGTAGAAAGATAATTTACAGACAACATGTCAACCTGTCCAGTCAAATAGAAAGTATTCATCTCCATAATTCATGGAAGACACTCATATCATGCCTGCAGTCCCAGCAGAATTTTCCTTCTAAATCTTAGCTGCCTGGCGTTCCAACACCTATCACTAGTGTTGTAAAACGACCGCATAATACCGTAGACAACCACAAGTGTACACTATGATGGTTTTCCTAATAGCCTTAGTCAGTTAAGATCGTACCCATATTATCTGTAAGTTAGGTGTGTTGCCTGCATATTGAGCGTTACGTCCCCACATTACCTGTAAGTTGGGTGTGTTGCTTGGCCATTACCCCACATAGATCGCTTTGTTTACGTATGCGATCAGTCTCTTAATAGATTTCCCTAGAAACCAGATGTTGTGAAAAGTCTAGAAACTGAGTGAGGATATATGACAGGCCACATAACCTATGGAACATTTGAGTTTTACATAGTTATCTGTCATTTAAAGATAAAGAGTATTTATATCAAAATTAAAATTATCAATGTTTAATTTGCGTATTATACGAAAATTGTTGATTTGCAAACTGCAACACAGCGATCTTATAAGAAAAATTAAAAAAAAAAAAATGCAGATTTCTGTTGTTGTTGTGGTCTCCAGTCCAAAGACTGGTTTGATGCAGCTCTCCATGCTTCTCTACCTTTGCAAAGATTTCTCTTAAAGTGCTAGAAATCTGTTTCTTCAAAAAAATTATACACACACATCGAAAAAAGTTTTGCATCACTTCGATTCCGAGAATAGGCACCAACATAAACATCATTTCTGCCCTTTTTATTGCTCATGAAAACCACACATTGCATGTTGTACCATCATACAGCGAGACCTTCAGAAGTGGTGGTCCAGATTGTTGTACACACCGGTACCTCTAATACCCAGTAACACGTCCTCTTGTATTGATGCATGCCTATATTCGTCGTGGCATTATCCACAAGTTCTTCAAGGCACTGTTGGTCCAGATTGTCCCATTCCTCAAGGGCGATTCGGCATAGATCCCTCAGAGTGGTCGGTGGGTCACGTCGTCCATAAACAGTATTTTTCAATCTATCTCATGCATGTTCAATAGGGTTCATGTCTGGTCGAGCGATGTCGTTATCCTGAAGGCAGCCATTCACAAGATTTGCACAATGGGAGTTCCAATTGTCGTCTATGACGACGGATGTCTCACCAAAATGCTGCCGATATGGGTGCGGTATTGACTGTATAGGCATGGTTTAACTACAGACAACACAAGCTGCGTACCTCCCTCCTGGTGGAATGACTGGAACTGATCGACTGTCGGACACCCTCCGTCCGCTTCTCATGCAAGGTTTTTTACATCTTTGGGTGTGTTTCGTGACATCTCTGAACAGTCAAAGGGACTGTGTCTGTGATACAATACCTACAGTGAACGTCTAACTTCAGGAGTTCAGGGAACTGGGGTAATGCAAAACTTTTTTGATGTGTGTGTGTGTATATATATCAAACATTGCTTCAGTACTTTGTCAGCTTATGCAAAAAACGATTCTCTTCTTCATAAACAACTTTCGGATTTATCAATAATAACAGGCAACTTTTGCCTTTGATCACGATGTATAATGATCTATTGCATAGAAAGTAGGACACCTGTTATATAATTTTTTTGTATTTGTAAACTGTACTTCCATCAAAAGCTTCGTTACATAACAGTGCAGAAGTTATGTCACCAACTAAATTTTACTACGTATAAAATGCAATATTCCGTGAGATTATAAAATTCCCAATGGACCGACACTGAAAGATGGGGGTACTGAAGAATGGGATACAACCCGTCGGCTTTGGCCACTGACATCAGAAGTTACCAGAGATGATGTATTTCACAGACCTAACAGCAAAGACGAATTTTGAGACACAAAGGAAAGCAAGACAGAGAAACCAGATGGTAGACATATCGTCTACATCCACACTTCGAACACAATGTTAAGTATATCGCTTCTTTGAGTCCTATTCTTCAGTTAATCCAGATAGCTCAACTGAAGAATAGGATACTAGTGCAAAAAAGAAAGAAGAAAAAAACGGAAGTAATGTTAACGTGGAATACCTCAGTTGACGTATATGACTCCTATCCCGAACTTCAGTTGATCTGCACAGGTTAACTGCAGTTTAACGTATGTCGACTTTTCCGCCTTCGCTAGCAATAGTATCCTATTCTGCAGTTGGTCTATCAATGTCAACTGACGCACTGGATACAAATTTTATAGGTGTTACTTTTTTCGCCTCCGACTCTTCTAGTATCTTATTCAGTTCATAATAGTACTAGCGAAGGCGAAAAGACTAACATACATAAAATTTGTTTCCTATACTTCAGCTGACCTTTATAGGTCAACTGAAGAATAGGATACCAATGCTAGTGGAGACGAGAAAATCGATGTACGTAACATTGGCACCATGCACCTCAGGTGAACAAAGCTTTGGCGAAAAAAATCGACATTCATAAATAGGTCAACTGAAGAATAGGATACTAGCGCTAGCGAAGGCGCAAAAATGATTTGTATCCCGTACTTCAATAGACCTCTACAGGTCATCTGCAGAAGAGGATACTACCTTCGAAGTTCAACAGTGTCGCAATGTTAGGTATGCCACTTTATTCGTCAGTCTACTGAAGTACGGGATACAAATTTTTCGTACGTCGCTCTTTTCCACTTCGATACTACTAGCATGGACTGAAGAACATTGTAGTAATACTGCTTTTAGCGAAGGCGAAAGAAAGCGATAACTATAAAATTGGTATTCCATGCTGCATTTGACGAACCCTGCTTCAAGTCTTCCATATGGAGTAGATAAACCCATACCAACAAACGAAAATGAAAAAGTAAAAATTGTCCAGAATGAGAAACAATTCTTTCAAAATATCTCAAACACATTAAGAAGGAAAATAAGTACCGAGTGAATTGCAATAAACAAATGATTTAAATTAATATAAGCGACAAAAATCGTACTCAATGCCTGGCCCTGTATTTTGAAAAACAGATTCATTTATTTCAGTTGACAATGAGACGCCTTGCCACAGAAGATAACAGATTTATTATATATGGTTCGGAAATAAAGAGATTAATATCTATGAGTAAACTATGAAGTCCTTGGTCAAGGCCGATGGGTTGTATCCCATTCTTCAGTTGACCCAGAATTTCCATATATTACCGCAAAGGTTGACAATGTTATATTCTCAGATCCCTCTAACTTTCTTCATACAACTTTGATCCACTTAGATTTTTACGAAACGGTACTTACCAATCGGCAGGTAATGCGTATCTGAGCGCCACAGTTCCATGCATTAATACTTCTGTATAGCCAGGCTTTCCCCATTCGCAAAAAATTTTACTGTAGCAGACCGCGCGCCATGGGGCAAATTTTTCGGAGTATACGCATTTCTCCCGCAGACGAAATGCGGTGACTCCACATATTTCATGAATTCTGCATTTCATATCGATCATTCGCTGATGTTCATGTTCATTTGCAGGAAGTCTTATCGTAAGTACATTCCAATATATACTAACAAAGAGATAGAGGGGCTAGCCAGTACTTACCTCAGCTCAGTACAGCCGAAAGATACACATAAAACAGAACCGAAAATTTACGTTCCTAGCTTTCGGAACAAATGTTCCTTCATCGGGGAGGAGAGAGGGGAGAAGGGAAAGGAGATTCAGTTACTCACAACCCAGGCTATGAAGCAACAGGGAAAGGAAAATAGGGAGGGTAGCAAGGATGGAGGCATGGTTGTCAGAGGGAAGCCAAAGATATTCTACTGTAAGTACTGTGCCAGCTTCAAACCAAAGAGGATGCATACAGAAGTGGGAGGTATATAGTATAAACACAACTATGTAGGATGAAAAGATGCGTGAATGGCTAAGGAGGAAAGGGAAAGAGGAGAAGTCTGAAGAGTAAATGGGATTGAGGTTGTTTAATGTAGGTTCAGTCCAGGGGGATGGCGGGATGAAAGAATGTGTTGAAGTGCAAGTTCCCATCTCCGCAGTTCATAGGGACTGGTGTTGGGTGGGAGAAGCCAAATGGCACATACGGTGTAGCAGGTTCCTAGGTCCCTAGAATTATGCTGGAGGCCACTACTGGATATCGGGCATCTCCTAGGCGGACAGTTCGTCTGTGTCCGTTCATGCGCTCAGCCAGTTTAGTTGTTGTCATGCCGATGTAAAAGGCTGTGCAGTGCAGGCATGTCAGTTGATAAATGACATGTGTAGTTTCACACGTGGCCCTGCCTTGAATTGTGTATGTTTTACCACTAGCGGGGCTGGAGTAGGTGGTTGTGGGGGGATGCAAGAGGCAGGTTTTGCAGCGGGGTCGGTTACAGGGGTAGTAACCGCTGGGTGGAGAAGGTAGTCTGGGAATATTGTAGGGTTTAACAAGGATGTTACGGAGGTTAGGGGGGCGACGAAAGGCAACTCTGGGTGGTGTGGGGAGAATTTTGTCAAGGGATGATCTCATTTCAGGGGTTGACTTGAGAAAGTCATATCCCTGGCGGAGTAATTTGTTGATGTTTTCGAGGCCAGGATAATATTGGGTGACAAGGGGGATGCTTCTGTGTGGTCTGGGGGTAGGAACATTGTTATTGGATGGGGAGGAATGTATTGCCCGGGAAATCTGTTTGTGGACAAGGTCTGCAGGATAGTTGCGGGAGAGGAAAGCATATTCCATTTAGATGATTTTGAACGATGGACATTGCCGTTGGTGGGGAGGCTTGCGTGCCAACTAGCTCTGCAGATGACGAAGAAATTGAAGAAATGTATGACGAAACAAAAGAAATTATTCAGATAGTGAAGGGAGACGAACATTTAATAGTCATGGTGGACAGGAACTCGGTAGTAGGAAAAGGGAGAGAAGGAAAAGTAGTAGGTGAATATGGATTCGGGCTAAGAAATGAAAGAGAAAGCCGAGTGGTAGAATTTTGCACAGAGCACAACTTGATCATAGCTAACACTTGGTTCAAGAATCATAAAAGAAGGTTGTATACATGGAGGAAGCCTGGAGATACTGACATATTTCAGATTGATTATATAATGGTAAGACAGAGATTTAGGAACCAGGTTTTAAATTGTAGGACATTTCCAGGGCAGATGTGGACTCTGACCACAATCTATTGGTTATGAACTGAAGAAACTGCAAAAAGGTGGTAATTTAAGGAGATGGGACCTGGATAAACTGACTAAACCAGAGGTTGTACAGAGTTTCAGGGAGAGCGTAAGGGGAAGAAATGGCAGGAATGGGGGAAAGAAATACAGTAGAAGAAAAATGGGTAGCGTTGAGGGACGAAATAGTGAAGGGAGCAGAGGATCGAGTAGGTAAAAAGACGAGGGCTGGTAGAAATCCTTGGGTAACAGAAGAAAAATTGAATTTAATTGATGAAAGGAGAAAATATAAAAATGTAGTAAATGAAGCAGGCAAAAAGGAATACAAACGTCTCAAAAATGAGATCGACAGAAAGAGCAAAATGGCTAAGCAGGGATGGCTAGAGGATAAATGTAAGGATGTAGAGGCTTATCTCACTAGGGGTCAGATAGATACTGCCTACAGGAAAATTAAAGAGACCTTTGGAGAAAAGAGAACCGCTTGTATGAATATCAAGAGCTCAGATGTAAACCCAGTTCTAAGCAATGAAGGGAAAGCAGAAAGGTGGAAGGAGTATATAGAGGGTCTACACAAGGGCGATGTACTTGAGGACAATATTATGGAAGTGGAAGAGAATGTAGATAAAGATGAATTGGGAGATGTGATACTGCGTGAAGAGTTTGACAGAGCATTGAAAGACCTGAGTCGAAACAAGGCCCCAGGAGTCTATGAGAGCAGAGAGTCTCTCAGTGGGGGCACTGTAACTGGCCACAATGGGGTGTACCCCCACCACCACCTACTCCAGTCCAGTGACGAACATCACATATCCCATTAAAGGCAGGGCTACCTGTGATCCCTGTCAAGTGATCTACAATGTAAGATGCAAGCACTGTTCTGCATTCTATGTGACTATGACAACCAAGAAGCTTTCCTCCACATGAATGGACAACAACAACTGTGGCCAAGAAAGAAGTGGACCACCCTGTTGCTGAACACGCTTCACAGACTCATAGATCCTTCCTGCTAACGCCAACTTTTCTGAATTGCGCAGGTCTGAGCTCTAGCTTCAACACATCCTACGTTCCTGCGACCCTCCTGGACTGAACCTTTGTTAGCCACTTTCCTCAACCATCCAGCCCCTTCCCTGTTCCCATTCCAGCACTACACAGCCATCATCCCACCATCAAACTCAGTCTTTTTACTTCTTTTCTGCTTCTTCCTCATCCTCCCCACCTCTCTCTTACCCTCCATCTAACCTGCAGCACTTCACTGTCCGCCACCTCCCCACTCTAGCCCCTTCCTTACCCCTGCCCAGTCGCCAATCCCATCATACACTGGTGGTGCTGCTCGCAGTGTGGATTTTAGTTGCCTCAGACTGTAGTCGTGTGTGTGAATTGCGTATGTGCATTCGTATTTGTGTGTGTGTGTGTGTGTTTGGGTGTGTGCCTATGTCTGTTGTTGAGAACTCCTTAACTGCCGAGATTTATTTTTTTTATTTTATTTATTTATTTATTTATTTATTGTTCCGTGGGACCACATTTAGGAGAAGTCTCCATGGTCATGGAACGAGTCAATACATGAAATTATAACACGATTGTAGAAACAGATAAAAATAAATATAAGAAACAAATTCAGGCGACAAGTCGTTAGTTTAAATAAAGAAAATCAAGAATGTAACACTGGACTTTGCTTAATTTTTTAGCTCTTCCAGGAGCTCCCCGACAGAATAGAAGGAGTGAGCCATGAGGAAACTCTTCAGTTTAGACTTAAAAGTGTTTGGGCTACTACTAAGATTTTTGAGTTCTTGTGGTAGCTTATTGAAAATGGATGCAGCAGAATACTGCACTCCTTTCTGCACAAGAGTCAAGGAAGTGCATTCCACATGCAGATTTGATTTCTGCCTAGTATTAACTGAGTGAAAGCTGCTAACTCTTGGGAATAAACTAATATTGCTAACAACAAACGACATTAAAGAAAATACATACTGTGAGGGCAATGTCAAAATTCCCAGACTATTGAATAGGGGTCGACAAGAGGTTTTCGAACTTACACCATACATAGCTCGAACAGCCCGTTTTTGAGCCAAAAATACCCTTTTTGAATCAGAAGAATTACCCCAGAAAATAATACCATATGACATAAGCGTATGAAAATATGCGAAGTATACTACTTTTCGTGTTGAAATGTCACTTATTTCAGATACTGTTCTAATGGTAAATAAAGCGGCATTTAGTTTCTGAACAAGATCCTGAACATGGGCTTTCCACAACAGCTTACTATCTATCCATACGCGTAGGAACTTGAACTGTTCCGTCTCGCTTATAACATGCCCATTCTGTCTGATTAAAATGTCAGTTCTTGTTGAATTGTGGGTTAGAAACTGCAAAAACTGAGTCTTACTGTGATTTAGCATCAAATTATTTTCCACAAGCCACGAACTTATATCATGAACTACATTATTTGATAATGTTTCAATATTACACACAAGATCCTTCACTACCAAGGTGGTGTCATCAGCAAACAGAAATATTTTTGAATCACCTGTAATACTAGAAGGCATATCATTTACATAAATAAGAAACAGCAGTGGCCCCAGCACCGACCCTTGGGGAACGCCCCATTTAACAGTGCCCCATTGGGACTGAACATCATTACCACTCTCAATATTGCGGAGGATTACCTTCTGCTTTCTGTTCTTAAAGTAGGAGGCGAACCAATTGTAAGCTACTCCCCTTACTCCATAATGTTCCAACTTCTGCAGTAATATTTTGTGGTCAACACAGTCAAAAGCCTTCGTTAAATCAAAGAAAACACCTAACGTTCGCAACCTTTTATTTAATCCGTCCAAAACCTCACAGAGAAAAGAGACTATAGCATTTTCAGTTGTTAAGCCATTTCTAAAACCAAACTGTACATTTGACAGCAAATTATGTGAATTTAAATGCTGCAGTAACCTTGTATATACAACCCTCTCGATAACTTTAGCAAACACCGATGGCATAGAAATAGGTCTATAATTGTCAACATTATCCCTGTCTCCCTTTTTATAAAGTGGCTTCACTACCGAGTACTTTAATCGGTCAGGAAACCGACCACTCCTAAAGGAAAAGTTACAGATATGGCTAAGTACTGAGCTAACATACGTGGAACAATACTTCAGTATTCTACTAGATACCCCGTCATATCCATGAGAGTTCTTGGTCTTTAGAGATTTAATTATTAACTCAATCTCCCTCTTGTCAGTATCATGGAGGAGCATTTCAGGTAACAGTCTCGGAACACTTTTTTCTAAGAGCGCTATATGATTCCCTGTTGGGACTAGGTTTCTATTTAGTTCACCTGCTATATTCAGAAAGTGATTATTAAGTACTGTACATATATGCGACTTATCAGTAACACGGACGTGTCCACTACGCACTGATTCTATATTCTCGACCTGTCTCTGCAGACCAGCCACTTCCTTTACGACTGACCATATGGTTTTAATTTTATCCTGAGACTTAGCTATTCTATCTGCATACCACATACTTTTTGCCTTCCTAATAACTTTTTTAAGCACCTTACAATACTGTTTGTAATGGGCTGCTGCATTTAGATTTTGAGTGTTTCTAACGTTTTGATATAATTGCCACTTTGTTCTACAAGATATTCTTATCCCTTTAGTCAGCCACCCAGGCTGCCTGTTTGTGTTAGTACCCTGTTTTGAACGTTCTAACGGAAAGCAACTTTCAAAGAGCACGAGAAAAGTCTTGAGGAAAGCATTATATTTATCGTCTACTGTATCAACACTATAAACATCTTGCCACTCTTGTTCCTTGATAAGGTTTACAAAAGTCTGTACAGCAACTGGATCAGCTTTCCTAAAAAGTTGGTAACTATATTTAACATGTGTTGCAGCACAAAAATCTTTTAGACTTAAAATTTGTGCATCATGATCTGAAAGGCCATTCACTTTTTTGATAACAGAATGCCCTTCTAATAATGACGAATGAACAAAAATATTGTCTATGGTTGTTCTACTGTTCCCTTGCACTCTCGTTGGAAAGAATACGGTTTGCACAAGATTATATGAATTAAGGAGGTCTACCAGCATCCTTTTCCTTGCACAATCACTTATACAATTAATATTGAAGTCACCACATAGAACTAACTTTTTGTATTTCCTATAAAGTGAACCAAGAACCTCCTCTAGCTTTAGCAAAAATGTTGTGAAATCGGAGTCTGGGGATCTATAAATAACAACAGTAAGAAGTTTAGCTCCACTAAATTTAACCACACCTGCACAACATTCAAACACCTTTTCAGTGCAGTACTTTGAAACATCAATTGACTCAAATGGGATACCGTTTTTCACATACATGGCTACTCCCCCACACCGCAAAGAGCTCCTAGAAAAGCTGCCAGCCAACCTGTATCCTGGTAAAGGAAGCCTCTGAATTATCTCCTTATTTAAGAAGTGTTCAGATATACCAATAATTTCAGAGTCAACATCTATAAGCAGTTCACTAACTTTATCTCTAATACCTTGTATATTTTGATGAAATATACTAATTCCCTCATTAATCGGATACCCAAGCTTTGTAGAAAGTGGTTTCTTTGTTAGAGAGACTTCCCTTAAGCAGGAATACCTATCAGCTGACTTCAACCTAAAAAAGGTACAGCTCTAACACCCACAACTACCGGAATTTTCCCATGAGTGGTCCCACCACCCCCACCTATGCTGTCACCTATAAGTTTTGCCAACCTCCCCTTCCCATACCTGTTGAGGTGCAGGCCATGTCTAGTGAAACCCGTCCTACTGATAGACTCCACCGACACCACTGAAATGTGACTCATGCCTTCTGTCATCAGCGCACCCCCAAGTCTCATGTTGTTACGCCTGACGGCTGTATTAAGATGAGGCCGATCGTGACGCTGAAACAGTTCCACGAAATGCACATTCGTGTTGCCAGTCTGAGTGGCTATCTTTTCCAGGTCACCATCTATGTCATACTCCCCATCCCTATCAATACTATTACCAGCCCCACCCACAATCACTACCTGATCCTCTTTAGTAAAATCCCTACATAACCCCCCTATGTTAAAAGTCACCTGAGCCAATCCTGCATTAGGCTTCACAATGCTGGTGACCTGGTACTCACTCCCCAAAACTTCCTGCAACTGCTGGCCTACACCTCTACCATGAGAACTACCTAACAGCAGAACCTTCTTCTTTCTCTTAGACTTTGCAACCGTCCTAGCCACCGTAACTGCTGAGGTCTGCTGCATACTTCCTACATCTACAGCTACTAGAGATTCCTCTCCACTAGACTCTGACAGTTGGTCATATCTATTACAAACACCAATAGTAAAACTATCTGAAAATCTCCTTCTCCTAGCAGATCTCTTGCCAACAGCCAGCTCCCATTCCCCAACCCCCTTCTCCCTCCTCATCCTATCTAGCTCCTCCTGTGCGTTTTTCAACTGCACCTGAAGGGCACAGATCTTACGCTCCTGCTCCTCTATCAACTTACTCTTGCTACATAACCTGCAGTTCCAGGAGAGGATCTCACCAGAATGCCCACTGGCTTCCCCACTGCATTCCCCCCAGTGAAAATACTTCGAACAAGCCTCACACCGCAATCCACTACTCACGAACCTACGGCAAAGCCCACACTTCTCACTCATGGTAAAATTTTACAATTATTGAAACAAGAAAACAACTTTATCTAAGTTCCGCTACTACAATAAGAAGATGTTAAAAACTGACTACAATTATCACAAACTTGCTCTACAAGGGAAGTAACTACTATTATTGACAGTATTAATCAACAACAAATGAGAATATAACAAAATACTAACACAGAAAGAAAATCAAACGTCTAATGACAGTAACGAAACTGAAAGCATTTCTCAAAAATTTCTTCTGAAGTTATTTCACGGGAAAACACCAAGAACACCGGTTGAAGACTGCTAAAGTTCCTAAATAAACTACTATACACGAACAATTAATTAGTACTTAGCTTTCGATGCGCCGCTACAGCTGCAACTGGTCAGCGCGGAATGTAAACACGGGTAAGAGGTTAAGTTGCTCGATCCTTATTCATTTGTGACAGTCGTTTTGTAGTGCCTATCTGCTACTCAGCATCTCCGCTATATGGTAAGTAGCAACTTTCCTTTTCATAATATTGTCACATTCCATCCCGGATTTCCCATTGTTCGATTTTTGCCTGACCAGTTTTCTTCAGTCCTAAGCCAGTGCTGTTTTCTTTTGTTTCTGTTTCTTTGTCACCACTGTACTCAATGTCCTTCTTTCTCTTCTTTCCTGCGTTTCTCTTCTTGCCAACATAACGCACTGCACGCTCTACTTACGAGCCACACTGCATCACCCATCTCTGCCATGTACAACAGATGGCTACAAGACCACACTGATTGTTGGTGCAGCATCTTATGACCCACATTACTCCTGCCAATATAATTATTCATACACTTTCCAGTTAATCACTCTCCCTGCGTCAATCTCCCGTATTTTCGCCTGCTATTTCCCGCTGCCCCCCTCCTCCCCCACCCCATGAACCATGGACCTTGCTGTTGATGGGGAGGCTTGTGTGCCTCAGCAATAGAGATAGCCATACTGTAGATGCAACCACAATGGAGGGGTATCTTTTGAGAGGCCAGACAAACGTGTGGTTCAGTAGTTGCAGGGGCAACAGTCTGGATGATTGACTCATCTGGCCTTGTAACACTAAGCAAAACGGCCATATTGTGCTGCTACTGTGAATGGCTGAAAGCAAGGGGAAACTACAGTCGTAATTTTTCCCCAGGGCATGCAGCTTTACTGTATGGTTAAATGATGATGGTGTCCTATTGGGTAAAATATTCCGGAGGTAAAATAGTCCCCCATTCGGATCTTCGGGCAGAGACTACTCAGGAGAACGTAGTTATCAGGAGAAAGAAAACCGGCATTTTACGGGCCGGAGTGAGGAACGTCAGATCCCTTAATCGGGCAGGTAGGTAGGAAAATTTAAAAAGGGAAATGGGTAGGTTAAAGTTAGATATAGTAGGGATTAGTGAAGTTCAGTGGCAGGAGGAACAAGACTTTTGGTCAGTTGAATACAGGGTTATAAATAAAAATCCAAATAGGGGTAATGCAGGAGTAGGTTTAATAATGAATAAAAAATATAAATGCGGGTAAGTTACTACAAACAGCATAGTGAACACATTATTGTGCTCAAGATAGATATGAAGCCCACGTTTACAACAGCAGTACAAGTTTATATGACAACTAGCTCCGAAGATGACGAAGAGATTGATGAAATGTATGATGAGATGAAAGAAGTAATTCAGATTGTGAAGGGAGACGAAAATTTAATAGTCGTGGGGGACTGGAATTCGACAGTAGGAAAAGGAAGAGAAGGAAATGTAATAGGTAAATATTGAATGGGGGTAAATAATGAAAGAGGAAGCAGCCTGGAAAATTTTGCACAGAGCATAACTTAATCATAGCTAACAAATGGTTCAAGAATCATGAAAGAAGGTTGTATACATGCAGGAAGTCTGGAGATACAGAAAGGTTTCAGACAGATTATGTAATGATAAGACAGAGATTTAGGAACCAGGTTTTAAATTGTAAGGCATTTGCAGGGGCAGATGTGGACTCTGACCACAATCTATTGGTTATGAACAGTAGACTAAAACGGAAGAGACTGCAAAAAAGTGGGAATTTAAGAATATGGGACCAAAATAAACTGACAGAACCAGAGATTGTAGAGTTTCAGGGAGAGCAAGAATGGGGGAAAAAATACAGTAGAAGAAGAGTGGGTAGCTTTGAGAGCTGAAATAGTGAAGGCAGCAGAGGATCAAGTATCAAGTAGGTAAAAAGACGATGGATAGTAGAAATCCTTGGGTAACAAAAGAGATATCGAATTTAATTGATGAAAGGAGAAAATACAATAATGCAGTAAATGAAGCAGGCAAAAAGGAATACTAACGTCTCAAAAAGTAGATCGACAGGAAGTGCAAAATGGCTAAGCAGGGATGGCTAGAGGACAAATGTAAGGATGTAGAGGCGTATATCACTAGGGGTAAGATAGATATTGCCTACAGGAAAATTAAAGAGGCCTTTGGAGAAAAGAGAACCACTTGCATGAATATGAAGAGCTCTGATGGAAACCCAGTTCTATGCATAGAAGGGAAAGCAGAAAGGTGGAAGGAGTATATAGAGGGTCTATACAAGGGCGATGTACTTGAAGACAATATTATGGAAGTGGAAGAGAATGTAGATAAAGATGAATTGGGAGATATGATAATGCGTGAAGAGTTTGACAGAGCACTGAAAGACCTGAGTCGAAACAAGGCCCCAGAAGTAGACAACATTCCATTAGAACTACTGACGGCCTTGGATGAGCCAGTCCTGACAAAACTCTACCATACGGTGAGCAAGATATATGAGACAGGCGAAATACCCTCAGACTTCAAGAAGCGTATAATAATTCCAATCCCAAAGAAAGCAGGGGTTGACAGATGTGGAAATTACCGAACTACCAGTTTAATAAGCCACGGCTGTTAAATACTGACACGAATTCCTTACAGAGGATGGGAAAAGCTGGTAGAAACCGACTTCGGGGAACATTAGTTTGGTTTCCGTAGAAATGTTGGAACACGTTAGGTAATACCGACCCTACGACTTATCTTAGAAGCTAGATTAAGGAAAGGCAAACCTACGTTTCTAGCATTTGTAGACTTAGAAATAGCTTTTGACAGTGTGGACTGGAATACTCTCTTCCAAATTCTGAAGGCGGCAGGGGTAAAATACAGGGAGTGAAAGGCTATTTACAATTTGTACAGAAACCAGATGGCAGTCATAAGAATCGAGGGGCATGAAAGGGAACCAGTGGGTGGGAAAGGAGTGAGACAGTTTTGTAGCCTATCCCCGATGTTATTCGATCTGTATATTGAGCAAGGAGTAAAGCAAACAAAAGAAAAATTTGGAGTAGGAATTAATATACATGGAGAAAAAATAAAAAACTTTGAGGTTCGCTGATGAAATTGTAATTCTGTCAGAGACAGCAAAGGAGCTCAAGGAGCAGCTGAACGGAATGGACAATGTCTTGAAAGGAGGATATAAGATGAACATCAACAAAAGCAAAACGAATATAATGGATTGTAGTCGAATTAAATCGGGTGATGTTGAGGGTATTAGATTAGGAAATCAGACGCTTAAAGTAGTAAATGAGTTTTGCTATTTGGGGAGCAAAATAACTCATGATTGTCGAAGTAGAGAGGATATAAAATGTACTGGCACTGGCAAGGAAAGCGTTTCTGAAGAAGAGAAATTTGTTAACATCGAGTATAGATTTAAGTGTAAGGAAGTCGTTTCTGAAAGTATTTGTAATGTGTGTAGCCATCTATGGAAGTGTTACGTGGACGACAAATAGTTAAGAAAAAAGGAGAGTAGAAGCTTTCGAAATGTGGTGCTACAGAAAAATGCTGAAGATTATATGGGTAGATCACATAACTAATGAGGAAGTATTGAATCGAACAGGGGAGCAGAGAAATTTGTGGCACAACTTGACTAGAAGAAGGAATCGGTTGGTAGGACATATTCTGAGGTATCAAGGGGTCACCAATTTAGTATCAGAGGGCAGCGTGGAGGGTAAAAATCCTAGAGGGAGACCAAGAGATGAATATACTAAGCAGATTCAGAAGGATGTAAGTTGCAGTAGGTACTGGGAGATGAAGAAGCTTGCACAGGATAGAGTAGCCTGGAGAGCAGCATCAAAGCAGTCTCAGGACTGAAGACCACAACAACAACATTTCCCGCACCTTACCGGTGCTACACGATCTGATATCTCATCGTACGTTCCGTCCCCCACCACCCCCCACCACGCCCCACTCTTCATTTCCAAGTTAGCACCCAGAAAATCCACCTCATCCAGTCATATGTGCCGGCCCCTTTCTTGACATTTATCCACCCTCAGACAGGCTTCCCACAGTAATACACCGTATACTTTTTATTATTTATTCTCCACTTTGATCCTTGTGACTTCTAGACAATTTTAGTTAATTTTCTCCTTTCGCCTATCGTCGACTACTTCAGATTTCGTCTTGTTTCCCCCTTTTGCCTCCGTTTCAGCCTTCTCGTGATTTTTCCCAATTATCTAGGTTTACTTTTCGAAATATATCAGGCGTAATTCGACGTCATTTCCTTGATTCTTCACATTTTTGCTCCACCATGGATCCTTGCACCTTCCATTTCTGTCAGTACAGGTAAGTTTCCTTTTCCCTTGCCAGATCCCAACCCCATATACTGTTTCTGCGTTGTTGCTTGTGTCATGAAATCCCCTCAGATAACCTTACCGTCAAGTTACCCATCTCTGGCTGCCACCCCTCTTTCCATAATGTCCTCCATCTGTTCAGTGTCCGCCAATCCTTAGCCCTCACCAGCATATTACTGGAAAACCATATCAACTAAGTCCAAACCTTCTTACAGTAACTTCCCTCCATCAGCAAAATTCTCCTGTTACGCAATCCCAAATTCCTGGGTTCCATAACATACATTGAAACTCTTGCTCTGCGGGAACTTGAGGAATATGCGCAACACGACCTCATAAAGCTCTCTGTCCTACTCACTTTCTACTCCAAACTTGGAATACCACTGCCCATCACCTCTACAACAACTGCCAAACCTCCCCCACGTCCCCTCATAGCAGACAAACGACCTACTGCAAAACTCCCTCCCACCACTACATGGAATTTAGAAACTAAACAGACCCGTAACACAGTCATGAACCTTTTCCTTCAGAAGCCTGAGCCTCAGAGAAATATCAGTCCTTTCCAAAGGCCTCACCTTTCGCTCCAATCATGCAGGACTTGTTAAAGATCTTCTCTTCTTCTCCTGGCCCCTACAGTGGAAATACTTTCTCGCCACCAACCCTGGTGTGGCGATTGCACACTCTAACCTCGTATATCAGTAACACAACCAGTTTGTAGTTTCAACACTCCTTTATTGATTACACATACACATGAATTCATCAGCAGTAATAATCAATAAACAACATTTGCATATCAAGGCCCTATACACAAATAGTAATTACAATATTAACCGTCACATTTGTGACAACGACCCCTTTACGTGCCGGTAACAACACATAACCAAATGTTTATAATGTCGACTATCGCCTTTTCACTGTTTTACACTTACTGAAAGGTAAAATTTATTTAATGGTATCTGACTTTAATGGTATCTGACTTGTTCTGTTTGCACTTAGCATTCTACTACACTCAACGTCCGGAAGATTCTAGACTTTAGGCAAAACGTCAATTTGAAAAACATGCGATGGACACGAGCAACCGTTAATCTATTACGATTTCACAAACACACGATCGAAAGGGTGAGCTGTGGGCAGTGGGAAATCTTCTGCCTAAAACAAGCCTCGTATTGAATGGAATAGAGAAATCGCGCCTTGGCGGGGTCCTGACTGCAGTACAAATTTGTTGTATGTTCACTTATTCCCCAGTCTAGCATTTTTCTGATCTCTGTAGTAACCAGTGGCCAGGGAGTACTGTAGGAAGTGTGACAGTACATTGCTGAGGATGCATGATGAAAATCTGTACCTACAATATATTCAGTTGTTAGAATTTCCATGACGAGTAACGTGTGTGAAGCCGTCATTTTCCCTAGTCTGATGTGCAGCGGAGTTTAGCTTATTAGAGGTTTGGATTTGGGGCTAACTGCCCCTACAGTCTTGCATCCGCTCAATTCAAGCGTTGGTACTTTCTGTTGCTCACGGATTTATTTGAATACAACAGTAAATAAGGCACTTAACTGTGCACCTTCATTGAGACTTGTTATTATAAGTATCGGGTTAATACCGGTTTTAGTCTCAAACTACACTCCGCATTCCACGTTTTTTCTCAGAAATCGGTATGCTCTTGGCACACTCCACGCTCAAGATTTCAGGATCGGTGCTCACATCTGTAACACATCTATTTCGCCATTGTCTATTCAATGGCCCACGGGACTGGTTACGAATGTTCCCATTTCAATAATGCTCAATTTTTAAACCATGTCTCTTGCATCGCGGGATGTGGCTACGTGAATGATATCAGCCATTTGATCTATGCTTCTCTCTGTGACAGCGGTGGTTTTCAGAACGCTATGAAGCTATGTGCCCAAGTGTCATTTTCCATGTGAGAAGGACGTGCCTTTGGCACTGCCCTCGTGTCTTCATGTTTTAGATTGATATTATCTGATAGGGACATGAAGGCAACCTGATCCACCTCTGCCATATTTCTCTCATATAGGTGGAGGAAGTTGTAAAGTAGTTCACAGTTCGTAAAAGCCTCATCTGAATACTTTGTCTTTTTATGTACTTTTAGAAATTGAGTATGAGGGTGGCTAGATGCTTATTATATGGCTCCAGGCTGAATACTTCTTTTTGGGGAGGTTCTTGGACCAACAGTTTGTAACACCAATATTCAACCAGTCATTTACTTCATAAATTTTTTTGCATTAAAAATTTATCGTACTATAACTGTGATATGAAGAGTATTGGGAAAGTGTGAGATGTTATAGTGCTTCGCTAATTTATATTTGTAACTTATGTAAAGAAATATGTGAAACGTATAATTTACTAAATCATATTTTGTCATGGATTAATGAAATGAAAATGTTCTTGTATGTAGTTTTGCATACTTGTGGAATTTGTCGTTTCTATGACCTGGTACACGCTTCGAGACAATGTGTAGGACAAGTGTAAAAGATGGAGTGCTGTTGTACTGTTCGGAGACTACTGTGGGAAGCGTAATATGTGGATTGGGTTTTTGGCGCGCTGCAGTCTGTAGACACAGTCCGTAGAGAGCAGTGAAAGAGGCAACACTCAGAAGGAGCAGGCGATGCCTTGGTGGAAATTGTTGCACAGTAGCCTCGGATGACGCCTGCTGCTTTATTACGGTTTTAGTACAGTTTGTTGTGCTACATTATGGGCGTTAAAACGACACCAAGAAGAATTAATTAGCCCATACTTCAAGAAACTTGGCTGCTGTGCCGTGGGTAGTGTACCCGCCGTTACTATGCGCCACACCAAACGCCTGTAGCCAACAGGTTACGAATTGTGGAAGTAGAATTGTAGAAGCGTGAACCATTAATTTAAAACTAAGTTTTTTGAATAATTATTGTGTTAAACATAACATTTTGTTTATCCAGTTATTTTATTCCTAATCATTCACCAACATAGTGGTCCTTTCCTAGTGTTTGATTATTCAAAGTAGACCTGTTATAAAAACGTTTGAAGTGCTTTATTCAGTATACAAACACTAATTTTCATCTTTGAATAAATGTTTGAAAATAATTGTTGTAAACTGACTTTTAAAGTGAATGCAAACGTCCTGTATTTACGTAGTAGAAGTACTGAAGCGAAATTTTGCTGAACTACTGGAAGTGATGTTTCCAGACCAATTTAACGATTTTAATATTCTTACTCCCTTTGTGGCAGTAAGTAAAGCGAAAGTGAGTAAATAAGTTCTCAGTAAATTAAGGACAAAACTCTTTCAGTTATAAATGAAATTCAGCAACGCCAGAAGAGTTATAAAAGACAATTCCTTAGGTGACTCAGTAACACTGAAGTAGTGTTGCATAAAAATACGGAATGACAATGCAGAGGGACCATACCGTACCTCTGGCTTTTGATAGGTCATTTGTTAAGAGAATGGTATAAACAAAGTGTGTTAGTAAATTTAAATGTGTGAATTGTGCTATTAGAATACCAAAGTATTCAATTTGTCGGTTATACCAAATGCACACGTTAAGCCCATCCTGGTTAAAAAAATTTTCAACGCATAATGACGATTAAAATTTTATGGCCTTTCTTGATCAAAACCGCATATGCACGTGAGTGTAGTAGATAAAAGATTCCTGTGTGTTTCTCAAAACCATATCCTGTAAAGTTATGTTTATTTGTAAAGTTATGTTGGGGAACAGCATTAAAGTAGGCCAAATTTACTTCTTCTGCTTTTCTGAAACTTAACCATTTCTTTGTCTAATGTTTAGATAAAACACTTAATGAACTTCGTATAGAAAGGTCCTGGATCCAGTATCAGTCCATTTTACTGTCTTTTTTCTAACAGCTAGAAAACTCTTAGGAAAAGAAGTGTTAGTCTGATCTCCATATCCAATAGTCATACATCACGGTCAAATCTTGTAAAAGGGGAAACTTCATACGACTTGTATATAATATATGCGCAGTTCCCCTTACGTTAGTGTTATATGTGTTTTTTTTCCGTTGCAGGACTGTTTATCCCGTTGAGGTATGGTGTTATAAGTTATCTGCAGCCTCCTTTGTCCAGGGCACTGTGTAATCCTGTTTATAGAGAGCTAAAAATTTAATCTTTTGCTCCTCGTTCCATGAATGCTTCATGATTCCTTTTCATGAAAAAGTAAAATGTATAGGGCACACAGTTTTTTGTCAGTCGTAAATACATTTATCTGGCAATGTCGTATATTGTTTCCTTGCATTATTGTATTTACACTAGGTAGAGTGGTCCGTATCCCATTGTTGGTTACAACATAAGAATTCGACTTTGAACTGTGTTCAGCTCATGAGCCAAACGTAGCATTGGGACCACATACATTATTACTGTCAGTAAGTTTTTGATGACCTGTTAGCTTTACTTACTTTGTTTAGTTTAGTTTTATCTTGTTTCACAGTTATGATTTTTTCTACTACAGCTGATGCCATTCCTTGAATTTTTAACAAAAGAGCTCTTTTACCTCTGCATTTACTCTATTGGATTTTATGGTGACAGTTTAGTCTACATATGTATTGGTATCTTCCTTGTAATCTTACAGCACATTCTCGTTTTCATCTTCTTTTAAATGTTCCCCATCCAAAAACGTTTCCTCATTTAAGGTGGATATTTGTTCATCTTTTTGTCTAGCCACTTGAGCATCTCGGCTTTCATTGTGACCTTTTGAGATTCGAACTGTTCCGATTTTATTAGTTTCTGATCTTTTGTTATAATTTGTATTTCATTAACAGTCAGCATCTGCTTTGGCACTAGTGGTAAAAAATTGTTCATCTACACAAGTAGAATCACCTTTTGTGTGAGGAATTTGTTCTTGAACTGCAGAAAATTGTTAAATTTTAGTTATCATCTCTTTTCGCGCTGCAGATGATCCTTATTGTAAGCAAGAAATTTCTTCCTGAGCATAAGAAATTTGCTCATTTCTAGTCAATAATATGGTTTTTGTGTCAAACTGAGCTTTAGACAATTGATCAATTTTAGTTAATCAACCAGTTTCGTCTCAGCTTATGTGGCAAAAACCTTTTTCATTGCAATAGTTGAAGATTCAGGTTTAACTAACATTTGATTAACCTGGTTCTAAGGGATTTGATTGTCTCTGTTGTTGCACAGCAGAATGAAGCAAGCATTTATCAAGCAGGATATGAACCACAATTAACTTGAATTACTTGGTAGTAATCTTTTAAACAAATGTTGATTCATACTGATATAGCTAATAAATTTAATCTTTGGCAATGAGACTTCATCTACAAAGTGCAACTTCAATGTTATAAGGAAAACTAACAAACTACAAGTTGTTCTGAAAATTAATTCCACCAGGCAGCATGGAATGTATAGCTCCTGATAAAATCTCCCATTGGGACTTTTAAGCACATATACATCAATATTCCATGTAATATGATTTAGCTTGAAGTGAAATATCTGAATTTTATGCAATAATAATACACAAAAAATTATTTTTGCTATAAATTTATTCATCACTGAACACATATTTTACTGTACCTGGACTTACAGTGTTTTCAAGGCGATCGCTGGCTACAAATAACAATGCATATATTTTCATAAACGAAATATACAGGTTGATCAGATGTCGGCTGCGAAGTGAATAATTTTCAGTCGCCTCATATCACATACTTTTTCTCCATTTACGTAAGTAAACAGCAAGGAATTGCGCATGGAACAATAGATTATCTGTGTCGCGCAAAGTAAGGGGTCAAAACCACTGGCAACAAATATCTTTACCATGTAAATGAGTTTGGTGACACTCAGTGTCACTCTCTATGTAGATAAATAGTTTTTAAGATATCTGTAAGTTGGTTGATAATATTTCAAATTAGATTGCATACAGAGCACATTTCTTTTGACTTTGTTAATATGTTTCTGATCATGATTATGAATCATACATATACATCGTTTGTTATCAATACATGAAAGAGCCGACCGCGGTGGTCTAGCGGTTCTAGGCGCTCAGTCCGGAACCGCGCGACTGCTACGGTCGCAGGTTCGAATCCTGCCTCGGGCATGGATGTGTGTGATGTTCTTAGGTTAGTTAGGTGTAAGTAGTTCTAAGTTCTAGGGGACTGATGACCACAGATGTTAAGTCCCATTGTGCTCAGAGCCATTTGAACCATTTTTGAATACATGGAAGATTTAGTTTACTCGTTTGAAACATTATTTTCGTTATGTTGCTTTTAACATTATTGATTCTTGAGCTAGTCATGAAATTGGACGCTGTTCTTTGTACAGAATAGGGTTAAATTCTTACACTTACCCATTCGGGCAAGTTCTGTGGAAAACCAGCAAAAAGAAAAAAGATATATTTATTATTATACAGAAGTTAATTACAATATGACTTCTCACGAAATTTAGATTTTTCTAAACTTGGTTTCAGTTCACAGTAAAACTACTTGAGATTCAGAGTGAAGTTTGGCTCATGATCAAATTACTTGAAATGTGTACAAAATCTCTATACTGTTTGTTAAATGGCTCTGTATTATACATTTTATACGTTATGTATGGAGCAATATGATTGTTCATATTGGTTTACGCTACAGAAATTTGAGACATGCATTCATATTTAAGATATTTATAATTTAATTTAATTTTGGTCAAAGGGGATCTAGGGCTGTTGGATGGAGCAGATGGGTGATTGTCACCTCAGCCAAAGAGGTGGCTGTGTACTACATCCCTTAGGCTTAGCAAAAGGATAGATACTGCTACTGCATATCTCGCCATCCCGTACTACATGGTTGCGAACGTGAAATAATCAGGTAAACTATATCAATAAACATGAAAAACTTGAAGATTCTAGAGGAAAGGGACATGGAAATATTTAGGCTTTTAAAACGCGAAAAATTATTCTCACTGTCCTCTTGCATCTTTTTTCTAATCTATAACCTGAAATCCTGATGATTAGAGAAGAGTGGACTATACAGAACTTCAATTTATTAATTTCTACTAGGTTCTTTTATTTTGTTCTACATCATAGTTTCTTTTATTTGTCCACGTCCTTACTCTGGAGGAGACGTTTCTGCGTCCTTTGCATTCCCTGGAATCACAAACGCTGTTGAGCATCTTTGTTATCGTAACGTAATTGTTAGACTTGCCCATTGTTTCTACGTTTCGATACAGTGCATCGATACGTAGAACTGTTTCAGTGTTTCGAAACGGCTATGGTTTTCTGTTTCGAAAGATAATGTTTCATTCCGCCCTGTCTCGAATAACAGGATCAGATTTGATCTGGAGCCAGATACAGAAACTGTATCGTTGTTTCAAAATAATGCTGCTTCACTACACTAATGCTTTTTCACAAACAACAGCATGAAGCTTAAGATTTCCGAAAATAAAACTTCGTTTCTAACTGACTGCCCTATTCCATAGTGGCGCAATATCTGCTTTATAAACGCTAACCAAACAATAAAATAACGCACACTATTCACATTCAAAATAATAAATGTGTGAAAATCGTTCAGTTAAATTACACATCTTTTATAGCATACCTTCTCTGTTGATGTACAGTAATCATATTGAAAAACGCAAGTGAGCCTACAACATCTTGAATAAAAAAGGGGTAGAGTGGCAGTTTTTAGGCATATACGTAAATTGGATGTAGGTATAATTGCAAACAAGTTGCTTGACGCATCACTGATGGTGTAATGGTGAACGGGAAGCGCTGCGAAGCAGGGTGAATTTATATAGTAATAGTTTGAAACACCTTGACGGACAAAAATTATTTGTTGTATATTCGAATTAGTGGCGTTATTTGTGAGTCTATAGTGAATGTGCCTACTCTCTACAATGATTTCTTTTGTGTGCATGGCTGTTAGCAGTATGGGTATATTACCCATATTAATGGAACGTGGGAATCCCAATAGCGTATCCGTTGTTTCTGCAGTTTGCTGCCGCCTCTAGTTCAGTTCGTGGTGGTTCTACTCTCTTTAGCTATGGCGGTGCGAAGCGTAGTGTGACATTATTTCAAGAGGATGAATCCTGAGAAAACTCTAGTGTTGTCGTTGAAAAGTAGTTCAGCCTCTTACTTAAACAGACATTTGGGACATTAGCATCCAACAGTTAATTTAAATGAAACTCTTTCGAAACCAGTTTTTATGAATCTGGAAAGTGACAAAGCCATTCAACTTCCACAGCAATTGTTCAGGATCTGCCGATTAAGTTCTGGGTAGGTGTCTTACACAAACAGAGATTGCTGGATTTGCACCAAGACCAGTGCCTTCATCCGAACGAGCGAAAATAGACAAATAGATTTTAAGACGTGTTTTTAAAGAATAGTTGAGAGTATAGAGTTTAGAAAAATGACTTATTTATTAAAAGAAAATTAAGTACCTCCCAGTAGAAAAACCATCTCCAACAGTTTACTCTCTCAAGTGTTCGACAGCACATTACTATGCGTAAGATCTGTAGTTCAAGGTACATCCTACATCTGCATTACGACCGATGGATGGACATCTGTGAAAAATGAGAATTATATTGCAATGACTGCTCAGTTCATTAATGAAAACTGCAACCTTAAGTCATATTTGTTAACTGGTTTTAAATTCCATAACAAGCATACAGCTAAAAACATTTCTAGTGAATTACAAAATGTGACTTCTGCTTGGGGTCTTACCAATAAAATTACAGCTTGCACTACAGATAATACATGTAATATGGTGAAGGCAGTGATGATGTGCAAATGGTGACATGTACCTTGTTTTGCACTTACACTGAATGTAACTCTGAAGTTAAGCCTTGAAGCAATTACGGAGACAAGGGCAAAAGTGAAGTCAATAATGGAATTTTTCAAAAGAAGTTCTCAAGCATTTGAGAAAGTACACAATATTTAGAAGGATATGGGCGTACCTATTTTAACGCCGGAACAAGATTGACCTACGAGATGGAATTCCATGTATAAAATTTTTGACAAACTTTTGAAATCAAATAGTCTTTGCACCCTCCCCATCTTCAGTGTGGATTTACAAACAAAACTGCCCAATTGCCAAGTATTGAAACATCTTGTGAAATACTATCTCCTTTTGAACAAGTCACAACAGAATTTAGCAGCAAAAGAAGTGTAACCTTGCCATAAGTTGTCTTATTAAGCAAAGGTTTACAAAGTCATTATCTGAGACTGAAAAACTCAGATTGCAGCAATGAGGCCATTAATACAGTAATTGCTAAACTTCAGGATGGAAACTGTACCCACCTCGTTGAAAAGTTTGCAGACAAAGCAATTGCTTGGGGACCAACATTACTGGAGCCTCGCTTCAGGAAGCATGGATTTCCAAAAACAGGGCATCGATAAAAAGAAACAAAAGATGCCACAATAAACAAGTGCTGCTTAATACGACAGAAGTTCACTCGGTGCTCTACAGACAATCCCCCTCTAGCCAAACCAGTTGTGGTAAGAACATTCAACTCTAGCAGTGGCAACATTTGGCAAGATTTTGACCAAGCTGTAGGAGGTTTGATCCAAAGTGTAGACAATCCACATGTTTCCAAGTATAGTTGAGCTTGATATATGAAGAAGCCACATCACAAGATCTGTTGCTGTGTTGGAAAGAAAATCATGTGTTGTTTCCTCCGCTGTTTGAAATACTGAAACGACGTCTTTGTATTACAGCTACCTTTGTTCTATGTGATCGCATATTTTCAAAACAGGAGCAAACAATAACAGCGAAAAAGTATCAAAAATATTTCTAAACTACAACCTAGCATAGGTACAGTAGATCTATTCAGAAATGAAACGGTAAAATTTCTGTTGATTTTGTTCTTTTCTGGACAATGTGTACCGAATTTGTACTTGAGACTTTATTTTGTTTAGATCACTAAATACTACATGTAACTATCTTACAAGAACATATTTCTCAAATTTGTTGCATACAGAAGACACATTTTTGTTCACCATTCAGTGAGTTTAATTTTTTGAGTACGTTTATTTATGTGTTTGAGAATAATTATCAGATTTATGTATGTGTATGTTTATTTTTGTAAATGTGATCTATTTGGTTATTACACAATACAGGCGTCTTAATACTTGTGTATCATAAATAATTCTCAGGCATATCAAGAAAGGTACTTTGATACTTTTGTTGCTGACGTTCAGGCGCTGTGATAAAAATTGCATTCCAGCAGCAACTTAACTTCATCTCTAATTTCCTTGGGAAGTTAGTAATAAAATGATAATATATCTGCTTGCTCTGAGTACTTGAGGGAACTCCTTATGCCTGTACATCAAACACATTTCTTTAGCGAGAATTGTTTTGGCCAAATCTGCTATGTCAAACATAACAACTCTGTCCTCAGCCAAATGAAAAGTATGAAAGTCACACGACACGAAAGCAGCGCATTTGCTGCAAGAAATACGAAAATGCCAAGACACGTAAGTGAAAGTTTCATACTTTCTTCGATTTGATTGGCACTCCCGCATCTCATTTGCGTTTATACGGGAATATTGATCCAGTAGACATTCAAGATGATATAAACAAGGTCCGTAAAAAAAATAAGGTTGAGCAGTAAGCGTTCTGTCCTGCCATTGGCTGGGGCTGTGACGTCACGAAGGAACCGCCGCAGCCTCTCGAACAGCGCTACAAGACGCAGCCCGCGCATTTAAGCGATGTATTTGTGAAATGTTTCGGTTTCTACAGAAATAGTAAAAGGTAAATTGTTATTCTGCTATTTCTAGAAAGTTACTGCTATATTCTGTAACTTGTGCAGCTTTTAAACAGACACTGCTGAGTGCTGACTTTAATAAAATCAAGCGTCTATAGATCAAACTACACAAAAATAAGTGCAAAGTACAGTCTGTTTTGCAGCTCTCTACGAAGAAAACGTTCGAAATGAGCATTCAATTTTCTAACTTTGGCTCTGGGAAAAGTGTTAACTTGTAGACAAGCTCTATGTAACACTCATTTATATTCTGTGTACATCATGTCTACAAAAATACAGGCATTTTCACTCAAGAAATTATGCAATTGCCTTATTTGTAGGAAGCATTTGAATTACCTACCTGAACTGCCAGAAACACACACACACACACGCACGCACACACACACATTCTTAATTTTCTCACACCTCAGACCTTTGGCTTATATTTTTATCAAGGTGGCTGTATAATGTTTGCCCTAGTTGTTAAAATTCACTTATATGAAAGGGCATTGAATCAAAAAAAGTGCTGTAAAATTCGATTTACAGAAAATAGTGGTAAATTAACTTACTGAGTCCGCCGTTCAGCGAAGTTGGTATGTAGTGTGGGAAACAATAAGCCAATCCTTGACACTGTCAGTGTAGAGTCTTGCTAGTTGTGAAACAAACACAGTCAGAGAACCTTCACTTCTATCACTAAGTTTATATATTGAGTCTCCTCAGGCAGTGTCATTAGCTCTCCAGTGGGTGTGGCCAGTGATCTGTCATACTGCTTGCATCGATAAGCTACATATCCAGCAAGATATTTAAATCCTTCAGTGCTACAATCAGAAGCCAGTGACATTGGAGGTACATCGGATTCTCCTACTCCAAAATCTAAATCTTCTATCTCCTTCCCTCCTTCAACAATTGCCAACGCCTCAGACATCTCAGACAGGATATTGCCAAAAGCAGTTGCAGTCACGAATCTTCCTTCTTCATCTGGCTCAACAGACGATGCATTTGAAAGTGGAATATCATGAGCGTTTGTTCCCAACAACAACAGTCTTTACCTCGACGCGATGGATGATCATAAAAACGTCCAAGGCCTCTTATAAGAGAAAAAAAGTTCTCCAAGCAGTCTTGATTTAATCTTGCTGTAAGAATATATTCAATATTATAAACAGCTAAGTCACTGAACAGACCCAAAAGTGACCAAACAGTTTTCAAAAATCCTTTCTGGAAGGGTAGGAGATGCTTTGAGTTGCCAACACGCATCTTCTCACAACACTTAGAAAATTTACGTATGCACTGTTCTTGGGTTTGAAAATTGACACCAAATCCACAGGCTAGTGATTTATTACTTTCTTTTGTCCTTGAATTAAGTACATCGAAAGTCTCATCCACCATCTGTATGAAATCACTGGCGTGTCCTTCTTCAGGCATCAAATACCGAATCGCCTGTGCAGTTGTATTTGATAGCAGCTGAGCTGCTAAGCGTACTCGCTGTCGCTTTCTGCCCTTCACTGTAAAGTATTGCTGAGATAACCTAGGACATACTTTCATCTCGCCACTGTCCAAAACTAACAGTTTCTCGAACACAGTTTTTGTCACAGCCTTGTTTTCCAACATTATTCCTTGATCCAGCAAGTGGTTCCTTACATTACTGTGATGTCCAAGAATCCTGTCATCTTGCTGATCGTAACAAATTCTACTGTCAATGTTCATTTCATCAAATGACAAAACACAAATACGTTCCCTGTCAGTCAGTATTGCAGCCTGCATTTTCATCATCACTAAAACATCCTTCAAAATTCCTGGTTGGCAACTGAAACTGCGATTAATCCAAGAACGCAAGGATGACACTGCAGGTAGAGGATATCCGAGTTTTTCTCTGAGGAAATTGTAACTCTCCTGCGACAGAGCACGTAAAGTAATAGACTTACAAATGTCCTCTTTGCCCCATCGAACCCGTTTTGAACCATGCAACAAACTTCTAATTTGACAGGGTGAAAATATTTTGCCCAGTATTTAATTAGTTTCACAAGACACAAGTTCCTTTTTATTAAATTCTTCTTCGTGCAGACGTCGTTTCATTGAGGACAGCTGACCTCTAAGATCTTTATTACGTGCTCGCAATTCCATGCACATGTTTCTTAGATGAGCATTTCTCCTCTGTAGTGACGCTACAGAATTCTGTAAAGTGACTTTATGTGGATCACTACAAAGAACTTCATCTGTAAATGTATACTTATCAACATTCCTCTTCAATGGTGAGAGCTTCTTTAAAGTCTCTAGGCTTCTTCTACGAATTTCACGTTTGTTAAAACGTTCTTTCCTTTCTTCTATTGCAATCGGTGTGTTACCACTGGCGCTAATACCACGAGGCAAAAACACTATTTCAGTCCCTTTTGTATTGCGATTGTCAGAGTTACAGCCAACAACAGCACAAACAAACGGAAACGACAACACGCACGAAACACAACACGGACGAACCACGACAACTCAAAGCTCAGACGTACACTTCGCGCGCGCCAGGAGCTGTTCCTCAGTGACGTCATGCGCAGAGCGTCACAAATGGGTTTGCTTCTGCGCAGCTGTTACTGCTCCCTCGTACATACAATGTAAGCTTTATACGATTACAACACGCAAACACTTCACTGTTCAGTTTAGGCCACTAAAGAATACGTATAATTAACTTGCAATTACATACTTTTAATATTCGTCGCATATAAGCAAGTGTGGGCTGCATTTTATGTCAGTTTACCAACGACACCACCTGCGAGAGAGCCGGCTCTTCGCTGCATTGACATCACATAGCTACCGACTACTGCGTGTGCTGCTCGTGCAAAGAGTGCAGCATCTATTCACTGCTGCACACCTACACTACCGTTCACATGAGGAGTTGATTCCTATACACCAGCACACACTAGAGGTCCACAACATCCAAGGTAAACTTCCAGCTCAGATTAGACCTTGCATTTTGTCTAAATCTTTACATTACTGGCCTTATAGTCTGGTTGCCTTGGAATACTCCGTTCAGGTTCTAACAATTTCACAGCCCAGTAATTACGAGGGAAGATCAGAAAGTAATGCACTACAATTTTACTACCAAAAACTTTAACAGGTAACAAAATAGAAAAGACACAAATGAACTTACATCATTTGCCTACTTTCCTACATAATTACCTACGTTCTCGACACATTTCTCCCATCGTCGTGTACAGGATTTTTCGCGATTGGGAATGGATGGCTGGGATAATTAACTAACCTGTCTGAGTCCAACACCATTTGCTAACAAAAACGTCCCTTAGATGAAGCTAGTAACAGTATTTAAACCAACAGCTATACAGACAAACTATGAAAGTACTACGGATAGCTAAAACCGAATTCAAATAAAAAAATCAATGTCAATCTAAAATAACTAAATAATTAGTACACCTTGAAACGTCAGATAACTGAAAGTAAGTAATGGTCTCTTAAACCAAACAACTGTAAATTAACGACTACTTCTGATGGGGAAGTTTAAATCCAAATCCCTCGAATATCTACTCTCATATGTTCCTCTCTATTCTACCTTTAAGACATCTATTCTGATAGTCTGACTGACTATTTTTAAAATATCTCCATTCATTACTGAAAGTTTTATGCTATAAAACATTAATTTATAAAACTGATCAGACATAAAAGCTGAGTATAATTACTTTCTGCCTGTAGCCAAGAATACTCATAATACATGTAAACCATGTACAAAGGATACACACACACACATTGTGCATCAACCACTACAAACGACACGCGTGCAATACAATTGCTAATTCCCACTGCACCGGCTTATCATGCAGCATTACGCTTTAACTCTTTACTGCCCAAGCACCGCTCAACCCAAAGAAATAGCGCAGCGGCATTTTGTGGCTGAGCTCAGCTTAAGATAAACTTATGGTAAAGAATTCTTTCTTGCACACCCTTCATGTTAATCCCTATAATCCTTGCAGCATGTAAGACCCTAACCAATGTTACGTTTATAGGGAAAACTTTCGCTGCATCGTTCACGTGGGGCCAGACACAAATGCTTCAATAATTTACCTAAATTGGATAACCCTTTTCACAGACAGCACACATTGGGAAGATTTGTGTAGTCACACTTCCATGTAAAAGTGTAAAGCATCGCCGCCGACACACACACACACACACACACACACACACACACACACACACACACAAAGACAATGAATGTGAACCACAATTCCCTGTAACTTTGGCAAACCAAATCAGTAGCAGCAAGTGGCACGACAACAACGGACCAGCTAAAAGGGCCACACTTCGTGATACGACCTCGCATCAGAACAAACAAGTTCCGCGCCGATCTGTGCCTGCACAAGACCCGTACCATCCAGCAGTATTTGTTCTGTAGTGACAACTGTCAAGCAGTTCTCAACGTTGGCTCTCGGTAATGGAATCAAATCACCTCGCACTACCGATGCCCATTCTACATCAAAAGCTAACATTCAGAGCCCCAATGAAACTTATAGATTCTGTAAGCAGTAAATGCGTAAATGCGTCTGTACGCATCAACCAGTATCACCTTAGAAGGCGTTTCTGGTCAGATCCGATCGACTGATAAAAAATCACGAGTCAACTACAACATTAAAGAATCAACCTTATTTCAACACGTAATGTCCTCTTTTGCATTGTCAGTACCACAAACAATTCCTGTAGACGGATAGTTGAAACAACTACACTATTGGCCATTAAAATTGCTAAACCTCGAAGATGACGTGTTACAGACGCGAAATTTAACCGACAGGAAGAAGATGCTGTGATATGCAAATCATTAGCTTTTCAGAGCATTTACACAAGGTTGGCGCCGGTTGTGACACCTAGAATGTGCTGACATGAGGAAAGTTTCCAACCGATTTCTCAAACACAAACAGCAGTTGACCGGCGTTGCCTCGTGAAACGTTGTTATGATGCCTCGTGTAAAGAGGAGAAATGCGTACCATCACGTTTCCGACTTTGATAAAGGTCGGATTGTAGCCTATTGCAATTGTAGTTTATCGTATCATGACATTGCTGCTCGCATTGGTCAAGATCCAATGACTGTTAGCAGAATATGGAATCGGTGGGTTCAGGAAGGTAATACGGAACGCCGTGCTGGATCCCAACGACCTCGTATCACTAGCAGTCGAGATGACAGGCATCTTATCCGCGTGGCTGTAGCGGATCGTGCAGCCACGTCTCGATCCCTGAGTCAACACATGGGGACGTTTGCAAGACAACAACCATCCGCACGAACAGTTCGACGACGTTTGCAGCAGCATGGACTATCAGCTCGGAGACCATGGCTGCGGTTACCCTTGACGCTGCCTAACAGACAGAAGCACCTGCGATGGTGTACTCCACGACGAACCCGGTGCACGAATGGCAAAACGTCATGTTTTTGGATGAAACCAGGTTCTATTTACAACATCATGATAGTTGCAGCCGTGTTTGGCGACATAGCGGTTAGAGCACATTGGAAGCGTGTATTTGTCATCACCATACTGACGTATCACCCAGCGTGATGGTATGGGGTGCCATTAGTTACACGTCTCGGTCACCTCTTGTTCGCATTGACGGCACTTTGAACAGTGGGCGTTGCATTTCAGATATGTTACGACCCGTGGCTCTACCCTCCATTCGATCCCTGCGAAACCCTACATTTCAGCAGGATAATGCACGACCGCATGTTGCAGGTCCTGTACTGGCCTTTCTGGATACATAAAATGTTCGACTGCTGCCCTGGTCAGCCCATTCTCCAGATCTCTCACCAATTGTAAACGTCTTGTCAATGGTGGCCGAGCAACTGGCTCGTCATAATACGCCAGTCACTACTCTTGATGAATTGTGCTGTCGCGTTGAAGCTGCATGGGCAGCTGTACCTGTACACGCCATCCAAGCTCTGTTTGACTCAATGCCCAGGCGTATCAAGGCCGTTATTACGGCCAGAGGGGGTTGTTCTGGGTACTGATTTCTAAGGGTCTATTCACCCAAATTGCGTGAAAATGTAATCACATGTCCGGTCTAGTATAATATGTTTGTCCAATGAATACCCGTTTATCATCTGCATTTCTTCTTGGTGTAGCAATTTTAATGGCCAGTATTGTAGGTTTAATACGCAGTTCGCTACTGCCGGCCAACGCTGTGTTCCCAAAAGAAAAACATTTAACACTCCATGCTACAATGCCGTACTACTGTACAACACGTCAGCGCCTCACAAACAGGATATGTTAAGTAATTGCCAGAGACACCGCCGCTATCTGCCTGCCCGGAGCACTTAACGCTTCTCATACGGGGCGCTCCGCCGACAACGTAAAGGCGAGTTGCTGACCAGCGCCACTAAAGTTCTCTGTCGGGCGACTGGGCGATGAACATCCGGCACAGTAGTACCAATCTCAACATAACCTGTTCGCTGAAGTCAGTTTGGTTACGGTACAGCCACCTGCTTGCTTCTAATTTCACTTCTGCATTTGTCGCAAAGTGTTGGCCGTCCAGGAATTTCTCCAGTGAACCAAACAGGTGAAGTACATTGAATAAACTCGGAATAGCGAAAGTGAACAATCATCCGCTGTAGAATGGAATGACGACAGTTAAAATTTGTTTCGGGTCGGGACTCGAACCCGGATTTCCCGCTAGTCGCTAGCGGTCGCCTTACCGTTCGGCTATCCGTGCACGACTCGCCCCAGATCCAAACTTTCACATGTGGTCAACCATACGTCTACACCCGTACTCGTACGTCCATTACGCATATTCCAATAGAGGTGAGACATTTTACTTCACTGTTGCTTACCCGGTGTCAGCGAATATATACCATATTGCAATGCCTGTGTTATTCTGAATTACTGTACAAAGTTCCTTTGGACAGACCAAATAGGGTATGAATGTCCAAAGAAACTTTGCATAGTAATTCAGAACAACACAGGCACTCCAATATCTTATTTATCCGCGGACACCAAGCAAGTGACTTTCAAGAAAATGTCTCATCTCTACAGGAATATAATAATGAATGTGCGAGTAGAGATAGTGGACTCATAGTTGACGACATATGGACATTTGCGTATGGCCGCGATTCGTGCACGGATAGCCGAATAGTAAGACGACCGCTAGCGATTAGTGGGAAATCCGGGTTCGAGTCCCGACCCGGTACAAATTTTCACTGTCGTTACTCAATTCCACTGCGCATGGTCGTCTATATTCGCAGTTGGGAATACATTTAACGTATTTCATAACGGCTATAGTCACAGTAGTGTTTGTTCCTTCGGACATGCTTGCATGTCCATAGGAACATTTGCTGTGCCTGCGCTGTGCAATGCAAGACGGTATCTTACCAATTTTCATGAACATGCATCTCAGTACACAACTCGCGATGTGCAGTGCGAGTATGCAAACACAGCCTGAAAATAAATGAAAATGGGGAACTAATCTTAACGACTGACAAATGAGAACAAGACTCCAAGTTTAACTATGCTTCACTAAGCAAAGACAAAAATACACCTTTTCATGAAGTTCTGAAACCCAGACAACGGAGCAAAATATTTCTAAATAACTTTCCTGTGTACGGTTATTTTTCTTGACACTTTTTTTTAACTATAAGACAAAACCATGTTACACAATTAAGTTTTCCACAGTAAACTTCAACCAAACGCCGTGTTCTAACAATAAGAAGCTATGCAGTTACAAAAATATAAAAAACTAGATTACCTTAAAATCTGGTGTTTTGCCATGTTTCCATGTGATCTCATATTCTTTCCTCAAAACATTCCTTTTTAAATGATGCTGTCTGCACCTTACGGTAGATCAGCTTCCAACCTTTTCAAACCGAGTACATCGCCAGACTGTCCAACACGCGCTTCTACTACCCTAAAAGAGAAGTAACCCCTCTGGTCTCTTACAATGAACGTAATATTACAGAGGTTGAGTACATTTATCAAATTCGCAACATCATTCACATTTATGGTCAAAACTACCTGAAAATTGTCATGGCAAATCATTGGTGGATACATATGAGGGGCACCCCAGTTCCCCCCCCATTCCCCCCCCCCCCCATCAGCCTTGCTGGTCCTACCCTCATTGCCACCCGCGCCGCCCCTGCCAGTAAGCCCGAACGCTATTCATTCGTTTCTTTCGTCAGTCGACTCGACTGAATCGATTATCGAGTTGTTATACTTTCCTATGTAGCACGTTCGTCCTCGTCATCGTGTTTTATACGTTTCTGTTTGGTACATAGATAGCTAACACATATCTACGAGAAAAGTCGCGGCCAAAATTAGATTCGAAGCTCATGGTGTACGACGGCATCAGACCTAATGCTGATAGCCACTTTGCTTGTATTGTTGAAGGGTCGAAGGCAGTTATGGAAGAGTTAGATATGGAGATGAGTGTTCCTCGTCTTACAGGCATACAAAGACACAGGGAAAACTGCGATCATAATGATGATGCTATGACATATTGGAAAAGAGCTGTTGTCATTCCAACACTGGACCATGTTATGACTGACATGAGAGAACGTTCTTCTGAAGAAAATATTTATCATTTAAATTTCAACATACCTTTGCCCTCACAATTACTGAAACATGTCGGTAATGATCTGGCACATAAATTGAATCAGTGCTTAACTGACCTACCGTTCTATGAAGAAGAATCACTCTTTGTGATTAAAAAGAGACTAATGGGAGATTCTTCAACACAAAAAATAAAAATAAAAAATAAAACGAGCATAAACGCCCTTAATGGTCGTGATTCTGTTATGCAAGCGTTGTCTGTTTGTCCTAGATATGACTATAGTACTTTGCACACGCTGTAGAAAACATTTGTTTGTCTACCTGCAGTAGAAAGACGTTTCTCAACATTGCGGCGCACAAAGGCACGGCTGAGGTCGACAATGGAGGAGGATCGACTTAATGCCTCAGCTCTATTGAACACGCACCCTAACATTGATTGTCCTGCTGGTGATGTAATTACCCAACTTGCCGGGAAGAATAGGCTCATAGAATTCATCATTTCAGGAAGAGAACCACAATTGTAACTTTTTATATCATAAGATGGCATTGTCTTGCATATGTGTATAATCAGTCTAAATAAAACTTTCTTAAACTTTGCATGTGACTTGAATATTTTTTATTGCGGTAAAAGTAAAGGTAGCTCAAGATATCTTTAGCGCCCCCTCCTTGAGGTTTTTCTGTATCCTGCCAGTGTGGCAAATGGGACAGCGTCTTTTGCAAGCTGCATGCAGTAACTTCAAGACGGCTATTTCATCAGCTAGTTCTTTAGCTGATGCGTCATGTTTTTCTGAATGTCGTTAAATGTCAGACTGAATCACATCCTGCTTACTTCTCATTGCGTCCTATTTAGCTGTAAGATCAGCGCCGACCGGGGTGGCCGAGCGGTTCTAGGCGCTTCAGTCTGGAACCGCGCGACCGCTACAGTCGCAGGTTCGAATCATGACTCGGGCATGGATGTGTGTGATGTCCTTAGGTTAGTTAGATTTAAGTAGTTCTAAGTTGTAGGGGACTGATGACCTCAGATGTTAAGTCACATAGTGCTCAGAGCCATTTGAAGCATTTGAAAAAGCAGCTACTCGTTCTTACACAATTCTCTAAATAATACTTCTAAGGAGTTGGTAGGCCTTACTGCTTCTTCAGCATTTGACTCACCCTCATAATCTGCACTTTCCTTCATACTGGCCCTAGGTGATTGTCTTTGTCACTTACAGTTTCGAAAACATTTCAAAAATTAAATTATCTCCTTTAGTAATTAAAAAATGTAATTCTGTTTGTTGTTTTATTAACATAAACACTAGTGTCCAGTAATAAAAATAACTATAAAATCATTGTTTAACAAGAAACGATCTGCCAGAATCTCAATTTATCTACACTCACGAAAATATTAGAATACATCCAGTATAGTCAGAAACTGCTTATTAATTAAATGAAAAGTGTTGTAGTATATTGTGAGCAATTCCGACCTGAGATCTGGAAAGTATAATTGTTAACTTACTTTGTAGCTGAACTACTGACGGTGACGTCGTTGGTTCAGCGTGTTACAACTCAAGTTTCTCTCCCCAGTCAGGTCTCAGATATATCGATACATGGGAAAAAGGCACACAAGTGTTTTAGTACATATACATACACTCCTGGAAGGGGAAACTTTATTGACACATTCCTGGGGTCAGATACATCACATGATCACACTGACAGAACCACAGGCACATAGACACAGGCAACAGAGCATGCACAATGTCGGCACTAGTACAGTGTATATCCACCTTTCGCAGCAATGCAGGCTGCTATTCTCCCATGGAGACGATCGTAGAGATGCTGGATGTAGTCCTGTGGAACTGCTTGCCATGCCATTTCCACCTGGCGCCTCAATTGGACCAGCGTTCGTGCTGGACGTGCAGGCCGCGTGAGACGACGCTTCATCCAGTCCCAAATATGGTCAATGGGGGACAGATCCGGAGATCTTGCTGGCCAGGGTAGTTGACTTACACCTTCTAGAGCACGTTGGGTGGCACGGGATACATGCGGACGTGCATTGTCCTGTTGGAACAGCAAGTTCCCTTGCCGGTCTAGGATTGGTAGAACGATGGGTTCGATGACGGTTTGGATGTACCGTGCACTATTCAGTGTCCCCTCGACGATCACCAGTGGTGTACGGCCAGTGTTGGAGATCGCTCCCCACACCATGATGCCGGGTCTAGGCCCTGTGTGCCTCGGTCGTATGCAGTCCTGATTGTGGCGCTCACCTGCACGGCGCCAAACACGCATACGACCATCATTGGCACCAAGGCAGAAGCGACTCTCATCGCTGAAGACGACACGTCTCCATTCGTCCCTCCATTCACGCCTGTCACCACACCACTGGAGGCGGGCTGCACGATGTTGGGGCGTGAGCGGAAGACGGCCTATCGGTGTGCGGGACCGTAGCCCAGCTTCATGGAGACGGTTGCGAATGGTCCTCGCCGATACCCCAGGAGCAACAGTGTCCCTAATTTGCTGGGAAGTGGCGGTGCGGTCCCCTACGGCACTGCGTAGGATCCTACGGTCTTGGCGTGCGTCGCTGCGGTCCGGTCCCAGGTCGACGGGCACGTGCACCTTCCGCCGACCACTGGCGACAACATCGATGTACTGTGGAGACCTCACGCCCCACGTGTTGAGCAATTCGGCGGTACGTCCACCCGGCCTCCCGCATGCCCACTATATGCCCTCGCTCAAAGTCCGTCAACTGCACATACGGTTCACGTCCACGCTGTCGCGGCATGCTACCAGTGTTAAAGACTGCGATGGAGCTCCGTATGCCACGGCAAACTGGCTGACACTGACGGCGGCGGTGCACAAATGCTGCGCAGCTAGCGCCATTCGACGGCCAACACCGCGGTTCCTGGTGTGTCCGCTGTGCCGTGCGTGTGATCATTGCTTGTACAGCCCTCTCGCAGTGTCCGGAGCAAGTATGGTGGGTCTGACACACCGGTGTCAATGTGTTCTTTTTTCCATTTCCAGGAGTGTATTTAATAGGTTAAAAATCAGTCTCCCTCTTTTTTGCGCTATGTAGCGGGAGCCACTTTCGTAATGTACCACGCAGTCATCAAGCAGCATATTAAGTACGATTATCACTACTTGAACTACCCGATGGCAATATTTTAAATAAATGTTGATTTATGCGATTATAGCTAGGAGATTTAATATTTGAAAATAGGCCTTCGTCTATAAGCGAAGGTTTGGCTTTATAAAACAGACTAATAATTGTAAATTTTTCTGAAAATTAATTACACCAGACAGGATGGATTGCGCAGTCCTTTAAAAAGTCTAGCGCTGAGCATTTTAAACACACATACATCAATATTCTGTTACATATGATTTATCTTCAAATGAAGTGTCAGAATTTTATGCAGTCGGGTATGCATACATTACATATTAGCGTCGCTCTACATTTATGCATCACTGCACCCACGTTTTACAGTATCTGGCTATCGCTAGCGACAGATACCAATACAAATATTCTCACAAACGAAACGTGTACACTTATCAGACGTCGGTTATGAAATCAGCTATGAAGCGAATCTTTTTCAATCCTCTCCCATTACAAAGTTTTTGTCCAGATAAGTTAGCGAATAGCAAGGAATATCCCATGGAACCCCAAATCACTGCAGGGAAATACTGTCTCCGTCCAGCAGGTAAGTGACCAGCAGATGCAAAACCTGCATAAAATATGCGGTCTAAAACGTAAGCTTTACATGTGTTATGAATGAAACTGCACAAATTAAAAATCAGTGGACACTAGCACATAAAACTACAAAGGCAGAGAGCAGCAAAAAGTCTCTCATCGAAAACGCACACTAGGTAACGGACTCTCATTAGCGATGTAACATTATCTGCACATTGGTAATCTCTCTGTCATCTATCATTTTCTTTAAAGGAAATAAATGAGATGTACACAAATTTACATACCAGATAGATTCTACACTTACACACTCCAAGAAAAAGAATATGAACTACGCGAATGGGACGGCAATCGGTAGATGTGACGTAGATGTACAAACAAACAAAAGACTACAATTTCAGAAATGTTTGATTGTTTATTCAATACAAAGAGCTTTACAAACTGAGCAAGTCAATAACGCGTTGGTCCACCTGTGGCCCTTATGCAAGCTGTTATTTGGCACGGTATCGATTGATAGTGTTGTTCTAAGTCCTCCATAGTCCCAAAATATGTCCAAATGCCACTTTAGAATGACAAAATTCCGAGCTGGTCGGAGGGCGCTGTCCATAATACTCCAAACATTCTCAGTTGCGGAGAGGTCTACCGACTTTGGTGGCCAAAGTAACTTACGGCAGGCACTACGACAAGCAGTAGAAGCTCTCGTCGTGTGCTGGCGGACATTATCTTGCTGAAATGTAAGCTCGGGATGACTTGCCATGAACGACAGCAAGATAATTCTACTCCAGTCAATGAGATTCCAGATCGAAGATGTGTCTGGAGAAGCCACAGACAGCGATGGTAGACCAACCTGACTTTATCAGCATTGACTTTGTTTCTAAGCGGCATTTGTAAAGCAAAAACGTTAGGAGCGTCTGTTTGATTTCTGCAGTAATGAGGGGTGGAAATTGCTTGTTGCGGGAGCCAAAGGGTACTTGTCAGATCAATCCGTTGCGCAACTCGTCAACATAACACCCACACACTGACAACATTTACTGAGAATTTTAAAAATATGCCTTGAGAGAGGAAACCTGTGCGTACTCCTAGGCGCCTGCGGGCAGGCAACTAGCATTGGTGATGTGTCAAGTGGAAGCCTATCTTCAAGTGCCTAGCCTTAGTTTGCAGGTTTTCTCTGTAGAGGCACATTTTGGAAAATGTCTATAAACATGGGTTTGTTGAACTAGGGGGTCATAGAGAAACCCATTGCCATACTGTACATTTATGTGTCGATGTCGCATACCTCCATGATCACGAAACAGAAGGACGTGAAACAGAAGCACTGAAAATGTATAAGGACTCTTTGCTGCTTCGGAACATGTTGTGGTAGCACTGTGCTCCAACGTGTGAGATCACAGTCAATGGTGTTGCTAGCCCACGATGTCCTTAGAGACGGGCTGAAGTATCAGGGAGATGTCAGCTGTGTTAGGAGTTCTCAATAATATCTTCCTGTTGGTCATCGCACGGGAAACCGTTGGTTTCGACAGCGAAATGTGCGGGAATCAACGCCTCAAGGAAATGTGCGGTAATATTGACGCCCTTTAAGCCCCCCCCCCCCCCTCCCGAGGTTTTTCCTCGTCGATTCTAAGCGGCGGTGTGTCTGAAGTGTTTTCCTCATAAGAATATCGTGTGATCTTAACGCTGGGGAACGCAGTTCTGAACTTCATCGGAGAGGTGTCGAAAGTAGGAGTGAAACGTGGGTAAGATTGCCAGCGATGATCTTCCCATCGTTTGAAACGTTCACTGTGGTGTAAGGCAGAACTATGGTGCAATCTGGTATCAATGTGATGTCATTAACCCACTTTGGATATTACAAGAACTTATGAGCTCTGGCCTGTTTTCCGCATGTGTCGACCCTTTGCTGTTTGAAGAGTTGTCGAGCACGAAGATTGGTTCCCAGGATGCACCATTGCATAGGATGGTTGTAGGCACTTCTGAGCCACATTTCAACTTCTGTATCATCGTGGGTAGCAATTACAGGATTTCGAAGAAATTATCCTTTATTTCGGTTGTGTGTGTAATTGTATGAATATTTATGTATGTATGTAATCAAATCGAAGATTGAAAACATAAGAAACGAAATGCCGAAGTCTGTCTGGCATTTACGAAAGTCAAAGGAATGACTATAGTTAATTTCAATGTAAATAACAATGTTAAAAATTATTAGATAGAAAGTATTTCTGTATACTTTAAGAGTGTCGATAAAGATAAAATTATAATCTGTTAGCAATAAAAAAAAGGAGAGAGAGAGTCAAAGGGACTGACAACACAAAACATGTGTAGAACGCGATGTGTTAAAAGAGGCAGGAAAAATTTTTCATAGAGAATGCGATAGTGCGGGTAAAGTATTTATGTTAACACACGTAGGTCATTTGTGAACGCTTATGTGAGTGACATTTGTTATTTAATGCATGTGCAATGGCGGAGAGATCAACTACAGAAAAGTTAATGGAGTGTTCACTTACCTTTGTGATCTCGGACTGCGAAGTGTAGAGCAAGTACAATGGGACATTCTGCAGTAGATGTACTCTTCAAATAAAGGAATGCACTCCACAATCACAACGAAGGACACTCTGAATGTGTGAACACCCTCACACTAGTGCAGCTGTGAGTGCTTCTACCGCCATCAACAATGCAATACGCGGCGAGAACCAATTGACACTTTTGAAGTATGGGTGGTGTAGTCAAAAAGTGTGGAGAATTCTCTTTTTTCGGAAATAATTTTATTAATGATTCTGCATTTATGTTGCCTCCTTCAAAGTAGTCCCCAATGGATTTTGTACATTTATACCAACGCATCTTCCAATAATCGGAAAACTTCTGGAACTCGATCTTTTGGTTAGCACTTAGCTCTTTCAGCGATCTGAAATTGTAAAACGATGACCCTTTAAGGGCACTATGCCGCTAAAATCAAAGAAAAACATGAACAGATCCTTGACATTCGACTGAGCTTGTCGACGTTTTTTCGGTCTTGTCGATCCAAAACGCGTCCACTGGCTAGTTTCAACGTCATACCCATACAACCACATTTCGTCACCTGTTATGAGACGTTTCAGTATTTTGGCGACTCCTGAGCTACTTCCATTCGCCGCTGTTTTTGCTCGAAATTCAACAACTTTAGAACAAATTTTGTGTCATAGGTTTCATACCCAAAAAATCCGAAAACATTTCGTAGCATGAGCCAACTGACAGGTCAATACCATCAGAAAATTCTCTGGTTGTAATTCGGCGATCGGTCATAATCACAATCATTTTTTCAGTTTTCCACGGTTTCATCGGTTGGTGATGTGTTGGAGCTACAAGAACGTTCATCTCCAACTTCTTCATGGCCTTGATGGAAACACATATACCACTGTTAAACCCTTGTTATACTCATAAGAGGATATTGGACATTTCCAAAACTTTGTTACATTGTACTCTATTTTTCTAGGAAAATGTAATGCCAATTCTCTGATCCACTTTTCAAAGAAAAATCTTATCGCAATTCGTGAACATCAAATACATGTGACCTTCACGACAGCCGACAGCAGAATAAACATATCCAGTAGTTAGCAGTGCGGGAAATCGCACGAATCACACTAATTCAACCCGCGAAGTTACAAAATTGAAGAACGCGTATGCTCGTGACCGGTGCAGTTTTTCACTAATCGTAAACTGTTGATAAAACGTACCGTGCAAGGATGCTTCAAAAAGCGCCTGTGATGGTGGTTCTGAAATGTGTAGACACTTACGAAAAACAGACACGAGACCTGGTAATAAATAAGAAACTGACCTTAAAAAAGAAAAATGGGCAATGTACTGTGAAACCTTGCTTCTTGCCACAGCTTATGATACTATGTTAGTGAGAAGTAACCTACAGGTTTTGATGAGTGAGTTTTCTAGTGCCAAATATGTGACATGAATGGCCGAATCTTTTGATAGCATTGTCTTGAAAGCTTAAATATTTTACACCGCCAAGAGACGAGCTTAGTAAGTGACATAAATTTGAATTTTGTACGCCAACCTGTTCACGAGAAAAAGGGGTCTTCACAGGTGAAAAGACAAATAAACAGATGGATAAAAGGTGTCAAAAAAGATTTGTCCTTGTTATCTAATCGCAAATTAACAATTTTAGGATTTTTTCCTTTATCCATATAGTGAATCGTCGCTTCTTGCTGAATTTCATAAATCCAGCCCAACGGAAGGTACTCTACAGATTTTGATGAGCGGCTTTGCGAGTTTCAAAATATTTGGCGTAAATGACCGAATCTGTTGACGAAATTTATTTAGAAGATTAAATCTTTTAGATCACCAAGGAATCATTGACTTTAGTATGTGACATCAATTTGAACTTCATATGCCAACCTTTTCCATAGAAAAGGGGGTCTTAACATGGGGACAGACAGATGGATAAAAGTACATAAAAAGATATTTTTTCGTGTAATATAAACACAAATTCCTGTACTTGTAGTGTGAATCTGTGCGTCTTTGCAAATTTCATGATTCTAAATCAAGCGGAAGCTGCACACATATTTTACGAGTGAGTTTTCGAGTATCTAAATACATGACTTAAATGGCCGTATCTTTTGATTATATTGACTTGGAAGATTAAAAATTTTACACTGCCAAGGGACCATAGATTTAAATATATGACGTAAATTTGAACTTGATACGTAGAGTCATTTTTGAGAAAAATGTTTCTTAACAGACAGACAGATGGGCAAGTAAACGCTCCTAAAAGGGTTCCGTTTTCACAGATTGAGGTGTGCAACTCTAAACTGGAAAGGATATTGGCTTTAATAATCACACTAACATTCATAATGCGAACTGAAATTCCCACTGAGAAGTACGAATCACATAAGTAAAAGCAGATACCTAAGACAAACATCCTAACATACTGTAAACCAAAGAACTGATGTCTTGATACCAATGTTTTTCAGTGTATAGTACAATAGACCATATACCGTACAAAACTTACACCGCCGTACAAATGTTGTATGTAACAAACCACGATGAACTGCTATTGTACCGGACGGAGAACATCAACCGAACGATGCTGACGTTACCGGGCTGTCCGCGGTGGTCGAGCGGTTCTAGGCGCTCCAGTCTGGAACCACGCGACCGCTACGGTCGCAGGTTCGAATCCTGCCTCGGGCATGGATGTGTGTGATGTCCTTAGATTATTTAGGTTTAAGTAGTTCTAAGTTCTAGGGACTGATGACCTTAGATGTTAAGTCCCATAGTGCTCAGAGCCATTTGACGCTACCGGATCGCGACTCTGCAGCACTGGCAACTGTGACAGCTGGACCGCCTTGTCGCCTCGCTGACGTTATAAGATTCCAGACATACGTGCCGCCCATTACACAACAACGCTTTTGACTTAGCGGCGTGGAAATAGAACGGTAAAATATTGTTCTGTAAACCACACTCGTGTAAGTAGCAAATGAAATCAAAATTTTATGAAACATTTAAATCGCAACATAAACTTTTAACAGCAATACGAGGTGAAAACAGGAAGACATGGCTCAAAACGTAATAAACTTTATGATCACAACACTAGTAAACAATAAATTCCAACGAAATATTTTCAAAACATCCAGATAAACTACGCAAAAGTAAAATGTTTGTGGTCTTGCAAGTGGGAAGCTGAAATTTTTCTTTGTCTTTTTACAAAGTGAGAACTTATTTGTTATTATTTTTCGCCTGCTATAAGTAAAGTAGTTGTTAAAACCTTACAATAGTAAAGAAGTCCGGCCCCTGTAGCTGAATGGTCTGATCACCTGTATCCGATCGTGTCCATTGTGCATTCCGACGGACTTCGGTAAATTCAGTGGGACAGCGTGTCACCCCACATTTCCAGAATTGCTATAGAGTGGCTCCGGGAACACAATGGTCAGCGTGACGGATTGTCAATCCTCTGTGCACGGGCTCGATTCCCGGTTGGATCGGGGAATTTTCTCCGCCCAGGAACTGGTTGTTGTGCTGTCCTTATAATAATCCTATCGTCCTCATTGACTGCAGGTCGCCGAATTGGCGACAAATTGAAAACCGGCACCCGGCGAACGGTCTGCCCGACGGGAGGTCCTAGCCATACGATTAAATAAATAAAAATAGTAATGAAAATGAGGAAGACTTAAGGTTGAGAATGGGGTTTTAAGATTGGATTTTCCTGAATCCAGCACCAAAGGGGATTAACAAACCAAAATATCTGTCCAGACCACCGTCAAAATGATTACAGACTTCCCGAGCGAGCCAGATTAGATTAGATTAGATTAATACTAGTTCCATGGATCATGAATACGATATTTCGTTATGATGTGGAACGAGTCAAATTTTCCAATACATGACATAATTAAGTTAATTTAACAACATACTTAAGTTAATATAACAACTTTTTATTTTTGTGTTTATTTATTTATTTATTTATTTTTACTTTTTAAATATTTTTTGTTTTTTTCTTAATTTATATCTAAAAATTCCTCTATGGAGTAGAAGGAGTTGTCATTCAGAAATTCTTTAAATTTCCTCTTAAATACTTGTTGGTTATCTGTCAGACTTTTGATACTATTTGGTAAGTGACCAAAGACTTTAGTGCCAGTATAATTCACCCCTTTCTGTGCCAAAGTTAGATTTAATCTTGAATAATGAAGATCATCCTTTCTCCTAGTATTGTAGTTATGCACACTGCTATTACTTTTGAATTGGGTTTGGTTGTTAATAACAAATTTCATAAGAGAGTATATATACTGAGAAGCTACTGTGAATATCCCTAGATCCTTAAATAAATGTCTGCAGGATGATCGTGGGTGAACTCCAGCTATTATTCTGATTACACGCTTTTGTGCAATAAATGCTTTATTCCTCAGTGATGAATTACCCCAAAATATGATGCCATATGAAAGCAATGAGTGAAAATAGGCGTAGTAAGCTAATTTACTAAGATGTTTATCACCAAAATTTGCAATGACCCTTATTGCATAAGTAGCTGAACTCAAACGTTTCAGCAGATCATCAATGTGTTTCTTCCAATTTAATCTCTCATTAATAGACACACCTAAAAATTTGGAATATTCTACCTTAGCTATATGCTTCTGATTAAGGTCTATACTTATTAATGGCGTCATACCATTCACTGTATGGAACTGTATGTACTGTGTCTTATCAAAATTCAGTGAGAGTCCATTTACAAGGAACCACTTAGTAATTTTCTGAAAGACAGTATTGACAATTTCATCAGTTAATTCTTGTTTATCAGGTGTGATTACTATACTTGTATCATCAGCAAAGAGAACTAACTTTGCCTCTTCATCAATATAGAATGGCAAGTCATTAATATATATTAAGAACAACATAGGACCCAAGACTGACCCTTGTGGAACCCCATTCTTGATAGTTCCCCAGTTTGAGGAATGTGGTGATCTTTGCATGTTGTAATAACTACATATTTCAATTTTCTGCACTCTTCTAGTCAGGTACGAATTAAACCATTTGTGCACTATCCCACTCATGCTACAATACCTGAGCTTGTCTAGCAGAATTTCATGATTTACACAATCAAAAGCCTTTGAGAGATCACAAAAAATCCCAAAGGGTGGTGTTCGGTTATTCAGATCATTCTAAATTTGATTGGTGAAAGCATATATGGCATTTTCTGTTGAAAAACCTTTCTGGAAACCAAACTGACATTTTGTTAGTACTTCATTTTTACAGATATGTGAAGCTACACTTGAATACATTACTTTCTCAAAAATTTTGGATAAAGCTGTTAGAAGGGAGATTGGACGGTAATTGTTAACATCAGATCTCTCCCCCTTTTTATGCAAAGGTATAACAATAGCATATTTCAGTCTATCAGGGAAAATGCCCTGTTCCAGAGAGCTATTACACAGGTGGCTGAGAATCTTACTTATCTGTTGAGAACAAGCTTTTAGTATTTTGCTGGAAATGCCATCAATTCCATGTGAGTTTTTGCTTTTAAGCAAGTTTATTATTTTCCTAATTTCAGAGGGAGAAGTGGGTGAGATTTCAATTGTATCAAATTGCATAGGTATGGCCTCTTCCATTAACAGCCTAGCATCGTCTACTGAACACCTGGATCCTACTATATCCACAACATTTAGAAAATGATTATTAAAAATATTTTCAACTTCCGACTTTTTGTTCATTAAGTTTTCATTCAATTTTATGGTAATACTGTCTTCCTGTGCTCTTGGTTGACCTGTTTCTCTTTTAATAATATTCCAAAGTGTTTTAATTTTATTATCAGAGTTACTGATTTCAGACATGATATACATACTCCTGGATTTTTTAATAACTTTTCTTAATATAACACAGTAGTTTTTATAATGTTTGATAGTTTCTGGGTCACTACTCTTTCTTGCTGTCAGATACATTTCCCTTTTCCTGTTACAAGATATTTTTATACCCTTAGTAAGCCATGGTTTGTTACAAGGTTTCTTACGAGTATATTTAACTATTTTCTTGGGAAAGCAGTTTTCAAATGCATTTACAAAAATGTCATGAAATAAATTATATTATAAACTGGCATCAGGTTCACGGTACACCTCATCCCAGTCTAACTGCTGTAGGCTTTCCCTGAAATTTGCAATTGTTAAATCGTTGACTGAACGTACTCCTTTGGAGGACTGTTTAGTATTGCTGAATGGAGCTATGTCATATGTTGTAACTAGCTGTGCACCATGATCAGAAAGACCATTCTCAACAGGCTGAGCATTTATCTGGTTAAACTTATCTTGGTCTATAAAGAAGTTATCTATCACTGAGCTGCTATCCTTTACCACCCGAGTAGGAAAATCAATAACGGGTGTCAGTTTGAAAGAACCGAGTAATACTTCAAGGTCAGTTTTCCTATTACCCTCTTTCAGAGAATCTTCATTAAAGTCCCCACAAATAATAATATCTTCCCCCTGTCTGGCAGCACAACAAGGAGTCCAAATTTTTCAGAAATAAATGAAAATTTCCTGATGGGGACCTATATACAGTTACAATTATAAATGTGCCTTTTTTTAATTTAAGCTCACAGGCACATGCTTCTATATGTTTATCTACACAAAACTTTTTTGTTTCTATACTTTTTGCACAATTATAACTTTTGACATATATGGCAACTCCTCCTTTCTCCATATTTTCTCTCATTACATGTGCAGAGAGCTTATATCCACTTACATTTACCTTTTACATATCAGTAACAATGTGATGCTCAGACAGGCATAGTATATCTATTTCATCCTCAGCTTCTAAATCTTCTAAACAAACCAGAAGCTCATCTACTTTATTCTTTAAACTCCCAATATTTTGATGAAATATACTTACATTATTTTTGATTATACTTTTATGAGAACCTTTCCTTATTCTAACATTTGCAGTACTCTCCTGTCTGAGTTTCTCATTGTGCTTAGGCCTAGTTCCTATACCAGTGGTCACATGGTGTTCAGAGAGGCAGATTATGTCAACTGGGTTGGGTGACTTTAATTCATCAATGCAATTACCTATGATTGAGATACAACTTGGTGGAGATAAAATTCCTGGTGATTGGTGAAAATTTATAATTGACAGCTGTGATTGGTGATCCAATGTGCTAGAATTGTGGTGTTTAATTTCTTTCCTAATCTGAAGATTTGTTTCAATCCTGACCTCTCGTAGAACTTGACATCTTTCTGTCTTACCTATCCTAAAAAAGATGTTGCTCCAACACCTGTAACCACCGGTATTTTACCATTCATGGCAGTGCCTTCCCCCCATAAATTTCCTGCTATTACCCCAGCCAGTTTCCTCTTCCCTTTCCTGTTGAGATGTAGGCCATGCCTGGTATAGTCCCACCTACTGAGAGAATCAACAGGAACCACACCAATATGAGCCCCCAAACCCGACCCAAGCAGCCGTTCCAACTCAAAATTAACTCTCCCAACAGAAGAGTTCAAATGAGGCCGGTCATGGCGTCTCAGGACAGATACAAATTCAACATTTGTATGTCTCGATGCCGACGCAATCTTTACCAGGTCACACTCTATACTGTACCCAGGATCTCTGTTGATGCTGTTCCCTGTCCCTCCCACAATAACCATGTTGTCTTCCCTGGTAAATCCTTTACAGAGTGAACCTAAATCCTTTGTCACCTGATCCAGACTAGCACTTGGTTTGAAAAAAATTTGTGACCTGGTATTCTGGTCCTAATTTCTCCTGCAGAAGTTGGCCTACACCTCTGGCATGAGAACTGCCTAACACCAAAACTTTCTTCCTTTTCGATGACTTTCCTACATTCTTTTTCAATTTCCTATTGAAAGTTTGTTGTGTCCTGTCTACGCCTACCTCTGCTTGAGGCTCATCAGTTTCTAACTGAAGCAACAGGTCAAACTTATTTTTGACATTCACCACAAACTGTCAGACTTAGTTCTAGGCCTGTACCTTCTGCTACCTGTTGCCACTTCCCACCTCTCTTTGCCCTTCTCCCTCCTTAACCTGTCCAGATCTTCCCTAGCCTGATCTAGCTCAGCCTGAAGGGCAGCAATTTTCCCCTCCTGTTCCTGTATCTTCCTATCTCTGTTACAAATCCTACATAACCACTGATGAGCCTGATCCACTTTCCCAACACCCACGCCACTGCAGGCCCCCCAGTGAAAAAAACTACTGCATCCATCACACCAAACCCCGGAACTAACAATTCTACGGCAAGTCAGGTACTTCTCACTCATGGCAAAAATAATACTTTAGCTAGAATAAATCAATTAAATTACCGAAAATCAAAAAAGACGTTAAAAGAATTAAGCCTATTCACAAATGTATATAAGGAAGTTTCTGATTTAAAATTCCGCTGTTTTTCTGAGAGCTGTATTAAAACAATGAAGGTATACGCTATTTATTATATATTTCACTCGATGGAATGAAAAAAGGACAATTAAACGAGATACTTTAACTTTGACTCTCCAAAAACGTTTCGAGAATTAGGTCTATAAACAAATGTATACAAGCAAGTTTCTAATGTAAAGTTACGCTGTTTTTCTGAAATCTGTATTAAAACAATGAAGTTATACGCTATTTACGGTAGTTTACTTATTTGTTACCGAGAAACTAGTTAAATTACCGTGAAACAAGAAACAAACACGTTTACAAAATTTAAGCCTAAGCGCGACTTCGCGAAGTTACGATCTTTTCGTGTTTTCTGAAAAAAATGCGCAAAGAAAAGTCAAACCTATAACGGCAAGACTAAACGATACACTAATGCACGTATTTAATTTGTTGTCGGCGTTAAACTAAATTATATTCCTGTCTAAATCACTTAACTTTCTGGAAATGGTTTCTGGCGTCACTTACTCGGCGGCCATCTTGGATGTTTGTGATAGTACTACATTCCATTCGTTTTTCTGCAAATCATCAAAATGAACTGTATTTTTAACTGAGAAAGGATTTAAACTGCCACAAGGAAGTAACATTCGCTGGAACTTTCGTTCCAGAGCAGTTTCAACAATACCTAGTCATTTCTCAGAGTTATATGGTGCTTTTAGTAATATAATTGATGATACAGACTCTCAATGGGACCCAGAATCTTTGAGCTGTATTGCGGGAATGAAACGACGAATGGATGATCCTGCGTTTGTCTACTTGCTTTGCTTCTACCGATGGTGCTTTGTTTATGTCGATCATCTCTTTAATGTTCTTCAGTCAAAATCTGTCAGTATAATTGCTTGCCACTACGAAATAAGAACTGTTTTGAGAAACTTATGACAATTAAGAACGGAAACAATTGTTGATCAATGCATTAAATGCAGCTTGTGTTTGAATGGCAACGTATCATCCTGTGACAATCAAAAGACACCTCTTAGATCATTTACTTACGAGATAATGGATTTGCAAATTGTTCAGGTGGAAAGAAGATTTAAAGACTTTATCCCAAATTCAGTGTGTTGAATTTCTGAACGAAAAGTGTTTTCCAAACTATCAAAAAGAATTCCCAAAGTTGAAACTTCTTCAGTTATTAGAGCAGTATCCTTTTTACGAACACGAACAACTTGAGCATGAATTATGTAACATATACGCTGATGAGAAAAAACACATATCTCCAAGAATCCTCTTAAAGTACATTGTCAACAATGATTTAAACTCTGTTTATGAAGAAACAAAGAAGTTCCTGCTTTTGGTTTTGACCCTACTCTTAAACGAGTGAAGAATTATTTAAGGAATTCAGTGTCCAACAACTGGCTGTCGTGTTTGAGCACGTTAGCAATAGAAAAGACACTACTTGTAGAGCTATCGATGTCGGTCGGTGAGGCCTGGCATAGAGTTGACATTTCAAACCATCCCAAAGGTAGAATGAAATTTTCACTCTACAGCGGAGTGTGCGCTGATATGAAACTTCCTGGCAGATTAAAACTGTGTGCCGGAGCGAGACTCGAACTCGGGACCTTTGCCTTTAGCGGGCAAGTGCTCTACCAACTGGGCTACCCAAGCACGACTCACGCCCCGTCCTCACACCTTCACTTCTGCCAGTACCTCGTCTCCTACCTTCCAAGCTAAGCCATGTCTCCGCAATATCCTTTCTATCAGGAGTGCTAGTTCTGCAAGGTTCGCAGAACTGAAGGTGTTAGGACGGGGCGTCAGTCGTGCTTGGGTAGCTCAGTCGGTAGAGCACTTGCCCGCGAAAGGCAAAAGTCCCGAGTTCGAGTCTCGGTCCGGCACACAGTTTTAATCTGCCAGGAAGTTTCATCCCAAAGGTGTTCTATAGGATTCAAGTCAGGCCAGTCCATTAGAGGGATGTTATTGTCGTGTAACCACTCACAGGCAGTGTATTATGAACAGCTTCTCGATCATGTTGAAAGATGCAATCGCCATCCCCGAACAATTCTTCAGCAGTGGAAATCAACAACGCGCTTGAAACATCAATGTAGGCCCGTGCTGTGATAGTTCCACTCAAAACAACAAGGAGTGCAAGCCCCCTCCATGAAAAACACGACCACATCATAACACAACCGCCTCCGAATTTTACTGTTTGCACTACACACGCTGGCAGATGATGGTTACCGGGTATTTGCCATATCCATACGCTGCCATTCGGATCGCCACACTGTGTGCCGTGATTCTTCATTCCACACAACGTTTTTACACTGTTCAGTCGCCCAATGCTTACTCTCCTTACACTAAACGAGGCGTCGTTTTGCATTTACGGGTGTGATGTGAGGCTTATGAGCAGCTGCTCGACCACGAAATCCAAGTTTTCTCACCTCCCGCCTGACTGTACTTGCAATGGATCCTGATGCATTTTGGAATTCCTGTATGATGGTCTGGATAGATGTCTGCCTATTACATATTACGACCCTCTTCAACTGTCGGCGGTCTCTGTCAGTCAACAGACGAGGTCAGCCGGTACACATTTGTGCTGTACGTGTCCATTCACGTTTCCACTTCACTATCACATCGGAAACAGTGGACCTAGGGACGTTTAGGAGTGTGCAAATCTCTTGTACACACGTATCACACAAATGACACCCAATCACCTGACCACGTTCGAAGTCTGTGAGTTTCGCGGAGCGCCCATTCTGCTCTCTCATGATGTCTAATGACTATTGAGGTCGCTGATAGGGAGTACCTGACAGTAGGTGGCAGCACAATCCACCTAAAATGAAAAACGTATTTTTTGGGGGTGTTCGGATACTCTTGACCACATAGTGTAGAAAACCGTATGATTCGCTCTCTGCAGGAAATGAGTTTTTGACGTTTGATGCAATACTCGATTTCTCCTTGCTGCTCCGGTCGAGAGGATAATGCCCGTAAGACATAGCAACTACCTGAAACATTCTTGGGTCCTTACAGCAGGCTCTAAACCAATCGATAAAATAAATCTCTGTCGGACTGACATATAGAAGGTAACGTGTACAAGCTCTCAAACATAACACGACTCGTTTACACAGTAAGGAGAAAAAAGTCAGTCTTACGGAAGATAGGCGAAAAAGTTGAACGTAAGTATATTTACAGTGGGAATGAAGAAAAATCTGTGGATTGTTGCGTACTGCCTTACTGGAAAAAGGAAGTTTACGGTTTAATTTCCGTTGACTGTGTGATCGTCAGAGATGGAACTCAAGGTTAACTTTGCGAAATCAACCGTGTACTTTTCTATAGAATCATTCTGGTGTTTATATTAAAGAAACAACTGAAAAATTATTCGTGTATGATCGAACGGGGGTATAAACCGCCATGATCCGCAATGCTAAGCCACTGTCTTACTACGCCAAGTCGCTCTGTAATATTGGAAGAGCTTCTGGAGAGTACACCGAACATGTGGCCATTAATGTTGGATTTCCGCCAATGGCCTTGCCAGATGGTGGAGGGCCGAGTAGAAGGACTGGAGTCACATTGTTCGTAAAAACATACTACGTGAGAACATCATTTTTACCCATAAATCTCACTGGAATCAATGCTCACATAAATGACTAGTCGATATCAAATGCCCGTAAACACCTCTTAGCTGACGGGTGCGTCAGAAGAGTGTAGAGGAAAAAAGTGCTACTAAATATTTTAGTAAGTGAGTCAGATAAGTATATCATCGACACCAAACGCAAAGTCTTGTTGATGTAGCCACGAATTAACCACATTCATCAGATAGAAACATGAAACGAAGTTGACACAAAACATCCTGGTGAAGCAACAATTCGTAGTATAATTTAAAATGCTGCAACATGGAAGTATATGACAAGGAACTGTTTGTACCGTTAGAACAGCTAACTCTGTAACTACGAGATATGAGCTGAATGTGGGCGAAATTGCTCAAGATCGGTATTTTTTAAATAGTATAAGCGACTGAAAGACGGAAAATAAGCCTATTTCTCCAAGAAGATGTTAAAAATTCTAAGAAGTGATGATAGAAAGATTTCAACTGCAGGAAGATTAATATCCCAGCACATGAAAAGCGGCAGCTATTATTTAATGTAAATCCTTACGTAGTCATTGTTACAGCTTTTTCTCAATACCCCTACGAGGAAAAGTAACGATATTAAAATTCCCACTATAATGCAGCACCACAGTGAATTCCTTTGGTTAAATAATTCAAAATTCAGTTTCAGACCGGCGCATGATTACCAGCCCGAGGTGCAATATTAACACAGTGCCTTGCAATATTATGTATAAGTGGATTTATTTTCATAAACGCCATGAATTTTTAATGTAATAGCTGCTGATGTGACTTAGTTACGGCATACATTAATTCCTTCGGAACGGAACAGAGCAGAAAATATGCCGGGGGGCGCAGGCGGGAGTGGAAATTAAGTTTCATGTTTAGAGCTGCCGCGCAGCCGTATATTAAGCGCTGGCTTCCCGCTCTGGGCAGGTGGTCTGTTGCGCTGGTAGTCTGCCGCTCAGGGGCCGCCTCTGCGGAGTCTACGGTAAAGTCGTTGCGTAGTAGGTGTACCGTAGTATAAACGGAAACGTCGGCTTCCCGTTCAGTATTTTGATGACAAAACCTGCTATGTTTGCTTTGCTAAGATAAGTAACGCCCCCCGCTATTCCACAAAGATAAGTTACACTACTGGCCATTAAAATTGTTACACCACAAAGATGACGTGCTACAGACGCGAAATTTAACCGACAAGATGAAGATGCTGTGATATGCAGATGATTAGCTTTTCAGAGCATTCACAAAAGGTTGGCGCCGGTGGAGACACCTACAACGTGCTGATATGAGAAAAGTTTCCACCCGATTTCTCATATGCAAATAGCAGTTGACCGGCGTTGCCTGGTGAAACGTTGTTGTGATGACACGTGTAAGGAGGAGAAAGGCGTACCATCACGTTTCCGACTTTGAAAAGGGTCGGGTTGTAGCCTATCGCGATTGGGGTTCATCGTATCGCGACATTGCTGCTCGCGTTGGTCGAGATCCAATGACTGTTAGCAGAATGTGGAATCGGTGGGTTCAGAAGGGTAATACGGAACGCCGTGCTGGATCCCAACGGCCTCGTATTGCTAGCAGTCAAGATGACAGGCATCTTATCCCCATGGTTGTAACGGTTCGGGTAGCCACGTCTCGATCCCTGAGTCAAAAGATCTGCACAAACAACCATCTGCACGAACAGTTGGACGACGTTTGCAGCAGCATGGACTATCAGCTCGGAGACCATGGCTGCGGTTACCCTTGACGCTGCATCACAGACAGGAGCTCCTGCGATGGTGTACTCAACGACGAACCTGGGTGCACGAATGGCAAAACGTCATTTTTCAGGATGAATCCAGGTTCTGTTTACAGCATCATGATGGTCGCATCCGTGTTTGGCGACATCGCGGTGAAAGCACATTGGAAGCGTGTATTCCTCATCGCTATACTGGCGTATCACCCAGCGTGATGGTATGGGGTGCCATTGGTTACACGTCTCCGTCATCCCTGGTTCGCATTGACTGCACTTTGAACAGTGGACCTTACATTTCACATGTGTTACGACCCGTGGCTCTACCCTTCAAAAAATGGTTCAAATGGCTCTCAGCACTATGGGACTTAACATCTGTGGTCATCAGTCCCCTAGAATTTAGAACTACTTAAACCTAACTAACCTAAGGACATCACACACATCCATGCCCGAGGCAGGATTCGAAACTGCGACCGTAGCGGTCACGCGGTTCCAGACTGAAGCGCCTAGAACCGCACGGCCACACCGGTCAGCGCTCTACCCTTCATTCGATCCCTGCGAAACCCTACATTTCAGGAAGATAAGGCACGACCGCATGTTGCAGGTCTTGTACGGGCCTTTCTGGACACAGAAAATGTTCGGCTGCTGCCCTGGCCAGATCTCTCACCAATTGAAAACGGCTGGTCAATGGTGGCCTAACAACTGGCTCGTCACAATACACCAGTCACTACTCTTGATGAACTGTGGTATCTTGTTGAAGTTGCTTGGGCAGCTGTACCTGTACACGCCATCCAAGCATCCAAGCTCTGTTTGACCCAATGGTCAGGCGTATCAAGGCCGTTATTACGGCCAGAGGTGGTTGTTCTGGGTACTGATTTCTCAGGGTCTATGGACCCAAATTGCGTGAAAATGTAATCACATGTCAGATCTAGTATAATATATTTGTCCAATGAATACGCGTTTATCATCTGCATTTCTTCTTCGTGTAGCAATTTTAATGGCCAGTAGTGTAATTTATGGAGAACCACTTAGAGTGATCTACTACGAGTATCTAAAAAAAAAAAAAAAAAAAGACAAATTCAAAATTCTGAGGGCGCTGGTAGACCCTGAGGGCATTATACACTCGAATATCTTTGAGAGAAGGCACTGCAGAACAGAACATTCCATTACTACCCATGGAAGTCTGAAGATGAGATTAATTAGTGACAGACATGATATGCGAGAAGGAATAATCAATGTATATGATAATTGTATGCGTGTTTTTCCGCAGTACCTCTGCTATCCATCCCAGCACTCCATGGAGATTGTAAGTTATGGTAGGCCTGCGTTACCCATGCATAAAGATGCTTTAGGTATGGAACTGTAGCCGCTGGATTCGAAGATATTGGTTTTCAAAACAGGTCATCGCATCAATGATGTCTTATGGGAAGTCGGTGAAGCGGCTGGCAATAGAGTGCTAAAGTAGCCAAGACTGACCAGAACGTTCTTCCTAGAATGATCTAAAATGTTTTGTAATCAACCAGAATGTTTTAAAATTTCCAGAAGTTTAGAGAACGTTCTATGATGTTTCACAACGTTACATAATCTTCCAGAAGATTTGAGAATGTTCTAGAATGTTCCAGAACGTTGCAGAGTTTTCTACAATGCTCGACAATGTTCTAGAATGTGCTTCGATGTTCGAGAATGTTACCGAACGACGCATTAGCCTTTTGTGGTGTGGATATTTTCCAGCTTAGAACGGTGTATGTAGGTGAAGGTGATAGGTGTAAATTCATATAGTTTGCAAAATCTCTTAGCGTGCACTAAGAAATAATAAAATGGATATAAAAAGAAATATACTTAAGTGAAGGTGAACTGCTTAAGGTAGTAAACAGTGTATTAAGTGGAGTTTTAGTGAGTTTAGTGATATTAACTTCTAACAGGATACTGAAGTGTAAGCCGGCCGGGGTGGCCGAGCGGTTCTCGGCGCTACAGTGTGGAACCGCGTGACGGCTACGGTCGCAGGTTCGAATCCTGCCTCGGGCGTGGATGTGTGTTATGTCCTTAGGTTAGTTAGGTTTAAGTAGTTCTAAGTTCTAGGGGACTGATGACCCTAGAAGTTAAGTCCCATAGCGCTCAGAGCCATTTGAACCATTTGAACCTGAAGTGTAAGAGAGGAGGAGGTCTTGTCAGTGGTGAACTGAAAAGAAGGAAACGGAAAAGAAAGAATTACACGTTTAGCCTCTTAACGGAAAAGAATGGAGGCTAAGCGGCAATTTAATAGAAGAAGAGGTTCTAGCGAAACACTCAGCCGCCAGACATAAAGAAATTGCTGACGAAGAAAGATTACGAAATGGACTAAGTGGAGATACCGTGGGAGAAGGTCGAGCAACACAATGATTTCAAACGAATGTACAAAATGTTTCTCTATGATCTGTAGGAACTGCAAAACAGAAGAAGTAAAAACTAATTTTTTAGACGAAGCAAACCCGTTATGGTACCAAGATAAGTGCAGCAGTCAAAAACATGTCAGTAACAAAATGTGTGGAGTGTGTCACTTCTGTGGTGCCAATATCTTCAGTAGAGAAACACCATGGCCGAACGCTGTGGCCGAGCGGTTTTAGGCACTTCAGTCCCGAACCGTGCTGCTGCTGTGGTCGCAGGTTCGAATCCTGCCTCGTGCATGGTTGTGTGTGTTGTCCTTAGGTTAGTTAGGTTTAAGTAGTTCTAAGACTGGGGGACTGATGACCTCAGATGTTAAGTCCCATATCGCTTAGAGTCATTTGAACCATTTTTAGAAACACCAGGAATGTGCTGCATGAGTGGAAAATTGCAATTACCCCCATTTCATCCATCAAAATTATTTCATTACGTGACTGGAGAAACTCTGGTATCAAAACACGTCTTCAATTATGAGAGTGTGTTTAGAACGTTCATGACCGTTTCAAGTGTTCTGTGAAATTCTAGAAAGTTCCAGGGTTCTCTTTAATGATCACGCTAATTTATGAATATTTTGGAATATCCTCGGACGTTTTGGAACGTTCTCTATGTTCTTTACTGCAACTAGTAAGTCAGTAGCAGTGCACTTTATGTAATGTATAACACTTACGTGGATTTAAGTGTATTTCAAAGAATTTTTGAACGTTTCATAGTATTTTTGAGCGTAAAATATTAACAACTGGACTATATTTTTGGACGTTCATTTTTACGACGTTCTCGAGTGACCCGTGAAGTTCGCACAAAACGAATGGAAATGAACAAGAGAGTCGGCTAGTATTTTAATAAAATTGTTCGGTCATCTGATGTGTGAGGAATATAGTGGCACAGCATCAAGTAAATATTTATATGTTCGTGGTGAGGGATATCACAATAAGGAATAAGACGAGAAAGCCTTCGGCAGCTGTGGCCAAGCGGTTCTGGGCGCTTCAGTCCGGAACCGTCCTGCTACTAGTGTCACAGGTTCGAATCCTGCCTCAGGCACAGATGTATGTGATGTCCTTAGTTAGTTAGGTTTAAGTAGTTCTAAGTCTAGGAGACTGATGACCACAGATGTTAAGTCCCATACTGCTTCGAACCATTTGAACCATTTTTGAGAAAAGACTTGGCACATGTAACGAAGTCTTAATGGACCTATATAACATTGGAATCTTTTCGTATCCGGGACTGGAAATTCTTACAAACAGCGAAGAATAGCTTATATAGTTGTTTCCTTGGAAATTTCGTAGCTTACGTTTCACAATCCATACCTACGATCCTTAGTTAACAGTACTAGTACCTTTTTTACTAACATTGGCTAGTGCGCGAGAAGACAGGTGTCACTGCGCCACAGGGTCTTAGTTTACCGAAAGAAGAATTTTAATTTTGTCTTTCTTCAATGAAACGTTTTAGATTTTTTGAAGAAGAGTTCCAAGGGAGCATTTTATTTAGATATTTGTGATGCAAAATTTAATTTCTTTAATAAAAGGATTGTAATTCAATTGCAAAAGAGTTTTAAATTTTCTAGGGAGAGTTGTAGTATTTCAAAGGGCAGTTTTGATAATCCCATGAGGGTTGAACTTTTGTCGCAGATTAGTAATTAGATTGTGTTTCTAAGGTTAGCTTTTCGCTATTTGATTTTTGTTTGTTTCAAGAAGAGGATGTAAAAGCCTAGTGGTGCGTCACACCACGTTAATACCATTTCGTTATACTGAAAACAACTGCTGCAATGAAAGACACCAAAGGTGGGACTGTAACAGGAGATTGGAGATTTATTGGTATTGTCTTTTAACACCAGTCAATAGGCTCATGGTAGTGGTTTCAATATCAGTCACTGTTCACATTTTGAATACGAATCATCAGTTATGACAGCCAAAACCTTCCTGTATACAGACTTAACTCTCATTCTGTCGATTATGAATAAATACTATCAGCCATAGTAGTTGGTGCCTTCCGATAAAAGGAGTTACTTGAGCTTCTGCAAGTGGCGTTGTCAGAGAGGGCAGTGGAGCGGATGGGTTATTTCGGTGAATCCTGATGCCCACGATGTGGGATGAATCATTAGGGGAGGACAGAAAACATTGGAGGTCACTGTGTTAAAGACACATACACGTTGTCAGCAGGGATGGAGTCTTCCAATGAGCAGGTTTAAGGTACTCTTGGATAGAATTCGTAAAGTGGAAAGGAAAGAAGAAAGAAATTCCGAGCAGGTCATTATAGGGTAAAATGACAGTATCAATAAATATTGTAAATGACGTCGGGATCGTTGTGAAAGCTAAGGTAGGTATGAGTGTGAGTTACTATGAGTATCAAAGATAATTATTCTTATGACGACTGAATGTGTGCAAAACCAACAATAAGAAAAAGGTTTTCATGCCCACAATACAAACTTGAAATTTGGCATGATGGGATGACACACACAAAATCATACGATACCCTATTAACCATAGACCTCGATACATGTGACATGTCCTAGTGTAGGTTATTATACCAATGGCGTTATTGTACGTACTTATTGTGAGCATTGTTTAACTTTATTCATGTATTTATTGTTATTTCGAATTCAATTTGTTTCATACCTCACATTTAAATAGTTACAGATCTCAATATCAGTAGTTATGTAACTATCTTGTCACAAAAATATTCATGGTACGTCAGTATACAGACATCTAAACCTACATCCACAAGGATACTCTGCAAATCACATTTAAGTGCCTGGCAGAGGGTTCATCGAACCACCTTCACTATTCTCCATTATTCCAATCTCGTATAGAGCGCGGAAAGAACTAACACCTGTATCTTTCCGTACGAGCTCTGGTTTCCGTTATTTATCGCGGTGATCGTTTCTCCGTATGTAACTCGGTGTCAACAAAATATTTTTGCATTCGAAAGAGAAAGTTGGTAATTGGAATTTCGTGGGACGATTCCGTAGCAACGAAAGACGCCTTTCTTTTAATGGTGTCCAGCCCAAATCCTGTATCATTTCTGTGACACTCTCTCCCATATTTTGCGATACCCAATACAAAACTTGCTGACCTTCTTTGAACTTTTTCGATGTACTCCGTCAGTCCTATCTGGTAAGGACCCCACACCGAGCGGCAGTACTCTAAAATAGGACGCACAAGCGTAGTGTAGGCAGTCTCCTTAGTAGATCTGTTACGTTTTCTAAGTGTCCTGTCATGGTTACCTTCCCCAAAACATTTTCTGTGTGTTCCTTCCAAATTAAGTTGTTCGTAAGTGTAACACCTAGTTATTTAGTTGAATTTACGGCTTTTAGATTAGACTGATTTATCGTGTAACCGAAGTTTAACGAATTCCTTTTAGCACTCATGAAGATGAACTCTCACTTTTCTTTATTAAGGGTCAACTGCCAATTTTCGTACCATTCAGACATCTTTTCAAAATCGTTTTGCAATTTGTTTTGATCTTCTGATGACTTTATTAGTCGATAAACGACAGCGTCATCTGCAAACAACCTATGACGGTTGCTCAGATTGTCTCCCAAATTTCTTTGGATTTTCTGCCAGGAGAACACAGGCATTTACGGTCTTGTATGGTCTTGCTAAGAGATGGGGCACGACCACTGGGCTTTAGGATTATCGCCTTTCTAAACCCATGAATTGAAAGTACTCATGGTAGTGATAAGATCACAAACAACTAGAGCAGCAATATCGTGGAGTGATAAATCATAATCTCGATAGGGCTCGATTCTGCCACTGTCGAATTCCAGCACTTGCTGGTAGAAGTTTCTTTTTCTCACACAAGGCACGATATGATCTTCTCACAAATAAATAACATTTAAATTCATAGTGAGGAGTTGCGAACCCACTGTATAATCTTTCCTCAAGTACAGAATATAGATGTATTTCGGTTTCATTTAATTAACCTTTCCTGTCTTAGGCTACAGATTAGGCAACCTGCGACCTTGTGTGGCTTGGTGTCACTTCCATCTTGGGAGATCCTCTACACTCAAAATATAAAATGATGGGAGTGAATTCTATCTGGTACCTGGATTTGTGGGAACTGTGGCCAATGGTCTGCGGCAAGCAGCAGTCGAGTATGTACCAACTGCAATTTAAAGTGTGGCTCCGTAAGATTTTCTGGCGAAATAATTGATTTTATTCATACCGGGTCCCTGCCGGAAGATATGGTCATCTGGACACAATATTTCGGCGATTCACGTGGCCACCATTTTCAAGTGAGTAGGCCGTTTCGCTGTCTCTCCGGAACTGAAAACAAACACGCCGTGGCGGCTACTTTATACATTAACTGCGGGTGCACCGCGCGTGTGCGAGCATAACTGCCCTCTAGCGACAGGCACAACCCCGCACCGGTGATGAAAGCTTGCAGAAAATATAAAACGATATCAAACACTACCGACAGTGTCTGAAGACCGAAAAAAGGACCGTTGTTGCTTAAAGTCAAACAGAACAGGGTCCCAACTCTGACATTAGGATACCCCTCATCTCTGTTTACAATATTGTCAGATAGCCGGATTTCAATGGTTTCTTTCACTACACAGTCTCAATACAGCGACAAAGGGGCAACCACTTGTGTCTCATCGTACAACATTTTAAGTCCCTCAGTAAGACAATGTTCCGCCACTGCAGATTTTTCTGGCTGAAATAAACGCCTACGGCGATGATGCTCCACGTAACTATCCTGAACCGTACGAATCGTTTGTCCAATATAGACTTTATCGCAGTGGCAGTGAATGTTGTAGACCCCGGGCTTTTTCGAACCCAAATCATCCATCGCTGAGCCCAGCAGAGTTCTGGTCATAGCTGACGGACGGAATACACGTTTAATACCAAATTTCTTTAAAATTCTTCCTATTTTTGAAGGTATGCTCCCTGATAAATGTAGGAATGCCACCGATTCGCTTCTGTTGGTTCCCGCGCAGGTCCAATCTGTAGAGCAAGACGGATTTGATTGTCGGTATAACCATTCTGCTTGAACACAGCTTTTAGACGATCCAGTTCTTGTGTCAAACTGTCTGCATATGAGGTGGCGTAAGAACTTTTTACCAACGTACGTTGGACCCCATTTGCGTTGGTATGGTGGATGACTACGCATGAAGATATCGGTACGAGTGCGTGGGCTTACGGTAAACACTATGTCCTAACGTCCTGTCATCCCTCCTGTAGACAAGGCATCTGAAAACGGAAGTTTTCACCCTTTTCAACTTCCATCGTGAAATTAATATCGAGATACAGACAATTAAAATGTTCTAGGAAACGATCCAGAGCTTCGCTCCCAAGTGGCCATACCATAAACGTATCATCGACGTATCTCCAAAAAAAGTTTGCTTTGAGAACGCCGTCTTGAGTGTCATGTGTATTTATTTATTATTGTCATACTTTCCTCATCATCACTTACATATAAATGGATACTGATATACGTAGGACAATTTGTCTGAAAATAAATGACATCACTCCAATATCAGCTCTTAATGCATTTCATATTTCATATTCCTTTCAGTTCATGTAAACCTCCATTACACAATTCTCTTTTGAGTCTATACCATCCTCCCTTCAAATATATGCTTCAGTATCTATTAATCCTCCTTATTCACCTCAATAAATACGTAAAAACACTTCCTCACTCCTTAAAGTCTCCACGCTTCATCGACCTCATTTCATTAATTATCCTTATGCTTCATGTCATTCATCTAAACAAGTAATTACATTTTACCTGTTTTCCTATTTATCACAACTATCAGCTGTTATGACTCGTGTAGCAGATCTACAAGACTATACACAACTCCTTACTTATACTAATAAGCTTCACCCAAAATTTAGATAGCTGTGCCGGCCAGAGTGGCCGAGCGGTTCTAGACGCTACAGTCTGGAACCGCGCGACCGCTACGGTCGCAGGTTCGTATCCTGCCTCGGTCGTTGATTTGTTTAGGTTTAAGTAGTTCTAAGTTCTAGGGGACTGATGACCTCAGAAGTTAAGTCCCATAGTGCTCAGAGCCATTTGAACCATTTTTAGATAGCTGTTCCCTTCAGATCTGGCACTCATCTATATTCTTTTGGAGGTACGATTTTTACCGTTCTCACTTTGATAATTACAAAAATGATAGATTCTTTGATATCTCAATTACTACGTCAACATTGACTTCATAATAGTATGATTAATGTAACGTAGGTTTTACTAAAACTTCTTACTTGAAATACTTGGACAACCACTGCTTTATCTCCTTAATAATTTCCATAATTTTCTTGAACTATAGGGAAGAGAAAGAGGAGTGAGACTTGAAACAAGAAGATCTCATCGAGCTGGGAGTGTACCAGTCGCCAACTGGTATACCTCAAAAAGAGATTCTAAAATTCACAGACACCGGAAAATGCTCTCAATGTGTTTATTTTTGAGTAAGGGATCGTGGACCTCTTAGGGACTAAAGTCATCTAATAAGCCCAAACCAATAGTCTGATGGAATAGCTCCCTATTTCACAGACATATCAAACTGCTCGAAAGCTCCATACCTAACTACTGGAAAGTCCTACAGGTCTCACCAATACACAAAAAAGGAAATAGGTGTGATCCGTGGAATTACAGACCCATATCACTGACGTCGATTTGCTATATAATTTTGGAACATCTATTGTGTTCGAACATTATGAATTACCTCGAAGGAAACGATCTATTGACGCATAGCCAGCACGGATTCAGAAAATGTAGTTCTTGTGAAACAAAAAATTCTTTTTCCACTTAAAGTAATGAATGTTATTGACCGATGATCTCAAACTGATTTCATATTTCTAGATTTACAGAAGGCTTTTGACACCGGTCCTCACAAGCGCCTTCTACAACTTAAATTGGAACAATGACATAGAAAAAACTGTGCAGAAAATGAACTATTACAATATGCAACAGATCTATTAGAGAGATTGCCTACGCTACGCCTGTTCTTCTTCTTCCAAAGTACTGCTGTGCAGTACTGGATCCTTTCCAGATAGGATTGACGAAGGACCTCGAAAAAGTTCAAAATAGAGCATCTTGTTTTGTACTATCGCGAAATAGGGTGGCAATCACTAAAATAAATAGTTTTTCAGCGTTGTAAGATATTTACAGGAAATATCAATATGCATATATCTCCGAATGTTTTATTGATGTTAACGTACATAAGGAGAAATTATCATCGTAATAAAATAAAAGACGTACGTGTTCGTTTTCCCGCAAGTTGTTTGAGAGAGGAACGGAAGAGAAATAGTTGAATGCGTTAGAAGAACTCTTCGGCAAGCACTTAAGCTTGAAGTTCACAGTAGTGACATAGACGTACTTGCACAGCTAATGCTTCCAATTTATTCTCTTTTTGTTTCCACAGTGTCCGCATTTCTCTACATTGGGAAACTCTGAAAATATTTCCTCAAAAAATTCTTGCTTTAACTTTGTTTCAAACTTTTGTTCTGCGACGTTACTTATTAAGAAAGTTCAACTCTCTGAACTTAACTTTATCAGATGCGTCTGTCGTACTTAGAGCTCTATGCCGAAGTAAAAAGCGCAAATTGACTTAGAACTCTGCATTAAGTAATTGCATTTTTCCGCTTTTAAAGTTTAATAACATAGCGACCGAAGAGAATGTTCTGAACTCGAAATATTGTTAACGGCGTCGCTGAATAATAGCTGATATATCTGATGTGCTCGGTATTCTGTCTAACAGCGACAAGAAAATTCTATTAGAGACCTTCAGAAGGCAAATTGTGGAGTAGAATGCTTTGTGTTTACGGTGACCATTGACCAAATAAGCATTAGTAACGGCTCAACGGGAAGAGCGCACGGAACGGTAGTGTGGTTTGAGGCGTCATGCCACGGGTAGCGTGGCCCCTCCCGCCGGAGGTTCAAGTCCCCCTTCGGGGATGAGTGTGTGTGTTGTTCTTAGCTTAAGTTAGTTTAAGTAGTGTGTAAGTCTTGGGACCGATGACCTCCGCACTTTGGTCCCTTAGGAATTCACACACTTTTTTGGAAAAGCTGTGGGGTACTGTAGTTTGAAAAAATACTAAGCTATGCTTGACTGGAGGTTCTATTTGCACGGCACTATGCAGTGTCATTTCACTATGCAGCTGGCAAGGATAGTAAACAGCGGACACATCAGTATTATGACGTTAAGTCTTCGCGAATTGCCGGCTGAAGTGGACGAGCGGTTCTAGGCCCTTCAGTCTGGAACCGCGCGACCGCTACGATCGCAGGTTCGAATCCTGCCTCGGGCATGGATGTGTGTGATGTCCTTAGGTTAGATAGGTTTAAGTAGTTCTAAGTTCTAGGGGACTTATGACCTCAGATGTTAAGTCCCATAGTGCTCAGAGCCATTCGAAACATTTTTTTCTTCGCGAATTTCATTCCGTGTACTCAGCTGGACAGTAACTATGCCTCCCAGGTAGGCACGTGAGACATATACGCAGATGTCAACGTTTGAGAGAGGACGTTTAATTGGGTTCAAGGCAGCCCATTGGTGTAATAGGCGAATCGCTCTTCATTTGAACAGGAGCGATGACACTATTCTACGCTGTTAGCAATAACGGATGAATCCCGTCTGAACACAGTGACAAGAAGGAAGTAGTCTAACTAGAAATATGACATATCATGAGGAATGAGCAATCGTCAGAAAGGCATTCAGATCCTCGAATTCATCATTATCATCGATCCGACGTGCAACTAGTGTTTCAGTGATCACAAACACGTTTGATAAGCAGCTTACAGAAAGGAGGCCGAGCTCACGACGGCCTCTGCACACAACCAAGTCCCTCAGCAGTGGTGTTGGGCCCATTCGGCGTGAAATCTCATTGGCTGAGGCTAACTGTCTCTGCGATGAGTCCCGTTTCAAATTAAGCTGCGATTACCAGCGAAGACTGTCCCGCCTCATTTCTTTCTATTGTGCTCCACTGAAGAGAGTATGGTAGGGGCCTACCTGGCAAATACTACCTCGTTTCATAGGTGTCCTGATGTCATCGTTGGCATGGTTGTCCGTTGACCATAATGCCATCTTCCGTGCAGAACACGATCTTACGGATGTCTGATCGACAGTTAGTTTATATCATGAATTAGACACAGGACGGGGAAATAACGGTTTGTTGCTTTAATTTTGAACACCAGTGTATATAATATCCAACATTCATCTCTCCATTTCCCATTAGTTGATCATTCGGTATTTCAGAAAATTCACAAAGGTCACAATGATTATTGTGAAGTAGTCTGTAATGGTATGTTATACTCGCACCTGTGTATATTTTATAAATGTTCAGAAATGAAAGTAAAATGCTTGTGAAATAAGGCCACATCACACCGACCACAGCAAGAGAACAATATAACAAAAAAAAAATTGTAAGCTTCGAAATTAATTGATAGCATTATACCTGCTCTGCTTCGTCGAATAGTACAAAGATTAATTAGAACCTGTATCATTATATTTATGTGTTTTTTATCAGGTAAAACAGAAGCAATATCCAGCGTTCCCCAAGGAAGTGTTATGGGCTCTCTATTGTTCCTGATCTATATTAACGACATAGGAGACAATCTGAATAGCCGTCTTAGATTGTTTGCAGATGATGGTGTCATTTACCGTCTTTTAAAGTCATCAGATGATAAAAACGACTTGCAAAATTATTTAGATAAGATGCGAAGAGCGGCAATTAACCCTGAATAAGGAAAACTATGTAGTTATTCACATGAGTACTATAAGAAATAAGTTAAATTTCGATTACGCAATAGGTCACACAAATCTGAAGGCTGTAAATTCAACTAAATACTTAGGGATTACAATTACAAATAACCTACATTGGAACGATCATGTAGATAATGTTGTGGGCAGAGCAAACCAAAGACTGCGACTCATTGGAAGAACATTTAGAAGGTGCAACAGGTCTACCAAAGAGACTGCTTACACTACGCTTGTCCGCCCTATTCTGGAGTACCGCCGTGCGGTGAGGGATCCGCATCAGGTGGGACTGACGGATGACATCGGAAAAGTACAAAGAAGGGCAATTCGTTTTGTACTATCGCGAAATAGTGGTGATAGTGTCAGAGACATGATACGTGAATTGGAGTGGCAATCATTAAAACAGAGGCGTTTTTCGTTGCGACGGGATCTTCTCATGAAATTTCTATCACCAGTTTTCTCCTCTGATAGTGAACACATTCTATTGGTACTCACCTACATAGGGAGAAATGATCATCACGACAAAATAAGAGAAATCAGGTCTCGCACAGAAAAATTTAAGTGCTCGTTTTTACGTGTCGTTCGAGAGTGGAACGGTAGAGAGACAGCTAGAAGGTGGTTCATTGAACCCTCTGACAGGAACTTTATTGTGAATAGCAGAGTAATCACGTAGATGTAGATGTAGAAGACGAGTCTGGAGACAACCAGGAGAGCGGTGTGATACCATCTTGACTGTCGCCAGCCGTACGGCCTTACAACCAGGAATGATGGTCTAGGGTACCAATTCATAACCGGGCCGCTTCGATGCCGAAGTCTTTCGCTACGACACTGTTTTCTAAAGTACTCTCGGACTTCCTGCAGCGTCGGTCTGGGGTAAAACCTCGAACTTTTGACGATTACCTCTATCGCCTTCTTGGGGGTAACTGACGAAGACGATCGAGGTTATCGTCGAAAGCTCGGGGTTTTACCCCGAACAGACGCGGCATGAAGTCCAAGAATGTTTAATATAAGCACCCCTTTGGTTGTCATCGGTGCCACACTTACAGAACAGTGGCATGTCGATGATATTCTACGTCCAGATTTGTAGCCCTCCAGGGTAAGCCACCATGAACTTAAATTCTAGCAAGTTAATGTCCTCCCCCACACGGTGAGATTTTCTATTCCTTGTCTTCGTGGTTGCCAAACATTATTTTGGCCAGCAAGGCCGCCGGATCTCTATCCGGCTGAGAATGATTGGAGCAATATGAGCAGAGGCCTCCGACCAGCTCGGGATTTTGACGATCTAATGCGCCAGTTGGACAGAATTTGGTATCCAGTATCTCTTTCAGTCAGTACCAAGCGGAATAACTGCTTGTGGAAGGGTCAGAGATGGACCAACGCGTTACTGACTTGCTCTATTTGTGAAGCTCTTTCTCTTCAGTAAATCATTTCATTTTTCTGAAATTGCAATAACTTGCGTAGATGTAAATCACATCTACCGATTTCCGTCCCATTCGGATACTTCTTTTATGGTGCATCGCTTTTTTTATTTATTTTTTACAGTGTTTTTTCTCAGACACAAAGCGGCCTCCATCATCCGATATATGTAATTGACAAGTGTCTACGGTGAGACATGTTGAAAAATGAGTAAGTTTGTTGATTCTGAGGGTAGTACAAATGCAAAAAGATGCAACATACTACCACAAAATCAAATAGGGGTAATGTATGAGTAGGTTTAAAAATGAGTAAGAAAATAAAAATGCAGGTAAGCTGCTATGAATGGCATAATGAATGCTTTATCGTAGCCGTGATAGACACGAAGCCCACCCTCACCACAATAATACACTGAAGAGCCAAAGAAACTGGTATAAGCATGCGTATTCAAATACAGAGATACGTAAACAGGCAGAATACGACGCGGCGTTCGGCAACGCCTATATAAGACAACAAGTATCTGTCGAAGTTTTTAGATCGGTTAGTTGATGCTACAATGGGAATTTATCAAGATTTAGCTGCGTTTGAACTTGGTGTTATAATCGACGCACGAGCGGCGAGACAGTATCTCCGAGCTAGCGATGAAGCGGGAATTTTCCCGTACGACCATTTCACGAGTTTACCGTGAATATCAGGAATCCGGTAAAACATGAAATCTCCGACATCGCTGCGGTCGGAAGAAGATCCTGCAAGAACGGGACCAACGCCGGATGAAGAGAATAGTACACCGTGACAGAAGTGCAACCCTTGCGCAGATTGCACCAGTTTTCAATGATGGGCCATCAACAAGAATCAGCGTTCGAACTGTTCAACGAAACAACACCGATATGGGTTTTCGGAGCCGGAGGCCCATTCGTGTACCCTTGATGAATGCACGACACAAAGTTTTACTCCTCACCTGGGCCCGCCAACTCCAACATTGGACTGTTGATGACTGCAAACATGTTGTCTGTATCTAGATCTACATCTACAGCTACGTGATTACTCTGCTGTTCACAATTAAGTGCCTGGAAGAGGGTTCAATCAACCACCTTCAAGCTCTCTACCGTTCCACTCTCGAACAGCGCGCGGGAAAAATAAGCACTTAAATTTTACAGTGCGAGCTCTAATTTCACTCATTTTATCATGACAATCATTTCTCCCTATGTAGGTGGATGGCAACGGAATGTTTTCGTAATCGGAGGAGAAAACTGGTGATTGAAATTTCATATGAAGATCCCGTCGCAACGAAAAACGTCTTAGTTTTAATGACTGCAACTGCAATTCACATATCATGTCTGTGGCACTATCTCCACTATTACGCGATAATACAAAACGAGCCGCCCTTCTTTGAAATTTTCCGATGTCGTCCGTCCGTCCCAACTGATGCGGATTCCACACCTCACAGCAATACTCCAGAATAGGGCGGACAAGATTAGTGTAAGCAGTCACTTTAGTAGATATGTTGCACCTTCTAAACGTTCTGCCAGTTAATCGCAATCTTTGGTTTGCTCTACCCGCAACGTTATCTATGTGATCTTTCCAGTTTCGGTTATCTGTAATTGTATCCCTAAGCATTTAGTTGAATTTACAGCCTTCAGAATTTTGTGACTTATCGCGTAATCGAAATTTAACGGATTTCTTTTAGTACTCATGTGAATAACTTCTCACTTTTCTTTATTCAGGGTCATTTACCACATTTCGAACTTACAGATATCTTATCTAAATCACTTTTCAGTTCGTTTTGGTCATCTGATGAATTTATAAGACTTTATAAGACGGCAAATAATCTAAGTGAGCTACTCAGATTGTCTCCTATGTCATTAATATAGCTCAGGAACAATAGAGGGCCTATTATGCTTCCTTAGGGAACGCCGATTATTACTTCTGTTTTACTGGATGACTTTCCATCTATTACTACGAACTGTGACCTTTCTGAAGGGAAATCACGAAACCAGTTGCAGAACTAAGCTGATATTTCATAGTCACGCAGTTTGGTTAGAAGGGGTTTAAGAGGAACTGTGTCGAAAGCCTTCTGGAAATCTAAAAATATATAAATTACAGAGCGCAGCAATATTTTTTTTTATAATGGCTAGGCACTAGCTGAAATCTGGATTTGCGTAATAAAAGCTGCAAAACACAAAAAAGGACGACTGATTGCTGCGCTCTATAATTTATAACTCACGTAACAGTCACTGAGGGCATTCACTTTCCTAATGGAAGGTAACCTGATGAATCCTGAATCTAAAAATATGGAATCAATTTGACATCCCCTGTCGATAGAACTCATTATTTCATGAATATAAAGAGTCAGTTGTGTTTCCCAAGAATGATGTTTTCTGAATCCGTGCTGACTATGTGTCAATAAATGATTCTCTTCGTGGTACTTCATAATGTACGAATACAGTATATGTTCCAAAACCCTACTGCAAATCGACGTTAGTGATATAAGCCTGTAATTCTGCAGATTGGTCCTATGTCCCTTTTTGGGTATTGGAGTGACTTCAGCAATATTTCAGAGTTTGGATACGGATCTTTCTGTGAGCGAGCGGTTGTATATAATTGCTAAATAGGGAGCTATTCTATCAGCATACTCTGAGAGGAACCTGACTGGTATACAATCTGGACCGGCATCCTTGCCTTTATTAAGTGATTTAAGCTGCTTTGCGACACTGAGGATATCTATTTCTATGGTTCTCATCTTGGCAGTTGTTTTTGATTGGAATTCTGGAATATTTGCTTCATCTTCCTTGGTGAAGGAGTTCCGGAAAATCGTGTTTAATAGCTCTGCTTTAGTGGCACTGTCATCAGTGACTTCATCGTTGTTATGGTGCAGTGAAGGTACTGACTGCGTGATGCCACCGGTGTGCTTTATGAATGTCCAGAATCTTTTGGGTTTTCTGCCAGATTCCGAGACAGAGTTTCAATGTGGAAATTATTAAAGGCATCTCGCATTGAACCACGTGCTTTACTTCGAACTTTTGTAAAACTTTGGGAATCTTGGGGACTTTGCGTTCTTTTAAATTTGGCATGCTTTTTGCGTATCTTCTGCAAAAGTGATATCACCCGTTTTGTGTACCATGGGAGAGCAGTACCATTAGTTATTAATTTATGTGGTGTATATCTCTCAATTCCCGTCGATACTATCTTTTTTAGATCGTTCCAATCTTTTCTACGCTTATGTGATCAGATTGAAAGGAGTGGTGACTGCCTCTTAAAAAGGCATTAAGAGCATTTTTTTCAGCTTTTTTAAATAGACGAACTTTGCGTTTCTTTTTGATGGTTGCGGGTGGTACGGTATTCAGCCTAGCAGCTACTGCCTAGTGGTCGCTAATCCCTGTACTCGTCGTGATACTCCCAGTTTATCCAGGATTATTTGTTGCTGAGAGGTCAAGTATGCTTTCGCAACCATTTACGCTTCGAGTGGGCTCATGAAGTAATTGTTCAAAATAACTTTCTGAGAAAAAAAATGGTTCAAATGGCTCTGAGCACTATGGGACTTAACATCTGTAGTCATCAGTCCCCTAGAACTTAGAACTACTTAAACCTAACTAACCTAAGGACATCACACACATCCATGCTCGAGGCTGGATTCGAACCTGCGACCGTAGCAGTCGCGTGGTTCCGGGCTGAGCGCCTAGAACGCTAGGCCACCGCGGCTGGCCAATGAGAAAGCTATCAGTACAATTTCGGATGACGTTTTATGCCTGCCGCCGTTTTTAAACGTATAATGTTTCCAGCATATCGAGGGTATATTGAAGTCACATCTTCTGAGTCGGGGGGGGGGGGGGGGGGGGTCGGTAAACGATCCAATTATAGTTTAGTCCGATTGTCAAGTATAACCTCTACCCATACTATTTCGGAGAATCTATCTAATTCAATTTCAATACAAGGTAAACTACTTCTAACGGCAAGAAATACTCCACCACCAATTGTATTTAATCTTTCCTTTCTGAACACTGTTGGTCCTTTGAAAAACTTTCGGCTGAACTTGTTTCCGGCTTTAGCCAGCTTTCCGTACCTACAGCTACTTGAGGTTCAGTGCTTTCTGTTAGGGCTTGGAGTTCTGCTTGTATCCCAACACAGCTACGACAATTTACAAGTACAATACCAATCGTTTCTACAACTACCTTACTGTGTTTTACCTGCCCCCTTTTAGATCGGCGCCATTTCTGTGGTTTCCTGAGACGCTCTAAACTAGAAAACCGCCCAGTACCTTCCACACAGCCCCCGCTACCCGTGTAGTCGCTTCCTGTGTGTAATGGACTCCTGACCTATTAAGCGGAACCGGGGAACCCACCACTCGTTAGCGCAAGTCAAGGAATCTGCAGCCTAACGGCCAAAGAACCTCCTGAGCCTCTGATTCACACCCTCGACTCGGCTCTGCATCAGAGGACCACAGTCGGTTCTGTCGACGATGCTGCAGATGGCGAACCCCACCTCAATATCGCAGCAAGACTGACAGTCTTTACCATTTCCGCTAGTCGCCCGAAACCAGAGAGAATCTCCTCCGATCCAAATAGACACATGTCATTGATGCCGACATGGGCCACCACCTGCAGTTGGCTACACCCTGTACTCTCTACGGTATCAGAAAGCTCCCTTTCGACATCCGCAACGACTCTTCTCGGTAAACACACAGAGTGCGCACTGGATTTCTTCCCCTCGTTGGCAGCCGTGTTCCTAAGGGGCCCCATTACGCCCCTATCGTTGGAGCTCCCAACTACCAGCAAACCCACCCTCTGTGAATGCCCAGACCTTGCGGGCCGAGAAGCTTCCTCTAGAACAGTGTGGACGACTGCATCCGTCTCAGAGACTTCGTCAGACACAGATAACGCCCGAAACCTGTTGATCAAACGAACCCGGAAGGCCCTACGATTGTTTCAAATTGTATCGAGCAGATGGACGTGTACAGGTATGGAGACAACCTAATGGATCCATGGACCCTGGATGTCAGCAGGGGACTGTTCAAGCTGGTGGAGGCTCTGTAATGGTGTGGGGCGTGTGCAGTTGGAGTGATATGGGACCCCTGATACGTCTAGATATGACTCTGACAGGTGACATGTACGTAAGCATTCTGCTGATCACCTGCATCCATTCATCTCCATAGTGCATTTCGACGGACTTGGGCAATTCCAGCAGGACAACGCGGCACCACACACGTCCAGGACTACTATAGAGTGGTTCCAGGAGCACTCTTCTGAGTTTAAGCCCTTCCACTGGCCAACAAACTGCCCAGACATGAACGTTATTGAACATATCTGGGATGTCTTGCCTCGTACTCTTACTGATTTATGGACAGCCCTGCAGGATTCATGGTGTCAGTTCCCTCCAGTACTACATCAGACATTATGCCACGTCGTGTTGCGGGACTTCTGAGTGCTCGTGGGTGCCCTAGACGATATTAAGCAAATGTTCCAGTTTCTTTGACGTTTCAGCGTACAAGTTTACATGCCAAGTAGCTTTGTAGATGATGAAGAGGTTGATGAAATGTATTATGAGATAAAAGTAATTTAGATATTTAAGGGAGACGAAACTTTAGTTTTGATGGGAGACAGGAACTCGATAACAGGAAAAGGGATGGAATGAAAAATGGTAGTTGAATATGGAATGGGCGAAAGGTATGAAAGGAACCGCCTGGTACAATTTTCCACAGAGCATAATTTAACTATCGCTAACTCTTTCTTTAAAAATGATAAGTTTCCAGATTGATTATATAACGCTAAGATAGAGATTTCGGAACCAAATTTTAAATTGTAAGACATTTCCAGAACAGATGTGGACTCTGACGACGGTTTATTGGTTATGAACCGTAGATTAAAACTGAAGAAATTGCAAAAAGATAGAAAATTAATGGGATGGAACCTTGTAACACCATAACTCTAATGCTCTAATGATTTATTTTGATTTTGTTTCATTTAATGTTACATCGTTGAGCTTCTGTAAATGTTGTTTGATTGAATTGATAACACAAAATTGTGATCCCTGCTCTGGCTGTTAGCTTCAATCTTACCGTAAACATATGTATGTGTCAGAGTTCACTGCACTCGCGTGTGGCCAAGTCTAGGTTGTGTTTGTCCGTTAAAGTTACTCATACCTACTTTCTTAAAAGAGAACGTTAATCTTCCTCTTGCCTAATTAGGCTGGCGACCGTTTTCCTTATTCTTTAAACAGTATAGCTAGTCAAAAATATTGTTTGGTACTGTTCAAATATTTACGTAATTCTGACTTTCACTTTCGATAAGCCACTTCCTTTAGGTACAACACGGTCAACATAACAAAATTCCTCTCAGAGGGTAACACTGCTCTGTTGCTTTATACCATAATTGATTTAATTCACTACCTGCCTTCAACTTTAAGGTTATGGTATAGCAGTAACATACGTTATGTTATAACCTGTATAGGATAAAAGAACCAAAGGTCGTTGGGAGCTTCATTGGGATATTTGGAAACGATTAACTAGAACAGGGGAATAGAATACAGTGGAAGACGAATGGGTACCTTTGAGAGATGAAATAGTGAAAGGCAGCAGAGGATCAAATCGGTAAGCAGGCAAAGTCTACTACAAAAATGAAAGGCGAAAAAATAAAAATGCAGCAAATGAAGCAGGCGAAAGGAAACATTTAAAAATAAGATTGATATGAGTAAAAAATGGTTAAGCAGGAATGGTTAGAGGACAAATGCAAGGACTTAGAAGTATAAATCACTAGGCGAAAGGTAGATCCAAGCTACAGGAAATCTAAATAGGCCTGTGGAGAAAAGATGAAAAACTAATTATGCGTAAAGAAGGGAAAGCTGAAAGGTGGAAGGCGTTAAAGAGGATCTATACAAGGAAAATGAACTTGTAGGCAATATAACAGAACTTGAAGAGAACGTAGATGAAGATGAAAGGGGAAATATGACACTGCGAGAAGAATTTGACAGAGCAGTAAAAAACATAAGTCGAAACAAGGCCGCGGGAGTAGTCGACATGCCGTCAGAACTATGATAACCTTGGCAGAAACAGCCATGGTAGAATCCCTCCATACAATAAAGGGAGCGAAATGCTGCTTACAACTTGTAGAGAAATCAAACAGCGCTTACAAGAGTTGGGGAAGGGGGGCGGGATATGAAAGTGAAGCAGTGGTTGCGAACGCTGCGAGGATGGGTTGTAGCTTATCCCAGAAGTTATTAAATTTGAACACTGAGCGAGCAGTAAAGAAAACCAAAGAAAAATTTGGAATGGGAGTTGAAGATCAAGGAGATGAAATAAAAACCTTGATGTTTCCCGATAACATTGTAATTCTGCCAGAGACAGCAAAGGACTTGGAAAAGCAGTTGAACAGAATGGACAATGTCTTGAAACGAAGATATAAGATGAATATCAAGAAAAGCATAGCAAGGTTAAAGGACTGTAATGGAATGAAATCAAGTGATGCTGAGGTAATTACGGAACGATACACTTCAAGTAGTAGATAAGCTTTATTATTTGGGCAACAAAATAACTAATGATGGTCGAAGTAGGGAGGATATAAAATACAGACTGGTAAGAGAAAGAACAGAGTTCCTGAAATAGAGAAATTTGTTAACATAGGATATCAGTTTATATTTTAGGAAGTATTTTCTGAAAGTATTTGTATGGAGTAGCCATGCATGGAAATGAAACATGGACGATAAACAGTTTAGATAAGGAGAGAATAGAAGCTTTTGAAATGTGGTGCGACGGCAGAACGCTCAAGATTAGTTGGGCAGGTCACGTAACTAATGATGAGGTACTGAACATACATCGGGAGAAAAGAAATTTGTGACACAGCCAGATTAGAAGAGCGGATCGGATGATAGGACACAGTCTGAGACATCAGGGATCACAAATTTAGTGTTGCAGTGAAGTGTGAGAGATAAAAATCTTAGAGGGAGACGAAAAAATGAACACACTAAGCAGATTCAGAAGATTGTAGATTGCAATAGTTACTCGGAGATGAAGATGTTTACACAGGACAGAGTAGCATGCAGAGCTTCATCAAACCAGGCTTCGGGCTGAAGACAACAACAACAACAACAACAACAACAACGAGAGTAGTACACCTCGTAAAAATACCTCAAATTTAGCTAAACACCCTCACCATGCATAATCATTCGTGGTACCACAAGTGATTTGTGTTATGAATTTATAGTAGCGTCTACGTCTGTGAACGCTTTCTGCATATGAAACCCTAATATTACTTGAAAAGGTGTTACCTAATATACATCAAAATACATGAGAAAATCACCAACAATGCTGTTGTCGGTTGTTGGCTGTAGGTGTAATTTGCTGGCGTAACAGTGCTCTATATGGACGGGAAAGAAACTGAGACAACATTTTCCGGGGATCTACTGAGGTATACCAGATGTCTGTGCTCTAGAATTATATTTTTAGACAGTGAAAGGGACGTAGAAAGTAGCTTGAGGATTCTTGCTGACTTAACACTGCGTTATCTTCAATAGTCTAGCATACACTAACTTATACCTGCTGGTACCCAGTTATGTCACTGTTGATATCAGGTTTCTAATCCGTCCGTCAGTTTGTGTCAAACTGTTTACTACTTCAAGCAGTGGTCAGACTGGATCTTGTTATTGTTGCAATATGAAAGAGGAGTAAATCAGTTTGCAGAATGAGATTTTCACTCTGCAGCGGAGTGTACTGCAGAGTGAAAATCTCATCCTGGAAGCATCCCCCAGGCTGTGACTAAGTCATGTCTCCACAATATCCTTTTTTTCAGGAGTGCTAGTTCTGCAAGTTTCGCAGGAGAGATTCTGTAAAGTTTGGACGGTAGGAGACGAGATACTGGCAAAAGTAAGACTCTGAGGAGGGGGCGTGAGTCGTGCTTGGGTAGCTCACATGGTAGAGCACTTGCCCGCGAAAGGCAAAGGTCCCTAGTTCGAGTCTCGGTCCGGCACACAGTTTTAATCTGCCATGAAGTTTCAGACCAGTTTGCGTTTAGACACGAAATGCATCGAGCTATGAAAAATGCGCCAAGAAATAACTTGGGATAAGTGGAAAACGGAGAGTATGTGATGTTCCTGACGTACTGATTGACTCAAATGGTGACTGATAATGACAATAAATGTGGGGAAGGCTGCAAAGGTAAAGGTTACCTTGTCTATCGTTTTAAGATAAGAAAACGGTGACGAATCGGAAATACATTATTTGCACCAAGAATCTAGACAGAGGTACGCTTTACATTTAATGAACAGTGCTAACTACGAGCTATAGCATGCTCATTCGACGACCAAGAAAATAGTTTCTACTGCTACGCTGACGCCTGTGAGCAGTGTGGCGCAAAGAACTGATTCACGTCCGCAACTGGCAGGAACAAAATCATTTCTGTGTGCTATCATCCACATTATACATGATGTTTATCGCAGAGTTATTAGTTTAGTGCTTAACTTTAAATTTCCAACGGAGCCTACACCGTATTAAAACTTCTTGCCAGATTAAACTGTGAACTGGTACTGCAAATCGAACGCAGAACATACTTTATATGTAGTTGTATTGATGAACTTGTGGCACTTTACCAGTCTCAATTCTTACGAGACATCGTAAGAACCAATGTCTCGTTACGAAAAATCGACTTGATTACTAGAGACCAATATTAGTGTTAGGTGAAAACTTGACATCTTTCTTTCGTAACATGCTCAGGGACTCATAACCGATAACGTCTCATAAGCCAACCAAATACGATCAGGAAAGTTGTGAATAAAAATTCTGTTTCAAAACAGATCACTTGCTTCAGATCGGCATTGTCAAATTTCGTCGAACCTGCAAAATTGTTTTGTGCAGCATCACTTCTGCAAGTCTAGACATCAAAGACCACATCCTGATTCGATTCAGAGCAGACATGCCTGAAAGAACAGACTCCACATATATGTAATTACGGCGGAGACGGCCTATCATTCTCTCAGATGCACACCAAGCTTGAACTCTTACAGGCATCGGGGAGATGGCGCCAGCAACGAGACTAATGAGCAGGGGCACTACGTCGGTAGTTTGTGGTATAAGTTGAGATTTTTCAGTTGTCTGGATGACGTAGTGGTCAGCACGTCTTCCTAATAAGCAGGCGATCCGGGTTCGAATCCCGGACTAGCACAAATATTTCAACTTGCTCCATTGATATAAATCAATTCTCACGCACAGCTAATGACTTAAATTCCTTTGTGTCTTGAGTTGGAAGGTGGGTTCCAAGCAGTAAGGTGTCGGCGAAAGGAGTGCGGAGTAGGCTATACAAAATGGCTACAACAGTGATGTGCTGTTAGTTGTAGAAGCTGTGAGCGGCTTGACGGCCAGCGGAGTTCTATGCAAGGAACGGGACGAGGGCTGGCCCGTGTCCGTTGTTGGTAACTGGGGGCAATTTAATACTGTTTTGCTTTGTGGACTGTTGTTACCTTGTTGTGGGGGTGCTGTGTGAACCTTGTCTCAATGAATTAAAACTTCGACATTTTACATAAATCCTGCGGCCGTTAAACTGTGGACAGTAGTTGTGCATTGGGCCGCAATCGCTCTACCAGAACAGGTCAAAGGCTGCGCCTACTCTGTATTAGTCTTGAGTGAACGCAACGAACACAACGGCCATATCATTATCGGCTATTATTAAGAGTCTTGAAATTTAGAAGTATTTCCTTGTTAATTGTATAAACAGCTTTAATTAAGCATGGTGATTAACCTTTCAGAATGCCTCGTAAATCGTGGGTTCATAGTTGTCAGCAAACTACGATCAGAGTATGAGCGTGGTGTTATATTGAACTTACAGGACTCGACTGTTTACCATTATCTAACGCCTATTAGTCGCAAGCCGAATTATTATAATTGCTTGTTGGTAGTAACTGTTGCGTGAAGAATCCACGTTTCGGCCACGGTTACAGAGGCCCTCTTCTGGGTCTATTGCTCACGGTAACTCATAACAGTTGACCCAGATTGAGGCCACTGCAACAGTGGCCGAAACGTTGGTTTCTCCAGCATAGTTGCTGTTCCATTACGTCGCGATACGGTACTCAAAAACTTTTATGTCAACTGATTCTGGCCGCTGAAGTTTACGCAATTATATGTTCCCTGAAAATTCAATTCGACCATGGTGTAATTATAATTTTGATGCTAGCTGGTGAAATATGTAGGACTCTTATTTAGGCCCATCAGTGTCTGGCATACTACGAAATGATCTTTTGAATATTTTTTAACACTTAAGTCAATTTTATTGTGGCTAGTGAAAACTTTTAAAAGGTCTTCTGTAGGATTAGTCCCTGTAAGTTGAGCCTGGCTTTCATACTATCAAGCCCCTCTCTGGGCCTCACTCTAAAGCTGTACTGCTTTGTGTCTTAAATGACCTGTAATTGTGTAATCTAACTTTAGTTTTAGGTTCTTTTTGTAGTTTTCGATAGGACACTGTCTGGTGTGCCCGGTTGTAAATTTGTCTTGCAAAGCTGACAATGCCGTTGTCTCCTGGGCAGTGCCGTCAGCGCCCTACCTGCCTGCAACGTCCGTGTGGGTTCATACGAAGTCTCGACTAACTACATGATTTGCTTTAACATTCCACTATTGTTGTACCTTATTTAAAGTGGTAACTTTACTCATGGATATGTTTACTAAACCAATTAATTTGTTTTTTTTTTAGAGGCAAACTTTTCGTTTATTATGTAGCTAGTAAATAATTCGAACCAAAGGTTTTAAGATTTTGAGGATTATTTGTTGCATTCAGTAACTTAATAGCTGTAAATGATTTTGAATTTCAAATAGAGGCTTCACCCATTTATGAGAAATAATCCAAACAACTGTAGCAAGATTTTCTTGCAACAATTCGTCACTGTCATCTCACTGGCTCACTAAGTTACTGTGGATTAATGTCTATTCATATTTTGGCGAACGTTCTATTAAATGAACTCTTGTATTTGTTTTAAATGTGACTGATGCTGCTATTGTTACCCCTCTGAGACCGCCATTCCACCCCACAGCCGCGTGTGCTGATTACTAATGCGGTTTGTTAAAGGAATGCAATGCGTTTTCAAATGTGTGTGAAATCTTATGAGACTTAACTGCTAAGGTCATCAGTCCCTAAGCTTACATACTATTAACCTAAATTATCCTAAGGACAAACACACACACACACACACACACACACACACACATGCCCGAGGGAGGACTCGAACCTCCGCCGTGATCAGCCGCACAGTACATGACTGCAGCGCCTTAGACCGCTTGGCTAATCCCGCGCGGCATTCAGCATTTTATGTTCTTTCTCTTCTAGTATGCGTCGTGCATTATCTGATGTACTGTTTTTTTGCTGTACTGTGGGTGTGGGATCGTTAGCTGTTTTCATCCTACTTATCATCTGTAGCGCCGCCACTATTTTTCGGCACTACTAAGTGAAATAGCAGCGCTGTCGCAAACGGACTGCTGACGCCAGTGGTCACGGAGCAGACCAAAGCACTGTTGCATGCTATTCAGGAGTACCGCCAGCCGGTTACCACATTGCGGGCGACGGACCGACCGTCGCAGCACTGACAATGCAGTAGAAAGACATGCCGACCGCAGCAGTGGTAGGTCAGTTGCCACATTCTGTCCGCCACGTTGTTCTGACGTATGGGTTTAGAAGCAGTGCCTCACCACAACAAGTAGGCACAAAATCTGAAGATATACACTCATTTTCTGTGGAGGTGTCCGCAGGGTGTCAGCATCTACTACGATGGGAGGTCAATGGCAGGTGACGTGGTGTCATGATTTTGCAAGCTGTCACCACCACGTGACTTCGGCTCCACCACCGACCCTTTCGATGACAGCAACGGGTACGGGGGTTGCTCATGCAACGGACGGCCAACGGTCGGCTTCACGTCAGCAACGGAGGCGGAATGCTGAAACGGGACGCCTGCGGCGGCCCGTGCACTGTATTGGTGCGACCCAGCAATTCAGGGCAGTCTACGCCTGTAGATGCAAAAGCCAACCTTAATTCTTGTGAACTTGACGCCTTCCCACTGTGGGTCACCTCGGGCTCACTTCAGCCACAGCAATTTGTGACCGACATCGCTCCGCATCTCATCCACCAGTACCTATACAGGAAAAGTGGTGCTGTACACCTCTCCTCGCAGTGGTAGACGCCACTGCTGGAGGTCGTCTTCCGCTACAGATGTCGAGGCGAGCTTTCGCGTCCGCACGCGTACCTTGTTCTTAAATGCAGAGTCGCACCAACATAGCACACGAACTGCCGCAGGCGTCCAGCGTCAGCAGACCTGGTCCGCTGGTGACGTGAAGCTAGCCGCTCGCCGTCCGATGCCTCAGCAACAGCAGGCCCTGTGTAGTGGGACGAAATTAAGCGTCACTCATCCACAAATGTCAGCCCAGTTTGCAGGTGACTATAAGTTTAATTTAGTTTTGTTTGTGTATTTTTCTTTTTATTTGTAATAGATGTGAATTATCTAAAAGATTTGTATTTTTATGTGTTTCATGTACGGAGAGGGCGGCGCAACGAACGGAGACAGCATCTTCGTTGCCGCGACCAGAGAGGAAATTGCTGGCCGCTATACGTCGCGGGTCGACAGCCAAGGAGCAACAGAAGATCCTGGAACCGAGTTTTTGCGTCGTGCTTCTAAAAAATTAAAAATGAATTTTTTGTACTCTTTTTGTACAACAATGACGTCATATAGAGCTTAATCTTATTGAAAAGTCAGTCACTGTCTCTCAACGGTCAAGTTCACATCTGTATGTGTTGGAAGCTAATAAAATAATGTATGCTACTAAAGTTGAAACACGTGTTCTGAGGATTTATTTATGAAGAATTATGTGAACGGATTAATAATATATTTGACAAGATTAGTGATTTTGACAGCGTTCACCGAAACTTTGAATCTCAAAAGTTTATTTAATGTGTGATTCTGATATCGATTAGATCAAGATAACGTGTGTCAATATAATTTCTGAGGAGAAACAAACGAAATTTAAATCGAAAAAGTTACAAAAACCAATTGGCCCAAGTGATGTAATTCTTTGCATACGACTCAACTGATGTTTTACAGTTTCGTTCAAGAACCATTCTATGACAATTTAAAAAGAATATAAATCATTTTGAAGTGGGTTGTAACTGACGTAGGTGACGAAGTCTGCACATGGTCATATATCAAACGAAAATCGGTTATAAAAAACTTACGTCGTTACACTACACCTGCTACTGCCAGTGCACACCGAACTGGTGTAACTATTATGAAATGAAGAATGCCATGACTTCTGTAGATTGTTTCCTAATAAACATTGTGTTCCTCAGCATCGTTATATCAACGCCGCGCCTCGGATCAATTGTGCCATCGTAGAGGCCTTCCACCCTATCACTATACAGGGTGGTCGATTGATCGTGACCGGGCCAAATATCTCGTGAAATAAGCGTCAAACGAAGAAATTACAAAGAACGAAGCTCGTCTAGCTCGAAGGGGGAAGCCATACGGCGCTATGGTTGGCCCGCTAGATGGCGCTGCCATAGGTCAAACGGATATCAACTGCGTTGTTTTAAAATAGAAACCCCCATTTTTTATTACACCACTTGATGTGTGTGATTTGAGAGGACCACAATGCACGCTATAAACACACGAAGGATGGCGTGAGGTCTGAAACAGTATACGTAATGAATGCTATAAAGAAAAGTACGTAGCTTTTGGAATACTTAACTTTAATCCATCCTTGTTGTATACATCGTTCTTGATGAGACATGCTTTATACGATAAGTATCAATTCCTATGTAAGGCTAATGGCGCCTTGCTAGGTCGTAGCCATGGACTTAGCTGAAGGCTATTCTAACTATCTGCTCGGCAAAGGAGCGAGGCTTCGTCAGTGTAGTCGCTAGCAAAGTCGTCCGTACAACTGGGGCGAGTGCTATTCCGTATCTCGAGACCTGCCTTGTGGTGGCACTCGGTCTGCGATCACACAGTGGCGACACGCGGGTCCGACATGTACTAATGGACCGCGGCCGATTTAAAACTACCACCTAGCAAGTGTGGTGTCTGGCGGTGACACCACAATACTAGTGTAGTACGTAAAGAAATATGAATGTTTTAGTTGTACCTCTTTTTTCGCTTTGTGATAGATGGCGCTGTAATAGTCACAAACATATGGCTCACAATTTTAGACGAACAGTTGGTAACAGGTAGGTTTTTGAAATTAAAATACAGAACGTAGGTACGTTTCAACATTTTATTTCGGTTGTTCCAATATGATACATGTACTTTTGTGAACTTATCATTTTTAAGAACGCGTGCTGTTACAGCGTGATTACCTGTAAATACCACATTAATGCAATAAATGCTCGAAATGCATTGGCAATACGTGTAACGACATTTCTTTCAACAGCGAGTAGGTCGCCTTCCGTAATGTTCGCACATGCATTGACAATGCGCTGACGCATGTTGTCAGGCGTTGTCGGTGGATCACGATAGCAAATATCCTCCAAATTTCCCCACAGAAAGAAATCCGGGGACGTGAGATCCGGTGAACGTGCGGGCCATGGTATGGTGCTTCGACGACCAATCCACCTGTCATGAAATATGCTACTCAATACCGCTTCTTCCGCACGTGAGCTTTGTGCCGCACATCCATCATGTTGGAAGTACATAGTCATTCTGTCAGACAGTGAAACATCTTGTAGTAACATCGGTGGAACATTACGAAAGAAATCTGCATTCATTGCTCCATTTAAATTGCCATCGATAAAATGGGGGCCAATTATCCTTCCTCCCATACTGTCGCACCATACATTAACCCGCCAAGGTCGCTGATGTTCCACTTGTCGCAGCCATCGTGGATTTTCCGTTGCCCAATAGTGCATATTATGTCGGTTTACGTTACAGCTGTTGGTGAATGACGCTTCGTCGCTAAATATAACTCGTGCAAAAAATCTGTCATCGTCCCGTAATTTCTCTTGTGCGCAGTGGCAGAACTGTACACGACGTTAAAAGTCGTCGCCATGCAATTCCTGGTTCTTAGAAACATGGTACGGGTGCAAACGATGTTGATGTAGCATTCTCAACACCGATGTTTTGAGATTCCCGATTTTCGTGCAATTTGTCTGCTACTGACGTGCGGATTAGCCGCGACTGCGGCTAAAACAGCTACTTCGGCATCATCATTTGTTGCAGGTCGTGGTTGACGTTTCACATGTGGCTGAACTCTTCCTGTTTCCCTAAATACGTAACTATCCGGCGAACGGTCCAGACACGGGTAATGTATCACGAAGCAAATACCGTCCGCACTGGCGGAATGTTGCGTGATGCCACGTACATATACGTTTGTGACTATTACAGCGCTATCTATCACAAAGCGAAAAAAGTGGTACAACTAAAACATTCATATTTCTTTACGTACTACCCTAGTATGTAATAAAAAATGGGGGTTTCTATTTTAAAACAACGCAGTTGATATCCGTTTGACCTATGGCAGCGCCATCTAGCGGGCCAACGATAGCGCCGTCTGGTTTCCCCCTTCGAGCTAGACGAGCTTCGTTCTTTGTAGTTTTCTCGTTTGATGCTTATTTCGTGAGATATTTGGCCTGGTCACTATCCATGGACCACCCTGCACACATCATTCACGTCGCGGCTGATGTACTATATCCAAGTGAATGCACTATTTCCCCACATTCTCTTCTTCATGTCTATTCCTTACAGTTTCTTGTTAATTTATTAGCCGTCCTTTTACGTAACTTTTATTTTCTAAATCCTCTGCGCTCACAGAGGTTAACCATACGTGATACAGCTTTTTCTTTACCTCAACCAACTCCATTATTTCCATTTAGTTTTTAATCTATGTTTCCCTTCCTAAAGCCTTCTCGGCTGCTTCATTAATCGACAATTTAAGGCGGCCAAATAGTTCGTTCACACTTCAGTATCCCTCCACTGCATCCATTACATCCCATGTTGGATTTCATCTTTGCTAGTGCAAACTTTTCCCACATTCTTCTTATGCAGAGGTATCCTATATTTTGGATCCTCTGTTGCTGTAGTTGCAACATCTTGTTCCTTCTCCTCCTATTTTATTTTGGTCTTATTCGGAAAACCAAGTTTTTAAGAAACTGTATAACAATCGAAACCGCACTCTCTACCTCTTTTTACTCTTACATCTTGTGATTTAATCACCCGCTCTCTTTGCTTTATTACTTTGTCTATAATTGATTTTAGATTCCCTGACGGATTAGCCCCGGTGTATTCAAGAATTTCTTTGTCCTGGAATTGGCCATTCATAACAATACACTTATCTACCTGACAGAAGCAAAGTAACCTCCTACTGTTATCATTCCCTTCATCCTCTTCCCATGTAGCTACAAAATCATCATTTTAATTTTTTTCCAGTTCGTCCATTTCAGTCCCCAATTATTACCACTTCACGTCCATCTGGAACATTCATCAATCATTTCTTCCCAGGGGCATCGACATTAGGGCCAAGCGCCCCAATTATATCCCGTACTGTTCCATGACTTTTTATTGAGACACTGATTATCCTCTCATTCTCTTTCCCCGAATTAATTATTTCTTGTTTCAATTTTTTTGTTATAAGAACTGCTACCTCTGGGTTTGTTCTTTCTTTTTTCTTCACCCCACTCCAGAGCAGAATATAAGCGCCAATCACTTCTAGTTAACATCCTTTCTTTTTGGTTTCTGTCATTAGCAGGATATTCATTTTCAGTAGTTTAATTTCCTTAATTATATTCTCAGTTTCTCCTCCAACATTCCACGTTCGACAAATCAAAGCCCTTGTTCTTAACCAGAATAAATGTCTTTTGATCTATCTCCCTATTTTATTTTATTTAGAAAACATAATAAGGTCTGTTTTTACCGGGGAGGGACGTTAACCCAGCGCCGGACTCCAACCTGGAGGACCGGCATTTTCTTTCAGGATTTACTCCGCAAGAATGGTTGCCTTCTTTTTGGTTATGAGTTGCCCCTATCATATGTTGCCATGTCAAGAAAGGAAACTTAGGATTGATAAAGGAAAAGTGTCAGTCTCAGTATTCTGCAAGAAGTCTGCCCGGAATGGGAGGCACTGTCAGTGGCTAAGCTACCGTCAATATTGCCCTCTGCTGCGTTGAAACACACAAAGCCCCTCGCCTGCACTAAAAGTGAGTGCTACGTAGAGGTGGTGTTTCCTCGAAACCCGACGTTCTAAATAACCCTCACAACAAGATCACTGTCACACTGGGACCCGATTTCTGCTTTCAAGACGAGTTTCGACGCAGTCAGACTCCAAACCACATGGACTTACTGTTTAGATGCAACGTTGAGAAAGTTTAACTTGGTGCTCCTGGTACCAGAAGATTGATAAAAGATTGCCGGTTAGTCTGAGGAACACTTAATGATCTTGTTGCTCTCTTAATGCGACAGTCGTACTATCTGAATGTATTGGTTAAATAGTGTATTCACCCTGAGGACAGAATAAATAACTAAAAATAACAAAATAAATCTATAATTACGTTTGCATTTGGACCGTTGACGCCTCCTTGCCACCGTTAAGGTAATACGTCACTTCCTACTGCCATGTGTGGTCATTTATCTTAATTTACTGAGCGTTTTTTCTCAGTACACTAATAACTATATAGTATCCAGGCATTTTTGCCATCTATTTCAGCGCCTTTCCAATAGTGTGAGCTTTACTATTAATATATTTGTGGATCTTTCATCAATATTCCTATATTTAATTGAGTCTGTCGTAGATTCTCATTAAAAATGAGTTGTGCTATCCCATTTTACCCTTAATATATCTTCACGCCTGATCTAGTCGACTGCAATTGTAAACACAAGTTCGAAACCCGTCTGTAATAGGTGAATAATTATACGATTTAGGCTCAGCTAGGGCAGTAAGTAGCTCAGTAGGTGCTTGTTTACTAGCAACATACTTGGGGATGGGGTTTTATTTTTTCCCAGGAACAGGTCTATGAAAATTTTTGATGATATTTTGTACGTCAACTTAGGCGTGTTTCACACATATGGTTTACAGTTTTAATAGCCCAGTTAGAAATGCCATTCCTCTTGTCGGCGCACGCATCTCGTCATTGGGTGCTCTGTATAGGAGCCTGATATGATCTGGTGGATAGGATAACCGTCTCCCGTTGCTAGTTCAAAGACCAGTCCGTTTTTATTTCCATTTTTGCGACGCCTCAAACACTCCACATTTATTTCACATGATGAGCAAGTCATCTACTCGTTCCCACGCACATAAACGGGTACTCAAGTATACGCTACCAACTCAGAAGTTTAGCTGTCAGATACTCTACGTGTCCCAACTAAGGATTTCACTAAATTTACGTTGGTTTTATGGTTAATTCGCAAGACAGCGAGGGCAAATTAGTGCTACAGCTACGGCAGAGGCAACTTAATGGCTCATGCATTAAGGATGCTGACAAGAATAAGGTACAGAGGAATGGAAAAGAAAATTGACGATCTTTTATATGACGAACAGTTTGGTTTAAGAAAGGTAAAGGCACACGAGAGGCAGTTCTAACGTTGCGCTTGATAATGGAAGCAAGACTGAAAAAAAAAAGAAAATCAGGACATACTCACAGGATTTTTCAACCTAAAAAATGTCTGAGAATATGAAATGGTACGAGATGTTCGAAATTCTAAGAAAAGAAGGAAGCAAGCTATAGGGAGAGATGGGTGCTATACAATATGTAGAAGGACCAAGATGAAACAGTACATCTGGAAGACTAATAACAGAATGCTCAGATTGAAAAGTGTGTAAGACAGGGATGTATGTGTGTATTAAATTGGGGACCTAGAAACGATGGAGGGGCTTCGTCCCGCCAACCCCTCAAAAGGCCACAGCAGTCCACCCACCCCGCCGCCGCTCCACACCGAACCCAGGGTTATTGTGCGGTTTGGCCCCCCGTGGATCCCCGCCCCCCACCCTCCGGGAACGTCTCATACCAGACGTGTGTAACCCCAAATGTTTGCGTGTTAGAATACTGATGGTGTACGCGTACATGGAAACGGTGTTTGCGCAGCAATCGCCGACACAGTGTAACTGAGGTGGAATAAGAGGAACCAGCCCACATTCGCCGAGGTACAGGAAAAACCGCCTTAAAAACCATCCACAGGCTGGTCAGCACAGCAGACCTCGACACTAATCCGCCAGGTGGATTCGTGCGGGGGACCGGCATGCCTTCCTGCTCGGGAAGTAGCTCTTCAGATCGCGCGGCTAGCATGGGAAGGCTTAAGACAAGAATGCTATTTTTCTCCCCACTATTGAGTATGTACCTCGAAAGAGCAATAATTGAAAGAAAAAAAGTTCAAGAATGGGATTTAAATTCAGGGTGAATGGGTATAAATCATAGGATTCGCTGATGGCCATTACTACCCTCAATGAAAGTGAAGAAGAACAGAGGATCTTTTAGTTGGAAAGAACTGTTTGCAGAAATTAGATCAGCTGGAAACTTAATTTCAAAATTAGTAATCACAATGTAGTAGAAATTAAGGAATTCGTGTATCTCGTCAGCAAAATAGCCCATGACGGACGAAGTAAGAACGTAAAAAGCTGACTAGCTTAGGCAAAGAGGACATTCCTGGTCAAGAGAAGTTAACTAAAATCAAACGTTGGCTTTAATTTGAGGAAGAAATACTTCAAAATGTACGTTTGGAGCACTGATTTCTATGGTAATGATTCTTGGACGGTGGGAGAACTGGAACAGAAGAGAATTGAAATGTTGTGATGTGGTGCTGCAACAGAATATTGACATTTATGTGGGCTGATAAGATAAGAATAGGAGATTCTCAGCAAAATCTGGGAACACACGAAACATATGGAAAACTGACAAGAAGAAGAGACAGCACTATAGGACGTCTGTTGAAGCATCAGGGAATAATTTCATTCTTCTAGAGGGAGTTGTAGAGGGTAAAAACTATATGGTAAGACAGACATCGGTATACACACAAGAACTAATTGAGGAAACATGGTGCAGGTGCTACTCTGAGATGATGAGGTTAGCGCAGGAGAGCAGTTCATGGCGGGCCGCGTTACGCCAGTTAGAAGACAGATTCCTTATTGGAACTCCATCTCCCCCAACACTAGCTAAGTTGGCATGTGAATGAAGAGACCTGGATTCTTCAAATGGTCAGAACAACATGCTCTACCGTTCGGGATGTAGAGTGAACCATGTTTGAAAAGTGTCTCAACTCTCTTTTCGAAGGCAGCACCACCTTCCAATAACTACTTTTTGTTTCGTAGTTGATTCCTTAACTTGGTAGCGTACAATAGACTTTTTTTTTGCTAGCATTCAGGTACATTTGTCCTGTCTCATTCATGCGTGAAAAGCCGCCGGTAGCGTTAAAAGGGCACAAGAAGAAAGCCACAGCTGTCTCTTGCATGCAGAGAGGAACGTCAGCTCGGTGCGCGGCGGCCTCTCCACGGTTGTCAGGATGGCAACCCTGGCGGTGAGTCCCCGCCCTCCCCCCCCCAAACGCCAGCGACGCGACGTCCCGGCGCGCCCATTTCGCAGCACTCCCCGAGGGGGTTCCCCGCCCGCTCATCCCCACGGCTCATCCGGCGCGCCGCGTGCGGCGGCCACATGTTTTACTGTCGGCGCATTTTTATGACAGCTGACGTTGGCGCTGCCGCCGCCGCCGCAGACGCGATGTTTTGATACGGCTGTACGGTTTCCTTCGAAAGAAATGGCATTTCTTAAGAGCTCGCTGCCGAGACGGGCACGGAAAACACATCGCGAAGCGCCGACGACTCGTAACATTCCATCATTTCTACTTCCCCTTCAGATTCCATCTCGAAATGACGAAGGAAGTGGATATAAAAATTCCGTAGAGGACGCAATAAATTGCTACAGAAAGCTATCGTATTAATTACTGTAGAGCGATACACGCTTTACTGAAACATTTGCTTGTGCTCTTGGCTTCGGTGTTGCGGTGTAGGAAGCACTCTTTTCTGAGCATTTGTTCTTTCCCGCAATATTAAAAAATATTTTTGCCCTAAAGCTACCCTGATATGGGAACATCTGTAGCTTCTTATAACCCAGCTGTATTTCCCTGTCTGCTTCTAGGGAGTAAGATGTTGAGGATGTGAGAATCAATTCTCTTGACAGACGACTGAGTCAAGAAAATTTCTGTGTCATAGCGACTGATTAACATTCCTTATAAATTTGTAAAAGGAGATCCCGATTAACGCCGACCACGTCTCAATAAAGAGCGAACAAGAAAGCGTATTTAGCTGTAAAACTACCTGCAGCACGTGAGCCACCAAGGACGCATTATATTTAAAACGACGAACGTTTGTTTATCATTCTTTCTTAGCGTTACAGGCACCTATATATGTAAGGGAATTTCAGCCATTTTGTCTTTAGTTAAAGTTCAGTGGTAGTCTCAGTAGTAATAAAAGTTATATATCATTGATACGTCACAAAAAAAGAAAAATAAATTAATTGTTATTTCTTTTTTTATGTCCCAGTATATTAATTTTGTAAAACCGCAAACACTGTACAATTATATCAATACATCCTGCAGTCTAAGAAGTGTATACATTACGTAACCTATGGAAGAGTTAAACATAGAAGAGTGTGTGGGATTGAGGATATGCATGTGGGTAGACCTTTATTTTCAAGAAGAAAAAAAAAAAAAAAGGTGAAGTCAAAGCAACGATGTAGTAAGCCTGCATGGTTAGTGTAAGGATGACAAAAGCTTGAACTCTGGTCCGTCCAAGAGGTTTTTTTTGACCAGTTCTTCTTAACTATCTTTCTGTTGGTAATATTCGCCATTGATCCTGACTCTGAAGTAGTTTATGCCTATACATTATGCCTGAAAATTTACTGTGCTCCTAGGTCATCCACCAAACATGTCAATAATCTCCAGTGGCACCCTTAAAGCTGTTGTCTACTGTGAAATATTACAGAAGTCCTGGTGATAGAAAATTTGTTCTGAACCAACATTTCCAGTCATAGCAGATAATGGTAAGCTCTCTTACTTCTTCAGCACGTGAAACATTTCGATTCTTCCACTCGTTCACTTTTCTAGAGTATTCTGATGCTCACAGGCGGCAGAAAATTGTATGCTGCCACGTCGAATTTGTAGGAAAAGTAAGAGAGTATGAAGACCTTGAGTAACTTTCCTGACGTTCTTGATTTTATTTCAGTGATGATGCATGCGTGCAGCTCTTATAACTGTCTTTTCTTTCTTTCCTTCTCGATTTCTTTTTTGAGCTATTTCGATGCTGCCCGCAAAGTACTCTCTTACATTTTGTTCTTTTGTTTATCAGAGTGTGGTATTAACGTATTTTGTTCGGTGTTTTACTGGAATACGATTAGTTGGATTATGACTGACAGCATTTATTTAATAAATCCACTGCATCGTTTCCGAAACCTAGGCCGTTAACCACCGGATAGTATTTTTATTGAAATAATGTGCATCACTTCAACTTATATGAAGAAATTACAAGAGAGGCTCTATGTAATAATACTAAACAACATTTCGTTCACGTTTAAGCCTTATCGAAAGATCACAGTCTGTGTTCCCTTATGAAAGCGGTTTTTATTTGTGGGAAATCGCAGGCTTAGAGATCAGTTTTCAAGATAGGTGCTAGCTCACACTCCAACGTAAACTGACTATTTTTTCATCTGAATATCTAAATTTATATACTGTACGTCGTTCACATGCTACATCTGACACCACCACACGTACTTCATTTAATATCTATAGGCAACGTTTTTCTAATGCTTCCTTACCATTAATATGGAGTTAAAATATGACGACAGCTCTCATACCCGCCTTGAAAAATTTATCGTGAAATCACATAGCGGGGGACATGTAAATGACATCTGTTTGTGATCACATGCACATAATTTTAAGATGATATAGTTCAATATCTAAAATTATATCGCAAGTGAAATTTACACGAAGGTGATGTTTCCAATGTGACATTCAGGTGTACAGTATCTGGTAAGGATCAGAAGAACTTAGTACTCTGTTGCCCTTACAATCCACAACGCAAGACTTTTTACCAGCAGAAACACCATGGTCCGTTTAATATATTCTCTTGTCAGATTATTTTTCTGTCCACAGTAAATAAATGTAATATTTAAAGTTTGGAGACGTCTGTTCGACAGACAGAATTACACTTATTGATCTTTTTTGCCAGTTACCGTTATCACAGTAACGATGTGAAGATAATAAATCATAAATCTGCGAATTTAGACAGAATCTTACGGGAACAGCAATCCGCTTTAAGAAAATGTTCAAATCTGTGTGAAATCTTATGGGACTTAACTGCTAAGGTCATCAGTCCCTAAGCTTACACAGTAGTTAACCTAAATTATCCTAAGGACAAACACACACACCCATGCCCGAGGGAGGACTCGAACCTCCGCTGGGACCAGCAGCACAATCCGCTTTAAGAGTTAAGTATTATGGAAATGAGCCTATCGTATAATAATACTGCAATGTTAGAGAACATATTGTATGTTCATTACCAACGTAGTAGAAATTAAAATGAATGACCTAGTATCACGTGAAGGGACACAAGATAGGGAAGTTCTGTATCTGTGGCCGAAAGAGTAATAACATCTGCTAATTGATGAACAGAGGAAAATGAGTTGCTACTCCGGGCTGCAACTAAAAATGCACTAGACACTTTGTTCCTGAGTAGCGTGTCTATCACTAAAATTGTGATAGAGTTTTTGAGAGGTGTAGATGAAATAAACTTACTCCGTTTTCAAAAAGAAGTAAGAATACCACACAGAGTTTCTCTCGGTTTTTGTCGCATGCCGAAATTTCCGCTATAATCACGTAACTTTTCTCCCCACATATTCCATGCATACGGGAGTTCAGGGAACTGAGGAACGTGGCACGTTATGTCTCAGGTGAAGTACGACAGCACCTTTCTCGCCTGACGGCAGGCTGAGCTTGCAAGCTCTTGGTAACCGAGTGAGGGGGAAACGCCCCAAGTTTCCTGCCGTGTTAGACCAACAAGCAACAGCGGGGCTGCTAAACAGTGAGCCGCACTTGCAGCAACAACAGAGAAGGAGGGGAAGGGATGGAAGGGGAAGGGGCAGAGGTGGGGGGAGTGCTCAGGGGAGCAAACGGCAAAACTTGGCTTATTACGCGGCGCCGCGGCCGGGTCAACGCCAGCATCACGCCACGGGCGACAGCGCCGGCTTCTGTGTGGCGCGGGACAGCCTAGGCGGCAGGCGCTTCCTGCAACCAGGTGCCCGATACTGCGACCAATGTTGTAGCTGCGCTACGCAGTGGAAGCAGTTCAAGAGGACTGCGACTGTCAGAATCGTATTGTTAAATATTTATAATGATAGTTTTTTAAAACATCTCCGTTAATGATTTAAATAATAAAACAAGTTGTGTTTCTACGTGCATTGAAAGATGTTTCAGAAATTTATTTCACTTAACTCCCCTAAGAGCTGACATCTGTATGTTCTATCGGCGTGTGTGGTGTTGTGTTTTTCTTGCCTGAATTTTAATGGCCGTCCTGCAATGGGAAAATCTTTAAATAAGAAATACTGTAATTAATAGCTGCTAATGTTAGTAAATAGGTCTGTCTGTGATCTACTTATAGGTATCGTGGCTCTGATCTACTTACAGGTATTGTGGCTCGTTCATTAACGGGGGTAGGACGTCAAACGGACTGACTTGGAGCAGGAGAGGCACCACAGGACATTTTAATTTCCACTGTCTATACTTTTACAAATAAATTCGTAAAACTTTGTCAGCATGACCAGGAAGGATTCAGAATTCACAATCATAGCAGTGGAACTTCAAAAACATAATGAAATGATTTTTGTTACATGTGAAATTTCATCACTTTTTTCACTTACTAATGTCAGTATTTGTTGCTATAGGTACACTTTTCTTCATAAGTAAGAGACATTCTTCGATGAATTTTGCACAGCATACAAACCATACTTAAAGGTGTATGGAACTCTAGAATTTTCCAAATCTATTAAAAACTGTGGTACAAACTGAAGTAATTAACTACAAAATTTGTGTTTTTTCTAAAAATGAAGTTTAAAATACAGCAGCTCATTCGTTTATTTCATAAATTAAATAAATTCTAGAGTTTCATACACCTGTAAGTACGGTATGTATGCAGTGCAAAAGTCATCGAAGAAACTCTCTAACTTAAGAAGAAAAGTGTACCTATAGCAACAAATGCAGCCATTCGTAAGTGAGAAAATGATGAAATTTCGCACGTAAAAAAATTATTTTGTAATGTTTCGAACTTCCACTGCAATGAGTGTGAATTCTGAATCCTTCCTGGTGATGCTGACAAAGTTTTATGAACTTATTTGTAAAAGTATAGACACTGGAAATTAAAATTTCTTGTGATACCTCTCCTACTCCAAGTCGACCCGTCTGACGTCCTACCCCCTTAAGCGAAAATTCACACATTCGCACATCATCAAAGTGAGTATTATGTAAAATCATAATCGAGTCAAGGATATTGCTGCAGCATTGCTTCCAAAAGATTTAATATAAATGCAGAAGTGCTGTATTTTAGAGGACTATTTTCAGATCCATCACATCAATGATATATGTTTATATTAGTTTGTAGCAAATATTGAGAGAAACGCATGAAAGTTTGAACACATTTATATATTTACAAAGGTTATCATATGCAAGAGAAACGTGTTGTGTGGATTTGAAATGAAACGAATACATAAGGATGGTAGTAGGAAGGCGAATTGTCGACTTCGATCTATTGGCAGAACTTTAGGAAAAATGTGGCTCATCTGTAAAGGACACCATGTATAACACCAGTGCGAACCACTCTTGAGTATTGTTCCAGTGTTTGGAATCCCCACAATGTCGGGTTGAAGGAACATATCGGAGTAGTTCAAAGGCGGACTTCCAAATTCGGTACCGGTAGATTCGACCACTATGCAAGTATTACAGAGATGCATCATGAACTCATATGGGAATTCCTGGACGGAAGACGAAGTTCTTTTTGCAAAACTCTGCTGAGAAAATTTGGGGAATCGGCATTTGAAGCTGACTCCAGAACAACGCTGCTGTCACCGACATACATTCCGCGTAAGGGCCATAAGATAAGATAAGAGAAATTAGGGCACATACAGAGGAATATAGGCAGTCGTTTCCCCGTGGCTCTATTTGTGAGTGGATCAGGAAAGAAAATAACAATAGTGGTACGAGGTACCCTCCGCCATGGAACTATTAGGTGGCTTGCGAAGTATGTGTGTAGATGTAAATGTACGTAGAGGAAGTATGGTGAATCAATGTGCGTTGTAGTCTTCTTTCTGCGTTTTAATGGACGAGAATGTGAACTACAGGTCGGGAAAAAGCAGCTGTTACCTTGTCTTAGTCTAGCGTGATGTAGATTTTCTGCATTCTGTTGATATTCTAGCATAAGAAGGTCCATTGGCAGTCGATGCCATTCCTGACAGAGAATTACAAATCTGGATCTCTGAGCATTAACTCTATTCCTCCTGGAGCTCCGGATGCTGATCGAACATGATCCTTTCCTGCACCACTAAACCACCATCATCAAATTTGTCGTTTTGTACAGCGGTCTTGTGACGCTACCGGTAACTACTTTTTCTCCACACGGTTGTGTGACGGAAGCAACATTCAATTTGAAGCAGCTCGTCGTTCAGACAGAGTTCAGTGTCGATGGCGCTGACTTAGCAGTACACGGACTGTCCGCTCAGTGCCGGGAGCGGGATACGCAGAACTATGTTTGGCACACAAACCACATTTTCCGAATGCGAAACGTTAATAAGAGGTAAGAGCAGTCAAAGGGAGAAGTATTTGAAATTAAACATTTGCTATTTTCAGAAGTTGTCTTATTTTACACACTTCAACCTATGTAATTTTAAGCAATCTTCTCCGTCATTGTGTTTCAAAGTCTCCTATTGTCTGCTTATTTGTTGTGTAAACTATCCACATTTTATTTTATATGAATCTGCGCTCTAGACAGACAGCGTAAGAAATGATTTTATAAAAAGTATTTTTAATTTCCACATTAACATTTTCTGACCAGGAAAGTGTTTTGGCTATTGTCAGCTAGCACTTTTTATCCTTTTTACATTTGCCAACGTCAGTTATTTTACTGCCCAAATATCAAACATTAACTTTAACGTTTCTCTTACTAATGTATTACACTTAGCGTCGTAATTCCACTGTATTCCTTTACGCTTGTTTCATTTTTATTAAAACTGAACTTAAAACTTCTTTTCAAGATACAGTTCATTCCAATTAATTGAGCCTACAAGTTCTTTGCCGTTTCTGACAGAATTACTGCAACGAGAGAGCCTTTTTAACGTACGCTATGCCTTTACTTTCCTTTCAGAAATTTTACCTTAATTTCCTGTATTACTTGCTATGTATACTCTTTGAATGATGTATGGCAGGCTAAAACCCGCGATCCTATCACAATTAATGTCTCTCTTTTATGTCTTTAACTCTGGCTTCTGTACAAGTTATAGGAAAATTTACGCTCCCAGTAATTTATCCTTGTTAATTTAAGAATTTCAAACAGCTTATTCGAAGGTACAATTTCAAAAGCTATTTCTAAATCTATATACTTTAATATATGCCTGTCTTTGTTCTACCCATCTTACCTGTACATACAGCACTCAGTTTGCCTCAGAATTTAAACACTACAGCACAATTTGTCATACATCAACATAGTATTCCTTTTTATATTTAACGCTGTTCATTTACATGGAGTGTCTATATTTTCTTTATTTATTTGTATCTGATCAATTTTAATATCATATTTTTTCGAACAAATAATCAAAACGATTTAATACATTTTGTAAAGTAGACAAATTGGCATTATGAGGTATATCGCTTTACACAACAAGATTTATTCTGAATGATGACAGAATTTGTTGCTTAAAAAAGAGGGAAGTCAAAAGCAGAATGCAATGCAGCTGCGAGAAGAAGCCCGTGAATGATTGTGTGTGTGTGTGTGTGTCTTCAGCATGGTGATAGTATATGTAGCAAGCCTTTCTGGATGTGGTGAGCATCTAATTCTGTGGGTCACAGAACAATACTTATTAAGGAAGAGAACTCAAAAAATAATATTAATGGGAGAGAATTGTGTGCCTAAAGCTTGCTTGAAGTTATTCACAACAAGATAAGCAGTCGTAGGCAAAAGAATTATTGTCGCCAAACTACTACGACGCACCAATATCTTTACCTCATTAAGACTGTACCATTTCAGAGAACTGTAAAAGACTAGGTCGTGTCGCAGAATTATTCATTGGAAAATATATCGCGTGTGTGGAAAGTTATCCTAATCCTGTGGTAAATATTTACTCAAGTCATTACTACCATTCGCAGGTTCCACATCCTCTCACCCCAAACACCGAGTATCGCATCATGTAAAAGAGAAATTCTTAAAATTAAAATTGATAAATGTGTCAGAAGGTAAAGCAAAATTTGTCTCTTACACTGAAAATCACATGCTTGCTGGGTTATCGCCCATGTATTTTACTGGTTAGAAAGCGTGGTTAGTTAAACTCAATAACAGTGAATATTATTGTGAGGTCACTCTATTTGATCATTACCACGACGTGTAAAGCAATAAATCTACCGGCATTTGATTTTAAATAATGTTAAAGTCTATAGTATAATAGTAATTGTCCAACTATGTTCTATTATAGCTTACATATTCAACTGAGATCCGTTGTGCATAATGACCGTTGTCGCTCCTGTAGGTAATAATATTTGATAGAGAAGTTAAAATCCAATCTAACCCAGTCAATATCAAAACTGTTGTCCACTTAAGGACTGGCGAACTTATTATATCTCTCAGAAATTAAATTTTCACTAAGGTCCAGTTACTTAATTAGTAACATTGGACTTATTGATGAAAATTAATCTTTATAGTTACACTTATTTGTGTCTGGTCATTATTTAGACAACATATTTATGTGTCATAGTAATGAGCAGCAGTAAAATTTCTCGCGTCCCTTCCGTTTATCTGCTTTGTAACTGATGCCTTTTCCAGTAATTAGGTACACAGCCGACTGCACAAACAACTAGAGGTGTAGGAGGTTGAAAAAGCCTTATTTATCGCAAATAGTCTTCATTCTAGTAGGCTTCTACTAGTTCCGTTCCTCTCTACCACATGTAACTATTATACAGACATGATTTACTAAATGATGGTTCATTACACTGTCGGAATCTACCTTGCTTGGTGGGTGTTGGGACACTTGCATTTTTCTTGAAGCCTGAGAGAATTCCACTTGTCTCATACATCTACATACCATGTGGAACAGTTTTGTCATGGTTGATTCTCCCACAATTCTCAATAAACGAGGAATATCATCTCCTCCAGGAACGTTATACTGAACTAGGACTTTCACTGCACAGTTAAATTCTTCTCTCTATATCTTATCATCCATTTCATCGTTATTCATATTTATGCGCTTGCTGTGAATGGTTTTCACGTTTATTTCCTTTGTTTAGCAATTCAGCGTGTTTATTCCATTTCTTAATGTTTTCTTCGTTGCTTAGTAACGTCTCGCTATCATAGTTCTTCATATTCACTGAACCCCTTCCGTATCCTCCAAAACTCTCTTTAATTTTACTATGAAATACAGCTATCTTGTATTCATGCAAGCTTCTACAAACGTATAATTGTGCATTTCTTCTCTTGTCATTCCCACCTGAGTAAAAATCCTCAAACAATCCTTTACTGGAAGATTCTGTTGCAACTTTGTGAATTTATTCTGCGTATCATAACTGATAACTTAGGGTTTTAAAACACATCTGCACCTGGAAATAGTTTGTAAGCTAAAATCTGGTTCTTATCATTAAATATTCTACGTAAAATCTCGGCTCTTTTTTCTAACTAACCAAATCCATTTCCTGACTATTAATGCAAGTGGTTTTAGTTACAAAATTCTACAACGTGATTTCATATTGCCTTCTTTTCTGCCAGTCAGTAATCTCTTACAGTTTTCCCTCTGTCGAATTCCAGTCTCCCACCGTGTAGCATTTTCACCTCTGTAGCGTACCGAAAAAATTCTTCGTATTATGATTAATGTTTCAATCTCATCGTCTTTGAAGTTGCTAGGCATGTAAAATTCTGGTACTGTGACCAGTCGTCGGCTTGTGTCTATTTTGTCTCTAAAAAATGTCCACTTTAATGTTAATAACAGTTGACCGGCGACTCCTGCGCTACTCATGTCTGATTAAGTCTCTACATTGAAAGAGCAATGAAAAAAACAGAGAACCTTGGAAAAGGAATACAAATTCAACGAGAAGACACAGAAACTTTGAGGTTTGCTGATGACATCATCATTCTTTCAGAGGCAGAAAGGGATGTGGAACAGCAGCTGAATGGAATGGATAATATCTTGAAAAGAATTTGTATGACTAACAGCAACAAAAGTAAAATAAAGGTAACGAAATGTAGTCAAATTAAATCAGGTGATGCTGTGGGAATTAGATTAGGAAATGAGGTACTAAATGTAGTATATGACCTTTTCTATTTGGTTTAACTGTTGGCTGAAGTAGAGAGGATACAAACTGCAGACTGGCAATTGTGAATTGTGAGGAAACAGTATTAAAAAAAAAATCAACATCGTACAAAAGTTTAGAAGTTGGGAAGCCTTTTTTAAAGTATTTGTCTGGAGTGTGGTGTTATACATAATTGAAACATATACAATATTTAAACGGTTCCGACAAGATGAAAACTGAGTCTTCAGGATTGTACTGATGCAGAAGGATGCTGAAGATTAGATGGGTAGATGAATAACTGATAAAGAGCTGCTGACCGAACCGGGGAAAAAGAGTGGCACAACCTGACTAAAAGGAGCGATCGTGAGCCATCAAAGAATCGTCAGTCTGATAATGGGTAGTGGAGTGAAATGTCGGATGGGGCAAGGGGGAGGGGGGCATGGGACTGTAGAAGGAGATCTAGCCATGAATGCAGTAAGCATATTCAAATGAATGTAGGCTGCAGTATTATTCAGAGAAGAGGATCTCGCACAGATCACACTATCTTTGAGAGCTGCACAAAACCAGACGTCGGACTGAAGACAATAGCTAGAGCAACTGCAACATGTGGATAACATTGACAAGAAGAAGATACAGTATTAAAAGACTTGTGTTACGACGTTAATCAATACCTTAGGTGGTATTTAAGACAGTTGTACAGTGTGAAAACTACTGGGAAGACAGAAACAGGACTTTCGGTGCTAGTGCTATTCTGAGGTGAAGAAGTGAGCACAACAGAAGAAACTGGTCAGAAGACTCATGGTACCAAAAATTTAAAAAAATGAAAAACTGAAAACCCGGTATTGGCCCGACAAAAAATTCTTTCCTTCCCACCAGCACACTTTACTAACTCCCAATATGTCTCTTTTCAAGTTCTCTAACCTGCTTCTGCGTCTAAGGACTACAATATTCCACGCACCGACCTGTAGAACACCAGATTGGTTTTTCCTTTTGAAAATCCCATCCTAGTTTTCCTCACAGACAAAACCAAAATGGACTATTGTACCCAAGAGGACGGCATCTCACGATTGAATAACACAGTAGAACAGCTGCAGCTTCACAGCGCTTTCAGCTGTTCGTAGTATCTGCATAACAATTTCATGCTCACTAATGGGATGCGTAGATCAGCCAATCATCTTGATATTGTCCTTGTAGCTAGTGAGAAGACTGCTGGTCCTTTTTAGGACACATATGATAGGCTGATTACTCCTAATTTATGGATATGTTTCGGTTTCATCCAGTGACTTTGTCTGCATACAGATGCTTTCTTCTGTGACCAGAGTATAAATGGCAAGTTGTAACGAACAGCTGGAAAAGAAGATGGTTTACCTGTAACCCACTTTGAAGCTGATCTGAGCATCACAATATAAGTCACTAATCTAATTATGTGTCTGACCGTGACCCATTACATATAAAGATAATTACATCTGATAGAATGAGGTGTAATAGGGTTGTTACGTTGAGATGTAACGTTTATCCGTTGTTTCATCGATTCTTGGTAAAACAATTTCATATTTTAAGTTGAAAAAGAAACAAAGAGTGAGTGTTTTGGCTAATTTTGTTTGTTCTGAGCCAGGTTTTCGGCTCCTTGGATCAGTGTCAGAAAACAGACTGGTATTGTCAAGAGACTTTAGTTTGTAGGGAACATAACAAAGGTAAAAAAAGAAGAAGCCCATTGGAAACACCTGAGGTAAATAAACGTTGACCACTCAACTCCCACGTGGTTTTAAATTATCAACGCTTTCCCACTCTTATGCTTCACGTATGGCTTGCCATGAAAGGCACCTAAACAGGGTGTAAAATATCGATGGCGTTCCGCTGTGCTGAAAGGTGGCGCGAAGGACAATTAAAGGGGACAAAGTACGCATTAAATTCTTACTGTGTTGTTAGATTTGCAAACAATTGGCATATTAGGTCTGTCATAGCGTTGCATTTCTAATCTGTATTTGTTTCACATGAAATCTTTTTAATTTATTTCTTTTCAGCATTAGTGTTTTAGAAATATAGGCACATATTTTCCTTTAATATTTTGTTACTATTTTCTAGAATTTTACGATCAACAGCTATTGCTAAAGATCAATATGTACATTAACGGATACTGCTCATTTATATCCTGGGACTGCATCTATGGAGTGTTATCCACTTGATTTACCGATGTTTGTGGCTGATTCAATGGAAACAGCCCAGCATCAGCGCCACCCATCTCCATAATAACCAACTGCTTCGAACATCTACGAAAGTACGTCCGTTGGACATCACCTATCGATATTCACAGCCACGTCTTTGGAAATCGCTCTGATGCCACATCTTTGGTACAGCGTCCATCATCTCCATAGAAACCAACAGCATCATAAATATTTTCCAACATTCCCCTAGATGGCAACCTATTGACATCGAATGTCACGTTTATTTGTTTCTTTTTTAAAGCTTTTAGTACATTTATTTCACAATCTCTGTGTTAGCGAACACTTTCTTCTTTATTTCCGGATTATTCTACGTAATTTAACAATAAGTACATTCTTTTGTACATATTTAGTATTTAAGAATAGCTGCACTGCTTTGTCCAGCAGTTGACTACCGTCATGCAGCGATTCCTGCTCCTTACACAGCCAATGTCCATCACAATGGGTATGTCTACACTTTGCAATTCTATAGCTAATTTATAGTTCTTTTAATGTAGCCCTCTAATTTATTACAGCTGTATTTGAAGATGATCTTGTAATGACTGAAAATGGTCACCTTTGAATAAATTCCCATTGTTATGTAGACTGTTATAATTATTTTGAAAGTTTCTAATGCTTGTATTTGTGCTTGCGAAACACTGTCTAGGCCAGCAAGGCCGCCGGATCTCTCCAATTGAGAATGTATGGAACATTATGGTCAGGACCTCCAACTTCCTCGGGATTTTAATGATCTAATGAGCCTATTGGACAGAATTTGGGACGATATCCCTCGTATCCAACAACTCGGGTCTAGTGAAGCAGGAGATACAATCCGTCGGATTTGACCAATGACGTCAGAATTGGCCAGAGAGCATTTATTACATAGATGAAAGAGCTGACAAGAATGTTCAGAAACAAAGGAATACGAGAGACGAAAAATATAGTTGACATATATAAAGGCCAGTAGTATTTTCACGTTAAGGATATCGCGTGTTTGTGTAGTATTATTTTTCAGGAAAATGAAAGGGAAAAGAATGGATGGAAAATATTGGTAGCATAGAATACATCGCGTCACATATACAGGGTTTTACAAAAAGGTACGGCCAAACTTTCAGGAAACATTCCTCACACACAAATAAAGAAAAGATGTTATGTGGACATGTGGCCGGAAACGCTTAGTTTCCATGTTAGAGCTCATTTTAGTTTGTTCTTCCACCTACGCTCAATGGAGCACGTTATCATGATTTCATACGGGATACTCTACCTGTGCTGCTAGAACATGTGCCTTTGCAAGTACGACACAACATGTGGTTCATGAACGATGGAGCTCCTGCACATTTCAGTCGAAGTGTTCGTACGCTTCTCAACAACAGATTCGGTGACCGATAGATTGGTAGAGGCGGACCAATTCCATGGCCTCCACGCTCTCCTGACCTCAACCCTCTTGACTTTCATTTATGGGGGCATTTGAAAGCTCTTGTCTACGCAACCCCGGTACCAAATGTTGAGACTCTTCGTGCTCGTATTGTGGATGGCTGTGATACAATATGCCATTCTCCAGGGCTGCATCAGCGTATCAGGGATTCCATGCAACGGTGGGTAGATGCATGTGTCCCCGCTAACGGAGGACATTTTGAACATTTCCTGTAACAAAGTGTTTGAAGTCACGCTGGTACGTTCTGTTGCTGTGTGTTTCCATTCCATGATTAATGTGATTTGAAGAGAAGTAATAAAATGAGCTCTAACATAGAAAGTAAGCGTTTCCGGACACATGTCCACGTAACATATTTTCTTTCTTTGTGTGTGAGGAATGTTTCCTGAAAGTTTGGGCGTACCTTTTTGTAACACCCTGTATATGAGTTGTATCTAGAACCTCATTCGAACTGTATTGCTTAAGTGCAGTATGGGATACAAGTTTGGCGTACGTCGATTTCTTCGTTTCCCTAGCATGTCCTGTTGTTCAGTTGAACTATCTATCCCCTGCTTCACTACACCCTAAATGAAGCACGGGACACATATTTTTCATGTGCTGTTTATTTCGCCTCCGCTATCAAAAAAAAAAAAAAAGGTTCAAATGGCTCTGAGCACTATGGGACTGAACATCTATGGTCATCAGTCCCCTAGAACTGAGAACTACTTAAACCTAACTAGCCTAAGGACAGCACACAACACCCAGCCATCACGAGGCAGAGAAAATCCCTGACCCCGCCGAGAATCGAACCCGGGAACCCGGGCGTGGGAAGCGAGAACGCTACCGCACGACCACGAGATGCGGGCCTCTGCTATCACTAGCAGTCTGTTCTTACGTAGATATCAGTATTACCGATGGCAGAACGAGCTACGTACATAATATTTGAATCCCATACTCCCGTTGTCCTCTATATATGTACACTGCTAACGAAAACGTGGCAGTGGACGTACGTTACATTTGCAACCTGTACCTCAGTTGAACTACGCGAAGACGTCACATATAGAATTTGTATTCCGTTCTTCACTATGGGTTACAGTTTTTTTCGCCTTCGATGCTAATAGTATCCCATTCCTTACTTGAGCTATATAGCTATCCCCAACATTTGTATCCTGCTCTCCAGTTGACAGATATTGGTAAATCTCATGAATGTTACATACGTCGTTCTTTTCGAATAGGTAGTGTCAGTGTAAAGATCAACTGAAGGACGGGATACAAATTTCTGTTGTGTCTGCCGTTTCGATTTCAATATTGCTAGTGCAGATTCGAAAAAATCGTACTGATACTTGCACCAGGAAACGAAAGGAGAAAGACAGCTGAGAAATTTCTGTTACGTACTTGACTACACGAAAACATAGGTATTGGTGTAATACAACAATGAAATACATCAAAATAGTCAAATGCAGTAAAAGGAGAAAATGGAAAAGTGAACAAACCAGACGGGAACTTCCTAAAAGAACCGAAGCTCGCCTAGAAAGATATCAACAAAAATCGCATACCCACATACACACACACACACACACACACACACGCAGACACACATACACGCACAGACATACACATTCACCCTCCCCCCCCCCCCTCCCCAAATCCTAATGTGAAATCAGCTAACATATTTTGGGCGGTACATTTGCCCAACACGTTTAACAAAACATTTAAACGGGCAATATGTTTGGGGAATACTACGCCTCCATGAATATTCGTCTAAGTGACTTTGAAGTGTGGAAATCCGACGTTTCCCCTTCCCTACAACAGATTTCAAAACTGACCAATAACCCTCTATGCTATTTGTGCAAGCCCCTGTGGATAATGATCTGAACTCAAAATTATGATTCACTACGAGATGCTGATGACCCCTTTCCCCTAAATCCCTGTATGAAGAAAAACCATCTGAAATTACAATGGAGCCATCAGCAACGTGATCTTCAATTAAGCTGACAAAAACTTCCTTCCTTCGATTGGGTACTACTTCAAACAAAACGCGACTCGTCAATTTCGACCATAACACCCGGCTCCCCCAACGGTCCACTATATTTCATGTGTTCCTCACAAACTTCCCTACAAAACGAGTGCTAATCCACAACTGTACGCTTACTCACACGACATTCATGGACACACAGCCACACAGGATATCTCGAACACCAACAGTACGTGATTTTCATAATGTCTCTCAAGGCGAGCTTAGATTTTTCGAACCACGTCCCTCGTCTAATGGACCGCCACAGCCGATCTTTGCAGCAGCACCATACGAATAAGTCGTGAGTACGCCGACGAGATACACTTGTGAGGCACGTATGTTGCCGTTCTCACGACATTGAAGATACTGAGCAACGAGACCACACATTTGTAAAAAAGAAATCGTGGCCAACATGTCTACGCCCATAGCCTCTCTCAAACCATCCAGGTTCATCGGAACAGATAAATCCATACGTACAAACAATAATGAGATACTAAAAATTGTCAAAAAAGAAGAAACTAATAGTCCAAATTACCTCAATATCACTAAGAATGAAATTAAGTACCGAATGAATTGCAAACAACCAATTATTTAAATAAATGCACACGAAGAATATTTTGAGCTACATGTAGCGATCTCTTTTAAAATCACATTCAATTATTTTAATGGTCAATGACAGCGCTTATCCGGAACACAGAACTGTTCTATTATCTATAGCTAATAGTGAAGACATTATTAACTATGAGTAATGTATGACGTCATTGGTCCAAGCCGACGGGTTGTATCCCCTGCTCCACTGGACCCAACAACTCTATCAACCAATGCCAAGACGAATAACTGATTGCATAACGGCGTGTGTGGATAACCGCATTGTTGATTTACTCAATTTGTGAAGCTTTTCCCTTCAATAAATCATACAGCTTTTCTGAAATTATAACTGTTTGTTTGTCTTTACATGTACGTCACTCTACCGATTTCCGTCCCGTTCGGATTTCTTTCAACTTAGAGTGTGTTCATACTGTGTGTTTTCGTTATGTACTGCGTTTGGTACTATCCATTTTTATATTGTAAGTTTCCACTCTATTGCATCATTTTCAAGGCACGCAGAGATTGATGAGAGTTGCTCAATTTGAAATTACTCTCCTAATCTCAGGACCAGAGATTATGTGTGTATTGATTGTACCTGCAAAGTTTGATTGCCTACACACAGGTGTCTCTTGCTTGCAGTAGTCAGTTTTTCCCTGACGATGGCCAAACAAGCCAAACAATTGTTTCGAAATAAACAAATATTAGTAGAACATAGATACAATTTGTTTTTCAAACCTTAAAAATAATATGTAGCACTTTACATTTTAGTTTTATCAGTGGGTTGTTCTCTGTAGGAGAATGGGGATGGTTAGAGTTTGTAGAGCTGTAATGCTTGTGTGAAATCTAATCCTTGCCTATTCAGTAGCAGAGGATCAGCCATCTGTGGAACCACCGTCTGTATGGGTAGTTACTGCTCTTCTCTGTATCGTCATAATATTTACTTGGCGTCGGCGGCGCAAAGGACTACACCGGTAAACAGCTCACGCAGTATACATAAGGCGAGACGACTCGTGGCATTGTTTACACAAAGATCTGCCGGTTTCTCGTAATCCGCTCTGTTTTGAGTAGCCTTAACACAGCATGCTGCTGGATTAATATTTGTAGATACGTAGATGCACACTGGAATTTCCGGAACCGATTAAATGCGCTTGGTTTGTACGGTTGTTTTGCTAGCAGGCAAGTGTAGGAGGAAATAGTTCATTATTTTTGGCGTTACTTCGTATTATTCAGACTAGCTCTGTTAAACAACGATGAGGAAGGAAACAGAGTGTGTTCTATGAAATGAAACCAGCACGGCATTCCCTTGAAGTGATTTAGAAAGCAATACGAAACGCCCGGATTGCAACTCCAGCGGCACTTCGGTAGACAATGAATGTTCGCTATTTGTTCTTTAGCGCACTTCTGTTAAAATTAATGAAGAAAAGCAATCTCCCAGAGCGTATTTCATATTACAGATGTTGAAGGACGACGTACTGTTCCATCAAACGACGTGTCTGACAATGTCAACGAGGGTCACCGATTTTTTCATGTGACTAACTTGACAAATAAAAAATATAATCATAAGTGAGTAGCACTGCCGTAAGCAAATTCTCACACTATGAGTTCCGTTGTGACTTCAGATCTCACAACACATTGTGCACCACCGGTGATTCTGTGCGGATGTTACCTGCAGCGGTGTTCGAAACAGAAGCAGATGTTCAATAGATGAATATCATGTAGAAACTGGTGTTGATAAAGACGGGACTAGCGATTTATTTAGCCTACAAATGAAGGATAGAAAGGAAGAAGAATGCTACAGTGTTATTTTCAAAGGAACCGTCGTTTCATTTGCCTTAGGCGATTTCTGGAAATCATGGGAGCGTAAGCGTAATTTGGAAACCCACATTTGTCGAATATGTACCCAGCTCCTCAAGCACTCTGAAAGTTGGACGATAAGGCGTAGGCACTAGACCGGCAGCAGCGATAAAAAGATATGTATAGAATGGAAAAATCATGCGGTTTAACAAAGAATTTCTTTAATACAAGTTGCATATCTAGGAATTTTTATACCGATAGGTGCCGGTGACGAATTGGTAAGACGCTTGATTCTTATACGGGAGGACAGTGGTTCGTATTCCCGACCGGTTATCCACGTTTAGGTTTTCCGTGATTTTCTTAAATCGTTTATGGCCAGGTTGGTTCCCCTGGAAAAACAGGGATAATTTTTTCCTTGTCCTTCCCCGAGAAAAGATTCTACTCCATTGCTAAGGCCCTCGCTGACTTTGAAACGTTACAACTTAATCCTCTTTGATTCATTATTTTAGTTTTATACGCATGAGACATATTAACGGGATGTTATGAAGTAGATAAATTAGAAGCACTAGAAAGATGAACTGCAACAGGAATGGTGCGTGCAATGACAAAAATATATAGATGGAGAAGGAGAAGTAATACAGAAATTTGGCAGATTATAATTAGCAAGCGAAGGTTAAAGTCATTTGAACGTCATTAGAAAATGAATACAAAAAGAAAAACAAAACAATGATTTTAAGCATATTTGGAAAACGAAATGAACGATAACTTGCATCACAGTCGTCAGGAAAATTCCGAAAAGGACGTACCGGAGAATCTAAAAGAAAACTATGAAAACAACTTATGAATACAATACTAAATTTAAAATAATTCGAGTGCAGAAAAAAAATTAAAAAGTATCAGGAGCAGTGTGGACGAAAGATACTACGTATGGAGGAGTTGGCTGAATTTTAGGAACAACAAAGGGCGAAGTGACATTTTTTGTTAATGTCTTGAAATAAAATTCATTGGCTATAATATAGTGATGTGACATGGAACTGGATTAATAGCATAATTTCTTTCAGGTGTAAATAATTAAGCTACTGAGGTCATAAGTTATGCTGCGCTGCAGTCCCCCATTGGTTTGCTTCAGACGTCTAACAGATAAGTTATTCTTTCTTCGTGCACTTTGTATAAATGTAGGTCTTTAGTATACATGACCCTAATGAATGAATGTAGAATACAATGACATGTATGTAGAGAAGTAAGGAAAATGTAGCCACCTCACCTCACTGACTAAGAAACTGGCGTGGGGATGTTTACGTTTGAGCCTCTCACAATGGTACATGGCCTTTAGGCCAGTAACTGTATTCCACACGATTTCGTCCTACTGATGCCAAAACTAAAGTTATGATCTTCCCGTCAACGTAGTTTGCACTGTGATTCATTGCAACAACATAACATATTGTTATCTATAGTTATTCACTTCTTTTCTTATGAAATCATGTATTTCGTACTGACATTTAAATCGCCGGCATATCGATATATTTCTGAGCCACAAACGAGAAATCTCATTGGTCAGTTGGTCAAAGTTATCTAAAGAAGCTTTGTGACTGTGATATTATGCAAAGGATTTAGTTTCTTGCCGTTTATTAATAGAGTTATGGAATGCCACTTCCTCGGACGAGAAATGAAAATCAAAAATTAGCTCCAAAATTCCCAAAGATTTCCCCAAAACAAGTTTCAAATTCCATGAAAAATGAACAAGCAAATAAATTTCCAGTTGACACTATTATTTGGATATTAACCAGTAACTGAATGAGGAATCTAATACCTAGTAATTTATTAACATACGGAAGAAAGATAGGATTTCAGTAAAATCAAACTCAAAATTCAAAATCGTAGTAAATCGCAAAATCATTATAATTAAAATTAGCGAAGTAGAACCAACGTTGCCAAAGAATACTCCGTGTGAGTACTCTTTGAGATTCGTGAGTAATGACTAAGGATAATTCAATCCATTGTCACTACGTTACGAGAGTTAGCTGAAGCAGGTCATACTTTTGAATGCTCGTATATGTAGGCGCATTTACATTGTTTTTTCAGAATTGGTTATTGCGATCTACTATGACGCAGTGTAACGATACTTTGACTTCAAATATTACGTTATTTAGAATTCAGACAGAGGACTTGCATACATTAGACAGAAGTGACTTTTAATTAGATAACCTGAAGTTAACATTATTTAGGAAGTGAATACAGATAGACAATTTCATTCGTAATAACTAATGGACTATGGAACTAGGCGATATTTACGAAGCATATAATTTATAATTCCCCCCAACATCTGAGAAAGCTTCTTCCTCACGACTCTGTTAGAAAGTGCTAATATTGTGTAATAAACCAGCATATCGTGTCAATTCACGCAATTATCATTCAAGTTTTACAATATTATTTATAGAGATAACGTGCTGCGCTGTTATTTGACTGAAGCGCACGGCGCTTATATAGAAACTCCTACACGTTAGGAATTAATAACACTGTTACGACTGATTATAGATTTGAGATTACAACCAGTCTATAGGGAATTTGGTGTTGCTGGAAGTAATTTGAACTCATCATTAATATTTAAATAGCAAATAATAAACCATCGATTACAAACGATTTAATTCCGATATTTGGTGAAGTAAATATTTCGCACAAGTCGCGAGTGCAGTTCATCAATGTTATGTTTGTAACGTAGATACCGATACATAATAAAGAACAATCTCATTGCTCTACCGCTGAGTGTTAGCCAAGACCGAAGATCCTAAGGATGTTACAGTTACTTTCTACCCTTCTGAGGACTGAAGAAAGTATTAAGTGGACCAGTAAAATATTTAATAACATTAAATATATCTTGGAAATATAAAAGATACAAACGAGGCTAATCAGTGTTATGAATGGAAGTTTTAGCACTAATATCCGCTAAATGTGCCGAATGCGAAGGGCAGGTGTGTCAGAAAAGCTCAAATCAACCTAAATTTCCCCGTTATATCGGGTGACGTGGCAGAAATTGTCGTACTGTTGGTATTTATCTCTTTGCTGAAGATGTTTTGAATTTTTTCGAAACTTTTGCAGCAATAATATACAAAAGTCCCATTAGCAGCCACTCCTTGTTCTGAGCAATTATCAAGTACGAATACATCGTATTGGGTTCCATTTAAAAACGTAGCTAATTAACTGTCTTGGTAGATAATAGCGACTATCAACCATATACGAAAATACTGGAATCTTTCAAAATATTATTTGCACAAGCATTTGTTTCCACATCTCCTCTCGTTTATGAAGTATGTTGAAGTACTTATTTCAGCAAAAGCAGCGGACCAAGAACATAGCCCTGCGGAAACCCCTAATTTACACTACCACTCAGAGTCAGACCGGATCTTGCTTGTTAACACTGGAGAAGAGATTTCTGTTTGTTATCGCTTTACATTGCTCTACTGAAGTACATGGAACTAAAAGCAGATGGATTCCTTATTTACACTCCAATGAAAATCACTGGACTCTGCAAACAGCAGTGTTTTAGGATCGCTCCTTAGACGGCTGTAAACCGCGCACAGGCGCAGGAGAGGGCTGGAGGATGTGTGACGCCACAGATGTATACTGGAGAAAATGGAGAGACACGCTTTGCATAGGCAAACCTGCAAATAGTAGAACTGGCCTCCGAATAGCGCGGTGAGCGCGGTGTTACCCCGTTGTTACGTAATACTCTTTACGGCTGGGGTCGCGGTGGCTGGCCCCCGGCCCTTAACACTGGCGGTCGGTGACCGCGCGTGGAGAGTGGTCGGTGTTTTATTCAGCAGGCGCCGCTGTCGGGCGTCCACAGGTGGCGGCGACAGGCGAAGACTTGTGTTGGGCTGACACACCTGCAGCTGGCTGTTGTCAGGTGGCGACCCCACTGCATGGCCGACGCCGCACTGTCACCACAGCTGCGACCATCCACCCAAATACACTCACATACCTGCTGTATTAAACAGTGCAGCTACACCTGTACTCCGAAAGCAAAAGCATAGTGTTGATGTAGTATACTGTTATGTGCCTGCAAGAGACTCGCAAGGAGACAGAGGAACGCGATTCGCCACACAATAAGGCTACAGACAGTGCCTGAGAAGATATACACTACTGGCCATTAAAATTGCTACACCACGAAGATGTGCTACAGGCTCGAAATTTAACCGACAGGAAGAAGATGCTGTGATACACAAATGATTAGCTTTTCAGAGCATTCACACAAGGTTGGCGCCGGTGGCGGCACCTACAACTTGCTGACGTCAGGAAAGTTTCCAATCGGTATCTCATAGACAAACAGCAGTTGACCGGCGTTGCCTGGTGAAACGTTGTTGTGATGCCTCGTCTGAGGAGGACAAAAGTGTACCATCACGTTTCCGACTTTGATAAAGGTCGCATTGTAGCTTATCGTGATTGCGGTTTATCGTATCGTGACATTGCTGCTCGCGTTGGTCGAGATCCAGTGACTGTTAGCAGAATATGGAATCGGTGGGTTCAGGAGGGTAATACGGAACGTCGTGCTGGATTCCAACGGCCTCGTATCACTAGCAGCCGAGATGACAGGCATCTTATCCGCATGGCTGTAACGGATCGTGCAGCCACTTCTCAATCCCTGAGATGGGGACGTATGCAAGACAACAACCATCTGCACGACCAGTTCGACGACATTTGGAGCAGCATGGACTATAAGCTCGGAGACCATGGCTGCGGCTACCCTTTGACGCTGCATCACAGACAGGAGCGCCTCCGATGGTGTACTCAACGACGAACCTGGGTGCACGAATGGCACAACGTCATTTTTTTCGGATGAATTCAGGTTCTGTTTACAGCATCATTATGGTCGCATCCGTGTTTGGCGACATCGCGATGAACGCACATTGGACGCGTGTATTCGTCATCGCCATACTGGCGTATCACCCGGGTTTGATGGTATGGGGTGCCATTGGTTACACGGCTCGGTCACCTCTTCTTCGCAATGACGGCACTTTGAACAGTGGACGTTACATTTCAGATATTTTACGACCCGTGGCTCTACCCTTCATTCGATCCCTGCGAAACCCTACATTTCAGCAGGACAATGCACGACCGCATGTTGCAGGTCCTGTACGGACATTTCTGAATACAGATAATGTTCGACTGCTACCGTGGCCATCACATTCTCCAGATCTCTCGCCAATTGGAAACGTCTGGTCAATGGTGGCCTAGCAACTGGCTCGTTACAATACGCCAGTCACTACTCTTGATGAAGTGTGGTATCTACATCTACATCTACATCTACATTGATACTCCGCAAGCCACCCAACGGTGTGTGGCGGAGGGCACTTTACGTGCCACTGTCATTACCTCCCTTTCCTGTTCCAGTCGCGTATGGTTCGCGGGAAGAACGACTGTCTGAAAGCCTCCGTGCGCGCTCTAATCTCTCTAATTTTACATTCGTGATCTCCTCGGGAGGTATAAGTAGGGGGAAGCAATATATTCGATACCTCATCCAGAAACGCACCCTCTCGAAACCTGGCGAGCAAGCTACACCGCGATGCAGAGCGCATCTCTTGCAGAGTCTGCCACTTGAGTTTATTAAACATCTCCGTAACGCTATCACGGTTACCAAATAACCCTGTGACGAAACGCGCCGCTCTTCTTTGGATCTTCTCTATCTCCTCCGTCAGACCGATCTGGTACGGATCCCTGTTGAAGCTGCATGGGCAGTTGTACCTGTACACACCATCCAAGCTCTGAAACTTCCTGGCAGATTAAAACTGTGTGCCCGACCGAGACTCGAACTCGGGACCTTTGCCGTTCGCCGGCAAGTGCTCTACCATCTGAGCTACCGAAGCACGACTCACGCCCGGTACTCACAGCTTTACTTCTGCCAGTACCTCTCTCATTCTGGAAACATCCCCCAGGCTGGGGCTAAGCCATGTCTCCCCAATATCCTTTCTTTCCGGAGTGCTAGTTCTGCAAGGTTTGCAGGAGAGCTTCTGTAAAGTTTGGAAGGTAGGAGACGAGGTACTGGCAGAAGTAAAGCTGTGAGTACCGGGCGCGAGTCGTGCTTCGGTAGCTCAGATGGTAGAGCACCTGCCCGCGAAAGGCAAAGGTCCCGAGTTCGAGTATCGGTCGGGCACACAGTTTCAATGTGCCAGGAAGTTTCATATCAGCGCACACTCCGCTGCAGAGTGAAAATTTCATTCTGCATCCAAGATCTGTTTGACTCAATGCCCAGGCGTATCAAGGCCGTTGTTACGGACAGAGGTGGTTGTTCTGGCTACTGATTTCTCAGGATCAATGCACCCAAATTGCATGTGAGTTCTAGTATAATATATTTGTCCAATGAACACCCGTTTATCATCCGCATGACTTCCTGGTGTAGCAATTTTAATGGCCAGTAGTGCAGTAGGTGCGAATCCGTGATAACGACCCAAAGCTTGTTGTTGTCTGTGCGTCCTTGGTGATGCACAGCGTTAAAACCTTACAAGAAGACCATCCTTTCTTTTAGCTTTTTGAAATGACCAGAGAATGGGTTGTGTAACTTAACTTAAGAGAACAAGTTTTTCAAATTTTCTCACGGTTAACTGAGGACCCACAAAATATTCTAACAAAAATAGACAGGATGAAGGATTTATGTGCTAAGTGCAGCGTGGATAAAAGTGTACAAAAACCAGCACATTGTAAAAGGTCACACCAATATTCAAGAAAGGTAGTTGGAGTAATCCACATAATTACGCGCCCATATCATTAACGTCAATATATAGCAGCGTTTTGGAACATATATTGTGTTCGAACTTTATGAATTACGTTGAAGAAAATGTTCTACTGACACACAGTCAACATGGATTTAAAAAACACATCTAGCTCTTTATTCGCATGAAGTGTTGAGTGCTATTGACAAGGGATTTCAGATTGATTCCATATTTCTGGATTTCCGGAAGGCTTTTGACATTGTGCCACACAAGCGGCTTGTAGTGAAATTGCGTACTTATGAAATATCGTCACAGTTATGTGACTGGATTTGTGATTTCCTGTCAGAGAGGTCACAGTTCGTAGTAATTGACGGAGTCATCGAGTAGAACAGAAATGATTTCAGGCGTTCCCCAACGCAGTATTATAGTCCCTTTGCTGTTCCTTATCTACATAAACAATTTAGGAGACAAATCTGAGCAGCAGTCTTAGGTTGTTTGCAGATGACGCTGTCGTTTATCGACTAATAAAGTCATGAGAAGATCAAAACAAATTGCAAAACGGTTTAGAAAAGATATCTGAATGGTGCGATAATTGGCAGTTGAACCTAAATAACGAAAAGTGTGAGATCATCCATATGAGTGCTAAAAGGAATCCGTTAAACTTCTGTTATACGATAACTCAGTCAAATCTAAAGGCCGTAAATTCAACTAAATACCTAGGTATTACAATAACGAACAACTTAAATTGGAAGGAACATGTAGAAAATGTTGTGGGGAAAGATAACCAAAGACTGCGTTTTATCGGCAGGACACGAAGAAAATGCGACAGCTCTACTAAGGAGACTCCCTACACTACGCTTGCCCCCCTCTTTTAGAATGCTGCTGCATGGTGTGAAATCCTTATCAGATAGGGCTGACAGAGGACATCGAAAAAGTTCAAAGAAGGGCAGCACGTTTTGTATTATCGCGAAATATGGGAGAGAGTGTCACTGAAATGATACAGGATTTGGGCTGGACATCATTAGCATGAAGGCGTTTTTCGTTGTGGCGGAATCTTCTCACGAAATTCCAATGAGAAATTTTCTCCTTCGAATGCGAAAATATTTTGTTGACGCTTACCTACATAGGGAGGAACGATCACAATGATAAAATAAGGGAAATCAGAGCTCGTACGGAAAGATATAGCTGTTCATTCTTTCCGCGCGCTATACGAGATTGGAATAATAGAGAATTGTGAAGGTGGTTCAATGAACCCTCTACCAGGCACTTAAGGGCACTTAAATGTGATTTGCAGAGTATCCATGTAGATGTAGATGTAGATGTATTCACCTGACAACCTGGCATAAGAGTTGAGCGTAAAATGAGAAAGTTGTACAAGAAAAACATTTGTAAGACAAAGTCTGTCGAAACCGGTTATCTTAAGTAAACGAATATTTGTTCGATCTAGGCTGTTGAATGTTTTTTAGCAAGTAAAACAGATCGCACCTTCAGTACTCTCAAAATGAGAAAATTCAACGAAACATATTTTTTTAGCATTTCAGTGCTGCTGCACAAAATGTTAGAAGCAACGACATGTACAAGGAAAGATTACGCCGCAGGTCTCTGATTTACAAATCGCATTTAAAAGTTGTTTGGTTCTAAGTAATATAAACAGAAACGTCTCCCGGCACGTTTCGAAATTCGCGAATGGCGAGACCGAAGCCTGTCGAGATCTTTATATATCGTCCCACAAAATTACTGTACGCATTGCTGGTACCCCACGGCTATCATGTCAAGTATGTATCGGTTGATTCACAAGGGCCATACTCGAGCTGTACAGTGTATCATCGGATCTATGCGTCTGGCGCCAGAGAGGATAGACAAGTTGTCCGTTCGGCTGTGTAGGAGCGCACAGGCTCGTCGTGTCCCTTGACTCAAGAAATGAGCTTGTTTGTGGCAACAGACAGCGAGACACAGTATAAAGGGCGTCAGTCATCAAGGTGACCGTTACTGCGGCTCCCCTGGATGCGGCAGCAGATAGGGTGGTGCTGATTGTGGTTTATCCAACGTAAAAGTGGACGCAGCAGTGGTACAAAGTCGTGTTTCCAGATGCGTCCCAGTGTCGAGTATAGAAAGATGTTGGATGTCCACGGAAAATTGGTTCAAATGGCTCTGAGCACTATGGGACTCAACTGCTGTGGTCATAAGTCCCCTAGAACTTAGAACTACTTAAACCTAACTAACCTAAGGACATCACACACATCCATGCCCGAGGCAGGATTCGAACCTGCGACCGTAGCGGTCGTGCAGTTCCAGACTGTAGCGCCTTTAACCGCTCGGCCACTCCGGCCGGCTGATGTCCACGGAGAACGAATATTACAACATTGCATTCTTCATTGCCAGAGAGGCTCAAATGGGGTGGGCAACACGATTACTTCGAGTTTCATAGCTGGAAGTCACCATCAACAGGTTGTTGATGTTTGTTTTTCAACAATACAAAAAGATGTTTGTTTCCCGAACTATTCTGGCTTACGTTGATACAGCAACGTGCACGACTGGCTACCTGTCCAGTAGGCTTTCCATTCTCTACCATGGGAAACATCTGGTCATGGGTTTAAGAGAGGCTGGCACGCAACCGCTTACCATCCACGACTACCGAACTCTGGCACAGAGTTGAAGCACCACGAAAATACGTACCCCTGTCTGCCGTCTAAGATCATTTCGACTCTGTCCTTGTATTTGAGTCGTTGTCGCTGGCAGAGATAGCAGCGCTGTGTATAAAATTTCCCACCCCATGTGCACCTTTATAATCCTGAAATTTAATAATGTATTTTCATTCTATATTCTTTGCACAAAATAAAGAAACGCTCGTTATTGCTATCCTTCCGGCTCTGGCAATTTTAGTGGCTAGTAGTGTATCATGAACGAAATTTTCTGGCGTACAATTTTAATCTGCCAGGAAATTATATATCAGCGGACATTCCGCTGTAGAGTGAAAATTTAATTCTGGAAGGTGTATCATTATTCGGCTATAATCTGGTCAAATCATTTAAGCTTTTTTAATTATTTTTTTATTTTTCTTGACAGGCTCTGTTTTACATTTGGTTACGTAGGCTCTGAGCTACTGGTGTTCACACGAGTCTCAGAGAGCTAACTGTCTTTTCTACCAAGTGTGTAACTACATGCTCTCTTCTGTGCCCTTTCTACGATATAATTATGTGAGATGCTCTGTTACTCTATGGATATGCCTGAGGTTTGTGCTAGGAGACAGGAACGAGATGCCTGTAGAAATTGTGGTGCATTGTATTGTCGTTCAGACCACCGTCATCCATGATGGGGATGAATGAGCAGACAAGCGGGATCGCCTTTGGCAGATGCTAAAAAGGAAGATTTGCCCTTGAATCGGAGCTCACCTCTTGAAAACTTCACACAGCACTTGTTTACTTGACAGGGAATTATGGTATTAATAAGGGCAAGAACCTCCCCAGGGTTCACCGTCTTAACAAAGAACTGTGCTTGCAGTTGGGGAAGTCTGCGTGCTTCGACAAAACTGGGGGCTATGTCGTTGGTAGCGTAACTGCTGGTAGGGCCACCCTTGCTACGAAGTGTTTCCTGCAATTACCTGCCCTTTCCTTTGCTTTTCCACAAGATCCGATGGGTAAACAAACTAACTCAGTCGCTCCTGCTGTCTTAGTTACTCCTTTCCTGTCTTCTTCATCAAAGGGTGGGGAGAACTCTGAGGCATGGTGAAGCCAGTCTTGCAGTAGAAGAAAACCCTGATGACAAAGCCTGGTCCTCCACGTTGGTGCTGTGCGATGGACCAGCTCCCCATCCGTAGACGCCCAGCTAAAACATCCACTAACATGCCTCAATTTTCGGATCATTTTAATGGAATTCGACAAAGGAAACGAAAATAGATTTCGAATTTTGATATCTAGAATGTACAGGGCATTCTTAATAGCCGGCCGGAGTGACCGAGCGGTTCTAGGCGCCATAGTCTGGAACCGCGCGACCGCTACGGTCGCAGGTTCGAATCCTGCCTCGGGCATGGGTGTGTGTGATGTCCTTAGGTTAGTTAGGTTTAAGTAGTTCTAAGTTCTAGGCGACTTATGACCTAAGATGTTGAGTCCCATAGTGCTCAGAGCCATTTGAACCACAGCCTCGTTAGCAGATTATACGAGATATCAATTGATGCTGTAGACGTTCAGAAAGAAAAGAATATGTTGAAGGATACAGTTTCAAACTATGATACAATCCATAGAAAGGTAGGTACGAAAGTTCCTAATTAGCTACCTTTCTCAGAGAGGAAGTGGTGATGGGGCTCACTCGAGCATGGAGAATAGAAGTCCCATCTCTGATAAGATCACGCAGGCCTTCTGTAAAACTAAGCTGAATGTTGGGCTTATGAGTAGATACAAACTTTTCACTGTACAGTTCCGTACTACTGAAAATTTTGACTTATTGTCGAAGTCAGGAATACATAAAATAAAATGCAGCGACTGTGATGAAATATATGTTGACCACACAGGAGGAATTTCAGAGAGCGGTTCCGTGGACTCACAGCGCTACAGCAGTAAACATTCCAAGTTTAAAGAACACATAAGGTAAGCCAAACATGGTGAGATCAGTACAGAAGAAAATTTGGAAGTACTACACTTCATAGACAAAGAAGGAACTATGGATACTGTGATTTAGAAATATATATTCACGCAGATAAGCATCACTCGACCATCATTAATGAACGAATTATATCGAAGAACAATTCCTTTTTTGAGACTTTTCGTGATATATTGCAATTAGCCACTGTAAGGTTTTGGGGTTTTTAGTGTTAGATGGGCACGCCACTGTATATCACATTACACGAATTCGACTACGGCATTTAATTATCTGGGTTTGTGTGGGTTTATGGCCTCTAAATGCGATTAGGCTTTGTCCGGTTTGAGTTCCCTGTTTTTCGCTCTATACTTGACCATACAACCAGCATAATTAGAGTTGCTGTTGACGTATCGCTACAGGCTGTTAAGATGCACAGTTTCCTTTGCAACGGCTTGCGCTTGATAATCTTTGGTTTGCTTCTGATCATTGGTGGGCTTGTTACTGGTACGAAATTAGCTCTTGTGTATGAAATTTCATTGCAATATTTACATAACTGTGAGTGGGTTATGTGGCTTTTCGGCAGGTAGTTACCGAAACCGGCTAAGCTTGACTTTTTGGCTGCACTTGCTGGCGTAACAAGCTTAATAAGTTGTACTGTTTCCATTTGAAGACTCCGTTGGCCTTTGCCATTATGGTTCGCACGTTGACGGCAGATTACTCTTGGTGGGCACTTACGCTGTTATTGTTTATTATTTTTAATTAATTATCCTTAGGATTTCAGTGTTTCCCACATGGTTATGTGTCCTCACCAACGTAAATTTTGCATAACTGTAATGTACCAAGACTGATTTAAAGAAAGTTATGTGTTTTATCCATTCAACTTACTCTGTATGATAAGTGTTACACGTCCATCATTATTCGAACTTTATGTACGAGGGTCTCGGATTCCCTACAGTCACTTTAGCATAAGGTTGATCTAGGTTCCTTATACACTATGTGATCAAAAGTATCCGGAAACCCCCAAAAACATGCATTTTTCATATTAGGTGCATTGTGATGCCACTCACTGTCAGGTATTCCATAACAGCGACCTCAGTAGTCACTAGACATCGTGAGAGAGCAGAATGGGGCGCTCCGCTGAATTCACGGACTTCGAACGTGGTCATGTGCTTGGGTGTCACTTGTCTCCTACGTATGTAACCGAGATTTCCACACTCCTAAACATCTCTAGGTCCAGTTTCCGATGTGATAGTGAATAGGATACGTGAAGGGACACGTACAGCACAAAAGCGTATGGGCCGTCCTAATCTGTTGACTGACAGATACCGCCTACAGTTGAAGAGGGTCGTAATGTTTAATAGGCAGGCATCTATACAGACCATCACACAGGAATTCTAAACTGCATCAGGATCCACTGCAAGTACTATGACAGTTACGCGGGAGTTGAGAAAACTTGGATTTCATTGTCGAGCAGCTAATCATAAGCCACACATCACGCCGGTAAATGCCAAACGACGCCACGCTTGGTGTAAGGAGTACAAACATTGGACGATTCAGCAGTAGAAAAACGTTGTGTGGAGTGACGATTAACGGTATACAATGCCCGGTGAACGTCATCTGCCAGCGTATGTACTGCCGACAGTAAAATTCGGAGACGATGTTGTTATCGTGTGGTCGTGTGGAGTTGGCTTGCACCCCTTGTTCTTTTGCGTGACATTATCTGAGCACAGGCCTACGTTGATGTTTTAAGCACCTTCTTGCTTCCTGCTGTTGAAGAGCAATTCGGGGATGGCGACTGCATCTTTTAACACGGTCGAGCACCTGTTCATAATGCACGGCCTGTGGCGGAGTGGTTTGTCATCCCTGTAATGGACTGGCATGCACAGAGTCCTGCCCTGCGTCCTATAGGACTCCTTTGGTATGTTTTGGAACGCCGACTTGGTGCCAGGCCTCACCGACTGACATCTATACCTCTCCTCAGTGCAGCACTCCGTGATGAATGGGCTGCCATTCCCCAAGAAACCTTCCAGCACCTGATTGAGCGTATGCCTGCGAGATTGGAAGCTGTCATCAAGGCTAAGGGTGGGCCAACACCATATTGAATTCCAGCATTAACGATGGATGGCGCTACGAACTTGTAAGTCATTTTCAGTGAGGTGTCCGGACACTTTTGATCAGACAGTATAGATGCCACTGCCTATTTTTGTCTATAAGGGGTACTAGGGCTGCAGTGTTTTCCCACCGACTTGTGTTGATCGTCGGTGATGTCGCTTATACTTCTTAGTAGTGCGAGCAACTTGTTTTCCTGGGTTTCATTACCTATTCGAGAGGTGATCGCATGTATAGTTCCTGTTGTAGAGGCACTTTAATAATTATCACGTAGAATTCTCTGTTTCAGTAGCTTACGACAGCCTGGGTTATGTAACTGTGGTTAGTTTTGGGCATTGGGTTTACAGATAACACTTTTTCTGCCAATTAGCTTTTCGTCTTGGGCTATTACTCCTACAATATTGTGTTGCTTTCCCTGTAGAGATGATTAATGTGTTTCATCTTATGGCATCTGCGTGTTTCCCGAATCGTATAAGTGATGTACGTCGTCACATATAGTCTCCTGGTATCTTGCACTGAATCAAGTCACAGCCGAAAGTGGTGGACTACTATTTTCGAACGTTTCTGGGTAGGTAGTAGTACTGTTTGTCTGTCACGAAGTTTCGTGTAGCGCGTAGTTCCTCGTACAGAAGGTGGCACTTTTCTTTCCGCGTGCACTTTTGTGTTATTAATTTGAAAAGCAAACCACAACGCTTGGACGCAGCTAATACGATAAAAAAGAGAACCATGGGAACTTGACTCCTGCAGTAATGGGTGTTAACAATGTGGTGTCTCCGTTAACGCATTGTCTATAAGAGGCATTGTGCCTTGGGCGGCGAGTTAGCGAAAGGCACATGTAAAGAAAGAAAAAAAGTCTGTTCTTAGGTGCTGAACGCTACGGCGTGGGTGTGCTGAAAAAGAAATGGAGGTCGCAGTCCGCTATTCAACGTTTTTTCGAGAGGAGACGGCGGGTTAGTAGTTTAGGACATGAGGCTTTGACACAGGCCATCTTCCCAGTGATTCTCGGAACGGTGAAAGCTGGAGAATGAACGACTGAAGGACTTTTGAAGCAGTCCGTACGGGAGAATTAAATAATATAAAAAATAAACTATTAACTAGGGCCAAGTGAACTTATTGCTCAATGGTAGGCATGGTTTTTCAAAGGTGACTGAGCAACGAGAGTACACGAGACGTGTGCTATTCATCCCTGTATCAGCTTTCTGGTAGCAGACATCAGTGTGTCAGGGGACCTCATCCCCATGGAACTCTTGTTGCAGACAGTTTTCTGCAGATATCTGTAGTGGCAGACTTACGTTAGATGTTGACAGATGGAGCAGACTGGGCCGACACATTCATCTGGTAAACATGCTCTAGTCGTCCACGCGCACATTTTGATGATAATTTCTAGTGACATCAGCTGGTAAGAGCAGAAAAAGAGTTAAGTACTTGCTACTGTTACATAAAATTCATTCTGGCTTTTCATGACTATGCGGACAGGTACTGTAGCGTGTAATCTCATTTTCTCTTCCTGCATGACTATGCAACTACTGATTTCATTTCCCGGCTATGTCGAGCTGTATTAGCATGTCATTTTCCCTGTAAAATCACTTTTGCCAACCGTACCATCGCGTATTATAACTTAGTGTCATGTCTCACTTTGATGTTTTGTTGTGTGCTTTATTAGACATCTTGTAAAGTCCTTCATCGCTTGTCCACATTATGACATTGTAATAAATGCTGGAATTTTCCTGGGCCAAGCTTTGCATTTGCAATTAGTAAATCTCCTTAGTAAAGTTAACCAACAGTAAGTTACGGGAATAACGGTACCTGGAATTCAAGGCTAGGGCCATCCTTTTCCATTAACTGCGTTAATTAGATCATTTGTGTTTCGGGGAGTGATCTACCGCTCACCAGGCTTGCTGGTGTAGATCAAGTAGAGGACAAAGATCATATTTGTAAAGACAATCGTAATCAGATAGACAGCCGAGAATTATGATGCTACCGTTCCCAAAAATAATTTACTGATTACGTTCTACTCATATACAAGGGAACTTCAAAAAGCAGCTTACACATTGTTACTGCAGGCCAAGAAACACTTATAGAATGTTACAATACACTTCCAGTTGACACACATACATGACACTACCTCTTAAACATAGTCATCGATTCTCTGAAAACAACGACAGAAAAGTTCAATTCCTTAATGATATAAATACGCTCCTTGGTCACGGAGCCGTTCGAGAACCGCTGTATGATAGTACTCGTCAGAAAATCTTTCCCTCCGGATATGCTTCCAGCTTGCCGGAAAGATGGATATCCCATGGTCCAAGATCTGCAATTCCGTATCGGCATTATCCAGGCCTGTGTAGCCTTGTTCAAAGTGTTGTCACCATTTCGCTACGGATGGACACGGTATTGCATCTGGTTCACATACTGCCAAAATTTCTCGTCGAAACAGTGTGCCATTAAGACTTTTTGCCCACAATAATCGCACTGTCACACATACTTCCCACCTGGATACGTGTCCAATTGCTGCACCATGTCACTCCGATACTGTGATGAACTTGATTGCTGTGGGACAAAGTTTCATTACTTCATTAACTACTCTCAAACCCAACCACCACCACAGCTTCCATAAACATACAGCCATTAACAGGGAACACTCGCCATCACCGAATCCTGCCTCGGGCATGGATGTGTGTCATGTCCTTAGGTTAGTTAGGCTTAAGTAGTTCTAAGTTCTAGGGCCCCCCCATGAACCATGGACCTTGCCGTTGGTGGGGAGGCTTGCGTGCCTCAGCGATACAGATAGCCGTGGTGCAACCACAACGGAGGGGTATCTGTTGAGAGGCCAGACAAACGTGAGGTTCCTGAAGAGGGGCAGCAGCCTTTTCAGTAGTTGCAAGGGCAACAGTCTGGATAATTGACTGATCTGGCCTTGTAACAATAACCAAAACGGCCTTGCTGTGCTGGTACTGCGAACGGCTGAAATCAAGGGGAAACTACGGCCGTAATTTTTCCCGAGGGCATGCAGCTTTAATGTATAATTACATGATGATGGCGTCCTCTTGGGTAAAATATTCCGGACGTAAAATAGTCCCCCATTCGGATCTCCGGGCGGGGACTACTCAAGAGGATGTCGTTATCAGGAGAAAGAAAACTGGTGTTCTACGGATCGGAGCGTGGAATGTCAGATCCCTTAATCGGGCAGGTAGGTTAGAAAATTTAAAAAGGGAAATGGATAGGATGAAGTTAGATATAGTGGGAATTAGTGGAGTTCGGTGGCAGGAGGAACAAGACATCTGGTCAGGTGACTACAGGGTTATAAACACAAAATCAAATAGGGGTAATGCAGGAGTAGGTTTAATAATGAATAGGAAAATAGGAATGCGGGTAAGCTACTACAAACAGCATAGGGAACGCATTATTGTGGCCAAGATAGATACAAAGCCCACACCTACTACAGTAGTACAAGTTTATATGCCAACTACCTCTGCAGATGACGAAGAAATTGAAGAAATGTACGATGAAATAAAAGAAATTATTCAGATTGTGATGGGAGACGAAAATTTAAAACTCATGGTGTAGGGAAGCAGCCTACTCACGCTGTAGTAAATTCACATCAGTTTCCATTGTGTGCCAGCCAGTCTGCTGTAACTCTGTAACTAGCTCTGACGTCATAAATGTTGCGCAATACCTTAAAAATCAAGCAAATGACCTAAAACTTTTCTAGCATGTCAGGAATAGTACTAAATTAATGTGTGTTAAATATCAGTTCGATAACTTCAGCCATTTTCGAAATTTGGACGTTTTTCTGGAAAAATCATTGGCGCAACAGAAAAGAGCTAGAGACTTCAAAATTTATATTTAGATTCATCTTTCATAATGATTTAATAAAAACAGTACTTTGGATTTCACATATTAACATTTTAGTGGAAATTCATGATTTAGTGGTTTTCGTCTCAAAACTGAAGGAAGCAAGATAGATTAAGTAGGCTAGTAAATAAGGCTAGGATGTTTAGATTTAAATAGGTTGGAGGTCCGTTATGATTATGAAGATGTGTAAAGTTTCTTTTGAATACCTATAAAATTATAGCGATAGCGGATCTCAAAAGGGCCAGTTCAGAGCTCATCTACTGCGTGCAGTGTAATTTAATTAATTCTCTCGCCCAATATATTTAACTTAGCCACGTCAAAATTTTATTATCAATACTTACCTGCGTGTTGAATACACGTTTAAATTAAGAGCTTCTTCGGCCATCAGCAAAAGAAGCTATAAATTATTATGTAACTTGAAGTGATGCGTTACTAGCCCAGCGGCTAGTCGGGACAGCCGATTTGATCAGGCGTTCCATTAGCCGTCCACACCGCGGCTTTATATATAAGAACGCTGCGCAAGGAAGCAAGGCCCCAGTTCTCTCCAGACGCTGAATGACATGCCATCTGTGTCGGGAGCCGCGTCGCATCAGTGTCACTGCTACAAACAGCCTCGGGTGCCGTATTAAGTTACTAGAGATACGCGGAACCATAAAAACATTTCATGTGAAGTGTTAATTCTGGGATGATTTTCATTATCTAGTTTCAGTTTGCGTATTGTCGTATTTTCACGTGCCGTCGCGGAACAGACATTCTACCAAATATTTAGCGTGGCGTTTGATGAAGTATTTTCATCAAATTATGGCGAGCATTCTTTTTAACATTTAATTCGGACATTTATAGTTGCATCAGCGCATTAGACTCTGAACTGCTCTGTTAGTTAGGTTGTAGGGATACTTGTGTTTTTTATCAGTGAATTTCAGAATATACTCAACTATTTTGGAAAACCGTTTTTGATTAGAAATCCCGGACAATCTCCTAATTCCTCAGAGCTATAAGCTGCAGCTATAATAACATTCTCAGATAAAATGGAGTTACTAAGCCAGTGTTGAGAACGGCGAAAGACAGCATTAACAACACTCTAAAAGCCAGAAACTGATCCAACATGCAAGTGTTTATGCAGCAAATTATTTTTACAAACTCATCCGCCGCCCCACATATGGTTCATCGGCCGGGAAATCAACTTAGTGAAAGTGATTTTTAACTATTCGGATTCGCGAGTGAAATGCGACACGCAGCTAAGTATAGAACAGTGAATGTGTTACGTGTGCATGTGGACGACGCAATTGGATTAACAACACATCTGGATTGACGGAGCTGGCACTGAGTCTAGCGGTGATGCCGGCATCGCGAGAAGCCAGTCTCGCCGCACCGCAGTCGTCCGCTGGAGCAGCCGGCGCAGAGCCTGCAATTGCGGGCCACGCAAACACACAACAGCCGTCGGAGAGCCGTCTGCAATTCAACGTGCCACGTCGCATCAGGAATCCTGGTACGCCGCGCCGGCAACGCCATACGTCGTGCAGAAGGAACTAAGTTAAGTGAAAAGCTGTTAAAAATTTTACTAACCTGCACTAAAAGACTGTCGGCGATGGAACCGCCAAAAGAAACTGAAGTTAAACTTATATCAGAACCCATGTCTGTTGAAGGAACTGTAAATCCAGACAACGGTTCAAGTGTAAATATGCATGAAAGTAGTAATGTTAAAGTGAAAAATGAAGTATTGTCTCCTGACAGTAGTGTGGGAAGGGGCAATGATTCAATAATAGAGACCCCTGTAGTAAAGCGGAAAGTAGAAATTGTAAATTTATGGGATGATAGTTTCTCTGATGAATTAAAAATGAAACAGTCATCAGAGTTGGTAGAGTTTAAGAAGGAGCAGTTGGATATGACTAATCAATCAGAAGTTTCATGTAGTTTTGATGATTCTGGTATTGGAGCTAGTTTTTCGTCACCTGGGTGTGATAAAAAGCCAGCTCGTGAGCAGCCCAAAGATGCTGGGGCTGTTGATTTAAATGTTATATTACAAGCAATAGCTGCCAGCAATGCTGAATTAAAGTCTGAAATTGTGGCCAGCCAAACAAATTTTAATAAACGATTGGAGGTAATGGACGATACCTTCAAGGCTGGTTGCAATAAGTTGAAAGAGGATCTAGACAGTTTGAATTATAAAATTGATTACAATCATGAAGATATTAAGAAAAAGGTTGCTCAACAGTTTTCTGAAATGTATAAAACAGTTAAATCCGAAGTTGCTGAGGTTCACAAAGACTTCCAAATGGAAGATGCGAAGCTGGAGCACAAGTTAACAGAAAAGATCGAGGCGGAATCTGAACTGTGCTCAGATAGATTTAAAGATGTTAATATAAAAGTAAACATATGTCAAGCAGAAGTAGAAGCAATCAAAACTGACACTACTCATATTGTGCAAAGAGTAGATAAGGTTGAAATGAAAGTAGAAAATATAAGTACTAACATTGCTAACATTGAGAGTAAAGTAGCTTCAGTAACTTCTGGTAATGGTAATATACAACAAGTTGTAGCGGCAAACGCCGCTTTTATCGGGTGTCGGCAGTTCTTGCGGTTGGATCCAGATAAAAATATCCACCCGCTAGATTTATGGAACGATTTTGAAGATGTGATTCCACCAACTTGGTCTGAACGAGAGAAAATCTCGTTTATTAGAAGCCATTTAGCAGGTGACGCCATGCGTTGGTCAGCTGATGTTATGTTAAAGTGTAAAACATTAGCGGAATTTAAAACAGCTTTCATTAATGGGTATTGGTCTAGCAATAAGCAAAATGAAGTGTTGAGAGAATTTTGGAGTGGAAAACGCTTCAATGCAGGCAAGGAATCAATTAAAGAGTTTGCTAGGTCATGGATTTCACGGTTGTCACATTTGGCGGAAAAGCTGAAACCTGAAATGATAATACTAGGTCTTGAAGCCAAACTGCCATGGTATCGGCAAACGAGAATTATATCTGCCCCTAGAGACAATCTGGATCGTTTCATTGAGTATTTGGAACGTGTAGAACGTGTTGCTGCCAATGAGGAGCAAGCACGTAATAACCGAAATGCCAATAATAATAATAATAGTAGTAAATTTAGGAACGAGCAAAATGGCAATGTAAACATCAGAACAGTAGGTGTTCGCCATCCTAAGAGAGGTAGGAATTGGGGAAATAATTATCAGAACCAACAATGGCATCCAAGGGATAATAATTTTGTTCCAAACAGAAATATGCATGTAAACAACAGTACGGAAAGTAAGGCTATGCCAGCTAACTATAATGAAACTAAAGGAAACAGTAGTATGCCGAGGCAGGAAAACTAGTTCCCGTCTATGAGGACACTGGCGCTCACCAGGCGGTTACTTTTCCTATGCCAGTAGTTAAAGGAATTGGTAAGACAGATCAGAATACTCAAACTGAACATGTGGATGAAGAGTCGGTAGCACCTAAGAATACAGCAGAAATATTAGATCACTCACAGTATTTGATAGATACCGTGTTAGAGACGCTTTCTAAGTGGGAAGAGAAAGAGAAGGCGCAGCAGTGTAACGATAGGGACGAGCTACAAAATACTGAATTGATAGGTGAAGAAGCAGAAGAAATTCATGCTTATATTTACGATGAGGATGATGTGCTCTTATCTAAAGTGCCTGTGCAGGATGTTGATAATGTACTAATAGATTTAGGACAGGAGATAAGTGGGAATGTAGAGGGTAGGCGGTTAAGGGTCGATGTACCCAGTAGCTGTGACCAGTTGTCACTTGAGAAGGAAACCGACGATAATGGTAAAAGTGGTTTAGCTGTAACTAATGTTATGCCCGGTCTGGAGGCGCAGAATCGCTCAGACTATAGTAATTTGGGTCATGTTCAGCAAACTAAATGTAATGAAGTCGTGCGGTGTTTCAATTTAAAATTAATAGACCGACTGGAAAAGGCAGCTGAAAATGTAATTCAGGAAACCCCTACACACTGTGACCTAAATGTAATGAAGACAGATGTCGATCACTTTAGTTGGAGACAAATCCAAAAGGAACTACTAGATGAATTTGAGGAACCACCTGTACAACCTAGAATAAGCCACCCTATAATAATAGTGAATATGTTGGGTATCAATGTACGTTGTCTCTTAGACAGTGGAAGTGAGGTGAGTGCAATATCTCAGTCCTTCTTTGATGCATTGCCTGGTAAAGACAAGCTTACTGTAATGAGGGTAGCAGGACTAAGAATAATTGGTGCTACTGGCAAGGATTCAAAAACGGTAAACGAAGAAGCTTTACTGCCTTTTAACATTAATGGTAATTTAATTGATCATCCATGTTTAATTGTAAACAATCTCAGTATTGAGGTTTTAATTGGCATAGATTTCTTGTCAAAATATCAGAGTGTTGTTGACTTTGAAAAAAGCCAGTTAAGAATGGTCTTGCCAATAACCGGAGTAATTATAGTACCTTTTAGTGACAAACGTGTAGTAACTGATGATGAAACTTGGGAGCTGCCTATACGAGTTCTGAAAAATAGGAGGTATTGGGACGAAGGTGTTAATCTTAGTACAAGTAAGCTGAACACAGAAGAAGAAGAAGCAATTATTTTGGACAAAATAGATGCTAAATTGCAGGAAATCTATAAGATTTCAGACAATCAAAAGGAAGAACTGAGACAGGTTCTAAAAAGGCATCATAAAGTATTTTAAGATCGACCTGGCAGATTCATAGGTAGCCAATGAATGCTGTAGGGAGGAGGTTGTTCTGTAACCTCTACACAGTGTGGCAGCTGTGCAGTCCCAGCTGTGTGAGATCTTCTTTCCCTTTCAGGTCTCACTCACTCTTCCTCTTTCCTGTCCTCAAAAGTTTCGACCTCTTCTTTCCAGACATGAAAATTTTCTGTCATGGCTATCAAGCCATGAGTTATGTAACCGATTAGTGAAGAAAAATACCTAATGTGACAAACCTAACAGTGACGTAAACAATAGAGACATATGACGTAATTAAAATACAAATGTATTTGAGTAACAATTATGTATTGAACCCTGGTAAAATAGTAAGTACAAAATGTTGTTTTATTGGAAATGGTCCCACAATAATATTTTAAAAGATGTACAAATTCGTGTTCAAGCAGGATCTGAAGTGGTAGTGAAACCTAGTGTATTCATTAGAGTTAACTAATTAATAGTAAGAAAGAGTGCTTAGTGTCATGAAAAATATGCAGATAAGTTGCAAGATTAAACTCACCTGGTGTAGCAAGGAAAGGCAGTGTAATAGAATTGAGCAGTGTTTGTGGTTGAGACGTGAAGGACACGTCCCTGAAGTATTTATAAGGTTGGAGCTGGCCATTATTTTAGTGTAGTGTGTGACAGGATACACCTACACGTATTGAGTTTATGAGTTGGAGGCGTGAATGCGACCATAGGTACCCTTATGTTAGATGAGACAGAGCAGCTCATGGTGTCCTATAGGTCTAAGGAATTTAGCATTACGCTCGTCCATAATTACTTGATGCACTTTAGTGGTAGGTCTGAGAGAGACTACCTGTGGTTTCAGCGTCCAATCGAGTGGAATTGGATTGCCACGTGAGCAAACTAATCAGCTGCAATACACTATGAATATGAAATAAATGTGCTATCCTATGCTTTAAATATTAATAGAGTGAGTGTTAAATAAGTACATACACTAGGAAAATAAATAAATAACATACTGACAGACGTGAAACATTATTTTAGCTCAGCATAAATACACTTCAAAGTAAGTAAGTACCTAAGTGCAGATGTTGAACTGACAACAGCAGAGGACCAATAAGTGGATTTAGTAGTCAACTAAACGTAGTGTGTTTTGAACACTCACAACTGTACTGTTACCAAAAGTTACTCACATGTACAAAGAAGCTGAGAAAACAACCACTAATCATACTCATACTATCTCTAAGAATAAGGTAATCTAAGATGAGTCAGTTAAGTAAATAAAATGCAGATTTGTCAGGAATGACCCGAGCATTGGTTCAGTGTTCTGGCCCAGAAATAATAAATTGATGTTAAATAGGATTCATGATTGTATGCCTTGAGCATAAATTTTCTCCAGTACGTGACTAACGGCGTTTTGAGCCATTTGTTTACCGATTTTATGACAGTTAGGTAACCGTGAGAGTAAAATTAAAAAGGTTCTGTTAACTTTGTTCCAGCAACATATCAAAGGATAAAATGTATATATCCCCATTTCATTGTAACCCACCCATAGATGTTAAGTGAACAGTGTCTGAGGCACTCTTTTTGTTTGTTCTACAGGACAAACCAGATAATGGCAGCCTGGTAGCTGCATGAAAGCGTGGAGTGACTTCGACACAACTCACAGTGACCCCTCCCCTTTCCCCCAGGTAATTTAGAGAGAACGTGAAGGACGCACACCATAGCAACTTCCCCTCCTCTACCCTTGTGAATGGAAGTGTAGGACGCCAGCCAAAGCGGCAACAACCACGTGTGTAAAAATTATTTGTGAACTTTTTTTTCAGGTTTAGAAAAGACTGCTAAGAGATAATCATCTGTTTATGTATCATGTTATTTTCTTTGAATATGTGTATGTAAAAATGTATTTAATGTATTTAATGGATCTAAGATTTTCATAATTTTTCAATTTGTATGTGTTTGTTTGTCTAAGGCAATATGTATGCCAAAATATTTCATGACTTTGTTTTAAAAATTTGAGTAATGACATTGTTTAAAAGGCAGTGAACATGCCTACAATTTAAATAATTAATGTAGGTAATCAGTTTTCTTTAATGTTTCTACATGTTTATATTTCAATTTGAATTTTCATAGGAAATTAAGCAAGTACTCTTGCTTCCCTTTTTGTAATTAAATTTTTTTTCATTCATTAACATTCGTAAACAAAAAATTTAAGTAGAGGGTGATGTAGGGAAGCAGCCTACTCACGCTGTAGTAAATTCACATCAGTTTCCATTGTGTGCCAGCCAGTCTGCTGTAACTCTGTAACTAGCTCTGACGTCATAAATGTTGCGCAATACCTTAAAAATCAAGCAAATGACCTAAAACTTTTCTAGCATGTCAGGAATAATACTAAATTAATGTGTGTTAAATATCAGTTCGATAACTTCAGCCATTTTCGAAATTTGGACGTTTTTCTGGAAAAATCATTGGCGCAACAGAAAAGAGCTAGAGACTTCAAAATTTATATTTAGATTCATCTTTCATAATGATTTAATAAAAACAGTACTTTGGATTTCACATATTAAGATTTTAGTGGAAATTCATGATTTAGTGGTTTTCGTCTCAAAACTGAAGGAAGCAAGATAGACTAAGTAGGCTAGTAAATAAGGCTAGGATGTTTAGATTTAAATAGGTTGGAGGTCCGTTATGATTATGAAGATGTGTAAAGTTTCTTTTGAATACCTATAAAATTATAGCGATAGCGGATCTCAAAAGGGCCAGTTCAGAGCTCATCTACTGCGTGCAGTGTAATTTAATTAATTCTCTCGCCCAATATATTTAACTTAGCCACGTCAAAATTTTATTATCAATACTTACCTGCGTGTTGAATACACGTTTAAATTAAGAGCTTCTTCGGCCATCAGCAAAAGAAGCTATAAATTATTATGTAACTTGAAGTGATGCGTTACTAGCCCAGCGGCTAGTCGGGACAGCCGATTTGATCAGGCGTTCCATTAGCCGTCCACACCGCGGCTTTATATATAAGAACGCTGCGCAAGGAAGCAAGGCCCCAGTTCTCTCCAGACGCTGAATGACATGCCATCTGTGTCGGGAGCCGCGTCGCATCAGTGTCACTGCTACAAACAGCCTCGGGTGCCGTATTAAGTTACTAGAGATACGCGGAACCATAAAAACATTTCATGTGAAGTGTTAATTCTGGGATGATTTTCATTATCTAGTTTCAGTTTGCGTATTGTCGTATTTTCACGTGCCGTCGCGGAACAGACATTCTACCAAATATTTAGCGTGGCGTTTGATGAAGTATTTTCATCAAATTATGGCGAGCATTCTTTTTAACATTTAATTCGGACATTTATAGTTGCATCAGCGCATTAGACTCTGAACTGCTCTGTTAGTTAGGTTGTAGGGATACTTGTGTTTTTTATCAGTGAATTTCAGAATATACTCAACTATTTTGGAAAACCGTTTTTGATTAGAAATCCCGGACAATCTCCTAATTCCTCAGAGCTATAAGCTGCAGCTATAATAACATTCTCAGATAAAATGGAGTTACTAAGCCAGTGTTGAGAACGGCGAAAGACAGCATTAACAACATTCTAAAAGCCAGAAACTGATCCAACATGCAAGTGTTTATGCAGCAAATCATTTTTACAAACTCACTCGCCACCCCGCAATGGGTGACTGGAACTCGAGTGTAGGAAAAGGGAGAGAAGGAAACATAGTAGGTGAATATGGATTGGGGCTAAGGAATGAAAGAGGAAGGCGCCTGGTAGAATTTTGCACAGAGCACAACATAATCATAACTAACACTTGGTTTAAGAATCATGAAAGAAGGTTTTATACGTGGAAGAACCCTGGAGATACTAAAAGGTATCAGATAGATTATATAATGGTAAGACAGAGATTTAGGAAACAGGTTTTAAATTGTAAGACATTTCCAGGGGCAGATGTGGACTCTGACCACAATCTATTGGTTATGACCTGTAGATTAAAACTGAAGAAACTGCAAAAAGGTGGGAATTTAAGGAGATGGGACCTGGATAAACTGAAAGAACCAGAGGTTGTACAGAGATTCAGGGAGAGCATAAGGGAGCAATTGACGGGAATGGGGGAAATAAATACAGTAGAAGAAGAATGGGTAGCTTTGAGGGTTGAAGTAGTGAAGGCAGCAGAGGATCAAGTAGGTAAAAAGACGAGGGCTAGTAGAAATCCTTGGGTAACAGAAGAAATATTGAATTTAATTGATGAAAGGAGAAAATATAAAAATGCAGTAAATGAAGCAAGCAAAAAGGAATACAAACGTCTCAAATATGAGATCGACAGGAAGTGCAAAATGGCTAAGCAGGGATGGCTAGAGGACAAATGTAAGGATGTAGAGGCCTATCTCACTAGGGGTAAGATAGATACCGCCTACAGGAAAATTAAAGAGACCTTTGGAGATAAGAGAACGACTTGTATGAATATCAAGAGCTCAGATGGAAACCCAGTTCTAAACAAAGAAGGGAAAGCGGAAAGGTGGAAGGAGTATATAGTGGGTCTATACAAGGGCGATGTACTTGAGGACAATATTATGGAAATGGAAGAGGATGTAGATGAAGATAAAATTGGAGATATGATACTGCGTGAAGAGTTTGACAGAGCACTGAAAGACCTGAGTCGAACAAGGCCCCCGGAGTAGACAATATTCCATTGGAACTACTGACGGCCTTGGGAGAGCCAGTCCTGACAAAACTCTACCATCTGCTGAGCAAGATGTATGAAACAGGCGAAATACCCTCAGACTTCAAGAAGAATATAACAGTTCCAATTCCAAAGAAAGCAGGTGTTGACAGATGTGAAAATTACCGAACTATCAGTTTAATAAGTCACAGCTGCAAAATACTAACACGAATTCTTTACAGACGAATGGAAAAACTAGTAGAAGCCAACCTCGGGGAAGATCAGTTTGGATTCCGTAGAAACACTGGAACACGTGAGGCAATACTGACCTTACGACTTATCTTAGAAGAAAGATTAAGGAAAGGCAAACCTACGTTTCTAGCATTTGTAGACTTAGAGAAAGCTTTTGACAATGTTGACTGGAATACTCTCTTTCAAGTTCTAAAGGTGGCAGGGGTAAAATACAGGGAGCGAAAGGCTATTTACAATTTGTACAGAAACCAGATGGCAGTTATAAGAGTCGAGGGACATGAAAGGGAAGCAGTGGTTGGGAAGGGAGTAAGACAGGGTTGTAGCCTCTCCACGATGTTGTTCAATCTGTATATTGAGCAAGCAGTAAAGGAAACAAAAGAAAAATTCGGAGTAGGTATTAAAATTCATGGAGAAGAAATAAAAACTTTGAGGTTCGCCGATGACATTGTAATTCTGTCAGAGACAGCAAAGGACTTGGAAGAGCAGTTGAATGGAATGGACAGTGTCTTGAAAGGAGGATATAAGATGAACATCAACAAAAGCAAAACAAGGATAATGGATTGTAGTCTAATTAAGTCGGGTGATTCTGAGGGAATTAGATTAGGAAATGAGGCACTTAAAGTAGTAAAAGAGTTTTGGTATTTGGGGAGCAAAATAACTGATGATGGTCGAAGTAGAGAGGATATAAAAAGTAGACTGGCAACGGCAAGGAAAGCGTTTCTGAAGAAGAGAAATTTGTTAACATCCAGTATTGATTTAAGTGTCAGGAAGTCATTTCTGAAAGTATTCGTATGGAGTGTAGCCATGTATGGAAGTGAAACATGGACGATAAATTGTTTGGACAAGAAGAGAATAGAAGCTTTCGAAATGTGGTGCTACAGAAGAATGCTGAAGATTAGATGGGTAGATCACATAACTAATGAGGAAGTATTGAATAGGATTGGGGAGAAGAGAAGTTTGTGGCACAACTTGACCAGAAGAAGGGATCGGTTGGTAGGACATGTTCTGAGGCATCAAGGGATCACCAATTTAGTATTGGAGGGCAGCGTGGAAGGTAAAAATTGTAGAGGGAGACCAAGAGATGAATACACTAAGCAGGTTCAGAAGGATGTGGGTTGCAGTAGGTACTGGGAGATGAAAAAGCTTGCACAGGATAGAGTAGCATGGAGAGCTGCATCAAACCAGTCTCAGGACTGAAGACCACAACAACAACAACAACAAGTTCTAGGGGACTGATGACCACAGATGTTAAGTCCCATAGTGCACAGAGCCATTTTTGAACTCGCCATCACCATGGATGAAATGGGCACGAGAGAAAATTCCCATTCTTACGTAAACACACGTAAAGCCTCAGGCTTCGCGCCACATGCGACACTGGATGAAAAACATGTAGTGTTTAATGAACGATCACTTTGAGAAACACCAGTCAACGTCCGTAAATACAGGTGGCAAGAAATTTAAAAACCAAAACAATCATCCACAGCACGTCAGGAATTTTGCAGGTGGCACGTGAGTCATCTCTACGGCGATGCTAGTGACAGAAATTCAGAACATTTATTGTAAAATATTTGACTGAAATACTTGCAATTAAGAAAAATTAATTTCTGTTTTCCACATATTCTTAGTTTACTGATTCACTAGTTAGTCCCGAAGTTCACTTAAAAAAATGGCTCTGAGCACTATGGGACTTTACATCTGAGGCCATCAGTCCCCTAGAACTTAGAACTAGTTAAACCTAACTAACCTAAGGACATTACACACGTCCATGCCCGAGGCAGGATTCGAACCTGCGACCGTAGCGGTCGCGCGGTTCCGGACTGAAGCGCCTGGGAAGTTCACTTAAAAACAAAATTAAAGTGACCTTTGTGTTTCATTAGTAAAAACTTCGTACTTTCTAGTACCAATGCTATTGGTATAGAACTTAATAAATTACCTTATTACGGTAATAATAGAGAAGGTGATTCATTGGTCAAGCGTTACCCAATGAACGTTATACAATAATAGCCTCTAACATTACCAGCAGTAAATGTGAAGCTTCACCTGGCTTTAATTGTTCATTTTAAAGAGTTAACTTGAGCTAATTTAACCAGTAACTGCGCTCTTTAGAGTAACTAGTGTTCATTGTACTGAAACAGGTTAAATGCTCACACTTCGGCGCTCTTGGCTGGTGCTACACAGCTATAAATACTTAATGGCCCATTTCTGACCTACGATTACCTGGAAAATTTTGCTCTATTCTGTGTACACTACTTTTGTCTATTCTCGGTACAAAACGTTTAATTAACGTGGATGTGAAGAAGTGCACAGCAAAGGAGAAAGGTACACCAGTAAAACAAGTTCCTTGCTGCCCGTCTCGTAATTACGTCAGATAAAACAATCGCGTGCCTAGCAGTTTCCCCGATGAAACGCTGATAAAAGGAACATTACATTCTTATCAAGCGACTTTTCTCTAAGAGTATAGTTTTTAAATCCGTGGGATAGTAGTAAGGACGAAATGTTTATGATAATCTTCAATGAAACAATTTAGTATCATATATTTCAATAATTTGGCCTTAACTTTGTCAATTTTTACATTTGGCACTTACCTTAAAACTTCATGTTAAGTGAGGTTGAGTATACTGTATAATATACGAAAGGACCTTCTGCTACATGTTTAGTACAGCTCGTATTTGTGCTTAACGGATGGCTGAGAACAGAGTGTTTTTGCTTATGTGAAGCTATGAACGATTGTAGAAATGACAAGGAAATGGTAAATTACAGTGTATGAAGTGAACCGGAGCTTTACCACATTCCACTAAGCGATACCGAACTGGTTCTCAAGTGCCGCCTCAGTTACATGATTCGCCAACATTTAAAAACATTCGTACTCTTTCACGTGGGTTTAAACTATACGCAGACTGTTGGGTACACATATTCACTCGCGGGGTTAACTGTGTGGCGACAAGAAGGGCACCCGACCAGCTCGTCAGCTGACCACGCCATCTCAAATAGCAAAAGCAAAGAGATATGTACAGAAGCGCACTGATGATTCTGTAATGTCATTGAAACATACACGCAACGTCCCATTTATTTTAATGACCCCGAAAGCAGAATAAAAATTATGTCGGGTACTATTTAAAAGGACGCACTACTATCCATATATTTATAAAGAACAAAGTTATAGGAAAGACAATCGCAATGCTGTACGTCACCCTGGTAGCTAAACAACATTCTCTCGATACATCGGTTATTTTTCACTTTATGGGCAAATAGTGAGTAACTTTAGGTCATGTTTGAGTACACCTTTGTCCAAGCAAACAAGGATGCAAATAGAGGATGTTCTGAATAAATTCGGGAGTTATTCAAAAGCTACAGTGTCAGAGACGGTCATGCAGCTAAGTGTGATCTACACTAGGTGCGCATCTCAACAGTTTCGAGCGTGCTGGCACACGACGTTGCCCAATATTAATCCATCTGTCGAACATTTTGGGCGCCCCTCTATAAGCGACTTCTAGGTCACATTTGGAACTGACTAACCCTATTCGCGGACGGTATAGTTGTACACAGGAATCGACTGAACAATGATGAAAGATGGACGATGACCAGTAGAAGATCAGCGCTTTATGTAATGACGGTAAGCTAACAATGAGTATAAGTAAATGTACTAGCTGGCATGAATACACGAAAAATTGTTATTCCATTACGATATTTTTTGTCATTAATTGCTGAATTCAGTTATATATATACAATACTGGCGATTAAACTTGCTACACCACGAAGATGACGTGCTACAGACGCGAAATTTAACCCACAGGAAAAAGATGCTGTGATATGCAAATGATTAGCTTATCAGAACATTCACACAAAGTTGGCGCCGGTGGCGACACCTACAACGTGCTGACATGAGGAAAGTTTCCAACCGATTTCTCATACACAAATAGCAGTCGACCGACGTTGCCTGGTGAAACGTTGTTGTGATGCCTCGTGTAAGGAGGAGAAATGCGTACCATCACGTTTCCGACTTCGATAAATGTCGGATTGTAGCCTATCGCGATTGCGGTTTATCGTATCGCGACGTTGCTGCTCGCGTTGGTCGAGATCCAATGACTGTTAGCACAATATGCAATCGGCGAGTTCAGGAGGTTAATACGGAACGCCGTGCTGGATCCCAACGGCGTCGTGTCACTAGCAGTCGAGATGACAGGCATCTTATCCGCATGGCTGCAACGGATCGTGTAGCCACGTCTCGATCCTTGACTCAACAGATGGGGACGTTTGCAAGACAACAACCATCTGCACGTACAGTTCGACGACGTTTGCAGCAGCATGGGCTACCAGCTCGGAGACCATGGCTTCGGTTACCCTTGACGCTGCATCACAGACAGGAGCGCCTGCGATGGTGTACTCAACGACGAACCTGGGTGCACGAATAGCAAAACGCCATTTTTTCGGATGAATCCAGGTTCTGTTTACAGCATCATCATGGTCGCATCCGTGTTTGGCGACATCACGGTGAACGCACGTTGGAAGCGTGTATTCGTCATCGCCATACTGGCATATCACCCGGCGTGATGGTATGGGGTGCCATTGGTTGCACGTCTTGGTCACCTCTCGTTCGCATTGGCGGCACTTTGAACAGTGGACGTTACATTTCAGATGTGTTACGACTCGTGGCTCTACCTTTCATTAGATACCTGCGAAACCCTACATTTCAGCAGGATAATGCACAACCGCATGTTGCAGGTCCTGTAGGGGCCTTTCTGGATACAGAAAATGTTCGACTGCTGCCCTGGCCAGCACATTCTCCAGATCTCTCACCAACTGAAAATGTCTGTTCAATGGTGGCCGAGCAACTGGCTCGTTACAATACGCCAGTCACTACTCTTGATGAACTGTGGTATCGTGTTGAAGTTGCATGGGCAGCTGTACCTGTACACTCCGTCCAAGCTCTGTTTGACTCAATGCCCATGCGTATCAAGGCCGTTATTACGGCCAGAGGTGGTTGTTCTGGGTACTGATTTCTCAGGATCTCTGCACCCAAATTGCGTGAAAATGTAATCACATGTCAGTTCTAGTATAATATATTTGTCCAATGAATACCCGTTTATAATCCGCATTTCTTGTTGGTGTAGCAATTTTAACGGCCAACATTGTACCAAGGCACTCCCAAAAATTTTGGGAAGTGGATGACGAATAGTAGATTATTATTCATGACGTTGCAGTAATATATTAGTGTATTTTGGAAATAATCATGCTTCATTTGTCGAAATATATTCCGCACACACTAAAACCCATTGGTATGGAAAAGAGGTTATGTACCTACAACGCCAGTCCGAATTCCACCAAAATAATCTCGGATGTTGTTGGTGGGTATTTTCTGAGTATTTTTGGTATGAGGGATCTATGGTCTCCGGTGGCTTGCTCTTGAGTAAATTCTTTTTTTTTTTTTAAATTTCGTATCGATATTTATCTTTGAATCTGTATTACACCTAAAATACTTTCACAATAATGTTTATATCTACTGTAAGCTCTGTGTGTCTTGTTTGGAAACATTTGTCTCATTCACTTGCGGTACTTTCTGTTGAAAATTAACACCTACTTTACCCATCGTCGTCAAACGTGCATTAGTTCTGCTCTCATTTGTTTTTTCGACAGTATGGTACGGATATGTTTACTGGTGAATTGTTGGCCGATATGCTCCTCGTGTACGGCTTCATTGATTGCAGTGAAAGATCAGCACGACACTACTGAGGAGAACACAGCAAGTGCCATCACCCGATTTCCTAGGAACGTCGCTCAGTGGAAGGGGAGTCAAAGTAAGTGAACACATATCTCCGCTTATCCGCAAAACAGACGGTTTCTCTAAAAACGTCGGTCAAAGTTTTCGAGGTATTTTCGAGATATTTATGCATCTTTTATCGTGCGAGATTCTCAGACGAAATGACCGCTCAGTGATTTGCATTGCGGCATCTTAATTCTGGGCCCCGTTTTCGGAGCCCGATTATTGTATTTATTTATTTTATTTTATCTTATTTTTATTGTTTTTATTTATCTCTCCGTGTCGGCAAACATCTGGGATAGATTAGGGGATACAATGGCGATATGTTAGTTTTAAAATAACAAACGGATTTCATAATAAGTCTCACAATTTACTACATATTATATGTGTGTATTGCATGCTGAGGCATTACAATCTTTTTAAATTCTCATAATCTGACATTTCGTTTCCATATCACTTCTTATATTAATTCTTATATTTTATTCATGCGTTTTTTCTTCTGTAAGATTGGTGCACTTTCTTGGATGATACGGATCGTAGAAACATTGAAAACACAGATATTTCGAACACCACGAGCACCGCACGAAGGTGGTTTGCCACAGCGAAATTTCTTCGTATGAAACTCACTCGGGAAAGAAAAATGCTTAATATTGGTGAAGATTTCGTGAGTTGGCAATAATTTCGCGGCAAGCCACCCATGTATATCCGACCGCTTTCCCGACAACTAATGCTTGAAATTGATTCGATTCAAAATATGATACACGAATTTCATCGAAAACAATTTCAAATAATTTTCTCATTTTCGTTTTCAGTTAATTCATCTGACAATTAGTAGACGAATAAGCGTAACGGTATATCAATATGTATCGGAAAACATTAATTTAGAGATCTTCTACAGGTATTGATATATAAATAAAATAGACATACAAAAATAGTATTCGGGTTTCGAACATGAGGCTCAAAATTAAGAGACCCAACCCTAAACGCTGTGCCACAATTCAGCCTGAGAATACTGCGCAGTGAAAGACACATGTAGTACCTGGAAAATACCTCGAAAATTTTAACGAACTTTTTCTCATAAACGATAGAGTATTAGGGTTAATCAAAGACACGTGTTAGCTTATTTTGATCCCTATTCCACTGAAAACAGGCTTGCTCACTAATGTGGCCTAGGATAAAAAGCTACAGTTGTGCTGGAAGAGCAGACTCACGGTATAAAGATGATAGAGTTTAGTATCTGATTCAGCATGCCGGAAACTCAGTGCTGACCCGACAGAACGGTGGACGGGAAGACTAACAACGCCTTCTAGAAAGCTCCCTTATCCGGGGAGACTACTAAGAGTCTTAACTCTTATTATGCTGCCCCCCTCGTTTACATGACGTTCCGAACATCCAGATGGAAGGAGTTTGTCTTAGATCTGTTGTCACTAATATTGGCGCTCCGATTAATAGCGTAGCTAAACACCTTAATACTCTGTTGAGCCCACAAGAAGGTCGGTGTGTATATCATATTAAGAACTTGATAAATTTTGAGTCACAACAGGGAAGAACTACATAAATTCCTCGATTTTCTGAAAGACATCCTCCATAGTTCATATACACCATTGACGTGGAGAATGAGGCCAGACTCCCGTTTTTCGAAGTGTCTACACAAGACCTGACAGACTCTAGGGTCCTGATTTTATAGGAAGCTACCAACAAAAAAAGGTATTAAGACACCGATTTGAACCACCACTCAGTTCAGAAGTTTCTTGCTCTAAACGTTCAGCCTCCGCGTGCATTCTGCATCAGCGACAATAAGAACTTGCGATCAGAGCTAGATTTCCTTAGATAAAAATTGGTGGCCTTCAAATAAAGAGATAATAATGAAACGAAAACATGAAGAACGGGACCTCCTGCACATTATGTAAGGTTACTGATTGTGTCTAGGGTAACTGACCGTATATTTAAGAACTACTTTCTTCAGTTAAAACAAAATAAAACACTTCTTACGACCTACAAAGGACATGCCTAAGCACATGCACGCTGCTGGAGTGTATGAAGCGATGTTCTGTTGTGGAAAAGTACATATTGGTGGTACTGGAAGAACAGTGAAAGAACGCGTTAAAGAGCATGAGCGCCCCACACGTTTTAAAAGAAACGGTAAAATCAACGATATCTGACCAAGAGTTCATGAATTTCAAGCACATACGCGTGCTAACCAGAAAAAGTAATGTTTGTGGACGGTAAGTCAGTGAAGAATGTCGAAATATCGAAGAGTGTTTACAGTAGCAAGAGAGATGACTGCTATAGGCTTCCGTCTTCGTGGCTACCCGCTATCATGGAAATAAACATCCAGCCCCGGCGAAAGAGGAACATAAACAGCTACCAGGAAACAACCCAGGCGCCACGACATCAATAATATTTTTGATTCCTCGTCTCTGTCAGAACTACCCCACCAGAATATCATTGCACTTGACCTCCCGGGGGCGTTATGGCAAGCACGCCCTGACTTTACAGTAAACGAGTACAGTTTTAAATAGTCTTCACGGTTTTATAAGTTAACGCCAAATGGTCTTTCCACAGAATTAAGCCATGCGGGGACACCAGTGGAATTCGAAAGAACATCCCAGAACAGGTATCGATATGTGGAGCATTTTCTTCTTCTTTTCTTTGGTAGAAGACATTACTCCCGAAGCTATACAATGTATAATACTCAGTCCTCATTCTTTTCCTAAGCTCAACATCTAAACCGTAATAGAGGGATGCTGACACAGGTTTCCAAGAAAAAAGAAATAGGATGTTGAGACATATAAAACGGAAACCAAACATTGTCGCCATAGTCGTAGTGTCCGCTGATACCTACGTGTGTGTGTTTTTTACTGGGTGTGTAAGAGGAGATGTTATGTCTTAGCTTATGCGCGCAGAAATCGTCGTTTTGTTGAAGCTGCTTTACATGGATACTGTCGTGAATGATCATGAGTCAGTATACAGGCTGGTTTGTCTGATACTGTTTCTATAGGTTTTCACGAATCCTAGTGTTTATGACGTCATATCTCCTAATCAGTGTCTCATATAATTATATAATTTTGCAACTACATTAAGTGGCATATGTAGATATTGTCTGCGAAGTGTGTTGCAAATAGAGTTAGTAGTAAGGAAGTAGTGAACTATAACGTCAGCCTTCATGTTGAAGTTTTACTGCACGCCATTTTAGGCAGAAGCTGGTTTTTCACTTAACTAAATATTTATGACGTCATATTTCTTCACCTACATGTCGTACAATGACACAATTACGCAAATATATTCAGTGTTGTATGTGGATAATGTCTGCTAAATGTGTTGCGAATAGAATTGGTAATAAAGAAGCTATGAATTGTAAAATCATGTCTGGTGCCGAGGTTTCACCGTGCGAACAGCGAAAGTATATTAAGCGAGAAACATTCTTCTAATCATCATTATATGTCAGACGTCAGCGAGAAAAGTTTCGTAATGATTTAAAATTATGTGTAAAGTTGTCTGGAAGTCTCTAAGGTCTCCCCTTCTCAAATACTGCTACCTGTGCGCTGTGAATCATGCTGCCTTACCATAAACACACAGATTCAAACTGTGATACTTGCTTATTGTGTTACACTTTAGATATGAGGGTATATTTATTAATGAGTAGATCATGACAGTATTTTAAATTTTTAAATTCAGTCAATAAATGTTGTTGTTGTTGTGGTCTTCAGTCCTGAGACTGGTTAGATGCAGCTCTCCATGCTACTCTATCCTGTGAGAGCTTCTTCATCGTGTAGTCCCTACTGCAATCCACATCCTTCTGAATCTGCTTAGCGTATTCATCTCTTGGTGCCCCTCTACAATTTTTACCCTCCACGCTGCCCTCCAATACTAAACTGTTGATCCCTTGATGCCTCAGAACATGCCCTACCAACCGATCCCTCCTTCTACTCAAGTTGTGCCACAAATTTCTCTTCTCCCCAATTCTGTTCAATACCTCCTCATTAGTTACGTGGTCTATCGATCTAATCTTCAGCATTCTTTTGTAGCACCACATTTCAAAAACTTTTATTCTCTTCTTGTCTAAACTATTTATCGTCCATGTTTCACTTCCATACATGGCTACACTCCACACAAATACTTTCAGAAGCGACTTCCTGACATTTAAATCTAAACTCGATCTTAACAAGTTTCTCTTCTTGAGAAACGCTTTCCTTGCCATTGCCAGTCTACTTTTTATATCCTCTCTACTTCGACCATCATCAGTTATTTTGCTCCCCAAATAGCAAAACTCATTTAGTACTTTAAGTGTCCCATTTTCTAATCTAATTCCCTCAGCACCTCCCGATTTAATTCGACTACATTCCAATATCCTCGTTTTGCTTTTGTTGATGTTCATCTTACATCCTCCTTTCAAGACACTGTCCATTCGGTTCAACTGCTCTTCCAGGTCCTTTGCTGTCTCTGACCGAATTACAACCTCATCGGCGAACTTCAAAGTTTTTAGTTTTTCTCCATGAATTTTAATTCCTACTCCGAATTTTCTTTTGTTTCCTTTACTGCTTGATCAATATACAGATTGAATAATTTCTGACTGCCTTCCCAACCACTGCTCCCCATTCATACCCCTCGACTCTTATAACTGCCATCTGGCTTCTATGCAAATGGTAAATAGCATTTCGCTCCGTATATGTTACCCCTGCCACCTTCAGAATTTGAAAGAATTCCAGTCAACATTGTCAAAAGCTTTTTCTAAGTCTACGACTGCTAGAAACGCAGGTTTGTCCTTTCTTAATCTATCTTCTAAGATAAATCGTAGGGTCAGTATTGCCTCACGTGTTCCAACATTTTTACGGAATCGTAACTGATCTTCCCCGAGGTCGGCTTCTACCAGTTTTTCCATTCGTCTGTAAAGAATTCGTGTTAGTATTGTACAGCCGTGACTTATTAAACTGACAGTTCGGTAATTTTCCCATCTGTCAACACCTGCTTACTTTGGGATTGGAATTATTATATTCTTCTTGAAGTCTGAGGGTATTTCAGCTGTCTCATACATCTTGCTCACCAGACGGTAGAGTTTTGTCAGGGCTGGCTCTCCCAAGGTTGTCAGTAGTTCTAATGGAATCTTGTCTACTCCAGGGGCCTTTTTTCGACTTAGATCTTTCACTGCTCAGTCAATAAATATTGAAAATAAAAGTTTTGCTTCCCCTGAAAGCCGTTATATTGGCAACATGCAAGTGGTATTAAGTTCAGTTTCCTGGATAGCCGCTTACGAACAGAACACGGCAATTTACGTAATCTGATTTCCAGAAACTTTGCTCAGTGGAAGAGGGGCCAAAATAAGCGAACACATGTGTCGGGTTATTCAGAGATACTCGACCGTTTCAGAGAACACAGTTTTTATACGTAGATTTGGTGTCTTTTAGTGTGCGATCAGCTTACCCCATCTGGTGGCATAGTGGCTAACACTACAACCTTTCACTTTTGTGATCCGTGTTCGAAATACTATAATTGTTTTTTTTATTTATTTTCTTTTATTTTCTTTCATCTATCTAGTTGCATCCGTAGGAGGTTACTACACGACCGTTTCTTATCGAGTTGGGAGATACAAGAGTGTTAAATTAATTGTGAAGTTACAACTGGGTTTCAAAATAACTGTGACACATTTATTATATATGTGTGTTTGTCGTATTTTAAACTGTCATATTCTTACATCAGTTCTTAACCCTTGCACTTTATACTTATTTTTTGACTTAATCAAATTTTGTTGTACTTTCTTGAATGATACCGATCGTAGAAATATTCTAAATACAGAAATTCCGAACAGAAAGCATCATGCGAAGACGGGTTTGCCACATCGACGTTTCTTCTTATAAATCTGACTCGAGAAAGAAATATCGTTAACATCACTGAAGATTTCACACGTTGGCAATGATTTTGCGGCAAACAGCGCATAGCAGACAATTCTTTCGAAGACTGGTGCTTGTAACTGATTATGAATCAAGATATACTACAGAAATTTCACCGAAAGCAATTTCAAATAATTTTCTCATTAATGTATTCTTTTCTTAAACTCATTTACCAGACATACAGTTAGTAAACGACTAAAGACAACGATATTTTGCTAGACACCGCGAAACACTGATGTAGTCATCTTCTACGGATATGAAGGGATAAATGAAAAATAAAAATAAAAATAATTCTAATAATCGTGTTCCGAACACGGGGCGCAAATACGTGAAGCCGCGAAGTTAGGCATTGCTCCACCGCTTCGGTCCAACTAATTTCTCCCTATTAGGCACATAAGGAACCTCTAAAACTTCGACAATCGTTTTCTCACGAATGCTCAAGTATTTACGGATAAATTGTGACATGTGTGTGTGTGTGTGTGTGTGTGTGTGTGTGTGTGTGTGTTAGAGCTTATGGGCGCTCAGCGTCGAGGTCATCAGCGCCCTGACACACATTAAAAGAAACGAATGTGGAGAGACAGAATAAAACCGAAGCACATACGCAAAGAAAGCAGGAAAAGAAGGAAAATGCTACATAAGAAAGTAAAACGTAAGGAAAGGGAAAACGTAGCAGCAAGAATGCCACAGGAAATTGTCATGGACTGTCCCCTAAATAAAATATTGGCGAGCTTGTCAGACAGTAAGCAAATTAAGATCTTTGTAAAAACATTTGACATGGCACAGAACTTTAAAACTTTAACCACATTCGTCCGAGTGTTGCCTAAAAGAGATGGCAAGTCCGCTGGCAAGTCAGCTGCGGCCCGCTGGTCCGAAAATAAAACGCACTCCAATAAAACGTGGCGCACAGTGATCTGGACGCCACAGGCACCACACATTCGAGGGTCCTCTCGCCGGAGCAGAAAGCCATGCGTCATAGGGCTGTGGCCTATCCGAAGCCGAGTACGGACAACCTCGTCCCGTCGACGGCCTGAAAGGAAGTACACCACACACGCGTTATGGGCTTGACTAAACGGAGCTTATTGTCAGTCACTTCCAGCCACTCATCCTCCCTCCGACGCATGACTCGTGAGCTCAACAGCGTGGTGAGTGAGTGCAGGGGGATGGCACACTGAAATACTTGTTGATCGAGACACGCCTCCTTGGCTGCGAGATCCGCCCTTTCGTTCCCAGCAATGCCGACGTGCCCTGGAACCCAGCAGAAAGCCACCACCTTCCCCAGTCGCTGTAGTTGGAGGAGGGCATCCTGGATGGTCTGGACTATTTTATCTGCTGGATAGAAACGTTGCAATGAGTGAAGGGCACTTAGTGAATCGGAACAGACAAGAAATTTAGGAGAGGAAGAATATCTCATCTGCTCCAGTGCCCGCAAGATGGCCGGCCGAAGTGGCCGTGCGGTTAAAGGCGCTGCAGTCTGGAACCGCAAGACCGCTACGGTCGCAGGTTCGAATCCTGCCTCGGGCATGGATGTTTGTGATGTCCTTAGGTTAGTTAGGTTTAACTAGTTCTAAGTTCTAGGGGACTAATGACCTCAGCAGTTGAGTCCCATTGTGCTCAGAGCCATTTCGAGCCCGCAAGATCGCAAACAATTCTGCATCAAAGACAGTGAAAGTCTGAGGCAGTCGAACCTTGAGGACACGATCCGGAAAAACAGCAGAGCAACCAACGGAATCCCCTTGTTTCGACCCATCCGTAAAAGCAGCTACATAGTCGTGGTGCTCAGATAAAATGACAGAAAAGGCTGCATTAAGAACGGTGGCTGGAGTGCAATCGTGTTCGCTTATTTTGACCCCTCTTCTACTGCGCGTGTTTCTGTGAAATCGGGTTATGGCACTTGCCATGTTCTCTTCATTAACAATACACATAGCTTTACGAACCAATGGGTCAGCAGCGTTGAAATAGCTCTTTGAAATGTTATGCAATCTCGCCAAAATGTATCCATCACAGTATATACATCATGAAATTACTACGGCAGTAATCTGGATTTTACTACAAATTAAGATAACATTTCGTTGTTAATATTTGTTTGGTCATTTACTATGCGATTATTTTCTACAATTTCCTCTTGAATGACAGTGACTACCGAAAAGCTGTCTAACAACAAAAAAGGCAAGGGAGGGGGTTTAGTTACCACCAAATTAGTGCTAATGTAGGCGCAATTGCTGTTACGAGCAAAAAGAAAGTGCGAGAGATTTTAGTACTAGTGTACGGTAATTGTTTCTTAGAAACAGCGGCAACAGAGCGAAACACGCGCTACGAGTCGCTCAGGCGCTTTAATTAGTACAGCGGGGCCGGACCGGGCGCTGGCCCTGCGGAAGCGAAGCGAGGCGGCGCGGGACTTTGCGGCCGGAGACATCGCGCGGCCTTTTGTTATGCTAATAAACAGCGGGCGGGCGGCGGGCCCGCACAGTATTAGAGGTGTCCGGGCCTGGCTGGAGTGTCGCCGCCGCGCCGGACCAGCACAGCACAGTGCAGCACACCACACCAGCGTCGGCCCACATAAAGTCGGCGGGCACGCACCGCGCAGCGCGAAAAAAGACAAGCAGGCGCTGAGTTACGGCGCCGAGCCGGCAGGCCGGCCGTAATAGCGCACCTGGCCGGCCCTTGTAATTGCGACGCCGCGCCGCCCTGAAATACGCGGAGGCCGCGGCAGGACGTGCACCCCTCGCTGCCCACCGCCGCCACCTCGCCCACCGGCGGTGTCTCTGCGTGGCTTTAGCGATCCGAGGTGTTAGCTTTTGTTTGACTCCTAGCTTTCTGTAACAAGTACAGTGTACCACAACAGTCGTTGGCTTTTTACGCATAGCTCGTAATTAACAACTGTGCTTCTTGTCGAAGTCTGTTGACGAACTACTACAAGGCAAATATTTACTGTTGAGTACTGCTTTTAAGCATTGAGCTTTCGTAATAATGTGTGGTCTGCGAAAAAAAATAGTACTTCGATTGTATGCATGATAGTTGGTGGATTTATTTAAGACCGTCATTCTTCCGATTGGTATGATGTATCCCGGCACGAATTGCTGTCCCAATCCTTTGATCTTAGGATAGACATAGCACCAAATGTACTCAACTTGCTCGATACATTGCAATATGTGTCTTCCTCGACAGCTTATATCTTCTACATCTCACTCTAGAACAATTTCATTTCAATTCAATTTATTGCCATAAATTTTAGACCTCTTGTCTGGAAAATCTAAACAGTTTCTAATGACTCTAAGCACTATGGGACTTAACATCTGAGGGCATCAGTCCCGTCGTCTTAGAACTACTTACACCTAACTAACCTAAGGACATTACACACATCCATGCCGGAGGCAGGATTCGAACGTGCGACCGCAGCAGCAGCTCGGTTCCGGACTGAAGCACCTAGAACCGCTCCTCCACAGCGGTTGGCTGTAAATAGGCCCTACATATTCGGTAATCATGGTGACATACAATATTTTTTTTTTTTGTCATCAGTCTACTGACTGGTTTGATGCGGCCCGCCACGAATTCCTTTCCTGTGGTAACCTCTTCATCTCAGAGTAGCACTTGCAACCTACGTCCTCAATTATTTGCTTGACCTATTCCAATCTCTGTTTCCTCTACAGTTTTTGCCCTCTACAGCTCCCTCTAGTACCATGGAAGTCATTCCCTCATTTCTTAGCAGATATCCTATCATCCTGTCCTTTCTCCTTATCAGTGTTTTCCACATATTCCTTTCCTCTCCGATTCTGCGTAGAACCTCCTCATTCCTTACCTTATCAGTCCACCTAATTTTCAACATTCGTCTATAGCATCACATCTCAAATGCTTCGATTCTCTTCTGTTCCGGTTTTCCCACAGTCCACGTTTCACTACCATACAATGCTGTACTCCAGACGTACATCCTCAGAAATTTCTTCCTCAGATTAAGGCCGGTATTTGATATTAGTAGACTTCTCTTGGCCAGAAATGGCTTTTTTGCCATAGCGAGTCTGCTTTTGATGTCCTCCTTGCTCAGTCCGTCATTGGTTATTTTACTGCCTAGGTAGCAGAATTCCTTAGCTTCATTGACTTCGTGACCATCAATCCTGATGACAAGTTTCTCGCTGTTCTCATTTCTACTACTTCTCATTAACTTCGTCTTTCTCCGATTTACTCTCAAACCATACTGTGTACTCATTAGACTGTTCATTCCGTTCAGCAGATCATTTAATTCTTCTTCACTTTCACTCAGGATAGCAATGCCATCAGCGAATCGTATCATTGATATCCTTTCACCTTGTATTTTAGTTCCACTCCTGAACCTTTCTTTTATTTCCATCATTGCTTCCTCGATGTACAGATTGAAGAGTAGGGGCGAAAGACTACAGCCTTGTCTTACACCCTTCTTAATACGAACACTTCGTTCTTGATCGTCCACTCTTATTATTCCCTCTTGATTGTTGTACATATTGTATATGACCCGTCTCTCCCTATAGCTTACCCCTACTTTTTTCAGAATCTCGAACAGCTTGCACCATTTTATATTGTCGAACGCTTTTTACAGGTCGACAGATCCTATGAAAGTGTCTTGATTTTTCTTTAGCCTTGCTTCCATTATTAGCCGTAACGTCAGAATTGCCTCTCTCGTCCCTTTACTTTTCCTAAAGCCAAACTGATCGTCACCTAGCGCATTCTCAATTTTCTTTTCCATTCTTCTGTATATTATTCTTGTAAGCAGCTTCGATGCATGAGCTGTTAAGCTGATTATGCGATATTTCTCGCACTTGTCAGCTTTTGCCGTCTTCGGAATTGTGTGGATGATGCTTTTCCGAAAGTCAGATGGTATATCGCCAGACTCATATATTCTAAACACCAACGTGAATAGTCGTTTTGTTGCCACTTCCCCCAATGATTTTAGAAATTCTGATGGAATGTTATCTATTCCTTCTGCCTTATTTGACCGTAAGTCATCCAAAGCTCTTTTAAACTCCGATTCTAATATTGGATGCCATATCTCTTCTAAATCGACTCCTGTTTCTTCTTCTATCACATCAGATAAATCTTGACCCTCATACAGGCTTTCAATGTATTCTTTCCACCTATCTGCTCTCTCCTCTGCATTTAACAGTGCAATTCCCGTTGCACTCTTAATGTTACCACCGTTGCTTTCAATGTCACCAAAGTTTGTTTTGACTTTCCCGTATGCTGAGTCTGTCCTTCCGACAATCATATATTTTTCGATGTCTTCACATTTTTCCTGCAGTCATTTCGTCTTAGCTTCCCTGCACTTCCTATTTATTTCATTCCTCAGCGACTTGTATTTCTGTATTTCTGATTTTCCCGGAACATGTTTGTACTTCCTCCTTTCATCAATCAACTGAAGTATTTCTTCTGTTACCCATGGTTTCTTCGCAGCTACCTTATTTGTACCTATGTTTTCCTTCCCAACTTCTGTGATGACCCTTTTTAGAGATGTCCATTCTTCTTCAACTGTACTGCCTATTGCGCTATTCCTTATTGCTGTATCTATAGCGCCGGCGGCGGTGGTCTAGCGGTTCTAGGCGCTCAGTCCGGAGCCGCGCGACTGCTACGGTCGCTTGTTCGAATCCAGCCTCGGGCATGGATGTGTGTGATGTCCTTAGGTTAGTTAGGTTTAAGTAGTTCTAAGTTCTAGGGGACTGATGACCATAGATGTTAAGTCCCATAGTGCTCAGAGCCATTTGAACCATATCTATAGCGTTAGGGAACTTCAAACGTATCTCGTCATTCCTTAGTACTTCCGTATCCCGTTTCTTTGCGTATTGATCCTTCCTGACTAATGTCTTGAACTTCAGCTTACTCTTAATCACTACTATATTGTGATCTGAGTCTATATCTGCTCCTGGGTACGCCTTACAATCCAGTATCTGATTTCGGAATCTCTGTCTGACCATGATGTAATCTAATTGATATCTTCCCGTATCTCCCGGCCTTTTCCAAGTATACCTCCTCCTCTTGTGATTCTTGAACAGGGTATTCGCTATTACTAGCTGAAACTTGTTACAGAACTCAATTAGTCTTTCTCCTCTTTCATTCGTTGTCCCAAGCCCATATTCTCCTGTAACCTTTTCTTCTACTCTTCCCCCACAACTGCATTCCAGTCGCCCATGACTATTAGATTTTCGTCCCCCTTTATATACTGCATTACCCTTTCAATATCCTCATACACTTTCTCTATCTGTTCATCTTCAGCTTGCGACGTCGGCATGTATACCTGAACTATCGTTGTCGGTGTTGGTCTGCTGCCGATTCTGATTAGAAAAATCCAGTCACTGAACTGTTCACAGTAACACACCCTCTGCCATACCGTCCTATTCATAACGAATCCTACACCTGTTATACCATTTTCTGCTGCTGTTGATATTACCCGATACTCATCCTACCAGAAATCCTTGTCTTCCTTCCACTTCACTTCACTGACCCCTACTATATCTAGATTGAACCTTTGCATTTCCCTTTTCAGATTTTCTAGTTTCCCTACCACGTTCAAGCTTCTGACATTCCACGCCTCGACTCCTAGAACGTTATCCTTTCGTAGATTATTCAATCTTTTTCTCATGGTAACCTCCCCATTGGCAGTCCCCTCCCGGAGATCCGAATGGGGGACTATTCCGGAATATTTTGCCAATGGAGAGATCATCATGACACTTCTTCAGTTACAGGCCACCTGTCCTGTGGATACACGTTACGTGTCTTTAATGCAGTGGTTTCCATTGCCTTCTGCATCCTCATGTCGTTTATCATTGCTGATTCTTCCGCCTTTAGGGGCAATTTCCCACCCCTAGGACAAGAGAGTGCCCTGAACCTCTGTCCGCTCCTCCGCCCTCTTTGACAAGGCCGTTGGCGGAATGAGGCTGACTACTTATGCCGGAAGTCTTCGGCCGCCAATGCTGATTATTTATCAAAATTTAGGCAGTGGCGTGGATCGAACCCAAGACCGAAGATGTTTTGATTATGAATCAAAGACGCTACCCCTAGACCACGGGTACACAACATTGTGTTGTGGATATAGTAATAAGTCATGTTAACATCAACCATTAGTAATATTAATGTAGAAATAAAACAGAAGATTTAAAAATAAAAATAAATTTAAAAAAAGAATTAAGTCAAGTTCAAAGTTACTAGATATGTTAGTGGCAGCCTCAGTATAATTCGAGGTTTACTAACAAACTATAACTATACCTACTTCTAAACCTATGGTTACTACACTATTTTACATCATCCATAATGGTATATATATATATATATATATATATATATATATATATATATATATATATATATATATATATATGGTGATCAAAAAGTCAGTATAAATTGGAAAACTTAATAAATCACGGAATAATGTAGATATAGATGTAAAAATTGACACACATACTTGGAATGACATGGGGTTTTATTAGAACAAAAAAAAAGTTCACAAAATGTGCGACAGATGCCGCTGGACAGCAAAACTGCTGCCGTGACGGGTGAGAGGTACGCCGATATGTTACAGAATCGCATCATCCCCGGCCTGGCTGATTAACACCTGCTGGAACGTACGATGTTTATGCAGGATGGCGCTCCACCCGCTATTGCCAGACGCGTGAAAGATCTCTTGCGCGCGTCGTTTGGTGATGATCGTGTGCTCAGCAGCCACTTTCGTCATGCTTGGCCTCCCAGGTCCCCAGACCTCAGTCCGTGCGATTATTGACTTTGGGGTTACCTGAAGTTGCAAGTGTATCGTGATCGACCGACATCTCTAAGGATGCTGAAAGACAACATCCGACGCCAATGCCTCACCATGACTCCGGACATGCTTTACAGTGCTGTTCACAACAGTATTCCTCGACTACAGCTATTGTTGAGGAATGATGGTGGACACATTGAGCATTTCCTGTAAAGAACACTTTGCTTTGTCTTACTTTGTTATGCTAATTATTGCTATTCTGATCAGCTGAAGCGCCATCTGTCGCACATTTTTTGAACTTTTGTATTTTTTAGGTTCTAATAAAACCCCATGTCATTCGAAACATGTGTGTCAATTTGTACCTCTCTATCTACATTATTCCGTCGTTTATTCAGTTTTCCAATTTATACTGATTTTTTGATCACCCGGTAGTTTCTCTTAAGTAAATTTATATGTTACTACTATTTTCTATAACTGAGGAAACAATGTAACACCCCTTGTGATCTGATGACATTATTATGATATTTAGAGCATCCATTTGATCTTTGAAATTTAAGCAGTTGCCTTTTTGATATTAAGTGCTATCATATTAGCTGTAGTCGACAATTTTTGGTCATTTATAAATGTTTGCAGATCGCAATTTAATTGTCTGAAATCTTTATTAACCTGAAAAGCGGGGCATCTGAGAACGACATTATGAGCGGAACCTTCCTCCGCACACTCACAGATTGGCGTGTTACTACATCCCACTCGATGAAAATGTTTGGGATGTGGACCGTGACCTGTTTACAGGTGCACCGTATCTCGAGTAGGGGAATGCCGCGCATTTTGAGACTGTACCAGATGCTTGGGAGCATGTTGTAAACATGCCTTACAATGCTCCTAGCGTCACAATCAAACTGCCATTCATCAAAGTTCCAGACTCGTAGACGTCTTTTCTCAGTAATATGATTTCCTGTGATGTTGTACACATGATCATACCATTCACGCCCAACCAATACAGCGTTGCCCTGTAACGTACCACGATCTCCATCTGCCATATCCCGAGAATCGCCCTCTGTAGATCAGTGCGAAAGACACCGGTGGGCACCAGAAGTGCGCTCCACTGAATTCGTCGCAGTATTGTTTTGTAGCTGCCTAGCCTAAGGCGAGGAGCCCAAACACTGGCAGCGAAGCCCACAGTGGCGTTGAAGATAGTTTCTTGATATGACCGCACAGCATGCAACGTTAATTTACAGTGAGCATTGCCAGCATGGGCAGTCTAATGCATAATTTTAGAAGCTGAGTAACAGATTTTACATGTTATAGAACGTTTCTTTTCTCGTCTATAAGAATGCCTAGCTATCTAGAAACAGTGCAGCGTTTTACAAGTATTACATCAAGCTACATGGATGGATTTCTACCAAGAGAAAGTCGCCTCTTCAGAAGTATGTATGTGATTTTATGAGTAGCTATGAGCAGTTTGTTGCTTTGGCATCAATGCTGCATATGAGCAAGGACATAATTAGTCATTTCCTCAAGTGTCGCTTTGGAATCTGAAAACACAATTACTAAGTTATCATCTGTGTGCAACAACACCTTAAATAACATCTGTCCCGTCTGACATATATAATAATGGCTCAGTACTAAGGTCTCAGAACAGAGGACCAAAGAATGGTAAAAAATACCCATGTATCGTCTGGCTACCATCGTTGAGTCCATGTCATCACGCTGTGCCGACGTAATTGAGGCGAAAAATGCTGCTACCAAGTACTAATGGCTATGTGAACTTAATCGAGTTCCACAAGTCGTTTAAGCCATAACATAACTTTTATCAAAATACAGTGGAACACAGTATTCGTCGTTTTGTGATATTAACGAAACTAGCGCTGCTATTAAAGTGAGAAACAGGAATATATATTTTCTTTTGAATAACTAGCTTTTCTGATGAAAACGTGTTTGTCAAAGCATTGTCGCAACTGTATAGGTGCTTAATGTCGAATGATTCATTTCTGATCGTGAACGCCTACCGAAAGAGGTCACATAAGGGTTTAAACTCTTTTGTCAAATTATTTACTCTCAGAAGAATCCTGTCTAATGACCGGGTGTTGCATACTTGACAGATTTTCCTTTAAGATGCCCAACTCTGATAACATGTCTAAGAGGAACCTGCAGTACACTTGGAGCCTCCAAACGACTTGACATTAACTTCTAAATTATTACAAATTTTATCCGTGTACATTTGAAAATCACTTTAATAGGGCTCGAAATGCTAGAAATATTTTTCGTATTTCATAGAAGAACCTGATTTTCACTGCACTTCACTGTTTGCGATTCTTATACTCATCAGTTTCATCATGGTCACAACACTCCACTTCATGTAGAAATAGAGGAGGCTCTGCAGATGATGCTGAAGGCGTCTACTGCTACCGCAGGTGCGGTGTCGATGTTATCGTGATCATCGACACCTTCATCACACCCTTTGGCAGGGGTTCCATGTAGATGCGGCGTCGAATTGGACCGGTGACAAGTTGGAACGCCTGCCGTTGCAGGCGTTACTGCAAGAGGAACATTTCCTCTCTCAGCTGCAACGGCAGCTGGGGTTAACGCAGGTATTCCCCACATGGTCTCTCCTTCTTGTCTTGAGGACAGATCATTAAGAATTATACCGCCTGGGCTTAAGCTTCATGAATGTTAATTTCGCTGCCACAAAATTGCTGTAGCTCAAATTCATTTATCATGCAACACAGCTTAGTATGGAATATTACCCATGTAAGAGACTGTGTTCTAAGTTCCTATGCGACTGACTACTGTTACTGATCTCTTCTGCAGTATCATGTCGTCTATGAAATTCATGAAGTCAAGATGTTGCTTCTTAAGAAACGCTGTAGTGATTGGTGCTGGAATGTCTTCGTAATGTGACACTCCTCTCCTTGGCAATACAATCCCAAGTTGCTGATGCCTCGCTACGGCACGACGCCAATATCTGGCTACTGACGAAGGGGTGTTGTTCTGCGTTTCCTGTGCAACATGCCTTCTGTTTGTTCATTTACATAGGTATGATATGAAGTTGACCACTCTACGTTTACTTGTATTTTAGATGGATCCATAGTCTGTTAGCCGCCAGGATTGGCCGCGCGGTAGCAGCGCCACGTCACCAATCGTGCGGCTCCTCCCGCCGGAGGTTCGAACCCTCCCTCGGGGTCCGCAGCTCGTGGTCGTCCGGTAGCGTTCTCGCTTCCCACGCCCGGGTTCCCGGGTTCGATTCCCGGCGGGATCGGGGATTTTCTCTGCCTCGTGATGACTGGGTGTTGTGTGATGTCCTTAGGTTAGTTAGATTTAAGTAGTTCTAAGTTCTAGGAGACTGATGACCATAGTGCTCAGAGCCATTTGAACCTCCCCCGGGCATGGGTGTGTGTGTTGTCCTTAGGGACCGATGACCTCAGCCGTTTGGTCCCTTAGGAATTCACACACATTTGAACATAGTCTGTTATTGCTATTTTACATTCTAAAAGCATTCATAAGTTGCACAGTCTTTCCCAGGTGAGTCACATTTTCTGTTCCTGTTGCGACAAGGGACGCAGGTATGTTTCTCGTTGATTTTTGAGCGTGCATTTTTCTGGTGACCCTCTACCCCACAGTGGGAGCACAATCGCTCCTTACACTCACATATTCTCTAGGTGTGGGCGAAGTTACAACATTTGTAACCTTTTGGAACGTCCACGTAATCGTTCATTCCTACAGCTCGGGAACCGACATACAGCATTTCTCTTCGCTGCAAAATCTTACGAACGCGACCAGTAACATCCATTTACATGACTGACACAGGTACATTTCGGAAACTGTCGTACCTATTCTTCAAATTCCTTCTTTTGCATGTGCTCCGACAAGTTAAGCTGATAAATATCTTAGAGACGTTCACTATCATCCACTTCCTTGGGCATATTTTACACAATTAGCGGTGGTTCATATTTAATACTATGTATCTGAATAGCTTTCTCCTAAATCTTTTTGCAGTCGTCGTCATTTTTTGTTTATACTGTGACAACGCAATTGGATGTCTGGATCGATATGATTTTAATCTTCTCTATCCTCGCATTTATTGCATCAGTGAGTTTCCTGTTTACATCTTTACATTGGTGTTTTCGGTGAACCTAAGAAAAAGTGTGTTAGTTTTCTTGTTTGCTGATTTCTATAGTTTAGCTGTTCGACTTTGCTGTGCCTTTTGCGAAGCTGCAACAGCGGTGTATGAAGGAGTAGGCACAGTCGCTTTTTCTGTCAGGTTGGAGCTCTCCTACTCTAGAAGCTCAACGCAAGTTTTCAGTGTTCCCGAATCTGGATTGGGGATATCTTGATGTAATCTTTCAGTCTCCTCTCACAGTTCTTGTATCTATCCGAACAACCTGGACTGCAACATGGCCCGTTTGGACACTTTCTATGTCAGTTTGTTTGTTACAGCTACTGGAACTTCCTTCACTTCTTGAAAAAACTGACGATATCGTCGCAGAATTCGTCAGGTGATTCCTCAGTCATATGCAATTGTCGGTAAACGTCTCGTGTTACGTCGTCCTTTGAAGCAACTGTAGAGGTGCTAGCACTCACTTGCTGTGACATGACATTGTCTTCCGGCTCTAGTAGAACGGAATGTATGCCATTATGTTTTAACACGTCTCCCATAATACTGCCCTTTCATTGTCAAAGTTTTCCACATATTTCTCTCCTCCCCGTTTCTTGCTTCGCCCGCCATGCGTTATTTTGCTCCCAAATTAGCAGATTTTCTTCATGTCATCTTCTTTGTGGATTCCAATTTTGAATTTAAGTTTATCACTAATCCCATTTCATTTAATGCTTATTGGTTTCTTCGGTGTTCTCTCAAAACATATTCTGTTCTCAGTCGCCTTCATTCCATTCTGTACGTAATTTTATCTCACTTCCACTGAGGTTAACAATGTCATCAGCGAATCTTATTGTTTATATCCTTTCAACACGAAGTTTAATCCCAATTATGAACCGTCCCCTTATTTTCAACATTCGTCCTTCGACTCTTGCATTGAACAGCAGGAAAAAGACACCATCTATGTCATTCATCCTTTTTAAAAATGAATACTTCGTTCTTAGTCTTTCATTCTTATTGCCCCTTCAGGGTTATTTAGCGTATTGTATGTTTTCTACTCTTCTGCACGTGTCTGTCGCATGCAGTCCTCTTCCAAATGTTCGTTTGGGAACTGGTTGAGATGGCGCTGCTTTCACTGATTGTCATTCAGAAGACATGAGATTTGCTGGTCCATGGCAGTTGATATACTTTAATGACCGTTGTTCTTAAGTCATGTGCAGTGGCTGAGAGTGGTACATTATATTTTTTTGCACATATTGGTCAATACTCCTTCATACACTATCAAACTAGGTGACTTAACTCCCGGTACGTAGTTTCCGCCAATACGGAACGTCTCTACGTCGACTCATCTTACTGAGCTGATTCCATACAGCCTTCAGATAGGAGCCACTTGACGGACATGACTTACGTCAGCTGCGGCAGGTTGCACAACTAACTGGTGGCAATTTTGCACCATTTACAGCGCCCTAAAGCGAACATTCTACTCTTTGAAGGGGTTACCTGTGATGTTTTACGAGAGTTGCCCGGAAAGTAAGTTTCGATCAGTCGCGAAATGGACACCACAGTGAAAACCCGATGAAGCTCTGCACAAATGTGTAGGGTAGTGTCTCTAGTACTACCGTCGATCGCATCAAGACGCCCTTTTCTGTTGTGAGCGCACTGTGAGCGAGTAAAGTTGCCTAGAACAACGATGTCTCCCGCCAAGTAGGAAGGCCCGCTGAGAGGCTTCGCCTTAATGAATGCAGCCCACCTAACACAACTGCCACGCACTTCCTTCTTCATAGCAATTCTCATCCGCACTCTGTAGGGCAAGTGAAGAAACTCCTGCAGCCTTTTCAATGGGAAGTGTTCGATCACACACAAGACACCCCTAATTGCCTCTTCATGAGTATCATCCCTGTTCACATGATATGCTAGATACGAAGACAACACTTTGGGCGCAGGCTATACACTATAGACCAACGTAGAGAATTACTGGAAAGCATAGGCGGCTGCCTTCTATGACGTTGGTGTGGGGAATTTGGTATAACTCTCCGACAAATGTCTAAGTCGTAGCGGCGACTATGTAGGGAAGTATCTGGAAAGTGTAGCTAACTCTTGCAAATAAAATGTTTCTGATTTTCACTGTGGTTTCCATTTAGAAACCAATCGGAACTTACTTTCTAGACAATCCTCATATTCATGATAGTTTCCCTTTTGGATATTAATAAATTCCCTTCCACACCTAGGACCATATTTTGAATTTACTGAAGATCACAATTTAGTAATAATGAAGAGATGAGTGAAGTTTAAGAGAATCGATTGGAAGAATCAATGTGGAAAGAAGTCAGGTACCATAGTACCAGGAATGGAGAGGTGCATCTGGAGACCTCGGCTGTAGATCCGATGATAACTCATACCACAATAGACAATTAAGTTGAAGAAGAATGGGAATTTTAAAAAGGATAATCACACAAACTAGACAAATAGAGGTACACGGAACATAACTGTGCAATTCAAGGGATATATCTACTATTTGATATCGATGTATCAGTGGTTACAAACTACGAATGTCCTTGGAACTCGGCTAAGGCCACACTGGTTTTGAGGAGAGCGAGAGGGTGGAGCTGAGAGATGCCGGGCAGTGCAGCTGTGGCTGCTGGAGTAAACTTGGCTGACGAGTGCTGGCGGCAACAGTAGATGTCTGGACGGCACGGAGTTGAGGCACGCATAGTTAGTATCGACAGAACTTGGGCCAAGATCGGGCTACTCCCTACTGCCCTTGTGGAACTGCGGACATTATTAAAAGCTCGCTTTTGGAAATGCGTAAGTGTCAAGCCAGTGGGATTCGTTCGCCTTCCTTTTCACTACCTGTGTCACAGTACTGAGGACTGGCTAGTCCAAGTGCGTCTGCCCGTGCTGAATTTTGCCCTTGGACGAGTTTCTTGATTACTCTTTAGTGTTAATATCTTGTGGCATGTCTAACGCTGTAAATTTCAAGTGACTTTTGTTTAGACTAATCAGAACGCTTATGGGTTACTGATCTGTACTGTATTTATGAACCTGCGCGAAGTTTGTTAATGGCTAGACGCTCTTGCAATGACCATATTAGCGATGGAATGTCTCTACCTATAACAGTACATCTTGCTAAGGTGCTTGTATTCTATCCTTTGTATTTTACTCAATTACTGTAATTTTCTGTGTCCTCCCATTCACGTGCGAAGGCACAGCTGTAAGTTAATAAACAACAATTTACCCCAGGCGACGGTTAGTCATTTGGTAAGTTCACGTTTGTCTATCGTCCGCGCCATTCTGCCTTGCAGTGCGATGTGATCTCTCGTAGCTGGCTCTGACAACCGTAATTAAGTTGCTTGTGTATAGGCTTGTTGAGGCTAGGGCCCAGATGACACTATGGGTAATTTAGTTGCTTGAATAGCATTGTCTTGAGGACTAGATATCTTTTTAATGGTAATATCACTTCAACAGTAGGAGTTGTACTATCTGAGTTACAACATACACCTTAATCAAAACCTGTTCTGGTAGTTGGTCACGCCACTGAAGTAATTGCCATTAAGCCTTTATTGCTAAGGCTCCCGTGTGGAATGGTGGTTATTAAAAACTTTTTGTAGATGACTAATTTTTTCCCGATATTTGAATTTAGCCTCACATATAGCCTTGGTTGTTAAGGGTTTCTCGTTCTATCCTATTGAGGCGCGGGCGGTGTTATATTATTTTCCACACCTGACACAGATGTAAACTATTTAATAAGAATAAGGAGAGAAAACTTGCTCCCTATAATAGCGCCGCACCTCACGGCCAGTTGTGCATAATTTGAGACCAAATTAACTAACGGCGCTGTGTTTCTTAAGACACTGGTTTGACGAACGTCATGTCTAAGTTACCAGAGTCACTCCAAAACACAATTTTTTAAAAATCCAGCTTTGATTCTCCATGTTTGAAAGTTTTACAGTGTGCGGATACATCCTTTAGGAACAATATTTTCATTTCTCCACATAATTTCCATCCCTCACAACTGCCTTACGCCATCTTGGAACCAGCGCCTGTATACCCACACGGTAAAATTCTGGACCAACCTGTTGGAGCCACTGTTTGTCAACTTGCACAAGGGAGTCATCATCCTCAAACCTTGTTCCACGAAGAGATTCTATCAGTTTCCCAAAGAGATGACAGTCACATGGAGCCAGTTCATGACTGTAAGGCGGGTGTTTCAGTGTCTTCCATCCGAGTTTTGTGAGCGCTTCCATCGTTTTTTGACTGACATGTGGCCGTGCATTCTCGTGCAACAGCAAAACATCCTGCTTTTGCCGATGTGGTGGAAAACGACTCAGAGGAGCTTGAAGTTTCTTCAGTGTCGTCACATATGCATCAGACTTTATGGTGGTTCCACTTGGCATGATGTCCACAAGCAGGAGTCCTTTTCCAGCAGAAGGTATGGTTTTGAATTTTATTTTTTCTTGGGTGAATTTGCATGATGCCACTCCATTGGTTGCCTCTTTGTCTCTGGTGAGAAATGATGGAGCCATGTTTCATCACCTGTCACAATTCTTCCAAGAAATTCATCTCCACCATTCTCGTACTGTTCCAAAAGTTTGTTGCATACCGTTTTTCTCGTTTCTTTGTGAGCCACTGTCAACATCCAAGGAACCCACCTGGCACAAACCTTTTTTAACTCCAACACTTTCAGTATTCTGCAAACACTTCCTTCCCCAATCCCAACGAAGGATGACAATTCGTTCACTGTGATTCGTCTGTCAGCAATTCTTTAACTCTCTGCACGTTGTCTGGAGCGTGTGCAGTACGAGGCCTGCCGCTGCGAGAACAATCCTCAATATTGCCGTGCCCGCTTTCATCACGTAACCCGCTTGCCCACCGACTAACTGTACTGCGATCGACACCAGCGTCTCCATACACCTTTTTAAACCTCTTGTGGATGTTTCCCACTGTCTCGTTTTCACAGGTATTCTATGACAGCACGTTGCTTCTGACGAACGTCAAGTGTAGCAGCCATCTTGAAGACATGCTGTGACGGCGCCACTCACGGGAACAGGTTGAACTAAGTTTGAAAACAAGCAGGAAGGATGTATCTACACACTGTTAGACTTACACACATGCAGAATGAAAACTGTATTTTTACAAAAATAGTGTGCATTTCTTTTGGAGTGACCCTCGTATATTACACCTTTAAATTCTGGATAGGTAAATTTCTGTTTCCTTAAAAGTGACTCGCGTCATGGTTAGCCACGTTGTCTCTCTTGGTTCTGTTGAAGCAATTCTTCTTCCTTAAGATTTGGCTATTTTGTATTTTGATTCAGTTTACGAAAAATCTTGTCTTCCAACAAGATGACATACGTCACGTTATGATAATTTTTACTTCATGCTGTTGTAAACGCACATTTTGTATTAGGACTTTGGTGCTGTTAAATACGCAATTTGTTTAAAGGGCACACGAGACCGTCTCTGCTATGGATTATTTGTGTGTAGTAACGTCTGATGGATTTAGGTCAATGATCTGTGGTAGAATGATTAATGTTTTGGTTAAAGAGGTATTTTAATGGTTTTCTAAAGATTGTTTATATCAAAGACAAAAATTATACAAAATAAAAGTTTTAGAAATTTTTGAAAATTTTTCTGAATAAAATTTTTGTTGTTATCTTGTTAATTGCTTGTAAGCCCGTTAGGAATGAAACAAATAGAAAGTGCAGGGATGGCATGAAAAATGCAAAGCAATCTAAAACCAGATGGTTGTCTGGAGGACTGATTCAGCATCTGTCAAAACAGCCTTCGGTTAAATTAAAGCCAAAGTCACCAAAATCAAGAGTGCAAGAGGTATCCTATTGTGAAACGCAGAGGAGAGGGTAGACTGGTGAAAAAGAGTACGCTGAAGGCTGCTACGATGGAGACTACATCTGTAGTCATCAGTTCCCTAGAACTTAGAACTACTTAAACCTAACTAACCTAAGGACATCACACACATCGATGCCCGAGGCAGGATTCGAACCTGCGACCGTAGCGGTCATACAGTTCCAGACTGAAGCGCCTAGAACCGCACGGCCACATCGGCCGGCGACAAAAAAAGAAACGGGAGTCGATATGAAAGACGTAGGGAATACAATATTTAGGAACCGAGCTTTGAAAGAATTTCAATCAAAAAAGACGGAAGACATAGATAACATTCCTTTAAAATTTTCTAGAAGTAATGGAGAAAGACTCAATCAGATGACTATTCAGTTTTCTTTGTAGAATCCCTCAGTCTGAGACTTTCGGAAAAATAACGCCAGCGGCTTCTCGAAGATAGTATGGGTAGATAAGTGTGAGAATTATCGGATAATCCGCTTAGCGGCTCATGCATCAAGATGTAGACGAGAATAATGCAGATAAGTAGGAAGGATGGAACCAAGCAGGAACGTGAACAGTGAAATACCAATAGCAACGTATTGTCATTAAAAACGGCGTAAGACAAGGACAGACTCTCCCCCCTGCTGTTCTATCTGCACATAGAAAACTCTGTAACGAAAATGAAATGTAGATCCCAAAAGCGAGATGGAATATCAAGTCATATTGTACTAAATGAACAGTCTACTGAGTATGGAGCATGGTCTATGAGCAAACCGAAGAAAGACGTAAGTAAGGAGGAGTATCAGGAATTAGATTAGTGATAAAATTAATGTAAAAACTGAACGAATTGAAGGACTTCTGCTACCTTCAAATCAAAATTATGTATGATGGATGAAGCAAGGAGAACATAAAAAGTAGCCTATATAGGCAAATACCGCATTCCTGGCCAAAAGAAATCTATCAGTATGAAAAACTGACAACAATTTGAGGCAGATATTTCTGAGAATGTACGTCTGGAGCACAGCATCAAATGATAGTGAATCGTGGACGCTGGGGGAAGCTGAGAAGAAGAAACTCAAAGCGTTTGAGATGTACTCTCCTAGAATATTACTGAAAATCTGATGGACGGTTAAGATGAGAAATTTGGATGTTGTCTATAGAACCGGCGAAGAAAGAACATAGGGATAGAACTGACGTGAAGAAGAGACCGGACGATATTGCAACGTGGCTTGGTCTCAAAACAGCAAGGTAAGCCTAGCAGGTGTGAAAATAATGTTAGGGTGGCCTCTAAAATAATGATCGGGGAAACTTATGAGAACATAAAGAGACACAAATCGCAATTATTTTGATTTAATCCAATAAAATTATTGACAAAGCAAATGGCAAACAGGGGCAACATTAATATAATAAGGCCTCGGCATGTCTGATATAGGGATTGTGGAGAAAGATGCAAACAATCGCGAAAGTGAATTAATGGTAATAACTAAGTGTCCACGGATTGTCTTGATGTTAAACGGAAACAGGTAGTAATTTAGAAGGGAAAACGTCACACCTATGGTCAGAGTTGAAAGCGGACTGTCCATTGGCACTAAAAAACAATCTTCATAGTTAAGTTTGTAGTAACCAAATTACTACAAAATGACTTTATTCTCCCTACATATTGCGTCATGGTTGCGGAATCGTATCACCATAGTATCTCAGGTGAGGCTCAAGTGGTTGCATAATCGGTCATTGGCGGAACCAATGATCTTCGCAGATGGCTAAGTTTAGACGAGCTCGTAATTTTTCTGAGTCCCTAATACATCGACTCAGATGGTGGAGCCGGCCAGTGTTGGCGACGTCAGCTCTGAGCGTAGAAGTCTGGCGGTGGAGACTGCGGAAGATCGAATGTTAAGAAAAAGGAGACTTCACATTGGCGCGTTTTAGGTCTCTTACGAAGTTCATATTGACTGGCCTCCACATCTTCCGAGCACCAACCAATAAAAATGCTCCCTAGGATATGTTAGTCCCTTCTGTATAGCTGGTTAACCTATAACGTTCACCTTCCCGTCTTTCACAGAAAAACGTCGCTTCACTCTTTCTGTCTCTGTCTCTGCCTCTCTCCGTGACCTACAAGGCGATCTTCGCGCTTACCGTCCTATTTCTCTCTCTACCTTGTAGTATATTTACGTTAGCCAGTGTTGACAGTTCTTACATTGTGTCAGCATTTGGTTTTTGCAGAGTCAATATGTTCAACAGTGTCTCATGTTTTCAAAGGCCCAAGCCTGCAGGACCCAATACATCTTCGAAATATTTATCTCGGGCATTCCGTGCTTTCTGAGGAAAGAGCCAACATTCTCATTCGAGCGCAGTACTCCCTTCAGCTAAAAAATGGAACTTCCCGCTTCACTCTCAGTCTGTTTTCGCCAGGAGTTTGCTTGAGAGAGATCTTCCTGTCTTCGTTCAGACAAAGCTGGACATCCCGGAGAGGCAATATGTGTACAAAAGCATGGCCAACGGCTAGTGGGTTATGGATTCTTGCCTCTCAGTCAGGAGCTCTTCTGTGAATTGGCTCTATTGATGGTGGCTGACTATTTGCCTGGTGACCCGAACGCTTTTTGCTCCGTTCGCAATGCTTGTAATGTTTCGTCACTTCTTCAAGACACGCAGATTCAAATCCAGAGTGAAAGAAAGGTAAGGTTGCACTAGTCGATTATCAACAATCAGTAGTATTTCTGTACATCAAATTCTTTGGAGTCAATTAAATTTTTCAATCAAATGGATGTTTCAATATGAATTTCTGTAGGTTGTGTGACTGCTTCTGGAAAAATGGTCACCGAAAGTTGAAGACTTGTACGAGGGTCACTCCAAAAGAAATGTACACTATGTTTGTAAAAATACAGTTTTCATTCTGCATATGTGAAAGCCTTACAGTATGTACATACATCCTTCCCGCTTGTTTTCAAACTTAGTTCAACCTGTTCCCGTTAGTGGCGCCGTCACAGCATGTCTTCAAGATGGCTGCTACACTTGACGTTCGTCAGAAGCAACGTTCTGTCATAGAATTCCTGTGCTGTGAAAACGAGACAGTGTGAAACATCCACGAGAGCTTGAAAAAGGTGTATGGAGATGCTGCTGTCGATCGCAGTACAGTTAGTCGGTGGACAAGCAGGTTACGGGATGAAAGCGGGCACGGCAATATTGAGGATTGTTCTCGCAGCGGCAGGCCTCGTACTGCACACACTCCAGACAATGTGCAGATAGTTAACGAATAGGTGACTGCTGACAGACGCATCACAGTGAACGAATTGTCACGCAACCTTGGGATAGGGGGAAGGAAGTTTTTGCAGAATACTGAAAGTGTTGGCGTTAAAAAAGGTTTGTGTCAGGTGGGTTGCCAGGATGTTGACAGTGGCTCACAAAGAAGCAAGAAAAACTTTATACAGCGAACATTTGGAACAGTACGAGAATGGTGGAGATGAATTTCTTGGAAGAATTATGACAAGTAATGAAAGATGGTTTCATCATTTTACACCATAGACGAAGAGGCAATCAATGGAGTGGCATCATGCAAATTCACCCAAGGAAAAAATAATTCACATCCACACCTTTTGCTGGAAAAGTTATAGCTACGGTGTTTTTCGATTCCGAAGGAGTCTTGCTTGTGGACATCATGCCAAGTGGAACCACCATAAATTCTGATGTATATGTGACGACACTGAAGAAGCTTCAAGCTCGACTAAGTCTTGTTCGACCACATCGGCAATAGCAGGATGTTTTGCTGTTGCACGACAATGCACGGCCACATGTCAGTCAAAAAACCATGGAAGCGATCACAAAACTCGGATGGACAACACTGAAACACCCGCCTTACAGTCCTGAACTGACTCCATGTGACTATCATCTCTTTGGGAAACTGAAAGACTCTCTTCGTGGAACAAGGTTTGAGGACGATGACTCCCTTTTGCAAGTTGACAAACAGTGGCTCCAACAGGTTGGTCCAGAATTTTACCGTGTGGGTATACAGGCGCTGGTTCCAAGATGGCGTAAAGCAGTTGTGAGGGATGGAAATTATATGGAGAAATTAAAATATTGTTCCTAAAGGATGTATCTACACACTGTAAAGCTTTCAAACGTGCAGAATAAAAGATGGATTTAAAAAAAAAAATGGTGTGCCTCTCTTTTGGACCTACCCTCGTATTAATATATCAGGGAACATCTTCCATCATACTAGAGGGAACTGCAGAACGTGATTACTGTAGGGATGACCAAGATTGGAATATATAAGTAATTGAGGACCTTGGGTGCACGTACTACACTCAGGTGAAGAGTTTGGCACACTAAAGAAATTCGTGCGAGACCCTATTAAGTCAGTCAGCTGACTGGTGAAAATAAAAGAAAAGACAGAAGAGTGGCTTCACCTGAAAGCTCTTGTCCGTAAAAGGAAAGTAATATAGATGTTTAACGATTTGTCCGTGGAGAGGCCTTTCTTCAACGAACACAGCATATGGAAAACGTAGCACCTCAAATATCCTGTTTAAATGTGCCAGGCTGGCGTTCGTCTGAAAAAAAAATAAAAAGAAAAATGGCATTAATTCAAGTTCAGAGTGCGAGGACGAGGATTTCAATCTTGCTACTCCACTGTGTCACCTCTCCTGGTGGCTTATTCCAGGCTGTGAGGCACTGAGCATTGTAGTTTCATACAATTAGTTGACACTGCAGTGGGTAACAGTTACGTTTCACAGGTTTCTGTATGTCAGCAAAAGGAAATGATTGTCTAAATATAGCTTGGCATTGCATGTTATTAAGCAGCTTGTTCTGAAGGAAAATTTAGTTTTATGTTTCACGACGTCTTGATACGCAAAAGATTTTCATCTACAGATCAACGAGAGGAGAATATTTTTAATATCAAAACTGTAGACAAATGTAAAAAAAAAAAATATTTTCTGGGGCAGCCAAAATTTCAGTCTTGCATTACCAAGCTATTCCTCATAGATGTGTCATTGTCACTCCTTTATACATCAACGTATCTCGCGGAAGATAATGGTCCACCAACAACGTCAAGTAAATTATGCCTTGAGTGACTTATCAGACTTCCTCGGAGGATCTGTTGCAAGCACACCTCCCGCGATTGCCATTGGATAACACTGTGCAAGTCCAACAATACTTCTTCGAGACAACTGTCCGATATCTTCAGATAGTGGTTGTTGCTGTGTTGTCAGCTGAAGTAGCGTCTTGTAGCAGTGAAAACAACAAATTCACCATCTCAAAATGTCTAAAAGTTGTTTCGAAGAAATATTGTGGGACTTGCACATTGTTATTCGATGGCAATCCCGAGAGGTTTATTTGAAATTGTGCCTTACTTCTCACAGCCATTCTCTACAGCAGTGCTAACGACGTACCCCAGTCGTCACTTCGGTAACAATTTCAACGTAGACTTCTATTTTCGTATGCTGTTGTCGTACTTGCACAGTGTTATCCAGTGGCAGACCCGAGAAGCGTATTTGAAAGTATTCATTATCACCCACCGCCAATAGACACAAAAACGATTACAAAGTACAGTATAATTACTTAGCTAAAAGTCACAAGGAAGCCTCTTTTTCTCGTGCTTTTCACTGTTAAATAAGTTTTATTTCAAGATTTCCTCTAGGACTCCAAATAAACCATCTCATACTACGCGACAGAGTGGTTTGAGATAGTGTACAGATAGGGGGAGCGACATTCAAATGCCCATCTGCCCATTCTGATTTTGCTTTCGAAGTATCTCTTCTTCTTCTCATGCTTGGGAAATAACCTGTGTAAAAGAGCAGCTAGCCTGTTGGACTGTTTTCCGTAATATCTGTGGAGCCACTTTGCTATGATCTGATTGCCTAAGTACCCTCGCAGGAACACGTAACTAAACAGTCAGCAAGTGACACCACTACAGCCTAGCAAGATGCAGGCTAGTCGAATGCTCTCCGAGAAGAAATGATGTAAGGCTAGCTCAATTTTATTGTTCAAATCACTGGATACTGAAAAAAAAGGACTGTTTTCTACTGCTGATCCATCCATCATGATTTAGATTGCGAAGTCATCTATGATCATCTTTACTTGAATTCCTGGGTTTACTATGAGATTCTTGCGTATTACAATTTGGGTGTTCATATTTTCGAATGTTATTCTGATCGTCTACATCTACATCTACTACATCTACATCGATACTCCGCAAGCCACCCAACGGTGTGTGGCGGAGGGCACTTTACGTGCCACTGTCATTACCTCCCTTTCCTGTTCCAGTCGCGTATGGTTCGCGGGAAGAACGACTGTCTGAAAGCCTCCGTGCGCGCTCTAATCTCTCTAATTTTACATTCGTGATCTCCTCGGGAGGTATAAGTAGGGGGAAGCAATATATTCGATACCTCATCCAGAAACGCACCCTCTCGAAACCTGGCGAGCAAGCTACACCGCGATGCAGAGCGCCTCTCTTGCAGAGTCTGCCACTTGAGTTTATTAAACATCTCCGTAACGCTATCACGGTTACCAAATAACCCGGTGACGAAACGCGCCGCTCTTCTTTGGATCTTCTCTATCTCCTCCGTCAACCCGACCTGGTACGGATCCCACACTGATGAGCAATACTCAAGTATAGGTCGAACGAGTGTTTTGTAAGCCACCTCCTTTGTTGATGGACTACATTTTCTAAGCACTCTCCCAATGAATCTCAACCTGGTACCCGCCTTACCAACAATTAATTTTATATAATCATTCCACTTCAAATCGTTTCGCACGCATACTCCCAGATATTTTACAGACGTAACTGCTACCAGTGTTTGTTCCGCTATCATATAATCATACAATAAAGGAGCCTTCTTTCTATGTATTCGCAATACATTACATTTGTCTATGTTAAGGGTCAGTTGCCACTCCCTGCACCAAGTGCCTATCCGCTGCAGATCTTCCTGCATTTCGCTACAATTTTCTAATGCTGCAACTTCTCTGTATACTACAGCATCATCCGCGAAAAGCCGCATGGAACTTCCGACACTATCTACTAAGTCATTTATATATATTGTGAAAAGCAATGGTCCCATAACACTCCCCTGTGGCACGCCAGAGGTTACTTTAACGTCTGTAGACGTCTCTCCATTGATAACAACATGCTGTGTTCTGTTTGCTAAAAACTCTTCAATCCAGCCACACAGCTGGTCTGATATTCCGTAGGCTCTTACTTTGTTTATCAGGCGACAGTGCGGAACTGTATCGAACGCCTTCCGGAAGTCAAGAAAAATAGCATCTACCTGGGAGCCTGTATCTAATATTTTCTGGGTCTCATGAACAAATAAAGCGAGTTGGGTCTCACACGATCGCTGTTTCCGGAATCCATGTTGATTCCTACATAGTAGATTCTGGGTTTCCAGAAATGACATGATACGCGAGCAAAAAACATGTTCTAAAATTCTACAAGAGATCGACGTAAAAGATATAGGTCTATAGTTTTGCGCATCTGCTCGACGACCCTTCTTGAAGACTGGGACTATCTGTGCTCTTTTCCAATCATTTGGAACCCTCCGTTCCTCTAGAGACTTGCGGTACACGGCTGTTAGAAGGGGGGCAAGTTCTTTCGCGTACTCTGTGTAGAATCGAATTGGTATCCCGTCAGGTCCAGTGGACTTTCCTCTATTGAGTGATTCCAGTTGCTTTTCTATTCCTTGGACACTTATTTCGATGTCAGCCATTTTTTCGTTTGTGCGAGGATTTAGAGAAGGAACTGCAGTGCGGTCTTCCTCTGTGAAACAGCTTTGGAAAAAGGTGTTTAGCATTTCAGCTTTACGCGTGTCATCCTCTATTTCAATGCCATCATCATCCCGTAATGTCTGGATATGCTGTTTCGAGCCACTTACTGATTTAACGTAAGACCAGAACTTCCTAGGATTTTCTGTCAAGTCGGTACATAGAATTTTACTTTCGAATTCAATGAACGCTTCACGCATAGCCCTCCTTACGCTAACTTTGACATCGTTTAGCTTCTGTTTGTCTGAGAGGTTTTGGCTGCGTTTAAACTTGGAGTGGAGCTCTCTTTGCTTTCGCAGTAGTTTCCTAACTTTGTTGTTGTACCACGGTGGGTTTTTCCCGTCCCTCACAGTTTTACTCGGCACTTACCTGTCTAAAACACATTTTACGATTGCCTTGAACTTTTTCCATAAACACTCAACATTGTCAGTGTCGGAACAGAAATTTTCGTTTTGATCTGTTAGGTAGTCTGAAATCTGCCTTCTATTACTCTTGCTAAACAGATAAACCTTCCTCCCTTTTTTTATATTCCTATTAACTTCCGTATTCAGGGATGCTGCAACGGCCTTATGATCACTGATTCCCTGTTCTGTACATACAGAGTCGAAAAGTTCGGGTCTGTTTGTTATCAGTAGGTCCAAGATGTTATCTCCACGAGTCGGTTCTCTGTTTAATTGCTTGAGGTAATTTTCGGATAGTGCACTCAGTATAATGTCACTCGATGCTCTGTCCCTACCACCCGTCCTAAACATCTGAGTGTCCCAGTCTATATCTGGTAAATTGAAATCTCCACCTAAGACTGTAACATGCTGAGAAAATTTATGTGAAATGTATTCCAAATTTTCTCTCAGTTGTTCTGCCACTAATGCTGCTGAGTCGGGAGGTCGGTAAAAGGAGCCAATTATTAACCTAGTTCGGTTGTTTAGTGTAACCTCCACCCATAATAATTCACAGGAACTATCCACTTCTACTTCACTACAGGATAAACTACTACTAACAGCGACGAACACTCCACCACCGGTTGCATGCAATCAATCCTTTCTTAACACCCTTCTGTACCTTTGTAAAAATTTTGGCAGAATTTATCTCTGGCTTAAGCCAGCTTTCTGTACCTATAACGATTTCAGCTTCGGTGCTTTCTATCAGCGCTTGAAGTTCCGGTACTTTACCAACGCAGCTTCGACAGTTGACAATTACAATACCGATTGCTGCTTGGTTCCCGCATGTCCTGACTTTGCCCCGCACCCGTTGAGGCTGTTGCCCTTTCTGTACTTGCCCAAGGCCATCTAACCTACTCTACGAACAGACCGTTCGCGACTTCACGTTTTGCTGTCGATCGCTTCCTTCATTAATTCGTTATATTTTCATCCGCTGACCATATCGGCCAAGACTGTGAGTCACCAGAATTTCTTACTTATTCCCTCTACATATCATGGGAAGGATGTTTCTATCATCCCTCAACGGTTTCTCAGTATATTCCCAATGCTGTTTCTAATTCTCATTTAATTATGTCGAGTAGTTGTCTTCGTTATCCCACTCTCCTTTACCACTCTCTAATGGATATTTTATTATTTCCATACTCTACCATGACGAACTTTGAAAAGCGTTCAGTTTATACCTGTATTCTCCTTCAGGCCTACGTTTAGGTACTGAAACGTCCACTTAGAAACATTATACATGACTGTGCTTAAACTGACACACAATATTTTTTTAGCGCAACGCAATCTGACTTTCAGTAATCCCTACAAGAGAATGGTCCTGACTAAATTAACCTATACGTTTCACAAATCACTTGCCTCACAAAAATCTTCGTTATTCGAATTACTGCAATACAGCGAGCGCCACTACTGCTAGCTAAATAAAAGATTCAAACTACGGAAGGCACTAACTACTGATAGGCATAGTTAGCAAGTGAAAGATTTTAATAGAGAACAAACAATGTATTTATCTTAATAGTCATAATATATATAGCAGTTCATGACATCCATTCTTACAAATGTACTGTTTCTGATGGACACACCTCCAGATTATCCATTCTCAAAAATCCGCCATCTCACTTCCCCACATCCACCACTGCTGGCGGCTCGCCTCCAACTGCGCAACGCTACGCGCTGTTAACAGCCAACTGCCCAACACTACAATAGCCAACAAGAATGCAAACCAGAAAAAAATATTGTGTGTCAGTTTAAGCACAGTCATGTGTAATTTTTCTAAGGGAACGTTTCAGTACGTACAGTACAGTCAGAGATTTTATCAATTTTCCGCACTCACAGAAAATATCGATTTCGCCATTGCTGTTCTGGATCTAATATCAGTGCTGCATCTCCAGCTACTTTCTGTGTTCTGTTCTACTTGTACTTTCTAAATGCTTTAAACCTTGCGTCACCTGGCGAGAAGTGACAGCTAGTCAGACACGTGCACGGTGCATGTATTTATCAGTGAACGTACTGTCCGTGTATAGAGTGAGGAAGGGGCACGATTTATCCGAGGCTGACCGAGGGCAGATTGTGATGGCAGTTTGGAAACTGCTCGACTTGCCGGTTGTTGGAACAATTCTGTGGTGAGTGTATCGAACACGTGGCAAAACCAAGGTGAAACCACATCCAGACGTCGCGGTGTTGGGCGGCCACACCTCATTACAAATGTCGGACTTGCCGGTTGTTGGAACAATTCTGTGGTGAGTGTATCGAACACGTGGCAAAACCAAGGTGAAACCACATCCAGACGTCGCAGGGTTGGGCGGCCACACCTCAATACAAATGTCGGACCTCGTAGGTAGAGCACACTGGTAAAACAGGATATGCGGTTAATTGTGGTGGAACTAACATCAGACTTTAATTGTGGGAAGAGTACAAATGTGTCTGAACACATAGTTCATGGAACACTCCCAACGATGGGCCTCCGCAGCCCACGACCCATGTATGTGCCAATGTTAACATCACGACATCGACCGCTACGACTGAAATGGGCACGTGACCATCAGCACAGGGCGTTGGCGTAGTGGCAGGGCGTTGCACGGTCTGAGACTCTCGATGCCTTCTTCATCAAGGCGATGGGAGGGGCAGAATCAGTCACCTTCCAAGAAAAACAGCTCCTTGCCACAGGACGGAGGCAAGCTGACGGCGGCTCCATTATGCTCTGGGAAACATGCACGTGGGCATCCATGGGTCCGGTGGAGCTCGTGCAAAGCCAAGGACTATCGTTTAGTGGTTGCAGACAACGTACATCCCTTCATGACGATCAGGTTTCCCGACGGCAGTGGCATTTTTCAACAAGATAATGCGCCATGTCACAAGGTCAGGAGTGTGATGGAGTGGTTTGAGGAACACTGTGGCGGGTTCCAATTGATGTGCTGGTCCTGCAACCAATCAGATCTGAACCCGATCCAACATATCTGGGACGTGATTGAACGTGGTGCCACACACACACAAATCACACACACACACACACACACACACACACACACGGGATTTTACAGAAATCAGGTCACTTATGTTTGCAGATGAGGTGTCAACTCCCACCAGCGATCTACCAAGGCCTCATTGCTTTCGTTCTCCGACTCGTTGCCGCCGTTATCCGTGCCAGAGGTGGACAACCGGCTATTTGGTGGGTGCTCATAATGTTCTGGCTGTTCAGTATATAGTAACAGGCATTATCTATGGATGTACGGACACAACATCGTTGTCTTAATTATGCCCAGTCACTACTGTTTCCTTGTGCTATTATCAAAAACCATATCTGAGAGTTTGTGAGTAGTCTGTATTATATTTGCACTTACAAGAAAAGACAAGAAATAACGGCAGTTCATTGTTAACTACATTACTTTCTGGTAAACGTAGTACTAAACTTGTCTACTGACTTTTCATAAAATTCTTACTGCACCAATGTTCATTTTTAAGACACAACTTAGTCATCAGGGGTTCAGTAGTTATGTAAGCAATTTCACTGAGATGCCATGGTGTCATTAGTCTACGTCATCAGTCAGGTTTTATGGCTGCTAAGTGGAGGATGTGGGTTCCATTCTCGGTTGTATCAGGGATTTTTCCTTAGTGAGAAGACTGGAATCGGCTGCACTCCACCTTGTGATGAAAACTGAAGAGCTGTGAGAGAGTTAGAAATAGCGGTACTAATGTCTAGAAAGCCGGAAACATCTGGGAGAGGGATGTTCTGACACCATGCTCCTCCATACTTCATCCAAATGACGCCATTGTATGAGGATGAAGCGGCGGTCGGTTGGTTACGATTCTCTCGTCTCGACCGGAATGCAATCGTTTAAGTTATTTCATTGTTATAAACAAAAGAAATCAACAAAATTCGCAAGATACATGCTTCTGAAGTGTTGACCTTACGACGAAGATCCTCAGATAACAATTGCACCATTGATATTGAAACTATGACATCAAAAAGTAAAAACGGCATTATTAGGCAGTAGATTGGTTTAGTTATCAAGTTTTCGTTTTATTTCACTGTCATGGTGATTGCCAAGAACAACCATTGTAGCTAAAATGACATACGTTACTTGCTGTTTCGTCATCCATTCTTCTGGAGACATGGGGCGCGTGATGATATTCTTTCTTCCAAAGAGTAACTGTTTATTCTCTTTATTTTGAAATTAATTCCGAACAGCTGTATTTGGTGGTCATTTAATACGATAGATTTAGAAGACCTATTATTGGGTTAAGACGCAAAGCAATTAGAGACATTGGCTGTTAGTGAGCATTGATTTAAATCATTGAGGGAAATTGAAAATTTGTGCAAGACTGGGATTTTAACCTGCGTCTCCTGCTTATGTTTGTCGCTTTAGACAAAGTCCAGACAAGCAACTGATAAAGATCACAACCAGCTGTTCTTGTAGCACACTCTGCTATGCTCTGAAAATATGTTCCACTAATGTCCATATACTCAGCTGATCTGAGCGGCCGAGGCTGGCAGGAGTGTTGCTTATATTCACTTCGGCTTGAGGGCGCTCCTGTCGTAGTGCGGTCCTATTCCGCCCTCCATTGGCCGGCGTCGTTTCACCGCCTTCTCTAGTATTGCGTTCTACATTTTCGTTCCGGCGCTTGTGGTTATGCAAGAAAATTCCTCCCTCCCTCCCCCCCCCCCCACCAAAGCAACGGACCGTCGTCGTGTAGAGAGTGGGACCATGGCGGGGGATGCAGGAGTGTGGGCGCAACGTCTGCTGGAAGCTGTGGCTGCAGCGGACATCAAGCTTCCGGCCGTACCCCGCCATCCGGCATGCGCTGTGTCGTAAACGTCGATCGGAAAACGACCAGAAGGGTACGCGTCCACCTCCTGCTGCCAGGAACCAGATGAAGAAGGCTGCGATTGCTGCGGTGTGAGCGGGTCCACCTCCATCGGTAGGACGAGAGGAGGCGGAAGAGGTGAAGGCTCCGTATCCACGGGGTCGTCCTGTGGTGTCGTGATGACACCCTCTGGCCACTGAGGTGGCAATGCTGTCCTCTGGACCTGTGAATGTGGGGGAAGAGAGACTGAGAAATCATTGTGTAGATGACAGGGGCGAAGTTGATTTTGATGGCGAAGCTGCACCTGAAAGAACATTTATGCAAGCGCCAAGCGATCTCGCCTCGCGCTCACCGTCTGCTTCCGCTAAAAGCTCTGTAAAAGACGATATCATGCGGCGCAAAGCGATACTCTCGGCCTTCCACCGGCGCCGGATGCTGAGGAGGGTGTAGCAGGTGGAGCAGTACGCGAAGGCGGCGGCCGTGAAGCAATTCCGCTGGTGATGGTCCATCTCGTGGGTGCGAACGATACGAGACGAGAAACAGTTTCAATGCTTGATCCTTGGTGTGTGCAGAGCGACGATTGGCCATCTGCTACTTGAATGCTCTGACAAAACGTTCCGCTTCACCGTTTGACTGTGGAACGGTGAACTAGTTAGATGCTGTATACCATTGCGTTCACAGATTGTTGCAAATTCATTTGACGTGAACTGAGGTCCGTTGTCTGACACTATTACTTCAGGTAAACCTTCTAGGAAAACAATCGATGACAACACCTGAATTGTGAAGCTGTCAGCAGTCAAACGGCGAAGCGGAACGTTTTGTCAGAACACACAAAAGGAAACTTGCCACCTAAGTCAACCAACGGGTGGTCCAAATAGATCCCACAATGTCTATGTGCACACGTTGCCATAGCGATTGCGACAAAGGCCAAGCAGCGAAATTTTGTAGCGGAGCAGACTGGTTTTCCACACATGCGTGACACTGACGTCATTTGTTCTATTTGTGCGTCCATCCCTGCCAAGTACACGTTCGACGCTGAAACTGTTTCGTACGAACTATCCCCTAGTGGTGAAGTAACTGCCTTACGTCGTTTGGCAAAGCTTTGGGGATCAGCACACGTGACTGGCCACTGTCATTTTGAACAAGAATCACACCTTTCTGTACAGCGAGGCTATGCCGACGGGCAAAGTATCGGCGCGCTACAGAGTTTTGTATGGTATGCAATGAGTGAGACCAAGACGTGAAAAGATATGTTAGTAAAATGTTCAGATCTGGATCAGACTCCGTGGCCTGTGCAATTTCCTTATAGTTCAGTGGAAAAGACTGAAGAAATTCAAAATCCTGATCGATGTGACAACAAGGTGCAGCAGAAGCATCGAAGTCTGTATCAGGGCCAAGCGGAAGACGTGAAAGTGCGTCCGCATTACCATGTTTAGGTGTCGGACGATACATTATCTCGTACTGGTATTGAGGCAACAAAAACGCCCATATTTGCAATTTGTGGGCGGTTCGTACACTAACCAGTATCGTCGGATGAAACAAGGACTGCAAAGGCTTGTGATCCATTACTAAAGAGATTTTTGTGCCATAGAAATAGAGGTGAAATTTGGTGACGCCATAAGCAATAACAAAACACTTAAATTTGCAATATGTTCTTCAGGTGTACGACCTATTAAAACAATGTCGTCCAAACAGTTTCAACAGTTTGGTACTTGTGCCGTCAGCTATTCCAAATACCGTTGGAAAATGACAAGTGCGGATGCACTGCCAAAAGGCAAACCCAAATATGTAAACAAGTCCAAGTGAGTATTCTCTACACACACTTTTCGAGATTCTTCATAGAGCAGTATTTGAAGATGCGCGTCGCGCAAAACAATTTTTGAAAAGTAGCGTCCAGTGCCTAGTCTGTCCATGAGATCCTCTGGGCATGGCAATGGATAAGTGTCAATGACATTTTGTAGGTTGACTGTGGACTTAAAGTCAACACAGAGGCGAGTGTTACCTGAAGGTATGGGGAGAAAAACCAGTGGACTTTCCCACTGACTAGCAATAACTCCACTGTCTTGCCATTCTTTAAGTTCAGCAGCGACTTTGTCCTGTAATGCAATGGGAACAGTTCTGGCCCGGCAAAATTTCGGCTGAGCGTTTTATTTCAGAGTAATATGTGCATCAAAATTGTTAGCTTTGCCTAAACCTTCAGAAAAGGAATTCTTTTAGCAAGCGAGCTACACTGTCTTTTGCATTGAATGCAGACACTAACAATGCATTGTCCTGAATGTTAAATCCAAACAAGTCAAAAGAATCAAGACCAAATATGTTGTCACACTCGCGTGATTGTAGCACTGTAAAAGTCACTGTTCATGTATGCGAGCGATACATAGTAGGCAAAGTACGCTTTCCGAGAACGGGATGTCTTGTCCATTATCAGCTGTCATTTACATGCTAGTTTTAGTCAGGTGAGGGGAAGCCTAACAGCTCATATGTGTGATGATTTAGCATGTGACAGAGGCACCTGTGTCCAATTGAAATTTCACGTGCTTCTCACAAATAAGTAAACGAACAAAAAGTTTGTTTGACTGACGTATCACTGACGAAACTGCACGATTGCTAGTTGCAGAATTGGAATATACTGCATTAATGACATGGGCCTTGTGACTAGATTTATGAGTGGGCCAAATTCTGATGTTTGTTTCATTGCAAACATACGGATTGAACATGACCTTTACAACTACAAACGCAACAATGAGCTTGTCGGGAGGGGCAATCCTGGTGGTTATGCCATGTATGACAGTGAGGGCAAGACTTAATTCTCTTCGCCTGTTTAGCGAACTGCTTACGCGCATGGAAGGTTGTTTACTCGGCGTAACCAGCACATGCTGACGGTGCGGAATGGGGCGACCGCAGTTAAGGGACTCAATCCAACAAATAGCTGGCTGCTCAAATGTATGAGCCGGCAGGGCACCGGAATCGCACTGATCTAGCAGTCGCACTACCTGCTAATGGTGGATCGGATTGTTTCAAAATTTGTTCTATGAGTTTGACATCTGGTGCACTGTACATGAGCGCAACATAACATCTGAATATAAAGCAATGGAAGCACATTTGAATTTGCACTTCCTTGTCATACCTTACAAATCTGTTACCCACTTGCAATAAGTTTGTTTACACCGTTTTTTGCAAATTGAAGAATTGATACCTAGCTGCTACCACATTCACTTGCTGGTCATAGTAGTTATTCAGCGAAGCAATAACATTGTCACACGCAAGTTCACTCGGAGAGGCGTTAGGAAAGAGTTTTTGAATTAATCTGAACACTGCACTTCCTACCGTTCATAATAGATATGGAAGTTTTTGGGACATTGTGAGCTACCATATGGGCACTGAACCGGTGCAGCCACTCCAGCCATTCCTCGTCTTCTTCACTAAACTGTCGAAAAGGTGGTAGCAGCTGTCGTACGCGGTGCTCGTTCCGTCGGGCGTGTAGCGTTGGCGAGTAGCTAATGCACCGTGTTGAATAGGGCTGATATTTGCTGTGTGTGAAGTTGAAACACCTGCATTAGCTGTGTGGCATCTAACACTTGGGGCGGTGGCGCCTGAGGAGGGGCCGGGACAGGGGGGGGGGGGGGGATGCGTGCCATACGGGAAGGCACAAATGTAACAAATAGATAAAAATGTATACAAAGAAAGTTTATGCAATGCCCACCTGAAAACACTGATTAGCAAAAACGACAAGAAACTGTTAAACCAATTGAGCGCCCCTGCAAAGTAAAGACAAGAGAGAATGAAGGCGCCAGCACAAAAAAACACACAAATTTCCCTGGCCGTCGATACAGAGTTCGGTTGGAAAGCCTTGTCACCAGGTGTTGGGTCTTACTCACTCGTCTAATATAGGGTACCTAAGGGATGCTGCGTTCTCGGAACGCTATACAACAATTCAAGCAAATAACATTAGCAGTTTTATTTCTATAAAGCAGACTGACAACACTTAACTTAGAGAGTTACAAGTAGTAGTTGCAAACGATGGGTGACATGGGCAAAGGCCAGACAAGCAACTGATAAGGATCACTACTAGCTGTTCTTGTAGCAATCTCTGCTAGGATGTACTATGCTCTGTGAATACGTTCCAGTGATGTCCGTATACTAAGCCAATTTGAGTGGACGGGGCTGGTTTTTTTTTCTTTCATTCTTTACTATGACTGCATTCCCCTGCCCCATATGGGGCAGGGGAGGGCTGTCAGGGGCACAATCCGCCCCTCTTCAGCCGAGTGACATCACAACTAATACGAGAATAAAATGTTACATATAAGGCGATAAAAAAGGGGGACATGAAACAGAGTAAGAGGAGATATTGGAGGTAAAACACAAAGAAGACACAAAAGGCACACGCACAGGTTAAAAGTCAGTCACAGTATTAAAAACACTCTAGAACAACACACATTAAACTCACTTGGAGTACACACAATGAAGAATAAAACTGCCAGGTGGGACCTGCCGAGCGAGAGGCTGGAGAGGATGGAAAAGGAGGGGAGAGCAAGGGGCAGTAGGGGAGACTGGCAGGAGTGGCGCTTATATTCACTTTGCCTAGAGGGCGCTCCTGTCGCAGTGTGGTCCTGTTCTTCTCACCGTTGGCCGACGTCATTTCACCGCCTTCTCTGGTCTTGTGTTCTTCGTCTTCATTCTGGCGCTTGTGGTTACGCCTGAACATATATACGTGGTGTCTCTTCTTTCCGACGGTTTGCGTCTACACTGAAGAGAACACTGGCTGGTCTCGCCTTAATTATATACAGGATGATTCAAGAAGATACGCAAAAATTTTAATATGTTATTCTACAAGTAAAACTATAGAAAAAAAGCTGTTTTTTAAATTCCAGACAATTGCACAAAGTTTTCCAAATAAGTTGTAGAGAATTTAATTTAGGAAAAATGATGGTAATAAAGTTAATTGAAACTGCAAGAATGTGTCAGATAATCTGCTTTTATTAATACCATAGGACGCGTGAATTCATGTTAAACCAGAAAAAACAAAGCTCAGTGTTAAGGAAGTTTTACATTGTCCATATGATTTCACAATAAATCTATAATAAATGTTCAAAAATTTCTCCACCGCGTTCAATGCATTTAGCTGTACATGTATGGACAGATTTTGTTTCTTGTTTCAGTTTCACAGGGTTGTAACACATCTGAAATGTAACGTCAACTGTTCAAAGTGCCGCCAATGCCAACAACAGGTGACCGAGACGTGTAACCAATGGCACCCTATACCATCACGCCAGGTGGTACGCCAGTATGGCGATGACGAATACAGGCTTCCAATGTGCTTTCACCGCGATGTCGCCAAACACGGATGCGACCATCATGATGCTGTAAACAGAACCTGGATTCACCCGAAAAAATGACGTTTTGCCGTTCGTGCACCCAGGTTCGTCGTTGAGTACACCATCGCAGGCGCTCCTGTCTGTGATGCAGCATCAAGGGTAACTGCAGCCATGGTCTCCGAGCTGATTGTTTAGGCTGCTGCAAACGTCGTCGAACTGTTCGTGCAGATGATTGTTGTCTTGTGAACGTCGCCATCTGTTGACTCAGGGATCGAGACGTGGCTGCACGATTCGTTACAGTCATGCGGATAAGATGCCTGTCATTTCGACTGCTAGTGATACGAGGCCGTTGGGATCCAGCACGGTGTTTCGTATTGCCCTCCTGAACCCACCGATTCCATATTCTGCTAACAGTCATTGGATCTCGACCAACGCGAGGAGTAATGTCGCGATACGATAAACCGCACTCGCGATAGGCTCCAATCCGACATTTATCAAAGTCAGAAATGTGATGGTACGCATTTCACCTCCTTGCCCGAGGTATCACAACAACGTTTCATTAGGCAAAGCCGGTCAACTGCTGTTTGTGTATGAGAAATCGGTGGAAACTTTCTTCATGTCAGCACGTTGTAGGTGTCGCCACCGGCGTCAACCTTGTGTGAATTCCCTGAAAAGCTAATGATTTGCATATCGCAGCATCTTCATCCTGTCGGTTAAATTTCGCGTCTGTAGTACGTCATCTTCGTGGTGTAGCAATTTTAATGGCCAGTAGTGTAGATTCATCAGACCAATAACAACAAAATAAATGGGAATCGTGATTTAACCTCGTAAAATTTACGATAGCTTCATATTAGCGAAGATGCTAAATTTGAGGCAAAATCTTTTACTAGCCGTATCTCCGCTTCTAAACATTTTCGGACCTATGTTTATATGAACTTTTATCTTTAGTTGGAGAATAACATATTAAAATATTTGCATATCTTCGCGAATCAACCTGCTGTATATGTGGTGTTCACACTAAAATTCAGCGCCACCTAGCCCCACTTCCCGTCCATGTCCACCATGCTCGTTAATTTTGGGTTCTCGCAGGAGGTCGAACGTAAATGTGTATCCACACTGAAGGCTGTGAATACATCGCTCATCGAATGCAATCAATAATATGAATGTATGGTTTCTGTTCCTTCTGATGTGCCGAAAAGAACAGAGAATACTCATTCCTGTACTAGTGATAAATATTCAGCAGGCATGTTGATTGAGTTTGTCAATATGCGTGACAGCCTTCCATGATAATGAAGGTATATAGTTTTAAAGTGCTGAACAATTCGTTTGCCCCATTATCTGCATGCTGAGGAAGGCGTCAGAACATCGAAATCGACCGCAAACAATGGTCATTATCAATCAGAGCTGTTTGGAATTAGTTCCAAATCGAAACGAATATGTAGATATTCCACACAACAGCAGTAGGCCTACGTTTTGTTTTCTCTGTGACAACAATCCCTAACGCTGCAAACACCGTGGTATTTCTGTCGGAAAGTTCCATGTCGAGGTGCTTCATCCGTCGGCCTGTACCCGGAATGCCCGGAATGAAGACGCTGCCTCGTGTGGCCGCGGTGTGACAGCCGCCACTGCCCCGTGACCGCGGACCGCGCCAGCAGGTGTTAGGACGTGGCGGGGAGTCCATTGTCCGGAGCGCCGAGGGCGGAAATTGCCGCGCGGGTGGGGGCGGCGGCCATCGGAAGGGCGGCCGGCGGGCAATCTGTCGTGGCCACATCCCATTTCCTGGCCGCCGCCCCCTGACATGTGCCGCCGCCGGGGGACCCGCCTCGCCCGATGCGACGCATCTTTCCGCCGTGGTCGCCCGTCTCAGCTGCCGGAAGGCACTCGTAACGCGCCGTCTGTCCTGTAACAAGGCGACAGCGGCTGCACTGCCGCTACTGTTAAGACCGCTAACGTCCTCATGGGCTTTCTAGGCAGGCCCATCGGGAAAGCGCTCACATGTACTACTCACGGATTTTGAGTGCACTAGTAACTACTGGGCCAGTGCACACATAACAAACAGGAATGTCGGTACGTTCTGCCCGCCGAGGTGGCCGAGCGGTTCTAGGCGCTACAGTCTGCCACGGGCATGGATGTGTGTGATGTCCTTAGGTTAGTTAGGTTTAAGTAGTTCTAAGTTCTAGGGGGCTGATGACGTCCCATAGTGCTCAGAGCCATTTTAACCATTTTTTGGATACGTTCTCAGCAGAGTGTAAAATACTGAATTACCTGAATATTTAATCCAAGATGACGCCACCGTCATTAAGTCTTACAACGGAGCTGCATCTCATCAGGAAAAAAAACGCTATAGTTTCCCTTCTTCTGTAACAAGTTTCAGCTAGTAATAGCGAATACCCTGTTCAAGAATCACAAGAGGAGGAGGTATACTTGGAAAAGGCCGGGAGATACGGGAAGATTTCAATTAGATTACATCACGGTCAGACAGAAATTCCGAAATCAGATACTGGATTGTAAGGCGTACTCAGGAGCAGATATAGACTCAGATCAAACGGCTCTGAGCACTATGGGACTCAACTGCTGTGGTCATTAGTCCCCTAGAAATTTGAACTACTTAAACCTAACCAACCGAAGGACATCACACACACCCATGCCCGAGGCAGGATTCGAACCTGCGACCGTAGCAGCAGCGCGGTTCCGGACTGGAGCGCCTAGAACCGCATGGCCACCGCGGCCTGGCAGACTCAGATCACAATGTAGTAGTGATGAAGAGTGGGCTGAAGTTCAAGACATTAGTCAGGAAGAATCAATACGCAAAGAAGTGGGATACGGAAGTACTAAGGAATGACGAGATACGTTTGAAGTTCTCTAACGCTATAGATACAGCAATAAGGAATAGCGCAGTAGGCAGCACAGTTGAAGAGAAATGGACATCTCTAAAAAGGGCCATCACAGAAGTTGGGAAGGAAAACATAGGTACAAAGAAGGTAGCTGCGAAGAAACGATGGGTAACAGAAGAAATACTTCAGTTGATTGATGAAAGGAGGAAGTATAAACATGTTCCGGGAAAATCAGGAATACAGAAATACAAGTCGCTGAGGAATGAAATAAATAGGAAGTGCAGGGAAACTAAGACGAAATGGCTGCAGGAAAAATGTGAAGACATCGAAAAAGATATGATAGTCGGAAGGACACACTCAGCATATAGAAAAGTCAAAACAACCTTTGATGACATTAAAAGCAACGGTGGTAACATTAAGAGTGCAACGGCAATTCCACTGTTAAATGCAGAGGAGAGAGCAGATAGGTGGAAAGAATACATTGAAAGCCTCTATGAGGGTGAAAATTTGTCAGATGTGATAGAAGAAGAAACAGGAGTCGATTTAGAAGAGATAGGGGATCCAGTATTAGAATCGGAATTTAAAAGAGCTTTGGATGACTTACGGTCAAATAAGGCAGAAGGGATAGATAACATTCCATCAGAATTTCTAAAATCATTGGGGGAAGTGGCAACAAAACGACTATTCACGTTGGTGTGTAGAATATATGAGTCTGGTGACATACCATCTGACTTTCGGAAAAGCATCATCCACACAATTCCGAAGACGGCAAGAGCTGACAAGTGCGAGAATTATCGCACAATCATCTTAGCAGCTTATGCATCGAAGCTGCTTACAAGAATAATATACAGAAGAATGGAAAAGAAAATTGAGAATGCGCTAAGTGACGATCTGTTTGGCTTTAGGAAAAGTAAAGGGACGAGAGAGGCAATTCTGACGTTACGGCTAATAATGGAAGCAAGGCTAAAGAAAAATCAGGACACTTTCATAGGATTTGTCGACTTGGAAAAAGCGTTCGACAATATAAAATGGTGCAAGCTGTTAGAGAGTCTGAAAAAAGTAGGAGTAAGCTATAGGGAGAGAAGGGTCATATACAATATGTACAACAACCAAGAGGGAATAATAAGAGTGGACGATCAAGAACGAAGTGCCCGTATTAAGAAGGATGTAAGACAAGGCTGTAGCCTTTTACCACTACTCTTCAATCTGTACATCGAGGAAGCAATGATGGAAATAAAAGAAAGGTTCAGGAGTGGATTTAAAATACAAGGTGAAAGGATATCAATGATACGATTCGCTGATGACATTGCTATCCTGAGTGAAAGTGAAGAAGAATTAAATGATCCGCTGAACGCAATGAACAGTCTAATGAGTACACAGTATGGTTTGAGAGTAAACCGGAGAAAGACGAAGGTAATGAGAAGTAGTAGAAATGAGAACAGCGAGAAACTTAACATTAGGATTGATGGTCACGAAGTCAATGAAGTTAAGGAATTCTGCTACCTAGGCAGTAAAATAACCAATGACGGACGGAGCAAGGAGGACATCAAAAGCAGACTCGCTATGGCAAAAAAGGCATTTCTGGCCAAGAGAAGTCTACTAATATCAAATACCGGTCTTAATTTGAGGAAGAAATTTCTGAGGATGTACGTCTGGAGTACAGCATTGTATGGTAGTGAAACATGGACTGTGGGAAAACCGGAACAGAAGGGAATCGAAGCATTTGAGATGTGGTGCTATAGACGAATGTTGAAAATTAGGTAGACTAATAAGGTAAGGAATGAGGAGGTTCTACGCAGAATCGGAGAGGAAAGGAATATGTGGAAAACACTGATAAGGAGAAGGGGCAGGATGATAGCACATCTGCTTAGACATGAGGGAATGACTTCCATGGTACTAGAGGGAGCTGTAGAGGCAAAAACTGTAGAGGAAGACAGAGACTGGAATAGGTCAAGCAAATAATTGAGAACGTAGGTTGCAAGTTCTACTCTGAGATGAAGGGGTTAGCACAGGAAAGACATTCGTGGCGGGCCGCATCAAACCAGTCGGTAGACCGATGACAAAAAAAAAAAAAAAAAACAAATAAAAAGTTTCCCTTGCCTTAAGCTATTTTCAGTACCTACGTAGTGTTATACTCTGGTGGCTCTGCAAGTGTTATGGTTGGTTGGTTGGTTGTTTTTGTGGGGAGGAGACCAGACAGCGAGGTCATCGGTCTCATCGCGTTAGGGAAGGAAGGGGAAGGAAGTCGGCCGTGCCCTTTCAAAGGAACCATCCCGCCATTTGCCTGGGGTGGCAAGTGTTACAACAGTGGTCTTACGGTGGTGAACGGGGTTTGGGTACGGGGAACTGTTTCTTGGCGGTCGTGGAATCAAAAATGCAGCCATGTCAGCCACTTGTTTTTATTTTTTTCCGAATTACTGCTCTTCTGACTGGTTTGACGTGGCCCGCCGCATATTCGTCTCCAGTGCCAATCTTTTCATCTCAGAGTAGCATCCACGAGGTACTGCGGTTCCTTTCGTCCATTACCTGTCGCTACCTGTGAACTCGCTGCAGCAGATCGCCGGTAGGAAAGCCGAGCACAAACCTACCATATGTAACTTCCCCTTTTTAACAATTATACACGAGACTGTGCTTAAACTGACATAATATATATTGTTAGCGCAACGCAATCCGACTTTCAAAATTCCCTAAAAAAGAATGGCCCTGGCTAACATTAAACTATACCTTTCACAAATCACTTACCTCACAAAAATCTTCGCTGCTCAAGCTACTGCAATACAGCGAGCGCCACTACTGCCAGCTAAATAAAAGATTCAAACTATGGAAGGCACTAACTACTGATAGGGATGGTTAGCAAATGAAAGATATTAATAGAGAACAAACAATGTATTTACCTTGATATCATCATATATAAATATAGCAGTTCATGACAAATTACAAAACTCCGCCATCTCTCTCCCCACATCCACCACTGCTGGCGGCTCACCTCCAACTGCGCAACGCTACGCGCTGTTCACAGCCAGCTGCCTAACACTACAATGGCGAGTATTACAACAATGCAAAGCAGCCACAGACTGCACACAGCACAGCCAGTGATTTTCATACAGAGTTGGCGTTACCAATAAAAAAAACCTAAACAGCCTACTTACACATACTGCAACTCGCACCAGGCTGCATACAACGTAACTATTCCAAGGATCGGGAAATGCTCTTAATTTTGAATGAAAGGTGCAAATTCTAGCAAAACTTCTCCCTACTCTTAACCTTGATAATTTACAAGTTCACTGCCAAGCCCGTGCTAAGCTTAACACAGTCATGCACAAAGCACTGCATTCACGTTAGCGAGTTTATGGTAACGTATTTCCCGAAACCTGAACAGCTGCTATGCGCAGATCGTTCTCAAATGAAAACACTCACCATGCTGTTACTTTTATCGGTGTCTAACGCACTCCGGTTTTTAGTCACCGATCTGCTCAATATGCCACGCGGATTTTTGTCATACACTCCACACGGATTTTGAGTGCAGTAGTAGCTACTGGGCTGGTGTACATATAACAAAGTGCAGTGTTGTGGATACGTTCTCAGCAGAGAGCAAAATACTGAATTACCTGAATATTTTATCCAAGATGACGCCACCGTGATTAAATCTTACAACGGAGTTGCATCTCATCAGGAAATATAACACTATAGTTTTCCTTGCCTTAAGCTGTTTGCAGTACCTACGTAGTGCTATATTCTGGTGGCTCTGCAAGTGTTATAAAAGAGGTCTTGCGATGGTGAACGGGGATTGAGTGCGGGGTAAATGTTTCTTGGCCGTCGTGGAATCAAAAATGCAGTCATATCAGCCACATGTTTTTATTTTTTTTCCGACATATTGGTCATCTACATCTACATCCATACTCCGCAAGCAACCTCACGCTGTGTGGCGGAGGGTACTTTGAGTACCTCTATCGGTTCTCCCTTCTGTTCCAGTCTCGTATTGTTCGTGAAAAGAAAGATTGTCGGTATGGCTCTGTGTGGGCTCTAATCTCTTTGATTTTATCCTCATGGTCTCTTCGCTAGATATGCGTACGACGGAGCAATATACTGCTTGACTCCTCGGTGAAGGTATGTTCTCTAAACTTCAACAAAAGCCCGTAGCGAGCTACTGAGCGTCTCTCTTGCAGAGTATTCCACTGGAGTTTATCTATCATCTCCGTACCGCTTTCGCGATTACTAAATGATCCTGTAACGGTGCACGCTGCTCTCCGATGGATCTTTTCTATCTCTTCAATCAGCCCTATCTGGTGCTGATCCCAAACCGGTGAGCAGTATTTAAGCAATGAACAAAAAGTGTACTGTAACCTACTTCCTTTGTTTTCGGACTGCATTTCTTTAGGATTCTTCCAATGAATCTCAGTCTGACATGTGCTTTATCGACGATTAATTTTATATGGTCATTCCATTTTAAATCACTCCTAATGCCTACTCCCAGATAATTTATGGGATTAACTGCTTCCAGTTGCTGAACTGCTATATTGTAGCTAAATGATAAGGGATCTTTCCTTCTATGTATTCGCAGCACATTACACTTTTCTACATTTAGATGCAATTGCCATCCCTACACCATGCGTCAATTCACTGCAGATCCTCGTGCATTTCAGTCCAATTTTCCATTGTTACAACCTCTGGATATACTACAGCATCATCAGCATAAAGCCTCAGTGAACTTCCGATGTAATCCACAAGGTCATTTATGTATATCGTGAATAGCAACGCTCCTACGACACTCCCCTGCGGCACACCTGAAATCACTCTTACTTCGGAAGACTTCTCTCCATTGAGAATTACATGCTGCGTTCTGTTATCTAGGAACTCTTCAATCCAGTCACATAATGGGTCTGATGGCCCATATGCTCATACTTTGTTTATTAAACGACTGTGGGGAACTGTATCAAACGCCTTGCGGAAGTCGAGAAACACGGCATCTACCTGGGAAGCTGTGTCTATGGCCCTCTGAGTTTCGTGCCAGCTGGGTTTCACACGATCGTCTTTTTCGAAACCGTTGCCGACTGGTCTGACGTGGACCGCCGAAAATTCGTCTCCTGTACCAATATTTTCATCTCAGAGTAGCATCCACAACGTACTGCAGCGGTTCCTTTCGTCCATTTACCTGCAACTACCTGTGAACTCGCTGCAGCCGATCGCCGGTAGGAAAGCCTAGCAGAAACCTACCATATTGCAACTCTCAACAGGCTGCATACAACGTAACTATTCCAAGGATCGGGAAATCGTCTTAATTTTGAATGAAAGGTGGAAATTATAGCAAAACTTAATATCTGCACGTTCACACCCGAGCCCGTGCTAAACTTAACACAGTCATGCACAATCGCCCAGCCGGCCGGAGTGGCCGTGCGGTTCTAGGCGCTACAGTATGGAACCGAGTGACCGCTACGGTCGCAGGTTCGAATCCTGCCTCGGGCATGGATATGTGTGATGTCCTTAGGTTAGTTAGGTTTAATTAGTTCTAAGTTCTAGGCGACTGATGACCTCAGAAGTTAAGTCGCATAGTGCTCAGAGCCATTGGAACCACAATCCCCTTTCATTCACGTTAGCAAGTTTATTATAATGTATTTCTCGAAATCTGAACAGCTGCTATGCTCGGATTGTTGCTAAGTGAAAATGCTCGGCATCCTATTAAGTTTGTCGGTGTCTAATGCACTCCAGTTTTTAGTCACCGATTTGCTCAATAAGCCACGCGGTATTACTGTCTTTTCTCACACAAAATTACTTAAAAATCCGTACTTTCCAAAAAAAAGCCACATCGGAATAAATATGACTTGACTTTATAGCACTTTTGAAGCATGTAGCATAACTAAGTCCAGCAAACTATGACTTTCTTCGGAGCTCATACTACACACGACCGTACCATTGAAAGGAAGGGCTCCAACTCTTTGGACGGCTGTAAGCATTCTCCAAAAGAAAAGACGCGCGAATTATACTCAGTTCTGTTTTGTTTAAGACCAATAGAAAAAAAATTATTCTCCCGCGTTAGTCAGTGCGTTTCATGACCAACCAATCAACAAAAAGACACTTTAAAACTGTACTTTTTCCCGAAATAAATGTTTGGCATTCTGATATTTTGTTTGTTCTTTACGTTATTAATTATTTTCATTTGCACCCGAATAAACTTTCCTTTTACCATAAACTTACTTAACATATTATGATACAAAAATACCCGTCGTCTGCATTCATACTGTCTTAAAGACTGCCGGCCGGAGTAGCCGAGCGGTTCTAGGCCCTACAGTCTGGAACCGCGCGACCGCTACGGTCGCAAGTTCGAATCGTGCCTCGGGCATGGATGTGTGTGATGTCCTTAGATTAGTTAGGTTTAAGTAGTTCTAAGTTCTAGGAGACTGATGACCTCAGCAGTTAAGTCGCAAAGTGCTAAGAACCATTTGAACCATTTTGTCTTAAAGATTTATCACACTAGTTGGTACAGCACTCATCAGTAGAACAGTGATCTACATATTTACTTTAGACTACATTACGCATCATTCACACTGCTAAAAGGGTACACAAAACTGTAGAAACATAAATAAACAAAAAAGCCTTAAAGAAATAAACAGAACATTTCACAAAAACATTCTCTTGACCTGTTTCTTGAATGTCTCTGTCCGCTACTGTACTCTGCCAGATGAAAATTAGAGCTACGTACTCGATTGAACCTGCTTCAGACCATCTGTCACTGTGCCTGCATGAGTCATTCTCTCGACACACAGGCTCTAGACAGGAGCGATATAAGGCGCCACGCCTCACTATGACCTCAATTGCTTACTCAATGTGTTATAATTTCCTTTTTCCCCTACAGTTTTTACCCTCTAGAGATCCCTCTAGTACCATGGAAGTTATTCCCTGATGTCTTGACAGGTGTTCTATCATCCTTTCCCTTCTTCTTGTCAGTGTTTTCCACATATTTTCCCTCGTGCTTCCTTTAGGGAACCTCCTCATTCCTTACCTTACGTGTCCATCAAATTTCCAACATTCTTTTTAGCAACACAACTTAGACGCTTCTGTTCTCTTCTATTCTGGTTCTCCCACAGTCCAAGTTCCACTACCATACAAAGCTGTGTTCCAAATATACATTCTCAGAAATTTCTTCCTAAAATTGAAGCCTATGCATGATACTAGCAGACTTATCTTGGCCAGAAAAGCCCTTTTCGACAGTGTTAGCCTGTTTACATTCAGCAATAGCCCGTAAAACATCTGTGGGCTACGTCTCGCAGGTGTATAAAATACCAAGGCAGCAGTGCATTTGTAACCAAAACTGTCTGAGTGCTAGCAATACATTCTACGAGGATCAGAAAACAAATAACCCGCACTTGTCATCTGGGACTCCAATGTCACGCGTTGACTATGTCATACAAAGTAGATTATCCACCAGGAAAGATTTCAATTAAGTCCAACACAACGAAGGAACTGAAAAAACTCCAACATTGTCTTCCTTAAGAACATCTCCCATTTTACGATTAAATTTTGATGTAACATGTTAAGAATGACAGACGAGGTGTCACGTAAATCGTTTGCCCAACACTGACTGTTGTTGAGAAGACGTATTCTGAAAAGCAGAACTGTACTCCTTATATAGTACGCATTCATCATAATGACAATTTGAATGCTAAGGTGTATGCAATTTCAACACATTTTACATGGAGCTTTTTGAAAAGGCGTTGGTTTTCAGCTTTAATGATAACATATATTGGCAAAATATAACACTGAAATGGTGAAGTCTTGTCCTTTCGTGTTGTGCGATGTGTGAGTCTGCCAGGATTCAGCAGTATTTCGTGCAAGCTGCCCTGCCACGCTCACGAACTCAACAAACAAATGACCAAACAAGCTAATCTGTTCTTTGATAGAACACAACACAGTCGTACAGCTGTTACAGTGATAATTATTCATCCTGATAAGTGCTAGTGAATCTGAAGTTTCATTGTCAACACAATAACATTCAGTTCAATTATTATAAAAGTAAAGGAAGCAGCTAATTTTCCAGATTCAAAGAAAACAATATGTGTCTTGTAATAGCAACTGTATATTTAGGAAACACCGTCACTTTGAGAGTGAAGCATAGAGCTGACGAAGTCATCCGTTTTTTTAAGTATACGACCATTCGGACTTGGGATTTAATAATTCCCTGGAAACGTTTTGATCGCTAAATACTTTATTAATGACGCATTTAGAGTAAACACCATCATGTAATTACAGCCATAATTAACACAAAGAGAAAATTAGAAAAGCATAAACATAAATACTACAGGACCAATGTAACATCAGAAATGAAAGTACACATAGTACAAACACTTACAATATGCTTAGCAAAGATCATACCGTCAGCATCACAAGAAAGATGCCCGCTATCGTGTGCAGTTGTCGTCAACTGATTTCCAAAAGAGGCTATTCTGAGATTTCGCATGGCAGACTAGAGGCAACAGACTCGAAAGCCATTCTACTTGAACTTCATTCCAGATGGCATTCATCTCGAAGATCGAATCCTAACCTGGTATGGACATAGCGTATAAAATATACAAAATATCATAAATATTCCTCACCACACTACACTTATTTCTTACAGGTCTTATACTATCATTAAAAAATGTAATAACATAGCATAAGTCATGAATGAAACCTATCATGGGACATATACAAAGAACGTACAGCACAATAGTCTCCATGTCCAAATATTCCATATAGAGACAGTAATGTAAAGGCCATCATTATAAAGTAACACAATATAACTTTTTAAATTTTTATTCAAACAAAGTAAGCAACTGTCAACCCATTAAGGCCACAGATGGACCATGTCACAACAAGCAAAACATCATCATAACAAAATTCTAATCATATTAGGATGGACTGGCGATACACAGACGTAGGGGAAGGTGGCGAGGGCACACTAGGGCCGGAATGGGCTAGATGAGGCGGCAGTTCAATATGGTCGGGAGACGGGGGTGAGAGACAGGTGAGTAGGAAATTAAGCAAGGGATGGTGGGTAGTTGGGAGCTGACCTAACCGTAATTGGAACGTGAGGACAGGAAGAGGATGGGGGAAAGGGTGATGTTACAAGTTATACAAAAAATTTAAAATGTAGTAACAACCATAAACCGCAGTTGTAATTAATATCGTTGAGTAATTCATAAAATAAGGGGCTAGTATTGCAAATTACACCATCAGGCTTAGGATACATTAAAAATCATAGATAACAGAATAAATTCATTTTTTTATCTATATGACATTCAAGGACTAATACGTAAAAATATCATAAGCATATTTTGGTACATAGCCCATTTCCAAGTACATAACCACTTTTTATCAATATGACATGAAAATTGTGCATTGGTTATTTGACATAACACGTCTTCTGATTAGGAATAATATTTAAAAATTTACCAATAACCTGAAAACTCGTGAACATTTTTACAAGTATGGGATTATCTTCAGAGCATGTTACTGGGATGGGGAGGAGGGGTTGAGGAGGAGGTGAGAGGAGTGGAAAGTTGGATAAAATATATGCAAATACATAAAATTATTCAAATATATACAATCTGAAGAGAAAACATTGTTTACGTCAGCCACTTGTAGTAGGAAGGAATATACCATGTCTTTTGATTACGAATAAAATTAAAAATGAATTAACGATTTGAAAGGGAAGGGGGACCAGTATGTAGCTGACCTTTCTTATAACAGGAAAAAGAGGCTGGAAGGGGGCGGTGGAAATATGGATGTAGCAAATTACACAGATTTAAAATATTTTAATAACCATATACCACAGGTGTAATTAATATAACTAAATAATTATAAACTGTTGATATTCCAGTACTTGTAAATATGTTCATGGGGTTTCAGATTATTGGTCGGTTTTTAAGTATTACTCCTAATCAAAGGAAGTGTTATATGCCACTTAACCAACAGACAGCGACAGCATGCATTCCGGAATCATAAAAAAGGTTTTATTTGTTTGTCTGTGTGTGTGTGTGTTTTGTGGTACTGTTTATTTCGAAGAATGGTTTGATGCAGCTCTGCATGCTACTCCATCCTGTGCCCGCCTCTTCATCTCTGAGTAACTAATGCAACCTACATCCTTTTGAATCTGTTTAGTGTATTCATCTCGTGGTCTCCCTCTACGATTTTTACCTTCCATGCTGCCCTCCAATATTAAATTGGTAATCCCTTGATGCCTCAGAATGTGTCCTACCAATCGATTCTCTCTACTAGTTAGGCTGCGCCACAGATTTCCTCGCTCCCCAGTTCTGTTCAGTACCTTTGAATTAGCTAAATGATCTACCCATCTAATTTTCAGTTGTCTTCTGTAGTACTTGATTTAAAAAGCTTATATACTCTTTTTATCTAAACTGTCTATCGTCCAGGTGTCACTGGCTACACTCCATACAAATACTTTCAGATAGACTTCTGACACTTAAATCTAAACTAGATGTTAACTAATTTCTCATTTACGTCTACATCTAAATGGATACTCTGCAAATCACACTTAAGGGCCTGGCAGAGGGCTCATCGAACCACCTTTACAATAACTGTCTATTATACCACTCTTCAACAGAGCGCGGAAAAATCGAAAACCTGTATCTTTCCGTGCGAACTCTGCTTTCCCATATTTTATTATGATGATTGTTTCGCCCTATGTAGGTCAGCGTCAGCAAAATATTTTCGCATTCGAAGGAGAAAGTTAGTGATTGAAATTTCGTTAAAAGATTTCGACACAGCGAGAACCGGCTTTGTTGTTATAATGTCCGTTCCAAATCCTGTATTATGTCCGTGACACTGCCTCTCCTATTTCTCGGTAATACAAAACATGCAACCCTTCTTTGAACTATCTCTGGTAAAGATCCCACACCGCGCAGCAGTACTGCACAAAGGGACGAACAAGCGTAGTGTAGGCAGTCTCTTTAGTGGATGTGCTGCATCTCCTAAAAGTTCTACCAGTAAAACGCAGTCTTTGGTTGATCTTCCCCACAATATTTTCCATGTGGTCTTTCCAGTTTACGTTAGTCGAACTGTAGTTACTAGTTGTTTGCTTAAATTTACGGCATTTAGATTTGATTCAGTTCTCATGAAACCGAAGTTTAACGGATTCCTTTTAGCAATCATGCAGTCAACCTCACACTTTTCTTTATTTAGGCTTTTCCTGTTATTGTCAGTCTACGTTTTACATCCTCTCTACTTCGGCCATCATCATCTATTTTAATGCCCAAATAGTAAAATACATCTACTAATTTAAGTGTCTCGTTTCCTAGTTTAAATCCCTCAGCATCATCTGACTTAATTCGACTACATTACATTATCATCTTTTTGCTTTTCTCTATGTTCATCTTGTATCCACCTTTCTAGACACTATCCATCATATCAACTACTCTTCTAAGTCTCTTGCTGTCTCACACACAATTTTAATTCTTACTCGAAATTTTTATTTTGTTTCCTCTACTGCTTTCACATTGTAAAGTTTGAATAATATCAGGGATTTGCTACAACCCTGTCTTACGCCCTTCTTAACTTCTGCTTCCCTTGCACACACCCCTCGATTCTTGTAACTGCCGTATGGTTTCTGTACAGGTTTCAAAAAGCCTTTCGCATCCTTTATTTTACCCCTGCTACCCTCAGGATCGCAAAGAGAGTATTCCAGTGAACACTGGTCAAATGTTCTCTCCAAGTGTACAAGTGCTATAAGGGTATGTTTATCTTCTAATGTAAGTAGCAGGGTAAGTACTGCCTCGCGTGTTCCTATATTTCTCCGGAATCTAATCTTCCCAGAGGTCAGTATCTACCAGTTCTTCCATTCTTTTATATGGAATTCGTGTCAATGTGTTGTGTTGGAAAGTATACTGACTATGTTCGAAAATTGTATTTAGTTTGCCACATTGTAGTTAACAGTAGACACTTCTCTGCTGATACAGTGAGTTAACAAATTAAAAAAAAATGTATCAAAAAAATTCTATGTTGTCCTCAGTTTCTTTGTCTGCCTGCCACATTTATTTAATATTTACAGAATCACTGATGTTTTTGGGAGATTGTTTGTCAATACTTTACAGGATCTGAAGTTAATATTTTGCAGTAGGTCCTTCAAAGTTCTTTGAAATTTGCAAACATCACCTAAGTCAGCATCAGTAAGATCACAGCTCTTCAGCTCTAAGCAACATATTTTGTGGAAGACACAAAGTTGACGTGAATCACCAATGAAACTACCTGAAAACAAATCAAATATTGTTTCCCGCATGAACCAACTACAGCTAGTCAGTGTAACAGTAGTTTCGGTGCGAATTGTCACCTTTTCACGGTTTTATTTTGTTATGAAGTAATTTGGGGTGGATATTTCAACTTCCTTGTCAGATAGCACCCAGGTACAAATCTCACAACTTGTTTAAAGAGTAAGTCCTTTTCTTACAACATAACGAGAAATGTACATCAGCAGTGGCAGGAAATTTTCTGCTATCTGTGAGACTTCAAAACTCTCCTGTAACATTGCAAAACATTTGCCGTCATTCATAAATTTGTTGAATATTCCAGAGCAAGGGAGCAAGGTACGCAGAGGTATATTTTTGTTCAAAGAATATTAATTTCTTTTCACTCTCAAGTGTCTGAATGTAACTTACATAATATGTTCCCCAGTCATTTGACGGTAACTACTAAATCTACCTTCCTAATCGTCGTTCTGAAACTTGCTCAGTAATATATAATCTGACTAATAATGTTCAAATATATATGGCATCAGTTGTAAAAACTCATCAAGAATATTGATTAAGGCCTGAAAAGTTTGAGAGTTCAGAGTATAGGAGTTATGAACACTCTGACTTCAATTTTTTTTTAACCATAAAGATATTTTTCTTAAGAATAACTTAACTGCATTTTTTCTTTGAAGCTGCATTACGACCGCTTGGGCCTACCATCTTATTACCTTTTGCAGACCATAGTGCTCCATACAGACCTCTTAGACAGTACCCATGGCCACCACTGAGCAGCAAAATTGCTGCTTTGCAGTTGAGACCACAGGCACTGTTGCCCATGGAGCACCACGTAGAGGTGGGGCTGCATGGAGTTCTTTTGTCTGCACTATGGTGTTATATTTTATTTACTTACAGGAAATACACTTATTTTTTAAACGAAAAAAATGGTTCAAATGGCTCTGAGCACTATGGGACTTAACATCCGAGGTCATCAGTCCCCTAGAACTTACAACTACTTAAACCTAACTAACCTAAGGACATCACACACATCCATGCCCGAGGCAGGATTCGAAACTGCGACCGTAGCAGTCGCGGAGTTCCGGACTGCAGCGCCTAGAACCGCGTGGTCACCGTGGTCGGCTTTTTTAAAAGAAAAATACAGGAATTTGGAATTAGAAAATTATAAATTTATGTTATAATGTAATAAGAGAATAAGAGGACACAGGAAAGAGTAGATATACATATCCTTTCATCTACACTACCTGGGGAAGGGGACTTGGTAAAATGGAAATCATCGTATGGAATTGTTGGCCGACTTCAAGTCCAGCGTCCACATATAAAAAAAGGTAACTTGGAAAAGTTTGCAAATTACTAGTCTAGAGAACTTTACAGAGCGAACCACGAAATTATTCAAATGCCCATTGGCTTGTAAGATGGGCTATTAGGGCATAGAAAGTTACAACTTTGTACAATCATACATGTGTAGCAACAGAAGTAAGGCCCAAGCTTGTAAGGGCGAAGTTTAACCACGAACGGTGGAACCGACTGAGGGAAGTAATACTTAACCTCGAACCAAGGCTTGGCTCCGTTTGCAACCCCACGTCAAGTAGGCCACCGAAATGTGAACCCAGCAAACGCTACCGAAGAGGAACACACGAGCTCCGGCGAAGTCCACCGCCCGTAAGCTAAACTTGTAATCTAAAGGGAAGCTCTGCATTTCGGTCGCCCGCTGCCTCAGCTCACTGAAACACAGACCAAACTCGACAACAGGACGCAAAACAATTTTTCTTAACTTTAACATTAGAGACGGACCAGGAAATGAAACCTATAAAATGAAGGCTCAGCAACAACTAATCTCACTCGCAAGTCCTTTCTTTAAGTGAAACAGCACCCGATAAACAAACGCTAAGAGTGGGAAATGAACTGGCTCACGAGAACCGACACTCACTAGATTTTAATGACACACATACTGGCGACGTTAAGTGGGCCTGCAAAGCTATACACTGTAACCTTTAGAAATAAAAACTCAGATTGCCCGCAGAGGACATATTGACAATGATTAACCGATATCGTAAGCAAATTAAACACTTGCTAATAATAGCTATTGAACTAACATTCTGCAAATACATCAATATTATGAGGAAACAGAGCACACGCTTAGTAAGAGGCATCAAATGAATTCGAACACACACAACATCACGCGTTCGGCAACCTCTTACTGTACCAAGAGCGATCACAATCACAGTTACTAAGCGCTCTTAGTAATTTGATACGTAACTGGGTGTCTTGGTGCTGGGGCGATTTTGCGAAGATGTCAGACCATCACTTCTCAAGACCTTAACAGCGTGTCCCTCCAAGGAAGCGGGCACATCCACAGCTCACAAGGTTGCCGGAGAATCCACAGCACCGGCCAACTCCCGCCGCCTCCAGTATAACCACGTGATAACCGCCGCCCGGCCTCAGGCACGCCGTCTTCGCTTCTGCCCGCCAGCCAATCGCCGATTCGCGCACCGCCGCCTTCCGTTCTCCAAACGTTGTATCCTCTCTCTTAGTCGCGGTCGGCACTCGCTTGTATCCTGAGTCGGCCCAAGCCCCAAAACAAATCTCTGTACTAGGAAATCAATCGTACTCATGTCAGAGATACTACTGGCGCCCGCCACGGCTCATTGTGTGTGTAGCATACCACTGGCCTTGTTTTCGAACATTGCTCTTGGCTGATATCACAATTAACAGGTCGTCAGCACAGGTAACGATCCCTCCATTAAATACAAGAGCGGTTCAATTGTTAGATCTCAGAATATGGGTCCACAGACAGAGCCTTGTGGAAGTCCTTTAGTAATCAGTTTTACAGACTTGTGGTTACGCACTTGCCACTCAGCCAGTCTGTTCCTGCAGTAGTATCGAAGACTATTGTAGAAGAATCCTGATAACTATAGTTCTCGAAATCTTGCAAAAATTGTTGGCCACCAAAGGTTATCAAAGGCGACAGCAATGTCAATAAGAATCGCAACTTCCTACTTCTGTAATGTCTGTTCTACAATTTGGGAAACCCGATTAATGGCGTCGTCAATAGATTACCCCGGTCTGAAGCCAAACTGGTGCTGACTAATGTCGTAGAGTTTCCTGTGAGATTGGACCTTAGCCAAATCGGTCGGCACGATAGAGGCACTTGTCCCAGCCACAGGGCGTCATTTATTAGATTTCTTAAATACGGGGTAATCTGCGCTGAGACCTAGCACCTATCCCAGTGGATATGGTCTGGTCCTAGCGCTTCCTTGCTTTTCAAGCTAGCAATTGCTAGTGCGACCTCATCTCGTGATAACGGGAAGGTGACGGTATTTTTAGTGTGATCCCTATACGTTGTCTCTCTAGGGTGTGTTTGTGCTTATGTATCTGTTCGTGGATTGTCATCAGTGCCATAGTTCCGTCATCCTTTCTTAGCGTAGCCAAGACAAGAGTGGACTTAATTTTCTCATTTATAAGTTTGTATGGTATTCCCCACGTTTCTGTTGTAGATGTGTTGTGACGCAGTGTTCCCAATGTTCTTGTCTAGTCGTGATTAGTACGGTTCAGAATGTAGTTTTTGCGTCACAGAATTCTTGTAGTCGAATCTGTCTGTCCCGAGTGGTAATTGCCTTCTGGTAGCGTATTCTCCTGCGTCTCATGTCCTGTTTTACATTGTCTAGTGAAAGTCGGTATGTAGTTTCGTTGGGCAGTTTATAATATTTTCTGATGTCTATATACCCTTAGGCCTACACTTTCATCCACGCTTCTCAGTAGTTTACCACTTATATAGTTTTGAATCCCCTCCGAATTTGCCCTGCTTACATACGTCTGTTTGATGATGGTGTATACGATGTGCACTACTATTTGTGTCAATTATGAATGCGTTATGAACACTTGTCTTACATTCAGATTCACACGCCACTCTATTTCTGTATTTACACCTACAAGATTAACAATAATTATGTCTATATTGCTGCTGCCACCAGCATGTCCTATATATCTAGGTGGTTGTCCTCCTTTGTTGCTAATGCACAGGTTGTGTATATGTAGGTGGTTGTCCTTCTTTATTGCTAATGTACAGGTTGTTCGCACTTCCTGTGAGCCATGACTATGTCTTTATACATTGTCTTACTGTTTCGATCCTAACTGCAAAAATCTGTTTACCCTAATAGACTGCCTATATTGATCATTAAATCTTTCACCTTCGTATGCACTTTCACATTAAAAGTGTGCCATCAACTACAAATTATTTGTATGAAAGATGAAGTATAAAAACGTAGAATTCCGCCGCCGGCGTCATAGTGATTAAAATTCTTCTGGGTATTATGCCGCGTCATTGCTAAGAACTAACAACAATGATAAACTAAAACCGACGCTATCGATAGTCTGTAATAAATAGAAGCACCTATGCCCATGCAAAACCAGTCGTGCCTTGAGGAAGGCCGTTGCAGTTCGCCCGAAACGTCGGTTTTAGTTTATTATTATCAAAATGAAATATGTTCAGAGCCTGCGAAATGTGTCTCTCGTGAAACTAAGGCTTTTAAAGCAGCAATATTTCTATCATCAAAAATCTTGAGTGCAAGGTTAACATTTTGCTTCCGAATACTCGAAGAAAGTAAGGCCTTACCTGACAATAGATGACTGTATTTCGTCAACGAAACTTTTTTCCTTCTTGTAAATCAATTCTAAATACTGAAAGTCTGCAGTAACTACAACTTCACAATTTTCAAAAACCGAAATCTTTAAGATTCTGTTAGGTTTAGTAATCCAGTTATTAGGGATACAATTCAATGTATGTACTGTGTCAAAAAATGGGATCAACTCTCTACTACTGTTATCAGGATGTTGAATACAATGCTGCAAAATGGCACTAGAGGTAAGTAACTCATAAGCTTCTCGATTTACTGCATTATAATCTGAAACTGAAGCTAACACGGTAAACCAAAATTTTCTACGTCAGTAATTATTTATAATAACATATTTCTTAGCTGTTACGCAGTTAAATTATTAACTGATGTGAAAGTCACAACATCTTTAATTTTTGAAAATCGTCATTAGTGTTAGTCTACTGGCACCATAAATTTTACCTGATTTAAAGATCAAACGAGACTCGATGTAAATTTCTTCGAGGAGCATATTTGCCACAAGTGCATGATCTTCAAAAAATGTTTTCTTAATTTTCAAGCACTCTACACTGCCGTCTACATAAATACTATTTACACTGAACTTACCTGTTGGCTTTGTGACTGATTGGATGTGGCAAATATAAGTAACCACTGTTGTGCTCAGCTGTGTTTGCTGACAGTGAACGAACATAAAGAGAAGTTGCCAGTAATGATGTATTCCCACAATTTCTACAACTTTTGTAATTTTTTGTTAGGAACTGAATTTGCTCAATTATGAACTGCAGCTGTGAACATTTATCGCCCGAAAATTTATTTTCTAGCACTTTCACTGTATTGTCAACTGCCAAAAACTTGTTTGAATTGTCTCCTTCAGACACAGTTACTCAACGTATATCAATATTCTATCAAATACATGCTTGGTTTTTACTGAATTATATTCAGTTGGCACGATATTCTGTGGAATTTTGTATCTCTTGACAGAAAGTAGGAAACTAAAACCAGTAGTGACAGTTAGAGAACCTAAAATAGTCGGTCATGCATTACTGACGTCAATAAAACACCGCACTATTTTCTCTTCACACTCGATACATCACCAGTGTTTCTTGCTCATATGGGTTGCATTTTGAAAGCAAGTGTATATGTCTCGCAAATTTTTAATAGTGATTTGTTCTTCATATTCCCTGTAATATTCCAAACTTCTTGCCACAGATTTCTCAAGATTGACACGTTCTGTGTCACATAATCACCTACATGAGTCTCATGAGTGCCCCGCTGTTGTCAAGTATTCTGGTAAATTTGGAAAAAATGAAGGCACTGCGTTTGGTTTCTGTTCGGGATAATTTCTTTAAAGTGTCTATATCTCACAATAAACTACAAACTTTTCTGTCTTGATTATGCACGCTTCAGTAAAATGTTTTGTGCGTATTACTGATTTCTTTAGCTTTGAGAAGTCGGTGGGAACTTTCCTTAGCCACTTTTTCTTTAGTTCCTCATCGCTTGGTAAACAAAATGTGCTATCAGCTTCGTTTCGAGGATCTATAATTACTTTTACAGCCAGCCACAGTAAAGCACCTTGATATTTCTAGTACCGGTACCTGAAAACAGAAATCCAGCGTACCTCTACAATGTAGACATACATTTTTCAAAATGTATTTGTACTCATTTAGTTAATTTAGAGTGCAGCTATCTGCTTAATCACTCAATCAATCACAAGTGTTCACTGCTTACAAAGTAGTCCAAAGAGTATTTATACACAGATCAAAATAGTTTTGCATCACCTCGGTTCCGAGAGTTCCGGAACCTGTACAGAAAATTGGAATAGAGATCAACATAAACATCATTTTAGCCCTTTTTTAATGGTGATAAAAACCATACATTGCATGTTGTACCTCCATACAGCGAGTCCTCAGAGGTGGTGGTCCAGATTGCTGTACACACCGGTACCTATAATAAAATGTACCACGTCATCTTGCATTGATGCATGCCTGTATTCGTCGTGGCATACTATCCACAAGTTTATCAAGACACTATTGCACCAGATTATCCCACTCCTCAACGGCGATTCGGTGTAGATCCCTCTGAGTGGTTAGTGGGTCTCGTCGTCCATAAACAGCCCTTTTCAATCCATCCCAAGCATGTCCGATAGGGTTCATGTCTGGAGAACATGCTGGCCACTCTAGTCGAACGATGTCGTTATACTGAAGGAAGTCATGATGTGGACGATGGGGGCACGAATTGTCGTCCCTGAAGACGAATGCCTCGCCAATATGCTGCCGCCTTGTTTGTACTGTCGGTCGGAGGATGGCATTCACGTATCGTACAGCCGTTACGGCGCCTTCCATGACCACCAGAGGCGTAAGTCGGCCCCACATAATGCCACCCCAAAACAGCAGGGAACGGTCACCTTGCTGCACTCGCTGGACAGTGTGTCTAAGGCGTTCAGCCTGACCGGGTTGCCTCCAAACACGACTCCGGCGATTGTCTGGTTGAATGCATATGCGGCTGTCATCGATGAAGAGACCTTGTTGCCAATCCCGAATGGTCCATTCGGCATGTTGTTGGGCCCACCTGTACCGCGCTGCATCGTGTCTTGGTTGCTAAGATGGATCTCGCCATGGACGTCGTGAGTGATTACGCATCATGTAGCCAACTGCGCACAGTTTGAGTCTTAAAACGACGTCTTGTGGCTGCACGAAAAGCATTATTCAACATGATGGCATTGCTGTCAGGGTTCCTCCGAGCCATAATCTGTAGATATCGGTCATCCACTGCATTAGTATCCCTTGTGGTAAGCGAGGCATGTCATCGACAGTGCTTGTCTCTCTGTATCTGCTCGATGTCCGAACAACATGACACCTCGATACTTTCCTTGTTGAGAGCCCTTCCTTGCACAAAGTAACAATGCGGACGCGATCGAACCGCGGTATTGGCCGTCTATTCGTTACTGAACTACAGACAACATGAGCCGTGTACCTCTTTCCTGGTTAAATGACTGGAACTGATCGGCTGTCGGACCCCCTCTGTCCAATAGGCTCTGCTCATGCATCATTCGCGGATTTAGTGACATCTTTGAACAGTCAAAGGGACTGTCTCTGTGACGCAATAGCCACAGTGAACGTCTCTCTACAGGAGTTCTGGGTACCGGGGTGATGCAAAAATTTTTTTTGATGTGTTTATTAGCATTTATCAAGTACTTACTGTTCAAAGATCTGCAAATTCACAAACTTTTCTTTATTAACAGAAGATTGCAGCTGCTAGTACTTAATCCATACGTCAGTACGAAGTTCAGCATGCTGAGCAAAACTTCACGAGGTACAAGGCTCACGAAGAACAGATCTATTCTGCCTGCGTCACAAGAAAGGGCTTCCAGTGCCCCAGCCGGTATCTCTAGTCGGCCGTGCGCTCGTTCTCATACTTCAAGCCATGTGTTTCCGTGTATGGGTTCCTTCTCGATCAGTTTGACTTCCCGCACAATATTCTAACCGATGTTGGTGCCTTTTTGGGATACCCTATGTATATAAGTAGCCATAGCTGAGGTCATGGTTTCCCTGTTAAGAATGTAAAGAGTAGCTTCTGGAGTGTTCGAATTAATTTGCCCAATGCATGTAGTTTACTGTGTTTATTGTAATTAAAAGAAACTTCTTCAACTTACCGACAGCGTGGCCTTTCTGCCGCAGGCCAGAAGAGCGAGAGGTCTGGTCGTCCGGCTACTGCGGTCTCTGCAACAGCTACCGGCTGCTGCTGCAGATGTTAATTTTAAGGCCGCCCCGGCAAAGGGCGTCTGCCATTTCGTCTTTTATACCCAACTAAAAATAGACCTGGCTGGTATAAAAATCCACCGCCAGGAGCGGATCTGCCGTGAAACGACCCTTTTCCTTTGTAATGGCTCGGCAGAGGCTTGTGCAGTGGCGGACAATGAATCGCGGCGTCGCCGCAGGCGTCATTGGTACGAGTTTCGTAATGAAACAAGTGCCTTCCTTCCTGCGCTACACGGCGGTCATTTAGAAATTACACTGGAAGCAGAATTCTACTACACGGTATCAGTCAATAAGAGTAATTAAGTGAGAAGTTTTCGTTTGTTTCAGTGGCCATCTTGCGCAGCAGTTTCACTAATAATATTGTCCATGAATTTCCTCTTAAAACTAAAGTGTTTTTGTGGTGTATTTTTAGGTGTTGATTTCCAATAAATTGCTTGAAATCAACATACGCTACTCTAACAAACTCTGAGCATCTCGTTGAGCTATATATAATGTAGTTATTTAATGTCAATAATAATATAATTGTTTTGTGAATGTTTAAGATGCAACATGCTAGATAAAGATGTCTGTTATACTATGACAGAGTAAGGTTGAGGGCTATATTGAGGTGGCAAAAGTCATGGAACTCCTCCTATAATCTTGTCGAATCTCCTTTCACTTGGCATAATTCAGCAACTCGACGTGGCAGGGCCTCAACGTGTCGTTGGAAGTCTCCTGCAGGTATATTGAGTCATGCTGCCTCTATAGCCGTCCATAATTGCGAAAGGGTTGCCATTACAGGATTTTGTGCACGAACTGACCTCTACATTGTGTCCCATAAATGATCGATGAAACTCAGTAAGCGACATGGAATTTGTATTGAGCGATCTGGGTGGTCAGATCATTCGCTTGAATTGTCCAGAATGTTCTTCAAACCAATCGCAATCAGTTGTGGTCCGGTGGCAAGGCGCACTGTCATCCATAATAATTCCATCGTTGTGTGGCAACGTGAGGTCGATGAACTGCTGCAGATAGTCTCCAAGTACCCGAACATAACCATTTCCAGTCGCTGTTCGGTTCAGTTGGATTAGAGGGCCAGTCCATTCCATGTACACACAGTCCACACCATTATGGAGTCACAACCAGCTTGCACTGTGCCTTGTTGACATCTTGCTTTCATGGCTTCGTGAGCTCTGCGCCACATTCGAACACTACCATCAGCTCTTAACAACTGACTCATCTGACCAGGCCACTGTTTTCCAGGCGTCTATGGCCCAACCGAGAAGGACAGGAGCCAAGGAGAGGCATTGCAGGCGATGTTGTGCTGTCAGCAAAGGTACTCGCGTAGGTCGTCTGCTGCCATAACCCATTAACGCTAAATTTCGCCGCACTGTCCTAACGGATACGTTCATCGTGTATCGCACATTGATTTCTGCGGTGTCTTCACACAGTACTGCTAGTCTGTTAGTTCTGAAAACTCTACGTAAACGGTGCTTCTCTCGGTCGTTAAGTGAAGGCCGTCGACCACTGCCTTGCACGCGGTGAGAGGTAATTACTAACTTTAGCTGTTCTCGGCGCACTCTTGACAATATGGATCTCAGAATATCGAATTCCCTAATGATTTTCGAAATGGAATGTCCCTGAGTCTAGCTCCTACTACCATTAAGCGTTCAAAGTCTGTTAATTCCAGTCGTGGTGCTCACATCTAAAACTTTTCATACGAATTACCTGAATACAAGTGACAGCTCAGCCAATGCACTGTCCTTCAGTAGCTTGTGTACGCTATACTAGCGCCATCTACATACGCGGATATCGCTATCCCGTGAATGTTTTCACTTCAGAGTGTACCTTTGGTTTACATATCGTTTTTCAGGTACACTCCGATTTAAACGGAACAGGTGGTAGCTTCATTTCTGGTATTCCAGCAAAGTAGCAAGTTATATATTTAGCTTTTTGAGTGTGCATTTCTAGCTTAATTTCCAATTCTTTACGTGATCGTATATTTAACAGGTGTAGTCTCGCGTTTTAGTAGATTTACGTAGTACGTGACGCAATTATTTGTTTTGAGAAATCACCAGTCAGGCGCTAGTCCCCTGTTGTGACTCACGAGGAGAGCACTAAGCTACATATTTAAGCTTTCTCTGAATGTTTTTACAGGTCAAGTCTTAAGTTATTAGTGGCAGGATGTATACAGTGAACGCATGCTGAGTGCCGTCGCAGGAGCTGGCTGCAAATCTCGAGCAGGTGAAGATGTTTTTGGCCGCTGTCAGCCGTCTACAGGCTGCTGCATCGTGGCGCAGCGGCTGCAGAAAATCTGGCGAGCCGCATGAGACACCGCAAGTGTCACTTGTTTGTACCACGGACTCTGCTACCTGGGCACCTATTAGCACACCCGACGCTGAGGATCCACGCAAGGTTAGTGATGGGTTCCTACGCGGTTGCGTCGCTCGAGGCAGTCATTGTGGGAGCTACCCTCCTGGTCTCATCTATTCATCCTGTGAATGGTCTGCAGGGTCCTACCGGGCACTAGGGAACACAAATGTTAGTAGCGTTATGGAGTTCCTTAGGGAAATAGTGTCCAGAGCTGGAAAGATGTCAGGTTTCCGCTCGGTATGTCTGGCGCAGGAGGGGAGGGGAGGGGGGTGAATCTCATCGGAGGTGTGGAGGAGGCCTCACCTGCGGCTATCGAAGGTTTAGGACGCCCTCGTCCTCAACTTGTGGCTCATGTCGGCACCAATGAGGATTCCATCCTAAGTTCGAATGTGCTGCTAGTAGAATTGCGGAAGGCTCCTGGTGTCATTGAGGGATGGAAGGTGAGCTCACAGTATTAATCGGTTAGGAACCAAGTGGAGTGTCTTAACCAGAGTCTCCGTCGATTCTGTGATGGTCTCGACTGCAGGTTTCTGGACCTGCTATTCGTGTAGAACAGCGCTTGTGGAGCGTATATGTTTTTTCTTCTTTTTTTTAGGCTAGGCTATAGTTTGAGATCTTCTGATGAACGCTCCCCAGTCGATATTCTCAGGGTGAAATGAGATGGCGTACAATGTAAATACACTTCGACTGTCAGAATTTTGCTGAATTTATTGCCGTCCAGCAAAGTTTTCGAGCTAACCGAAAGCTAGATGAAACCTGAAGTAAATACCTCTAAAACACAATGACAATAAAGAAAGCTCAACGCCATAAAGTAATTAATCTTGAGTAATGAAATTTCAGGAATATATTTGTCTAGGTAACATATTTTCATGTCATTAACATTGCAAGATCACAGGTTAATATAAACGCGAGATAAGCCACCGAAAATGTGAAACACTGGTACACTAATAAACGGTGTAAAGGCCAAAATGCTGAATGCAAGCATGCAAACGTGCATGAATTGTGTTGCATTTGTTATGAAACATGTTCCTCGATTTCATTTGAGGCAGAAAACGGCGGCGATGGACAGCGCACTGAACATGTCTTGTGCCAGTCTCATGAGATTTAAAAACCTATTTCATTGTTAATAACGTTAAAATATTCTGGTCTGTTAGACCCTGTTCATATTTTCTTCTGAAATAATCGACGTTCTAGCAATAGTGGACAACGTAACACTCCTGAAGAAGATCGCAGCAGAGGGGTCGAAACGTCGATTATTTTAGACCCGGCCTAACAACCCAGAAGATTTTAACTTTAGTGACAACGGCCACGGAAGCCTGCAGATTTACATAAAACGTTTTAATTGTTGCTTTTAATGTGGTGTTTGACCCCTTGGGAGGTAAAAGTCGATTACATTATTGCTTTTTTTTCATTCTTGGCCTCCGACACTTAAAAACAATTTTTCCCATCCAATGTGCTACGACCTTGCCCTGTAGATGGGTTCATTTAACTAACAGTGCCAAAACAGTTGCTGCCAAACTTATGGGACCATGCACATTGCACAGTACAGCTAGTTTAATATGCAACTTCCATCATAGTCGTATTGTTGCGATTCATCTGTCATTTGTAGCCGAACCCGTTCACGTCATGATATTTACAGCGCTATCCATAACATTTTCCCCTTCTTTTATTATATTCCGTTCAAATTAGACGTCATTGTTAGCAGCAGTTCTTTTTAACAGCGTTTTGAAACTAGATCTTTATTAAAATCGATCTATACACATTTTCAAAGTTGTCTTGTCAGTCCTTCTGAAATAATATTCTTGCAATCTACTGAAAACGGTTTTCTAAACGTTGTAAGTGGACGCGCTGCCAATGTCAGGGACTTCGAAGAGGTGATATGAAGGATACCAGCATATATAGTACGCGAGAGGGTGAGGTAGGAGTCGAAAGTTAAAGGTGAAAAATGTCGGACGCGTAGTGAGTGCGAGAACGTTCACATATAAGCGTGCCGACAAAATGTATGACAAGGCACTGCGGATGTGAGGGACAGGCAGCTGTAAGGGCTACAGTGCATTGTTTATTCAAAGAGAAGATTCAAGAGAATAATTGGAAGATACACAGTGCGTGGCCAGTGAAACTGAAATTTGCCCATAGTTGAAGAAAATCATTTACCCAAATAATAGTTACCGCCAAAACATTGTATATCGCCAGTACCGCTCCAGATCAGAGTAGACTACACCATTGCTTACGGTAGAGTACTTAACATTGACGTAGGATCAGTTTACTCAATAATATAGTGCTTGTGTAGAACTTAACCCTTACCCTGTATTAAAGAGTTTCGTGACTCATTATTATCAATAGTAGAATCCTCTTGCAGTTACTCTAACAACCGAGTGTCGCACAGAAAAGAAACTTTAATTTTAAAATGTTGAATGGACCAGAAAGTTAAATTTTACCTTTCCAATGAAATGATCAGTCTTACCGTCTAATTGACAATATTACGTCAATATTGTAATTTAGCTGCTTTCATTGTCTATGTGAGAAGTATCAATTGTCTTTTATTTAGTGACTCAATCTTTTATTCTGGCAAACAACAGTAGAAGTTCCGACTACGATTCGTAAGTCTCATTCGGTTATATGTATCTATTAATTTTCTGTGTTGATCGTGGCTTTCGACTTTATTTTATTTAATTTTATGCTAATTGTGATGTCATTAGAAGTCTTGAGTTATGTTTTCTGGAAATGAGTGTTAATCGTTTGGATGAAATGGTTAGTAAAAATATAGCGACAGAAAATATTACTGTGAGGGCACATTCCTCAATCATTTGCGTGTCACATGCTTCATAGTATTGTTTTAAATCATTCTAAAACTCTCAGTGTAATGGTAATTAACTATTGAAATCTTATAATAATTTGCAAATTCAACTGAGCCCTCATGCATGTAAACACTGGTGTCGCCTACATACGTTTCAGTAATTGTTACGTAAATTCATTTCAGTCCAACGGAATCACTTCGATAACTATCGTTCTTAAACTGACTGGGGACCATAATACTTCGTTTAGTAATACAGTTACAGTAAATTTCAGTTTCAGAATTAAAAGCAAACTCAGCCAGCTAATCAAAATTAACGTAATTACATAGGTATTTTTCTGGTCGGAATTTATACCTTACCTAAAACTGAGGTACATTTGAATCACGGTCGATCGCTTGTACACCGAAGGGTATAGACATGTTACAAACGTAATCAAAAAGACATATTTGGGCGCCGCAGGAGAGGTTTTTTCACTGCTGCCAACACAAATATTATGTCTGTAGCGGTCTAAGTTGAGTCCCAATGCTAGTAACCGGTCTACGTGAATTCAAGTTAGTCATTTACCGGCCATTCGATTTCTCAGTAACACTTGTAGAAATATTCAAAGAAGCTCTGTGCTCAATAGAGCGGAAGCATCCGATCACGCGTCATTAGCTGGAGGCGACTTTAACCTCCGCGCACAGGCTGGGACATCTATGGATTCATTGCAAGTGGTGCGGAGAGACAATTTTGTCAAGTAGATCTGAACACATATTCCGAAAACTGTCTCCAGCGGCTATTTGCACAGTCTTAATGCAATGGAAATATTTTAGATTCTGTAGTTGCAAACGTTCATGACCTAACAACATCCGTCTAGAATGGGATTATTGATCATGATAACACTGCAGTCACCGTTTGTTACTAAAATTAATAAATCCATTAAGAGTCTTGGAGTGTATTTTTGCTGGTATGAGCATATAAGTAGCTGTTCGCATCCTATTTAGACAATGAATGTACATCCCTTAGCTCTGTTATGATGGATTTAGATGAACTATGGGAAAACTTCAAGCTGACTGTAAATAGCAGTCTGGAAAATGTATGAAGGACAGAAAAGACACTCCGTGGTTTAACAACAAGAATCGGAAAATGCTGAGAAAGCAGAGATTGGTCCACTCTCGGTACAAAACAGAGCACAGAAATGTCGACAGACAAAAGTTAGTAGAAATTCTTGCACATAAAAAGATCGATGAGCGCGACGTAAAATTTCCATTGACATACCTTTGCGATAGATCTTGCTTGCAATCCGATAAAATTCTGGTCCGACGTCAAATCACTATGCGGGTCCTGTCACTCATTGGCTTACCTGGTGTGGCAATAGAGGAAAGCAAAAGGAAAGATGAATCTTAAAAGTACGCGTTTAAGAAATCATTCAAGCAGCAGGATGATACAGACATACCGTTGTCTGACTGCCTCACATATCCAGTTTGGTGGACATAGTAACAGCGTCCGCGGCATAGAGAAGCAACTTGAAGAGTGGAAAACAAATAAGTCGCCATGTTGGAGCCCCAGTTCTGTTTTGCATTAACTACTATAGGGTATAGGCCCCTTACTAAGCTTACATTTATCGGGAACCTCTTGCCCAGAGCTAAGTCCCAAGCGACTCTGAAAGAGCAAAGGAGTCTCCTGTACGTAACAAGGTTAAAAGACTGGAGTCGCAAAATTACAGACCAATGTCTTTAACATCGATTTGCTGCACAATTCTTCAATTTATACTAAATTAGAAAACGGTGAATTCCCTGAGACCGAAAGCGCCTACCCAAGAAATAGCACGGATGTAGATTACATCTTGCGAAATTCAGCTAGCCCTTTTTATAACATGATATCCTGCGACCATTGGGTGAACAGCAAAAGACAGAGTCGATATTCCTAGATTTCCAGGAAGCGTTTGACACGGTGTCCCAGCAGACTGTAAACGAAAGTTCAAGCATACGAAATAGGTTCCCAGATATGTGAGTGGCTCGAAGACTTCTAAGGTAATACAAACCAATATGTTGTCCTCGACGGCGATTGTTGGTCAGAGACAAAGGTATCGTCAGGAGTGCACCAGGGTAGTGTGATAAGGCTGCCCTTGCTGTCTTTATCCATAAATTATGTGTCGGATATGATGAGCAAGAATCTGTGACTGTTTCTGATGATTCTCTAGTATATGGAAAGTATAATCGTTGAGAGACCGTAGAAGGATGGAGGACGACTTACACAGAATTTCTATTTGGTGTGTGATGAATGGCAGCTTTCTCCATATGTACACACATCAAAAAGTTTTGCATCACCTCGCTTCCGAGAGTTACGGAACCTGTACAGAAAATTGCAATAGAGATTAACATAAACATCTTTTCCGCCCGTTCTGTTGCTCACGAAAACCACACATTGCATGTTGTACCACCAAACAGCGAGACCTTCAGAGGTGGCGGTCCAGATTGCTGTACATACCAGTACCTCTTATACCCAGTAGCACGTCCTCTCGGCATGCCTGTATTCGTCGTGGCATACTATCCACAAGTTCATCAAGGCACGTTGGCCCAGATTGTCCCACTCCTCAAAGGCGATTTGGCGTAGATCCCTCAGAGTGGTTGGTGGGTCACGTCGTCCATAAACAGCCCTTTTCAATCTATCCCAGGCATTTTCGGTAGGGTTAATGTCTGGAGAACATGCTGGCCATCAAGTCGAACGATGTCGTTATCCTGAAGGAAGTCATTCACGAGACGTGCACGATGGGGACGCGAATTGTCGTTCATGAAGAGGAATGCCTTACCAATATGCTGCCGATACTGTTACAGTATCAGTCGGCGGGTGGCATTCACGTATCGTACAGCCGTTACGGCACCTTCAATGACCACCGGCGGTTTACGTCGGCCTCACGTAATGCCACCCCATAACAGCAGGGAGCCTCCACCATGCTGCACTCGCTGGACAGTGTGTCTAAGGCGTTGAGCCTGACTGGGTTGCCCCAAACACGATTGTCTGGTTGATGGCATGTGCAACACTCATCGGTGAAGAGTACGTGATGCCAATCCTGAGCGGTCCATGCGGCATGTTGTTGTGCCCATGTGTACCGCGCTGCATGGTGTCGTGGTTGCAAAGATGGACCTCGTCATGGTCGTCGGGAGTGAAGTTGTCCATCACGCAGCCTATTGCGCACAGTTTGAGTCGTAACACGATGTCCTGTGGCTGAACGAAAAGCATTATTTAACATGGTGTCGTTGCTGTGAGGGTTCCTCCGAGCCATAATCCGTAGGAAGCGGTCATCCACTGCAGTACTAGTCCATGGGCGGCCTGAGCGAGGCATGTCATCGAAGGTTCCTGTCTCTCTGTATCTCCTCCATGTCCGAACAACATGACGCCTGGATACTTCCCTTGTTGAGAGCCCTTCCTGGCACAAAGTAACAATGTGCACACGACCGTCTAGGCGCAGTTGAACTACAGACAACACGAGCCGTATACCTCCGTCCTGGTGGAATGAATGGAACCGATCGGCTGCCGGACACCCTCCTTCCACTAGGCGCTGCTCATGCACGGTTGTCTACATCTTTGGGCGGGTTTAGTGACATCTCTCAACAGTCAAAGGGACTGTGTCTGTGATACAATATCCACAGTCAACGTCTATCTTCAGGAGTTCTGGGAACCGGAGTGATGCAAAACTCTTTTTGATGTGTGTAGGATAATGCAAGTTAGTACAGATGAGTGGGAAAACGATCCTGCAATTTTCGCGCGAAGTATTAGTGGTGTGCTGCTTGACACAGCCACGTCGATTAAATGGCCACGCATATCGTTAGCAACCGATGTGAGATGGAACAAAAACTTAAGGATGGTAGCAGCGAAGGCCAATGGTCGACATGAGTTCATTGGGAGAATTTTAGGAATGCGTAGCTCCTCTTTAAACCAGAAAGGGTGTAGAGCACTAGTGAGTCCAATTCTTGAGTAATGCTCGAGTGTTTGAGATTCCCACTAGGTCGAACTGAAGAGACATTGAAATAATTCAGATGTGAGCTGCAAGATTTGTTACCGGTAAGTTCGACAAGAAGAGATAGGGGATCCACTATAAGAATCAGAATTTAAAAGAGCTTTGGGGGACTTAAGATCAAGTGAGGCAGACGGGATGGATGCATTCCGCCGCAATTTCTGAAATCATTGGGGAAACTGGCAAGAAAACGACTTGTCACGTTGGTGTGTTGGTATGTATAATGTATGAAACTGGCGATATACCATGACACTTGGAGAAAAATATCATCCTCACAGTTCCGAAGATAGCAAGAGACGACAAGTGCGAGTAATACCATACAATCAGCTCAACAGCTCATACATCCAAACTGCTAACGAAAATAATCTACGGGAGAATGGAAAAGAAATTATAGGATCTGTTAGATGACAATCAGTTTGGCTTTAGGGAACGTAAAGTCACCAGAGAGGCAGTTCTGATGTTGCAGTTGATAATGGAAGTAAGAATAAAGAAAAATCAAGACACGTTCATAGGATTTGTCGATGTGGAAGAAGCGTTCGACAATGTCAAATAGTACATGAAGTTCGAAATTCTGAGGAAAACGGGTATATACAATATGCACAAGAAACAAGAAAGGGCAATAGGAGATGAAGACCAGGAGCTTAGTACTCGGATAAGAAATGGTGTAACACAGGAATTTAGACTTTCGTTCCTACTATTCAATCTGTACATCGAAGAAGAAAACAAAAGGAAAGTTCGAGAGTGAGAGTAAAATTCAGGCTGAAGAGATATTAATGATAAGATTCGCTGATAACATTGCTGTCCTGAGTGAATGTGAGGAAGAACTACATGGTATGTTGAATGGAATGAACTGTCTAATGAGTACAGAATATAGACTGAGAATAAATGGAAGGAAGACAAAAGTAATGAGAAGTAGCAGAAATGGGAACTGAGAGAAACTTAACTACAGAATTGGAAATTCGACGTAGACGAAGTTAAGGAATTCTGCTACTTAGATGTGATGGACGGAGCAAGGAGGACATGAAAAGCAGACTAGCACTGGCAAAAAGCGCATTTCTGGCGAAGAGAAGTCTATTAGTATCGAACAAACGGCTTAATTTGAGGAAGAAATTCCTGAGAACGTACGTTTGGAGCACAGGATTGTATGGTAGTGAAACATGGACTGTAGAAAAATCGGAACAGAAGAGAATCGGAGCATTTGAGATGTTGTGCTACAGACCAGTGTTGAAAATTAGATGGACTGATAAGGTAAGGAATGAAGAGGTTCTGGGCATAATGGGAGAGGAAAGGAATATGTGGGAAACACTGACAAGGAGAGAGGACAGGATTATAGGACATCTGTTAAGACATCGGGGAATGACTTCCATGGTACCAGAGAGAGCTTTAGAGGCCAAAAGTTGTAGAGGAAGACAATGACTGGAATACATCCAGCAAATAATTGAGGACTTAGGCTGCAACTGGTACTCTAATTTGAAGAGATTGTCACAGGAGAGGAATTCGTGGTGGGTTGCATCAGACCAGTCAGAAGACTATAACGCAAAAGAAAAATAATGTTCGATGAAAACTAGTGTTGTAGAGCTGCTTCGTGAACTCAAATAGAGATCCCTGGAGGGGTGACGCAAGACACTGTATTCTAATACAATGTATTCGCAAAACATTACTGAGCAAATTTCGAGAACCGACATTTGCAGCGTTCAATTCGACTGCCGCCAACACCGGATTCAGCGAATTTTGACTCGCTCCATCTGTGTGTGGTACCCTTCCCCATCTGATACATCTACTGGTGCCTGATTTTGCAATTTTTGTGACTTCAGGAGATATTATTAATTCTCCTGGGTACTTCTGTTACGTCCCTCACGAACTTTTAATGAAAAACCGGGAGCAGAAAATCACAGACCTAAAGACGTGTTTTTGCGTACTTTGGCGTAAATATTGACAATCAGGATAAATCAAGACCACACATCGACTGTGTTCAGCTTGTAAGGAAGGACTCTGCATTTGGTCTAAGTATAACGTGAAATCTTTGCGTTTTGGGGCGAAAATGATATGGAGGTAGCGTAGAAATCATAGTGATCACTTTCCCTTTTGTTCGTGCAGTGTACGAGATCGCCACTTTAAAACCAAAATGGAAATATGCTATGCTAACAATGAATCTGAATTGGGCCCTGTTCCTCGTGGACCTGATATTCCCTTTTCTTTGCAGGCTGATAGTCTCCATGATGTGCTTCCACTTCTTAGGGAGTGAGACCCACGACAATTCTGATGATTATGAAGTCATGAATGGTTGTGAACCACAATTCTTTTCACAATCGAAACTGAATTATTTGACGAGCTAATCTCAAAAGATGCGGCATAGCTGACAGCCGTTAGACAGCAGGAAAAGGTCTTAGTGGCCACAGGAACTCTTTCGTCTTGGTTCAGAAATAAAAATAAAGAATTCGTTCGTTAATTTTACTACCACGACGAGCTTGAGTGCTGCTTCGAAGATTCTTGATTTGATGCAAATACAGCACGGAACAAAAGCTTGGAGCGCCTTTGTAATTATTCATTAAGGAAACCCAAAAGATGTCCTTCTACACTACGGAAATAAATGTGCTTCCCAACCTGTTGGATATTTAATACATTTAAAAGTGAAGTACGATTCTGTAGCCATAATTCCGAATTAACTTAATTACAAAAGAATACGAGCGGACCCTTGACGGGGTTTTTGGAATCACCTTCCCCGAGCCGTTGTCAGTACGGTGACTATATCAAGTACCTTTGCTTGGAAAGTCGTGCAAAAGACTAGCAGTGGTCTCAGAAATCAGGGCAAGCAGAACGCAAGACGTTGGAGGGAAATATGCACTATTATTGTTCGAATCTTTGGGGGATTAAAAAAGAAAAAAGAAATTCTGCAGCCGCTAAACATCAGGCTTAGTAGTATGAAATAATTTATTAAGTCTCTAGCAGCAGATGATGACACTTCCACGTACCTGGCAGCTACTTTACCGCAGCGATCAGATGTTAAGGTGAAGGAAGGGATTTTCGAAGGCCCTGACGTGAGGACACTGATTAAGGACAATACATTAGATGAAAAAATGAATGAAATATAAAGATCATCTGGCGTATCCTTTAAACTATTTAATCAACAGATTTCTCGGTAACTTCCAAGCCACTAATTAGAAGAATGTGATAAGGTACATGCTAAATAATGTCAAACATTTGATGCCTCAATGAGCTAGAAATTGCTTTTCTTGGCTCCCACGTCAGCTGTTTTCCCGAAAAATCTAGGATAGAACAGAATTACCATGGACTACGAGTTGTCAGTATTGTGGCACATGAAACATTGGGGATGGTAACTGCTTGGTGGTTGTTGGGGTGTAAATGCCTATCAAGCTTGAAAACATTTATTAATAACACAATACAGGAAATCCGAGCACTCAAGTCCAACAAGTCTTCATAAATTATGCAAAATGATAACCCGATAAAACTCTTGAACATTGAAATTAGTGTAACTTAATAAGAACAGTAGAACAAAAGGTAAATTAAAACGCTTACATCTATTTAAATGTACGAGCTCGCATGACAGCAATGGAATACGATAGCAGAGCAGAAGTTCGGGTTCAACTCATCAATATAATATAAATGAGCCGACACAAAAACACCAAAAGCTAATATTAATTAATACACTGCAGGAAAAACATTCATACACCTGGAAAGACAACGTCGAATTTGATCCGATGGTGGCATATGACACCTTGGCATCACCCGCCAACAGATAGCGGAGCGGCATAGCTACAAGAGCGACACCTTTAATAGGGAATGCTCACAGCCAGAAGGATCGGTGTGGTGCCACGGAGACGCACTCGTTCTCTCTACAGTCAAATGAGCGAATTTCAAAGTGTTCTTCTGAGTGGCGAGGTGATTCTTCCGGAGAACAGCTACACAAGCTGCTAGGTCAACTGTGAATTATGCTGATATCAGTGGCCAAGTGAACATTCTCTTTTCTGCAAAAGAGGATCTGTACGTCCACGCAGCCCAGACGTCATCCAGGATCGTCGCAACAATGGCAGATCAGACTGTTCCCACGACACAGATAAGAGGCTTGTGAGCCCATACGTGACAACACAAACTGCCGCGAACAGGTTATTAGAAGGGTGCTATGTACACCTGAGAGTAAATCTAAGAAAGACGAAAGCAATGAGAACAGCGAGAAACGCAAGATCAGGATGGTCACGAAGTAGATGAAGTTAAGGAATTCTGCTTCCTAGGCAACAAACTAACCAATGACGGACGGGGCAAGGAGGACATCAAATGCAAACTAGCACTCCCAAAAAGGACATTCCTGGCCAAGAGAAGTCTACTGGTGTCAAACATAGGCCTTAGTTTGAGGAAGAGATTTTGACAATATAAGTTCGGGGGACAGCATTGTATCTACATCTACGTCTGCACCCATACTCCGAAAGCCACCTGACGGTGTGTGGCGGAGGGTACCTTGAGTACCTCTATCGGTTTTCCCTTTTATTTCAGTCTCATTTTGTTCGTGGAAACAAAGATTGTCGGTATGCCTCTGTGTGGCCTTTAATCTCTCTGATTTTATCCTCGTGGTCTCTTCGCGAGATATACATAGGAGGGAGCAATATAATGCTTGACTCCTCGGTGAAGGTGTGTTCTCGAAATTTCAACAAAAGGCTCTACCGAGCTATTGAGCGTCTCTCTTGCAGAGTCTTCCACTTGAGTTTTTCTATCATCTCCGTAACGCTTTCGTGATAACTAAATGATCCTGCAACTAAGCGCGCTGCTCTCCGTTGTATCTTCTCTCTCTCTTCTATCAACCCTATCTGGTACAGATCCCACACCGGTGCGCAGTATTCAAGCAGTGGGCGAACAAGTGTACTGCACTTCCTTAGGATTCTGCATTTCTGGATTTAACTGCTTCCATTTGCTGACCTGCTATATTGTAGCTAAATGATCAGTGATCTTTCTTTCTGTGCATTCGCAGCTCATCACACTTGTTTACATCGAGATTCAATTGCCATTCCCTGCACCATGTGTCAATTCGTTGCAGATCCTCCTGCATTTCAGTACAATTTTCCAGTGTTACAACGTCTCGATATACTACAGGATCATCCGCAAAAAGCCTCAGTGAACTTCCGATGTTATCCACAAGGTCATATATATATATATATATATATATATATATATATATATATATATATATATTGTGAATACCAACGATCCTACGACAGTCCCCTGAGGCACACCTGAAATCACTCTTACTTCGGAAGACTTCTCTCCATTGAGAATTACATGCTGAGTTCTGTTATCTAGGAACTCTGCAATCCAATCAGACAGTTGGTCTGATAGTCCATACGCTCTTACTTTGTTCATTAAACGACTGTGGGGAACTGTATCAATCGCCTTGCTAAAGTCAAGAAACACGGCATCCACCTGGGAACCCAGAGCTGGGTTTTACACGATCGTCTTTTTCGAAATCCATGCTGATTCCGACAGAGTAGATTTCTAGTCTCCAGAAAAGTCATTATACTCGAACGTAATACGTGTTCCAAAATTCTACAACTGATCGACGTTAGAGATATAGGTCTATACTTCTGCACATCTATTCGACATCCCTTCTTGAAAACGGGGATGACCTGTGCCCTTTTCCAATGTTTTGGAATGCTATGATCTTCTAGAGACCTACGGTACACCACTGCAAGAAAGGGGTCGAGTTCCCTCGGATACTCTGTGTAAAATCGAACTGGTATCCCATCAGGTCCAGCGGCCTTTTTCTCTTTTGAGCGATTTTAATTGTTTTTCTATTCCTCTGTCATCTATTTCGATATCTACCATTTTGTCATCTGTCCGACAATCTAGAGAAGGAACTACAGTGTAGTCTTCCTCTGTGAAACAGCTTTGAAAGAAGAAATTTAGTATTCCGGCCTTTAGTGTGTCATCATCTGTTTCAGTACCATTTTGGTCACAGTGTGTCTGGACATTCTGTATTGATCCCCTTACCGCTTTGTCATAAGACCAAAATATCTTAGGATTTTCTGCCAAGTCAGTACATAGAACTTTACTTTCGAATTCGTTGAACGCCTCTCGCATAGCCCTTCTCACAGTACATTTCGCTTCGTATAATTTTTGTTTGTCTGCAAGGCTTTGGCTATGTTTATGTTTGCTGTGAAGTTCCCTTTGCTTCTGTAGCAGTTTTCTAACTCGGTTGTGGTACCGCGGTGGCACGGTATGGTAGTGAATGTACGACTGTGGGAAAACCGGAACAGAAGGGAATCGAAGCAATTGAGATGTGGTGCAACAGACGAATGTTAAAAATTTGGTGGACTGATACGATAAGGAATGTGGAGGTCCTTTGCAGAATCGGAGAGGAAAGGAATATGTGGAAAACACTGACAAGGAGAAGGGGCACGATGACAGGACATCTGTTGAAGACATCAGGGAATGACTTCCACGGTAATAGAGGGAGCTGGAGAGGGTAAAAACTGTAGAGGATGACAGAGATCGGAATAAATACAGTAGATAATAGAGGACGTAGGTTGCAAATGCTACCCTGAGATGAAGAGGTTGGCACATGAGAAAAATCTGTGGCGGGCAGCATCAGACCAGTCAGAAAATTGATCACACACACACACACACACACTCACACATCTAGCTTGTCTTGCACTCACACCTTAGCATTGACGCGGCTCGACTAGTGCGTCAGAGGACAACTTGGAAGATGGCATGGCGCGTCGTATTCATCGTTGCAAGCAGATGCTGCCTGCAAGCATGTGATGGTCGTTTGCGCTTAGAGCGTAGACCTCGTGAGCACTTCTCTGTAGAGTGCATTCGCCCAAGACACACTGGTTTCAACCCAGGCCTTATGGTATAGGGGTGCGTTAAGGTAGAACTGTCGTTCACCTTTGGTGTTTCTGGATGGAGCGATATCCAGCGCTCGGTATGTACAGAATGTTGTTAGACCCGTCCTTCCGCCATTCTTGCGAAAGGAGGGTGATGTGATAATGCTCGACCACACATAGCCCACACAGTCTGCCAATCAACTTAAAGGAGCACGAAACGGACAACTGAAAGAAAACGAAAGAGCCTTACACTATGATGAGATATAAAGATAGAGAAGTCCAGAAAAGTCAAAGACTAAGCCAACAGATTAGATATAAGATCACCCATTCAAACACTACTTAACAGTAATATCAGAGCACTCCTCCAAGATCTAATTCACATAAATCTTCAGCATCTGAAACATAATTCAGCAAAAGACAATTAGGCCTTGCAGTGGCCCCGTCTTTAGGGAAAGCCAACACTGAACCCACCAACTGCTAGCATAGCCTGAAGCTGAATCACTGCCGGAATGTAAGCGATTGCATCCTGATATTTTCGTCAACCAGCACGAGCTGTTCTTCAGTACTGGTGCTGAAGAGCACGCATCACGGTAGTATTCCCACATGTGTGTCATCAGCAGCCCCCTACCTCCCCCTCCCCCCCCCCCCCCCCCCCGGCATCCGGAGCACAGAAACGCCAATGAAAACTAGCTGCATGTTTACTATCATGGGACCCGTAACTGATATGCAAGTGAGGGGGAGAATCACGATGTTATGAAAACCACACTCGAGAGGTTTTATATTGAACCTGCACAAGGTATACAACGCAGCCTTATAATGGCGCTAGTATAAATCAATAAATCATACGTGGGGTGGCTAACCTCTCACATAATTTATTCATCAAGTTAATTGATCAAAGTTCCCCTTCAAAAATGCTGATGGGATATGATTCTGGTGAGCGTGACTGACAGATAAATGCCGATCTAAAAAATTACATTTATTTTCTTTAAATGATAAATAAATTTGTACAACGAGCAGTATGAATAATGACGTAAATCAAAGATGAAAATAGTCACCATCTGGTTGCGATGTTGGCAAGAACTTGGTAGAAACGTCTCTGCTTCTCTGCTATGAGAAGGGGGAACAAAGAAAATGGGTGAAATGTATAACATCGATAAACAAGTGGGTAAGCGGATGCAGTACTTCTGTATCACCTAAGGAGCCAAAGTGTTTCTATGGATGTCACCGCTGAGAAACGTCAGTTCGAATTTTGGGTGGCTGAAACGCTACAGGCCGGAGCTGCGTATATTAGCGATAGTAAGGCGCAGGACGGCGTGCTGATGACGGCGAGCGTGAAAAAACTCTGAGTCTTTGGAATTGAAATTACTCAGTAGCAAAGGACGCAAAATACACGACCGACTTCTGCGGCGGCCAGAAACCAGTTCACCAAGTGCTCTTCCTCCCGGCGCCCATAGTGCGGCCTCTCTGCTTGTGCTAGAACTCGGGCAGTCGACGCAGATAAATAGAACTTTCGTCAGTTCTGGCCTTGCAAAAAATTCACCTAGACTCCCACCACTTCACTCCGTCAGCCTAGGCGCGAATTCCCGCCGATGACTGCAAACGTGTGCTTACATTACAGGGGAGCCTAACATAGCCTCTACGAAGAATTTGCGCGGGAAGCTTTCTAGCAATAGGTGCCCAAGGAATATGATAACTGGATTGCTACATGTGGCGCCATTCTGTCTGTTATCCCGTGGAGCTCGATGACTATTTCTCCGGAAAGTCCGAAATACGTAGTAGCACAGCTGGGCGTGGAGCTGGCGCGTTCCTGCCCAAAACATGAGGCTAATGTGTGAAAACTAGTCCCTGTGACCCGATATCAAAAGAGAAATGCCGGCCGGTATGGCCGAGCGGTTCTAGGCGCTACAGTCTGGAACCGTGCGACCGCTACTGTTCATTCAGTTTCTGTATTACTTGTTATATATGATGAAGGTTATATGCGCTACGGTCGCAGGTTCGAATCCTGCCTCGGGCATGGATGTGTGTGATGTCCTTAGGTTAGTTAGGTTTAAGTAGTTCTAAGTTCTAGGGAACTGATGACCTCAGCAGTTAAGTCTCATAGTGCTCGGAGCCATTTGAACCAGCCAGACATGGGTCGAGAATCTTTCTACAATACCCAGTCTTTCTACAATACCCAGTAACTGAATATCTCCTCAGTCCTCTTGCACCCCCCCTCCCCCCCCTACCAACATTATTAGCTTTCGCTGCTATTGTGAGCAGTTGGTCTCTGCTCATCCCAACAATTTCTGCTCATCTCCAACGTGAAATGAACAGATTGTGATATCTATTCCCGTTAATGTACATGCCATCCTATTACATACTCTGCATTACAGTGTAATACGATAGGGAAATGACATTAGTTTACATTTACGCAAATTCAAATTTTACAAATGTGTGATAGGGTGGTTTGATGGCCGTTAATAAGTGTATGAAGAGGCCAGGGGCCTGCCGTCTTGCATCAGTCACCGTCTAACCTGCCAGAACAGGAACCAATGCTCACGAGATAGTTGCAAATAGAATTTACGGGATTTGGGTGAGCTCTGTAGAATCTGTTGCCAAACTGTTCAGCGAAAGCAAGGAGGTAAGAGATGTTGCCAGATTTCGCACCTAGCGCAGGTAATCTCAAGGGGTCACCGAAGTTCGCAGACGACGTGTGATCCGTCTCAGGGCACGGGTCAGATAATTAACTGCCCTTCTGCCTCCGCTGCCAAGTCCGACTTTGCCTCGCGGACCTGCGGAGGCCGGTAGGAAGCCTTTTATCTGCGCCGTGGCGCACGGCCCGATCGCAACTCCATTAGCCGTATCGGTATATAGAGCAGCCAGCTGGGCAGGGGGGCAGACTTCGATTAGGGACCTAATCAGGCCGTCCTCCTGCCCCTCCCCGGCAGCGGTGGATCCGGCGATCTGTTTCCGCCGGTGGCTCGTTCCGGCCGCTGGTCGCCATTTGTAACGCGATTGCGGATCGCTTTTAGTGCTGCGCGCTTGACGTATAGGGGCGGAAACTCGGCGTGACGTCAGCGCAGGCTCGGCAGCGTCCTCGACTTCCTGTGCAGAAGACCCTCCTCGAGAAACGAACTTAATGAGAGGCCCGTCTAGGTCTGCCTGTGTGCTGCCGCTCGCATCCGTTCACTTTGATACTCTTTATCATCATCATTCATGTTAGACTCTAGCAATGTTGACCATAATGCGAAATGTAAATAAATAATTGAGGATGTACGCTGTAAGCGGTACTCTGAGAAGAAAAGTTTAGCATAGGAGAGGAATTCGTGGTAGGTATTATCAAACAACTCAGAAGATGGACGACTCAAATAAAAAAAGAGCTGCGGATAAACTGTGTCAACATTTAAACTTGGTGTCGTGAATGGCAGCTTTTTTCAAATATGGATACATATGAGATAACTCGTGTGAAGAGCAGAAAGAATCAGTTAGTATCTGATGACAAGATTGGAGTTGAACCTCTTCAGCACATCACATTGTGTAAGAATTTATTGGTTGCACTAAGGAGCGATGCGAAGTGCGACGATCACGTAAAATCAGTACCAGTGTCGGGAAAATGTGTAAAAGACATCTGTAGAAGATGATATTGTGAGCGATTCTAGAGCAGCTTTGATTGTTTCAAGTTCTTGTCAAGTAGACATGGCAACAAATATCAACAAAATAAAGAGATGTGTTTCTGGTCAATACAACCCACAGGAGGGTGAGAAATATTCGGGGAACTTCAGTGGTAATGCTTGGAAGGAAGACTACGTGTTTCTCGGAAAACCCTGTTGGGTAAATTTACAAAAACGTTCAAGTGTGTGAAATCTTATGGGACTTAACTGCTAAGGTCATCAGTCCCTAAGATTACATACTACTTAGCCTAAATTTATCCTAATGACAAACACACACACCCATGCCCGAGGGAGGACTCGAACCTCCGCTGGGACCAGCGGCTAAATTTACATGGCAAGTATTTGAAGAACAGTGTGCGACAATTATGCAGCCACTACTGTGTATCGCATCGTAATAATACACTACTGGCCATTAAAATTGCTACGCCAAGAAGAAATGCAGATGATAAACGGGTATTCATGGGACAAATATATTACACCAGAACTGACATGTGATTACATTTTCACGTAATTTGGGTGCATAGATCCTGAGAAATCAGTACCCAGAACAAACACCTCTGGCCGTAATAACGGCCTTAATACGCCTGGGCATTGAGTCAAACAGAGCTTGGATGGCGTGCACAGGTACAGCTGCCCATGCAGTTTCAACACTATACCACAGTTCATCAAGAGTAGTCACTGGCCTATTGTGACGAGCCAGTTGCTCGGCCACCATTGAACAGACGTTTTCGAATGGTGAGAGATCTGGAGAATGTGCTGGCCTGGGCAGCAGTCGAATAGTTTCTGTATCCAGAAAGGCCCGTACAGATCTGCAACATGCGGTCGTGCATTATCCTGCTGAGATGTAGGGTTTCGCAGGGATCAATGAAGAGTAGAGCCACGGGTCGTAACACATCTGAAACGTAACGTCCACTGTTCAAAGTGCCGTCAATGCGAACAAGAGGTGACCGAGACGTGTAACCAATGGCACCCCATACCATAACGCTGGGTGATACGCCAGTGTGGCGATGACGAATACACGCTTCCTATGTGCGTTCACCGCGATGTCGCCAGACACGGATGCGACCATAATGGAGCTGTAAACAGAACCTGAATTCATCCGAAAAAATGACGTTTTTCCATTCTTGCACCCAGGTGCACGCAGGCGCTGCTGTCTGTGATGCAGCGTCAAGGGTAACCGCAGCCATGGTCTCCGAGCTGGTAGTCCACGCTGCTGCAAACGTCGCCGAACTGTTCGTGCAGATGGTTTTTGTCTTGCAAACGTCCCCATCTGTTGACTCAGGGATCGAGACGTGGCTGCACGATCCGCTGCAGCCATGCGGATAAGATGCCTGTCATCTCGACTGCCAGTGATACGAGGCCGTTGGGATCCAGCACGGCGTTCCGTATTACCCTCCTGAACCCACCGATTCCATATTCTGCTAACAGTCATTGGATCTCGACCAACGCGAGCAGCAATGTCGCGGTACGATAAACCGCAATCACGATAGGCTACAATCCGACCTTTATCAAAGTCGGAAACGTGAGGGTACGCATTTCTCCTCCTTACACGAGGCATCACAACAACGTTTCACCAGGCAAGGACGGTCAACTGCTGTCTGTGTATGAGAAATCGGTGAAAACTTTCCTCATGTCAGCACGTTGTAGGTGTCGCCACCGGCGCCAACCTTGTGTGAATGCTCTGAAAATCATTTGCACATCACAGCATCTTCTTCCTGTCGGTTAAATATCGCGTCGATACGGCGCGTGCAGAGGCAGATAACTATCTTCGCTCACTCACTACTTGGATGAAAGAGGGAAGAAACTCTAGAATCCTATGTGTAAATGTACACTCACCAGGAGAATGCTGTCGATGAAAAGCTCTCGGGCAGTGTTATAGTACTGCGACGTTTCGAAGAGAGTCGATCGTCTGGTGAATTGTGAAGATCTGCGGAGGCCGCAATATTTATACTAGCGGTATCCCCCTGCACCTGGCTACAGAGGATGGACGTTATCAGGCAGTTGGGCGGGGAGAGTGTGAGGGGGCGGATGCGGGCAGCAGGTGTGCGTTCGCATTTCAGTCTAGGCATTCCGGCAGTGTATTGCAAGATGGATGTGTTGTTTGCGCTATCGTCGTATTGCTGCCGATACTGGTAACCGTGCTGCACTCACTCCATATCCTTCGCCTCCGCTGACGAGATTTTTGTGACTCTATTTTCAGTGGAATCTTTTATGATGCTGTTCCAACAGGCGGTTGCTGGGTATTGCACCCTGGTGTTTTGAATATATGGCCTTCCTTCATGTTGTGCACTGATGTCGTCGCGGTACTTAAATACTGCCACCAGGTTGGAAACCCGAGAGGTTTTCATCATCGAGAATGTTAATAAGACGTACCATTCACCATGAATTGCACAAAAGCTTGTGGATTATGTATGCGAAGAAGATGAAGACTATCGAAATGGAACTGATTATTTTGCTTTCGTTGACAGAGCATGACACTACGCGAATCTGAAATTAGTTACATGGCTACATGTTCCATTGATCATTTGAACGATACTTGTCACGAAGTTATGTGTAACGAGTGAGTTTTGATGTATGCATTATTAGTCTTAACTTTAATGTACACATCATTATTTTTTTAAAAGAAAACAAAATACTGGCTACAAGCTTTTAAGCAGAAATTTGTCAGTGGAATAGAAGGTATTGTCCAGGATATTGATTTTAAATTGGATTTCAACATTGGTTCGCTACCTGTCAGATATTTTATGTCATTGGGCAAATGACCAAAAACTCTTATTGCTCCGCATGAAACTCCTCTCTGTGACACTGACTGCGTTGACTAAGGGTTAACAAAGGTCATTTTATCCTATAGTGTCATTGGGCACCGTTCTTTCTTTCCAAATTGTGATTGCTTATTTATGACGAATTTCTCTAGCGAAAGTGTATATTGTGATGCGCAGTTAAAATGTCTAGCTCCTTGAAGAGGTGTGTACATGACGTCTGAGGATGAACACCACATATTATTCGTACTTCTCGCTTTAGTGCAATTATTATTATTTTTCTAAATGATCAGTTACTGCAAAAAATATGCCATATGACATTATTGAGTGGAAATATGTAAAACATGTTAGGAGATTGATATGTTTCTTTCCAGGATTAGCAAAAGTAGCTGAACTAAACTGTTTGAATAGCTCATTAATTTGCTTCTTCGAATTCAAGCTTTCATCAATATGTACACACAAAAGCACTGTATCCTACTTACTAACACCTACTGACATGCTAAACCACTTACCACTATGACTATTTTTTGTACAGAAGGGAGTATAGTGGGATTTTTTCAACATTTTAGGGAGAGTCAACTTTCAGAGAACCACTTAATAAATCTTTTGAAATTATCATTTGCTAACTCTTCTATTGCTTTCTCTCTAATGGGATTTATTATACCTCTAGTAAAGTCTATAAAAAGTATTATGGTCTTGTACTCCTCTAATTTCTTTTAATACTCTCTGTCTCTAATCTGAATATAACCTAAAAAATGTCCCCTTTCGCTTCCAGAAATCACAGGAATTTTATCTTACGTGCTTTTGGATCCCCTTATGCGTTCTGAAAGGTGCTCAACAACCTTTTCGTGAATCGCTGCTGAGGAAATTTAGAGAACCAGCATTTGAGGCTGACTGCAGTACAGTTTTTCTGCCGCTACCTTACATTTCGCGTAAAGTCCACAAAGATAAGATAAGAGAGATTAGGGCTCGTACAGAGGCATAAGGCAGTCATTTTTCCCTCGTTCTGTTTGCGAGTGGAACAGGTAGAGAAGATGCTAATTGTGGTACGAGGTACTCTCCACCACGCACCGTATGGTGGATTGTGGGGTATGTATGTAGATGTAGATGTAGTGTGTCCCCACCTCCCAATAGCCTCAACAGGCGCAGCACAGATATGAGACTTCGTTTTAGCTAAACGCAACTCGCTCACCTCAGTTTTGATACACTCGCATGCCATTATGACGACCATTAATTTCTATTGTAGGGCATTTACTATCACTACTGCGAGACAGGAGTCACTACGTTCGCTTTATACGTCCATAAAACTCGAAAGAACTCTGGTGCATGTGTTCATCCCAGAAAACAAGTGTGGGGCGTTTGCTCTATTGCGAGACAGTAAAACTTTCCGTTCTTTTTATCGTCTGCATATAATATTGTATAACATAAAGGGAAGTAACCCCTTTCAACACGTGTTGGAATATCAGTAGGATTTTAGAGAGATTTTCAGACGTTCCGCACTAACATACATGTTTCTTCCGTGCCTACTTAACATGTTATCGCGCCATCTATAACGTGCTTTGTGTACGTTCTGTGCACTTCCTTACAAAACGGTGTATTTGATGCAGTTTAGTTTTCCCTTTTGTTGGCGCTGATAAACCTCTGCGTCCTCGTTAAAATATAAAATACAGTCCGTTTAACCCACTACATGATATTTACGACTGTTCTTCCCCCGGGGCAGCGAGTCGTACTAATGTCTTTAGTATTTATATGAGTGAAGGGTATTTTGTGTCATCAAAATGTTACCTATGTTGTGGATGGTGTTGACCTGTTAATCCACCTAGTATACCTGCTGTAAACGTTCAAAGGCAATGACGAAATGGGAGCAGGATTTTCACCACACCAACACATCTCATCAGTTCTTATTTCCTCAAGATCTCAACCACAGACATTTCATCTGACAAAAAGAGTTTGAGCATACATTCAGGGTAAATCTTTGAGCATCTACCTGACAACAGTGTCATGAAGTTGCTATCATGTTTGTGTCTTTTTATGTGACCGAAATCCTTCTCGTCGACGGATCGTTAGGCAGTAATCTACTTTCATTCTTTCTTCCAACGCAGTTACATCATTATGTGAGCTGAACGGCAGTACATTACATTATTCTGTTTCAATTGCTCGTTTTGTGGTCAAGATACACCTAAACCGTTTCAGTTTTTTTCTTCGGGATGTTATCGTAGCCACAGAACAACTGTGGATACCTGAACTACAGGCAAGTACAGAAATGTTCTAAGTAAGTAGCCTTTACTTGTATGTGTGTGTGTGTGTGTGTGTGTGCGTGTGTGTGTTATCGCAAGTACGAAGCTGAGAATGTGAACTGACAACTTAAATGTGCTACTGAGCTCAAAGTCACATTGCTTACCTGAAATTGAAGAAAATCCTGTGTGTGAAAACCGAAAAACCGATCTCATTCAAAAAAAAAAAAAAAAAAAAAAAAAAAAAAGAAAAAAAAAAAAAAAAACACAAGCCAATAATTTCACGCTCAGTAGACTTGGTTAGTGCGAACAATTGAAAAAAAAGTAACTGCATGAAAAAAAATTAATATCGACCTGTCTAAGAATATAACCTGAAACACACGAAAATTTCTGCATTGACATATGGTTCTGGTAAAATGAAAGCAAATGGAACATATGACTTAACTCTTAAGTTCTGAAATTTGAGTCAGGAAGGAACTTCACAAAAAAAAGCAATTATAGACTCTAATATGAAAATTTATTCAATCTAATAAGTTACGTGGTACAGTAGATTAAATTACCTCAGAAGATCAATCAAGAGAATATTTATCAAAAACTCGACAGTGTCGAGGATGAAGTGGACCAACAACACAAGAATAAAGAAATATATCAAAGTTTTACTTCCTCAAATAATACCTTGTTCTTCATTTCAAATCCTTTCTTATATCCGTATGCTATCCAAACATTTTTCTGAGTCATCTTTCTTCCTCGTAATAAATCTGCAACTCACATAGTTTCAAAAGTGTCTTCATGCATTACGCAGACACAGATACTGTTGCGCAGCAACTGTTTCTCTGACCACCATTCTTCAAATATATTATTTTCCTTTCCAAATATTAACACGTCCAATAACATAATCAAAAAACAGCTATCTTAGAGTGTTAATCTCATTGAGTTCCGGCACTCTCGAAGGTGCACCCGTTTGCGCCCCCGATTTTCAAAACGAATTAGAGAATACTCTCTCGACAGAGATGTTTTCGGAGACTCATGGAAATGAAAGTACCTTTGTTAATGTTTCTGACAACCGAAATAAAGTCGCTAAATTATCAAGAAAGAATGAACATATTTCTGTTTTACTGCTGAATTCAGTCATCTTAATGCCATCAGTTGTCGATAAATGTGGAAGTTCTTAAACGTTTATCGACCACGATGGGCGAACGAGCTTGTCTCAGAGTCACTGTAGACCAATTCTTGGACCATCTTTTTACAATGCCGTCGCCGATTTCCTTCTGCAACTTGGACACATAGCGCTGATGCTCCATTACGAGGACTACGGACGGAGGGACAAACGTCGATATTCCTTCTTCTGTCAACCTAATAAATAATATTCGTTCACAATTCTTCGCACATGTCAAATAAAAGTGTGTCCCTGTATTATCCCCATACGGAATACCAAATAACAAACTTGTTACAATACTGGCGGTGGTAACGTAAGTGAAACATTTACTTCCAGAACTGCGTAGGAGCCAGCAGAAATTCATTCAGATTTGAAATGTAAGAAGATTCTAAGAATACCTCTAATTTACTCGACTTCCACCTTTAGTATTAGAGAAAATTGTTGCAATAAGTTTTCCCCACGTGCCTTCTTTCTTAACTTATTTGGTCACAACTAACTTTTGGGCTAAAACGTTTTGGCAAGAATGGCACATAAGAAAATTAATACACACATAAAGAGTTAACCTTAGTTTGTATCCATACATTACACAGCGATTTGGTCTCTAGGGAATGTTTTATCACAGAGTGTTTTACTGTGGTTTATTTCAGTTCCTCATTAAAAAACTTTTAATTTTTTTTCCTCTTTTAAATGAGCTGATGTTGTCAAGATATCGATCAGATACTCGACCGGTATCGTTTTGTATTTGTAGAGTGAAACATTAGCTTCACAGACAATGAAACGATAGAGAAAGTCTCACCTTTATCTACAATAAGGATAGAAGCTGAAAAAGTGAGTTAAAATTTGCGCCACGGCTCGACCTTGAACGTGGGTGGTAACTATTACACATCTGCCTAATAAGTAGGAGACGCAGCTTCAAGTACTGGCCGTGCCAAAAATTTTAATTAGTTCCTTCAGCTTCTACCATTATCACAGGTAAAGTTGAGACTCATATATCTAAAAGAAAATTTAATGACATCACATCGGTAGAGAAAATCTGTGTTTGTTTGATTAAAATTTTAATTTGACAGTTAGAGTAGTATTCAGTACATTTTCTAAAAATATCACGTCAGAGCAATCTGGAGCTTGAAATTATTACAACACTTATTAAAAAAAAAGTACAATATCAATCTTCTTGGTGTTTGCCCTTTGTGTACTAGTATTCTATGTCTGGTTTCCCTTGTCTTCTTTAATCTTATTCCAGCGCATTCATGTGTTCTTCCGTTGCTTGAAAAAGTGTTGTTTTATAATCTGAGAGAAAACGATTTCATAATTTTCTATGATCTATGAGGTGTCACACATAATTGTGGAGGGTCGAAAAGTATTTAGCTTCCTAAAGTTAACGGTTTATTGTAGGGACACACTGCGGCCCAGAGAACTTTGGTGCCTCAGAAACAGTTGCAGTCTTTAGTGTGCAGTTGCTGGAATGAGCGTGCTGTCGGGGTAGCGTCGAGCTACCGTGTCCCTCGTGTAGAAGGCTTGTTCAAAAACAACGGTCGTGAATGATCCGCGTGTGCTTATGAGCACGTAGCCATTGGGACGCTGTTGAGAAAAAAAATGGAAATAGATTACGATGCATTAAAATACTTTTCTCCACAGAATAAAATGGTAGCACCCTAATCTTCATATCGTAATTTATTTATGAAATACAACGGTTGGTAACGTGCTTGCCTCCCATGCAACGGGCCCGGGTTCGATTCCCGACCGGGTTGGAGATTTTTTTCCTCTCCTGGACTGGGTGTAGCGTTTTCCTCACCATCATTTCATCCTCATCACCGGCACGCAAGTCGCCCAATTTGGCGTCGACTGAAATAAGACTTGCACTCGGCGGCCGATTTTCTACGGGCGAGGCCTCCCGGCAAGCAATAGCGTACTACTATTTCATCTTTTATGAAACAGAGATATGGAACCTGCTGGTAGGGGAACGTTACCCGCTACCTGGCCAACTGTAAACGTCATTCTGCAGTCAGGGGAGCGACGTTGGTGGACTAACGCGGTCAGCCACTTGCTCCCGTTTGTTTAAATTTACTCATTCTGTTCCCAACGTTTATTAACTCTTGACCTAGCTTTCGATATTTATAAAAAAAATATCTTCTTCAGAAGTAGTGGGCCCTTATGCTAGAGGCTAAGGCCAACTGCCTTTGGCATTCGGAGGAAAAAGATGGTGATTGAAATTTCGTGCGAAGATTCCGCCGCAACGAAAAACGCCTTTGTTTTGATGATGTCCACCCAAAATCCTGTATCATTTCGGTGACGCTCACTCCCCTGTTTCACGATAATACGAAACAAAACTGTGAGCTCACTACAATAAGAAATGAAGCCACCTACAGGCTATAACAAGAGATAGATTTGACAAGTGGCACCTACGCAGCACTTCTAAGATATTATTTGATACAATATTAAGAAAACGTCATCACTGTATGGGTAGGTATTTAAGTGTAGGATAAACTGCTTGCCGCGAAACTGTGTAAATGTCCGACGAACGGCAAAATTAGTTAATGAAGATTCACATAATACGATGTTTTAGAAATAACTAAAAAAATCCGATAAAAAAACCTTCATTTCAGAGAGACTGAAGCGAATTTAGCGTTCAGTGCTTGAATATTCATTGTTTAACTTAGTAAGATTAAGCTTCGAAGTTCTTCTCCCCATTTCCACACAATGAATGATCGATGTATTATTGTGGTTAATAACTTTCTTAATCAAAATATCCACGGGTGTACTGCCGGTCTACAGTGTCCAACGGGCACAATATTTCGCCGATCATACGTGTCGCCATCATCAGGTGAACTGACGGAATGAGCTCCTGTGAACGTGCCGGCACGGAGATCTGTACGCTATGGCTGCTCAGAGGGAACTGGGTTCGGTAACGGCGGCGGCCGATTTAAATACCCTCCGCCCGCGGCGCGCTCCTTCCACCGTCTGCGCCTCGCGCCACGTTCGCGCGGTGGAACAGATTGCGACGGTGTCTGAGATGACGTCGGTGTGATGGCTCTATCCGCCGAGGTCGTCACAACTATACGTTTGCTCGATTTACTCTTGATTAACCCAATCGCTGGTTCCCAAGCCTTGCTAAGATTATAGCCACAGTCACGGTTTATGAGGTCGTCATTGGTGCGAATTTTGATGGCCTCTCTAACAACGCTGTCCAAGTATCTCGACGTCTGTACCAGAATCCTCGTGCGTCCATACTCCATAGCGTGATTATCCGACAAACAATGTTCAGCGACCGCCGACTTGCTCGGATACATCAGTCGAGTGTGCTTCTGGTGTTCACGGCATCGATGCTCGACGGTACGCATCGTCTGACCAATATAGGACTTGCCACGTTGACACAGAATCTGGTACACCCCGGCCTTCCTCAAACCGAGGTCATTTTTGGCGCTCCCCACCAGTGCACGAGTTTTATTCGGAGGACAAAACACAGTTCCGACCCGGTGTTTCTTCAAAATGCGGGCGATTTTCCCCGAGAGTGCGCCTGTATATGGAATAAACGCAGTGCCTACCTCTTCCCTCGTGATTTCATCCTTCTCCACAGGTTGTGCTGTAGTGGTTGGGCGGAGAGCACGTTGAATCTGCCACTCTGAGTACCCATTTTTTCGAAATACAGTACTCAGATGTTCCAATTCCTGGGGTAGACTCTCTGCATCAGAGATAGTGCGCGCCCTATGTACTAGAGTTTTATGTACCCCATTCCTCTGTGAAGGGTGATGGCAGCTGTCTGCGTGCAAATACAGATCAGTGTGCGTTGTCTTCCGATACACCCCATGACCTAGGTAGCCGTCAGCCCTTCTCTTGACCAAGACGTCAAGGAAAGGTCCGTTTTAGTCCCCATAGTGAATTTGATGTTGGGGTGTATGGAGCTTAGATGTGTAAGGAAGTCACGGAGTTTATCCATACCATGTGGCCAGATGACGAACGTGTCGTCCACGTAACGGAAAAAGCAAGTAGGTTTCCATTCGGATGACGACAGGGCTTCCTCTTCGAAGTTCTCCATGTACAAATTCGCTACCACCGGTGAGAGTGGGCTACTCATGGCGACTCCCTCCGTTTGTTCGTAGTATTCTACATTAAAAAAAAAAGAGAGAGAGAGAGAGAGAGAGAAAGAAACTTGGAAGTCAAGATAAGCCTAAAAAGTTCAGTGGTCTTCTCGTCAAACTTCTGATTAATCAATTCTAGTGACTCTCGCAGGGGTACCCTCGTAAACAAGGAAACGACGTCAAAACTCACCATGATATCTGACTCATCCAACCTGAAGCTATCAAGGCGTTTAACAAAATCCACGGAATTACGGATGTGATGAGGGCATTTACCCACATAAGGACTAAATATTCCCGTCAGGTATTTGGCATACAAATATGTAGGTGCCCAGATGTTGCTGACAATTGGGCGTAATGGAACCCCCTCTTTGTGAACCATCGGGAGTCCATATAGTCTAGGCGTTACCGGACCTTGGGGTAGAGTCACTGGAATTGATTAGTCAGAAGTTTGTGTTTTGTCCTACGAATAAAACTCATGTACTGGTGGGGAGCGCCAAAGATGACCTCGGTTTGAGGAAGGCTGGTGTGTACCAGATTCCGTGTCAATGTGGCAAGTCGTATATTGGTCAGACGATGCGTACCGTCGAGGATCGATGCCGTGAACACCAGAAGCACACTCGACTGATGTATCCGAGCAAGTCGGCGGTCGCTGAACATTGTTTGTCGGAAAACCACGCTATGGAGTATGAACGCACGAGGATTCTAGTACAGACGTAGAGATACTGGGACAGCGTTGTTAGAGGGGCCTTCGAAATTCGCACCAATGACGACCTCATAAACAGTGATTATGGCTACAATCTTAGCAAGGCTTGGGAACCAGCGATTGGGTTAATCAAGAGTAAATGGAGCAAACGTATAGTTGTGACGACCTCGGCGGATAGAGCCATCACACCGACGTCATCTCAGACGCCATCGCAATCTGTTCCACCGCGCGACCGTGACGCGGGGCGCGGACGGCGGAAGGAGCGCACCGCGGGCGGAGCGCACCGCGGGCGGAGGGTATTTAAATCGGCCGCCGCCGCTACCGAACCCAGTTCCCTCTGAGCAGCCATAGCGTACGGATCTCCGTGCCGGCACGTTCACAGGAGATCAGTCCGTCAGTTCACCTGATGATGGCGACATGTATGATCGGCGAAATATTGTGCCCGTTGGACCCTGTTGATCGGCAGTACACCCGTGGATATTTTGATTATCAAATACGCCTGTAGAAACTCAAGAATCACAATAACTTTCTTGCTGTAATGGAGGCCCCAAGGTTTCCGTCTTCCCTATTCATTATCTTTTCCAACTGTTTCTAATTTTATTTGCTGAAAATACTGGAATTAGGAAGCCATTTTCACTCCAGCTTTTACATCTAAGAGTGAAAGGACAGCACATGACTTTAAATCGTTTGCAATTATATAGGACATACCGGCTATAATTGGTAAATCACCTTCAGTTCCAGTCTAGTCAACAAAAACTGCTGTGGAAATGTGATTAGCAAACTCTCGGCACAGGTGCGACTGGCAGCACTCGTGTTTATCGATGTTAGATTACTCAGCGTGGAATTACAGAAGACATGATTTAGTGAGGGGAGACATATCATTTTTCCATATAAGAATAATAAATCACATAATGTGTATTTGGAGCTTTAAAACAGTCTGTAAGTTTAATAGCCTAAAGAAACACAGCACAGATAAAAACATTGTGAACTGTACCCTAAGCCAATCAGGGACGATATAACATTGACTATATGCTCTTTAGCCAGGGCATTTTTCGTGCTCCTTGGATGACTTTCGGCACTTGACGCAAATAACTATACTTCCTGCATTTCTTGTAAATTAAAACACAGTTAAAAGTTCTAAGAAAGACTGTTTCTGGTAATGTAGGTAATTTTTAAGACTTTAGAACATTTACAGTATCTTAGTTAAATATCACAAAATGTTTCGCATATTATGATTACTTCGAATAGTTTGCCAGTTTCATTAATTTTTTTTCACACGATTGGAATATGACAGGCTGTTCTCTTCATTATTTCGTCACGAAAAACTGGAGGCTCACGTTTAAAGTCTCGTCGCCATCGAGATTATTAGCAACAAGCCAAAAGTTACATGTAAGCGGCCTTTTCCTCCATAAGCAAAGGTCGTAGTAATATTGAAATGATTTAGAGCAACTATAGAAAGTTTAAATCGGGATGGCTGACGCCGATTTGTACCTCGGTGCTCCACAATACATGTCCACAGTCGACCAGTGTGCCTCCTCGTAGGCGCGTCTAAAACAGCTGTCTGTTATGTTTACGTACGGAACCCGCACAACACACATGGCAGCCGTACAGGGAAGCAGTCACACAGGTAGAGGAGCTTACGCAGAGTTTATCTTGTTTACAAAAAAGTGCTGACTGTTTAACACTTTGGACTTAACCGTTTACATCCACGCCAAAAGACGTGTCAAAAGTCTTCTGAAAATCTATAAATACGGAATCAATTTGAAATCCCTTGTCAATAGCACTCAACGCTTTGTGTGAGCAAACGGCTAGTTGTGTTTCACAAGAATAATGTTACCTAAATCCGCGTTGACTGTGTGTCCTTAGACCGTTTTGTTCGAGGTAATTTACAATGCTCGAACACAATACAAGTTCCAAAATCCTGCTGCACATTGACGTTAATGATAAGGGCCTATAATTTGGTGCATTACTCCTACTACCTTTCTTGAATATTGGTTTGCGACTTTCCAGTCTTTAGGTTCGGATCTTTCGTCGAGCGAACATTCTTAAAAATACAGCTATTATATCAGGATACTTTGAAAGGAACCTAACTGATATACAGTTTGCACCGGAAGACGCTTTTGTTACGTGGTTTAAGTTGCTTCATTATTACGAGGATAGCTACTTCTATGTTACTCACGTTGGCAGCTGTTCTTGGCTCGAATTCTGGACTATTTACGTCGTCTTCTTTGGTGAAGGAATTTCGGAAGGTTGTGTTTAGTAATTCTGCTTTGGTACCACTGTCGTCGATAGTATTTCCATTTCTGCCTCACAGAGAAGGCATTGATTGTGTCTTGCCGATAACATAGTTCACATATGACCAGAAGTTCTTTGAATTTTTTGCCAGGTCTCGAGACAAAGTTTTCTTGTGGAAAAATTATAAGCATCTCGCATTGAAGTTCGCGCTAAATTTCGAGCTTCTGTAAAATATCGCCAGTCTCGGAAATTTTGCATCCGTTTAAATTTATTATGTTTTGTTTCTGCAGCAGGGTTCTCACCCATTTTGTGCACCAGGGAAGATCATCTCCGTCACTTGTTAATTTATGTGGTATAAATCCCTCAATTGCTGCCAACACTGTTTCTTTGAATTCAAGTCACGTCTAGTCTACATTTATTTGTTGTTATGAGGTCAAGTTTGTTTTCACAGCCGTTAACTATTCGTGTAGGCTCATGAACTAATTGCTCGAAATAATTATCAGAGAATGCGTTTAGTACAATTTCGGATGATGTTTTATGCGTACCGCCGGATCTAAACATATATTTTGCCAACATATCGAGGATACATTTAAGTCACCACCAACTGGAATTGGATGAGTCCGCCCCCTTAACTGGGTGGTAACGTGCTCGCCTCCCATGCAAGTTGGCCCAGGTTGGATTCCCGGCCGGGCTTAAGATTTTCTCCGCTCGTGGACTGGGTGTTGTCCTGTCCTCATTTCATCCTCGTCACCGGCGAGCAAGTCACCCAATGTGGCGTCGACTGAAATAAAATTGCACTTGACGACCGAACTTCCCCGGATGGGGCCTCCCGGCAAACGATGCCATACGATCATTTCATTTCATAATTGTATGAGTCGGGAACGCGTTTGAAATCAAACTCAAGTTTTCTTTGAACCTTTCAGCAATTGTATCATCTGAATTGGGAGGTCGGTAAAAGGATCCAATTATTATTCGATTTCGGTTGCCAAGAATGACCTCTGCCCATACTGGCTCATAGGAACTATCTATTTCAGTTTCGCGACAAGGTAAACTACTTCTAACAGCAACAAACACGCCACCGCCAACTGTGTTTAGCCTATCCTTTCAGAACACCGTTAGGTTCTTCGCGAAAATTTCGGTTGAACTTATCTCCGGATTTAGTATAAAGATTTGAGTATCAGTGCTTTCTGTTTGCGCTTGAAGCTCTGCACCTCTGTACCCTCTGAGACTAAAGCCCATTTTGTGTTTTCCACGAGACCCTCTAACCCAAAAACCGCCCAGTGTAATATGCGTTCTTCCTTTTTATGAGATTCATTTAAAGAGTTCATCTCCATTGGTTGAAAGTCTTTTGTTTTAGTCCCACACAAGGAGTACTTCAAATAATGAACAATATTGTCGTCAGCTTTATGGGACAAAGGATATCACAAAATATCAAAATCTTTTATCAGTCTACTGTAGCTTGGATTCTGGGTAGACAAAGAATTTTCTCGATTAAGGAAGTACAGAAGAAAGCAGAGAGGACATGAAATATATATTTAAATTACCATTCACACACGTTGAAAGTATGCACTCTTTTACAACTTTTTGATATATGTTATAGATAATTTCTCTCTATTCTTCTGATGCTAATTACACTGTACGAAGTAGCTGATATCAATCAATGGCGCCGTGAGGTGTAGCCGTGCGGTCTCAGGCGCCTTGTCACGGCACGCTCGGCTGTCCCCGTCGGACGTTCGAGTTCTCCCTCGAGCATGGGTGTATGTGTTGTCCCTAGCGTAAGTTAGTTTCAGTTAGATTAAATAGTGCGTAAGCTTAGGGACACAAGACCTTAGCAGTTTGGTCCCATAAGACCTTAGCACAAATTTCCAATTTCAGTGGCGGAGCCAGTTACCAAACAGAGTCTGTCTGGTCGTAATGATAAACTGGAACTGAACTTCTCTATTGTATGCTAAAAGAGGGAGACAAAAGAACACACAAAAAGTAAATCTTTACTCAGAATATCGTAGGTGACAGCACCAACATGTATAACACAACGTATCGATATGAATCTTCCTCTGTTGGAGGAGGTACTCCGTTAGCCCCAAGGTAGGTTAAACTTATTAAGTTATGAAACAGTTCTGCCTATTTTTACTGCATAGTTTTGTTGCTTAACAATATTTTCATTAGTATGGCAGAGATATTAAATACGTAAGTAGAACCCATAAAGATTGTAAAACTCTAAACATTCGTTACACAGAAGTGACGTTAGCTATATTTTTCCATCTTAAAGCGTGGAGTCAGAGGAGATGAGGTTTTTAGAGCGCTATTTAACAAACATGAAATGAGAACATACAATGCCTACGAGGAAAGGCAGGCATTACGAGGGGAATGTTTACATTAAAATTGTAGCACCGCTAATTCGTTGTCGATTTACACAAAACGAAAATATCAGTTCTTCACAGTTTGCTAAAAGATTGTTCAGATATGAATGAAAATATTTCTCTCTTAACACATCACTATAGAGAATATTTTTGTGCCGCACGCATTTTGTTTAAAACCGGTTTGTTCAAAAGCAATTAATAAATTACTCCTAGAAGCATTAGGGGTAAGAGAGGTGGCTAAAGATTGGTTCCGATCATACCTAGAAGATAGGTTACAAAGTGTAGAGATAACACATACTTCAAATAGATCCAAACATTTAGTAAAACACTTAACAGAACCAAAATACATTAATATAGGGGTTCCGCAAGGGGGCATACTAAGGCCAATACTATTCCTTATATACTCGTACACCAATGACTTTCCCAATAGGTTACTCATGGCGAAAAAATTCTCTTCGCTGATGACACACATATTATAGTCACTGAGGAAACAAGAGAACTCCTTGTTGAGAAAGCAAATGACCTCTCTCAGGATGTTTACGATTGGTCGAAAAGCAATAAAGTTACACTGAACATAAAGAAAACTGATACCATGAATTTCAGTTTGAAGAGGGAAAATGACAATGTTAAATTAAATGTAGATGGCACTTCTATAAACTGTGTAACAAATGAAAACTTTCTAGGAACAAATATTGATTCTTATTTGAAGTCGTGTGAACACACAAAGGCACTTGCAAACAGAATGTCATCAGCATGTTACGCCTTTAGAATCCTATCATCGGTGTGTAACATGCAGTGTCTTTTAGTTACATACTATTCATATGTACACTCAATTCTTAGCAATGGAATTCATTTTTGGGGAAGAAATACACAAAATATGAACAGAATTTTCAAACTCCAAAAAAGAGCCATAAGCATAATAACCAAAAATAGTAGTCGAGATCATTGTAAAGATCTGTTCAAACCACTGAGGATTTAACTGCTCCATTGAATACATTAATCAGTCAGTTGAACACATCAAAAATAACATTGGTAATTGCTGCACAAACAGCTCTGTCTATGACCATGGAACAAGAGCTAGACTCAATGTACATTTACCAAGAAAAAATAAACATAAAACTCAAAACAGCATTTTCTACCAAGGGATGACACTGTACAATAAATTACCAAAACACATTAAAGAAATTGCAAAAATACACTTATATAAAAAGGAAGCTAAAAAGCACCTGATATGCAATATATTTTATACATTGAAGGATTACTTAGATAAACAGAGTCGGGGTTTGGTAAAAAAGTTATAGAAATAAATAATAATAATGATTATAAAACACCCAACATTTCACATAATACCAATACACTATGTTCTTTTCCTTATTTTTTCCTTTTCTAGAAAAACTTACCGCCAAGCTGTACATAGCACAATACCAACACCTCTACCTCTTTCTGAGTCAACGTCTCACTCATTACAGGGGGATGCTGACTCAGTTCTTAATCACACAAATGGGATGTTGCGGTACAGAAAATGACCCAGAGATCAGCAGTGTGTGTGTGTGTGTGTATGTGTGTGTGTGTGTGTGTGTGTGTGTGTGTGTGTTCATGTGAGTAGTGAGCGAAGTGTTATGAAACAATGTGTGTATAGTGTGTGCAGTGACGGATTGTGAGATATGAGTGAACAGTGTGGCATTACATTATTTAATAAGTTATTTGTAAAAAAAAGTATTGTAAACAAGGAATAAATCTAATGATTGTCGCTAACGAGAAGTCTGTAAGTGTGTGTGTATACGAATTAGCATATTTTAAATTGGTCTAAACTTGTAAATACTTTGACATGTCCTATACGCTTGTAGAAAGAGATCTACGGATGAATAAAGCTACTACTACTACTACTACTACAACAATTACTACGCATAAAACCGTGAACGAAGTGTGTAAACACATAGGAAAGGTGCGATTTATGCGTTTCATCATAAAGAGCATACTCAGTTTATCATATTATATTCAGATACATTTATTTCAAGTATAGTGTTGTAAGTTAAATAAATGTTCCGTTTGAGATACACTGAAAAGTGTTTAAGCCATTACTAATTTCGTACAAATATTTTACAATATACGATTTTGTTTGGTTGATGTCACGAATTAATACGGTTGTTTTGATTGTGGATGCGTTTCTTCTTCTTAGTCCTGGCATTCTCCTTGTAGCTGTTGAGAAACCATTCTAAAAGCCAACACCAGAGCGACACCTGGCACCGTCGTTTTATCGTGATACATTGTTTGTGGTTCAGCTACGACACAGGCAAGTAGGATGTCTTAATAGCAACAATGGGGGATTGTAGCAAGCACTGTCAACAGGAAAGTTGGTCTCCGTTTTCGTGATGTCCTTCAATAAGGTGTACATGTAACGAATCGTGCAACAAATATTAGTTTAATTCAATAATGAAAATGTGCTGGTTTGAGTTACCTCCATAGGACAAGACCTTGACTGCATACCGTAGTTTACGCAAAACAAGTACAAGAGACGGCAAAACAAGAAAAACAACGAATTCAATCAATACGACCAACCTATAAGTGTAACTTACATTTCTAAACGTTGGAAAGTGATACAAACCTCTAGTTTGTTAAACAGATTATTCTGTGTATTACTTTGTAGCCGTTAATATTATTTAGGAAACTGTCTCCTGCGAGAAATGCGGACAGTTTAGTTCATTTCGACTTCAGTTCATCGTTCAAAATCGAGATTTGAAGACTGTGTTCTTTATTCCTCTTAACGTTTGACCGTGCTTGGATAAACACAGCGCGACCAGTCCGTCGAAACTGCCACCACATACAGTATTTTATCAGACTCGTTTAAAGATTTAATTTTCTCGGGTTGAATGTCTTTGGTCTTAACGCCACATAAAGAATACTTTCAGTAACAACAGTTTCGCGTGCTATATGTGACAAGGGTATCACAAAAGTTGTAAGTTTTATGTACCCTGTGTAACTGCGTTTCTGGTTTCATAAAGAATCTTCTAGATTAATAAAATACATGTTTCAATTATCTTGTTTTTTGTTGTTGTATTTCTAATTTACCATTCGTAAACGTTCCGAGTATGCATTCTTTTAGTACTTATTCGTATTTACTGTACGTAATAACGCCACATTCTTTTGATTCTAATTACGCACAATATAATGACCGTTTTCAGTAAATGCCTGAGGTGGTTACGAAAGAACGTCTGTCACCTCGTAATGATAAACTGTAAATGAACTTGTCTGGTATTGTCTCCGTCTTCGAAAAGAAGGAGACAAAAGAACCATAGAGAGAGTAAAATAAGACTTTGCTATACGTATCATAGGTGACGACATCTGTACAGGGTGTATTTCCTCCGCGTCCAACTGTCTTCCCGCAAACACGTCACATAATTTACTACCTGATTTTTCTCCACGATCGTAACGGCAGCATTAAGTGAATTGCCACTGTCAGTATAGACTACCTGTTTTGCGTTCATACGTCCGCACTTCAACACCTTAACTGCTGCCCGTGGGAAATTAATAATTAATGGCTTACTTTTGACTCATGTACTTGGAAGTACTACCCAGTCAAAAAAATATGACTTTTAACAGCCATAATTGTTAGTTTTTGCACAGTCAGTACACCGTCCTCACTCAACAGTAGCATTTACACCCATTACACCCTGCATAATATTATGCATCGATGTGGCGTTGCTACGTTGTTGGCGCAAAATAAGACTGGGATACTACAATAGCTACACGCTAATTAGTATTTAGCCTATTGACACTGTCTGCTTCGCCCATTGCCACATTTTCCGCCCTGTATACAAAACTTCTGAACGTGAAGTCTTCATAGGTTCATGGATGACATGATTCGTTTGGAATCACAATATCTTTTGTGGTACGGTTCCTGAGACTGTCTGTCCCATTTTTAAGTGTGTATCTGCGTTTAAGGTTGTAAGAGCACGGTACCCTTGCACGTCATGAATTTAACACAGTCGCTGACGCTTAAAGTGCTGGTGAGAAGTTGGCTCGGCGAGTGACTTCTGTGAGACAGGGATGAGTTAAGACGATGGACAGTATTAGCAACTAAAGTGTACTTTGAAATGTTTATGCGATTGAGAGCTGACTCATATTAATAGACCCTGTTTCAATCGAGTTCAAATGCCGGCCACTGTGGCCGAGCAGTTCTAGGCTCTTCAGTCCGCAACCGCATTGCTGCTACCGTCGCAGGTTCGAATCCTGCCTGGGGCATGGATGTGTGTGATGTCCTTAGGTTAGTTAGGTTTAAGTAGTTCTAAGTCTAGGTGACTGATGACCGTAGGTGTTAGGTCCCATAGAGCTTACAGCCATTTGGACCATTTTTGAATTCAAATGTGAGTTACGTAATTTATCAGTGGAAGAGGCGATATTCACAACAGCCATAAATTTAAGCAACGATAGAATTAAATAGACGTTTAGGAGTCAAGGAAGCTCACCAAATATCACTGAAGGGTAAAGTGTTCACAATGTGTGGTGACGAAGCGTTGACTCTCGGTCGTGTCGAGGATCTGAACCCACGTATGTGGTGCTCCGGACTTAGAATTTCGGCTTGGGTGTCAGTTAAGCTTGGTGCAGGTTCGACGTTAAAAATAAGAATAATTCATAAACTTCCCAGCGGTGAGAAATCTGATCTTCTTCCGTGTAATAAAACAGCCACATTCAGGCTTCTCCCAAAAGAATCATGTCGACGAGTTTCAGTCGGCATTGTAAATTAGGAAGAATATACAGCCACCCTCGGTGGCTTGATGACAGATCGCTCTAAACAAATTCAAACATAGCACTACATTGCCATGACGACTATATTCCACGCAACTTTTTATTACGCACGGGATGTCTTTTTAGTAGAGGTTTGACAAAGAATAACTCAAATATTTTTCGTCTGACAAAATAAAAGTTCCCTTAACAATGGAATTTTCCATCCATAACCATTTAAGTAAGTTCTGTATAAAACGCCGAAGCGGCCTGGGGTCGTAATGGCCTTCGACGCGCCGATGTCGTTGGGCAGGTGCAGCAGGCCCTGCTCGCTCCGCTGATGCGCCGCACCTTGCCCCTATTATCCAGCGATATGAAACACGAATAAAACCTACTAATTCAAAATTGTACACAAATGCCAAATACAAACACAATGTACGAAAGCCGTCTGAAAAGTAAAATGAAACACTTAAGGCTTATTATTATTGTTATTATAGTTATTATCATCGTTAATTCCCACTTAAGGAGAGCTCTAAAACAAAACCTTTTTTTTTTTGGTATTTCTTCTGTCTCTTCCTTTTTTCTTCCCATAAACCTCCCATACATTGATCACCCAGAACATTATGACTATCCACCTATTATCTGGTGTGTCCACTTTCGGCACGGATAACTGCGGCAATGCCTCGTGGCATGGAAGCAATGAGGCTTTGGCAGGTCACTAGAGGGACTTGTCACCACACCTGCACCCACAAAAACCACGTAATTCCCGTAAATTTCGGGGAGGGGGGTGATGAGCTGTGTGTTGGTTTGTGGGGTTGAAGGGACCAGAGTGCAAAGGTCATCGGTCCCAAGATGAGCTCTGACGCCTCCTTCAAACATATCCAAGATGTGTTCGATCGGGCTCATATGTGGCGAGTTGCAGGGGCCACTACGTCAATTAGAGCTCGCCAATGTTTTCCTCGAACTACTCTATTGCACTTCTGGCATTGTGACATGGCGCACTTTCTTGCTGAAAAGTGCTGTACAGTATATGGGCATTGATGCCTGCCGTATCTATCATGTCATAAGAAACAGCAAGTGGTCTTCTGCTCGTAGAGTGATTAGTTGAATACTGCCTTACCATCATACCAACAGTACCTACACCATACTTTGTGCTGCTGCAGAACAAAATAATCTCTGGCTTCTCAACTGGATTGCTGTAGAATGTTCCATGTAGCATGGACAGTAGAATAACTACTTTATTTTTACTTAGAAAATATGATATCAACAGGTGGTTCCGAAGACACTGGAAAACTTGCCTAGCCATCAATAGTGGCATTTCTTTTGATATTTTCGCTCGTTAAAATGGAGCGTTCCAAAAAGGGTGAGGTTGTCTTTCTCTAGCTCTTGATCAAGTACATAGCTAGTAAAGCAATTATCAATAGTGATATTCTTTCCACTGCGTCGAATGTGATCTATCAAGACGTGATCAGCGCTCTTGGCCTGTTGGGTCTCCCTGCTGTTGCCTACACGATCTTCATACCTGCTTTTTTTTCTTTACTAGGCGCCGTACCTCAAGTTTATGGCAATCTTTGTTTTGACGCCGGCCGGTGTGGCCGAGCGGTTCTAGGCGCTACAGTCTGGAACCGCGCTACCGCTACGGTCGCAGGTTCGAATCCTGCTTCGGGCATGGATGTGTGTGATGTCCTTAGGTTACTTAGGTTTAAGTAGTTCTAAGTTCTAGGGGACTGATGACCTCAGACATTAAGTCCCATAATGCTCAGAGCCATTTGAACCATATCTAACAGGTAATACAGAAACTGAACGTAAACAATAATGGACTGTTCTGTCTGTTTAGGAATTTGAATGTAACATTATTGTTAAATGAAAGAGGTTACATGAAAGACGTTGTAAATTAGAAAATCTTACTGAAAGTCATTCATCTTGCCACAAGCAAAGTGTGACCCCGCCAGGGGCAGAAGCAGAACGAGGAAATTTATTTATTTATTTATTTATTTACACGTCAAGTTCCGTAGGACCAAATTGAGGAGCAAATCTCCAAGGTCATGGAACGTGTCAGTACATGAACTTACAACATAAAAGTAATAACAGATAAAAATAAATGTTCATGAACCTGCAAGAAAATCAGTCCATAAGTTTAAGCAAACGCTATCAGCTATACATTGAGAATCAGCTTAATTTTTCAAGGAACTCCTTCAGAATAGAAGGAGTGATCCATGAGGAAACTCTTCAGTTTCGATTTGAAAGCGCGTGGATTACTGCTTAGATTTTTGAATTCGTGTGGCAGCTTATTGAAAATGGATGTAGCGGTATACTGCACACCTTTTTGCACAAGAGTTAAGGAAGTTCGATCCAAATGGAGGTTTGATTTCTGCCGAGTATTAACCGAGTGAAAGCTGCTTATTGTTGGAAATAAACTAATATTGGTAACAAGAAACGACAATAAGGAATATACATATTGAGAGGCCAATGTCAAAATACCAAGACTCGTGAACAGAGGTCGACAAGAGGTTCGTGAACTCACACCACTTATTGTCCGAACCGCCCGTTTCTGAGCCAAAAATGACCTTCTAGAATGGGAAAAGTTACCCCAAAACATAATACCATACGACATAAGTGAATGAAAATAAGCAAAGTAGACTAATTTACGTGTTGAAGTATCACTCATCACCGTTCGAATAGTGAAAATGGCAGTATTAAGTCTTTGAACTAGATCCTGAACGTGGGCTTTCCATGACAGCTTACTATCTATCTGAACACCTAGGAATTTGAACTGTTCAGTTTCACTAATCATATGCCCATTCTGTGAGATTAAAACGTCAGGTTTTGTTGAATTGTGTGTTAGAAATTGTAAAAACTGAGTCTTACTGTGATTTAACGTTAGTTTATTTTCTACAAGCCATGAACTGAGGTCATGTACTGCACTACTTAAAACCGAGTCAATGTTGCACACAACATCCTTTACTACCAAGCTAGTGTCATCAGCAAACATAAATATTTTAGAGTTACCCATAATACTAGAGGGCATATCATTTATATAAATAAGGAACGAGAGTAGCCCCAACACTGATCCCTGGGGCACCCCCCACTTGACAGTACCCCACTTAGATCCCACATCACAGCCGTTATCAACATTGTGAATAATGAGCTTTTGCTGCCTGTTGCTAAAGTAAGAGGTGAACCAATTGTGAGCTACTCCCCTTATTCCGTAATGGTCCAACTTCTGGGCAATATTGTGAGATCAACACAGTCAAATGCCTTTGTTAAATCAAAAAATACGCCAAGCGTTCGAAACTTTTTATTTAGCCCATCCAGTATCTCACAGAGAAAAGAGAATATATCATTTTCAGTTGTCAAAAGACTTCTAAAGCCGAATTGTACATTTGATAGCAAATCGTGTGATATAAAATGATCAATTAAACTTACATACACAGCCTTTTCGATAAATTTTGCAAACACTGATGGCATAAAAATAGGTCTAAAATTATCTACATTATCCCTTGCTCCCTTTTTATAAAGCGGCTTTACTACTGAGTACTTTAATCGCTCAGGAAACTAACCATTCCTAAAGGAAAAATTGCAAATATGGCTAAATACGCGGCTAACATGTGCAGCACAGTACTTTAATATTCTACTAGACACTCCATCATAACCACGAGAGTCCTAAGGCTTCAGTGATTTAATTATTGACTCAATCTGCCTGTTGTCTGTATCACAGAGGAGTATTTCAGACGTCAAGCCCGGAAAGGTATTTGCTAAGATATTTATATGATTTCCTGTAGAAACTAAATTTTTATTTAATTCACCAGCAATGCTCAGAAAATGATTGTTAAATACTGTACATATATGTGATTTATCAGTAACAGAAATATTATTACTGCGAACTGACTTTATATCATCAAACTTGTGCTGCTGACCAGACACTTCCTTCACAACTGACCATATGGCTTTAATTTTATCCTGTGAATTAGCTATTCTATTTGCATATCACATACTTTTTGCCTTGTGAATAACATTTTAAGCACCTTACAATACTGTTTGTAATGGGCTACTGTAGCTTGATTGTGACTACTTCTAACATTTTGATATAATTCCCACTTTGTTCTACATGATATCCTTATCCCACTAGTCAGCCAACCGGGCTGTCCGTTACTGCTAGTACCCCGTTTAGAATGTTCTAATGGAAAGCAACTCTCAAAGAGCATGAGAAATGTGTTATGGATAGCATTGTATTTATCATCTATATTATCGGCACTATAAACATCTTGCCACTCTTGTTCCTTGACAAGTTTTGAAAAACTCTCTATTGCTGTTGGATTAACTTTCCTACGTAGTTTGTAATTAAATACGACATTGGTTTGAGTACAAAAACCTTTTAGTCTTAAAATTTCTGGAAGGCCATTCACCCTTTTACTAACAGAATGCCCATCTAGTAATGAAGAATGAATAAAAATATTGTCTATGACTGTGCTACTGTTCCCCTGCACCCTAGTTGGAAAAAACACAGTTTGCATCAGATCATATGAATTTAGGAGATCTACCAACATCCTTTTTCTTACACAATCATGTACAAAATTAATACTGAAGTCACCACATATAACTACTTTCTAGTACTTCCTACAAAGTGAATCAAGAACCCTCTCTAGCTTAAGCAAAAATGCTCTGAAGTCGGAGTTAGGGGACCTATAAACAACAGCAATTAGAAGTTTAGTTTCACTAAATTCAACTAATGCTGCACAACTTCCAAATATCTGTTCAGTGCAGTGTCGTGATACGTCTATAGACTCAAATGAAATACTGTTTTTTACGTACAGAGCGGTATGTCACAAGTGAATGTGGCGTCAACCCTTTATGTGTGTGTGGAAATGTGTAGTAAGTTCCTATTGGACCAAACTGCTAAGGTCATCGGTCCTTAGGCTTACATACTACTTAATCTAAATTAAACTAACTTACACTAAAGACAACACCCACACACATCCATGCGCGAGGGAGGACTCGAACCTCCGACGGGGGCAGTCGCGCGAACAGTGATAAGACACCCTAGACCACGCTGCTACCCCACGTGGTACGGCACTTTATAACACCGCGCCGCGGCAGAGAGGGCGGGCTCAGCAGAACACAGCACGGGATAGGAAACCAATGGAAACGTGACACGCACATTCGTTCGTAAGAGATGTCGAAAGAAACTATACCTACTTCATGAGAAGCAGTATCAGAGAACCTACACAGCAGTTAAGAGCCTGCTAAGCGAATATAGCACTTCAAGGACACATGCGGTCATTTCGAACCGAGCATCGCGTCATAACCTCATGTTAGTTCTCCCCATGAACCATGGACCTTGCCGTTGGTGGTTGAGGCTTGCGTGCTTCACCGATACAGATAGCCGTACCGTAGGTGCAACCACAACGGAGGGGTATCTGTTGAAAGGTCAGACAAACGCGTCGTTCCTGAAGAGGGGAAGCAGCCTTTTCAGTAGTTGCAGGGGCAACAGTCTGGATAATTGACTGATCTGGCCTTGTAACACTAACCAAAACGGCCATGCCGTGCTGGTACTGCGAACGGTTGAAAGCAAGGGGAAACTACAGCCGTAATTTTTCCCGAGGGCATGCAGCTTTACTGTATGGTTAATGATGATGGCGTCCTCTTGGGTAAAATATTCCGGAGGTAAAATAGTCCCCCATTCAGATCTCCGGGCGGAGACTAATCAGGAGGACGTCGTTATCAGGAGAAAGAAAACTGGCGTTCTACGGATCGGAGCGTGGAATGTCAGATCCCTTAATTGGACAGGTAGGTTAGAAAATTTAAAAAGGGAAATGGATAGGTTAAAGTTAGATATAGTGGGAATTAGTGAAGTTCGGTGGCAGGAGGAGCAAGACTTTTGGTCTGGCGAATACAGGGTTATAAATACAAAGTCAAATAAGGGTAATGCAGGAGTAGGTTTAATAATGAAAAAAAAATAGGAATGCGGGTAAGCTACTACAAACAGCATAGTGAACGCATTATTGTGGCCAAGATAGACACGAAGCCCACGCCTACTACAGTAGTACAAGTTTATATGCCAACTAGCTCTGCAGATGATGAAGAAATTGAAGAAACGTATGATGAAATAAAAGAAATTATTCAGATAATGAAGGGAGACGAAAATTTAACAGTCATGGGTGACTGGAATTCGGTAGTAGGAAAAGGGAGAGAAGGAAACGTAGTAGGTGAACATGGATTGGGGGTAAGAAATGAAAGAGGAAACCACCTGGTAAAATTTTGCACAGAGCACAACTGAATCATTGCTAACACTTGGTTCGAGAATTATAAAATAAGGTTGTATACATGGAAGAAGCCTGGAGATACTGGCAGATTTGAGATAGATTATGTAATGGTAAGACAGAGATTTCAGAACCAGGTTTTAAATTGTAAGACATTTCCAGGGGCAGATGTGGACTCTGATCACAATCTATTGGTTATGAACTGCAGATTGAAACTGAAGAAATTGCAAAAAGGTGGGAATTTATGGAGATGGGACCTGGATAAACTGAAAGAACCAGAGGTTGTAGAGAGTTTCAGGGAGAGCGTAAGGGAACAAACGGCAGGAATGGAGGAAAGAAATACAGTAGAAGAAGAATGGGTAGCTTTGAGGGATGAAGTAGTGAAGGCAGCCGAGGATCAAGTAGGTAAAAAGACGAAGGCTAGTAGAAATCCTTGGGTAACAGAAGAGATATTGAATTTAATTGATGAAAGGAGAAAATATAAAAATGCAGTAAATGAAGCAGGTAAAAATGAATACAAACGTCTCAAAAATGAGATCGACAGGAAGTGCCAAATGGCTAAGCAGGGATGGCTAGAGGATAAATGTCAGGATGTAGAGGCTTATCTCACTAGGGGTCACCGAGCGAGGTGGCGCAGTGGTTAGCACACTGGACTCGCATTCGGGAGGACGACGATTCAATCCCGTCTCCGGCCATCCTGAATTAGGTTCTCCGTAATTTCCCTAAATCGTTTCAGGCAAATGCCAGGATGGTTCCTTTGAAAGGGCACGGCCGATTTCTTCCCAATCCTTCCCTAACCCGAGCTTGCGCACCGTCTCTAATGACCTCGTTGTCGATGGGACGTTAAACACTAACCACCACCACCACCACTAGGGGTCAGATAGATACTGCCTACAGGAAAATTAAAGAGACTTTTGGAGAAAAGAGAGAAACTTGTATGAAAGTCAAGAACTCAGATGGAAACCCAGTTCTAAGCAAAGAAGGGAAAGCAGAAAGATGGAAGGAGTAATAGAGGGTCTATACAAGGGCGATGTACTTGAGGACAATATTATGGAAATGGAAGAGAATGTAGATGAAGATGAAATGGGAGATATGATACTGCGAGAGGAGTTTGACAGAGCACTGAAGGATCGAACTCGAAACAAGGCCCCGGGAGTAGACAACATTCCATTAGATCTACTGACGGCCTTGGGAGAGCCAGTCCTGACAAAACTCTACCATATGGTGAGCAAGATGTATGAGACAGGCGAAATACCCTCAGACTTCAAGAAGAATATAATAATTCCAATCCCAAAGAAAGCAGGTGTTGACAGATGTGGAAATTACCGAACTATCAGTTTAATAAGTCACGGCTGCAAAATACTAACACGAATGGAAAAACTAGTGGAAGCCGATCTTGGGGAAGACCAGTTTGGATTCCGTAGAAATACTGGAACACGTGAGGCAATACTGACCCTACGGTTTATCTTAGAAGCTAGATTAAGGAAAGGTAAACCTACGTTTCTAGCATGCGTAGACTTAGAGAAAGCTTTTGACAATGTTGACTGGAATACTCTCTTTCAAATTCTGAAGGTGGCAGGGTAAAATATATGGAGCGAAAGGCTATTTACAATTTGTATAGAAACCAAATGACAGTTATAAGAGTCGAGGGACATCAAAGGGAAGCAGTGGTTGGGAAGGGAGTGAGACAGGGTTGTAGCCTCTCCCCGATGTTATTCAATCTGTATATTGAGCAAGCAGTGAAGGAAACAAAAGAAAAATTCGGAGTAGGTATTAAAATCCATGGAGAAGAAATAAAAACTATGAGGTTCGCCGATGACATTGTAATTCTGTCAGAGACAGCAAAGGACTTGGAAGAGCAGTTGAACGGAATGGATGGTGTCTTGAAGGGAGGATATAAGATGAACATCAACAAAAGCAAAACGAGGGTAATGGAATGTAGTCGAATTAATTCGGGTGATGTTGAGGGTATTAGATTAGGAAATGAGACACTTAGAGTAGTAAAGGAGTTTTGCTATTTGGGGAGCAAAAAAAACCGATGATGGTCGAAGTAGAGAGGATATAAAATGTAGACTGGCAATGGGAAGGAAAGCGTTTCTGAAGAAGAGAAATTTGTTAACATCGAGTATAGATTTAAGTGTCAGGAAGTCGTTTGTGAAAGTATTTGTATAGAGTGTAGCCATGTATGGAAGTGAAACATGGACGATAAATAGTTTGGACAAGAAGAGAATAGAAGCTTTCGAAATGTGGTGCTACAGAAGAATGCTTAAGGTAAGATGGGTAGGACACATAACTAATGAGGAGGTGTTGAATCGGATTGGGGAGGAGAGAAGCTTGTGGCACAACTTGACTAGAAGAAGGGATCGGTTGGTAGGACATGTTCTGAGGCATCAAGGGATTACCAATTTGGTATTGGAGGGCAGCGCGGAGGGTAAAAATTGTTGTGGACTGGCAAGACAGCCAATCCACTATGACAGGTAGCCGAAAGGCAGGCGTTTAAGCTCACGCAGGATGGCGTGAGTTCTGGAACAGGACAAGGTCTTTATAGTAGCAAAAATAGTACGTAGCTTCTGGAATACTTAACTTAAATCCATAATTGGTGAACATCGGTCTGACGGTACATGCATCACAAGATAAATAGCAATTGATAATGGCGCCTTGCTAGGTCGTAGCAAATGACGTAGCTGAAGGCTGTACTAACTATCGTCTCGGCAAATGAGAACGTAATTTGTCAGTAAACCATCGCTAGCAAAGTCGGCTGTACAACTGGGGAGAGTGCTAGGAAGCGTCTCTAGACCTGCCGTGTGGCGGCGCTCGGTCTGCAATCACTGATAGTGGCGACACGCGGGTCCGACGTATACTAACGGACCGCGGCCGATTTAAAGGCTACCACCTAGCAAGTGTGGTGTCTGGCGGTGATACCACAAAAATCGTAGAGGGAGACCAAGAGATGAATACACCAAGCAGATTCATATGGATGTAGGTTGCAGTAGGTACTGGGAGATGAAGAAGCTTGCACAGGATAGAGTAGCATGGAGAGTTGCATCAAACCAGTCTCAGGACTGAAGACCACAACAACAACAACAACAACAAGAGTTCTCTTTAAAACTCGAGCTCTCCAGTTCTGAATGCTTTTATCATTGTGGTCGATGGCGTTCACAGCAACAGCACTCTGTTCCATATTTACGATACTGTGGCTAATCTGTGTCCTAGATACAAACTATGAACCAGCCTAAGATGTAACTGAGATGAAGGTCTGCGCCTATTGAACTTCGTACTGTTCGCCGCTTACCATTGCTAACGGACAAGCCGACTGTATTCCGACAACACCACATGGTGGACTGCTGACAGCACTGAACTTCAGCGCGGAAACTGGCAGCAGATTCTCATGAGGTCGACGCCCCTGTCCAACATTTAGGCCCCTCCGGATGCTGAAAGCGACCTTCCTGGTAGGAAGGAGATCGACCGACTACACGACTTCCGACAACACTACATCGCGGATGGGTCGTCAAGGGTCAACATAGAATTCGGAGTGAGATAGAGCACTCTCCAGCAGGTAGTACGAGACCATTCGTGCTGGATCATAGCCGTGCCGGCTGCGCGCCACAGCGCAAGCTCACTCACGCTTCACCTGGGTCTGCTGACGAGTAGCTGACTCGACAGCCGTCTGCTGTAATCCAACATGCAGCTGAATGAGGCATCGGCTACGAGGTCAGTGTGGAACAAGACAACTGTAAACATGGTTGATAATGCTTCACTAGCGTCAGAGACTCTTCGCGGGTACCCAACAGACTTCATGCAGAGAAGTCTCTGCTCGGTACCTTTGTAAACTTGGTGTCTGAAGTGTGCACTCCGACGCCGTCATCAGAGGATTTGGCATGGGAGGTGTTCGACACCAGCTCCTGGAATTCGGACGCAGTGGCCTGCCTCTACAGCGTCCATAGTCTGCAGCAGTAACTGCAACTTCAGCAGAATCGGTAATATGAAGTACATGAAGAAATAAAATATCGCAACATAAAGTACACTAAGAAATAAAAGTCTCGTAATTCCTCCGAAGGTTATTTTATGACCCAATTTCAGTATATCCTAGGCGTAAAGGCAGTTTCTAACACGAAGGTTTTGTACACGGAACTGCATACGTAAGTTAACTTTTTTTATTAACACTGGACCAGAAATGACTCCAAACAGGTTCAAATGGCTCTGAGCACTATGGGACTTTACTGCTGAGGTTATCAGTCCCCTAGAACTTAGAACTACTTAAACCTAATTAACCCTAGGACACCACGCACATCCATGTTCGAGGTAGGATTCGAACCTGCGACCGTAGCAGTAGCGCGGTTCCGGACTGTAGCGCCTAGAACCGCTCGGCCACTCCGGCCGGCTGACTCCAAATAGGATACAGGGATTAATGAGTAGACCGTGATAGCGTTTTTAAATATTTTAATCCGGTCAATGATAATATGGAATACTGAAAATCAATTTTTTATCTCGTTACTGGGTGCTTGCTTTAGCCGTTTCGTAATAAAGATGTTTTGCGCACTCTAGGCAGTACTGAGATCTTTGTAGATTTGCATTTCATATGTTAGTGGTTTACGTATGATGTTAAAGAAGAATTCCCCTTCTGAATCGCAGAGCGCCATGTTATTTTGGTTATAGTGCATTGGCGACCTATTCTACTGCAGATTCACTCACATTACAGAGTAACAAGTTTTCCCTCTTGCGTGGTTGTCACTGGCAAATGGCCTGATGTAACACGCGTATTTATCGTGAATGGATAAAGTAATTTATGTTAAGTAACAGTTATGGTTTGCAACTCCGGAACCAGCTGTTGCATGAGCAGCTCGTGAATGTAGTATTTCTAAATTGTCCCGCAGTAAACTAATTAATGTGGCGACTGTGTGGAGACAACATTCAGATAGTAGAATTTTTTTACTTACCACTCAGGCATTGCATTTTAATTGCAGTGTACACACTACATTCTGAGTTACTCACATAATCACACTGAAAAGCCCTTACTTCGCGAAAGTCCTTCTGGATTTGCAACCTCATAAATGGTGCGTGATTAATGTCCTCTTTTGTTCCGTTCCGTTCTGGAGTGTAATTTTGTATATCAGTACGCGTGTGAGAGCAGTGTTTAATTCAGTTCTTTTCTTTGTACGAATGAAAATGAAACTTAACTAGATTTCCTATTTAGCAGTTAAAATAAAAAATTGTCATGTTGGGCCGCTTTTTCCTCTTCTCAACCAATTTTTGGCTTACAGGACCATCGTCACACAAAAATAGGCTATCCATGTGAAAGATTGCAATGTTAATAGAAACTAGTACTCTTTTCCAGAGTTGTTAGTTTGTACGTTCGTAAACCAGCCCTTATTACAATTCAACTGCCACTCAGATACCGTAATTTTTCATATTGATCCGAGTGAGAGGGTTCCACTGTGAACTAAAAGATGTTTTGTAATGTCTGTCCTAAAGTTATTGAGAGTGGTGTTTCAGTATTCAGAGATTGACTGGCTAGTCCAAGTACTTTGTAGATGACCAAACGTTCATAATTTATTGGTTTAGGATTTTAGCTTTCTTTTCCTTAATTTTTCAATACATTGTCACAGTAATTTTTACAATAACTATTTTAATTTTATGTTATGTACAATTCCATTTGTGGAAAACGTAGGCAACGAGAAAATAATATCTTTTCTAATTAACTATCTTGACAGTATTTGGTTTCATGTTAAATTAAAGTCGGCTCCGCCGCCATCAGTAATGGCGCTGAAAATACAGCTGTTGAGCGAGTACCCTCATAAAGATACATAACCATTTGAGTCATTTACATTCGCTACAGTTGAAAGCATGCAGTTCGGTACTGCTACTGCAATGACTACGAGTCAAAGTTCATAATGAATAATAAATATACATAAGAAAGTACGAAGACTGTTTCTTTCTTCTGTTACGGGGTGATCAAGATCTCACAGACTACAAATATTGATTATCCAATACCAGCTCCATTTTTAATGGAATATTAAAATTCTTTCTCGGCGTAGAAAGTTGTTCCAGCGTTCTATGAATAAATCATACGACGCAAGGCGTTCGAAGGAGTGCCTTAGAAATACATTAAGAGCAATTGCCGTCAGAAGTTTTTCAGGCAGCCAAAAGGCCCCATATTTCGCCAGATAAGAGCGTTTAATATTACGTCACCACATGGACCTAGCAGCGTACTGCATTTCAAAAAATGAATACAACTTTTGCTGTGTTTGCTCGTTGCTCTGTTGTGAAGGAATGAGTTCGTAGTCCACACCCGGCCTCCATATACACTATGTGATCAAAAGTACCCGGACACCCCCAAAACATACGCTTTTCGTGTTAGGTGACTTGTGTCGCCGCCTGCTGCTAGGTACTCCATATCAGCGATCTCAGCAGTCATTAGACATCGTGAGAGAGCAGAATGGGGAGCTCCGCGGAACTCACAGACTTCGAACGTGGTCAGGTGACTGGGTGTCACTTGTGTCATACGTCTGTACGCGAGATTTCCACACTCCTAAACATCCCTAGGTCCACTGTTTCTGATGTGATAGGGAAGTGGAAACGTGATGGGACACGTACAGCAGAAAAGCGTACAGGCCGACCTCGTCTGTTGACAGACCATCACACAGGAACTTCAAACTGTATCAGGATCCAATCCAAGTACTATGACAGTTAAGTGGAAGGTGAGAAAACTTCGATTTCATGGTCGAGGGACTGCTCATAAGCCACACATCACGCACGTAAATGCTTGGTGTAAGCAGTGTAAGCCCGCATCTTGTGGTCGTGCGGTAGCGTTCTCGCTTCCCACGCCCGGGTTCCCGGGTTCGATTCCCGGCGAGGTCAGGGATTTTCTCTGCGTCGTGATGGCTGGGTGTTGTGTGCTGTCCTTAGGTTAGTTAGGTTTAAGTAGTTCTAAGTACTAGGGGACTGATGACCATAGATGTTAAGTCCCATAGTGCTCAGAGCCATTTTTTTAAGCAGCGTAAACACTGGACGATTGGACAGTGGAAAAGCGTTGTGTGGAGTGACGAATGACGGTACACAATGTGGCGATCCAATGGGAGGGTGCGCGTATGGCGAAAGCCCGGTGAACGTCATCTGCCAGCATGTGTAGTGCCAACAGTAAATTTCGGAGGCGGTGGTGTTATGGTGTGGTCGTGTCTTTCATGGAGGGGGCTTGCACCCCTTGTTGTTCTCCGTCGCAGTATCACAGCACAGGCCTACATTGATGTTCTAAGCACCTGTTGCTTCTCACTGTTGAATAGCAATTAGGAGATGGTGATTGCATCTTTCAATACGATTGATCACCTGTTCATAATGCACGGTCTGTGGCGGAGTGGTTAATCGACAAAAACGTCCCTGTAATGGACTATCCTGCACCGAGTCCTGACTTGAATCCTATAGAACACCTTTGGGATGTTTAGGAATGCCGACTTCGTGCCAGGGTTCACTAACCGACATCGATATCTCTCCTCACTGCAGCACTCCACGAAGAATGGGCTGCCACTCCCCAAAAAACCTTCCAGCACCTAATTGTACTTATGCCTGCGAGAGTGGAAGCTGTGCTCAAAGCTAAGGGTTGGCCAAGGCCATACTCAGTTCCAGCATTACCGAAGGTGGGTGCCACGAACTTGTAAGTCATTTGCACTCAGGTGTAACGATACTTTTGATCACATAGTGTATGTTCCGTTCTACTAGAAGAAGCTTCGCCTTTAATTACCCTGTACTGATGCTTAGCATCGTATTGACGCTAAGTGAGTTAACAGTTCCTTAATCACAGTTCAAAATAGTCTAACGAGAGCCATTGGTGCCCATTAATTGTCTATATGGCAGAGAATAATTTAGAATGAGGCATTTAGCTTCAAAGATTCAGGGTTACTGAAAAGTCAACGAAACACGTAACTATTGACAATCGTATTATGTTAAAGTTACCAGCTTACTATTCGTTCTTTGTAGCACCAAATGTATGAATAAAGGTCCAAACATGAGTCCTCGACCAAGAGTAGCACCTTCATTTCTACTTAACGCACCGATGAACCGACACAGGTCACCTATAAACTGACTAATATGACCAGTAAAGACCAGACGGTTAAACGTTGTTGCATTTGTAAACGTATCTTTAAGCAGTGATTGCAAAGATATGCACCGTTCGGCAGTTTTGGTTTTCAGTTCAATTCCAGAGCACTTGAATGTCGATTCTGAGACAGTAAAATTTAAATAGGCAGGTTTATGCTGAATGTAAGAGTTTAAATTTTCTTCCTTATGACTGGTTTCGAAATATTCGATCATCATCAGATACGCTGGTTTAAAATGGCACACGTATTAGATGGTGATCTGAGGGCAGACAGAACCGATGTACAAAACTTATAGAATATAATGTTGTCTTAGCTTTCATTTTTTTGTGAGCGGTCTCGACGTAATCTATCACATGTGAAGTTTGTTGTATGCGAAATAGTCTTTGATCGCAAAACTTTTCCTGCGTTTTATGACTCGTTTCAGGCAATTAGATCAACATCACACACACTTTTTTAGAATGACAGACACATTTGATAATGATCTAATAGACTGAAATCAGTCATAAAATACAAAAATTTGCCACGAAAGACTGTTTTACATTGAATAAGTCTCACACGTGGTAGGAAAGGAAAGACTGCTTTATATTCTATAAGTTTTGTACATCGGTTCTCTCTGTCCCTCACAGTGATTAAATCACATTTCCTCTTGACAAGCTTTCTCGTGTTCGCTTGTTTTTTATTGTGCTTCCAGTAGTTTAGAACCTTTCGTATAACACATAGTTGTTCTTTATGCTATTGTAAATTTTTACAGGTTATCTTCTTTGTATTTAAACTTTCTCATCAGTGTCCCTCGAATTATGTAGCTTCAGCTTCTGCTAGCAGAAACTGAAGGAAGAATAAAATAAATAAAATAAACGATTAATTAGAGGAAAAATAGAAATAAAGAAAAGAGCAGACACTGGCATTACCTGTAGAGGATACAGCAGCCTTGTAATTAATTCATTGGCAAACCGTCACAGATCGCTAACTAATTGGTTTATTTGACTAATTTCGCTCATAATACCCGAACAAACTCAGATATTCATTCCCCTGGTGGCAGTGCGTTAGATTTTTAAGGCACCCCTCGACATCGTTAACACGCTGGTTCCTGTTCAGTGATTCCATATGATTAACTGCAAACCTGGCTAGGGAGTATATGTCAAGGATGGCAGAGTCAAAATTTCTGACATGCTTGAACAATGGCCTGAATGAAGTTCACGAATTTAATCAGTAATCTGTAGGCCACGAACAAACGTTATGTACTACCTCGCTTTCTAAGCCGCTTACATTACTCTCCGCGTTTATCACAAGAACTCTTGTATCGTCTGCAAACAGAAAAAATGAGTAGCTTGCTGTAATAAGTTTCAATGTACACAATAACAACGTAACGATCTAGAATACCACTCTGTAACATCCCCTCCCCCTTCCCACATACCAGCACGACAGTCAGATTCAAATAACTGTTCTCCGCTCGTTAACACTGCAGAAAACCTTCAGTTTCCTATTTTCTAGATACGTAATGATGGTTCTGCTTCTATCCTAAAGCTGTGACATTTCAACTTATGTAAAATACACCAAATACGAATATCTCCACATGTAACGGTTTCGCCCTAGGCCACCAAGAATAGGCCCATGCTATTCCTGCTTGTCGTAAGAGGCGAATAAAAGGAGTCTCAAACGTTTCGGCCTTATGTGTTGGACCACTCTCGGGTTTGACCTCCATCTTTCTAAATTCTTCCGCAGAGCGAGCCAATTGGGGAAGGGCGCCTTATTTGGTGCGTTGTGTCCATTTTGCGTTGAGAACTTTCGCCAGCTTATTCGTCGTTGCATTGCAGTCCTGCCAGCTCTCCATCTCTTGGGCATGGATACGTTCCTGCGTGCACTTTCCACCTTGCGCTGTGCAGTGCCACTTTCTGCACTGACGACGGCCATGGACCACATGTCACCTAACATCCAGCACGGTAGCCAGTCCGTTGTGGTGGGGCCGCCATGTACCCTGTTGGTTGTAGCCCCCTGACAACACAGGGATAGCTCTACTGATGCCTGCGCCGTTAACTCCCCACGTATGCCAAGGAACAGATGCCCATCTCCCTGGGGCACCAGGACTCCCGGCAATGGCCATCCTGCCAGGTGGCTATTGCTGCGGCTGGGTGGCGCCCGTGGGGAGGGCCCTTGGTCGGAGTAGGTGGCATCAGGGCGGATGATCCGCAATGAAGCGTGGTACATCATCTCTCGCTGGCGGCCCGCCACCAGCAATCTCTAAGCGTTCGAGGGCTCATTTTAAAGTTAACGTTTATGACCCCAAATCGTTCCCATCCCTGGCCACACCATGAGAAGAACGAAAGGCAATGAATGACAATGACATGTATTCGCCCAGGTATCTCGTCTGTACCAGAGCTGATGGTGAATCTTTTCTATCCGTGAAGCCTGAGTTCTTTGTAGAGCATTTAGAGGACAAGTTTGGGGAAGTGGAGGGCTCGTCCAAAATGTGCTCTGGGTCAGTTTTGATAAAAACGGCATCCTCCGCCCAGTCACGCAGGTTACTTGCTTGTGAAAAGTTGGGGGATGTTAACGTTACTATCACCCCACATAAGAGTTTAAATATGGTCCATGATATTATTTTCCATAGGGACCTACTTTTGCAGTCTGATGACGAGCTGCGCGCCAGCTTAGAGCGTCGAGGTGTTCATTTCGTCCGGTGCGTTCATCGGGGTCTGAGGGACAATCAGGTTGCTACCGGTGCCTTCTTCTTCGCCTTCGAGGGTGATGTCTCACGCGAAAAGGTTAAGGTGATGGTTTACCGTTGTGATGTTAAGCTATATATCCCTCCTCCGATGCGGTGTTTTAAATGCTGGAAGTCCGGTCACATGTCATCTCACTGTACTTCCAGCCTCACATGTCGAGATTGTGGACGCCCATCTCATCCCGATACTCCATGTGCCCCGCCTGTCATCTGTGTCAACTGTGGAGAGCCTCATTCACCTTGCTCGCCGGACTGCAGTATCTTACCGAAAGAACGCAAAATCATGGAATATAAGACCCTGGACCGACTGACCTACACTTCTAAGCCGGAGAAGCGTCAGTCTTCTTCGGCTTCTCTCGAGCGGAAGGGATCCCTTGGGTCACTCCCTTCCCAGGTTCCTACCAGCGGCACAGCAGACACCAACCAGTGGCTGAAGAAGCCACAGGTCGCTGGTCGTCGAGCTTCGCGATCGTCTTCGGTCCCGGAGTCTGACTCCAATAAGCCCTCTCAGCAACGGCAACCAAAGGAACAACGAGACAAAACGACACTGAAGACCCGTAAGACCAAGGCACCTGCGGTGGCACCTACTCCACCGCTACCTACAAGCTCTGCATCTGAGGATGAGGTGGAGATTCTTGCATCCGCTGAGGACCTCGATCTCGCCGTCCCTCAGACGCAATGGTTAGCACTTGCCCAGGTGCCCCATCGGAGGCAGCAGGTGACCCAGCGGCGTAATTTGCCTTCCCAGTCCCTTCACGCCTTTTTCAGCCATGGACAATATCATCATCCAGTGGAACTGCAGTGGTTTCTTCCATCATCTAGCTAAGCTCCGACAGCTTAACAGCCTTCACCCTTTCTTCTGCATTGCTATTCAGGAAACTTGGTTTCCAACAATGCGAACCCCCGCCCTCCTTGGCTATCGGGGTTATTATAAGAACTGGGCAGCTTATGAAAGGGTGTCTGGTGGCGTCTGCATATATGTCCTTAACTCTCTTCACAGCGAGTCTGTCCCTCTACAAACACATTTAGAGGCTGTCGCTGTTCGGGTGTGGACGCCACAGGCTGTTACCGTCTGCAGTCTTTAGCTTCCACCAGATGGTGATGTCACGCAGCATGTCCTGGCTGCGCTGATAGCCCAATTGCGCCATCTTTCTTGTTACTGGGCGACTTCAACGCCCATAACCCTCTGTGGGGTGGGTCGGTGGCGACAGGTCGAGGCGCCACCATTGAGCATTTATTGGCACAGCTTGATCTTTCCCTTTTAAATGATGGTTCCTTCACACACTTCAGCGTGGCGCATGGCACGTACTCCGCCATCGACCTTTCGATCTGCAGTCATAGCCTCTTATCGTCTGTCCAATGGAGAGTGCATGACGACCTGTGTGGTAGTGACCACTTTTCGATCTTCCTGTCACTGCCACAGCGTCAGTCTTCTGGGCGGCCTTGCAGGTGGGCCATGAATAAGGCTGACTGGGACTTGTTTTCCTCCACTGCCGCTATTGAGCCTCTCTCTAGTGATGACATTGATGCGGTGGTTCAATCGGTCACCACCGGCATCGTTACTGCCGCCGAATCTGCCATTCCCCGTTCTTCTGGGTCCCCTCGGCGGCGGACAGTGCCTTGGTGGTCGCCTATGATCGCTGAAGCGATTAAAGATCGCTGGCGGGCGCTCCAGCGTCACAAGCGACACCCCTCCATCGACCACCTTATCGCCTTCAAACAGCTGCGTGCGCGAGCCCGCCGCCTTATCCGCCAACGCAAGCAGGAGTGCTGGGAGCGGTAGGTGTCAACCATTGGCCTCCACGTCACTCTATCGCAGGTCTGGGCCAAAATTCGACGCGTCTACGGCTATCGGACCCCTGTCAGCGTCCCTGCGCTCTCACTGAATGGAGCAGTTTGTACTGACTCCGACGTCATTGCAAACCGCTTGGCAGAGCATTTTGCTCTGTGTTCCGCTTCTGCGAATTATACCCTGGCCTCCCGCTCCATTAAGGAGCGGATGGAACGTCGGAGCCTTTCTTTTAGCACCCACCATCCAGAATCGTACAATGTTCCATTCAGTGAGTGGGAATTTCGCAGTGCCCTAGACGCTTGCCCTGATATTGCTCCTGGGCCAGATGGCATCCACTGTCAGATGCTGAAACGCCTTTCGGTGGACTGCCAGCGACGGCTCCTCGACCTTTACAACCGTATTTGGGTCGAGGGTGAGTTTCCGTCGCAATGGCGGGAAAGTATTGTAATCCCCATTCTGAAACCAGGCAAGAACCCTTTGGAGGTGGACAGCGACCGTACCATTAGCCTCACCAACGTTCTTTGCAAGTTGCTTGAACGAATGGTGAGCCGGCGCTTGAATTGGGTACTGGAGTCTCGGGGCCTTCTGACTCCATCTCAGGGTGGGTTCCGTAAAGGCCGCTCCGCCGTCGACAATCTGGTGAGCCTGGAGTCGGCCATCCGTACTGCCTATGCCCGCCGTCAGCACCTGGTCGCTGTCTTTTTCGACATGCGGAAGGCGTACGATACGACATGGCGTCGTCACATCCTTTCTACACTCCATGGATGGGGTCTTCGGGGCCCTCTGCCGATCTTTATCAGGAATTTTCTGTCGTATAGTACCTTCCGCGTGCAAGTCGCGGCCTCCCATGGTTCCTCCTAAGTCCAGGAGAACGGTGTGCCACAGCGATCTGTTTTAAGCATCTGCCTGTTTTTAATAGCCATTAACCGGCTCGCTGCGGCGGTGGGGACGTCTGTCTCAGAGTCCCTGTATGCTGACGACTTCTGCCTTTACTACAGCTCTATTGGCATTGCAGCTGCTGAACGTCGGCTACAGGGCGCTATCCGTAAGGCGCAGTCTTGGACTGTAGCGCATGGCTTTCAGTTTTCGGCTGCCAAGACCTGCGTTATGCATTTCTGCCGGCGACGCACTGTTCACCCGGAGCCGCGGCTTTATCTTGATGGAGAACTTCTTGCTGTGGTTGAGACACACAGGTTTTTGGGTGTAGTTTTTGATGCCCGGTTGACTTGGCTGCCTCATATTCGGCAGCTTAAACAGATGTGTTCGCGGCATCTAAATGCTCTGCGATGCCTGAGCCACACCAGGTGGGGCGCCGACCGGTCTACTCTCCTACGACTCTACCAGGCGTTAATCCAGTCTCGTCTGGATTATGGGAGCATGGCTTATGGCTCCGCATCCCCATATGCGCTGCGGATACTGGACTCAATCCTACACAACGTAATACGCCTTGCCACTGGTGCTTTCCGTACCATCCCTGTGGACAGCATACTAGTGGAGGCAGGTGTCCCTCCACTGCGGTTACGGCGCCAACGTTTGCTGGCCGCTTATGCTGCCCATGTTTTCAGCTTGCCCGGGCGTCCTAACTATCGGCTATTATTCCCATAGTCGCTCGTCCATCTTCCAGAACGTCGACCCAGGGCTGGATGGACGATCGCGGTCCGCGTCCGAGAGCTTCTCTCCGAGCTTGGGGCTTTACCTCTTCCGCCTCCTTTCCGAGCACCTCTGCGTACACCCCCGCGGTGTGTGCCTCGCCCTCGTCTTCAGCTGGAATTGGCACAGGGCCCGATGGACACAGTCCCTCCGGAGGCCTTCCGCCGCCGCTTTCTTTCCATCCTCGCAACGTATCAGGGCTCTGGCATTGTTTACCCTGACGGCTCGATGGTTGCTGGTCGTGTCGGCTATGCGCTAACTCTAGGGGTCCATTCCGAACAAGGTTCCTTGCCGGTTGGCTGTAGCGTTTACACTGCTGAGCTGGTTGCTATCTTTCGAGCCCTAGAGTATATCCGCTCCTGCTCAGGTGAGTCCTTCGTTATCTGTAGCGATTCCCTTAGCGGTTTACGAGCTCTCAACCAGTGTTTTCCTCGTTCTCGTCTGGTGATGGCTATCCAGCAGTCCGTGCATACTCTTGCACGTTGCGGCCGCTCTGTGGTCTTTGTGTGGACCCCAGAAAGGGATACCCGGCAATGAAAATGTTGACCGCCTGGCGAAAGAGGCCACCAGTAAACCACCTCTGGAGATTGGCCTCTCGGTGACTGATTTGCGGGCAATCTTACGCGAAGACTTTTCGATTTATGGGACACTGAATTGCACCACCTGCCCATGCCCAACAAACTTCGCCCTATCAAGGCGACGACGACTGTGTGGCGGTCGTCCATTCGGGTCTCCCGCCAGGAGTCTGTTGTCCTCTGCCGGCTGCGCACTGGGCACACTCGGCTGACGCACGGCCACTTATTGCGCCGTGAGGACCCACAACTGTGTCGCTGCGTCTCCGTTTTATCTGTGGTCCACATTTTATTGGAGTGTCCGCTTTTAGCTGTGCTCAGGCAGACGTTCGCACTGCCTGATACGCTCCCTGCCCTTTTAACAGATGACCCTGCTATGGCTGGCTTAGTTTTGCGTTTTATTCGGGCAGGGGGTTTTTATCATTTAATCTGAGTGTTTCTGTTTTTTAGTGTTGATTCTGGCTTTTGGCCTCCGATTTTAAACTGAGTTTTTAATGTGTTCTCGGTGGTTGGCTTTTCCTTTTTTTTGTCTATGGTCGGCCAACCACCGTCACACTGTGTGATTTTAATTTGTTTTGTCTGATCTCTGTCGGAGTATTTCTTGTCCTGTATCGTCTGACGTCTTTCCTGCTGTTCGTTTTTATTCTCTTTGGGTGGTTTTAATTTTTTGGAAAAACGGACCGATGACCATCGCAGTCTGGTCCCTTTAATCCCACAAACCAACCGTCATCAGCTGTTACACACGCCAAGCCAGCCAACCAACTCAGAGTTTCAACAGTTGGGACCAACAAGTATCTGTGCAGATCACTAGAGTATCAGCTGAGCGGTGCGCACCAGCTTCCAAAGGAAAGCCAAGGAGAGGGCAACGCCGCCAGAAAGCAAGCACAATGGCGCTTCCAAGTCACTCTCTTTGAACAATGCCGAGAGTCTGGACTCAGTCTTGTGATGGCTCTTGAGGGCGATTCCTCGCGTGCGCCACTGCAGTTACTGTGTTCCCAGTATACAAAGATTTCCTGGACTTGACAGCTTCCGAGGTCAGGACTGGGCTTGAGTGTGGTACGAGTCGTATCAACAGGGCTGTACATCCATAATAAACATCTAAGTGTTTTCCAGTAAGTGGTGGCCAGTCTACTTGAAGGCAGACACGATACAATCAACACCTACTGAGCGAGAAAATATCAAAAGTCTCATGACCTATTTCCTCTCCCATCTGATCTGTTATGATATTGTGCTCTGTTTTTAATGTCGTCGGTGTTGACTGGGAGTTAAACTCTAATCTTCCATTCTATACACAAGCAAAGTATTAAACCGAGACATACAGTGTTGATGAAACATTTGACTCTTATCTTCCAGGCACCATTCCGGCCTTAAAGTTTCTGTGGTTCCGTTTTGTCTATAGGTGTAGAGTCCATGTCTACAGAGAAGTTTCAGAAATCTACGGTAGTCAGTTAGTGATCTCTATAATAGTACTAGCCAAAGGATGGGGCCAAAGAGGCATAGGGACAGGTAGTCAAAGAAAATAATTCATAAAATTACGGCTGTTGGTTTTTATTTTCTTCAAGTTCCGGCCATCAGTGAAAGCCAACACCAATGATTCATTTTCCAATAACTCTTAGCGATGAATTTTGTTTTTGTGAAATTAATTACTGCAATTTAGTTTAGTTTATAAAATCAACCTACAGCATAAATTACCCTGAATATTAAGTATACAAACTAGAATTATAGTATAAAAATTAATAATGTAACACAAATGAAACAAAATATTCAAAATATCCTACCTTACAGCTCTAGTCATAAGAACTAAGTTGTGTTTTTTGATCCGAGGCAGGAAGTCTAACAGACAGGTCTGGCTAAAATACACAATTTTTCAAGATTGTTCGTTCTCCCTCCGCTCAATCGGGATAGAGGTTGGAGGACTGACTTACCAGGAACAGTAACATTTGATATTCGTCCAATATGTCTTAAAACATTAACGTAGTCATCATGAACTGAAAGTACCGAGAATTTTGGGAAGCACTGGACGAGGGGTTTACAAACCTTTATTCACGTTTATATTACGCAGTTTTATTGGCCATTAAATTTAGCAGTTTAATCAGTGACTAAATATCTTTGACAAAATGGTCATAAAATAATTCTACAGTATTAATAAACATGACAGAGATCCTGCGTGCCGTAAGTTAAGAAACAATCAAATCAATAAACATGGTAGGCGCTTAAATCCTAGTGAAAACGAATCCGGTTAGTTAACTATAAATAAATATTAATTTAATCTTTGGTAAGAACCTAGAACATATTTCTATCATAAAAAACAGACCTTAAGGTTTCAGCCCCATTACAGAACAAGAAAAGGCCTACAATTAGGATTAGCAAAAGCAGCGAGGTGGAATACTTCCCGGTATACGAACAATCAGCAGTACATGAGTATTACATTGCTATTAATGAACAGGACAATAGGGTCGTCAATACAGTTCTCAGTAAGGGAATTTTGACATTCAGGAATAACAGGGTAATTAGTGGCCCCAATAAAGCTATACATACTAACAGCCAAGTTAGTAACTGTTCTCTTGATACATTAAGACTAGCCGAATCCTGGGGTGCCTGGACTTTTGTGCCAAAATATCTGGAAAGGATCTGGTAAGTGACTTAAATTCTATATCGGTACTGCCGGACGATATGGCGTGGCTTAATCCCGAGTTCTGCGACCGAACACAGGATTGTGGAACTTCTAGCGCGGGCACAGCTCGTCCGCGTCGTAGTGAAATTTTGTTCGGGCGCCCACAGAAAGACCAAACACGAAAGGAAATGAGTAGAGAAAGTTGCACACGTGATGCGCAGCCACCAGCCCGGCTAGGATCAAATCGTGCGGAGGCTACCTGGCATATAAATCATAGACCACTACACTGAAATAAAAACGTTAAAAATCGTTTACAAAGATCAAATGTAACGAAGAAGAACCAAGTAGACAATTTATCGTAGGCTTCAGCGCTTTCGGCCACCCTGACCCACTGACTTAGATAACAAATTCAAACCGAAAGTTGAGAAGCAATATGTGCTTACATGTGAAAAAACAAGAATGATATTATACTGAATAACGAGGCGTACTCCCACGCTTAGGACAACGGAATAACTTAAATATAACACCAGGTGAGACTGCCTGATCTAGCATAGCACAAATTAGCAATCATTTAAAAATACAAATATAAATTTGGAACCAAACCTTAGCAACACATAATTGACCAGATTTGATTATTATCCTGCCTTACTGCAGAGCCACACGAATGCCAATACTTATGAACTTGGAGTAACTAATGCATATATCACTTGATTGTCATAATAAACGTTACATACGATAACTGTCCACAAAAGACAATAGCCACATTTTCAGCATCAGAGCTGGAGAAAAGATTAAAAAACATATTACCTGCTTCCCGGTGGAAAACCTGCAAAAGACTAAGTCAAGACTTTAAAAAAAAGAAAAAAACACTTTAAGGAACAAATTCGTCAAATGTAGGACATAAAGGGCAGCATATGACATGCAGTCTGTCGTCCCTACTGTTCAATCTGTACACCATAGAAGCAATAATGGAAATAAAAGAAAGGTTCAGTAGTGGAATTAAAATTTAAGGTGAAAGGATATCAATTGTACAATTTGCTAATGACATTGCTATCGTGAGTGAAAGTGAAGAAGAGCTACATGATCTGCTGAATGGAATAAACAGGCTAATGAGTGGAGCACATGGACTGAGAGTAAATCAAAGAAATACGAAATTAATGAGAAGCAGCAAAAATGAGAACAGCGAGAAACTTAACATCAGGATTGATGATCACGAAGTAGAGGAAATTAAGGAAATCTACTACCTAGGCAGCAAAATAACCAATGACGGACGGAGCGAGGAGGACATCAAAAGCAGACTAGCACTAGCAAAAAGGACATTCCTGGCCAAGAGAAGTCTACTAGTATCAAACATGGGCCTTAATTGAAGGAATAAATTTTTGAGAGTGTATGCTTGGAGCATGGATTTGGATACATCCAGCTAATAACTGGACTGTGGGAACAGGAAAGAATCAATGCATTTGAGATGTGGTGCTATAGACGATTGGTGAAAATTAATTGGACTGGTAAGGTGAGGTTCTGCGCAGAATCGGAGAGGAAAGGATATGTGGATGACACTGTCATCGAGAAAGGTCAGGATGACGTGACATCTGTTAAGACAACAGAAAATGATTTCTGTGGTACTAGAGGGAGCTGTAGAAGGCAAAAACTGTAGACGAAGACAGAGATTGGGACACTACAGCAAACAATTGATGACGCTGGTTGCAAGTGCTACTCTAGGATGAAGAGTTTGGCTCAGGAGAGGAATACGTGGGGGGCCGCATCAGGTTACTTAGAAGACTGTCGACTCAAAAAAAGAAAAATAAATAAATAAATAAAAAAATAAATAAAAAAATAAAAAAACTTGCCTTTATTTGTGACGTCTAATATATTATATAATACAACAGAAAAATCTCTGAGAAGTGGTACTAGTTTTCCCTTCTCGATTGACCCCAAGCGACTGAGATCAAACTCATGAACCTGCGTCTGAGTCATACCGAATCCAGGAAGTTTCTGGCAAAAGTACCTTGCTGGCATAATCTAACACTAGAGCAATGCTTTCTGCGAAGTGGCACCCCAGCAACAATTTAACCACCATCTCTTTAACAATTATCAATTTAACCGTCTAGGATAACCACTAGATGGTTAACTTTGCCCGTAGTTTACCCAACAGAGGCAACTTTTGTAAATTCCCAGTCCGACATCTGTGAGACGTGGGGCACAAGTGATCTATCTTGCCAATAATTCTAAATTCCAAATGCTACTCATAGTCTAAGAAGGAAAAACTGTTGCCCGAATCCACCAAGGCACAGACGGACTCTTGGTTAAGATGGGCACAAATAGAACGTAGCGTCAGAACTGCAGCTGCTTTAAAACGCCCGCAGTGCTTAGGTGGCTTTAGACCGCTACTTCTCCCTCGCACATAATGGCGTCACCTGTTCGGACGGGGACTCCGCTTTACGGGACAGTCACGCACTAGGAGTCTCATATCCCCGCACCAGTAGCAAAATCGGCTTTTATGCTGAACAGGAGAGGCGTTGTCCAATTCCGTGTGTTTACCACGAGTACGAGAATCTGACACGGCTTTCATCGGCTAGTCTTAGCCCTTCAATAGTGCCAACTAGCCCGTCCAATTCATGCAAGGAATTACGTTTACTGTAAAACATTACACGCAAACGATCTTCCGGCTTCATTCCTTAAAAGCTATTCTGAATCTATTTCCCCTTCCGTAAATTGATGTTTTAGCGTGACCATTGAAGCACTAACGAGTTTGACATAATCAGATAAATTTAGTTTCGGTGACTGTACACTATAAAAATATTTCTGCTCTAGCTAACTCTTAATTCGAGGAGTCAGTTTATGCTGGATGACACGTCTCCCTAAATTCTGTAACCCCTCATCAATCACCCTTCTCAACAAGCCCCGAATTAAGGGATGCAACAGTTGCTGCGAAACAGCTAATGCATTAGCATGACATTCAAAACAGACAGCCATAAGAAAAATTCCACTTGACTGACATGCTCAGTAGAAAGCTCAGTAATACCTTGCAACAAATGCATGATGGGGTTAGGTAGACTAGCATATCCTCCAAGAACTGGTGAATTCCCTACCTCTTATTCTTCCGTAGCAGTGCCTTGTGGTACATGTCTGGAAGCAGGACTTCAAACATCTTGCTCACTTAGCCCTCCATCTAACCCAGAAACACTGACATTGATTTGCATTTCGCTAACCTGCTTAACAAACCGTTCCACTAAATCACTCCGTTCAGCATTTACCTGCCGTTATCTCAACTCGATAAGGCGGTTACACCGACGCACAAGTTGAGCCTGCACACGAGAGATTTGTTTACGGGTGGGCTGACTGCCCATGGGGAATTCTACATCCTGAAGCAATTCTATGATAGCAGAAGAATATAAATCAGTAGCTGTCCCTACCTGATAGATGGTGTCCGTCTTGATACATAAGGACTGATCAAGAACAATACGCAAAAGAGGCGCCAAGTCAGCAACTGTTCCGTCACATGGCTGTTGGCGCACTTTGAGTTCATATTGGAGCTTCGATGGAAAGTAATACTGGGACAGGCTCTCGCGTCCATACCGACAGAACAGTGTACCTGTTAAAACAAAGTAAGTAGAAAGATGTCAAAATAAAAAGTCTATACCAACCAAAAACAGTGAATGAAGGTTTCTAATAGGGAAACGAAACATCCCGTCACTTCACCAGAGCACAACCACGCTCTGAACGGTGCCCATCGGGAATTTCAGGAAGGACTGGAACAGGGCTATATAAAGCTCCATTCACCTTTATATTACACAGTTCTATTGACCATTAAATTTAACACATTGCAAGGGGTTCACCACCCTGCTGAAGCAAATGCAATCTTGATGCATTGCTCACTTGCTAGAACGACAATTCACAGGTGCTGCCTGAGACATAATATATCTTTTCCCCTGTCAAAAGAGAGCTGCAATGGAGTCGCAGGTCGGAGCAGTCTCTGCAGCAGTTGCAGTCGCTCGCTGCTACAGTGTAGTTGTAGCCCGTCGCTCGTGCAGCGCAGTTTACTGTGAGTAGTTGTTAAAGTCACAGTGCAGAACAAATGGTTCAAATGGCTCTGAGCACTATGGGACTTAACATCTATGATCATCGGTCCCCTAGAACTTAGAACTACTTAAACATAACCAACCTAAGGACATCACACACATCCATGCCCCAGGCAGGATTCGAACTTGCGACCGTAGCAGTCACGCGGTTCCGGACTGAGCGCCTAGAACCGCTAGACCACCACGGCCGGTAGTGCAGAACAAATTGAAAAATTTTATTATATGGAACTGAATAATAACTGTGATCAGCTGCAGCGCTAAATGATACCGTGGAATGCGATTATGATGAACACATCAACAATTGTTAATACAATAAAAAATCAACAGTGTAATTAAGTCAACCATCAATTGTAAGGTAAATTATTTTTATTGGCATGCGCTTAGTTAAGTCACTTGTCTGAGATGTTAATATGAATTTTGTGAATCTTTTCTTTTGTGATTCGTCAGCACCAGCTGACCCAGATTTGTGATACATTCAATTTGCCCGTGTAAGCGATTGTAGATCTTTTTCAATAACGTAAAAAATTTTCAGAATTTCATTGTTTTTACCAGTCCACTATAAAAGTATAATTTCCCCTTAAGTCATTGCCAGTCCCGATCCAGCCATTTATCTAAATTAAAATATCCAGAATCTTTGCCAGATCATAGTCATGTGCTCTTTAGTAATCAGACGACCAGCTGTGCAGCTGTGTCACTAAGTAAAGTCAGTTTTTCTAGTATTTCAGATCTTAGATAAATGTTGTCCAATATTAGTAGATAGGCCAGCAATGCACTGAGCTGTGCCATTTACGAGCAGATAAACATACAGCGTTATCCGGCGACACCATTATGTCATAAGAATTTCAGTTTATTTCTCACGGATGGATTCAGATTTATTTCACAGGGCCATGACGTAGCGCTGCTTACGTCAATATTTATCACTTTTTCGTGAGTTAAGATTTATCAGTTTTAATAAGTCAGAATTTAACAATTCAAATTTAATTATTTGTATTTTTATTTCCTGTTTGGGAAGGTCATGCATCATTATATATATTTATTTATACTGGAAGGTTACAAGTTCACTCAGTGATTAAATACCTTACGCAAAATGGTCACCAAACAATTGTACCATGTTATTAAATATCATCAGATATTTAGCATGCCATTAAGATACAATCAATTAACATGGAAGACCGTTAAATCCCAATAAAAACAAACCTAAATAGTTAACTATAGTAATAATAATAATTTAATCCTCAGTAGGAACATGGAACAGAATTTTACCAAAAAAAAACAGACATTATGTTTTCAACCTCATTGCAGAACAAAGCAATGTCTAAACTTACGATAGCATAAGCAGCATGGTGGAACAATTTCCGGGATATAAACACTCAGCAGTACACAAATATAGCATTGCTATTAAAGAACAGGTTAATAATACCGCCAATATAGGTCCTAAAAGGGGAATTTTAACATACAAGAAGAAGCAGGTAAATAATGGACCCAATAAAAGTACACAAACTAATGGCCAAGTTATTAATTGATATCGTGAAATATTAGGTCTAGCGGATTCTGGGGGTGCTAGGACTCTATTAACTGATAATAAAAATCTGAAAAAGATCCCTTGCGTAATTTAACTTCTATCCCGAAACTTCGGATGATACGGCCTGGTTTAGTCTCAAATTCCTCTTCCGAGCACAGGACCGCAGAACCTCCAGCTCTGGCAAAAGTCTTCCGTTACGTAGTATACAAACAACGAATCAATACATTGAAGTAACAATGTTAAAGATAGCATGCAAAGATCAGATGTAACAAACAAGAACCAACCACAAAGGTTGTCACAAAATTTAGCAGTTTCGACCGCCCTTACCCATTATAACTGATCACAAAAATTCAAACCGGAACCTGAACACTACATGTGCCTACATATGAACACTCAAGAACCAAGGCCTACATCTCCGCTACAGCTGACGGAATAATACATTAAATGTAATCCTAGGTGAGACTGCTTGACCTGGTACAGTACAAATCAGCAATCATTAAGAAATACAATCATGAATTTAATATCAAACCTTAAAACCACTGTTATTACCAGAGTTGATAATTATCCTGGCTCACTGCAGAGTCACACATATGCCAACATTTATAAATGTGGATTAACTGAATGCATATAGCATTTAATCTGTTATATAAAATGCTATGTACAACTATTGTCCTCAAGGGAAGAGACCGTAGGAAAATATTTTAAGCTTCTGAAAAGGAGAAACATATTAACAAATATATCATCTGCTTCCCGGTCCACAAAATAGCTTGCAAAAGACTAAACCAAGACTTAAAAAACACTTTAACAAACAAATTCGTAATATATAACATATAAGGGGCAGCATATGACGAGCAGGAAATTTAATAGCGTGCCGAATCACTTGAAGTTACTGCTCGGGAACAAGCTAACATCCTTTACCCATCGCAACATACAGCTAACGTGCTATTCGAAATGTGCTATAATGTTACAGACAAGTCCACTGCGGTTGCAAATACGGAGGCGAGAACACATGTCACTAGAATCAGAAGCAATCACCATCACTCAAACGTGTCACTTCGGCTCCTCATGTGGCATCCTTATTGAAATCAACAGCAGTCCTTCAGTGACGTAAGGTGCCAAATACACAAGGTACCTGCTGAACCCATAGCTAACAATCAGCTCCCCTTTCTCTCTCTCTCCCTTCTCTCAAATACGGGACGATCCGTTAGCCCCCTCCGTACCGAATTCCAACTTTCCTCTTCATCTCGCCGGGGCGTAACTTTTAGCTTTCTCCCAATTGCCGTCAGAGCGCGTCAATACCCGTCTACCACGCCTCGTGGACAAACAATGCACTTCAGTGAAGAATCGATTAACGAGAGTGCCGTAAAGGCTCAGTCCAAATATTAAAATGGCGTTGCACTGAAAGTAAAGTTAACTTGAGAATTTCAACATAAAGTGACTATTTCGTTTAACATATACAAAACATATCATGCAATAAGTTCCCCGTTTTTGGGGAATACGTTGGTCATTTTTTTTAACTTTTAATTTTTAATGTTTTTAAATATCAGGTAACAGGGACTGATGAGACGTGGGACTAGATTGATTTTGAGGATGGTGTGTACAGTGGGATGCAGTTTGATGAAAGACGGTAGACGATGTTTTATGAGTGAGAGTGTTAGGGAATGGAAGTTGGTGGGAAGATTGAGAAGAGAAGCGTAATTAAGTGTAGGGTAGTGAAAGTAGGAGAAGGGGAAACAGGTAAAGTAACTCTCTCATGGGAGTAAGAAAGTGTTCTGTTTATTCCGTAGGAATGAGTAGATGTGTGGACTGATTTTATGATCAGATAGGGCGTGATGATTTCTTTATCATAGTATGTGCTGATTGCCAACGGTCGTGCCACAGTGCTAACACCGGTTCCCATCAGATGGCGGAAGTTCAGCACTGGCGGGCTTCGCTAACGGGCTTGGGTAGCACTTACATGAGCGACCATCCGAGTCTGCCAAGCGCTATTGGCAAGCGGGGTGCACTCAGCCATTGCGAGGCCAGTTTAGGAACTGCTGGAATGAGAAGCAGCGGCTCCGTGTTACGAAAGCTGACAACGGCCGGGAAGATGGTGTGCTGACCGTATGTCTCTCTATATCCGCTCCTAGTGACGCGTATCGGCCAGCCGGCCGTTGTGACCGAGTGGTTCTAGGCGCTTCAGCCTGGGACCGCGCGACCGCTACGGTCGCAGGTTCGAATCCTGTGTGTGATGTCCTTAAGTTAGTTAGGTTTAAGTAGTTCTTAGTCCTAGGGGACTTATGACCCCCGATGTTAAGTCCCACAGTTCTTAGAGCCATTTTTTTTTTGAGCCTATCGGGTGAAGACTAAACGGCGGTCGTCGGTGCCATTGGGCCTTGCGAGGCCTGTTCGGATGGAGTTTAGCGGGAGAGGGCGTTGGTGTAAATTCTGCAAAGAACTGGCATTATACAATTTACTGGGTGGTGTTAGGCTTGCGTTAGGTGTAGGAGTTCCGACGTTGTTCAAAGAGAAGTACGTTTGCCTTAAAAAAGATTCTAGATTTGAGAAATGTGATGATGGAATCGCTCTCTGGTGCCAGGCTTATCCAGTAAGAAGTCCAGATGATCAAAAAATGGGTTTAAGTTACACGTTCCATTCCATAATGTGGGATGGTCTCAGTATTTTTTATGCACTATCGCAATAGTACACTGTCCTATTCTTGTCTAAAAAACGTTCTTACAGATACTTTTGGAAGGAAACCACGCCATTCTTTCAGCATTACTCACCAAATCAAGGAAAAGTTCACCAGACTCTAGTTATCTAATTTTCGATTCTACAGATATGCCTATCTTTAATATTTACTTCGCTAATCCTTGGAAATTTCGAACACTAGGGCATATGAAATTTTGTCCATGGCTTCAAAAAATTTTTAACGAGACCTAATGGAGGTACATACGCATTTTTGGGTTCAAAAAGAGGAAAGTCCACCACATTCGAGGTAGTAGTTCACTCCGATTAGGCGTTTTTTCAGACATTAGTGTTCTCTCCTCTCTCCAGTGCCACACTCGCATAGTGTGTGTCGTGGCTGCATGTGCAGAAGGATTGCAGTTACATTGAGATCTCCATGAATAACCTTTTTGTATTTATCATACTAGCTAAATGTGGGTGGCACCTTAGTGTTCTCATAATTCTCCTCCAGAGTAACAGAGCGAGTAAACGAAACAGAAGGAAATTTTTCCGCTCTAAGGCGACGTAATGCTTCCACATTTAGTTAGTTGGAATCTATGGACGAGGGCCACACATTTACGTTCAAATTAGGACGAAGCGTTTCCATAACTGATTCAGCCATGTCCCCTTGGAGAAATATTAAGAAAGTGAAATTTTCAAGATATGGCGAAGAATAAGATTTCATCCATTTAATCGCAAAGGTAAAAGCTGAGTGTGGTACTTCGTCAAACTTAAATCGTTGAGATCTCATTGATTCAAGTACTGTGTCTGACTTGATTCGCAGTGGCCTTTGTTGGGTTGGCATATGTATCTCCTTCTTTGCCTTCTGCGTGTTCATCGCTGCGTTCTGAGTACGTAGCGATATCTGAAATACTCATTGTGACGTAAATGCCTTATAGCAGGCGAGAAATCAGGATATTGCATAGTTTTCTAGATATTCTTTGTGTTTCCATAGACTTTTGTCCGACAAATATTCCGGACTTTTGTGATTCTCCCCAATTCATGGGAAACGAAAGGACACGTAACGTGATATTTCAGTCAGTCATGACTGTAGTACATGGGGAACAGCAAATATTATGCTTTGGTGATGGTGTGGGGCGGCAATTCCTGTCCGGTCTTATTCTTGTAGCTACTCTTCGTCGTTCACGTTTAAATTGACAACAAAAACCGCGTTACTGACGAACACATATCAGGCACGCATATCTAAGGCAACAACTACTGAAATAACTACAGTTTTACTTCGAAAATACACATTTAACTAAAGACACACATTCAACATGACGATCTTTGTACAATTGTTGTACTCTATGGCCATCTATCTACCATATGCACTGCTGTGGTGGTGTCCTGCGTTGTCACGGAGCGGCGGATCGTTCTGCGGAATGTTGCGTTGCGTAGAAGTAGGGCGATAGCAGCGACAGTGACTGGAAATGTAACTCAAACGCTCTTGGTGGAACTCTCGTAGGAACATACTCTCGATTACATCCTGCCGGGTAAGCTGCGGAACGTGAGGTACACTCCTGGAAATGGAAAAAAGAACACATTGACACCGGTGTGTCAGACCCACCATACTTGCTCCGGACACTGCGAGAGGGCTGTACAAGCAATGATCACACGCACGGCACAGCGGACACACCAGGAACCGCGGTGTTGGCCGTCGAATGGCGCTAGCTGCGCAGCATTTGTGCACCGCCGCCGTCAGTGTCAGCCAGTTTGCCGTGGCATACGGAGCTCCATCGCAGTCTTTAACACTGGTAGCATGCCGCGACAGCATGGACGTGAACCGTATGTGCAGTTGACGGACTTTGAGCGAGGGCGTATAGTGGGCATGCGGGAGGCCGGGTGGATGTACCGCCGAATTGCTCAACACGTGGGGCGTGAGGTCTCCACAGTACATCGATGTTGTCGCCAGTGGTCGGCGGAAGGTGCACGTGCCCGTCGACCTGGGACCGGACCGCAGCGACGCACGGATGCACGCCAATACCGTAGGATCCTACGCAGTGCCGTAGGGGACCGCACCGCCACTTCCAGGAAATTAGGGACACTGTTGCTCCTGGGGTATCGGCGAGGACCATTCGCAACCGTCTCCATGAAGCTGGGCTACGGTCCCGCACACCGTTAGGCCGTCTTCCGCTCACGCCCCAACATCGTGCAGCCCGCCTCCAGTGGTGTTGCGACAGGCGTGGATGGAGGGACGAATGGAGACGTGTCGTCTTCAGCGATGAGAGTCGCTTCTGCCTTAGTGCCAATGATGGTCGTATGCGTGTTTGGCGCCGTGCAGGTGAGCGCCACAATCAGGACTGCATACGACCGAGGCACACAGGGCCAACACCCGGCATCATGGTGTGGGGAGCGATCTCCTACACTGGCCGTACACCACTGGTGATCGTCGAGGGAACACTGAATAGTGCACGGTACATCCAAACCGTCATCGAACCCATCGTTCTACCATTCCTAGACCGGCAAGGGAACTTGCTGTTCCAACAGGACAATGCACGTCCGCATGTATCCCATGCCACCCAACGTGCTCTAGAAGGTGTAAGTCAACTACCCTGGCCAGCAAGATCTCCGGATCTGTCCCCCATTGAGCATGTTTGGGACTGGATGAAGCGTCGTCTCACGCGGTCTGCACGTCCAGCACGAACGCTGGTCCAACTGAGGCGCCAGGTGGAAATGGCATGGCAAGCCGTTCCACAGGACTACATCCAGCATCTCTACGATCGTCTCCAAGGGAGAATAGCACCCTGCATTGCTGCGAAAGGTGGATATACACTGTACTAGTGCCGACATTGTGCATGCTCTGTTGCCTGTGTCTATGTGCCTGTGGTTCTGTCAGTGTGATCATGTGATGTATCTGACCCCAGGAATGTGTCAATAAAGTTTCCCCTTCCTGGGACAATGAATTCACGGTGTTCTTATTTCAATTTCCAGGAGTGTATATCCTGGCTCAAAGGGATGGGAAACTCCGCACTGTTTGGTTCACATGATGCGTGGGGTGCTGCACACTTTCCGTCTGCTAGCGATCTCTTCAGCAGTCCGTTAAGAATTTACTGGCGGAACGGCTTCGTCTGGACGTTCGGCCGTCCTGTGTAGCTGGCGTTGTTTGAGGGAAATCTGGCTTGAAGGGTTTGTGACTCTCGGTCAAAATACTTTGAACAAAAACAAATTTCGCAGCGCTTCTTTACAAGGGGGATTAAGTTTTTGCTTTTCCTGTTTCAGGATTGACTCCTTGGGGATACAACTCAAATAATTTGTGCTGTTTACACACAGGTACCACTAATTTCCTTTCCGCGTTTAGTACAAGCAACAGACCCTCGCGGACTTAGAGCACCAAGTACTCACAACAACTGTCATAACTCCCAGTGCTAAAATTAACGTGGCAAGAAACGCTACGTCATTCTACGTGTTCAAGCATGAATCACCGACAGCGCTGTCAAACCACTAACAATTCCTGAACGTAGATTACTGAATGGAAGGTAAATGGCGGAAATTTCGTTTACACAATTCGATTACTTTTCAGCAATTAAATTTCAGTTAAGCCACATACTATTAACTAATGAGCATCGTTTTGTAGAATCTCGATAGAGGATAGCGCGTCTTGGGAAAGCTGAACTCGCTGACCAAAAAGAGAATATATTTTTGAATCAGTACCCACACGTTAACCAGAAAGAGCAACACTATATTTGAAACAAAATTATTGTTATCCAAAGCAATTTGTGACTGCTTTAGACGGTGCTAATTATCGCCGCAAATCATCACAAAAGTTTTCTAGTCTTTTGTAACCAGTACTCATGTTTTATGAACTATGTTATACTTTAAAATGAAATGCACTCTCATGAACGTAAAGTGTCTTGAAATCGTCATGTCAGAATTATTAGTGCCTCATGCAGCTGGTCTCATTGTTAATCTGACAAACAACGTCTGCATAATAAATCCAATTCCATCTGATATAATATATTACATGGCGCAGTCTTGAGGACAAAGTTTACTATGAACAATGTTTCCATAAATAGACAACTGAGACTGAATCATATGTATGAGCCAATTTTTTAATTTCTTGTGGTGCAATTGTGCAACTTATGTTTAGTTTCGTTCACGGGTCTGCCTAATTTATATTTCTTATAGTAGAGGGTGGCAACGGCCTTGCCGCAGTGGATACACCGGTTCCCGTGAGTTCACCGAAGTTAAGCGCTGTTGGGCGTGGACGGCGCTTGGATGGGTGACCATCCAGCCGCCATGTGCTGTTGCTATATTCCGGGATGCACTCAGTCTCGTGATGCCAATTGAGGAGCTACTCAACCGACTAGTAGCGGCTTCCGTCAAGAATACCATCTTACGACCGGGAGAGCGGTGTGCTGTCCCACGCCCCTCCTATCCGCATCCTCCTCTGAAGATGACACGACGGTCGGATGGTCCCGGTAGGCCACTCGTGGCCTGAAGGCGGAGTGCTTTTTTATAGTAGGTGGTCTTATTTCATGTAGAGATTTGCCTGCGCTCTTCCTCGATCTACTACGTTCCTCGTAGTGTTGATGTTCTATGCAGTCACTATGTCGTACTAATCCTGCCGAATTCCAGTCAAAAAGTTAGTGAGCAGCTGACACGGGCCGGCCGCGGTGGTCTAGCGGTTCTAGGCGCTCAGTCCGGAACCGCGGGACAGCTACGGTCGCAGGTTCGAATCCTGCCTCGGGCATGGATGTGTGTGATGTCCTTAGGTTAGTTAGGTTTAATTAGTTCTAAGTTCTAGGCGACTGATGACCTCAGAAGTTAAGTCGCATAGTGCTCAGAGCCATTTGAACCATTTTTGAGCTGACACGGAAAATAAAACACTAGAGGTACTATACCTTCATAGCGAATTTGGACTATTTTTAGATGTGTTGATTAATCATTGTCATGGTCTGAAAATTATTGCTCAGCTGTGCCATCTTACCGGCTGCGTGCATCAATGAGCACATTACTTTTCACTATAAAGATCATTGCATCCATTGCTCACGCAAATTATGGCCGCTGTATCCAGGTGCCTTGTCGTTACCTGTAGCCCACAAATATTGTACGATCCCCAGGGAGATCTTTACTCCCAACTGAGCTGTGCATGGCTCGTGTTCCCGCCATCATGCATTTCACACCCTGCTTTTAACGTACTTCCACCTTACTACGTTAATTTAAGTTACTACTGTCACCGAGTTGCTGCTTTGCCTGACCATGAGCAGCGTTAGCAGCGCATATCGATATATCCCCTCTCGTGTTATCTTTGCTCGACTGCTATTACTTCCTGGTCGTTGTCTGTCGTAAGAGATTTCGGGAAGCGAGTTCGGGTCGGCCAGTCAGTTGGAACGCGTCTGGAGCGCAGTCCGGACCAGCCAGTCGGGGAGTTGCAATGCGGCACTAGTGCAGTCGGGGTGGTGCAGCAGTGAGGTCTGCGTCAACATGTCTCGCCCGACCGTTGCCGCCACACATCACTTGAGCCGGGTCACGGTCTTGGTGGATCGTCGCTCGGTCGCCCTACCGGACGACGCGTTTTGGCTCGCCAATCGCACATGAGTCGGCTGTGTGTGTGTGTGTGTGTGTGTGTGCGCGTGCATCGACTCCCGATTAGCCGTTGTGCGTGCTTAGTTGCTGTTGTATCGTTCAGGTTTCGTGCAAGTGTTTCTCAGGTTGTGTGTGTAGTTGGCGTGATTTCCTTCGACAAGTTCTTTAAATGTTGTTGGCGTATTGGGTCTGAGACGTCGGTCGTCTAATCTGGCGATGTGTAACGCTTCTGGGCCCCTTAATTACCATCTTGTTGAACTTGTGTCCGTCCTTTCCTGGTGCAGGGATGTCGTTTAGCCAGTGGGCTTGTTCCCTCTGCACGGTTGGGTTCGAGCCAGTATTTCCGCCGTCGTGTGTCTGGAAGTGAGTGGGAGACGCACCAGCAGTGCAGTCGCGACGGAGCAGCGGCCGCGACGGACCAGCAGGCAGTCGGTCGATTGTTGCGGACGAGGGAAGTTATCTTCGCGCGGTGCAGTCGGCTGGGGCCGCTGGCAGCGCCTACGAAGTGTCGGAGCGTGTGTGGAGCTGTCCGATCGCTACCAGCTTCGTGGTTCCCCGACCCAGAACGTGAAAGTTGAGTAGTGGTTTCAACTACCCAAGCCATGTCTATTCATGTTGTGGTTGTTCGCTTCGGTGGTTGCTGTTGGGGAGGTATTCCGGTGAGCAACACCGAATGGTTCTACTGCTGAGATTTAGCCACTATGCGGTGCAATTAACTATTTTGGTCGACTACGATTTGAGTGCACCAGTGGAATTTTCTGTCTTGTGGCCGTTAGTGTTTCGGTTACCTGCCCTGGCCACTAACGTAATTTCAGGCAGCGTCCTTTCCCCACCTGTTATCGCTGTCCAACATGGTGTGTAATTTTGACAGCTAATACATACCCCATTTTGGATTATCACGTTTGTAACATTGCCGGTTTGAGTTCTCATGTACTGATTGATGGGAAGCAAGTCGTTGTGTCGGTCGGTCTGTGGCTGTCCCCTGCTTGGGTTCTGACGGATCGAGTATAGTTGGGCTTACCACCTGTCTCACCTAAGTGAACGAGGCCTGACCGACATCCCTGGAGCACTTCTGAGTGTTACCGGTGTTTAATTATGTGTTGTCAGCTAATTTAAATTTTAGGCTTATGGTTACGTTTTGTTTTACTAAAATTTTGCAAAATTAATTTCTAAATTTATCTTTCAAGCTTAAAAACTGCGGCCTTCTGCAATTAAGGTTTATGGTAATATATTTTAAAATTTTGAAACTTATTTGTGGCCCTCAGCCATTTGTGTTGCACCATGCATATGTTGCTTTTTTTAGTTTTAAATTATTTTATTGCTATCTTAATTGAATTTTGACTTTTTTAAATTTCTTGTTGGCTTTCTACCTTTAAAGGTATATGGTAATATATTCTAAAGTTTTGGAATTTACTTGTGACCCTCAGCCATATGTACTGCACTTTGCGTATGTGGTTTTTGAATTATTATACTGGTATCTTAATTGGATTTTTATCTTGTTAAGATTTCTTATTGGAGGCATTCAGCTGTGAAAGAGTTGCATTTGGGAAATATTCGGCTATGTGCCGCTTGGGTTGTAAATGTTATTAAATTAAAATAAATGACAGTTAGAAGCAGAAACTGACCTCAACCCTTGGCCCTTTCTACAACCCTACTACATGTTCTGCCCAGTGGATTTAGTGGGAGTCTCACCAACGTGTTTTGACGGACGTCGGCCGAGCTATATTTGCGAGATACTAACGGAGTGGACAGTAGAAACCGGCAGGCACTAAACAGTTTAAGTGGGCAGCGACAGAAATACGCTGAAAAGTTAATGTCACTGTTTTCATACCTCCTTGCAAGTTACCTTTATGCAGTCGGTCAATATGGCGTTTCAGTACAAGCAGCAAATACTGTTATATCAACAGTAGAACCAAGATGCTTCAGCATTATCACGCATTTTTCATTTGTTCACTCAGTGTGGGGGTGTGAAATCTCACTCGAGAACTGCTGACAATCGTTTTGATTATGTAGAAGCTCGTTGTCTGACTCATCTTACAGTTATGAATTTCCAGCTATTCTGAGAGAGTCTGACGGAAACTTTAACGTTGACATATATGTTATTCATTAGCACTAAACCTCACCTCTTTAAAGAGTCCAGCTCCAATGTATTAAACAGCTTCAAACTTCTGATTACCTTACAAATAATTTAATGCGTTTAATATCTGACGTTAAGCACGCAAGCGAAAAAAGTTTAGAAAAGGATTAAAACTAAGGTTAAATTACCTGGAAGGCGCTAAGTGCCCTCACTGTCAAATACTGGATAAGTTTATTCCTCGTTTCCTTTGAAACAAAGACTGGTTTCCACCCATCTCAATGTTTATGACGTATTTCGTAAGCTCTCTATCGTGTAATGACATAATTTTGCATCTTCATTCAGCGGCATGTGTAGATACCGTCGTAAAATGTGATGCGAATATAGTCAGTAGACTGGAAGCAATAAATTAGAACGTCGTTTCAGATTAGGTAGTTTTACTGCACGATCAGCGAAAATATAATAAGTGATAAACTTTCTTTCATCATTTAGTGATCTGTGTCAACGAGAAAAAGAATTCGTAAAGGTATGAATTTAAGTGTTTAGTTTATTGCGAATCATTAAGCGCTCTCATTCTGAGGTAATGGATGAATGTTCACTGATCAGCCACTACACTATGACCACGTAACTAATAGCCAGTATGCCGATTTTTGGCACGGATAAAAGAGGCGACCCTCCGTGGCATAGAAGCAATGAGGTCGCTGGAAAGAGTTGGCAAGACATCCGCTTACACGAGTCACCTAATCCCTGTAAATTCCGAGGAGGGGCCGATGAGCTCTGACGCAACGTTCAGTCACATCCCAGATGTGTTCGATCTGATTCAGATCTCTCGAGTTGGAGGGTAGCACATCACTTCGAACTCACCATCGAGTACCGATGGTCCCGTGTCCATTTCAACCGTAGTTGCCATTGTCGTGGTATTAACATTGGCACATTCATGGGCCATCGGCTGCGGAGGCCAATCGTTAGGAGTGTTCGGTGCACTGTGTGTTCAGACTCATTTGTAATCTGTTGAAGTCTGGCGCTAGTTCTGCCACAGTTCGGCGCCTGTCCTGTTATCAGTCTGCTCAGCCTACGATGTCCGATATCTGTAATGAGGGGCGGCCACCTAACAGCAAGGCGTCTGGATGTAGTTTCACCTCGGTTTCTCCACGTGTTGAAAACACTCAAAACGACACTCCGACAAGTCGTGCTGTTTCCGAAATCCTCGTGCCGAGCCTCCTGGCCATCACTATCTGCTCATGGTCAGATAGATCGCGTGCTTTCCCCATTCTACACAGGGACTGCGCGCTCATTGATAATAGATGCACCGCACGTGTGTCTGACTTACAGTCATTCCTCGCCAGTTGACGCTTCTGTTGCATGGACGTGTTAATATCGGCAGAAGGTTGGTGGTCGTAATGTTCTTGCTGACCAGTGTTTGTTTGAGTATTTGCACACGATGAGTTACGCTCTCTCCAGACACATGCACAGTTTATAACTGTAATAAATGTCTCGATTTGTTAAACTTTTAACAAAAGGCTATACCTCTTCATGAGTATATTATGACAGCATTTCAAGTTTTAGATTCGGTCAATAATTACATGAAACATTGAAAATAAAATAGTTTTACCCCAGGAAGCCATTAGAAAGACATTATGCAACTGGAACTGCATGCCAGGAACCAGGTTAGCGTCTAATACAAGGGTTGGAACTTCAATAGTGGCGACTATTTATGGTTCAAATGGCTCTGAGCACTATGCGACTTAACTTCTGAGATCATCAGTCGCCTACAATTTGGCACTACTTAAACCTAACTAACCTAAGCACATGACACACATCCATGCCCGAGGCAAGATTCGAACTTGCGACCGTAGTGGTCGCTCGGTTCCAGACTGTAGCGCCTAGAACCGCACGGCCACTCCGGCCGGCAACTATTTATGATGATAAGCTCGATGGCTGCATGTCGTGACCTCACACAATTGCAGGATGCTTCGATCGGTACCCCTGGGGTTTTCTGTGAGATGATAGAGGCTAGCATGAGTGGGGTGGTTGTAGGAATGTGGAACATTCTATAATAATTAATACTGAAATACTTTAGTAGATAACTTTTACTTAACTTTGTCCTGCTACTGCACTACAGAAACATAAGTAATAACAACTATCTTTCTTGATTACAAATGACTCTTTAACAAACATTAACTGGATTATACAACAAAGAAGATAGCACAATTCTGGTATTACGTGCGGAATACATGCGCGAACTAGAGGCTGCGAACCTAGCGAGCTGAAGGCTATTCTAATCTGACTTCGCTCACGACCTGTAGCTAACTCGGCCGGTGCGATGTGCAAGTCTCTGTCGGTGCCATCGGCGGCGCTGCAAGCGCCAGCGAGTCCAGAGAGGTTGCAAGTGCTAGACCGCTATCGATTATCGCAACACCTAGCTTGGTATCTAACTTTGATACCACAATTTATTTACATCTCGTGTTTCAAAGTTTTTCTGAGCTTCAAAGTAGTCACCAGCATTGTGTATAACCCGTTTCCAGCGATGTGGAAGTCGTAGGATACTATTAGCAGTGCCAGTTGTGTTGACAGTTCGAGCGGCGCGGTCTATTGCCCGACGAACTTGTAGCAGTTCTGAAGCTAAAGCCGTCAAGTGTTTCCTTCAGTTTAGAAATAGAGTTGAACTTACGAGGGTTTAAGGCAGTGCAGTAGGTGGTATAGCACTTAGGAGCCCCATCAAACAAATCAGTAACAGCTTGCACTGTATGTGCTTGAGGACTGTCCTGCAAAATGATGGTCAGGTCCTGCAGAAACTGCCATCACTTCCGTCTCTAAGCTGGTCGTAGGTTGTGTTCCAAAAATGAACAGCATAAGGACAGGTTCATTTTATTTGCAACTTTGACAGTTTCTATTGACACAACATATTTTGATGTTTCGTTATTCTGTATCTGGAAAGGCATTACTTTTGGAACTGCATCATTTCTACAAGGGGTTTTTAATAAGTAATGCTATATTTTTCTGAAAACACGTTGTTTTATTCTGATTTCCTTATTATTCCCCACTCTTTTAGCTGCAAAACCCTATTTTTCTACACAATCTCCGTTCAATGCGACGCATTGCGCAACCTTAATGGGAGGGCCAGTTTGTCCGCATGGTACTAGTCTACTGGTCGACGTCGGAGCCAACGTCTTTCTGCATCACTCCCCATCATCCACGTCCTGCTTCCTGCGGAGTCCGTCCTTCATTCGGCCAAAAAGATGGAAGTCGAAAGATGCGATATCCCGGCTGTAGGTCGGATGAGGAAGGACAGTCCAATGAAGATTTGTGAGCTCCTCTCGGTGGGCGAGTGTGTCAGCGCTACCAACAGAGACGTCCAATTGAGCAATGAGGTGTTTAATTGTGATCAGTAGATCACGTCGAATGAGAGTGTCTGTACGTTCCAACATTGCAGAAGTCACAGCTGTGCAGCCGGCCGGTACGAGGGACACTGGATAGGTTTAGCGTTACCTTGTTGCGATGACGACACACGCCTCGCCAAACGATTCACAGCTCTTATGGTCACTGCCAGGTCTCCGCAGACGTTCTGCGAGCACCTATAAATATCTGAGATACTCTGGTTTTCCGACAAAAGAAGCTCAATGCCATTATGAAGGGTACGTATGCGCTGTCAGCTATCGGAACTTCATGGAACTATAAAGGCGGAAGCGGGAATATTCCACGATGTCCCCAATAAATTTCGCATTGTTTCAAGCGAAATCGCCGAAGGAGAAAATGTGTAACATTACTTACGGAACGCTCCTCGTATTATTAGTTGTCTGTGTTTCTGATTCGTCTCTTGAACCATAGAAAAATTTAAGAAAATCTTTAGACGTTTGTACCACTTTCCGTCTTTCGTTGTTCAGTGGGCCATCTTTGGAAAGAAATGTGATATTCACTCAATATGTTTTTCTTTGTTTTTCCCAGTTACTCTCTTACCAAGTTTTCATTGTTTTCTCTCGTATCATCTCGGAGTTATTTTCGGATCTTGTTCCTATTTTTACTTGCTGGAAACTCTGGCCTTGTATTAGATTTAGTGTTACAAGGAAAACAGCTCCGTATTTACAAATGTGTGCAAAGCGTAAAGAATGCTTCAAAAACTAGTACATGCGAACGGTGTGAAACAGGTGTTCTCCTTCAATGGAAAAAATATTTCTCGTTTTCTAATAGCAGAGTTCTCTATAAATAAATGTGGGAAATATTTACGTCAGTCGCAGGTGCTGGAGCTTGTCATAGGTTATGTTAGTCGCCATTTGAGCGCTGAATGCCTGCTTGCGGACACAAACTGCGGACTTGAAAAGCGTCCTGTTTTAATATGTACATGCAAATACCTAAAAAGGGATTTCGTTTATGGCGTCCCCCGTGCATCAGACACCTGTCTCTGATGGACAGTACATGTTATGTATGGGATTTATACTTGACACAAACGTTAGTGATTTGTAGCTTATACTTATTTTCCAATTACCATGACTGAAATTTGAGGGTTTTTTTGATAGAAAACTGTTCGGAAAACTTTGAGCGTATGAGTTATTTTGGTGGGAACCTGAGCTTTTCAGTGATTTAGAAAAGTAGCATAATCCATTAATCATACCTTGTTATAATGATTACTTGGAAGTACTCTGAGTGATATGTTGTTGTACTGAAAATATGTAAAGCAGTAGTTGTATTGTAACTCCACGCTTTTATCTGGCACTGAAACAGAGGTCGTCTTGTGTGTGCAGTAGGACGGTGCCTCAGTAACTATTACATGGCTTGTAGCATAATGCTTATCTTTAGATTTGAGTCCACGTCAGATATTTGCGTGTCACTTTCGCTACTTATTTTCTTCAACAGGCTAGCTGCACACGATAAAAATCTACGGTGGTCATCAGAAATTAAAAAAAAAGAAAAATTAAAATAGCCTCCACTCCAATAGCCAGCAAAGTTAATCATTATACGACAGACACTCAATATTGCATTTCAGTACCACCTGTGGATGATAGTTTGTCGTATGTACGCCGATATGGAGAAACACAACGAATTCCTCCGCTCCATCGGCCTCAATATCATGTTAAGCGTGTAAATGGAAACCAATGAATGTATCCCATCCGTAGGAGACATTACGAAAGAAAATCACGTACTTCACTAGGCACATTGTCTACTGTAAGCTAAGCCATAGAAAACTTTTAACTTCATACGGTGTCGCCATTCCGTCCAAAATAATTTCCGTTTGAACTCTTCCGACTAACAATGCTGTAAAAAAAACACCTAAACTGTAACTTTATGCCCTAGAGGCTTTCTAAAAATATGGAGTGTGTTCTACAATGAAAAAGAATTTTATAATTCAACAATGAAAAGGAATTTTATAATTCCGCTTCTTTTATTAGCCAGATTTTTTGCGATATTTTCACTTTTTGGTGATGCTAAACATGTCTGATAAGTATCTGCGCAATATAGACGTACATAAAGTTCGGGAACACTTCCAATTATTTATTGTGCAAGAATTAAACATTGTACAGATGGAATACATAGTGCATTTTGAAAAGAGAGCCTGAAAGTGCATTTTGAAAAGAGAGCCTGAAAGTTGTTTTTTTACAGACATTGGATATGTGAACAGTGAGTGAGTCGGCAAATATTTGGCAGCGATGGTGAGTCAATTGGACTTGCCATGAGCAACAAATTTTTCTTAATTAACTAAGTTTACAGTCAGAGAATATATACATATATATAAGTGCAGAACATGGAATGAAATATAGTGCACATGCACTGAGTACAGAACATATCAAGCAATGACAAAATGTATATGCAATGAGTACAAAACATATTAACAAATGACATAAAGTGCACACGCACTATAGTACAGAACATATCTGGCAATGACAAAATGTATACGCAATGAGTACAAATCATATTATCAAATGACATAAAGTGCATACGCACTGTAGTACAGAACATATCAAGAAATCACAAAATGTATACGCAATGAGTACAAATCATATTAACAAATGACATAAAGTGCACACGCACTGTAGTATTTTTTTTACCAGTTTACAAGAACTAGGATAGGAAAGGGAAGGATTGCATCATGGTTGTAGCACAGTAGGTTGCACGTAGCTGCGCTGAAAGTCCATATCTTTCTACAGAAGCACAACACCAAGTGAGACAATGTGAAGTTCTCTTCCCTGAAGTATTAATCAGTGTAGCCAAGACACTGAAATGTCGTATTAATATTCAATGTTATCATTTTGGTAGTACATTAGGTACACTAAACAGTGGGACCATAATAACATCTCCATCGCTCAAGGTGGTGGACAGCATGTCGTGTCAACACCACGTTCTTGTGAGGTACACCAACGTAGAATTAGTGCAAAAACCAAATATAGTGCTCCATGATCATGAGGATAGACAGGACAAACGGATATTGCAGTAATTCCTGGTAATTAGGTCAGAAGGTGAATGTCATTAAGTCTTATGCCAGTTATAATTGAGAATTACACTAGTCTATCAACTGATTTGAGTAATTGGTGGCACTCATCACCTAGTTACTGAACATTTCTGTACTATGTATGAAGTATTACAGAATAATGTTCATAAGTCATCTGATTATAGTGAACATTGGCACTCATTGCCCAGTTACAAACCATTTTACGCATTATTCAAAAGTGATCATTCGAAACATGAGTTAATTAATGGCATACTATTTACATAATTCAGCTAGTTATACTAATCATTGGCACTCATTGGCCAGTTACAAACCATCAGAAGTCATCCTTCAAAACAGGAGTTAAAGAGTGTAGAGCATGTATGCATTATTACAAAAATATCAGTCACTATTACTGAGAACTCATCATTCAAGTGACATATGACATATTTAAAATGTACCACAATGTAACTATTACTCAAGGTCTGTGATTAGAAAACATCATTCAGTATTACTCAAAATTCTCTTAAACTGGTAGCCTTATTTTGGACTGGTAATACATTTTTTTATGCTAGCAATGCATTGCGTTGGGATCGATAATTAATTGCTGGGGCATAACAATATTTACTCTTGACTTATTGCTGCAAATGAGGATAGGTAACTCATCGTCATGAGTCAGCTGTAGCAAGGTTATGAAACAAATAGAGTATATGTGAACACATTCGTGAATGACACACACAAATGGGTAAAAAAAGTGCAAGTACTAGAACAGGTTTAATGACCAACTGCTTATAGCACATTAATTTCCTAAATAGCTTCTCCTGGAAAAAATACAAAATGGATTATTAAGCTGAAAGAAGAAACGCATATTATGCTGAAAAGTAGTGAACTTCGAATTAACAGGTAATGAAATGTGTATTCAATATATATGTTATCTAGCTGTCTTTTCCAAAACCTTGAGTCATTATACCATGCGACATAAGACATACTGTCAAAACGAACTGCAACAAATACTTAAATAACTACATAGCATTTCTTGACTAACAGTAAATATATAAACTCCATCATTATCCTCGTCTGCAAAGAAAAACTTAAAAGTGGTGCGTTTAGTGGCCATATAAAATTTATCACTATCATCACCTGTAAACAAAAATTTCATTATTCATATCACCATAACTTCATTATTATCATCACCTACAAAGAAAAACTTCACTATTCAGATTACCATATTCTTCATCACTATTCATCACCATTCATTATCATCTGCAAAAGGACACTTCATTATTCAGTATTCATATTACCATTTACTTCATACAACTATTCATAGTATAGAGTTTCTTATTTCTAGCATATTTCATCACTAAAACTAAGATGTGTAGTTCTGTCTGACAGCGTGCATCAATCGCATCGTATTCTGAAAGAAAAAATTAGTTAAGACCGCTATCATACGATGTGTATAGTATATTCTTGTTAATGCCTGTTAAATCTGATCCATTTACTCTTCGTGACGAGGTATTGCATCTTCTTTCGTTCAATCCGAAGGTGAAATCCCCATTTCATAGTAATCCACTGTGGTTTGTTTAATTTATTTCTTTTACACGTTATTGCTTTCTGAAAATGATGAACAATGATTAATGTCTTGCATTTAAATCGTATACCCATTAAATAAAAACTGGTTTTTAGTGTTATAATTGAGCATACAGCATAGCATGACAGAAAACGTAATATGTCAAAACATAGACAGTATGCTGGTGTAAAATTGTACACAGAATATCATAATGTAGTAGCAAAAAAAAAAAAAAAAATGTAAAATAGTCACGATGTTGAGATACCATAAGGCAAAATGTCAAAGTCAACTGGTGTTTGTTATATCTTAAAGATTTCATAGTGCATACAAACAAAACAGGAAAACAATCATACATACATGAAGAATGGAAAATGTGCACGGTCTGATGTGTAACGACAAGAAATGCCTTTCTTTGTTCAGCTTGTATGTTGTGTAGTTGATAGAGGCGAGAGTTGAAGACTTTAATGGAGAAAGAATTTGATAAAATTAATACGAGGGCGGTTCAGAAAGTAACCTCCGATTGGTCACAGTGTGGGTTGTGGGGGGAGTAGCGACGCCATCAGTGCGTTCACGCACTCAACAGGTCAGTCGGCATCAAGCCGTGGTCGAGTGAACGTCGTACCTGCGCTAGTTTAGTTTTTGTGGCAGTTTGAAATGTGTGCTGCAATAGAAAACCCCGCCAAATGTGAAGTGCGTGCTGTCATAAGGTTTTTTACAGCCAAAGGATATTCTGCAGCAGCTATTCATCGTGAGCTTTGTGCCGTGTACGGACCAAGAGTTATGAGTGAAGGAGTTGTCCGTGAATGGGTACGTTTATTTAAAAGTGGACGAGAAAACGTTCATGATGAAGAGAGGAGTGGTAGACCATCATTGGTGACTGACGAACTCGTTCAGACAGTTGATGCAAAAGTTCGTGAAAATCGACGTTTCTCAATGTCGGAGTTGTCTACTGGTTTTTCAACAGATTTCTAAGACTCTCTTGTACGAGATAGTGACAGCAAGATTGGGTTACCGTAAGTTCTGTGCACGATGGGTGCCCAAAATTCTTACCGACCACCACAAAACTCGAAGAATGGCCTCTGCATTAGACTTTCTGTCACGTTATGAGGACGAAGGAGAACCATTGTTAAACAGAATCGTGACCGGTGACGAAACCTGGATTAAGTACGTGAACCCTGAGACAAAAGAACAATCAAAGATGTGGGCACATTCAAATTCGCCTACCAAACCAAGAAAAGCCTCGTAAGATTTTTCTGCCAGAAAGCTGATGGCAACGGTGTTTTGGGATGCCAAAGGGGTGTTGTTGGTTGAATTCATGGAGCGTGGTACGACCATTAATCAAGACGTGTACTGTGAAACAATAAAAAAGTTACGACGGGCTATACAGAACAAACGCCGTGGTATGCTGACTTCCGGTATCGTTTTTTTGCACGATAACGCCCGTCCTCACTCTGCTCGCAGAACAACGGCCCTTCTTGAGTCCTTCAAGTGGGACGTTATCAACCATCCACCTTACAGCCCAGACCTGGCGCCAAGTGATTATCACCTCTTCATGCATTTGAAGAAATGGCTCGGGTCTCAGCGGTTTGATGACGACGAAGAGCTCAAAGATGCGGTCACAGGCTGGCTCCAGGCACAAGCGGGTGATTTTTATGCAGAAGGAATTTCAAAGCTTGTGAAGAGATACGATAAGTGCCTCAATCGCTATGGAGACTATGTAGAAAAATAGTGCAAAGATGTAGTTGTAAGATGTATATATTAAAATATTTTTATTTAACTTGGTGTATTTTTTTAAATCAACTGGAGGTTACTTTCTGAACGGCCGTCGTATGTCACTAGATAGAATTGCATAATTGGTCATAAAATATGTAAGTTTATCTGGAAAAATGTGCACAGTCTGATGTGTAACGACAAGAAAAGCGACCTGCTAACCTTACCTTGCCGGGTACTTGCCAAGAAAAAATATGATAATCATCAGTAAGTAGTCACATAAATATAATCGCATCATTGGTCATATAAAAATCAGGAAATGGCATTACAGTGTGATAAATCATAAAGTATATTCATTTAATAAAGGTTTCAATATTGGAGACATGGTGCTTGCCGTTACTTTTTCTGGTTCTCAAAGTTTCGACGTGTACTACATTGGGGTGAGGAATGCTGCGAATTCGATATGGACCTGCGTATAGAAGCTCAAATTTACTACACCTATTCTTTCCTTTGTTGGATAAATAGTGTGTACGTACTAATATCTTCTGTCCAATATGAAAGTCACGGTGTGTACAAACCTGTTTTTGCTGTCTTCTCCGGCGCTCTGTGGCACGTTTGATGTTGTTCAGCGCAATGTCAATTATTTCATGGCGTCAAAGTCGACGAGATGTAGGAAAGGTTACTAATTCTTTAATTTTGTTAGGTGGTTCAACATTTTTCAGTATAACAGTCTGAGATAGCATAGTAGATTCATTTGGTATTGAATCAATTACATCTTGGAATGAGAGTATTTGCGTGTCCCAATCAATGTATTTTATGGCAGTATATTCTACACAGTTTACCAATTGCTTTCATTAGTCGTTCACAAGGGTTCGAAGAAGCATGGTACCTGGATATATAGATTGGAGAAGTGTTTCTAGTTCGTAACATACGTGTCCATACAGCAGATCGAAACTGTGATCCATTATCGGAAATTACTTTCAACACATGCCCTACATGAAATAGAAAATGTTTTACAAATGCTTTCGAATCAGTTTTAGCAGTAGCTTTCCGTAACGTAGTGAAGGTAACAAATTTTGAAGTGAGTTCAATAGCGACAAAGATGTAGCAAAAACCTCTATTAGTTTTGGGAATCGGACCAAAAATATCTACAGCGGCCATGTGTCTCAGTTTAACAGGTACAATGGGATGTAATGGAGGAATATGTGAAGTCGTATCTGACTTAGCTTTCTGGCAGATTTTACATGACGCTAAAACTCGTCGAATACGTTTCTCCATGTTGGTAAAATAACAGTTCTGTCTCAGTATAAGAAAACATTTTCTGGCTCCGTAATGTGCGTAACTTAAATGAGTATACCAAATTAATTTGTTAACAAGCTCGTCAGGAATACATAATAACCAATTGTTGCTGTCAGGGAGAGAGCGGCGAAACAGAATATTATTCCGTACAGTGTAATGGTTTCTAATGGTAACATTATTCCTATCTTGCCAAAGGTGTTTAATTTCTTTCCATACGTTGTCTTTACTCTGCTCTTGCGCTATGACGAAATGAAATTTTCAAATGTAACTTGTTGAATGTACATGACGCTGAAATTTGCTTTGCAGAAGTTGGTTGCGATGTCTTGCTGATTGTTGCTGAGAGAACGGGGTAGTGCGTCTGCTACAATATTTTGTGTGCCGGGAATGTGAACAATTGTAAAATTAAATTCCTGTAAATAAAGTTTCCATCTGCTTAATCTGTCGTGTGTAAATTTAGCGGAAAGTAAAAACTGTATTGCTCTATGATCTGTGTAAACGGTAGTGTGTCTTCTACAAAGAAAATGCCGAAATCTCGTAAATGTCCTAACAACACATAACGTTTCAATTTCTGTAACAGAATAATTGCGATCAGCAGGTGACAGAATGCGACTCGCAAAGGCGATGATTTTAATTACTGTAGTGCCATCTTCTTCAATTTCCTGAAAAATGTGTACGCCTAAAGCGGTGTTAGATCTGTCGGTGGCAATAGAAAAATTTCTAGTAAGATCTGGATGTGATAAAAGTGGTGCATTCAACAAAGCTTCTTTCAGGTTCATAAATTCAGAATGTGCTTGCCTATCCCAGGACCAAATAGTGTTTTTACCCGTCAATTGACATAATCTAGGGGTGTCTAAAGCAGAGTAATGAATAAATTTACGAAAAAAGTTAATTAAACCCAAAAAGCTGCATAGTTGTTTCTTCGTCGTAGGAACAGTAATGTCACGTAAAGCTTGAAGTTTTTCAGGGTCAGGCGCAATGCCTTCTGCTAAAATTACATGTCCAAGAAATTTTATAGAAGTTTTGCCAAAGTGCGATTTACTGAGATTAACTGTGAGTCCTTGTGCACGTAAAGTTCGTAACAGTTGTTCAAGAATCAGATTGTGTTCAGACCAGTTAGCTTCTGCAATAAGAATGTCGTCTACGTACGTTGTGATTCTGTCTTTAAGTTCTGTCGGAAGTATAGTATCCAAACCGCGAATAAATGCTGCTGAAGAAATAGTTAAACCGAACGGTAATTTACAAAATTGATAACAGTCACCAAAACAGAGAAAAGCCGTGTACTTTCTGCAGTTCGGATGGAGTTGAATTTGCCAAAATCCCGATTTCAAATCTAATGTGCAATAAATAGCAGTACCATGAAATTTCTGTAGAAGTTCTTCTAGTGTCTGTGGGCGATCTGTTTCATTAATAATAATGTCGTTGATGTGACGCGAATCAAGTACGAGGCGAAGTGAACCATCCTTTTTCTTAACAATATGGAGTGGATTTATGTACGGACCAACTGCCGGTTCAATAATTCCTTGGTCAAGCATAGCTTGCAATTCTTTCTTAACTTGTTCTCTGTGAATATACGGAATGGGATAATGTTTGGCTTTAAATGTGTCGCGCTGTTTAACTTGAAATTCATACATAAAACCGGACATAGAACCAGGAACGTTGTCAAAAACTGGAGCTTGCTGTAAAAGAATTTTGCGTAGTTGCGTGCGTGAGTCGTCTGTATTTGCACTGCTCTGTTTAACTTTATCAGAAATCATTTGCATAACGTCATAGCCAGCTTCGTCTGGAGTATTATAGTTGTGTACGTACGTATCTGTGAACAATGTGGAATGACAATCTATGTTACGTGATGCGGAAATGACCTCTGTACGATTAATTGTTTGTTCTTCTGCAGATAAAGAGTGCTGAAATTCTAAAGCCAGTTGTACATTTTCATCCTTTAACATTAAATAGGAGTTTTGAAAGTCAATAATAGCGTCGTGTTGTACCAGAAAATTCGTACCTAAAATGACGTCTGTTGTCAATAAAGGAACAATCCAAAAATTTGAGTGAAATGTATGACCTGCAAAACAAAATGATAAATGTGTCTGTAATTTTACATCTACTCCTTTACCAGATACTGCTCCTTTTACTTCAGTTTTGCCTAATGGTAACGTAGGATAGGTATTCTCTTTGTTACGTTCGTTGAAAGTTTCCTCATTTATAACTGACATAGGTGATCCAGAAGCGATTACTGCTGAAAATTTTGATGATCGAATCTTTACTTCAATGACAGTGTGTGAAATGGTTTTTTGAATAACTGGTCTTTCCTGCAAGAGAGTATCTCGGATGTCGTCAAAAGTAATAACATTTTCGTGAACAAGATTCTTCGTGTCAAAAGCATTGCTTGCGTTACTGGAAGATGCAGCCTGTACTGTATCTAGTCAAATTCTATCTGACGTGCTATTATTTTCGGGAGGATGATGTGTCATTTTCACTATTTGTCCTGTTCTGTTATTTCTTCCTGACGTATTACGTTCGGGATGATATCTACTGTCTGGTTCATTCATTCATGATAATTTGTTGTTGCGGATGATTTTGCTGCTGATAAGATCGACTGTTATTAAACGTACGCTGAAAATTGTGCTCATTACTTTTACGTCTGTCATAATAGTCATTTCTATACGGTGCATTGCGATATGAGCTGAAGTAGTGTGTTTTCCGTACGTACTGATTTCCTTGTTGCTGTGCGTTACTATTTGTTGGAGCTGACGCTATACATGTAGGTGGCGAAACATTAAAGCTTGGTTGACCTTGTACATTACATTGTTGGTTAGGTATGCTAACCAGCTGGCTCTGACGCTGTTGCGGTGAAAAGCGTCTATTGTTACCAAAACGTGGTTCCTGTTGCTGATAATTTTGACGATACTGATAATTAAAATTTTGTCTGTTATTAAAATTCTGGTGGTTGTCGTTCCTGAAGCGTCTATTACCTTTGCTATTGAAATAGCGTGGCTGATCGTAATTACTGTATGTTGGTTGTCCTTGGTTATTATATGAAAAATATTTGTTTATGAAGGAATAATCTGATTGCTGAACTTCCAAAAGCTGTAACAGATCTCTAAATCCCGAAATATTTTCTTTCTGATGACCTGTTAAAAGTGACACTCTTAATGATCGTGGTAATTTAGAAATACGTAATTGGATAAGTGCAAATTCACTGTATGGCTCACTAAAGTATTGGTTTTGTTGGACCATGTGTTCAAAAAATCGCGTGACAGTGGAAAAATTTGAGTTCTCATACTTCGGTAAACTAATTAATTGATCCTTGATTCTGCGCTGTGTCGTCTTCAACCAATACGCTGACAGAAAAGCACTCTGAAATTCATCTACCGAATAGCATTGTCTCGCGATCGGTCTCATAAGAGTTGCCGGTTCGCCTTCCAAAAAACTGCAAATAAATTCAAGTTTATGTGTTATGGGCCAAGTCGGTGGAAAACCAAAGCTAAATTGTTGTATCCAATCCAAGGGGTGAATCTATCTTCTGTCATTTTTAAATACTTTAAATTTTCTCGCGGATAGAAAATGCTTGTAATCAAAATTATCGCCTCTGTATGTCTGAACAGGTTCAGGATTGTATGAGAATCTGTTTGTCTGTGACTGTTCGGAATCTAAGTCACGTACTCTCTGTAAATTACCTAAATTATACTGGCTGTGTGAGTCTGATAAACGTTTGCAAAGTGGCGTCTGCTGTGATGTGTTAAAGGCTGACATATTTTTCATTTCCGTCACTTCGTGCTGTAAAGATGACAATTTTCTACGTAATGTATTATTGGACGAACCTATCTCACTGATAGTCTGCTGTAAATTTTGGAATTCGGGTGTTTGATTAAACGAAACTGGTGAAGTATCGTCCGATTTCGTATCATTATTACTTTCGATAACGTCAATACGACTGGTCAATTCATCATATTTTTCAGTCAGTATTTTTACCTGATCATCGTTTTCAGTGTCACAAGCATTAATTTGTTCTTGTATTTTACGTGTGGTTTTGTTCAACTTTTTAACGTCTGCTTTGATGACATCGGGATCCTGAATTAGTTCTAATTGTTCAAGTCTGTCAGTCACTGTCTGAAAGTCTACTGTGTGTGTGTCTGTTTTTGCTTTAAGATCGGAGATTTCATCATGTAATTCGGTGTTCAACTGTTTGATAGCATTAATTTCGTCTGATACTGTAGCAATATTGTTGTCTACGTATGTTTTCGCTTTCGTAAACAATTTACGCTTATCTTCATGACTTGTCACTTTACTTTATTCTGTTCCTGTATAAATTTACGGTAACGCGTTTCACTGTTTTGTAGGTGGTGATTAAAACGTTCGTCAATTTGGCTTTTCTGTTGGTCAAATTTCGCGTCTACTTTTGCATCCAGTGTGCGCGAAAGTTCTGCTGACATTAATTTAAACTCGTCGCGTAACTGTGTTTTAGTAGTGGCTACATGTGTATTACTTAATTCTTGTGCCACAGATCTAATTTCTTCACTACTGCTCCTAGCACAAGCCTTAATTTCCTCACGTAATTGTTCTTTAGTATCATGACATTGCACGGCGATGGCTGTAATCTGTTCACTACACTGTTTGAAATTGTTGTCTTGTTTTTCATTCGACTGTTTGGAATTTTCATTAAGTTGTAGCAATAATGCCATAACTTGATCCATGCCAATATTACCCACTCTATTTTCTGTGCTGTTTGATGATTTATCTGCATTTGTCGCGTTTTGTGTAACCATTTGGTCATCCTCTGATTCTTGAAAAGGTTTGCTAATCGGATGTGCACTATTGGTCACTAAATCGAAATCAAATAAATCTGACGTATTCTGACTACATTGTTCATCTTCGTGAAAAAAATTTATCTGTTCACTATGCAAATTTTGCAAACCAGGTGTGTCTAACTCGGCACCGTTCATTGTATCGGAACGCGCCGCGTCATCAATTGTTACATTTACTCTGGACATAATTGCATTTGTTTGCTCATCATTAGGATCAAAATCAATATTAGTGATCGGTATGCACTGATTGTCTGTAAATGGAGGATTATCATTAGTACACTGAGTGTCCCAAGTATTATCGGTCAAATTATTCGAGTCGGCTATATCACTCATTACACATTGCGATGTACTGTTAACAGTTTTTTGCGGCATTTTCCACAAATCAAAATTAAGCACAAAAATGAAACAAAGACAAAGCAAAAATGGAACAAACACAATTACATCAAAGAGCAATAAATTGCCGATGATCTGTCAAAGAAAGAGTGACAAATTAGTAAATGCGTTGTGCCAGATGCAAACTACATTTAAGTAAATAAGAGCAGATATATGACTACTTCTCAAAGATTCACAAGGAAATACGATCCCGGCAGGGTTGCCAAGTGTAACCTCCCCACACACATAATTTTAAAATTATAATAAATATTTGGTTAAAGATTCTAGTTTTTGTGTGACCTCAGAACAAAATTGGTTCCCATTTATAATCTCCGTACAGAAATGCATTCACAATTAATGTACGCAGAAAATTCTTTTCTCATTTAATGTAAGCACGAAAAAGAAAAATTCGTAAACCTCGTAATAAAAAATAAATTCAGTAACATGGTAAAATTTGGATGACAGCAGTGCTGTGTCGTGTCCCTGTAAGATCATTCTGAATAAAAAGGCAAAAAATTCTTACCTCAATAATATATCTGCTCTTACCAAAAAAATTTTTTGGCACAGCTCCGTGCAATGCTGGCCTATACATTTGTGATTTGTGAAAAGAAGCAACTGATTTTTTGCAATGGATGCTTTTTTTAAAAAATTACTTTGTATTACCAAAATTATTATTAGGACATTTTTAAAACATTTGGATGACAGTTCAAATACATTACTAGATATGCGCGACGCTGCTTCTTTACCTTATACAATAATACTCCGTCTCCAGATTGCCGACCAGAGCAGACTGCAGACAAACGCAGACTATCCCATACTAAAATGCGCTTCATTTATGTTGGCGGCCGAGTTTAGGTTCGTTCTGCGCATCTGACGTCACAAAACACAGTCAGCCAATGAACAGAGAACGACGTTGCCACATCTCGACTGCAGTGCAGAGCATGGACGAGTGTCTTCAGTTTTAGAAACGTTCAGTCATAAATAAAGTAATGGAACAAAAGCAATGTCTTGATAGCAGACATTCTTTTATAGAAACTTTGGAAAAAGCATTCTTTATACCAATTGCTTCATATTCTATTAATTAATTAAACCAAACAAGGAATAAGACTCCTAATTCAGGCGATAGCAAGAAAAGGTGTTTGTATCACTCTCACGAACCGCTTTTTCGCAATAAAGAACAGCGGTAATTGTTTATTTCCTATTGTACTTCGACGAAGCGTGAGTAATTCATAGTCATACCTACAGTGTTTGTCTGTATTTTGCCTGACTTGTTATACTCCTCATTGCTTATGTAGTCAGACGAGGTGCGTTAGCGTAACGGTTAAGGTGTTGGGCTGCTACGCGAAAGTTTATGAGTTCAAACTTTGTGCGATGCTTAATATTTTCATTATTTAAAAACAATATCGAAGTGCCTTACTTCACGAATTATATTCGTTTGAATGCAATTTTTTGAAATTTCTAGTGCTTTGTCTCTTCATTAACCCTTTCGCTGCTGCAGACACGTGCTCGCCGCATTCCGCGCTGTGCGCGATTTTGTCATCACTGCACTGCTCGCCTGTGCAGACACATGGTGTTCCCACTGCTTTGACACACTTATCATTGGATTTCACAAAAACTATTTGGCCCAAAAATTTGATTTTTACACGTCTTCTTGACTGATACCTTCCCCCCATAAATGACTTAATTTTGTTTCGATATTCAACGCAGTTATTATGCAGCATTAAATGTAGTAAACCATTGCACGAAATTTTGAAGAGTTTGCAGAGGTAGAAGTCCATAGCGTATACTTTCCGTATGGTCGATTTTAGTTGCCACAATGTTGAGAATGAAATGTGGACAAGGTACCTAAATTTCATATAAAATTTACTGTATAACAATATCTCATTTAATTTAAGTACGACATAGGTGTCGTATGTAATATTGAGAAATATTCCATCTTTCGCGACTGTAATAAAAGTATTATTTACACCGGATGTGTTTGGCTTTATTGTAAAGCACTTCAATCAAGGAAAGGTATGGCACATACACAATGGTACTCATGTTCTCTTTCTTGTTTTTGTTCCACAGTCGCAGTTTTACCAATGGTACTGAAATATATTCCTCTTCTGCAACTGTAATAAGGGGCTTGTTTGGACCAGACGCGTTTCTCTCTTTTGAAGCATCTTCAGTGGACAGCATTGTCTCCTCCATTGCCAAGTCACTTTTCGTAGTTTTGTGCTGCGGTAACACAATACTCAACGCTTGTGTTGGCAGATCAGTGTTTTAGCAAATAAATGATGTTTGTGTGTGCCACACACAAAAATTATATTTGACATAGCTCAGAGCACTTCACTGATAGACGGTATATTCAAGTCCTAATGTTTTTGTAAGTCCACAGTTTTGTTTAACGTATTATGTCTACTTCCTTTTGATTGATTGAAGTGCTTTAAAATAAAGCCAAACGTGCTCAGTGTAAATAAAACTTTTGTTACAGTCGCGAAAGACGGAATATTTCTCAATATTACATACGACACCTATGTGGTACTTAAATGAGCTATTGTTATACAGTAAATTTTATATGAAATTTAGGTATCTTGTCCACATTTCATTCTCAACATTGTGGCAACTAAAATCGGCCATATAGAAAGTATACTCTATGGACTTTTACCTCTGCAAACTCTTCAAAATTTCGTGCAATGGTTTACTATATTTAATGCTGCATAATAACTGCGTTGAACATCGAAACAAAATTAAGTGATTTATGGGGGGAAGGTATCAGTCAAGAAGATGTGTAAAAATCTAATTTTTGGGCCAAATAGTTTTTGTGGAATCGATTGATAAGAGTGTCAAAGCAGTCGGAACACGATGTGTCTGCACAGGCGAGCAGTGCAGTGACAAAATCGCGCACAGCGCGGAATGCAGGGAGCACGTCTTTGTAGCAGCGAAAGGGTTAATGCGGCCGTGGTGGCTTTACTTCACGAACTGCGCACTCCCCCCTACACGTAAGCTTGCGAACTATGCTATACTATGGCGCTGCTTCTATTGGCGCGTGCGTCGTGTGCAACTGGCAACGCAGCAATCTCCCGCGTCTGGGCGGGCATGCGCGAGCCGCCAAGATAAAAGAATTGAACTATAGCGACTAGCAACAACTCACTGCAACAGTTACACAGTTCGTACTGGAGTCAACACTGCTCTCTGGTCAGCGATTCTATATCGCAGGCAGCGCATACCTCTTACAAGCTGTATGTCATGTCATAACAGGTGATGGATCATGGGTTTACAGATATAGCGTCAGATGCCAAAACTGATTGGCAAGTGCTGAGAAATTTGGAGATTTAGGATCTTTGTCTTTCAAAATACCTTCTTTGTTTTAAACCTAAATAAATGTTTCACAATTTAGCCGTAACTACGTAGATAATGGTACAGGTGACATACAGTACAGTTGGACACGGCTTCCCACCCGAGGGTGTCCTACTTAAGCTAACCCTTCCTTGGAATGTCTTAATGAATCGACCTATATGATTTCCTCCTGTTCGTTTTCGGTGATTCTCTCAGAGATGTCCCTCGAAGCGGTTCATGTAGCGCATTGCATTCTTCAGAAGACAGAAGCAGGCTACCTGTGATTATAAGTTGATCTGTAGATACATCTATATGTACATCTACGTGATTACTCTGCTATTCACAATAAAGTGCCTGGAAAAGGGTTCAATGAACCACCTTCAAGCTGCCTCTCTATCGTTCCAGTCTCGAGCAGCGCGGGGGAGAAATTAGCAAATAAATTTTTCTGCGCGAGCCCTGACTTCTCTTATTTTATCGTGATGATCATTCCTCCTTATGTAAGTGGGTGCCACCATTTTCGTAAGCAGAGGAGAAAACTGGGCCGGCCGAAGTGGCAGAGCGGTTCTAGGAGCTTCAGTCTAGACCCGCGCGGCCGCTGCGGTCGCAGGTTCGAATCCTGCGTCGGGCATGGATGTGTGTGATGTCTTTAGTTTAGTTAGGTTTAAGTAGTTCTAAGTTCTAGGGGACTGATGACCTCATATGTTAAGTCCCATAGTGCTCAGAGCCATTTGAACCTTTTTTTTCCTTTTTTTTTTTGAGAAAACTGCTGATTGAAATTTTATAAGAAGATTCCGTCGCAACGAAAAACGCCTTTGACTTAATTATTGCCACTCCACTCCAATTAACGTATCACGTCTGTGGCACTATCTCCCCTATTTCCCGATAATACAAAACGAGATGCCCTTCTTTGTACTTTGTCGATGTCATCCGTCAGTGCCACCTGATACGGATCCCACGCCGCACAGCCTTCAGATTTGTCTGACTTATCGCGTAATCGAAATTTACCGGATTTCTTTTAGTACTCGTGTGAATAATATCACACTTCCCTTTTTTCAGGGTCAATTGCCACTTTTCGCACCATACAGATATCTTATCTAGATCATTTTGCGATTCGCTTTGATAATCTGATGACTTTCTAATACCGCAAGTGACAGCATCATCTGTAAACAATCTAAGACGGCTAGTCAGATTGTCTCCTATGTCGTTAATTACTTGAAATAAGCCCAGAGATGCCACTATGTAGTGTTTGTCAGAATACATCAGGAAGCAACGACAATTTAATATTTTTAAACAACTCCTGTCAAAAAGTAAGTGAAATTCAGTATCAAGATAATGTCGACTATCACATAAACACAGGCTCCGGGTACATCCTATCGCCGACTGGCGGGATCAGCGCGCGGCCGAAATCTCTTTCTTGTATCGTAAAACTTCGTAGCTCTCAGTACATCATCGGTAATTTAACAATATTCATTTGTTTACTAAATTAACTGATTTACTACATAACGACATTATGGTATTAAAGCCCTAATGACACGTAGGCTGCTCCTAGTATTTTTTATGTCAAAAGTAGATTGTAAAAACTAGTATTTACTAGAGACAATTTTGAGTATCGCGTCGGAACACTTGTAGCTCCCTTATGTGTGGACTGCCAAGCTAAATTCGCTCTCAGGGCTCGTGTACTTCTTCCCACTCCCCTGGTCCACTACTGTGCCCCATGGCCCAGGCGTCACCACCGCCTCCGTGGGAAGCAGCTTCCTATTCCCTGCCAGCTTATTCTATAGTGCTGTTTAAGGCATGGAATTACTTCTGTTGTCTTCCGAGGTCTAGTAAACATAAAATTAGGAAATAAAATACATTTGAAAACAGTAAGAATCTCACAGATCTCCTTTACTAATTCCTTTTCCAATCTGTGGTTATTCCAGTTCTGAAAAGAACAGTGTCAAGGTAATATGGTTTATAGGAGTAACCTATACAATTGGTTCTTACATCTTCCTTAGGCTTTTTCCACACCTGAAAAGTAAATATACAGAGAGTACCAGAAATGTTGCAACAAACTTCGAGGAATTGTAGAGGGTAGGAACCCTTGTCAAGAAACGGTATCCACCGACACTGCATAGCGTCGAATTTATAGGTGCTGGCGCCTGCCGCTGAGCTACCCCTTTCTTTTTACTTAAACTGAAATAACCGAGAAGGTGAAACTTCTATCTTTTTACTTAAATTGCGTAATGCAACTGGACCTTCTAAAACTGCTGATTGAAACTGAACGTACTGTCGCTTTCGTTGTATTTATCATTTCAACACTGACCTACAGATACCTATACAAATAGGGAGTAGGTTACCTTGTCAGGTATGTGGCAGCGTCCACATCCACTAAAACTTTATCAGGCCTACATAATGCGTCACACAGTAAATAAGTAGGAGGCGCAGTTACTCGTGCTCCCAGCTGTGCACAAACGACTGGGGAATGTGCAAGATGTATACGGCTAGTATACGCAGCCCACAGCAGACGGCGCTTGTAGTCGATGACTTGCTATAGCTATTAGGGATGCAGATATAATCACAAAGAGAAACATGACAAACAGTAATACCATATAAAAGATCTTGCTTAAGTCTGCTTGTAAAATGTGTATACAAATGTGTCGTAATAAAAAAGAGTAAATAAGTTTTGAAAATCAAGAAGTATAAAAGTATGTATCATTTTTATTTTATTTTTTATTTTATTTTATTTATTGATTTATTTAACCTGGCAAGATTAGGGCAATCAGGCCCTCTCTTACATCTAACCAGGCGTTCTACTTATTTTACATTCATACGTTTTAGTAGGCATGTTAAACTACATCTAGTACAAAAAGTGAAATAAACAATTAGAAAGGTACATCTGGAAAAATACATACATATAGAGTTTATATTCGTAGATCATAAGAACTGTTATAATTAGACATTATTGAAGAGACAAATTTTAGATAGGAGTGCTGGCAGCAGGGAGTATGAGGGAGACTCAAGGTGAAGGGAGCAGAAGAATAGACATGATGAAACATAATTAAGGAAATATAAAGGAAAAGAAGATTGCCTGGCTAATAGAGATAGATGAAGAGGAAGGCATCTCAGGAGCAAGATAGGAGACGCTAGCTTTGCTATTTGACAGATGAGAGGATTGGCGTGGTACATTAATTTTGTGGAGAACTTTATGAGGATGATAGTAGGAAATGCTTCATCTTCTTCTTAAAAGCAGCAGGAGATTGAATTTTGCGCAAGGTAAGGGGCAGTTTGTTCCAGAGGCGGACAGCGGCAACTGAGAAGGAGTTTGCAAAAGTTTTTGTTTTGTGAGTAGGCACAGTTAGGATACCAAATAAGAGTGACCTCGTGTTTCGATTATGATGGCATGACAGGTTTTTAGTCTCTGAAGCAAGGTACAGGGGTGCTTGTGCGACGAGGAGTCTGTGAAGTAGACATAGAGTGTGGTAGTCACGCAATTTGTCCGGCCGCAGCCACCCTAGCTCGGAGTATGAAGCACTAACATGATCATATCGGAGAATGTTGCAGGTGTAACGCACACAGGCATTCATGGTTAGCTCTAGCCGTCTTTTGTTTTCACTACTCGTGCCTTGTTGAATCACATCACAATAGTGGAGGTTCGGTAGAACGAGTGCTTGCACGAGCTTGGCGTTTCAAGTCCTGTGGAAATATGTTCCGAAACTTTTTGAGAGCATAGAGACAAGCAGACGTCTTTCGGCACACTGTATTCTCCGCCCAGTTGAGATGCTGATCCAGAGTTACACCCAAGTTCTTCACTGTTTTCTGGTGTGGTATTGGAGTACCATCGAGCAGAATAGGAGGTAGCCGTTCGCGGAAATCTGAACTTATTCATTTCCGATGGGCTATTAAGATTACTTGCGTCTTTTTTGCATTTAGTTTAAGCCCCAGGCTTCTCGCCCATGTCACTACTGAAGACAGATCATCATTCATCTGAGTGATTGCAGTGTTTACATCTTCAGGTCTGACGCTTACGTAGAGCTGGAGGTCGTCAGCATAGAAATGATATTTACAGGAGGACAGAACCGACGAAATATCGTTGACATATAAAGAAAACAAAAGTGGTCCTAAGACCGATTCTTGTGGCACTCCCGAGGAAACATGTTTCCAGGAAGATTTTTCATTTACGCAGACAACACATTGCTGTCTGTCTTTTAAGTAGCTTTCAAACCATCTCATTGCACTATCGGAGAAATTAAGCTGTTGCATTTTTCTGAGCAATGTGTCACAGTTAACAGTGTCAAAAGCTTTGCTGAAGTCCAGTAGCGTCAATATTGTTGCCTTTCGATCGTCGATGGCACATTTCAGGTCATCAGTTACTTTAATTAGAGCGGTGTTTGTGCTGTGATGTTTACGGAAACTGGATTGAAATTTGTCATATAGGCTGAATTCATGCAAGTATTCAGTGATTTGGTCATGAACAATATATTCGAATGCTTTGGAAACAGCAGGCAGTATGCTAATTGGTCGGTAATCACTAGGCAGTCGCGGGTTTTCGATCTTAGGGATGGGTCGAATTATGCTTCTTTTCCATGCAGTGGGGTATATTCCGTTCATGAGGGAAAAATTAAATATGTCAGTTAAGACAGGTACTAAGATATCGGCAACATTCTTAATCATGGTTATACCGATACTGTCGTTGCCTATTGCATCAGAAGAGATTCTCATTATTGCTTTTCTTGCCGTATTTGTTGTTACATGTTTTAGATGGAAGCTATCGTTGTCAGTTATCCTGTTTGGGGATTCTTGTGGACGGTAATTATCAGCCATGCTGGTATTCAGAGGTGCAGAGAAGAATTCATTTAATTCGTTAGCTGACACATGAAAAGTAGTTTCCGATTTTGCCTTTCCGACCCCCTAGCTACGGAGATTCTTTCATAGAGTCGTGGGCGTCAGATCGCTGCATACAAGGGAGCGAGCGTGCCTGATTTTAGCATTGCGAATGCATTGTTTCACTCTGTTCCGTAGCTTTCTGTATTCTTCGAAACGCTCGGGTTTCGGATCTGCCTTAAAACGCTTGTGGGCAGCATCCCTAATAGTCATCATTTGACGTAATTCAGCTGTCAGCCATGGAGCAGGAGATTTTCTTACACGGATTGTGCGCACAGGTGCATGTTTGTCATAGAGGGCAGTGAGTTTATCACCAAGTTCATTAATTTTGCCGTCGATTGTAGGTTCTCTGATTATTTGATGCCATGATATTTCTGAGCAATCGTCTGTTAGAGCGTCAAGGTCAATACGTTTCATGTTCCTACAAGTTATGTAACGCGATTTGATCCTTGGGGGCTGCACAGAGTAGGCCAGGAATATTACATCATGTGCTGAGAGGCCAGGGGCCGATGTTTGACCAACATCTCTTACTTTGTCAGTCTGTTTCATTGCGATTACGTCTATAAGAGTATGACTGTGCGCCGTATGGTGTGTAGGTTGTAATGGAAGAATGTTCATGCTATTGCAACTAAACAATCTTCTTAGGTTTATTGCGGAGGGAGTGTCTCTTAGCAGGTCTATGTTCAAGTCACCCATTACGATGACATGTTCGTATTGACACTGGAGTGAATGTAATTCCGACTGGAAGGAACTCATTGAGTTTATTTTTGGCGGCTTGTACACGACGCCAGTCAAGAATTTCCGACTTTGTATATTTATTTCAATGAACATGAATTCAGCCTCTTTTTCTTCAGCAGGATTTGACGTACATAAGACTCTCGCTTTGAGATCTGTTCGTATATACGCGCCGACCCCGCCACCTCGCTTTTTTGATCTGTCTGCCCTAAGAAATGTGTACCCTGGGAGATGAATAGATGCAGAGGATATGTGTGGTTTCAACCACGTTTCGGATAAGAGGATTACGTGGTAGTTTAGTTGGTTGAAGAGGAGGCTAAGTTCTTCGTAATGTGTAGGTAAAGACTGGATGTTGCAGTGAGCTGCTAAAAGCTCTGACGCGTTCCGCTGAGCAGCCTGGAGTAGGGTGGCAGACTGGTTTGTCCCTTTGTTAGGCACTACCTGCCGCGAGGGGCACTGGCCGGTGCTTCCGCCAAGTGACATAACACAGGGGTGTCCGAGATTTTGCGCGCCCTGTTTGTGACTCCGCGAGTGCCTAAAGAAAGGCGACTGCAAGAGATTTCCTGAGGTTGCGGGAGTATAGAAAATGGATTAGTGGTATTCGGTGCAAGGAGAATATGACCAAAATAGTGACGGCTGTGTGTCACTGTGTATCCTATGTCGTAAGAGGAGAAATGTAATTAGCGTATTTGAAACAGGTTAGGGGGGAAATAAGGGAAAGGGGAGTGATTTAAGAGGCCGATGCTGCCAGCAGAGAGAAGTAAGCTTAATAATTAATAGATTTTCGTAGGAAACTAGAATTAAATTGAAATTTACTAAAGTGATACTGGTAGTGATTATCGTAGGAAGCTACAATTAGATTGAAATTTGCTAAAGTGATACTGATGGTGATTTTTGTTATGAACAATTTAAACCGAAGAGATGGGTGATTAATGAACTAAAGGAGAGACTAATAATTGCAATAGAACTATTACAGAATGGAAGAGAATAAACTGAGAAAATGAAAAAAGTATTAGCAGTAACTAGAATTAAGTAATGGTTAGAGCTACAGACACAAAAAAATAGTGAAAAGTTAATACAGTTACAAAAACAATTAGTTGAAGGTACAAATATGGGTATAATTGAAAAGTTAATACAATTACAAGACTATATCTGAGTATAGGGCTGTTACAATTTGCAAATGGTGTTAAGTTTGCACTTTTGGCTCGAGTAGCTTCACTTAATACTATTCAGTTCTGTCATGTTTGTGACTGTCTTCTTTCCAGCTGCTGTCTTAATGATTACTCAGCCATCCTGAGTCCACACATTCTGAAGACCGAAATGGGATATGGCACTGTTTAAAATCTTTAGCCGTTCGTGTGTCAGATCTTCCCTTATTGTAAGCCCTGTCCTTGCTAACTTCTTCTTCTGGGTAAAGATCTCTGCCCTTTTTCGGTACGAGAAAAATTTAATTATTATTGGACGAGGTTTGATAGCACCTGGTAGTTTTCGTCCCACCCGATGGCTCCTGTCAATGTCTGCCTTGGTCACTTCAACACCTAATTTTTCACGCGCAACCTCTATAAGCAGGTTGTCTGTGTCTTCTTCCTTATTTTCTGCTACTCCAAACAGTCGTAGACTATTTCGCCTTTGGTACTGTTCTAGCTCGTCTGTTGCGGCAGATAGTTTCACTTCCAACTCTCGTGTCTTTTTCTCGTATTCAGACACAGACTTTTTTAGTGCTGTAATTTCGGCAGTATTGGCCTCAACAGTTTCACGCATTTTGGCCAATACTGCTGCCGTTACAGTATCTGATATAGTGCCTGCTATCAGATCGAGATTGTTTTTATCACGAAGCGCAGCGTTTACCTCAGAGCGGACCAGCTCCGCTATACCGGGAGCCGCGGGCGCACCTTTCGCCAAGAGCAGACCCGCCGCACCTGCGGCTTCCCCGCTGCTGGACGCGCTGCTGTTGACTCTTCTGTTTACCATTTTCTCGAAGATATTGGCGGAGCACAGAAAAAAAAATAGCACTACTGCAGAGAACACTGTTGTTTACACGATTTCCACTTGTACTAGACAACACCACCTGCGAGAACACCTTCGAAATCAACTAAATTTCGCGAGCCGAACTTAACACGTGTTACACTGCAGCCGCCATGACACGTATCACTGCGCAGCAAACGAATAAAACCTGCATGAGGGAGCAAAGAGAGCTAATTTCTCAGCGAGCCAGGCAGTATTTTGGCTAAAAACCATTTTGCGAACTTTCAGTTCCTTCAGTCAAAAACAGACAAACACACTAAATAGCTTATTACAATAGTAATCTCAGAAAGTAAAACAGAATCGGTAATGTCCTATCTATAAGCTGTTAACTGCATCATAATTTATTCTATCGTAAAAATGACTGATAAAAAACTAAAGCTGAAAAAATATAAAATTGCTTAGGTGTAAAGGACCGAACGTACGGTATACCATAATGCATCAAACTGTTCACACATAAAGTGCAAGAACTACAAATAAAAAACCAATAGCGTTGAATAATCGGACATTTTAAAGAAAAACAGAATTAACTCTTTAGCTTCAAAAAAACTAAGGTGATACAAAGTGGCTGACAGCATACAATTTACTGAAACAATAACCATACGGTATCAAAATGTGTATCAGTTGCGTGTGTTATAAATGGCCGAATGACCGATCGTCGAGTTGTAATTGCTTGTTAAAAGAGTTATGGTGGATGACTAAGTGCGGTTGTAGTGTAAAAAGGAGAATAAATACTCTGTGCGTAGTGGGAGAATCAATACGCAGTGTGTAGTGGAACTGAATATCTGCAGCGCTGTTAAGTTGCTAATAAAGGAATGTGTTTTTATATTCGTGTATATGTAATGCTATAATGTTAAGTAATGCTCTTAAGGATTTCAATAGAACAGTAATCAAGTCACCAAAAAATGTGAGTTACATTTATTTTTGTATGTATAAATTAGTGTAACGAAATGATACCTCACTAATGCTTACCGTGAATAATTATATTTAAAGAGAATTGGAACGTGCTATTTGCGTCGAATAATACGACAGGAAGTAGCAGCGCCATAATTACCAAAAACACACAGCTTGTGTTTAACAATGTTTATTAGATTGCTCAATTTAAATACAATGAAACAGATAAATTTCACACCCTCACAGGAGCACAATAAATGTTATTCTAAAACCCTTGTTGAAATCTACGTAATAAATGCATAAAACAATAAGAAAAATTCTGTTTGTGTAAATGCTTAATACAGTCAAAACTTTCCAGACTCATAAGCCGCAAGACTATCTTGTACAGTCACTTCTCTTTTGCAATATAAATTTATACCAAGGTGTAACATTAATGCATAATATAAGGCACACAAATAACAATAAGGCAACTTCTAAAATTGCAGCGATCGGCAATTAAGACACCGGGCACACGAACTTCTGAATACGGAATAATCCAGTTGATGCCAGTACAAGCAGGCACTAATTAAATAACAAACAATAAAAAAACAGCGCCTCTGCATCTGAACATTCCCTGAGAACATACGCACATGAAACACTCCTTTATAAAAATTAAACTTCACAATCAGCATACAAGGTACAAATATGATACAAATGGCTGATAAGGGAATAGTGAATTAATTAGGCGGAGCCTCCAATAACCTGATGGGGCGCTAATTACAGAGTGACCCAATTTTACAGGTTTCGAATTCATATTTCGAGCGAAAGGTATATTTGCTAAAGCAGCAGAGGAACGAGCTACAGAGCTTAACGACTTGACAGAGCCAGAAACAAAGAATATCAATACTCAAGCACGAGATCGAGACATAAGGCCAGGAGCAGGGGGCCAGTTCCAATGGCGACTCCAAGCCGTCAAGCCCTGGTGCCACGTCCCACCGTACCGGACGAATTACACTGCGCTCCCCTCAACTGAAACGAAAATGAACTACAACAACACACATGCAATTCCACTTTCACATTATATAAAAGAATAAAAAAAAACATTAAAACAGTGATGCTCTCAAAAAAGAATTTTTTGAAGTCAATGCTTAAGAATCCATTTAAACTCTCCTACACACGCATAAATGAGATTGTTCCTTGAAACTTAATAACAACAGATGAGTATTACTTTAAACGGGCAAGAGCCCACCAGAATTACACTTCCATGGAATCTGATGTAGTTATACGAGACAACATAGTATTTCGTTACTCGTTAGTTAAGTTGCTACTTTTGGTACTTTATGACCAAGATTACGACCATTTTAGATATACCATTACTCAATAATAAGGAACTCAGCGGGTTTTCTACCATATAGCTGCAGGTCCTCCTCCAAGTGGTAGGAAACTAAGATGGAAAGCATGAGCCCCGTTGCCACGGCACGTGGGACATAACTTTGACACATCAGACTCGTTTCTGGAAACATCATTACTTAACCATTAACAAACATGTTGTGACGAGAAGAGGCCCAAATGCACGCGTTTTAGCTCATGCAGGCTGGCGTGAGGAGGGAAGAACTATACTGATGTGAGGTCTGGAACATGAAAAGGAATTAGAATTCAGAAAGCGGACGTAATTAGTTTCATACTTAACTTTAATCCATTAATGATGAACGTCGCTCTTGACGGTACATGAGTCACAATAGTATCTGTTCAGAAGACATAGTAACCGAATATGGCGCCTTGCTAGGTCGTAGCTAATGACGTAGCTGAAGGCTATGCTACACTGTCGTCTCTGCAAATGAGAGCGTAAGTATACAGTGAACCATCTCTAGCAAAGTCGGCTGTACAACTGGGGCGAGTGCTAGACTAGACCTGCCGTGTGGCGGCGCTCGGTCTGCTATCACTGATAGTGGCGACACGCGGGTCCGACGCATACTAACGGACCGCGGCCGATTTAAAGGCTACCACCTAGCAAGTGTGGTGTCTGGCGGTGACACCACAAAATATATGTAAGCACACAACTACATCTGTTAAAATCAAACACACAACAAATGGCCAGGCGAACGGTTAATGCCAGACGACGTTCTGGCAAGCTCTTCTTCTCAACATGCACTGCGTGGCGAGAAAAGCCGAACACCATGCCTCGTGCTGGAACCCAAAACCTTTCCGTCGCCTCCGGCCGCAGCACTCCAGTAATAACACGCACACCACGTAAAGGGCCAACCTTCCGACCCCGTCGTAAGCGCAACCGACAGTCCCACCCAGTCTGAGCTGCTGTCTTGGCGCTGCAGACTTAAACAGCCGAATCCGCGATGAACAACTGCCTCGCGACGGGCTAATGCGAAATCGATGGCAAAGATGACATTACAAGAAAGGGGTACTGGTGCTAGCGGCGCGACGTGTCAAGAATACTGGTAACTTTCTGTTATTGTATTGAAAACTGAATGTGGAGTATGGCATTTTCTACATTATTATTTAATTCATTGCTTATCATATTAAAATGACAATAGGTATAGAAATTATGAGAGCATGGGAAATGGAATGGCGATATTGTGTGGGTACTAAGAAACTGAAATTCAGTGTGCTTTAGGCATTTATATAAATCCATAAAATCTGTTCGTTTTTGGTGAAACTTCAACAAGATTGTTTAATAAAAATATTGTGTAGGACAGATCGTGATGAGATTCTACATTGAGTCAGAGAAACATAGCACCATACTTCGAGGGGTTGTAGAAGCTGTGTTGACGAAAGAATGACGAAAGGAACGTGTGTCTGGAAACATCGTCCAATGATGTTACAGTGCATAGAGGTGATAGGCATCGGCGCCTGTCACTATGCTACCGCTTCGGCAGCAATGTGACTTTGTGTGCTGACGGACTAGTTGCAACATTGTTTGTTATTCAGTGATTGCGACTGACTGTCACGATCGTCAGTGGAAACGATGAAAGTAGCGGCTGCGTGGACTGCCTTTATCTCCTATGAATGTGAAGCTCTGTTGCATTGGTGGATGACAGTTTCAGACATACATTTCTGCAGTTTATTTTTCTCCCATATACCGGAAAATAATGGAGATTTAGAGGGTTACAGGAGAAAAATAAGCTGCAGATAATAAAGTGCAGACTGAAGACCGTGTCCAAAACCATCATCTACTGAGCCAACAGAGCATCACATTCATAGGCGACAAGACCTTCCTAGGCAACAGCTTGTTTCTCCATTGGCGAGGTGGCACTCAGATGCAGTCGCTGTATAACAAACGAAATAGTGCTATGTTCTAACTAAAGTCCGTAAGTGTACAAAGTCGCGTTTGCTGACAGAGGGTGTAAGTAGCCTGTTTATATGAAGGCAGCGCTTTAAACTGTATTAATATCACTGACAGCGTTGTACGCCCTCTGTAAGAGACTCTGTGTAGCTGGAAGGGCTCGGAGTTAGAAGTTAACAGTTAGAAGTTAACAGTGATGGAGATTACAAGCAGTGTTAGCGCGAGCGGACGGACTGGGCGTGAGTCCTTTATGGAGATTTAATATTGGTTGGACATGGATTGTAAAATGTGGGTAATGGAGTTATTGACGATTACATAATTTTCGAACTGGATGTCACATGGTTAAGGTAAAATGTGCTACATACATTGTTTGCTCTGCAACCAAATCTTTTCTTTGCTGACCACATGTCTATTAGTAGTTAGAGCCTACAGCAGTTAGAATCTTTTTATTTGGCTGGATGTATACTTGCTGTATTTGCTGTAGTTCGTGCCATGAAGATTTCCTGTAAGGAAAGTTACTTACGAAATGTATCGGTTATTGTTAGGATTTCTTCTAAATCAGGGCCATTCATTTGTGTTATTAATAGTCAGACTGCGTTGAGTTTGTATACTGTGGGTCATAAATGAATAGAATAAGTTTGTACAGATATATATACTTTTTGTTAGTCTATTCCAGTTATTTGTTTTTATGTACTTGTCGACTAGTCTCAAGGTAATGTGTTTTATAGGACTCCTTCGAAGGCCTTTTAACAATATAACAATGGCAACTACTTGAAAGAGCTTTTGTGTGTTTCAGATGTGGTTTCCTGTTATTGAACATCTACCGCGAGGTGACTTTTCTGTAACGTATAGCACGAGGTGGGCTCTCTGGGACCCCTACGTTTAACCGAGATTTAAAGTAAAAATAATTTGAAATTTTTATTTTATGCTATATAACACTTATTTTTACAATTATTTAAATGTTGTTTAAATGCTTCTAGTTTATTTTATAACACTAACCAAAGCCTGCAGACTTTAACTATCTACCACACAAAAAGGCACATAATTTGGTCTATTTCTTTTAAATAGTACACTTTTAGAGTGTTCAATATTACATACTGAAAAATTTTACAATCTCCGTAGCAAATAAATTTACAAACAAAACTAAATTCCAGCGTTTAAATCTGCGCATAAGAATTCCACCCAATAGGTGCAAAAAGAAAGTCTGTCCAACTGACAGTCATTGCTGGGAACTACATTTGCTTATCACTTGTCAGATCGTATTCGATTTTAACAGACATTCATTGAAGAAACAGACAGATTCTCTTACCAACTTCCCTGAACTTCTTCCTCTGAAGGATACTCTTGTTCTATAGCAGAACTGTGATGAATGACTAATGTTGAGCTATACAGTACCGTACTGAAGAAAATAGGTACGGTCTAGATGATTCTAACAACCATAAATAACACGTGTCAATGACAAGGCGATAACGCAACCGACAAAAAAGCAATGTAGGCATGGCAATGACGGTGAGGGGAGTCACAACTGGCCTTGGAGAGACAGTTCGAATATTTTAGCGCAGTCTCAGAGACCACAACTCGTGAGTTAAGGGTTAATTTTGTTGGAGTGTGTAGAGGGCTTTTAGTGCATTAGACTGTTTACTGATTTGTGAACATTTTATTGGCCATACTCCGATATATCTAATTGTTATCTTATAAAACATTACACAATGTTTTTTTCAAATTCTGACCACAGTGGTTACCTGCTCGGACATCTGCATGTGCGACATCTTTTGTGCTTAATACTATATTTTACAGGAAGATGCTTTATTTCTTCTTGGGAGCACAATTTTAGTAAATCATCGACTTGCCAATTATACGGAAGAGTGAATTTTTTATCATAGGCTAATCTGAAGATGCCTTGTGTAAGGCGAACGCTTCATTAGACCATGAATAAAAGAAAAATATTCCAGTTTTGTAACAAAGACTGTTTGTTCTTTCATACTATGTTTATTTAAACGATCTTCCAGTCGTTAATCCAATATGCCAATCCTGGTTGCTGTAGTCACATTATGCTTAACCGTTGGTAACCTTCATTATGCAGTTTGCAACAGCGTCGTCATCCATACTGACTGGGGCTCTGGTTTTGGCTTTCACCTCACGTTATCCCGTTATCCCGGCTCCAGATATCCCATGACTCCAGGCATCGTCAGTTTTATTATGGTTTCATGTAACAATGTAGCTCATTTTGGTCACAACATACTAATAAGCTTTTACATTTGCCGTATTGTTTCTACGTTATTAATTATTTCTCTGTGCAAATGGTATACAAGTCTCTATCAACTTATCATACAGTTAATTAATGTATCTCCTCTTTTTAGACATGAAATCATGTCCTTCATTTAAACTATTTCATAATAAAGAGTACCAGTTACAAAAACTGCCATAGTTAGAATATATGTTTACAAACATCCTTTAACATTTTCAATATTCTTTGTGTCTGTTACAAATACTTGATGAGCATCCTTGGTCACGTCACCTTTACATTCATTTGTGAGTTGGCCTCGACAAGTGTACGCCACCTTCCGAGAGGCCATCTACGCACTTGAAATGTCATGCCAGATGTCACTTTCCATTCACTTCCCTATCTACGCAGCCACTCAACTTAGGCAAACATCTGATGAAACATGTTGTTGTTGTGGTCTTCAGTCCTGAGACTGGTTTGATGCAGCTCTCCATGCTACTCTATCCTGTGCAAGCTTCTTCATCTCCCAGTACCTACTGCAACCTACATCCTTCTGAATCTGCTTAGTGTATTGATCTCTTGGTCTCCCTCTACGATTTTTACCCTCCACGCTGCCCTCCAATGCTAAATTTGTGATCCCTTGATGCCTCAAAACATGTCCTACCAACCGATCCCTTCTTCTGGTCAAGTTGTGCCACAAACTTCTCTTCTCCCCAATCCTATTCAATACCTCCTCATTAGTTACGTGATCTACCCACCTTATCTTCAGCATTCTTCTGTAGCACCACATTTCGAAAGCTTCTATTCTCTTCTTGTCCAAACTGGTTATCGTCCATGTTTCACTTCCATACATGGCTACACTCCATACAAATACTTTCAGAAACGACTTCCTGACACTTAAATCTATACTAGATGTTAACAAATTTCTCTTCTTCAGAAACGATTTCCTTGCCATTGCCAGTCTACATTTTATATCCTCTCTACTTCGACCATCATCAGTTATTTTACTCCCTAAATAGCAAAACTCCTTTACTACTTTAAGTGTCTCATTTCCTAATCTAATCCCCTCAGCATCACCCGATTTTATTTGACTACATTCCATTATCCTCGTTTTGCTTTTGTTGATGTTCATCTTATATCCTCCTTTCAAGACATTGTCCATTCCGTTCAACTGCTCTTCCAAGTCCTTTGCTGTCTCTGACAGAATTACAATGTCATCGGCGAACCTCAAAGTTTTTACTTCTTCTCCATGAATTTTAATACCTACTCCGAATTTTTCTTTTGTTTCCTTTACTGCTTGCTCAATATACAGATTGAATAACATCGGGGAGAGGCTACAACCCTGTCTCACTCCTTTCCCAACCACTGCTTCCCTTTCATGCCCCTCGACTCTTATAACTGCCATCTGGTTTCTGTACAAATTGTAAATAGCCTTTCGCTCCCTGTATTTTACCCCTGCCACCTTCAGAATTTGAAAGAGAATATTCCAGTTAACGTTGTCAAAAGCTTTCTCTAAGTCTACAAATGCTAGAAACGTAGGTTTGCCTTTTCTTAATCTTTCTTCTAAGATAAGTCGTAAGGTTAGTATTGCCTCACGTGTTCCAACGTTTCTACGGAATCCAAACTGATCTTCCCCGAGGTCCGCTTCTACCAGTTTTTCAATTCGTCTATAAAGAATTCGCGTTAGTATTTTGCAGCTGTGACTTATTAAACTGATAGTTCGGTAATTTTCACATCTGTCAACACCTGCTTTCTTTGGTATTGGAATTATTATATTCTTCTTGAAGTCTGTGGGTATTTCGCCTGTCTCATACATCTTGCTCACCAGATGGTAGAGTTTTGTCATGACTGGCTCTCCCAGGGCCATCAGTAGTTCTAATGGAATGTTGTCTACTCCCGGGGCCTTGTTTCGACTCAGGTCTTTCAGTGCTCTGTCAAACTCTTCACGCAGTATCTTATCTCCCATTTCAGCTTCATCTACACCCTCTTCCATTTCCATAATATTGTCCTCAAGTACATCGCCCTTGTATAAACCCTCTATATACTCCTTCCACCTTTCCGCCTTCCCTTCTTTGCTTAGAACTGGGTTGCCATCTGAGCTCTTGATATTCATACAAGTGGTTCTCTTATCTCCAAAAGTCTCTTTAATTTTCCTGTAGGCACTATCTATCTTACCCCTAGTGAGACAATCCTCTACATCCTTACATTTGTCCTCTAGCCATCCCTGCTTAGCCATTTTGCACTTCCTGTCGATCTCATTTTTGAGACGTTTGTATTCCCTTTTGCCTGCTTCATTTACTGCATTTTTATATTTTCTCCTTTCATCAATTAAATTCAATATTTCTTCTGTTACCCAAGGATTTCTATTAGCCCTCGTCTTTTTACCTACTTGATCCTCTGCTGCCTTCACTACTTCATCCCTCAGAGCTACCCATTCTTCTTCTACTGTATTTCTTTCCCCCATTCCTGTCAATTGTTCCCTTACGCTCTCCCTGAAACTCTCTACAACCTCTCGTTCTTTCAGTTTATCCAGGTCCCATCTCCTTAAATTCCCACCTTTTTGCAGTTTCTTCAGTTTCAATCTGCAGTTCATAACCAATAGATTGTGGTCAGAATCCACATCTGCCCCTGGAAATGTCTTACAATTTAAAACCTGGTTCCTAAATCTCTGTCTTGCCATTATATAATCTATCTGATACCTATTAGTATCTCTAGGATTCTTCCAGGTATACAACCTTCTTTTATGATTCTTGAACCAAGTGTTAGCTATGATTAAGTTATGCTCTGTGCAAAATTCTACAAGGCGGCTTCCTCTTTCATTTCTTCCCCCCAATCCATATTCACCTACTATGTTTCCTTCTCTCCCTTTTCCTACTGACGAATTCCAGTCACCCATGACTATTAAATTTTCGTCTCCCTTCACTACCTGAATAATTTCTTTTATCTCGTCATACATTTCATCAATTTCTTCATCATCTGCAGAGCTAGTTGGCATATAAACTTGTACTACTGTAGTAGGCATGGGCTTTGTGTCTATCTTGGCCACAATAATGCGTTCACTATGCTGTTTGTAGTAGCTAACCCGCACTCCTATTTTTTTGTTCATTATTAAACCTACTCCTGCATTACCCCTATTTGATTTTGTATTTATAACCCTGTAATCACCTGACCAAAAATCTTGTTCCTCCTGCCACCGAACTTCACTAATTCCCACTATGTCTAACTTTAACCTATCCATTTCCCTTTTTAAATTTTCTAAGCGACCTGTCCGATTAAGGGATCTGACATTCCACGCTCCGATCCGTAGAATGCCAGTTTTCTTTCTCCTGATAACGACGTCCTCTTGAGTAGTCCCCGCCCGGAGATCCGAATGGGGGACTATTTTACCTCCGGAATATTTTACCCAAGAGGACGCCATCATCATTTAACCATACAGTAAAGCTGCATGTCCTCGGGAAAAATTACGGCTGTAGTTTCCCCTTGCTTTCAGCCGTTCGCAGTACCAGCACAGCAAGGCCGTTTTGGTTAATGTTACAAGGCCAGATCAGTCAATCATCCAGACTGTTGCCCCTGCAACTACTGAAAAGGCTGCTGCCCCTCTTCAGGAACCACATGTTTGTCTGACCTCTCAACAGATACCCCTCCGTTGTGGTTGCACCTACGGTACGGCCATCTGTATCGCTGAGGCACGCAAGCCTCCCCACCAACGGCAAGGTCCATGGTTCATGGGGGAAGTGATGAAACATATTATTCACTATTTCTTAACATTAGTTGCCTCTTGACAGAACATTTTCCGATTCTACTATACACATTTAAGTTTGTTTAATACTTGGCCCTTTAACCATTCTCCATTTAGTAACAGAAGTGGTGCTTCTTTTGGTACCAAGTATACATAATACTCATAACCAAACAGCTTTCTACCCATTACCGTGGTATTTCTTAACATCAGCCACGTTATATGTGCCTCTCACTGACCGGGATTCAGTATGTGGCATTTCCAATGTATTTGGGTTACCCTGCTTGCCACATACGGTCCTTCATTAATTTCGTAAAATTTCTTCATCTCAGCATTTTGACGATTTCCCATGTGTCCTGACCAGCATTAGCTCTCCTAGCACATATTATTTTGGGACGGTTTATTATCATACGTACCCTCCTGATATTTTCCCTTGTCTACCAGTTTCTATAGAGCTAAATTTGATATCTTTTCCAAACTCATATACGTTCTTTCTGGGACTTTCAGCAAGCGCTCAATTACAGTTTTAGGTCCTTTTTCAATCAGCTACTCACACAGTTATATTCCAGTAGTTGAATGTGGTAGTTCATCGCACACTTTTCCTTGTCGGATGTTTCTCACCAACTCTCTAATCTCATCTTCATACTCAACCCTCTCCACACAGAAATAACAATTCTTTTTTTATATGGGCCACACTTGATCTACTTGACTCATTCCTGATCATAGCCATGCTAATGCATCAGCTACAAGGTTATCTTTACCTAACCTATAGATTACAACAATCTGATATTCCTGAATAGCTCTGGCTCACCTGATGAGTCAATTTACAGCTTTTGTTAGAAGATAAGGCTCTATGCTATGTATAGACATTTACTTTTCTATCCATCAAAAAGCAGCGAAATTTTCTGAAAGCCTACGCAATTGCTAGTACTTCCTTGTCCGTAATGCTATAGTTGCAATCCATTTCCTCAACATCCCACTTGTGAAACTAATCTTACACTGGTCTATCTCACATTCTCTCTCCAACAATTGGAATTAATGGCCTGTCTTAACTGTCTTAACTGTCAGGGGATATGCAAAATTCCTTATCTAGTCTGAGGTGGAACAACATTTCCCCTTTACGTTACACTCTACTGATACATCCGAATTCTTCATTGCACTGTTCTGTCGAGGCTTACGCAGCATTCACCTTTGTTAGATTAAGCAAAACAGCAACGTCCAACTTCTTTTCATTTACAAATTTCAGTAAACTTTACATAATCCCAAAGCTGATTTTAATTAGTTCCAGCTTGTTAGACTTGGATTAATACCCTTTGCTGAGATAATACGTCCTAAGAATTGTATCTCACTCTTTCCAAATTCAGGCTTGACCATATCGACTGTAACATTACCCATGTGAAAGCTTCTATCTCTTCTTCCGAAGTCTCATGTTCTTGCCAGTCACTTGCAGCAGTTGAGATGCTGTCAACATAAACAGTAATTTTAGCCAACGGGTTTTCCCAAGTATCAAATCCAGCATTTGTATGAATTCCAAAGCTGATATATTTAGTCCGAAAGGCAGTATGATCAGCTGATAATATCTGCCTCTGTACACGAAAGCTATGTATTGTCTACAATTTTCTGATAACTGAATCTCCGGTGGCTTTCTATCAAATTCCGTCATTCTGAGCCTCAATTATTCCATATAATGCCCTAGTTTCTAGTGTCACCCTCACTGATCCATCTATTTTCTACATACACCAAGGGGCTAAAGTATTGATTTCTCGATCTCTAGATAATATGGAAAAAACATTCATACAATTTCCTTTGTTGTAGCATCCCTTCTGCTGACAGTACTAGACGTGGTCTCAGGTTAAACGGTTGGTGTGGCTTGACATACACTATGTGATCAAAAGTATCCGGACGTGCCTGAAAATGACTTACAAGTTGGTGGCGCCCTCCATCCGTAATGCCGGAATTCAGTATGGTGTTGGCCCACCCTTAGCCTTGCTGACAGCTTCAACTCTCGCAGGCCTACGTTCAATCAGGTGCTGGAAGGTTTCTTGCGGAGTGGCAGCCCATTCTTCACGGACTGATGCAGTGAGGAGAGGTAAGGATTCAGGTCAGGACTGTGTGCAGGCCAGTCCATTACAGGGACATTATTGTCGTATAACCACACCGCTACAGCCGGTACATTATGAACAGGTGTTCGATGGTGTTGAAACATGTAATCGCCGTCCCCGAATTGCTCTTCAACAGTGGGAAGGAATAAGGTGTTTAAAACATCAATGTAGGCCTGTGCTGTGATAGTGCCACGCAAAACAACAAGATAACAAAAAGACGACCACACCATAGCACCACCGTCTCCGAATTTTACTGTTGGCACTACACAGGGTGGCAGATGACTTTTACCGGGTATTCGTCATACGCACACCCTACCATCGGATCGCCACATTGCGGCGTCGTTTGGCATTTACCGGCGTGATTGGTGGCTTATGAATAGCCGTTCGAGCACGAAATCCAAGTTTTCTCACCTCCCGTCTGTCATAGTAGCACTTGCAGTGGATGCTGATGCAGTTTCGAATTCTTGTATGATGGTCTGGAAAGATGTCTGACTATTACACATTACGACCCTCTTCAACTGTCGGCGGTCTCTGTCAGTCAAGAGACAAAGACGGCCTGTACGCTTTTGTGCTGTACGTGTCCCTTCACGTTTCCACTTCATTACCACATCGGAAACAGTGACCTAGGGATGTTTAGGAGTGTGGAAACCTCGCTTACAGACGTAGGAGACAAATGACACCCACTCACGTAACCACGTTCGAAATTGGTGAGTTCCGCGGAGCACCCCATTCTGCTCTCTCACGATGTCAAATAACTACTGAGGTCGCTGATATGAAGTACCTGGCAGTAGGTGGCAACACAATGGAAAACGTATGTTTTTGAGGATGTCCGGATACTTTTGATCACATAGTGTATTATTTATAAGGCTCACCTGCCATTAATCTCAAATGGTTCAAATGGCTCTGAGCACTATGGGACTCAACTTCTGAGGTCATTAGTCTCCTATAACTTAGAACTAGTTAAACGTAACTAACCTAAGGACATCACACACATCCATGCGCGAGGCAGGATTCGAACCTGCGACCGTAGCGGTCTCGCGGTTCCAGACTGCAGCGTCTAGAACCGCACGGCCACTTCGGCCGGCATTAATCTCAGTTAGCTAGAAAAACACTACCTTATACCTTATAAGTAAATTCTCTAGTTCTCTTTTCTGAACTTCGATCATTACATTAATTTACCTACTTTAGCCTTTACTTTATTGTCCGACACATCTATTCCAATCTTGTTTTAATCACTCCTCCTCTGTTATAATGTACGTTCATCTTTATTTATTTCCTATTGAAATCACTCATACATCATCTTCAGGTACTATCTTCTCTGTGCCTTTTCAAGAGAGTAACCCTTTTACCAAATGTGATCTAATTTTTCGCACCATTCACCATCGTTCTGTCCTTTTCGAAATACACAGTAGCCACATAGGCTACCAACAAATCAATCGCTAATCTATGTTAAAAACAGAAATCTGTTACCATTGTGGCACTAACCTCCACCATTATTCCTTGAATTCTAATGTCCAGTAACACTTGATTCTTTACTAATTTACTCTTTCTATTAACCTCAACTGTGACCTTAACTCCCTGTGCAGGTAATATTGGTACATCCTCTTTGCTTATTATTTGTTAAAGTCCTTTTGCAGTGCACACACTCGCTACCTGTATCAGCGACCGTCAATGCGTCAGTGTCACTAATCTGTACATATACTATAGGCAGACACACTCTTCAATTTAAATCTCATCTTCAGTAAGGGCTCCCCTCACATTTCTCATGTCCTCTCTCACCAATAACGTTATTGCTACTGGTCTGTCTTATCACACATTATAAGAAAAATCTTCGTCCTGTTATGCTCATAAAAATCTTTTAAGAGAGTATTATGTACATCTTCATCAGAGCGAGAATAAATACATTTCATAAATGGATTAAATCCAAATGGATGCCGTCCTTTGGGCAACTGAAAGTGTTGAAAGCTGTCAATCCTATGAAAAATTTCCGAAAGTTTTCTTGACAAAGTGTTGCTCAAATCGCATATAAGAAAGACTCCTCAACTAAGTGTTTAATCTAGAACCATTCCACAGTAAAGAAGGCACTTCTCGAAAACATTTCCAAAAATGTGTAAATAAAACTAGGTATCTGCATGAACCTATTTCTCATAGAGAGGTTTTAGAAAGACTTAGTGAAGTTATCTCTGGGCAAAAGAGAAAAGTTAGTCCACATTACGGAGAGAAACATAGAACACTTTATCTGCACACTGGAGTCTATTGATTTAATATATGAGGATCTGAAGGTGAATAATGGCGCATATCAGTCCACTCCGTCATGCGTATAGTTCTACAATAAGGAGACGATGTAACTGGTACGTTAGCTTTGTCACACTGGCAGCAGCGCACCCACTGGGTAGTATTTCGCATACAAATTGAGGCCCGACAAATTCCAACAAAAGAAGAAGAGCAGACAATAGGTAGCATTCGCATACTGCAGTAACAGAGTAGTTCAGTGGCATCAAACCAATAATAATCTTTGGAATTCCATCACATGGTACTCACCAGCAAAGTAGTCCAGTACATAACTGTGCTGTTGACATCAGCTAACGAGTACAGACTCAGATAGTGTTCTTGAGGTGACGGAAGAATTCCCCCAGCTATGACTCATTCAACAAACCAGAATTGACAGCGTCGTGGGATGGGGTGGAAGCAGAAAAAACAATTCAATGAACCTGTTAAGGTACAATGAAGACATGGACATTAGAGATCAGTTAGGTAGTGACCATCATAAATCCCGTCATAAATATATAAATATAGTTCAGTCCACTACTAATGCTATTCTGGGAGAAATTATGAGTACAATTGTTATTGATACACGTGCTCCTGTAAATGGGAGTCTATTTAATAAGATTGGTGAAGTTACAAGGGGGCCTACTTACCTAGTACAAAAGTGAAAAATTATTAGAACAGTCGGTACAAAGTTGATACATATTATGATACAGACAAATGTTCAGATAATGGTGTCGCAGCTCGCTTATCTTACTTATAGATGGATTAATAGTCGGAAACATTTTTGGCATGGAGTTTTTGAGGGAGAGGGACACAAAAAAAAGACTTCTCCTCGGGCAAGCGCTATTTGAGTATCGATGGTGAACATATTGTTGTATAATTGCTGAAGACGAAAGCCAAACATGGAAAATACCGCCAGGACATAAGAATAAAGTTTCTTACGATGAAAATTACACAAATTAACATCCAACTTTTTCACTGTAGTTCTGTGAAGAATGACGAAGTAAACGTAAATGACAAAGTTATAGAATATTCAACTATTAACTTGCAACCTCACGCGGAACTTAAAAGACTGGGTTTGAAGTATGTACCTTCCTAGTAAGATGCTAGGCATCAACTTATTATCAGTATAATATAGAACTGATTCCACACAAAATTTACTGCCAAGACTGCTACTCCATGAAATGTAAGCGAGAGCTGTTTACCGAAGAGATGTGACAGATATTAGAACGGGAGATTATAGAACCATCTCTGTACCTTATAAATAAAGCAACTATATCGTCATATCTGCATTACTGTCTGATCTGTTCTTTCACTAGCCGGCCGAAGTGGCCGTGCGGTTCAAGGCGCTGCAGTCTGGAACCGCAAGACCGCTACGGTCGCAGGTTCGAATCCTGCCTCGGGCATGGATGTTTGTGATGTCCTTAGGTTAGTTAGGTTTAACTAGTTCTAAGTTCTAGGGACTAATGACCTCAGCAGTTGAGTCCCATAGTGCTCAGAGCCATTTTGTTCTTTCACTAATGTTTGTGAAAAAGTTAGTGAACAGTTGTGTATTAGTAATTAACTTAACATAATAAGAGAAAATCTTGGAACAATATTTATGCACAGAATCCACATGGATTGGGGGACGTTCCTTACTTTAACATTTATTAATATGGATTATGTAGATAACTAGTGCATAGAATAAACAGTCTTTTCCACAATAGTTACATACATCAGAAGAACTCGATATGGACATTTCCTTGGCTGTCTCTCACAATGTCGTACTAAAGTGTACATATGTAAATTATAGCTAGTAAGAACACAAAGCAGTAGGACATTCTTAGCTTTAGTGCTGTATGTACTATAGCCATGGTACTAAAGTCAGGCTGGCAATGTTCAATGAACAGCCTTTGTGTGAACAAAGAATTTCTGCTACCTTCTACATCTACATCTACATTGATACTCCGCAAGCCACCCAACGGTGTGTGGCGGAGGGCACTTTACGTGCCACTGTCATTACCTCCCTTTCCTGTTCCAGTCGCGTATGGTTCGCGGGAAGAACGACTGTCTGAAAGCCTCCGTGCGCGCTCTAATCTCTCTAATTTTACATTCGTGATCTCCTCGGGAGGTATAAGTAGGGGGAAGCAATATATTCGATACCTCATCCAGAAACGCACCCTCTCGAAACCTGGCGAGCAAGCTACACCGCGATGCAGAGCGCCTCTCTTGCAGAGTCTGCCACTTGAGTTTATTAAACATCTCCGTAACGCTATCATGGTTACCAAATAACCCTGTGACGAAACGCGCCGCTCTTCTTTGGATCTTCTCTATCTCCTCCGTCAGACCGATCTGGTACGGATCCCACACTGATGAGCAATACTCAAGTATAGGTCGAACGAGTGTTTTGTAAGCCACCTCCTTTGTTGATGGACTACATTTTCTAAGCACTCTCCCAATGAATCTCAACCTGGTACCCGCCTTACCAACAATTAATTTTATATGATCATTCCACTTCAAATCGTTCCGCACGCATACTCCCAGATATTTTACAGAAGTAACTGCTACCAGTGTTGGTTTTGCTATCATATAATCATACAATAAAGGATCCTTCTTTCTATGTATTCGCAATACATTACATTTGTCTATGTTAAGGGTCAGTTGCCACTCCCTGCACCAAGTGCCTATCCGCTGCAGATCTTCCTGCATTTCGCTACAATTTTCTAATGCTGCAACTTCTCTGTATACTACAGCATCATCCGCGAAAAGCCGCATGGAACTTCCGACACTATCTACTAAGTCATTTATATATATTGTGAAAAGCAATGGTCCCATAACACTCCCCTGTGGCACGCCAGAGGTTACTTTAACGTCTGTAGATGTCTCTCCATTGATAACAACATGCTGTGTTCTGTCTGCTAAAAACTCTTCAATCCAGCCACACAGCAGTTGGTAGTTTAGTAGAATTACTTGATGCTATCTCATTTGAAATTACCATTCATTCTCAAAAATGGAGACATTTTCTCGTAAAGCTAGATATTCACTGTGTAGGTAATTATTCTGTTTGTATGTACTAGGTATTTAGCCGTAAGAAGTATTTGTTTGTCTGTCTTGCCTTGAACCTTTGAACTAAATTGCCTCTGAGCTTGGTACTTCGGGGGAAATGCCTCCACTATTGGTCTGTTTGTACATATGTAATACAGCTTGTTACCGTAATATGAGGATCCACTTTTGAACATGTATGTACTGGGTTCGAAGTCCTATATTATTTAATGTATGTGGCTTTGCACAATTTCATTTCAACATGGCACTTCGCTAATACCAAGAAAATATTTTGCTCTGATTTGGACTGACCCACTGATATTTCCTGTGTGTTAAATGACATTTCGCGCATAGATTTAGTTGCAATATAAAATATACAAAGGGTAACAATGCTGTGACTGAATAAACAATGTTATTCTGGCCTACAAGAATGGTGAGATACGAAAGAAAATCGATGTGTAACTATCTCACTCCAAAGTCTCAAGAAAGTATGCTACTCCATGGAAACCTATTTCTTCGTATTGATTATGTGTAACTTTCTAACCGAAATGTGTCTGTATTTACCCTTTAAATACCTTAATTGCTATCCTTGGGGGCGACATTAACGCACGTGCTCGTAAGAAATAAGTAATGAAAGACTACTATCCAGTGAAATCGATTTTAAAAATGTTTTTGCACTTGTGAGGGAGCGGTGAAGTAGTAAGACACCGGTGAGCAAAGTATGGTGTAGCACATCTTGAAATGGACAGTCAGACTTGAACATCAACCAAAACTCGAGTGAAAATTTTACACTCACCTGAGTAGAGATCAGCAGTCTCATGGTGGAAATTAGAATCCTCTCCGAATGTGGTGAGAAAGTTTTATCTTCATTGGAGCTCACTATGCAGCTGCGTGAACATGTAATGATACTTATGCTAACTTGCAGCAACTCGTGTCTGACTCCACAAAATCTTGGCTGTGGACGTGAAGCTCTGTGTGCACTCTCATTATTAACTTAAACTATACAGTAATTGCAGATGAAAGTTTGTCCACAGACGCACGTCTCGGTGCATGTTGTGGACATTAATTTTACAAGACTGTTACTGAGCGTCTCTGGAGGCAGAAAGCAATAATTGACAATTTATGTTGCATTGCAATGGATGGAAGCTAAGCAACGATGTAAAGACCAAATATATAGGGTAACCCCCTGCCCCCAAGTTATGTGGAAAGTTACTTGTGGTTCCTGAATTTTTTGTACACCTTTTCCACGTAACCTGATTACGACGAACTACCTGATGCCTCATTGAGACGTAACTAGACTGCGCTAAGTCATCCTACTTGCTATTCCGGTCATCAGCCTCACTGCTCGGATCCTATCCATCACGATGGTTCCTTATGCAGCTGACGACCGTCACCCATATACTGTACGTATCTGTATTGACTTCCGAAACCATAAACTTCAAGTGAGTATAAATTACACACACAGAAATTTTTAAAACATTTGCTAAATGCCACACATACTGGGCAACAGGTTTTGTTAAACAAACACTTGCCGAGAACGATACTAAAGAAAATCATCATTTGAACTTAATTTTGTTGCGAATCTGTAGCCCTTAAATCCCTTGCATTAATGTCACGACGAATCATTCGTCACCATGCTTATTTACCGAACTGCTTCAATAAACCATTATAATTCAACAAGAAGACAACAGTTTCAACAAAAACACTGCATGTTTCTTTTCAGTGGTTACGTAACTGTTTTCTTGTACGTCGCGCACTCAAACTCCTGAGAGAAGTGGGTGAGGTAACATTGAGTGACTTCTCCATGCAGTATGACAGATGTGGTCTGTAGCCTTCAAACGGGCTATATAACAATACATTTCATTTCAAACAGCCACCCTAACTGTACTTGTCATTCGACATTAGAGAAAGGATTATGTCTCAGAAATCACCTTTGTATATGAATTATCTGTGACAGAGGTTTACGATCTTTTTCTGCTAAACTAATAAACTTATATTGCACTGTTCCTTCTTCTTCCAGAATCGGTGATATAAGTTTGCATCTTTACTGTAACTTGCACTCTTCTTTAAATAATAATGGTGTTTGAATTACTTCCTTTTTATTTTGGTAGCATAGTACGAAACCATGCATTCCCGTGTAAATGAAGTTCGTTTTATATAAATTTTGAGCTGTAAATTAATCGGAAATAGTCAGTTCGCCAGAAGTGCGTTATCGTTTTCCCTTCTCAACATTTGTGATTCGAACCTGCAACCTATGTTTTATGCAAAGTCCGATTGTAATAATTATTATCATGGAAAACTAACACTTTGCACTAACAATAATCGATAGCGTGGTTTATCTCACTAAGCTCGCTGCTTTCCAGCAACGACTGCTTAGTCTGATGCTACTTCTTGGTTGAGAATGAAAGTAAATTTATACGAAAAAGAAAAAAAAATTATGCTCCTAAGAAAAGGCTAACAAAGCTAACGGTAATTTTATGATTATATGGTTATTTTCTCAAGTGCAGTGTATTCTGTCTTTTCTTCGATAACTTTTTCTTTCATGAACCAATTTAAAATAACAAAACCCATACAGGCGAAAAAGATGATACATTACAAATTCTTGAGTGGGTTCCCACGTATTTTAATCCAGTGCACTTACGTCGCACTAGAAAGCATATTATTTCGGAAATTAGATTAGAACATTTTTGCTAAAGTGTAAGTTAGGGAAACGGTAAAGCTGAGAGGGTAGGCCCACGATCAATGTACGCATACCCTCCTTTCTTACGGCGAAATTCTATACCGCACCAGTCGCTCCGCTGTGTAGACCTCCCGAAAACTGTGAGCTGAGAGCTGGCAACTGCATTAACGTAATTACGAGAGTTTCCACGGGACGACGCTCAATTCTAATAGAATCGAAGCGATTTCGGGAGAGCGCCGCTGAGTCTTAGGAGTTCGCCAAACTTGGTGGATGTCACAAGTCCCGCGCGCGCTGAAGCACCGACCCTCCACGGCGTTAACAGCTCGTCGAGAGCTCATTGTAAGCCGAGCGTCTTAAGGGACCGCTGCTTCCGGCGCTACACTGCAGCCGTATATCGGAGCGAATGTACACTGATTGCCAAAACACGAGTCACTTACAGAGATACGGAGGTGAACAGAAACTCAGTACGGTGAAAGCTATGACACAAAATATAACGTCTTACTTTACCAAGCAGAAGGGTTGTACGTTACCCAATAGTACTTCGTTACATCGCCCACACGCGAACAACAAAGTAGGGGGAGCATGTGGCAGAATATGGTAATGAGACAGGAAGGTAAAGTGGTGTTTCTTACCTTGTAGGTGCTACCAACTCGCTGATGTTGTTAGATCTGTGTCCAGGGGTCGAGGCGAAGTATCTAACAATGCATCGAAGCAATTACATACTGTAGTCTTGCTTGTTCCGTGTCTATAAATTTTCACTACACGTTTCTGCAATATTCAGGCATTAATACCTCGTATGTAAGAAACATACGTTTGTTACACCTAAACTACCACAGTCTTGATTGTATGCTCAAATTAATTATATATACAAAGACAGTAACTTGTTCTCGAAAGAACAGTTACTGTTTTGACCGTGCAGACTTTCCTTGGAATAAATGTTTATGGTATACCTCGACGGTGACAGCTGAAAATGCGTGCCCCAACCGGGACTCGAACCCAGGATCTCCTGCTTACATGGCAGACGCTCTATCCATCTGAGCCACCGAGGACACAGATGAATAGCGCGACTGCAGGGACTTATCCCTTGCACGCTTCCAGTTAGACTCACATTCCCAACAGTCCACAATTCTACATTCTTACGGGAATCGCCAAAACGTGCGCGAGTAATGAGTGAGTGGGCAAACGTCTATAAGGTACAATACATATGTAGAATTGTGGACAGTTGGGAATGTGAGTCTCACGGGAAGCGTGCAAGGGATAAGTCCCCGCAGTCGCGCTATTCATCTTGTCCTCGGTGGCTCAGTTGGACGTCTGCCGCCGGCAGTGCTGCGAGGCGGTCACGCGCCAGAGCGCTGCGGGCGAGGCGCGCACGGTGTGTTTGTGTTTACTTCGGCCGCTGTAAGTGCCGTTTTCCTTCTAGACCACCATGGCGCACAACTATCGGAAGAAGACATTACGTTTCAACTTTTGTTCCGACTTCGCCCGACCCAAGGCCCTGGAGGTAGAACGGTTTATACGCGATGAAGTTAAAATACCACCAACGGATCTAATTGGTATCCACTTGTCCATAGTTAGCAGTACCGTCTACGTCAAAATGATCAACGATGCGGCGTGCGACAAGGTGCTTCAAGAGGCAAAACGTGGACTGCGCTTCTGTCATTCCGACGGCAACGTCGGACCCGTTACCGTCGATCACGCAGGTCTCGGCACACGGACGATAAGGATCTTCGAACTGCCGTTCGAACTACCTGCAGACGTCGTCATCGAGGCGCTCCGTCCCTATGGCAACGTTCTGGAACATGTTGCCGAACGATGGGTCCAATTTCAGACCTATCCAGTTTTAAACGGTGTTAGACAGGTCCGCATCGAGTTGCAGAAACACGTGCCTTCCTATCTACGTATCGGAGGCTGCCGTGCCATTATAATGTACGACGGCCAACCTCGGACCTGTTCCGGTTGCGGGAAAGAAGGTCACCTACGGTCTGAATGCATTCAACGACGTGTCGCGCAGCTCCCGTTGTCGGAAGCGTCCGTCACACCCACGATGACCGCCCTACCGGTCACTTACGCAGCGGCTCTTGCCACGTCTACAGTTTCGTCCAGTCCGTCGCCCGGTCCTTCCGATCGGCACGTCCCACCGTCCCAGTCACCAACGGACGGTACAGACGTCCCACCTGACAACCTTGCCGCCGAACAGGCTCCCGCACCGGATGATGAGGAGACCAGTACATCTTCACAACATCTGTTTGACAATTTCATTGTACCCACCGACGCCTTCGAACCAGGTCGACGCTCCTCCTTGCCGTCGTCCGACACTGAGGAACACGTGCGCAAACAACGCTCGCCACGTAGGCGCAAACGCCGTCGCCGTTCACCCACGGGCTCTCAGAGCGTTGCCACCCGCGACGACGAAGACGACACCCAAGCAGCCGACATTTCCACGCAGAGGTCGGCGGACAACTTTCACGATGAACAAGACGTTTCGCAGGACGGGACCACTATGGAGGTCGCCACGCACAATGTAACAATCGGTGCGCCGGTTGAGACGCCTGTCTCCCCGCCGACAACTCCAGATCTCTCTCACAACGACGCAATTCCCATGGACATTGGACAGACCCACGGCACAGGAGCATGGGCCGACGACATTGAGGAAGGTACGCCCCCTCCTCCGGATGAGTTACCTCCGCCGGACGAGGCTACCTGTTAACATCAAAAGCGAGGCATTGCAGCTGATGGGACGGGACTTCCTGTCGGTGCCCTCCTCTTACTTCCCTTGGTGATGGTAGATGCGCGTCCACCACCACTGAAACAAACATACCGGTTTGCCACACTGAACATCAACATGATCGGCACTGCACCCAAGCTGCAACTCCTATGTGACATGCTTCGGGCCTCTGACGTCGACGTCGCCCTTCTTCAGGAAGTACGCGTTGCCACACTACCACCAGTCTACGGCTACGACTCATACACGTCCACATGTGATCAAGCAGGGCGTGGAGTGGCTTTCTACATACGCGAAGGAATCCCACTCACGGACACGACAATCCTTCCCTGTGGAAGAGGCATGGCTGTTACCATCTTCGACACGCGCGTCATCAATATCTACGCTCCGTCTGGCTCCACGAACCGTCGGCAGCGGTCCACTTTCTTCGGACATGACGTGGCGCCCCTGTTTTCTGGACGCTATGATCGCCTTGTCATGGGAGGCGATTTCAACTGTGTCCTCCATCCGCAGGACCAAGTACCTGGTTATTCGCCATGCCCGGCGCTGCTCACCTTAATCGAAGATTTTCATCTAGTGGACGTTTGGGAGAAAATTCATGGCAATACCCCCGGTTTTACCCATTATACAGCACATTCTGCGAGCAGACTGGACCGGTTTTATGTCTCTGCTCACCTCGGCAATGAAGTCGCCCAAGCTGAACGATGGCCCCTTGCATTTTCGGACCATTGCGCCGTCATTTGCTCTCTGGCCCTGCCACCTCAGTCAGTGTGGCGCAGCAGAGGTTACTGGAAGCTTAATACCTCCCTCCTTAATGATCCACACTGCCGACAATGTATTGCCACTACATGGGCGTCTTGCGAAAGACGCCTTGCGCAGTACACATCCACGTTCCATTGGTGGCTCAAATGTGCCAAACCTGCGATCAGAAAGGCCTTCATACAATGTGGCAAGGAAGCAGCAGCATGGCATCGAGACACCACAAATTTTCACTACGCCGTCCTCCGTGAGCTCGATGCGCTCCCTCCATCACCTGACACCCACAGGGAACGACAACGTACTAAAGCTCGTCTCCTCTCTCTTCAACGTGCACGACTGCATGGTGTCGTGGTGCGTTCCCGACGACAAGACCTCCTCCACGACGAAACCCCATCCACAATCCATGCCGCATCCGACCATAGTCGTCGACGTCGGCTTTTCGTCCCCAACATCACGACCTCCGATGGTGTTCACCACACAACACAGGCGGCGGTCGTGTCCGCCTTTGCTGAACATTATCGCCAATTTTATGATGATGAACCGATGGCGACGCCCATTCCTGATGATCTCCGTCCTTCCCCTGATCGGACTCTCACCGTAGCGGAGTCAACGTCCATGATGTCTGCAATCACCGCAGAAGAGGTGGTAGATGCGATCAACAAAGGGGCCAAGAACAAATCACCCGGACCAGATGGTCTCCCAGTGGAATTTTACCGGGCGTTCACCACGTTAATGCTTCCTCGCTGGACGGAAATGATTCAGGAACTCTTTACTCCGTCCTTCCCAATTCCACCTGAATTCGTCACTGGCATTCTTCTACCTGTGCCTAAACCGAAGGGAGGGTCTCATGTCTCTGCATATCGCCCCCTTACACTACTGAATGCAGACTATAAAATCTATGCACGCCTCTTAGCAGCGCGCATACGCTCCGTCTTACCTACGGTCCTTTCACCTGAGCAGACTGCACGTGGTTGTGGGGCCACCTTACAAACAGCCCTAGGAGAATGCCGTGACCTCATTGCACTGGCGTCGGTTTGTCGCCTTCGTGCAGCACTGGTATCCGTCGATTTCACGAGTGCCTTTGATCGCGTTCGACACCCATTCCTCCTCATGGTGGCGACACGTATGGGGTTCCCTTTGCTTTTTGTCGATGCCATTCGCCGGTTACTCCTTCCCGCGGTCTCGATGGTACAAGTCAATGGCAGGCTTGTAGGACCGATTCCTATACGCCGCTCTGTGCGTCAAGGATGCCCTATGTCTACTTTACTATATGCCATTGCACTTGAGCCCCTCATCACTGGACTTACCTCTAGACTGCAGGGCCTCACTTTGCGTGACCACACCTTTCACTGTAGGGCTTATGCGGACGATCTCCTCTTTCTCACCTGCTCCTCCACGGAACTCAATGACGCCATCCAATGGATCCACCAGTATGGACGTCTTTCTGGTAGCATTCTTAATGTCAGTAAATCGACTATGATGCACATTGGGCGCGGCCTCCCGGCTATGGTGCCGACCCCACTCCCAGTTAGTGCCACCCTTCGTTACTTGGGTATCGAATTTACGAGCTCCACACACCGCACAGTGGCCCTGGCTTACCGGCGGCTTTTGCAGTCGATTCGGCACCATGTTCGCGGTCAAGTGCACCGTAACTTAAACCAACTCCAACGTGTGTCCTATGTCAACATCTATGTCGCCCCTAAACTGGTACACGTCGCCCAGATCCTCCCAATGCCGTTACTCCTTGGCCGCCGCATCCAATCAGCCTTTGGATATTTCGTGTCAGCAGGGGCACTTTTCAAAGTCCGCTACAACACTCTAACACTGCCTCCTGCAAAAGGTGGCCTCGGACTCGTCAACGTGCGGGCACGCTCTTCTGCACTCTTTGTCCACACTCTGTTGCGGCACTGGCAGGGGCCGGTCCCGTCCTTAACACGCAGCCTCTTAGATGTCCTCCGACCAGCTTCTCTCGATCCACCGATCAATGTGGCACCTATTTCTCCATTATTGTACTACGTCGCGAATTGTTTCATAGAACTCAGCTACGTTCGGGCCGATCTTCCAGTCACCCGTCCTCCCCGTACAAAAGATTATTATCGTTTGTTTATGCTGTCCAACCCTTGCGACCCCATGGTGCTACAGCATCCTGACATTCACTGGCGCACTGTTTGGGGGTGTGTGCATGCACCCTTTTTACCGTCGTCTGTGTCTGCACTCTGGTATGTTTTAGTCTATGGAAAATTCCCGACTAATAGTCGACTTTATCGCATAGGACTGGCCACCTCCCCACTCTGCCCTGACTGTCAGCTCGAAGACACCGACGAGCACCGTCTTACGTGCCCCCTGAAACAAAACGTATGGCTCCTCATCCAACGAATCGTGGGCTTTTACCTCCGTGCCCCGCCAACGACGGTAACCCCGGATTTCCTGTTGTTGCCCCAGACATTTCACTACCCTCTTGCTAAGCACCATACCCTAATCTGGTTTCGAGGACAGGCTTTAGAATATCTCTTTCGGAGTGGTCCGCATACAGTCCTTGACTTCTGGCACAAAGTTGTGACCGCGCATAGCACCCTCACCCGAAAACCATCTTACCGACAAACTTTTGCCGGTTATCTCCGCAGCGTCTTCCTTGACCCCCCTCAAAGTTGGGGTGTACCATGCCTACCTGTCACATGATGCAACACCCTTATCCACGTTCTCATGCATGGACCAAAAACAAACAAAATTTTTTTTTCTTTTTTTTAGGAAGAAGACAGAATATGTTATATTTTGTTGTATTTAATTTTTTTTTTAACTAACAGTCATTTGTATATTTTTAAATGGTACCTTGAAGAACTTTTGCATAGTGAATATATATGTACTTTTAGTTTGTTCAATACAAATTTTTAAACAAAAAAAAAAAAAAAAAAAAAAAAAAAAAAAAAAAAAAAAAAAAGTTGGATAGAGCGTCTGCCATGTAAGCAGGAGATCCCGGGTTCGAGTCCCCGTCGGGGCACACATTTTCAGCTGTCCACATCGAGGTATATCAACAACACCTGTCGGCAGCTGAGGTTTTCAGTTAGTCATCATTTACTCAAATTAATCTTTAAGTATATCAAATATTAATTATTTCTCATGTTGTTCACTGGATGTTACGGAATCTGAAATTGTGATCTTGTGGCAGAATGGGGTACACGTTGTTAATGGCTTTCGAAAAGCTAGAATTTTGTCTACTGACAAGAATTTTTCTGGAAGTGAAGATTTCCTACCATCTTGAACCACTCATGTTGAGTTACAACCCTTAAAGAAAACATTAGTCAAAAAAACAAAATAGAGCCTAAACAGCTATTTTGAACTCTTCTCATTGTAAGACCGAGGTAACTAATGCAGAGGAAGGAAAACTAAAGAAGAAAACATAGCACCATGGTACTAAATCGCGTCTTGAATTAGTCCAGAAGTCCTGAAAAAGTCTGATGTAAGCAAAAAACGTAAAGCTACTTCGAACTGAAATCAACTAAGAAGAATTCTCCCAATTCCAAATCATGCTACAAACTAAAGTAGTCGAGATTCTCCAATGATTGTGGTAAATTATAAGATGCCGCTGAATGTCTTCACTACTTTCGACTACTCTGAAGAAGGTTGACTCAGATGTAGCATACTCCTCAAGTGGGCTTACAATTCATCTGTGGGGGTCGAAAGTTAAGACGAGGTTGTCCTTGTATGCACATGATGCGAAACATGAATGTTTATAGTTTATATACCATTTGTAACTAATTTTTGTTCGTGAAATATATATAAACTGTTAGGATTTTATGATTAATTTTTGTCTATCCTATACTATTCCCCATTTTGCCTCGCGAATGTGGAAAAATGGAAAAAATTACCATTTCTCAAAGTTTTCAGTATATGGGAAGCTACGTAGATGTTGATATGGTGTAATATTTTGTAAGCTAATATTGTAATAAAGAGGTCTGAACCAATTTAACAGCTTGTTATAAGTTTATTGTATCTCAAAATGACTTTTGAACATTTAGTACCCCATTCTGCCACAGGTTCCCCTACTTCTACGCTGTAGCGTGTAGCACCATCATTCGTGATAATGTCAGTCGTGAAGTGACGTGGTATGGCCTCTTGAGAGTCTGTTAGCTATACTAATCCGTACCGTTCAACCGGAATCTCATCTGGATTCGGCGCCAGAGGGTGTGAAATGAAAGTATGGAATTATTGGCCGGGAGACCTCATCTCAGGCCGCATAGTGTAACTCTTTCCACCTAGCGCCACTTCGGCGACCTGATGAATTTTTGATGATTCCAACATAAAACCAGTTCCTGAGTGAAGAAAACTCCAGACCCAACCAGGAATCGAACTCGGTACCCCAGGTCTAGAGACAGCAACGCTAAAAACTTAACCACGAGGTGAGAACAGATGGGCAGCTGTGAATGTGATTACTGTGGAAACAGTAGTAAACAAGGAGGAATGTCATATGTGGAGGTACCTGAGTGTCAAAGCCATAATTGCATGTAGTGTGAAAGAAAAATTGCAATGACCAAAGACAGGGCCAGTGGAAAAAGCTCTTAATAAATTACATGTGAAACGAAGACTTTATTTATTAAACGAATGGTTGTACGGTGGGCGTTTGAATGGCTACCAAAAAGGTGTAGCAGTCTTATTTATTCAAGTGGTGCGTGGGGCAGTGCTGGTCATACTTCTGTGTTAGTGTGTAAGAACTGAATGAGATCTCATTCAGTATTGAAATGCTGTTGGTGTTGGGTCACATTGATGTGATCAAAAACATCACTTGTGGAGCCATTGAAAGCCATTTGTGTACATAAACATCTAAATGATCCATATGAAAGTTTTACGTTGTAATCAAAGTATGAAATGAGTGAGCTATAGTAAATATGAAACTCAGACTCCACTGCGTTGAACATTCTAGGAAATAAAGCCACCTGTTGTTTACAACTTTCTCTACACAATGGTACAGCCAGAGGGAAAAGTGAAAATTAAGTATACCCACAAATATGTCCACTTATCTCAGTTGTTGTGCATGAAGTGAAGGTTCCTTGTATGGCAACAGGCATACTAAATTTCTGTAGAATGACTATGACATATCCATAGCAACATCTTGTATCTGCACATTAAGCGAAAGCAACAGGATTCATCCCCATGTCAACTACTGAAAAGCGCCCTGACTATAGAGTCGCAGCTCCAGCTTTCCATTTTATAAGTTTTAATAGTTAAGAGAACGGTGTTCTCCAAAGACTGATCTAATAAAACCATCCATTGATGAATTGAGTGAGCTGGTAGATACTAGCGTTATAGCTGTGTGACACCGAGGGAGTCTGAATTGTTACCATATTTCTGATAATGTCACCGATGATGTCGCCATGCAGCCTTGCCAGATGTCTCCTATTTCTCCCACCCTTCTGACACCATAGGGCAATTTCACAACGTGTAAATGATGGAAAATTCAAAATTAGGCAGCTGGTTCAATATAGCCAATTCTAATATGTGTAAAATAGCAGAAAATACAAAAATCCACTATGGCAGACCTTCCAGAATTGTCCAAGATGGTAATCCTTGAAGGTGACCTGGACGTATGAGCAGAGCCAGTACCACGTGAGAATCTAGAATGGCACGAAGATGGTCGACCTAGACATAAGAGGACAGCTTGTATGGTAGACAAGTCACTTGTTCTAACTTTAGAACGGCAGGACATTAACAAAAATAATGCATCTCCTCACTTCTATGACGTTATTCTTAAGTTGCACTAATAGCATGCCTGTTCTTTGTCTGAAACATTGCAGCCTGCATGTTTAAACAATTTCCACCAATCATCAGATGTCACAGCCTCAATGACTGACACCCTAAGTTTTGAAATCAAGAAATCTTTTCTCCTTAGTTTGAGGTGATGAGAAACTCAAAAATTCCCTTATTCTAAATTTAAAGTGATGTGAATCCGTCTGGTTGTGACAACTACATTACTTGTCTGTGCATTATCAATACACAATATTTATTAGTCTCACAGTGGAATCACACATATAAATCTAACTACAACAAAACAAAAAGGTTCAAATGGCTCTAAGCACTATGGGACTTAACATCTGAGGTCATCAGTCCCCTACACTTAGAAGTACTTAAATCTAATTAACCTAAGGACATCACACACATCCATGCCCGAGGCAGGATTCGAGCCTGCGATTGTAGCAGCAGCGCGGTCCCGGGCTGAAGCGCCTAGAACGGCAATCTAACTACATTAGGCATGTTTTAATGTTCCAAAAACTAGCAAATTTGCTGAATTTCCCCAGGTTCAAATACATGGGTTTTTCATTTACATCTCCTGACATGTTATGAGGATAAACGTGATGTAATATAAACATGACAAATTCCACAAAAACCCCATGCTGCGCAACCAGGTCATGCAGCACTGGGGAGCAGTTTTTATGGAATTTACGTCCTTTTATCCTTTTGACACAGAACCATCAGCTCCATGCAAATATTTGGGCGAGTATGACATTCATTTTTTACACCATATGATTAAAGTTGGAATGTTTCAATACCGGTCGTGAGCACAATGAAAGATTGTGGACTAATCAGCAATTGTGCAGTTTCTTCTTTTTACGAAATGACCTTACGCAATTGCAATTACCCAGTGAGGAGAATTATTTCTGTTATAATCAAACAATTGAACCTCCAGGTAGGAATATCAACAATGTAGGAAAGGACAGAGGGCTACTTACTGTAAAGAAGACATGCCAAGTTGCAGACAGGCACAACATAAAGACACTATAGCTTTTGGCCACAACATTCATCAGTTAAAGACATACACATACATACACCCACACACACATACACACACACACACACACACACACACACACACATACACACACATACATACACACACACACACACACACACACACACACAGAAGCAAGTACACCACACACACACACACACACACACACACACACACACACACAGAAGCAAGTACACCACACACACACACCCACACACACACAGAAGCAAGTAAAGTACACACCCCCCCCCCCACACACACACACACACGACCACCAGCTCCAGCATCTCAGGTCAGAATGCAGCATCACATGAGATGCAAGGAGCAATCCGAAGGGGATGGGGAAGGAGAAGGGATGGTAGTGTACAGATGTTGAGAGAGATGAACGCTGTCTGGTGGGGTGTGCAGGGACTAGACTTCCAATAGACAGTGTGCAGGGTCTAGACTGCCAACAGACACAGCATCAGGAGGTAGTGAGGCGTGGATGTGGGGAAAACAAAGAGCAAAAAATGAGAAGAGTGGAGAAACACAGACAGATATGTTGGCAGAGTACTGCAAATAAACAAGGTGGGAGTTCAGTGTGGGGAGAAGATAATATGACAGAGGAGGAGGAAAATGTGGGGTGGAGGATGTGGGGACAGTATGTTATTTTAGATTGAGGCCAGGATAATTCTGGGATGAGAGAATGTGTTATCTGTACAACACATTATCTGCTTTCTGTAATTATCCTGGCCTCAATCTATGGTAACACACTAGCCCTACATACTACAGCCAACAGTTTCCTCTGCCATATCTCCTCCCCATTCTCATCTCCTAACCTGTTTATTTGCAGCCCTCCGCCAACACATTTGCGCATGTTTCCCCAGTCCTTTTTTGTTCCATTTTTCCCCACCTCTCTGCCCCACAACCTCCTTATGCTGCGCTTGTTGGCTGCTTAATCCCTGCACATTCCACCAAACAGTACTATCCCTTCAGCTTCCCTGCCCCTTTCAGATTGCTACTTGCATCCCACGTGATGTTGCATTCTGGCCTCCCACGTGATGTTGCATTCTGGCCTGAGATGTTGGAGTTGATTGTGTGTGTGCATGAGTGTGTGTGTGTGTGTGTGTGTGTGTGTGTGTGTGTGTGTGTGTGTGTGTGAGTTCCACTTATAAAGGCCCAGGCCGAAAGCTATATATAAGTGTCTTAGCTGTGCCTCTCTAGAAGTTGGTCTTTATAGTATACGTTTACCCTGTGTTGAGACCAAGTTTGTTTAGAACAATGACAAGAACTTTTCTAGATGTGATTGGGAAATTCTGTAACTTGAGATTTACATTAACAAAATACTTACTTAAAACCTACTAAAAACCCACTAATATCAGACCAGTGTCTTTCAAGATATCAAGTTTCAAACTGAACAGTTCCTTGTGAAGATGTCCAAAACTCTGTCTTCCGTTCGACATGGCAGCGAGTTTTGCTGAGAAACTGCAAGTTTTTTGCTGCATTGTTCGCCTTTGGAACATCTGATACGTCAGTTCTGTGTAATTGCTCGTGCCCTTTGACATTTTTATGAAGTAGTAAATAAAATTACAGCTACTTGACTGTACAATCATTTTTCTCTTCCACACAGATATGAGAATTTCGGAGAAACTGAAAATATTTTGCTTTACCGTTCACCTTTTGAAACATCTGATATGTCAGCACTGCTGGATAATTCATATCTTTCACATTATGCATATTTCTATCAAGTGTATCCTCTAGATTATGGAATCAAATTTCAGATACTTGACCATGCATGCCGCTTTCTTTTCTGTGTGGCCAAGAGCGTTGATGAAAACGCCGAGTATTTTGGTGCACTATTCGCCTTTGTAGCTTCTGATATGTCAGTTCATTAGGATAACATATGTTCTTCAGATTATATATGTTAGAATCGATTGTCTTATGTATATTAGGAAATTAAACTGTAGCTATTTGATTGTGTCGTAAACAGAAAGAAACCAGGAACAAGTGAAAGCTGTAGCACCTTTTGAAATTACAAAGAAGAGCAGTTAATGAAGGCATTGGTAGGAATGTTGAATGCAGACAGCAGCATCTCACTATTCCATTCTGCATGTTTACCTCACGCCGCACCCAGCCATCAGGCTTTCCTGCTAGCCAGGCATAAATGAAAGCTCTTAGCCATTTGGCCATTCTACTTTCCAGGTGTATATGTATACCTGTAACCATTCGATCTTCCAGGCACGCTTAAGGTTTAAACTGACGGCAAATGTATTCTTAGTGCAGGTGAACTGCAATGTCATAGGAGTGTCAAAACGATTGATTATAGTAATTTTCCTCGATTTTGAACTGACAATCACACAGGCTATCCTCATAGTTGATGTCCGCCATCTTAGATTCTATACTCAGAGAAACTGAATTGGTAAAAAAACAGGCTGTCCTTGCATTCCTAAGTCCACTGTCTTGTATCTGCACCTTGGATTCTGATGTTACAGAGGCTGTCCTCATATGCTCAGATCACCATGTTGGATCGTCACCTCTGATATTATACTTGTTAGGCCAATTGAGCTTGATCCACTATCATAGATTTTAGTATTTCGTCTCATTTTGCATTTAACACAACTGGATAATTTGAATTTCCTGCCAATTTTTAAATTTCCTTGCCAGAATATACCCCGTTCATATGGACTATGATATGAGATGGGTGGTGGTGATGGGGTTGAAGGGTAATCTGTCAATATTACATGGTGATATCTGGCAAGAATGCGAACAGACCTTGGAATCACAGACCTATACTACTGATATTAAAAAACTTGTCAGAAGTTTCATCCAGTTTGTAGTATAGTAAAACCAATTTCCGTTTTTATATCACACTTAGTATTTGTGCCCACAGCACTTGTTTCCTTGTTAATGTTGCTGAAACGTTGCACAGTTACTCCTATGTACAAGGTGACAACTATATTCACCCTGTCTCCCTCACTCTCCCACACTACTTCCAATTCTTTTCTCCCTCTTCGCCTTTTTCGCATTCCTCTCACTCTGTCCTTGGTCTCCCATAATGTCACATAGTCATACTTCCAACACTCCTCCTACTTTCTATATTCCTCCTATCATACTCCTTTTCACTCCCTTTCTTCTTCCTCTTTCTCCTTCTTCCATTTTCTCCTCTCTACATACTATATTATCTCCTAAACATCGTCACTGTTATTTCAGTCCTCTCCCTCTCTCTTCATTTTCACCCTTTCCATAATATTCCACTTAATGGTTTGTCTTTCTGCCCATTTGTGTCCCTAAAAGACCAGGAAAACTGAAATTTGTTGCTTGTTTTCCGAGATGATAGTATAACGAGAAGAAGAAATGTACACAACATATAACCTAGTTAACAAATACTAGTTAGAGATTGGAGTTGTTAGTTCTATCACGTCACTAAGAAATTACTGCACTGTGTAAGGTGAAAATATGGACTTAAAGGATTGTAGTTGAACTTACAGACTGAAATATGAACCAAAGACAAAAAATATTAAAAAATAAAAAAAAACAGTTTTTCGTGTTGTTCTGAGATGAAACATTAGCTTCTTTTTTGTTACTTTCAATTGCTTGTACTCTAACTAACTTTGTGTTCTGCCTTACAGCAGATCTGGTCATGGGGGAAGCCTCGTCTGAGAGGTCCACTGCATGAGCGCCTAGGGAAGTGATTCCAGTGGTAGTTTCTCGTTGCCTTCCAACGATGATGATGGAATGATAATAAGGATGACATCACACCCAGTCCCTAAGCGGAGAAAATCTCCGACCCAGCTGGGAATCGAACCAAGCACCTTGGCGTGACAGACCGCCGCGCTGACCACTCAGCTATCGGGGTGGACCTTGTACTATGGACTCACTTTATATGAATTATTCCAACGTCATAGAAATCTTCCATAACTTAAACTCTTTCACTGCGCCCTGTCCCACAGCGATGTGTGTCTTCTACAGGTTTAATGGTGGACTGGCTTCATATCAATAACAGCATTAGCGAAACTGAAATGAACTTTGTCTCATTCCAGCAAATATAAAAATGAGCTGATCAGATGGTTCAAATGAGCACTATGGGACTTAACTGCTGAGGTCATCAGCCACTAGAACTTAGAACTACTTAAACCTAAGTAACCTAAGGACATCACACACATCCATGCCCGAGGCAGGATTCGAACCTGCGACCGCAGCGGTCTCGCGGTCCCAGACTGAAGCGCCTAGAACCGCTCGGCCAATACGGCCGGCTGAGCTGGTCAACTGGATTTATTAATCCTAGGTTGAAATTAAAAAAGAAAAGAAACAGGAAAAGAAAATCATTTCTGTAAAGTTTGGAAGGTAGGACACGAGGTACTGGCCGAAGTAGAGCTGCGAGTATTTGGCGTGACTCGTGCTGGGGTAGCTCAGTTGGTAGAGCACTTGCCCGCGAAAGGCAAAGGTCCCGAGTTCGAGTCTCTGTCCGGCACACAGTTTCAATCTGCCTGGTAACTTCATATCAGCGCACACTCCGCTATAAAGTGAAAATTTCATTCTAGAAACATCCCCCAGGCTGTGCCTAAGCCATTTCTCCACAATATCCTTTCTTCAAGGAGTCCTAGTCCTGCAAGTATCGTAGGAGGTCTTCTGTGAAGTTTGGAAGGTAGCAGACGAGGTACTGGCGGAATTAAAGCTGTGAGGACGGGGCGTGAGTCGTGCTTGGGTAGCTCAGTCGGTAGAACACCTGCCGGCGAAAGGCAAAGGTCCCGAGTTCCGAGTCTCGGTCAGGCACACAGTTTTAATCTGCCAGGACGTTTCAAAATAATTAATGATTCTCAGAGAAATCATGTATTAAATTTGAGGTTTCATAGGAAAATTCTTCTTTTCTTAGCATTATATAACGGTTTATCAACTGCACCCGTGGTCTAGCGGTAGCGTCATTGATTCATAATGGAAACATTTCGGTCCCGAGTTCGATCCCCGCCACTCCCTAAATTTTGATAAATAATCAGCATTGGCGGCCGAAGACTTCCGGCATAAGAAATCAGCCTCCTTCTGTCAACGGCCTTGTAAAAGAGGGCGGAGGAACGGATAGAGGTTCAGGGCACTCTCTTGGCCTAGGGGTGGGAAATTGCCCCTAAAGGCAGAAGAATCAGCAATGATCAACGACATGAGGATGCAGAAGGCAATGGAAACCACCGCATTAAAGACACGTAACGTGTATCCACAGGACATGTGGCCCGTAATTAAAGAAGTGTCATGATGATCTCTCCATTGGCAAAAGATTCCGGAATAGTCCCCCATTCGGATCTCCGGGAGGGGACTGCCAAGGGGGAGGTTACCATGAGAAAAAGATTGAATAATCAACGAAAGGATAACGTTCTACGAGTCGGGGCGTGGAATGTCAGAAGCTTGAACGTGGTAGGGAAACTAGAAAATCTGAAAAGGGAAATGCAAAGGCTCAATCTAGATATAGTAGGGGTCAGTGAAGTGAAGTGGAAGGAAGACAAGGATTTATGGTCAGATGAGTATCGGGTAATATTAACAGCAGCAGAAAATGGTATAACAGGTGTAGGATTCGTTATGAACAGGAAGGTAGGGCAGAGGGTGTGTTACTGTGAACAGTCCAGTGATCGGATTATTCTAATCAGAATCGACAGCAGACCAACACCGACAACGATAGTTCAGGTATACATGCCGACGTCGCAAGCTGAAGATGAACAGATAGAGAAAGTGTATGAGGATATTGAAAGAGTAATGCAGTATGTAAAGGGGGACGAAAATCTAATAGTCATCGGCGACTGGAATGCAGTTGTAGGGTAAGGACTAGAAGAAAAGGTTACAGGAGAATATGGGCTTGGGACGAGGAATGAAAGAGGAGAAAGACTAATTGAGTTCTGTAACAAGTTTCAGCTAGTAATAGCGAATACCCTGTTCAAGAATCACAAGAGGAGGAGGTATACTTGGAAAAGGCCGGGAGATACGGGAAGATTTCAGTTAGATTGCATCATGATCAGACAGAGATTCCGAAATCAGATACTGGATTGTAAGGCGTACCCAGGAGCAGATATAGACTCAGACCACAACATAGTAGTGATGAAGAGTAGGCTGAAGTTCAAGACATTAGTCAGGAAGAATTAATACGCAAAGAAGTGGGATACGGAAGAACTAAGGAATGACGAGATACGTTTGAAGTTCTCTAACGCTGTAGATACAGCAATAAGGAATAGCGCAGTAGGCAGTACAGTTGAAGAGGAATGGACATCTCTAAAAAGGGCCATCACAGAAGTTGGGAAGGAAAACATAGGTACAAAGAAGGTAGCTGCGAAGAAACCATGTGTAACAGAAGAAATACTCCAGTTGATTGATGAAAAGAGGAAGGACAAACACGTTTCGGGAAAATCAGGATTACAAAAATACAAGTCGCTGAGGAATGAAGTAAATAGGAAGTGCAGGGAAGCTAAGACGAAATGGCTGCAGGAAAAATGTGAAGACATAGAAAAAAATATGATTGTCGGAAGGACAGACTCAGCACACAGGAAAGTCAAAACAACCTTTGGTGACATTAAAAGCAACGGTGGTAACATTAAGAGTGCAACGGGAATTCCACTGTTAAATGCAGAGGAGAGAGCAGATAGGTGGAAAGAATACATTGAAAGCCTCTATGAGGGTGAAGATTTGTCTGATGTGATAGAAGAAGAAACAGGAGTCGATTTATAAGAGATAGGGGATCCAGTATTACAATCGGAATTTAAAAGAACTTTGGTGGACTTACGGTCAAATAAGGCAGAAGGGATAGATGACATTCCATCAGAATTTCTAAAATCATTGGGGGAAGTGGCAACAAAACGACTATTCACGTTGGTGTGTGGAATATAAGAGTCTGGCGACATACCATCTGACTTTCGGAAAAGCATCATCCACACAATTCCGAAGACGGCAAGAGCTGACAAGTGCGAGAATTATCGCACAATCAGCTTAACAGCTCATGCATCGAAGCTGCTTACAAGAATAATATACAGAAGAATGGAAAAGAAAATTGAGAATGCGCTAGGTGACGATCAGTTTGGCTTTAGGAAAAGTAAAGGGACGAGAGAGGCAATTCTGACGTTACGGCTTATAATGGAAGCAAGGCTAAAGAAAAATCAAGACACTTTCATAGGATTTGTCGACCTGGAAAAAGCGTTCGACAATATAAAATGGTGCAAGCTGTTCGAGATTCTGAAAAATGTAGGGGTAAGCTATAGGGAGAGGCGGGTCATATACAATATGTACAACAACCAAGAGGGAATAATAAGAGTGGACGATCAAGAACGAAGTGCTCTTATTAAGAAGGATGTAAGACAAGGCTTTAGCCTTTCGCCCCTACTCTTCAATCTGTACATCGAGGAAGCAATGATGGAAATAAAAGAAAGGTTCAGGAGTGGAATTAAAATACAAGGTGAAAGGATATCAATGATACGATTCACTGATGACATTGCTATCCTGAGTGCAAGTGAAGAAGAATTAAATGATCTGCTGAACGGAATGAGCAGTCTAATGAGTACACAGTATGGTTTGAGAGTAAATTGGAGAAAGACGAAGATAATGAGAAGTAGTAGAAATGAGAACAGCGAGAAACTTAACATCAGGATTGATGGTCACGAAGTCAATGAAGTTAAGGAATTCTGCTACCTAGGCAGTAAAATAACCAATAACGGACGGAGCAAGGAGGACATCAAAAGCAGACTCGCTATGGCAAAAAAGGTATTTCTGGCCAAGAGAAGTCTACTAATATCAAATACCGGCCTTAATTTGAGGAAGAAATTTCTGAGGATGTACGTCTGGAGTACAGCATTGTATGGTAGTGAAACATGGACTGTGGGAAAACCGGAACAAAAGAGAATCGAAGCATTTGAGATGTGGTGCTATAGACGAATGTTGAAAATTAGGTGGACTGATAAGGTAAGGAATGAGGAGGTTCTACGCAGAATCGGAGAGGAAAAGAATATGTGGAAAACACTGATAAGAAGAAGGGACAGGATGATAGGACATCTGCTAAGACATGAGGGAATGACTTCCATGGTACTGGAGGGAGCTGTAGAGGGCAAAAACTGTAGAGGAAGACAGAGATTGGAATACGTCAAGCTAATAATTGAGAACGTAGGTTGCAATTGCTACACTGAGATGAAGAGGTTAGCACAGGAAAGGAATTCGTGGCGGGCCGCATCAAACGAGTCAGTAGACTGATGAAAAAAAATGAAAAAAAACGGTTTATCAACATAATATGTAGAGGTACTCTTGCAATATGCACTAGATACAATAGGCCCTTATCTATACTCCTTGATTGCTTCACTGTCGTTTCAGGTAGAGATAGCTCCTATAGTTCCCCTCAGAAACTTTACTTTCCAACAAATATCTCTAACTACTGATATAAACGCCCACTTCCCGTAACCCATTTCCATCACACGACTTATTTCCTTTCACTTTGTCTCTTCTTGAAGCACTTTCTTTTCTTTTCGCTTCAATGCCGATTCCACTTGCCTACCTGTACGAAATCTGTGTCTTTCTCTCTCTCTCTCTCTCTCTCTCTCTCTCTCTGTGTGTGTGTCTGTGTGTGTGTGTGTGTGTTGGGGTTGCTGTGAGGGGACCGAGACGCAAAAAGAAAGCCTTGAGCAGCACCTGCAGGCGCCTGCCACCACCGACCTTGGTGCGTTATTTTCTTGGCGCTACCGCCCGTTCCGAACGCCCCACCACCCTCCTGCCCACCCACCGTGCCCTCGCCGCCGCCACCGACGCTTCCCCCTAAACCACTGTGCATTGTCACGGCGGCCGTTCTGCATCCGGTCGTCGGCAGGCGTCGCCCCCAGGGCCCTGCTGCAGCTTTTTCCACCGCCTGTGTAAGGCAGCCGCAGTACAGACGCTCATTAAATATAGATCACGGCCCGAGGGACGAGGGCGCTGAAAAATAAATAATAGCGACATGCACAGTGAGACGCATCGTGCTCGCCACCAGGCTGCCACTGAAATATGTAAACCGGCCAGAAATCTGCACACACTGCCGTGGAAACATCGGTGTGATTAAATGTGGAAACCCACTTATTCTGTATTTCAAGACTACGTCAGAAGTTCACTTAACTGTAACTGTTAGCGAGCAAAGCTCTCAAGAGGTGCGAGAAACTACATCACTTACCTTTTCACTAAGGTTTATTTAAACGCTGTCTCTGAATATTTGATTTTGTTTTTAAACGTGCAAGACACCTCACTGCCTCTTCCGTTTACATTCAATTTTTCTCTCTCTCCAAAGTTTCATCATCAGTTATCTGCTATATTAGCAGGTCCTTTGCCTCTCCATTTTCTGCGATCCATTGCTTCCTTCTTGAGGCTGCTCTGTGTTGTACCGTCCATCATGTCATCCAGTATCTCCAATCTCTTCCTTCCTCGCTCCCTTTTCCCTTCTACATAACCTTCTAAAACTGTTTTTATCAGTCCGTCATTCTTTCTTAATAGATGGCCAATCCAATTTCTTTTTCTTCTCTTTATTACATCTAGTAATTGTCTTTTCTCTCCCACTCTTCTCAGTTCCTCTTCATTTCTTACTCTGTCCATCCAACTTATTCTTTCCATCCTCCGCCATGTCCAGATCTCAAAAGCCTCCAGCCTTTCTGTGTCTTACTTCCTCATAGTCCATGTTTCAGCGCCACATAGAAGAACACTCCATACAAGACATTTTGTGAGTCTCTTCCTGAGTTCTCTGTCCAGACCGCTGCAGACAATTCTCCTTTTCCTATAAAATGCCTCTTTGGCCATTGCTATCCTTGTTTTAATTTCTGTGGTGCACTTCCAGTCGGTGTCTATCCTGCTTCCAAGATACTTAAAATTTTGCACCTGTTCTAGTATTTCTCCATTCAGCATAATTTTTATTTTCTTACGCCCCGTTTCCGGACACACGTTTGTAGGACCTTTTCTCTTCCATATCCATTTAGGAGTATGTCCCTGCAGTTTGTCGGCTTTATTAATGTTCACCCTGTAGATGAAAGAAATTGCCTCATGTGGGTATGATGAACGAGCGATGTTGGACTGACAGAGACTCAGCAAGGCCCATAAAATTGCTCTCGGTGAACTAAAATTATACTTAAATCGACTTTAATAATTTTAGAACAATTGTTCAATGTGTCTCCCAGCAATTATAAGATGAAATGCACAGGTTGACTTAGGCAAACCGTTCAGTTCTATAGCCACTTAGCATGTAGTGTGACAAACTCTTTTACTCCTCCAACTGAGTGAGCACTTTTGTAAAGTATATGGAGAGGGAGGAATGTGGGATTACAACGTACACTCGATGACATCATTAACAATGTAGAACACGTACGTAATTGTATGTAACTTACTTCGTTGGAAAGCGTTTGGAAGGGCTATACAGCTTCCAACACGCTGACAATACGGTATCGCTAAGATTATTTGCTTGAAAAGTGGTCATCAACACTGTCGTGCCTAGTCCATAAATTACCGAGTAAGAAACGTTTAGCAGCACAACGTCACTCTCTCAGTAAGCACAGCTGCATGGGCTACGTCGATTCATGCTCATAAGGTAGCAATCCGGACACTGCGCTTACTAGTGGAGGCCTGACTGTAGAAAAGTCAGTTTAACCTTCATCTAACCTAACCTAACCATATAGCAGAATGCCCACACTCCTTAGTACATTGGTACTGAAGTACAAAGGCAGGTCAATTATGTGCAAATGCAAAAGCCACGTGCGATTAAAAATGTGGATGATTAGAAAAGGCAAGTTCATGTTAGGAAAAGCGTCAGGCAGGGGAGCAGTTTCTACAGCTTTTATTCAGCTTGTACGTCCTAGAAGCAAGAGAGAGAACTGAATGAGCTGGGCTAACAAATGATTAAGTTTCTCAGGCGACACAGCCCTTCTGGCCATACCGAAGGAAAACTTAAAAGATCCACTGAAAGAGCAGCCAGCATACAAACGCGCAATATGAGACACAACACAAAGAGAGTGACTGGTTTAATACCAAAATTAAGGATGACAGACTAGTGGAGAAGTGAAAGAATTATTCTATCTGCGAAGCAAGCTTACAGAAGACAGTGGAAGTAAGTAGAGTATGTGAAGCAAGTAGGCGCTGGAGGTGAAAGTTGTTCTCAACAACAAAAATCTGCCTAATGGTATGAAATTCAAGAAGAAGACTCTGAAATGGTATGTCTAGTACGCTAGATAATAGCGTACGGAACTGAAACGTGTCTCATTGGAAACCCAGGTAATGAATCTAGAAATATTATCAAAAAGTAAGAAATAAGTGTACAAATAAGAGTGGAATGAACAAGTGCTGAATGTAAAGAGTCAGGAAATATATTCAGGCAGACTTTACCAGAAAAAGGAGCAAGAAAAGTTGAATTTGTGCTGAAAGGAGAAGTATAAGCGAAGAGGTGGGGGGTGGGGGGGGGAGGGGAGGGGGGCGCCATGGTGATCAGAATAGCAGAGGCAGAAAAAAAAACGGAATGAATATGATGTTGGAAGTAATACAGATGGAAAGATTTGCAAATGTCAGGGAATGTTTGAAGATTGGGATACCTCCATTCGTTCTATATTTTCCCCAAAGCCTGAAGTTACTTACGCGGCTGTAAGCTGATTTTGTTTTTTAACTTCTCCTGTGGGTACAACCTTTCTGCTGCGAAACTCAGATATTTGTGCAAATAAAAAGAACCTGGTGTTACAGAATGCTACAGAAACCATTAAGTATGGAAGTGAACGAGTATTTTTGCAATGGTGCTGAGAATTAAGGGTTAAAGTCCAAGATAAATATGAAGAGATGCCGATATTTAGCAGGACTGAGAGTAAAGGCAACGAGACCAAGATAATTTGACATAGGATTCGGTGATAGCAAAAAAAACGAACGTCATAAATGCATCTCGTTCGTCATTCTTGCCAGTAGTTACCGAGCACCGTCACTACTATTAAGAGCTGCAAGAATAGTGATTGTGTGAGCTTCTTTCGAGGCTCTAGAGGGAATGTAGTCTCTTGAGCTGTGTACTGCGAAAAATGTAAAAGGCAGTTGAGAATCTGTTAGGCGACGATCAGTTTGCGTCTAGGAAGAGAAGAGAGGCAGTTCTGACGTTACCCTTAATAGCAGATGCAAAGCGTGAGAAAAGTCAGAATATTTTGAAAGATATAAGTTCGTAGGCCGACGGCGCAACTAGGCCCGGCTTTGTCAGTGTAAACGGCGGACGCGAGGGAACTGCCGTGCGGCCTTGACGCCTCGCAGCAGGAAAACACAATCCCTTGGATAGAAGCTGCCGATTTGCTTTTGTCTTATAATCACTAACGAGAGGTTGCCCACCAATCACTTACCAGAGTGGCACAGGCAACATAGAGCCAACCAATATGCTTACTCTCACCAATAACCTAGGCTACTAGAGTTGCCTTCCAATCACCCAGCAGGGTAGCACAGACAACAGCGCAACGTACAGTCACCCCTCCATAACAGACTCTTCAAACTGTTCAAAGACATCTCACATATGTGGCGTAGGTAGCCGCCAGATGATCGAGAAAGACAATACATAAAGGAAGACATTCACCAGCACACAGCAGTCAACTGCGTGGAAGTGGACTGCAACAAGTCGGTCGAAACGTCAGCAATTTAGTTATTTTGAAAATTTTTATCGACATGCAATAAGTCTTCAACGATATAGGGTGGTACATGATGCTCTAAATCTTTAGCGACATTGGTATGGAAAAACTGGTAATGTAAAAGATGGTTAAGCAGTAAGAAGGAACAATAAAAATAATTGTGTCATGGAACTGAAATTTTGCACCACGGTTCTATTCGAGTCCATCTTGCATTTAACATCAGTGTGGGTAAGGTGTAAGTCTCGCAAGAGGCATCTGTGAAGGTATGTTTGCAGACGTAGCGCCGTGGCGACGTTTGATTACGGGACGCAACCAAGTGCTTGTGAGTGAACATTACCAAGAGGAAGCAACGACATCGCTTTGAGGCAGCGCCGGAGGTCACTGGCGGCATTGGAGGACAAGTTGTGGGGTGTTGTCGGGTCCTTGCATGGCGTGATGACTACATGCGTTTTGCGTCCTCATCGTTAGCCCAAGACGACGGCGTAGGAAACAAGTCATCAGAAAGATCGGAAGTAGGCAGTAAGGAGTAGGAGCAAGCACATTGTCTTCTGCCAGCGCTAGAGGTTACAAGGAGCAGTGGCCTACTAGTCGTGGGGCATTGTCGGCGTCTTGTTGATGTGACATTGAACTTATCTCCACATCGATGTGGCTGTCCATGGGACTGGATTCAGTCGTCTCATAAGCTGACGTGGCAGGGCATGCTACAATTCATCAATGACCATGAAGCAAGACAAGGACTGGAGAAGAGAGCACCATGGAACAATGAGGGGCGTGAAAGCAGCAGAAGTTAACTGCAACATGTATGTTTAAAGCTTTCCTGGCATACTGATTGTTCCATAAAAACACGGGAGAACTGCCAGATATCAGTAACGTCCTGCCACGATATTTCGGTGTAGAGTCTTCTGGCCATCTTCGGGTGAGTGCCACTGTAGTAGTACTGGTGAGTACACTTTTTTTTTCTTTATTGTGATTTCATTCCCCTGCCCCATATGGGCAGGGGCGGGCTGTCAGCGGCACAATCCGCCGAGTGACATGAGCTTAAAAGAAGAATAAAATGGTACATACATAAGGCGATAAAGGGGAACTTAGAACAGAATAATGGTAGAAAATGGAGGTAAAAAATATAGACTAACACGGAGACATTCATGGAGGACAGTTAAAAAAAGTCACCAGAAAGTCAAAAAAAACACAGGTGGCGATTCTTCAAAACTCAGTGAAGACACTGAATGGACATGCACACGTGAAAAGTCGGCCACAGTAGTAAAAACACTCCGGAACAACACACTTAAAAACCCACTTGAAGCACACACAACGAAGAAGAAAACTGCCAGGCGGGACCTGCCGAGGGAAAGGGCAGAGAGGATGGAAAAGGAGGGAAGAGCAAGGGGCAGCAGTGGAAGCGGCGGGATGAAGAGAGGAGGGGCATCGGCGAGTACGCGCTGAGCTCAGCTATTTAAAGTCATCTGAGGTGACATTGCGCATGCGCTGCACAGCGTGCGCGTGCATAACAGCTCCGTGCGCTGCGCCTCGCGCCCTCCTCGGTGAAAGCTTGGCGTATCGATATCAGGTCGATTTTCATCTTTATGCAGATAACTACGTTGACTACGAAGTTTCTCTATAACAGGATTCCAAGCAGAGTTTAGCTGATAACCGTTATCTCGATTGATGAGAGTCTCGTTGTCAGACAATCTTATTTCCATAGATTCATTGATAATCGAGCTCCAAAAATTTGATGTATGGGTCAAAATTTTTGTGTCGTTGTAATTCATGGAATGGTCTCTGGAAATACAATGTTCGGCAACAGTTTGCTTGGGGCATAGCCAGCTGTAATGCATACATTGTCGAGCTGGGGTGGCGGAGGTGTCTTCTTCTCATTGACCAGGAGAAGACGGCAGTTCCTAGAGAAGGAAAAGTGGAAAAGTAAGTTACAGGAAGACAGTGCAGAGCATAGATGACGCCTGCTTTTGTGCGTCAGCTTTGCCATTGGCAAGTAGGGGTGGTTGACGGAGTTTGACAGACTAAGTTAAATGCAGCAATGAGCCCTGAGACAGGTGCAGTTAGCCTCATTCATTCTTTTGTGAAAAAAACGTAGCTAGGCGGTGAAGCATTTGATTGCGCGAAAGCTATTGTCAAGTGTCTTGCCTGGCATGGCCGTGAAGGAAATAGAGTGCAACATTTTGAGCGTGAAAATGTAGTATGGTGAGGCCGTTGTTTGTTGACAGTGTGCTAGCAAAAGTTATTGTGTCGTTTGCTTACTTGCTTATTCCCTTATTGTGTGACTGAAAAAGTAATTTCTGAGTGTGTACGTTGTAATATACCTAATATACAAAGACGTAACGAAAACTTCGTTTCCCCGACATCGTGTGACCGGCCGGAGTGGCCGTGCGGTTCTAGACGCTACAGTCTGGAGCTGAGCGACCGCTACGTCCGCAAGTTCGAATCCTGCCTCGGGCATGGATGTGTGTTGTCCTTAGGCTAGTAAGGTTTAATTAGTTCTAAGTTCTAGGCGGCTGATGACCTCAGAAGTTAAGTCGCATAGTGCTCAGAGCCATAAGAACCATTTTGACATAGTGTAGTACAATACCTCACTTTAAAATGAATGGTATTGTGGTGATTCGTGAATTTCATAAAAATCGCACTGAATTGGAGACTAATGCGCAGACTCTATTTCAAAATAAAACAAACGATGATGTATTTTAACTAACTGTGGCATTCGTTTTAAACTTCTACTTATGATTCTAGATAACCTCAGATGAGATGCACTTTTGATAAGTCAGTTCATCTGTCTTCGAAGTTTTCAGAATTACCTTATCGACGAGTAGATAATAATTAAGTAGAACTGTCAAAACGTGTAGAACAGAATTATGGAGTGTGGGAAAACTGAAAATGTACCATTGTAGCACTTAAGGAAACGGTAAATTTGTAAAGGTGTGACCGCAGTTTACACATTGGGTACTGCCTATAGTGGAGGAACAGATTGTTGCTTGTGCCAGAGTGACAATGCACCCTGTCATACAGCAGCATCTGTGAGGCCATCATTGTTGAGAATTACTGTTTAAAATAATATTTCAGAAATGGACTGGCCTGCTTAGAGTTCTGACCTGGTCACCACCGAACAGTATCATGAGCTTCTCTTGGTTCTGCTCTTCAGGGAGAATGGGCTGCTGTTCCTCCACAGATATGGAGACTTCTCAGTGGAAGTGTCCCTAGCAGAGTTCAGGCTGTCATAGAGAAGAGTGGTGCACACACCTCATATTCATTTCCACTAATTGTTGACCTGGAACTTTTGATCAGTTAGTGTACAATGAACAGTAGAGGACTTTGGGTATAAGTATCAACCGGCCGGTGTGGCCGAGCGGTTCTAGGCGCTACAGTCTGGAACCGCGCGACCGCTACGGTCGCAGGTTCGAATCCTGCCTCGAACATGGATGTGTGTGATGTCCTTAGGTTGGTTAGGTTTAAGTAGTTCTACGTTCTAGGGGACTGATGACCTCAGAAGTTAAGTCCCTTAGTGCTCAGAGCTATTTGAACCATTTTTTTGTAAGTACTACTCTGAGATAAGGAAATTGATACAGAGGAGAAAATAGAGAAGGCGTGGGTCGATCCAATCAAGTGACTGGTAACACAAGACGAAAATAAAGTGCGTAGAGGGACGATGGTGCCTGCTTTCAAGTTGTGGCAGATTTTACAGTACAACAATAATCCCCAGTTTCTCTGTTAATAAAAGGGTGGTTGTGTGAAGATTAAGTTGTGAAGCACTATTATCTTATTTATAGATTGTACAGTATTTTGAGAGGTACTTCAGCACAAAGAAAGAGGACTGGGTGCATGAGAAATAACAATCAAGAATAAAGGGCTGCCATTCCTCCACAGATATGAATACTTCTCAGTGAAAGTGTCACTAACAGAGTTCAGGTCGTCACAAGGAAGCAATGTGGACACACTGCATATTAATTTCCTCTAATTGGTAACGAAAAAGTTTCATTCTTTCCAGAACCTCAACAAGAATGTCATCTTCGGGCACTGTTTAACGTACTTCACGTAGCAGCAGAAGCGCGAGCCGCAGACCTCGTGTCAAACATATACGCGAACAAGCAGAAAATCCACTGTCACTGATATCAGTATCGATGAGATTTTTAATCATCTCTGGAACACAAATTAAATTTGCTTCTGGATAGGAATGTTATTCACTGACAAGGCTATACATTTTAATAACAACAATACGCTTTCCGTCACATCAAGACTAATTACGGATTAAAACAAGTGATAGCATAGGACGAAACACATCATTTAATTAAGTCTGACATAATAATATACTGCCACTCTCCGAATTTTATAAAAAAAAGAGGCTTCATTAAATTTGGTAACAAGGACAGTCTCATTTGCCGGAGGGAAAATTGATTTCGTTCCTAATGAGTAAGTAGGCAGCTAACGTTACAAAACCAACGGCTTTTCCTTGCTGATAAATTGATGAAGCATTATTCAAAAATCTTCTCCCTTGAGTATACTACAATATTTGGTAATGTATACTTGTTGCAGAAAGATACTGTTGGCACTTTAGATGGTTGTTATGAGCAGAACATATGTTTCCGGGATTAGTTTATAACACTACTGTCCGCTACTGTTATACCATAATGACCTTAAAGTTGGAGTCGGGACGTGAAATAAAACTATTTTATTAAAGCAATTATGGAATAAAGCAACAGAGCAGTATTACCCTCTGAGAGGAATTTTGTTATGCTGACCATGTTGTATCTAACGGAGGTGGCTTATCGGAAGTGAAAGTCAGAATTACGTAAATACTTAAACAGTAACAAACAATATTTTACCTCGCTACACTGTTCGAAGGATAAAGAAAACGGTCGCCAGCCCAATTAGGCAAGAGAATGATTGACATTCTTGTTCAAGAAAATAGGTATGAGTAACTGTAATGGACAACCACAACCTATACTTTGCCACACGCGAGTGCAATGAACTCTGGCACCTGAATACAGTATGTTCACGTTATGGTTGGAGCTAACAGATCTGAACAAACTATTTGCATAAATATAACAGATACTAAAACACACTATTAGCTTGAGGACTTAGCCAAACTGAATGGTCTCAATAACGCTACTATTAATATTCACTGTAGAATCGTAAATTGGACATAAGTTTAGTATTACTTTTCAAACAAATTCCTATCTGACATGAAATATGGATATGGTTCACAGCAAATTTAGCTACTGCACATAGATTAATTCTCTCACTACCAAACACCTTTCTACTTAGAATGAAAATTAAATGGATTTCACTAACAAATTACTTCTCACTGTCCTTTTAATAAAGAAGTTACTGTTTTCACAGATAGTGGTTTTCTGTTACTTGTTACCTAGCATAAGCACAATAGACAAACTGTTGATCCTGTTACAACATTAATATGCATTTTTAATGCACAAGAGGAACCCAATATTGTACAGAATTTGACTTGAACAGCAAGAGTAATGGAAAATTTCTGTAATTAAGTAACTTGGTGCATTTGAACTACTTTCAATGGAGGGGACCCCTTAATCTTGAACACTGTAGCAGAGTAAACTAAACACACTTTCAATACACTAGAGAAACAAGTACGTAGCAAACATGAACATATAACTCTCAACAGTTGCAGTTCTGAACTTTTACTGCTGTGAAATACAAATTTGAGATATCTGTAAGATACTTTCAACAAACAATATTAATTTTAGCACACTCTATTGCCATATTAATTCTAATTTGCCGTCAATAAAGGACACTCGGCAAACACTTTAGCATGGGAGGGACCCTAAGTGGATATGTGACTAAGGATAAATCACGGTAGGTACAAGAGTTCAGTCGAATTTTATATTATATTTGGGTACAGTATAACATCCTATGAGCTGATCCTTCACTCTACATTACTATAGTGTTCCATTACAGTGATTGCGCAATGTGTTGGCGATTGCATGTTGGTAGGTGGATTTGCAGGTAGAACTGCTGGACTCTGTCATTTCTTGGTGGCGATGATAGATACCAATTTCAGAATGGTTCCAGTTCTTTATCCATCCATCCGCGGCATTGGACAGAACAATACACAACTTTTACATGAGCGGTTGATAGTTTGGTAGCTCGTCCCCGACTGACTCTCGATTCCACCTTTTCTACCCAGGCTAACCACAATCTGCTCGCGCTGTATGCTTCCGTTCCCTAGGGGAACCACAAAATATCTAAGAACCCTAAGTGAGGATCAGCAATTACATAACAATAATTAATGAAAAGAACCAGTTTGCTTTTGTTCTACAATATTACTTTTATTCTAAATCGGTTTTGGGCTTACAAGGCCATCTTGAGGCATTTACTGAGTATTATCACCAAAGAAGTTAAATGTTTGCAGACAACATTGGAAGAGAAGTAACACATCTAGACTGATGTAGAAACATACAGTAAGTAACATCATTGCCGTGAAAAAGTAATGAAATAAAATAAAATAAAGTTATTTTATTTTATTTTATTAGTCTTCTTTATTAATAGAAACTGTTATGTAGGCATGCTATTCCTATTTTGTGCTAAAGGTTTTCCAGTCTACTCCATTGTTATTCATGTACAGTTCAGTTTTTACTTTTTCACTGCAAAGATGTTACTTACTGAATGTTTCTACATCAGTCTAGATGTGTTACTTCTCTTCCAATGTTCTCTGCTAACATTTAACTTCTTTGGTGATAATACTTAGTAAATGTCTGAAGATGGCCTTGTAAGCCGAAAACCGGTTTACAATGAAAGTAATATTGTAGAACAAAAGCAAACTGGTGCCTTTCATTTATTATAATGTTGTTCTACAAAGAACTGACGGAAGATTCTGTTAATATAATTACATCTTAAATAAAAAACAACATTTGCATATATTGGTATTTCTACACAAAATTATTTAAATAAAATTATTTAATTTTCAAGATAACCAAAGAGATTATAAGACAAAGACAAAACATATAATTTGTTCATATTTTACATATTACAGAGATTACACTTCCTACACTCTAAAAGACATCAAAGTTTTTAACATAGAAAAGAATGAACACTCTCATGGTAACGATTCAATCCAACAAATTTTACACAAACTCAACTTTACAACATTAAACAAAACAAAAAGCAAAATAAATCAGTATAGCATTAGAGCTATGGTGTTACAAGTTAACAGCCCTGCGTAAGAGCATTTTTCTATAGTTTTTCAAGTCATGTAGTTAACAAAACTGATAAATGCTTCTTAAGAATCAGTTTGTACTTGATTCTTTACTCTTTGTGTAATTTGAACTACATTTCTCCTCTTAATGTTCGGTTAGCACCTTTAGGAATACTAACAATTACCAATGGTTCATTTCTGAAGCTGTAAAAGAATATCCGACATCTATGTGAAACATTAAAGCAACAATTTTTATTGAAGGGACGTGAGTCGTGCTTGGGTAGCTCAATTGGTAGAGCAGTCGCTCACGAAAGGCAAAGATAAGTTTCATATCAGTCCCTACTCCGCTGCAGAGTGAAATTTCATTCTAAAGTCTCAACAATTTTTGGTGTCTGAGATGCTGATATCGAAAAACCCTGCTCGTTCTAGCTGTCTTTTTATATGTCTTAAAAATTTAGATGTTCTGAAAAATTTCATCGTCTAATAAACACTTTTCTCAAGCAATAGTAACGATTATAATAATTTTAAAGTAAACTTCAAGCTTTTGACACTCTACTGTAACTTAGCACTTTGTGGGATACTGAATACACACACACACACACACACACACACACACACATAAAAGTTTTGCACCACTTCGGTTCCGAGAGTTCAGGAACTAGTACAGAAATTTGGGATAGAGACCAACATAAACATCATTTCCGCCCTTTTTATTGATCATGAAAACCACACATTATATGTTTTACCACCGTACAGCGAGACCTTCAGAGGTGATGATCCACGCTGCTGTACACACCGGTACCTCTAATACCCAGTAGCACGTCCTCTTGCATCGATGCATACCTGTGTTCGTCGTAGCATACTATCTACAAGTTCATCAAGGCACTGTTGGTCCAGATTGTCCCACTCTTCAACGGCAATTGGGATGTGGGTCACGTCGTCGATAAACGGCCCTTTTAAATCTATCCCAGGCATTTTCGATAGGGTTCATGTCTGGAGAACATGCTAGCCACTCTAGTCGAACGATGTCGTTATCCTGAAAGAAGTCATTCACAAGATGTGGACGATGGGGGCGTGAATCGTCGTCCATGAAAACGAATGCCTCGCCAATATGCTGACGATATGGTTGCACTATCGGTTGGAGGATGGCATTCACGTATAGTACAGCCGTTACGGCGCCATCCATGACCACCAGCGGCCTGCGTCGTCCCCACATAATGCCACCCCAAAACAGCAGGGAAACTCCACCTTGCTGCACTCGCTGGACAGTGTGTGTAAGCGTTCAGTCTGATAGGGTTGCCTCCCAACATGACTCCGACGATTGTCTGCTTGAAGGCATATACGACACTCATCGGTGAAGAGAAAGTGATGACTATCCTGAGCAGTCCATTCGGCATGTTGTTGGACCCATCTGTACCGCGCTGCATGGTGTCGTGGTTACAAAGGTGAATCTCGCCTTGGATGTTGGGAGTGAAGTTGCGCATCATGCAGCTTATTGCGCACAGTTAGAGTCGTAACACGGCGTCCTGTGACTGCACGAAAAGCGTTATTCAACATGGTGGCGTTGCTGTCAGGGTTCCTCCGAGCCTCAATCAGTAGTTAGCGGTCATACACTGCAGTAGTAGCCACTGGGCGGCCAGAGCGAGGCACGTCGTCGACATTTCCTGTCTCTCTGTATCTCCTCCGTGCCCGAACAACATAACGCTTCCCTTGTTGAGAGCCCTTCCCGGCACAAAGTAACAATGCGGAAGCGATTGAACCGCGGTATTGACCATCTAGCCATAGTTGAACTATAGACAACACGAGCCGTTTACCTCCTACCTGGGAGAATGACTGGAACTGATCGACTGTCGGACGCCCACCGTCTAATAGGCGCTGCTCATGCACGGTTGTTTACATCTTTGGGCGTGTGTTAGTGACATCTCTGAACAGTGAAAGGGAGTGTGTCTGTGATACAATATCCACAGTGAACGTCTGTCTTCAGGAGTTCTGGGAACAAGGGTGAAGCAAAACTTTTTTTGATGTGTGTATGAACAGAGGTGATTATATTTCACTAATAGCAGCACGGGTGCACATTCCGAAATATATTCAGACTAATTTGGCAACGAATTTATTCTTCGCACGCGCTACACTACTCACGCTGTGACGCGGGAAAGGAGTTTTCTGTGGCATATTGACTCAATGACATTTAGGGTAAGGCAATTAAGACAGGCCACGTCAACTATATCCAGAACGAATAAACAGGTGGAGGTGCATTTTTCCCCAAGTAACAGCCGACAATATGGCGAATTTCCTTAGGGAAATAACTTATTTTCATTGTTTACAGTTGGCAAATTCCGACACCTTTCCTAATGTTCAAAGGCATGAAATTCTTTATAACACAGGCCTGTGCTGCCCTTCACTCCAGATTAAATTCAACATACAGTATTGTATTTGCAGAATCACTTTACAGCGTGTAGCAATGCTCAAGGTCAACATTCTCAGCATATGGTACGAGAACCGCGATAGCAAATACACGAACTGTACCTGAGTTACGTGCTTGCTTACATTTGGTATAATAGGGCAGATGTTTGTGGAACCTCTTCTCCTGGCGACGCTGTTATGCTTGATACTACTAGACCAAGTCCTATATATACTATGGCGTAGAATGTCCCTTAGAAGCTTCTTTTAAAAGCCACAGAAAAAAATTAAGAAGTTCCATTAGAAAAAAAGTACTTTAGTCGCTGTCGCAATTCTGCAACTATAAACGGTAAAAATTATTTGCAAACGTCAGAAAATTCGCCTTACTGTCCGCTATAGCTTCGCGAAAAGTGTACCTCAACATATTTATTCATTCTGGATACATTTGAGGTTGCCCGTCATAGCTGTGTCCTTCTATATACTCATAATATAGTTAAGCACACGGATGGTTGGTTGTTGGTTGTTTTGGGGAAGGAGACCAGACAGCGTGGTCATCGGTCTCATCGGATAAGGGAAGAATGGGGAAGGAAGTCGGCCGTGCCCTTTCAGAGGAACCATCCCGGCATTTGCCTGAAGTGATTTAGGGAAATCACGGAAAACCCAGATCAGGATGGCCGGGCGCGGGATTGAACCGTCGTCCTCCCGAATGCGAGTCCAGTGTCTAACCACTGCGCCACCTCGCTCGTCTTAGCACACAGAAGTAGAGAAGAAAGTGAAATTAAATGTCACATTATTAGGGTTTCCTTCAGTGATTAAACGCTAGTGAAATAGGTAATTGCCTGGATGCAAACACTGATTAAATGGAATCGTGTCGCACAGTCGTTGTATTGTCCCCTGTGGGAGTTTCGCGCAGGCAGTTATAAATGGTGAACAGTATCCTAGACATGGGCATTCGTATGGGATGTCGAGCTGACAGCGTACATGTTCTGTCGCGGGTAATTGGTTTATCCCGCTGCCCAAACGTGTGCCTTAACCACGTGAAGATATGTGCCGTGTGAAAACAAGCTTTGTGTTGTTGAGAGATGGTGTCAGGTTCAAATGGCTCTAAATACTATGGGACTTAACATCTGAGGCCATCAGTCCGCTGGACTTAGAACTACTTAAACCTACCTAACCTAAGGACATCACACACATCCATGCCCGAGGCATGATTCGAACCGTAGCAGCAGCGTGGTTCCGGAATGATGCGCCTAGAACCGCTCGTCTGAGGGCGTCAGGATAGCGCTTTATAACAGGTAACAAATGAGGAAACTACCACAGGTGGCTGGCTCTGAGCACTATGGGACTTAACTGCTGTGGTCATCAGTCCCCTAGAACTTAGAACTACTTAAACCTAACTAACCTAAGGACGTCACACACATCCATGCCCGAGGCAGGATTTGAACCTGCGACCGTAGCACTCGCGCGGCTCCAGACTGTAGCGCCTAGAACCGCTCGGCCGCTCCGGCCGGTAGACTACCACAGGTGACGTGAAGTCAAACTTCATGGCTGCGCACACCGTGGCTCTAGGATTAACAATGGAATGGTTCTCCAAAACATTGGCAGAATGTATTCTCTGGCCTCGGCGCGGTCATACTCGGAGATGATTGTCATTTGCCGCAATTCAGAACCGAGATTTATCACTAACAAAAAACGAAGCCACGTAACAGTGGTGCATAGGTACCAAGTTAGGCAACGCTTCAAACGCAGCCGTCTGAGAGTTGTGGTGTTAGCTGTCACTTAAGCAAGGAAAAGTTATTCAGAAGCTCGGCGTATGCTAGGTTGCGACCAGTGATGTTACGGTGTTGTCGTAGAGAGTCCATTATTTATACGTGGATGGAAGACGCAAATATGAAGGGATTTGGATGTTACACGCTCATAATAAAATTTGCGTGTCATCTGGTCGACCAGAACCTCGAGAATGCGTGTGGTTTTTTTTCAAGTTCCCATTCAGCCCACCATCAGCTCAGCATTTCATCCGAACGATCTACACTTAAGCTTATTCCACAATTAGACTATCCGGCCGTAACGCACAATTAAGGACACCTCCGCTACAAACTCTGTCAAGTGCTAGTAACTATGACTTCCACGAGCACGTAGCTTTTTCCTTTGTCCTTCAAAGCGGTCACTAAACATCTGGTGCGGCGCAAGTCCATTTCTTCCCTTCTAGGTCTGACAACATGGCGCCTTTGATGGCCGTTCTAGTTAGCCCAATTCATTGACAATGTCCATGGATTTTCATTACTTGTATGCGAATGGGTTTAGATAAGATCTATAGTTGAAGAGTGTCAACATTGTACCTCAATCAGGATATTTCTACGAAGCTTTTAAAGTCACTGGGGGAGCGCTGGGGCTACTATCTATGTTGTAGCGCCTAGAACCGCACGGCCACTTCGGCCGGCGTAGTCAGCACACCGCTCTCACGGCCGTACGTCAGTTACCGAGACCGGAGCCCATACTTCTCAATCAAGCAGCTCCCCAGTTTGCCTCACAAGGGCTGAGTGCACCCCGCTTGCCAACAGTGCTCGGCAGACCGGATGGTCACTCATCCAAGTGCTAACCCAGCCCGACGGCGCTTGACATCAAGGTATACTTGACGTAATAATCGAAAGCGCCATGATAGCTGTGCACTACAATATCGTTACTAAAAACCATGTAACATAACTGACTCTTACAGCTATGGCTATAAACCTTCGTAACCGATATCCGGTGAGCGAAGATAAAGTAGCCGACATATGCCGTTATAAGGTGGTTTCAGGCAAGACCAACAAGATGCTATTACAGCAATCAAGGGAATCGAATCGACTTGTGGTCTGATTGGTTGCTGTAATAAAAACTGGAGTGATTACTTTCTGGCCTGCACACCAAACTCTGATTTTAGAATATCAATTATTACTAAATTAACATTCAGATTTTATATGGGAGAACCTCATAATGCTGCACTATCATTCTACAATGAAAACATCACTTTATACCAGTTTTAAATACGGAAGTTACTTATCGAGAGCCGAATCGCTTAGTGATTTACCATCTTCATTCCGAGAAACCTACTAGTGCGGAGATTCGTGCCAAACTGTTCAGTTGCTAAGGCGGACCGGATGGAATGCAGTGTTCATCTAAGATCGCGTATCTGGGACTAATGCAGATTATTATCACTTTTATATATGTCTACGTTCTCTTGTGACATGTTTATAGTATCCGTTACTCAGTTGGAATATAGTAAACAATGGTATTTTGGCCTCAAAGAATTAATGGTAAGTTAAGTGCAATTGTTGCAAGCATATATGTACATGATTAGGCAACGTTGTTGCTCCGTATGCTATTTTACCTGAAGGAATGGTCACAAAAAACTGCTTGCATCTCGGTCAGTAACGGTACTCATTATTTCTGTGAGAAAGCGCCTTAACCTGTTTTATTGTAGTCCCATTTTAGCATCACAGTAAAGGCAGCGGACTAAAGATTTACGTGCTACATTTCTGCAGGGCTACGGTTTGAAGACATCGTGAGGGTATAACAGTTAGGAGTTATGTATCGAAGTAGCTCAGGGATGAACTTCCAGATTTCAGTGTCCAATGGCCAAAATATTTCGATAACCAACCTCTAGCCATCACCAGGTGCGGTGACGAACTGACTGATGGAGGGCCGGAGCAGCGCTCTTGTCACCTTCTCTCCCCCTGATCGGTTTCTTCATCCCATCAGCCATCTGCGCCCATTATCCCTAAGCCCCACCCCCCCCACCCCTCCTGCTGACACAGTGTGCCATCCTAGGTTCGCGTCCAGTTGTGCGTGTTGTCGGCATCTATCCTGTTCCCCTACCTGTCCCCGAAGTCAGTTCGATGTCTGGTATCCCTTTTCTCTTCTGAACCATTCTAATATCTGGGTTCCAGGCCTTACTAAGGATGTATTCACTATCATGAATTATCAGCGGTTTCCATTCTCGAATCGCAATAGATTCCACAGTGACACAGTCCAGGAAGATAGTCGTCTGTGTTAGAACCTCGCTATGGTCATAATCCATTTCATGTAATTTCGTCAAGCAAAGTTCTGCAACTGTCGGCTTGTTAGGTTCCTGCGGTCTGGTGTGCTGTTCGTGTTCTCGGAACGATCCTCAACAGTATGCAACGTCTGACTTATGTATGTCCTACCACGTTGACAGGGAATCTGACGGACCCTAGATTTCTGTAGCCCCCAAAATGGCGGGGTGGATCTACAAGGTACTTGAACAACCGTCGTGGGTTGTCCACCCCGAACAAATATAACGACCAATAACGAACAAAATGCGATTAAAAAAAGAGGTAGCGTCGTTGATTAGCAATCATAGACACCTTCGGTCCCGGGTTGGAAACCTACCACTGCCTAAATTTTGATTAATAATCAAAATTGGCAGCCGAAAACTTCCGCTATAAGAAGTCACGCTCATTCTGCCAACGGCCTTGTGAAAGAGGGCGGAGGAGCGGGCAGAGGTTCAGGGCACACTCTTGTCTTTGGGGTGGGAAACTGCTCCTAAAGGTGGAAAAGACCAGCAATGATCAACAGCATGAGGCTCCAGAAGACAATAGAAATCATTGCATTAAAGACACATAACGTTTATCCACAGGACGTGTGGCCTGTAACTGATAAAGTGTCATGATGATCTCTTCATTAGCAAAAGATTCCGGAATAGTCCCCCATTCGGATATCCGTGAAGGGACTGCCAAGGGGGCGGTGACCATGAGAAAGAGAGAGAATAATGAACGAAAAGATAACGTTCTGCGAGTCGAGGGGTAGAATGTCAGAAGCTTGAATATGCTAGGGAAGCTAGAAAGCCTGAAAACGGAAATTCAAAGGCTCAGTCCATATATAATCGGGTCAGTGAAGTAAAATGGGAAGAAGACGAAGATTTCTGGTCAGATGACTATAGGATAATATCAACAGCAGCAGAAAATGGTATAACGGGAGTCGGATTCGTTTTGAATAGAAAGGTAGAGCAAAGAGAGTGTTACAGTGAACATTTCAGTGATAGGGTTGTTCTTATCAGAATCGACAGCAAGCAAACACCGACAGCGATAGTTCAGCTATACATGCCAACGTGGCAATCTACAAATGAAGAGATAGAGAAAGTATGTGAAGATACTGAAAGGGTATTACAGTACGTAAGGGGAGGTGAAAATCTAATAGTCATGGGGGACTGGAATGCAGTTGTAACAGAAGAAACGGTTACAGGAGAATATGGACTTTGGACAAGGAATGAGAGAGGAGAAAGACTAATTGAATTATGCAATAAAAATAGGGAATACTCCATTCAAGAAGGAATCGCAAGAGGAAGAGCCTATACTTGGAAAAGGCCGGGTAATATAGGAAGATTTAAGTTCGATTACATCATGGTCAGACAGACATCAGATACTGGATTGTAAGACATATCCAGGACCATATATAAACTCAGGTCGTGACGTAGTAGTGATGAAGAGTAGGGTGAAGTTCAAGACGTTAGTCAGAAAGAATCAATACGCAAAGATGTGGGATACAGAAGTTCTAAGGGGTAACGAGATACTCTTAGAGTTTTTTAACGCTATAAATAGAGCAATAAGGATTCTCTCAGTAGGAGGTACAGTTGAAAAGGAACAGACAGCTCTAAAAAGTGCAATCAGAGAAGTTGGAAAGAAAAACATGGGTACAAAGAAGGTAACTACAAAGCAACCGTGTGTAACAGTGAAATTTATGAATACAGAAATGGCTTCATGAAAAATGTGAAGAAATCGGAAAAGAAATGAGTGTCGGAAGGACTGACTCCGTATACAGAAGAGTCAAAACAACCTTCGGTGAAATTAAAGGATGAGTGGTAACATTAAGACCGTAATGGAAATTAGAACGTTAATTAGAGAGGAGAGAGAGAGAGCAGATAGGGTGAAAGAATAAACTGAGGGGCAGGATTTGTCTTACCTGACAGAAGAAGAAACAGAAGTCGATTTAGAAGAGACAGGGGATCCAGTATTAGATTCAGAATTTTAGAGGGCTTTGAAGGACTTAAAATGAAATAAGACAGAAGGGATAGTTAACATTCCATCAGAATTCCTAAAATCATTGGGGGAAGTGGCAACAACACGACTACTCACGTTGGTGTGTAGAATGTATGAGTCTGGCGGCACACCATTTGACTTTCGGAAAAATATGACCTACACGATTCCGAAAACTACAAGAGCTGATAAGTGCGAGAATTATCGCACAATGAGCCTAACAGCTCATGCATCCTAGTTGCTGACAAGAATAATATACAGATGGAAAAGAAAATTGACGATCTGATAGATGCCAATCAGTCTGACTCTATAAAAGGTAAAGCCACCAGAGAGGCAATTCTGTCCTTCCGGTGTATAATGGAAGCGAGACTAAAGAATGCTCAAGATATGTTAATATGATTTATCGATCAGCAAAAAGAGTTCGACAATATAAAATGGTGCAAAATGTTCGAAATTCTGAGAAAATTAGGGGTAAGCTGTAGAGAGAGACGGGTAATATACAATATGTACAGGAACAAAGAGGAAATAATAAAATAGACGACCAAGAACGAAGCTCTCGGATTAAAAAGGATGTAAGACAGAAATGTAGTCTTTCCCACCTATTGTTCAATCTGTACGTCGAAGAATCAATGATGGATACAAAAGAAAGTTTCAGGAGTGTAATTAGAATGCAAGGTGGAAGGACATCAACGAACAAGATTCGCTGATGACCTTACTATCCTGAGTGGAAGCGAAGAAAAAGAATTACATGAAATGCTGAATGGAATGAAGAATGTAATGAACACAGAATGTGGACAGAGATAAATCTAAGAAAGAAGAAAGTAATGAGAAGCAGCAGAAATGAGAATAGCGAGAACCTGATGGTCACGAAGTACATGAAGTTAAGGAATTTTGCTACCTAGGCAGCAAAATAACCAATAATGGACGGAGCAAACGGGACATAAAAAGCAGTCTCGCACTGGCAAAAAGGGCATTCCTGGCCAATAAATGTCTACTATTATCGAACATAGACCATAATATGAAAAAGAACTTTCTGAGAATGTATGTCTGAAGCACAGCATTGTATGCCAGTGAAACAAAGACAGTGGGAAAAGCGGAAAGGAAGGGAATAGAAGAATTTGAGAGGTGGTGCTGCAGGTGAAAATCGAAAATTAGGCGAACTGATATGGTCAGCAATGAGGAGATTTTTCGCGTAATCGGAGAGGAAAGGAATGTGTGGAAAACACTGACAAGGAGAAGGAACAGGATGATGGGACATCTGTTAAGACATCAGGGAATGACTTCCATGGTACTAGAGGGAGCTGCAGATGGTAAAAACAATAGAGAGAGCCAGACACTGGAATACATCCAGCAAATAACTGAGGACGTAGGTTGCAAGTGCTACTCTGAGATTCAGAGGTTGGCAGAGGAAAGGAATTCGTGGCGGACAGTATCAAAGGAGTCAGAAGACTATCCCCCCACCCCCCCCAAAAAAAGTCTTTCATACTACCAAGCAGAGCCCTGTTCTGGCCGGTGAACGGACGATCGTCTTCACTTGGTGTTTTCCGAGGATCCGTCCTATTTTCCCTGATATTGCACGACAAAAAGGAATAAATGCAATGGCCACGTTCTCCTGAGCATCCTGGTTCCGCGGGTTGTAGATATGGCATAGGACTCTGAATTAGCCATCTCTCGTAGCCATGCTTCCGGAAAACCACTCTCAGATGTTCAAGTTTTTGGTCAATACTTTCATTCTCATAGAGGGTGAGAGCCAACTGTACCAAAATTCTGAGCACGTCGTTCCTCTGAGCTGGGTGATATCAGCTGCCTGCATCTAAGTCAGTTGAGTCTTCTTCCGAGACAAGCTGTGGCCCAAAGTGCCGTTCGCTCGCAGTCTATCTGACAACGAAAGTATCGACCAGGAACATGAACATTCGAGAGCGATATTCTGGAAAAATGGCTACAAGGAGTGCCAAAAACAGAGAGTCCACCGCCGTATAACCTATGTACAACCGGTGAAACCACGATACTGAAGAGGACGCGGTCACCGCATTTACCCCTTTTTGCGGCGCATCATCCAGGAAAATAGTACGAATTCCCCGGAAACACCAAGTGAAGGCACCGGCCAAAACAGGGACTCTGCTTCTAGTGAGAAAGATGACCTTAGACTACGGAAATCCTGGGTCTGTCAGATAACCTGTGAATGTGGTAAGACATACATAAGTCATACGATACATACTGTCGAAGACCGTTGCCGAGAACACAAACAGCACACCAGATTGCAGCAACCTAACGAGTCGGCAATAGTATACAGAATTGCACGGAAAGGATTATGACCATACTAAGGTTCCGACACAGACCTCGAACTTCCCGGATGGCGCCGCTATGGAATCTATTGCGATTTGAGTAAGGGAACAGACTGCGCCATTATAGAACCTATTGTGATTTGAATAAGGGAACCGGTGATAAGCCATGAAAGCGGGAGCATCCTTCGTAACGCCTGGGACCCAGATGTTAGAACTACCTTTGGGGACAGGTAAGGGAGAGTTGCCACCAGATGGCACATCTGGCCGCGAACCTAGAACAGAACAGTGTGTCGGCGGGACGACCGATGAGATGGGGCGGCCTTCAGAGGGAGAGAGGGAGGTGAAAGCATCTGATGAGGGCACCATGGAGGTTTACCAAAATGTTGAGCCCGGTGGACACTGACTTCCGGCAGTTCGTCCATGAACTATTTCGACATGTAGTACGCCGGGAGAAGCTGAAAAACCACATAAATTTTGTGTCTTTCTTTGACGTGACGATATGCAGTTCTGCCCCTTACATATCCTGATTCTCCAGGATAAAGAGGCACAGTTGCATGCCATCTGGTGGAGTACAGAGAAAGGAACCGTCAGTGAATTTGATTCTTATAGCAGTTACGATTAGTAACGCCGAAACCAGCTGTATTCCTTCACGCTTGTTGTCTTACCCAACGGCGAAACCATCTTCCAGCAGAGTACCCGCTCATGTCGAAAGGCCAGAATCGTGCTGCAGTGGTCTGAGGAAAATGATAGCTCATGCTGATGTCTTGGGCGTAACATTCGCATGATCTGAACCTGATGTAACGCATCTGGGACGTTACTGGGCGCTACCTCCCTGTCCAAAAACGACAGGTTCGTAATTTGTGGGAGCTGCATGACCTGTTCTTAGACTTCCGGTGCCATATAACTCACGAAACCTGGCAAGGATCTGTCCAACGCTTGTCACACAGAACTGCTGCTTTATTGGAGTCCAAAGATGGATCAGCACTCTGATAGCCAGGCTGTAATAACGTTCTGGTTCATAAGTTGACAAAATGCTCATCCACTTACTGTATAAGTACTGTAACATTGGGAACAACTGCACGTGAATATTAGTCAGCACATTATCTAGTAATATCTAGAGCCAAAAAAAAGTATACATACCTTGTATTCGTTTGTGCAGTTGCTTATAGCTCGATAGCACCGATAAATAAGGTGTGATTCATAAGGGATTGCTAGATGATGATGACTAGTTTGTGGGGCGGTCAACTGCGCCCGTACAAAGTCCCAATTTTTAAGTAGTCCAATTAGCCACGATCACGAATGACGATGATGCTGAAGTAATGAGAACACAAACACCCAGTTCCCGGACGGAGAAAAATCCCCAAGCCGGTCGGGAATCGAACCCGGGACCCCATGATCCAGAAAAAATGGCTCTAAGCACTATGGGACTTAACATCTGAGGTCATCAGTCCCTAGACTTAGAACTACTTAAACCTAAACAACCTAAGGACATCACACACATCCATGCCCGAGGCAGGATTCGAATCTGCGACCGTAGAAACAGTGCGGTTCCGGACTGAAGCGCCTAGAACCACAGCTGCCGGCTGATCTACAGACAACAACGCTACCCACTAGACCACGAGCTGCGGATGGGATTGCTAGACATAGCAGCAGCCCTCGTGAAACTTACAAAAGATAATGATAACATTAGCCCAGGTGTAGGTAAAGCCAACGACAGGTGTTGATTTATTGAAAGTATGCTTGAAAACGGCAGTTTGTGTTCGAAACAGGTCGTCTACAGAAAATAAGTATTTTCAGTGCTGGACTACGGTTCCGGTGTGTGATTCATGTCTGCTCGAAGTGAGTGGGACATCGAATGTAAAAATATAAACGCATCCTGGTGGGTCATAAAGTTATTTGCCTAGCGAGATAGGGCTACAGAAATGCTGATAAGACGTTGTAGGTATATTCTCGAGCAAACATGTGGACTATCTTGAGAAAATTGCAAGAATTGGTTCTCAGGTGATATGTTACTATCACTCATTAGCTTCTCGTGGAAATAAAATTGAATCAAAAACAGAATCAAGAGAATCATATTAATACTCATTCTTTCAACGGTCCATCCTTGAATAGAAATGGAAGAGGCCGTAATATACGCTACCTTAAAAGGTATACTTTGGCACACACTTAGTAAAGATTTTCAAGCACTAAATGTGAAAGTCACTGCCGTACCTGGTATTTTAAGTACCGGCTGAACAAGACTAGCACCACCTAAAAATCTTCAGAAAAAATTTGAAATAGTTAACAGCTATGAACTGATATTGCATTGACTGAAACCAGTCAAAAGTATTAGGCAGGAAAGTGAAACACATGCAAAAAAAGTAGTTTTCGTAGAAGAACATATGAAATTAATTTGTTTTGTGATGATTCTGCCGCGATCAAAGTTCACCACGTCAGTGCAATTTGCTATTTTCATTGTTTTTACTGCGATATAGTCTATTTCAGTTAACAGCTAGATGAGGGATAACATTTTGGAAGTACTTCGGTATAAAGAATTTGCCCTACATTTTTAAACTTCATTTTTAAATCTCTCACTTCAATCATACTAATTCAGTCGAATGGTATGATTATGAATTTATTATTCAGAGTTCGTTAATGTTTCATACATAATTTGCTCGCCTCTTTCTCTCAATTGCACTAATCTGTCACCACTGCCATACTTATTTTGATGACTGATGCATTAGCTCGCTGATTTTTCGCCCCTGTATTAATGGAGGCTGAAAGCTGAATCGCCAAATCATTATTAATTCAGTATGAGCTCTACATCATGATCACAGTGGATTCTGAAATTCGTCAGTCTTCATTATGAAAAAAGTAGCACGTCATAATTGTACCAAGCGCTCTGAAATCAGCATCAACAGATTGGAACGATACGTGTGGTTTTGGGTACATCTCAGTGCTTTTGAAAGTTTCCTGAGGATGTTTGTTTGATATTGCTGTTAAATATCAAGGTTTCTAGTTGTCGTTCATTCCATGGTTTCTGGATCTGAAACTTACGTTTACTGAATGTTTGTGCGGTATTTACAATCTTGTGTTTACGTCTGGCCGTCATAAAGAAGTTAGATGTCCAGCTCATCCTAATGCCGGTATTGGCTAATGCTTAACATACTGCTGTTTAAAGTGCGTATTGGTGTTTTTTTCGATTTGCTGAAAAAACTAAAATGTAGCTGTAGATTATTCTGTATACCATAAACACCTTAGAGTTATGGGTCGGCATTTCGCTGAGGCGATTTCATTGGTGAGAACAGCGAAGTACCAGATGAACCTCTCCCACGGAATTCTAGATTATCCAGTCGAGACAAGAGAGTCGTAGAGCAGGGAAGAAATACTTGTACCCTTCAGGCAGAGTTACAAATGGCTATTTAGAATTAGATATGTTGAGAGAGACAGTGGTAAATGGGGAAACGTAACAAGAAAGAAGCAAAGAGGGTAAACTTTACAAATCATATTTCAAATTCTGGCCAGTAATCAGTATCACTTATTGCCTGAAACAGGAGAGCCTTAATCAAGTGAGCAAAGTTGACTGTAGCATACTCGTAGAACTGCTTTAAGTTTAGGTCAGTACAAACGTCAACAGGAGAAACGGAGTTCTTCTGCTAGGTAGCAATGACGGGAGGGATGGAGGAAAAATGCTACAGGAAACAATATATTTTCAGAAGCAGGTAGCAACGTGGCTATCACAGCTGCTTGCCCTCTAAAGTAAAGAGCAGCATCGATTGATCTTGACTGAAACTAAAAAGTAAGTCTTATATCTGTGCTGTACCCGTATATGAGACTGGCAGGTAGGGATTCAGAGTATTTTTTTTTTTCAACGTTAGGAGCTCAAACAGAAGATAGGCGAGCTTCTTATGTGTCTACAAGATGTGGGAAATGAAATAAATTTGTATAATTATCTGAATAAAATGTAACCACAAGCGTAGAGACGTTAAATACCATGGATTGTGGACTAGCATGATTTTCATGTAGAGTTAAAATGGAAAATGGAGTTTCAAAACAAGCAAAAGTTGGACACAGTGTCAAAAACACAGAAACAATGTTTTTGTGTGGATCGGAATCTAGAAGCATGTTCTGTTGTTCGAACTTTCAGATAGTTCAAAACTATGTGCCATACTGGTCTCAAAACTGGGAACTTTGTCTTTGACAGACAAATGTTATGCCAAAAGTAGGACGTGAGGTACTGTCGTAAGGAACGACTAGCGAGCTGCACTTGGAGAGCTCAGCTGGTAGGGTACTTGCCTGCAAAAGGCAAAGGTAGCAGCTTTGAGCCCCAGAGTTTGGTCCAGCCTAGACATTTAATCTGTTAGGTTGTTTCAAGTCGACACACATTCTGCCACAGAGCAAAAATTCGTAATGTTCTGTGGTTACTGTACAACAATTCTCTTGTAATTGTAACAGTCTACACTTACCCTCTAGATAATTTTCACTTGTTTATGGGTTATAAATTCAATATTATGGTACCTATGAGACAAGAAAAAACAGTAGTTTGTGAAGATTTAAATGTTGACTTCTTAAAAGATTCTGACAGGAAAATGAGATGGAATCGTTATTTGGTAGCATCAACCTTTTTTTCCAGGCAAGATTCCAAGACTCTAATTGATTACATGTTTGTAGACAGTGCTGTATACTCACTTGGTCATTAACTATCTGATCAGAATGGACAATTAACGGCAATAAACACCACAGTCCCTTATATCTGTGGCATGTTTATACGAAGCAGCGACGCTTTTTTAATTTTAACGTGATAACACGTTTTGAAAATAAGCTGAAAGAAGATGCATGACATAAAGTACACAAGGAGAGAGGTACTAATGTGAATTTCATCATATTCCTTAATATATTTGCATCAGTATTTGAAAATTACTCTCCTAAAACGTCATATAGAAGGCCCATTATAGAAAAAAGAAATCAATGGTTAAATAAAGTGATTAAAAAATTAAGCAAAAGGAAAAGAGGAATTGATATGAAGATCAAAACATGTCAAGATTGTCGTTAATTATTTTACTGATGATAGTGCAATATTTTAAGGAAATTCATAAAAATGGGCCAAAATAAATGCATCACAACAGAAGGTAATAATTCAGATAGTAAGAATAAGACTTTATGGGATACTGTGATATGGGAGACAGAAAAACCATCAGTGTAGAAGAACCTATCATAATTATAGTGATGTGGTTGATAATTCACAAGTTGTCAGTATTTTTAACTATTACTTCCTAAATATAGCAGTAAAAATAGTATTAAATGCTTCAGTTGACAAAGTAAGAGTATGTATTGACATTGGTCATCCTACAACTACTGAAGCAACTAGAAACATCACCAAATTAAGCATAAAATTACTATAATTAATTTAAGGAGTTATAAAGGTTATCAAAATTACTGTGGCATTGAAAGAATATCCAACAGAGTTGTGAAGAGTTGCTTTAACTCAGTCAGGCTCATGGAACTTTTCCACATCGATTAAAATTTGTAGCTGCTGTGTAATTCAAACTATGTTAGAAGGACAGAAAATTTTAGTGACAGGAGAGAAATCATGAAGGGATTCCCACAGGGCTCTGTTCCATATAGGAATGAATGAGTTTTCACTAAACATTCATCAAGCACAATTGGTACTTCCTGCAAATGATAAAAGTATTACAAGGAATCTCATTAAAGAGAAAACAACAGAAGAAATTGTTAATGATGCTCTGCAAAGAATTACTTATTTTATGAAAAATAGTTGTCCTTAAATTTTGGGAAAACACACTGCATTTATTTCTGTACAACAAATAAAGTCCTTATGAACAGCTAAAACAGCACATGAACTGGAATTAGTAACAAGAGTATAGTTCTTCAAATTTTTGGGTGCGCATGTTAATGAAAATTAATTGTTCAAACAATAAAGATCAGTTACTTCTGCTCTTCATATAACTGCTAGTCCGGGAAAAAAGTGAATAAGCGTATGTTTGTATGCTTCCACTCAGTGGTGTCTTCCAGTTATACTGTACCATATAGAATGAAAATAATGACTGTACAAAAGTGGACAGTAAGAATAATATATGGTGTTCGTCCCCAGTCATCTTACGGGTACCTCTTCAAAGAGTTAGGTGTTTTAACTGAACCTTCTCAGCGTATGTATTTGTTAGTGAAATTCGCTATAAATACTCAATAACTGCAGAAGAATAGTGATGACCATACGTGCAACACCAGAGGAAAGCAGACGTACGTAACCAATAATAAAAGATGTCCATGGCTGAGAAAGGAGTTCAACATACATCTGCCTAGTAAAAATATGTTTGACAGGGAGCATTGCAAGTTTCTCATTAACCTAAAATAATTTCTTCCGCACAACTCCTTCTACTCCATTTACTTACCGAGTATTTAATTAAAAACCTTTTACTTTACAAAAGTGAAATTAGATTTTTAAGTGTAGTTGCACAGGTGCAACCGAAAAATAATGTGTTCATTAATGTTAAATGTAATAGTGTATACGTAATGTTGCAAACTGACTCGTTCCACTTCATGTCGATAAAAAATATTTCAAAATATCTTAGGAACATGTAACTAACTAACTACTTTTCTGCTGCATAAAACTCTTATTGGTTTCAAAATAAATACTGCACCCATTTATTCTTAATTCTGTGACTGTTTTTTTCTTGAATTTAGTCATTACTAAATAGCAGCGGATTAACTTTCTTTCATCCCTGTGAGTTGGTGAACTTCAACGAATTCGAGTGTATGTATAAATTGGATATTTTTAATAACATAGTACAAAATCTTTGTAAAAAGTTTTATTTATAAAACATTTTCTAAAATATTTATTTAAGTAGCAACTGACTCTACCATGCTGTAACATTGAGTGATTAAGAAAATTATTCAAGTTTTATGTGCATCTGATGACCTGTAACGTTAACATCATTCAATGAAGTCCATGATAAGTGATCTTTACTACAGTTGCATATATACAGTTAAATTAATGCTGAAAGTAAGGTAGCTTTAATTCAGAATATATCTTAAAGGTTGCCTATAGGTTTTGCTGGATTACTGGAAAAGAGACAGATATCGTAAAAGTCGAGCGTTGCTTAAGTTTCTAGAAGGAGATAAGGAATGTTAAATATTAACGTACTGTCTATGACTCTGGGGAAGGAAATCTGTTGTCTATGTTTCCTTGCCGTCTCGAATCTGCCGTGCAACTAAAGGAACTTAAATTAGGGTTGGTGGACAAAGATTTTAATGCTGCTCTGCCCTAATGTGTACAGTACCTTAACAGCTACGTAATCCTGCTCCTCGAACTCTCAGAAAGGTACACCACAGGAAACTAACGTTTGCTGATTTCCGTTTCTAGCATGCATCGTTTACAAATATGCTGGCACTATGAAACGAAGTCAGATCTTATTACAGGAGAAGAAAAGAATACGACAAGTTTGAACATAATTAGGTAACTGACCCAATATGTTTTAAATGGAGAATTCGTCTGTTTTAGGTGAAATATATTTCTTTTCTCCATAGTCCATGTAGGCAACATTAGTGTAAGTGAAAGGAGATTTATTGTTCTACAGTCGACGTCACAATTGATCTACCTTACGTTGAATTTAAGCCACTAAATAAGAAAGGGGATGCAAACGTCCGGCCAATTTCATTTTTCCAGTTCTCTCACATCCATTTCTGATCTACATGGCTGGAAGTGAAATGTTTTCGAAGTCATAGTTTCGGTTTCTAAGAATTATTGATATTCAGAAGTCTGTTTGCACGTACAGTGAGAATGTACGCAAGTCCTTAGACGACAGAGACAACTGACGTATTCTGTGATCTGATAAAGTCAGTTGACAACGTAAATCGCTTCGAAATTGGAATTGTGATGTCACAGGAAACTCTGCAGTGTGCTTCAAGCCATACTGTTCTGTCAGGAATCAAAGGTCGTCGACAGCAGAAATTCCCAAATTAAACATTCTTTTCGATAATGATAGAAGCTGAAGAAATGAGTAAAGTTTTTGTCAGAGCTGGGACTTGTATCCAGGTCTCTTACTTGCTGGTAGATGTGACAGTCATTACACCACAACAGCAGTACAGTTAATACACCTGCATCGACCACCCTAGTCTAATGCCGCTTCTAACTCAAAATTCAGTCCACACCTTTAGCCCATTAAGAACAGGAAAATGGGCTGAAGGCATCGATTGGAGTGTTTTTTTATGGAGAGCGCTGGGCTACGGTACTCCTTGCGGGTGCGTGTGTCATTCTGCTACGGTAGTGTAGCGGCTAACAAATTTGCCCAGGAAGCAGGAGACCTTTGTTTGAGTCCTGGCTATGGTAGAAATCTTAATTCATTTCTTCAGCTTCTATCATTATCGGAGATAAAGTTGAGACTCAAAGAAAATTCCGCCATATCAATAAGTTTTCTGTATTTGAATTAGGGGCTAATTATTTTTTGTACTAAACAAGGTCTATCTTAGAGATGTTGCATTACGTAGCTTATATTGATAACTTTTCGACAGTAGCGTCAGCAGATGCTAAGTCTTCTTTATTTTGAGATGATGAGTGCATTTGCGATGAAAAGCGAATGAAACTTAGTATCAGAAAAAAACTGTTAAGAACATTTTTATTGTATTAATTAATTTCTAGCCAACTCATTGTAAATAAAAATTTTGCTATGCGTATTTGAGAGACTCCAAGCAGTTTCTCCTGGATACGAAAAACTTTGAGGACACAAAGGGAGACGTAGCCGCCTTGGTTCAATTGTTGTTACTGTAGTCTTCAGTGCGGCGACTGGTTTGATGCAGCTCTACATTCTACTCCATCTTGTGCAAGTATCTTCATCCCTGAATAGCTACTGCAACTTACATCCTTCTGAATCTGCTTATTGAATTTATCTCTTTGTCTTTTTCTACGATTTTTACCCCCGCACTTGCCTCTTGTACTAAACTGGAGATCGCTTGGTGGCTCAGAATGCGTCCTATCAAACGATATTTTCCCCAAATTTCTTTTCTCCCCAGTTCTATTCAGTATCTTTTCATTAGTTCTAATCTTCAGCATTCTTCTGTAGCACCTCGTTTTAAAAGATTCTAGTCTCTTCTTATTCAAATTGTATATTTTGTCTGACGTAGAAGATGCAATAATAAAAAGGTTGCCATTTTTTTCTTACTTTCATTCCATAACTTCTCACAGTATCATTATTTGAGAAATTCATCTGTTCAAGTTAAAAGCAATTATGAACAACTAACAGCATGTAGTAAGAATTATTTGTGATAGGAATCTAAAAAATGCCTTGCAGGAACCTGTCCAAAAAGCTGGATGTACTAACTACTATTTCTCAGTTTATTTATTTATTGATGTCAAATGTCATAAGTAACAGCGCAGTTCGCTACCAAGAGTAAGAATAATCTTCACGACTTCATCACTTACATCAATCCAGAAACGATCCGTTTATCCAGTAACCACCACAAATATTTAGATCCTGATGAAGTATAAATTAAAAGGAATCTAAATGATTTATTGCTAACGACCTCCCTGTACCTTACCGATGAAACTCGTAATACAATCAGCTGATTTATATATGAAATACATTCCATAACAGGAATGCTGTGTAATATCTAACTTCAACGTAACTTTAATGCATTAATGCGAGTACTGTGTCTTAGCTTTATAAACAGCTTTCTGTTAAGGACTATGTTTGGCTACAAAAACTTACACTTGCCTCTTCCACTTCAGTGTGCTTACAATTAAAAATTGTGGCAAACGTCTTAATTAAAAAAAGACATTTAAAACTTTTCAATTTTTCCACGTTCTTGCGAACAATTTACTTTTTATCTGTGGACGGAACATCACTATATGACTCATTTCTTCTACAAATGTATTACGAATTTTCAGCTTCTTTACATGTTTGATATATTCATGAATAAGCTGACTATGGGTTTGTGGAACCAACAATATACTTAATGTCATCTCATTTAAACATTCTCTGTGTCATTGTTCCTCCTGTTTTGTGTGCAGTGTAAATTGTAAGATTATCAAGAATTTCAAGGCTCATCAGAACATGTTATTACATCGACAGTATCCTTCCCTGCGAAGGCAATACATCAACTTATAAATGGAACACTGACCAGAACAACAATAACAGGTACAAAACCATCTCTTTTACCGTAACCGTTCAGTTTCCAGTTTGACAGAATCAAAAATGTCTAATACATTGATGAAAGCACAGCTTCCTGTTGAATTTTAAGATATATCTGTAGTGGTGCACTATGCGGTTTCCCGTTATTCTGTTCGCCCTGTCGACAATTTCTAATTGTAAGTTGTAGCCATGAGTCATGAGTAGATGTCAGGTGGTCATGACAATGTGACGGCGCAGGACGGATTACCAAAACATATTCCATCATTCATAACATCCCTTTTCCAAGAGTTTTGTATCAATCTTCATATATTTTATTTCCACTTTAACCAAACACAAGACTTGACTGTTCTTTTACAAAGCGAAATAACAGCTTAAGTTCTGCAAAGTGAAACAAAGACTGCCCTGTGTGCATTCGCGCCAAAACTGTTACAAGCAAGCTAAAGACTATGACAGTCTCACAGAAATGAACACACACAAAAACCATATCACTGTAATACATCGATACATCGGAGTACCTATACATTAATAAAACCAAATGTGAATGTTGTCTCAAAATTATGTCTGTTACTTCGCAGAAAAGCAGTACGATATTATTGGTATCGAGATTTGGGGTTGGAGTGCCGTAATGGCCACGTAAACAAAGAACCATTACAAGGTCTACCCTGTAACTTTTAAATAATAAAATTTAATCCACACATTCATGATTTTGCTTCATACCACTAAAATACCTAAAGCATATCCTCTATGTACTACATTTTTTCTGTGAAATTAGCGGCTAAAATGATAACTACGTTTAAGTTGCACTACAGCAAGTTTCATTATATTGACTTCCTTGAAAGCTCTCTACTTATCAGGGTTGTTGCAAATAATTTCCACAGACAAGGTAATTCAAAATAGGCTGCGACACCAGATTCCCTAATTCCTCACTCAATCCATAGGCATTGGTGTGCTTCCTGTATTGTAGTGATTGGACACATGACATCCACGTACTTTGGTAGTACAGGAACACAGTCATTAGACTTACCTGCATCCTCCTTGTGCAGCTACTCCGGCCTATCGTCCACGACTCGCATCAGCTCCTCAGACGGATGGGTGACCTCACGTGTTGGGCGACTCCCGATCACAGATGCTTGCGGGGTTGCATGCAGCGCCGACCCGCGTTTCTGCATCTTCACCCACGTTCCGTAAGTCTAGCAGCATTGATTCCTCGGTGGCCAGCAGCAGTCGCGATTTTCAGACTTAACCGGCTGCAAATACATACTAAAATATGAGCACTGATCCATGATTTATAGAGGTACATTTAATAGGCGATTCAGCATGAATATAGAATACCTTCATCAAATACTGGCTTTCTCCAACATGATCTGCATAATATTGTTCATTGGATGAAGAGAGTACGCGAAAATAAGTGTCGTATTAACAGTTTTGACGGGTATATAATAATGTAGCCGGCCGCGGTATCCGAGAGGTTCTAGGCGTTTCAGTCAGGAAGCGTGCAACTTTTAAGGTCGCAGGTTCGAATCCTGCCTCGGGCATGGATGTGTGTAATGTTCTTAGGTTTGTTAGGTTTAAGTAGTTCTAAGTTCTAGGGGACTGATGACCTCAGATGTTAAGTCCCATAGTGCTCAGAACCACTTGAACCATTTTTTATAATAATGTATATTCTGTGAATTGAAAAGTTGATGAGCCATTTTCGTTGCCTCCCCTCCCTTTAAATGAGAGTGATTAGAATTTGCCGCACACTGCCCTCCCTCCCCCCCCCCTCCATTACTAATTTTATCTCACGTCATTAATGTACGTCCCCTTGTAAGATTTTCCTTACCAATAATCATAGTTGGAACTTCGGTTCTTCTGTGGTAAAAGTGTAGGACGACATTTTTCACGAAATAAACTATCAGCTATAAACATCCGTCCGTAATGAATCTTGCCAAAGCGACAAACTAATAGTTGCGTTATGGCGTTCAGTCTGCGTCCCACTTCTTTCTGAATCATCTAAAGTCACTAATGATACTCATTATTCCGAGAAATTCCCCTGTCGTACGTCGATTTTTTGATGTTCAAAAAACCAGATTCGCACAAAGTTATCTACACTGAAATGTCTCTTCAGCTTGGCAACACAGCAGTATGAGATTTCCGAATTATCACGATTCCTAATTAAGTTCAGTGATGAAGGTCGTATAATTTACGTCATTAAGCGAAGGATGCAAGTAATGTGCTGCCCTATCTCACTTCGTATATTTTGGTACTCTGAGATGAAAGTGAATTGAGATACTGCTTAGGACACTGCAGTATCGTATAGTCTCAACTTCGACGGTCCTCCAATCGCAGCAGAGAAAGTAATTGCGGAAGAGAAGCGCACAGGTAGGTCTGAGGGCAGAGAGCTAACGATACCGGCCCCAGGGAGCAATTAAAAGCCGGACAGCCGCGCTCAGCCCGTGTGGTGTACTTGAGCCCTTCTGCGGGCCCTCCGTCGTTAGTGAAGTATTAACGGCTTTTGTGTAGGCAGATGAACGGTAGGAGCACAGCAGTAGTACTGGAGTTCCTCATTATAAATGTTCCGCATAGCTACTGATTAAAATGTCAGTATCACGGTTCACATAGTGTAAAAGATATCACATGTTATATACCAAAACAGTACGAATTGTTATTGTCGTTTTATAAGTGTTTAAAAGAGGAAGAAGAAGAAACTCACTTTATTTCGCAATATAGTTCCATCCAAGGCTAAACATTTGGGCCAATGAATTTCCAATGTAATGTCATTCGGTAGAAAATTAGGTGCTTCCATACTCTGCAGAATCATAACATAAACGATCACCTCCTCATTGCAATCAAATATCTTCCCACGGCGCCTAATTTTAAAACTGGTGCATAAGACGAAGTTGTTTGGAACATAATCTGAAAACTGGGTGAAGGAAACCCAGTTCCTGTCGGCCCTGGTAGGTGAGTGGTCAACGCGACGGAATGTCATACCTAACGGCCCGGGCTCAAGTCCCGGCTGGGTCGGAGATTTTCTACGCTCAAGAACTGGGTGTTGTGTTGTCCTTATCATGATCATTTCATCCCCATCGACACGCAAGTCGCCGAAGAGGCGTCAACTCGAAAGACCTGTACCAGGTGAACGGTCTACTCGACGGGAGGCCCTAGCCACATGGCATTTGCATTTTACCCAAATCCTTCGATTTTGCCATCTGGATGGTGATATGCCTGACTGCTGATGTTCATACTTGTGATTTTTGATCTTTGTGGTTCAGCTCATCTCGTAGACTTTCAACAACAATTCTGAAATGAAAGCTTAAGCCATAGCCTTAGCAGCTACCAAAATTGTCTCCGCCCCGTTCTGATCAGTCGACTCTTTATCCTTGATGTGGCTGCTATTTCAAAGCTCGTATGTAGAGATGTGCCAACAGCCTTGCCTCAGTGATAACACCGGGTCTCGTGAGATCATCGAAGTTAAGCAGTGTGAGGCCAGTCCAGGAGCTACTTGATTGTTAAGTGGCGGCACTGATTACGAAAACTGATAAGAAACGGAAGAGTGCTGTGTTGACCACATGCCCATTCCATATCCGCATCCGGTGACTTGGCGGCCGGTCGGAACCATTAGGCCTTCAAGACCTGTTCGGAAGGTCTTTCTTTTGGTTTTATGTAAAGATGTAAAGAGGATACGGTCAAAATACGAATTACAATACAAAATCCTGTTGACTACGACTGGTTGATTTGAGGAGGGAACAGACAGCGAGGGCATCGGTCCCATCGGATTATGGAAGGATGAGAAAGAAAGTCGGCAGTGGCCTTTCAAAGGAACCATTCCGGCATTTGCCTGAAGCGATTTAGGAAAATCACAGAAAATCTGATCAGGATGTCCAGACCCTGGTTTGAACCGTCGTCCTCCCGAATGCGAGTCCAGTGTGATAACCACTGTGCCACCTCGTTCGGTAATAAGAGATTTATCATTTCGTAATACTACTTGCCTTTTTGCTGGCACAATCCACGAGTTTCGCTGTATGGGATTAGCACTCGAAATCTTCGTTTCCCTAGTATCTCTCATCTTACATTATCGAACTATGAGTACTTTTAGAATTTCTGTTATCAAAGATAGGCTTCAAAGTGCACAAGACTTAGTTTTGTAGCATGGACTATTACTTTTAGTAAGGTAATATGTATTCCTTAATCTTGTAACTTTCTGGATGAGGCAGAAATACATTAAAGGATGGCAAGCCTTCTCTCAGCCGGCCGCAGTGGCCGAGCGGTTCTAGGCGCTACAGTCTGGAACTGCGTGACCGCTGCGGTCGCAGGTTCGAATCCTGCCTCGGGCATGGATGTGTGTGATGTCCTTAGGTTAGTTAGGTTTAAGTAGTTCTAAGTTCTAGGGGACTGATGACCTTAGTCCTATAGTGCTCAGAGCCATTGGAACCATTTGAACCTTCTGCCTCATAAAATCTCGTTTTTCAAGTAGATGGTAATACTGGGAGCTGTTCTATACACAGTGTACCAGGAAAAAATCGAAATATTTTCATTGGTGATTGAGGACAGTGTACTAAACAACATGAAATCAGTATTTACGTCATTTGCGGACAAGAAATCATATTATAACCGTTACAAGTCGTAAGTTTTTAGATTGGTTAGTACCTTTAAATACATGTAGCAAGAACAAGACATTATAGCTTATTTTTATCTGGGTAGCATGTCAGGCGTCGACATGTGGACGCATCGATGCACAATGGGTAGTCTACACTGAGCGGCGTAGTCCACTCAGTGGTGTAGTACGACCATGCAGAAGACTTCAGCTCCTAAAAGTTTGTGGGAAGACTGTTCGACGCAGAGAAAAAACAACCTGCGCACTGATGTGTGTGCATATTAAGCTACCGCAAATAAAGATTAATGCAGTTATACCCATTACACCCTGTATAATGCAGGTATGATTGGATTTTTCTTGAAATGATATTACAGTTGGAATTATAACAGTAAAAGGAAAATGACGTAGTGTACTTGACCAAGTGTTTGAGTTGAGTTATACTTCTTTTATGCACCACTTATCGTGTCGCAAGGCCGTCACGCGCGGCCCTTAACTCTACCTCGTCACCTTGTGACAGGCAGACCAGTTACCATGAAATCTGTTACCACCAGTGCATGAAAGAATAAATTACAGTCAGCATCGAACATTCTACGCGGACGCGTACTTACACACACGAGCTCGCGCGCGCGCGCACACACACACACACACACACACACACACACACACACACACACACACATACTGGCGCTCCCGCGCGCGCCCGGCGTCCCGTAACCCAGCGCTTTACAAACGATTGCAGTATTGTCTCAGTGTTATCAGAGCAACCACATCTGTGTTGTTCGTCAGCGAGTCATGGAATAAGAATGACTACTGCAGTAGAGGTAGCGTCCCCGTGTAACAGTCTGTACTACGAAGTTAAAGGAAGGAAGATTAATTTGTAACGTCTCGTCGCCGAACAATCCATCGGAACAGAGGCTCGGATAGGGAAAGTATGGGGATAGAAATCGGACATATTCTTTAAATTGGAAACATATCGGCATTTGATTTAAACGATTTAGGAAAATCTCAGAAACAGGAAACCTGTTCGAGATACGAACCACTGTCCTTACGAATTCGACGTGAAACTCTTACCCCTGCGTACTTGGCTCGGTTCCGCATTGTGAATGGTAGGCCGGCAGAGCGGCCGAGCGGTTCTAGGCGCTACAGTCTGGAACCACGCGACCGCTACGGTCTCAGGTTCGAATCCTGCCTCGGTCATGGATGTTTGTGATGTCCTTAGGTTAGTTAGGTTTAAGTAGTTCTAAGTTCTAAGGGACCGATGACCTCAGATGTTAAATCTCATAGTGCTCAGAGCCATTTGAACCATTTTTTGTGAATGATAGTCTCACCAATCAGAAGCCTTTCGCCATTCCTATGCTACATCTTCTCTTATCGAGTTTTGTGTGTAAATCAATATCTTCTAAATACGAACTATCCCCAGATTACAAACGTGAAAGCTCTCTATACGTAGTTTCTCTGAATTGTGTAACCTCTCGCACCCTCTTGTCTTTGTTAAAAAGAGTATTAGCGGTCCCAAACTTGATGAAAAGCAGTTGGAAATTATACTGACGGAAAAAATTCACAACCAGAAGAAGGATATGTGTGACATAAGCGAAAGTTGGTAGGCGTGTTTCTACACTTGGAAAATGACGTCTATTCACGTTTCGCGCCAGTCGCATTAGAGTGGCGGTAGTAGCGCCACTATAAGAGTGCAACTCAGGTATGCTTTCAGTAACGTTGTAACGGTCGTGAGCGTCAGTTATCTTTGAGATTCGACTTGGTGACTTGACGTTGGTCAAGAATGCCTTTAATGCAACAAAGACGCCACTATTGTCAACACTTTACCGAGTCTGAACGATCTCGTCTAATAGGGCTACAAGCTCGATGTTCCTTCCACACTATTGCAGAAAGACTTGGCAGGAATTTAGCCACTCTAGATGATTGCTGGCAGTGGTGGTCATGAGCACATGCGGTCTCAAGGATTGGTCTCTGGCACTACCGAGATGGAACACCACCGTGCTCAGCGTGTGGCTCTGGCGCATCATTCTTCATCTGCAGCAGCACTTTGAGCAGCAGTTGGCACCACAGTGACACAACGAACTCTTAACAAAACGGTAGGCCCGAGCCAGACGCAATGTAGCGTGGATTCCACTCAGCCCAAACCACCACTGTTTGTCTTATCTCGCTCTTACATTAACCTGTGACCTTGCAGTGTTAATCACTTAAATATGTTTCCTAGACAATTGTATTCCCGAAATTTCTTGACTTTACATTAGTTATGTTTTGATGTTACGATTATTTTTCGTCTGTGTGTTTAGTGGGAGGTGAAGACCTCACATAAAGCTGAAAACGAGCTGTAACAAAAAAATGGCTCTGAGCACTATGGGACTTGACATCTGAGGTCATCAGTCCCCTAGAACTTAGAACTACTTAAACCTAACTAACCTAAGGACATCACACACATCCATGCGCGAGGCAGGATTCGAACCGGCGACCGTAGCGGTCTCGCGGTTCCAGACTGCAGCGCCTAGAACCGCTTGGCCACCCCGGCCGGCAGAGCTTATCAGTGGACTTAGAACAAATTCATTTTAACTGTTACCTTTGTAATAGAGCTCATTTACCGTTCATTGCCACTTGATAGACGTTGGTATGGGTATAATTTATATTCAGTATCTCACCCACAAAGCGTACGTAAATTTAGTCACTGTTTATTAGACGGAAATACCAACTCCAATAAACTTCATTTGGAACTCGCTCTAGTCACTGCTTTGATAATACTGTTCTATTCTAATTAGTGTCATCATACAATACTTTCATGAAAATGACAGAGCTTACGTGAAACATTGTTTAGGTAATTACTGTTTCTTATGATTCAAACGCTACATTTAACCTTACCACTTGAGCCACTCTCAACGATAAGGCATCGTAATGAATAACTACTTATTACCATTACTTCCTCTGTATTCTCTAATTAATATTGTTGCTATGGTCCCTTCCCATTGCTTGCCTATCATAAACATTTATTTCATTTTTAAAATATATTGCTTCTTAACGCACTTCCGACTTTGAAACATGGTGTTGTATCACACCCATTCAAATTCTAATTAAGGTTCAGAATAATTTTGCTGTCTAATCCCTGATCTACACGTCCGTGTCATAATGAATAAGAAAGATCGGTGTTGCCACGGGAGATACCACTACGAATTTTGGCTGCTCCATAAATTATGCTCAGGAAGCAGAGGTCTGGAATAACCAAAGTCATTGTAAGTTTGCGCTATGTAAAGTAATATACACTCCTGGAAATGGAAAAAAGAACACATTGACACCGGTGTGTCAGCATGCCGCGACAGCGTGGACGTGAACCGTATGTGCAGTTGACGAACTTTGAGCGAGGGCGTATAGTGGGCATGCGGGAGGCCGGGTGGACGTACCGCCGAATTGCTCAACACGTGGGGCGTGAGGTCTCCACAGTACATCGATGTTGTCGCCAGTGGTCGGCGGAAGGTGCACGTGCCCGTCGACCTGGGACCGGACCGCAGCGACGCACGGATGCACGCCAAGACCCTAGGATCCTACGCAGTGCCGTAGGGGACCGCACCGCCACTTCCCAGCAAATTAGGGACACTGTTGCTCCTGGGGTATCGGCGAGGACCATTCGCAACCGTCTCCATGAAGCTGGGCTACGGTCCCGCACACCGTTAGGCCGTCTTCCGCTCACGCCCCAACATCGTGCAGCCCGCCTCCAGTGGTGTCGCGACAGGCGTGAATGGAGGGACGAATGGAGACGTGTCGTCTTCAGCGATGAGAGTCGCTTCTGCCTTGGTGCCAATGATGGTCGTATGCGTGTTTGGCGCCGTGCAGGTGAGCGCCACAATCAGGACTGCATACGACCGAGGCACACAGGGCCAACACCCGGCATCATGGTGTGGGGAGCGATCTCCTACACTGGCCGTACACCACTGGTGATCGTCGAGGGGACACTGAATAGTGCACGGTACATCCAAACCGTCATCGAACCCATCGTTCTACCATTCCTAGACCGGCAAGGGAACTTGCTGTTCCAACAGGACAATGCACGTACGCATGTATCCCGTGCCACCCAACGTGCTCTAGAAGGTGTAAGTCAACTACCCTGGCCAGCAAGATCTCCGGATCTGTCCCCCATTGAGCATGTTTGGGACTGGATGAAGCGTCGTCTCACGCGGTCTGCACGTCCGGCACGAACGCTGGTCCAACTGAGGCGCCAGGTGAAAATGGCATGACAAGCCGTTGCACAGGACTACATCCAGCATCTCTACGATCGTCTCCATGGGAGAATAGCAGCCTGCATTGCTGCGAAAGGTGGATATACACTGTACTAGTGCCGACATTGTGCATGCTCTGTTGCCTGTGTCTATGTGCCTGTGGTTCTGTCAGTGTGATCATGTGATGTATCTGACCCCAGGAATGTGTCAATAAAGTTTCCCCTTCCTGGGACAATGAATTCACGGTGTTCTTATTTCAATTTCCAGGAGTGTATTTCGTTGAAAACACCACCCTCGCCTTACACATTTACTCGTGTCTAATGTCAACGCAGGTGCAACAAATGGAAATATCTCACGGTGCGTTATTATAATAATGCGCTCTCCTTATGGACACTGCAATCCGTTGGCCGGTGCGGTTGACACGAACGCGTGTGACTGGTACTTCGTAATTTGACATTCATTTTTAACACAAAACAAATTACTTTTGTCCTGATTTGCATAATTAGGACGATTGACTGAGGGTCAACCCACGGCGATAGGGGCAATCAGCCCATTTCACCTTTCGTTACGCTCGCACAACAACGACCCTCTCTACTTAGCTGCAACAGCTTCACTTATCCGGTGCTTTCGGCTCTCGACAATCGAGCATTTCACAAGCTGCGACATAGTCGCGAATACAAGCACTGATCCAGATACAGTTAAATGTTTTTTATTGCAGTATTTGATCACAATATAAAGTCCTTCGACGATGACCAGTTTCTGTCAGTAATGACCATCAAAAATGGTTGAAATGGCTCTAAGCACTATGGGACTTAACTTCTGAGGTCATCAGTCCCCTGAACTCAGAATTACTTAAACCTATCTAACCTAAGGACATTACACACATCCATGCCCGAGGCAGGATTCGAACCTGCGACCGTAGCAGCAGCGCGGTTCCGGACTGAAGTGCCTAGAACCGCTCGGCCAAAGCGGCCGGCTACAATCAAAAGCTACGGCCACTTATCTCACATATTTCCATACTCGCAAAGTGGATCATCAGAACCTATTGAAGATTTTCCGTTGTTCTAGAATCATGCAATTTTGCGAGAAGTAAGGCTTCACAGTACAACCATAGGTAATAACCCTAAAACTGTAAATTTGTAGTTGTATTGTTTTTCGTTTGCTATCCGATGTCAAACTTGACATAAAAACATTCTGTAAAGTATTGGAATCCCTAGGAACGATGTCTAGACAGTATCAGTGTCAATAACAGGTAAAAATGATCGAGAATCTCGGTTTCTATTACGGATAACTGTGTAATAAATTTTTACGGAACCTTCAGTGCTCGAGTGCTACTCGCACGTCACCTATTTCTTGTTATTTCATTCCCTTAGTCGTCAGGACGAGGATGGGCTGACGGCGGTACATAGTCGCTCTTCAGCCGAGGTATTCTACAAAATACACAAGCATAGCTTCTAAAAGAAAGTACGAGTAAAATATGCAAACGTTTTTAAAATTAATAACCCTTCCACTGCTGCAGACCAGCTTTCTACGTGCCCCGCTGAGGACTGCTTCAATATCGCCTAATGCGTCTGTCTTCACTAAGCAGCCCACGTCTGGGCTTCTACCCTTGTGGCCTGCCTCCCCCTGTGGTGAGTCTTTTTGGGGTGATTTTTGCGATGCCTCCTTCTGTCGTTCTGGGACTTGTCACCACCGAGACGAACGTCATTACAGGTGTAAAAGTTAGTTCCTGATATTGAAATTACTCTGCTACTTTATTGTTGTTACAAATTCGCAGAAATCTAATGACAGGTTTCAACAGTTTCTGATCCGATTGTGGTAACCCATCGAAAAGTTACTATCGCTTCAGATTCTTCGGATTTGGAACCACAGTAAATAAACATTTTATTGAAACTTAAGACTATAGTGTTAGACCTGCAGATTTAGATGGTTTAGGAGTATTTGCTTTCATAATCGGTGGATGAGCTATCAATCACTACGACGTTGAGTAATTAAGTTCCTGAGTGTCCTCGTGATGTCTCCGTTCGTACAGCCACGAAACTTAACATTTTCGTCATAGAGTACAATATAAGAAAAAGGATCATTATGATCCTTATTAGGACCGAGTGAGGTGGCACAGTGGTTAACACACTGGACTTGCATTTGGGAGGACGACGGTTCAAACCCGCGTACGGCCATCCTGATTTATGTTTTCCGTTATTTCCCTAAATCGCTCCTTTCAAAAGGGCACGGCCGACTCCCTTCCCCGTCCTTCCCTAATCCGATGAGACCGATGACCTCGCTGTCTGGTCTCCTGCCTCAAAAACAATCCAACCCTTATTATGATGGACAACAAAACTTAAAATGAAACAGAATTCAGTAAAACGAGATAGCAACAAAGTATCCGAACACTGCGGTAGAACTGTGAAAAGGTATTGAGATACCTCGTCAACAGCACTCCGTTACCTGAGTGGTGCTGCATCTATACTCGTCATCAGCGTTCAGGACTCGGGAAGGATGCCCGATTTTACTCGTCAACAACGATGAAGAAAAGTCAAGAGCCTCCGATCAATCTCGTCAAATGCAGCTTTCGTGCTTGATGGGTTACTACGTCCCACTGAAGTAATATGCAGTTATGCAGTTTTGAGCCTTGGAATGTACGTCTCTCCTAGTATGTAGCGACATGCTTTTGGAAAATGGCGAAAGACACTACGGACCATGGGTTGGATGTATGGAAAGCTGTGAGCGACCAATAGGAGCGGCGTGTATTTGCTTGGAGATGTTTCATGAAAATCGAATCGAATAACGATCTTCTCCATTCCATTAATGTCTGAAGTAACTAAATGTGTTTTCTTAAACATCTCATACATTTCTTTGAAACATTACTACACACCTCAGTATTTCTGCAAGTTTTTATGTACTGGGACGTAACGCCCCATGATACTTCATAGAATGTAGCAAACATTGGTGTGTGTTATGTCAAAGCCAACTCCAAATATTATGTTGAAAATTTTGAGAGGGGTCCACTTGTACGTGGAGCCCGATTTTGTAATATATTTCATGAAAAATGACATGAAATGGTATCACATCTAGAAGACATTGTATCTTTGATACCACTGAACCAAAGATGTTGCCTGTGTGGCAGAATCGATTGTAAGTAGGGGCAATGGTTTTATGATAATTAAGTGAACACTCAGCTGCCGACAGGTGTTGTTGACATACCTCGACGGGGACAGCTGAAAATGTGTGCCCCGACCGGGACTCGAACTCGAGATCTTCTGTTTACATGGCAGACGCTCTATCCATCTGAGCTACCGAGGACACACATGAATAGCGCGACTGCAGGGACTTATCCCTTGCACTCTTCACTTGAGACGCACATTCCCAACAGTCCACAATCTACATACGTAATGTTCCTAACAGATATTTGCCCATCCATTCATTACTCGCAAGTGATAAGTCCCTGCAGTCGTGCTATTCATCTGTGTCCTCGGTGGCTCAGATGGATAGAGCGTCTGCCATGAAACAGGAGATCCCGGGTTCGAGTCCCGGTCGGGGCACACATTTTCAGCTGTCACCATCGGGGTATACCAAAAACACCTGTCGGCAGCTGAGGGTTCATTCAATTATCATTTGTTCTAGAGAAGCTGCAAGGTCATCACTGATATGTGTTCTTTGGGAACAGTTACTATCTTCACATATATGGTTAAAGGCTACCGGGCTATTGACATTCGTCTGTGTGAATGCGCACAGGTTGCCCGAACTCTTACGGGAATCGTCACCTTAGTTGGCGCGAGTAATGACTGGATGGGCAAATATCTGTTAGTAGCATTACATATGTAGATTGTGGATAGTTGGGAATGTGGGTCTGACGGGAAGTGTGCAAGGGATAAGTCCCTGCAGTCGCGCTATTCATTCGTGTCCTCGGTGGATCAGATGGATAAAGCGTCTGCCATGTAAGCAGGAGATCCCGGGTTCGAGTCCCAGTCGGATCACACATTTTCAGCTGTCCCCATCGAGGTATATCTACGCCTGTCGGCAGCTGAGCGTTCAATTAATTATCATTTGTCCTAGAGAAGCTGCAAGGTCATCAGTGGTATCAGTTCTTTAGGAACAGTAACTATCATCATACACTCCTGGAAATGGAAAAAAGAACACATTGACACCGGTGTGTCAGACCCACCATACTTGCTCCGGACACTGCGAGAGGGCTGTACAAGCAATGATCACACGCACGGCACAGCGGACACACCAGGAACCGCGGTGTTGGCCGTCGAATGGCGCTAGCTGCGCAGCATTTGTGCACCGCCGCCGTCAGTGTCAGCCAGTTTGCCGTGGCATACGGAGCTCCATCGCAGTCTTTAACACTGGTAGCATGCCGCGACAGCGTGGACGTGAGCCGTATGTGCAGTTGACGGACTTTGAGCGAGGGCGTATAGTGGGCATGCGGGAGGCCGGGTGGACGTACCGCCGAATTGCTCAACACGTGGGGCGTGAGGTCTCCACAGTACATCGATGTTGTCGCCAGTGGTCGGCGGAAGGTGCACGTGCCCGTCGACCTGGGACCGGACCGCAGCGACGCACGGATGCACGCCAAGACCCTAGGATCCTACGCAGTGCCGTAGGGGACCGCACCGCCACTTCCCAGCAAATTAGGGACACTGTTGCTCCTGGGGTATCGGCGAGGACCATTCGCAACCGTCTCCATGAAGCTGGGCTACGGTCCCGCACACCGTTAGGCCGTCTTCCGCTCACGCCCCAACATCGTGCAGCCCGCCTCCAGTGGTGTCGCGACAGGCGTGAATGGAGGGACGAATGGAGACGTGTCGTCTTCAGCGATGAGAGTCGCTTCTGCCTTGGTGCCAATAATGGTCGTATGCGTGTTTGGCGCCGTGCAGGTGAGCGCCACAATCAGGACTGCATACGACCGAGACACACAGGGCCAACACCCGGCATCTTGGTGTGGGGAGCGATCTCCTACACTGGCCGTACACCACTGGTGATCGTCGAGGGGACACTGAATAGTGCACGGTACATCCAAACCGTCATCGAACCCATCGTTCTACCATTCCTAGACCGGCAAGGGAACTTGCTGTTCCAACAGGACAATGCACGTCCGCATGTATCCCGTGCCACCCAACGTGCTCTAGAAGGTGTAAGTCAACTACCCTGGCCAGCAAGATCTCCGGATCTATCCCCCATTGAGCATGTTTGGGACTGGATGAAGCGTCGTCTCACGCGGTCTGCACGTCCGGCACGAACGCTGGTCCAACTGAGGCGCCAGGTGAAAATGGCATGACAAGCCGTTGCACAGGACTACATCCAGCATCTCTACGATCGTCTCCATGGGAGAATAGCAGCCTGCATTGCTGCGAAAGGTGGATATACACTGTACTAGTGCCGACATTGTGCATGCTCTGTTGCCTGTGTCTATGTGCCTGTGGTTCTGTCAGTGTGATCATGTGATGTATCTGACCCCAGGAATGTGTCAATAAAGTTTCCCCTTCCTGGGACAATGAATTCACGGTGTTCTTATTTCAATTTCCAGGAGTGTATATATAGCAATGTTTTTAATTATTAGGAGAATACATATGTTTTGGTACTGATGTGTTAAACATTTTTCGTAATAGCCATCCCTATAAAATCATGCTAAAATTAAAAATCTGAAAATCGTAGGTTCACATGGAAACGAGGGTTTAGTTAGGCTCTTGGGACACATGTGTCCCACTTCGCCGATTTTCAGAGTGGGTAGCGTCAGATTTTGTTGGTAGTATAAGAGTATTTTTTATCACAAAGGAAGACAGTTTTCGACCTTTTATTTTCAAATACATACACAATTTCTGTGGCTTTTTTTATTGTAGTCGGTCAGCGACAGTCCTTAAAAATAAAAGAGCCCATCACTTCACTCAAGATTCAGGAAGTGAACAGTGTGTGAGTAGGGTTATTGTAGGAAGAGTAGTTTCTACAGGCTGTGTGAAGGAGAAACTGGGGAGGAGACCCCAAAACCGAGAGTTTTGGAGGAAAATGTGGGATACCCTATTCCAGTTATCTCTCTGATGCCATATGGCTGATGACACACACAACCTGTAAAGCACACCACAAGTTACGTCAACCTGGGCTCATAATGACACATTGAACGAGCATTGTGCCGTCTGAAGCCGCTTTCTTTTGCTGTGAAATACCCAAACAAATTGTCATAGGGCAGGCTATTAATAAGCGTCGAGCAGGCCACTAGGTAGATTCGAGACAGTGATACAGGTGGTCGCCGAGCTGCAGGACCTCCCAGCAACCACTTGCTAGCAGTCGTTATTATACCCCGCCATTGTTTCGCTGAGGTCCAGAGTTCAGGTTGCTGTGACACCCTGCCTCCACACTACGGGTCTGGTTTACACATAGCTGGCTGTGTCTAGAACTGCTGCTATGGCCCGTTGGATTGGTGAGACAACCTCGGTTGGCTATCCACGGTTGGCCACTTCTGACCGTCAGCACCAATTCTGTATCCTGGTTCCAGCATTTAGCAAAACCGTCAGGGGTGTCCGGTGGTGCTACACCAATACAAAGATATGTGAGGCTCGATGCCAGGCTTTACCATGGAATGAAGTCACGCGCCTTCATCTGTTCTAACTTGCTGGAACAATAACGCCGTCTTCATCTCCAACGAATTCCGCTAGACCTATAGTCCCTACTAACCTATCGGATCCACAACACCCAAGTGTGAGAGGCAAATCCTATCCTCGCAAACCAATAGAACGTGTGCTCCACCACTAGCTGGAGGACCACACGTCTCAGACATCTATAGGATGATGGAAAAGGCGGATGGGGTGAAGAGTTTTAAAAGTAGAAGTAAATAAACGTAGTTCGTGTTCAGGGAGGGGGGGGGGGGGAGTGGTTAAAGTTTCGTTGGACTAGGATATGGATGCTATGTGTGTGTGTGTGTGTGTGTGTGTGTGTGTGTGTGTTTGTGTGTGGATGTATGTATGTGTGTGTGTGTCTTGGTGGATATGTTGCAAGCAAGGCGGAATTTGAAGGTTAAAGATCATGGATGAAACAGTAGGATAGTTTGCTGTCACTTTTGTGGAAAGTGTAGGAAATCTGAAGGTATGTAGTGTGGGAGAGAAGAGAGCGGAAATTAATAAGCTCATGCAGGATCACAGAGTGACTGTAGATGGGTGGGGCAGAGTGCATAGCAGGTGAAACTGATGTCAGCAAGATTCGGTAGGATTAAGGGTTTGCAGGTGTGGAGAATGGTCAAAGGATTCAATCAGCATGTTTCGCTGGTTAGTAATATTAGTCTACCGTGAGATCTTTGTTTAGTGGTTGATAGGTGCTATTTCCATGTTAATTGGAGGTTATGGGTTAGCCTGAGGGATTTTACAGCGTTGGTTAATCGGATACTAGGGTTAAAGTTGGTGGTCGCTTACTTCAACGCAGAGGCAGAAGAAAGAATCCGCCTGTAGTGTGAGAGAGAAGACTTGTGGCTTCCTCATCCCTTATGCGTGCACCCACTTCACTTAATTCTGAGGCGCAGGCACAATTTACGTCTGCCGCGGGATGTGTGCCGCCGGGGGATGGGGGGGGGGCGGGGCGAAGAGTACCGCATCGTCCGGGAGGCTGAAGCGGCAGATTATTCCGCCTGCCGCTGTCAGATGTCACTAGCAGCGCAACGCTCAGCCACGCCCCCTTCCCTGACGGCTGACTGGCGCCACCCCACGGCCCCCCACGCAGCAGTCTCCGCCCGGCGCCGGAATGCCAAACTGTTTCCTCGGCGGCTCGTAAATAACTGGCAGGCGTGCCGCAGCTGCCGACCGTCGAACCGAGACAAATGTGCGGCGTGCCTCCACCCTAAGCGACTGCCGCCCGTGTAGTCAATCATCTTCGTCATCTCCCTGCGGCGTACAGTGGCGCACAGCGGCTCCGGAAAGGCCTGAAGCTGTCGCTGAACTTCGTCTTTGCTGCTTAAGGACTAGGCACGAGAATTCAGCTCTTTAGGGTATTTCCTCGCTCTGAACCGCATGAAAGGAAAGGAAGATTGCACTTCAGTACTTAAAATGTTTATAGATCGTTACAGATGGAACTCTCCCAGAGTAAGAAAAATAAGTCAACAACGATCTCTGCAGTATTTACCGCTTCGATTGCAAAAACAATTTACTAGCCAGAAGTTGCGAATTTACACAGCCGGGAAAAATATGCTACACCCTTAATGGCTGTGTTCAATGGCACCAGAGTGTAACATGTGCATACTGACGGATTGTATTGAAGTTCGTATTGATAGTCATTCATTTGTCATGGGTAGAGTTGCAAATTTTGTGACGGAACAGGATTCGAACCTCGAACCCAGGTCTCCAACTTAGTGGCTGATGCACTAACTAGTGCACCATCTCGACGCAATGATCATCATGACTGCACATATTTTCATGTTTCCAAATTCATTTAAAGCAATGGTTACTGGCAGCTATACCATTACTTGTTTTATTCTGAAGCGCCAAAGTAACTGGTATAGGCATAGGTATTCACATAGAGAGATATGTAAACTGACAGAATACGCTGGGGACGGCAGCGCCTATATAAGACAACAAGTGTCTGGCGCAGTCGTTAGATGCGTTACTGCTGTTACAATGGCAGCTTATCAAGATTTGAGTGAGTTTGAATAAGGTGCTATAGTCGACTCACGAGAGATGGGACACAGTATCTCTGAAGTAGCGATGAAGTAGGGATTTTCCCGTGCGACCATTTCACGGGTGTACGTGAATATCAGGAATCCGGTAAAACATCAAATCTCTGACATTGCTGCGGTCGGGGAAAGATCCTGCAAGAACGGGACCAGCGACGACTGGAGAGAATCGTCCAACGTGTCAGAAGTGCAGCTCTCCCGCAAATTGCTGCAGATTTCAAAGCCGGGGGATCAACAAGTGTCAGCGTGCGAACCACTGACGAAACATCTTCGATATGGGCATTCGGGGCCAAAGGCCCATTCGTGTACCCTTGATGACTGCACGACACAAAGCTGCACTGCTCGCCTCTACCCGTCAACACGGAAATTGGACTGTCGATGACTGGAAACATGTTGGCTGGTCCGACGAGTCTCGTTTGAAATTGTATTAAGCAGATGGACGTGTACGGTTACGGAGACACCCTCATGAGTCCCTGGACCCTGCTTGTTAAGCAGGTGATGGCTCTGTAATGGTGTGGGTGGTTTGTAGCAGGAGTGATAGGAACCCTTGATACGCTTAGACACGACTCTGACAGATGACACGTACGTAAGCATACTGTCTGATCATCTGCATCTATTCATGTCCATTGTGCATTCCGATGGACTTGGGCAACTCGAGCAGGACAATGCGATACCCCATACGTCCAGAATTGCTACAGAATGACTCTAGGAGCACTCTGCTGAGTTTAAATACTTCCGCTGGTCACCAAACTCCCCAGACATGAACATTATTGAGCATGTCTGGGATACCTTGCGACGTGCTGTTCAGAAGAAACTGTGCCCCCTCGTACTCATACGGATTTATGTAGAGCCCTGCAGGATTCATGGTGTCAGTTCCCTCCAGCACTACTTCAGACATTAGTGAGTCCATGTCACGTCGTGCTGCGGCACTTCTGCGTGCTCGCAGCGGCCATACACGATATTAGGCAGGTGTACCAGTTTCTTTGGGTCTTCTGTGTATGTCTTGATTCACAGTGACTGCAGGATCGAAAAGGTGGTTGTTCTTTCAGACATGTCCTAAGAACAGGCACCATACATACAATTAAAGCGAGGACAGCCAATGATCACTTCAGTGCGGATCCACACAATGCTCGGATTGTTATGGGCTTCGGCGAAATGCCGCGAGTGATGAGGATTATGAGCTAGAGGCACTGCATCAGTAGTGTGTGGGTAAGTGGAGAAGTTGGGCCTGACAGGGGGCATGCTAAGGGTAGTGCAGTTGCTACGACATTTTGTCTGGATGGCGCAATGGTCAGTGCATCTGCCTAGTAAGCAGGAAACACTGCTTCAAATCTTGGTCCAACACGAATTTCCAACTTTCCCCATTGACTTAAATATGTGCTCACTGGCAGCTAACGCCATTAATACCACTGTACCTTCATAATAGTTTGCATGGGAGAATACAGGCCCGTACACTGAGTAGTAGTGCTACTTTTAGGACATCCATTACAGTAACATGTGTGTTTCAGTTGGTCTGAGTCTGTTATTGTAGGGCGCTGCATTTTTTTTTCGGCGACTCTATTTTATGTAATCTACTTTCTCAGACCCACTTTGAGGCAAGTTATTTTATTGAGACGGAGTCATTACAAATTCCAGGCTGCGGGAGCTAATTTACATGTGTTACCTTTGTATTTTACAAACAGTGCTTTTAATTGTAGCTGTTGCATTCAGACAAATAAATCATTATACTTTATTGTAGCTTTTGCCATCAACTGAAATCAAGGATTATGTGCAGATAAATACAATAACAGTGCATCATAATAGCTTTCATTTCTAAACAAATTACACACTTTCGGCTTCAGCTACACCGGTGGCAGTCAATCTTCACAAAATTACTTAACTGATCACTCTGAACTTTTGAAATTAAAACAACTAACACATTTATATTAAAAATAATAATATTATCAAACATAAAATGACAATGTCAGCATTTATTTCTGGCATTTTTGCCACACTGTGAGCCACGGTTTGTTGTTTCGAACCATACTGCACACAGTCGTGTAGCTGTGGGAGTAGGTAGAAATAAGTTACCCACTCATGACATATGCGCCAGGATTGTGGAAAAGCGGTGACAGCAAGCTTAGTTACATTGAAGCGACGACATACAGCAGGATGTCCTGTATCAGATGTGGTGCCGACATGCAAAGCTTTCAGTATTAATATTTAATGTTTAAGTGACTAAGAAACTAATCTGACAGTGATGAAAACTTTATTACACTACTGTATATATAATTATAATTTCAGTCACTAATAACTGACCTCGAAGGATTGACATGAAAAGAGTGCTGGGGTACACTTATATGTGATGTTAATGTAAACTAAAATGAAACAATCAAACTGTAAACTATTTATGTCTCTGATGGACTCTATAAAGCGGATCGCTGACTTTGCATGACCGCAGAGCCAAAGATACTGCTTGTGGTCTGAGATTGTAGCGCTGGAGTGAGGGAGCGATAGGCCCGCAGCAGTGAGTGTGATCGAAAGAGGATGCAATAGGCAGTTTTTGTGGTGTGCTCTGTAAAGCCATCAAGTGTTAGATTATAATGTAGGAATTTCCCACACCAATATTTTGTGTTACAGAACACGTAAAATAGGTGGTTAAAATGATGAGTGATTTTATGATGAAATGTAAAGCGAAATGAAGAAATGTAAATTTAATTGGGACAACAGATGATTACTGGACTTATATTAGAAAGAAGCTTTACGAGTACACGTCCTATTGGAAATGTAAATGTGGAAGCAGAAGTCTTCTCGCAGTTAAAGTGAAGAAATTATTTTTTTATTACTTTTCTTTTGCCAGCATGTTAGTATAAACGAGTTACCTGATTTGTTAACACAGGTATACGTAGTTTGATGATTTGTCTTTATGCTTTTTATTAATGTTAGATAATACTTGCTGTACAATTCTCATTGTTTACGAATACGTCATCAAAGAAAGGTTTTGATTTAGTAAAAAGAATGTGATTTTTCTGAGTAATGTAATTTCATTTGTCATGTGTTTTTAAAAGTCAAACTTAACTTCGAATACAGCTTCACTACTAAAACGTCATTGTTAGTAATTGCCTGCCTGTCCTGGTCATAAGTGTTTTTTAAGACTTTAAATTTTTCTTATATGTTTTCATTTATCACCCAAAAGAATTTCATGTATATTTCAAAGTATTACGACGGATACTGCACACAGATGAGCCTGTAGTTAGTATATTTTATTCTTCTTCATGAGAGAGCAGAATATAACGCGATCCACCATTGATGCTTTAGAGGTTAAGACAATTCTATCTGTTATGTGCACAGGCACGTATTTATTTGTTACGTGCACAGGGACCAAGGTTATCAATTTTGAACGGGGCCAGAGGATTCAGTACTTAAGGGGCTGAAGGTGTTTTGCAGTGAGTTTACTTCTTTATTGGTATTCAGAGTTGCATTACCCAATCAGTTCGCACAAAATTTTACAAACAATAAAACAGAGTTGCAGTTACAACTCACTACAGAATAACTCCAGTTTTGTATTCCGAGTCCAGGTATTCATTTAAGTATTTCAGATTTTATAAAGAACGTTACTAAACTGAAAAATTAATTCATTGCTCCAAATGATATTTAGCCGACCAATGATGGAAGTGTGTCCTGTGCGGGCAGTTGTGAAACAGTACCTCACTAATGGTGCCTAAGACTGGCCTTCATGAAACAATATGTCTGCACTGGGAATCATTACTTCGTTTGATTACAAGTCAGTTAAAATTTGTCTTCGCCTCGAGAACTCAGCTTACTACTGCCGTAGAGCTGTGAACACGTATACACAAAAAACTCTAAATTCCATTTAGGAGAGGAACTTAACGTTTTATTCCTACATCGGGACTTTATTGTAGCGTTGCAGCAGTATCCCCGAAAGTTAGTCCCCAATTCACTGTCTTTAAATAACATGTAAGAATGCGCGATCTACAAAGAAGAAACTCTATGGGGACACCGAGGCAGCTCATTATATAGAGAAGAATTAAGTGCAGGTGGCTGTAATTTAACTTTGACGTTCAGTCAGCGTAAAGCTCCACATTCAGCCAACCACAAACTACAACTAGTGTAGTTAGTTTCTCCAAAGAAATAGAACATCACGGTAGGAAATTTTTGTCATTTGAAACCCTAAATACCTGTATCAATTTCTAGTTGAAATAAAAAATCGAAATCATATTACATAAACAATCATGAAGTATTCTAGAGTACATAATGTCAGATCTAAGACACGTTACAGCTGTCCTGTATAACTGGGTACGCTGCATATTTGCGACAACAGGCATTTGACAAACTGAACACTTACAACATTGCAATTAAAATACTTTTATTTAACATTTTGATGAGACATTGATAGGATTTAAATGATTAAAAATAAAAATTCAATGGCGACATATATTTTCAATAATTATATATAAAACAATATAGCCCTCTTCGCAAAATTTTCGGCCACAATCTATCCTCTTTTTTTAGATACAAATGAATGTCACAATTACTACACATCAATACTGTCTATCCTTTGCTGTTCGATCTTTTTCGTTTTTGTCTTGTGTCTGTAACATGAGGCCAATGACCTACCGCAACAGTTGACGAAGCCTTAACTGCAACTTATTTTGTTGATCCATGGTGCTTCTTGCGTGGTACATCTTCACATCAACTGAAGGCCTGTCTTTCTTTTACTTTTGGCACATCGGTTGCCTACTTACAGAATGTCTCTGCTTTTCTGCATTTGAACTCTAGTAATCAAATGTTTACTACAGGGAATTTTCAACTGTCATAGTCCATTTTCGCAGGTGGTGCACTAGTTTCGAAATCTGCATTTAATTTTTGTGGAGCATAAAATATAGTCTATCCGTTACTAATAACGTAGAATCTTCAAACTATTAGCAGTTCATTAGAATTAACATTTCACAATAAAATAAAAATATATTCAGTCAAAGTAGTGTTGAGGTCGGATGTTCATATGAATTATTGGAAACTTGCAACAACAGTATATATATACATAAGTAAAGAACATTTAAGTGGTCACGGAAGTATTCTAGTGCTACAAATCAACTAAAATATTTACTCTCATATCACTTGATTACATCTCTTACGTGTACGCACAAAGGTGCATAAATGCCTAATGATGCACTATGTGATCAAACGCATCCGTACACCCCCCAAACCATACGTTTTTCATATTGGGTGCATTATGTTGCCACCTACCGCCTGGTACTCCAGGTACACAATGTACGATCCGAAGGCAGGGTGTGGGTATGGCAAATGCCCGGTGAACGTCATCTGCTGGCGTTTGTAGTGCCAACAGTAAAATTCGGAGGCGGTGGTATTATGGTGTGAACGTGTTTTTCATGGAGGAGACTTGCACCCCCTGTTGTTTAGTGTGGCACGATCACAGCATAGTCCTACATTGATGTTTTAAACACCTTCTTGCTTCCCACTGTTGAAGAGCAATTCGAGGATGGCGAATGCATTTTCAACACGATCGAGCACCGGTTCATAATGCACAGCATGTGGCAGAGTGGTTACACGACAATAACATCTCTGGAATCGACTGGCCTGCACAGATTTCTGACCTGAATCCTGTAGAACACCTTTTGGATGTTTTGGACGGCGACTTTGTGCCAGGTCTCACCGATCGACATCGATACCTCTCCTCAGTGCAGCACTCCGTGAAGAATAGGCTACCATTTCTCAAGAAACCTTCGAGCACCTGATTGAACGTATGCCTGAGAGAGTGGAAGCTGTCATCAAGGCTAAGGGTTGTCCAACACCACATTGAATTCCAGAATTACCGACGGATGGAACCACGAACTTGTAAGTCATTTTCAGCCAGGCGTCGAATACTTTTGATCACGTAGTGTATGTATTTCACAGAAACAGTATCTTAGAATTCGCTTACATGTGCAATTATTTTATCGTGAACGAAGCCATGAACTCCGAGTCACCCTAGATGGATCCAAAATACTCAGGATACGCAATCACATGCCATAGGCGTTGGTAGCTTCGTGTAGTATCTGTACCTATGGTCAATGGTACACGAGAACAATTAACGTTCCATTTATTAGCGTCGCTTGGTTATGACGGCAATGCCTGACGGACGACATTAAGATATTAAGAGGAGAAACGCTACAACTTGCCTTGGTGCTAGCCGCTTTCAGAGAAATTGTTAGGAGGGCTTTAGAAAATATCATTACCACAGGGCTATGTTATCAACCACCATGTGGCTTCGACACTGTATGTTGTGAGTGAACCGAACTCTACGTCTGTGTGTCTGATCGTCGTTACCTATAATATTGAGCATCCTACCAGCAGAAGCCAAAATGTCCCTTGTCAGGCTTAGTAGCAAACGCACACAATAGGATTATAATGAAATTAGTTCCCTTATTGTACATTAATCAGACTGGGTTCTTGGTTGTAACAATCGAACTGTCTATTAGCAATTTATTTTGCTTTAGAGTTCCACACTCTTTTCACGCTCTAAAAATTCTCATTTGCCAAAGCTCTTCTCTTTAAAACCATCCTAGAGTGATGCTTAACAAGCCAATATCTCTTCTTAGGCCTGAAAAACTCTATCTCTTGTAGAAGTGTAACGTCTTAGGACAGAGCTGTGGCTTAATCCTCATGCGCTGTTGCTCACCTTGCAGATCAACAACCGTGTTCACTCTCACACAACTACTTTAGCACTTGGGAAATTCTTCATTGTCTCGTGAGGTGTGTTCTTTCAAAACTTCGTATGTTATGTTACTAAGACAAGCTATACATTCTAAAATTCGATTTTAAGTTATGTGCGCTGAATGGCACTTGGCACATAGGAGTAGGGAATGGTTCCATATTTTTGATGATACTCGCTTCAATATTGTCTACTATTAGAGGTCTGTGCAGATGAGTGAGCTATTGTAGCTATCCGCACCATATTCAAACGTCCATAAATGAGGTATACCGGTCTTTGATGCCAAATTGGACAAGTGGCCCAGGAGATACTTGATGTAGCTCTTTTATCGAGACATTAAATGTTCACAGAGCGGTGTATTCAAGATGTGCCGAATGGTTTGCCCCTCAGTACCACAGTCACAAAAAGGAGGCTCCAATCAATCCAACCGACGTTGCTTCCACGCAGATTTTACGCTGCTGTTCATTCTCTAAATCACTGCAGACTGCTGCTTGTGGCTGTGGTTATTACATGCAAACAATGCCCCGTATCTCAAATGACAGGCTCTCAAGGGTAGCGATTGCTGCGGTGCTCACTTAAGGGTAGGTTTACTATCTTTTGGTTAAAAAATTCGATGTTTGTTAAACTGCATTTTTGGATCCATAAAAATGTTTAGAATCCACCGCTGAAAAAGGTTATTCCGAATGCGGAACGGAAATGATTGTTATTCGCGGTTGAACAAAAAAATGCACCTTCCTGAAATCGGCGTTTTCCACGCATCAGTTTTTTTTTTTTTATTTCAGAGGAAGAGTTATTGTACCGGTGCTTGGGAGGAAACACACAAAATTCAAATGAAACTTTGAAAGCGTGTGTTTGGAAGTTAGCCCCCAAGCATTTGCATTCTGGTGCAAAGACTGTGGAGATTGCGACTTTCCTGGCAGTGAGTAGCTTCAACGAAGGGCATTCAGCAATTCTGAAGACCATGACAACGTTGGACGTCACCCTGGGACTCTACTCGAGGTAGTTCGCCAAGCATTCGGACGACCACCGGATTGAAGCGGCCGGAAAACGCTTGTCACCGGCCTTACGAGCCGGTCTGGAGCAGCGCAGGATGACCCAGAACGCTCTCTATGAGGAAGAAGAAGGACTAGTTTATGGACCCGGAATTGCAGATTGAACGTAAGTTGCTTAATATTGCATTTATATGTAGTGAAACCTTCAAACACGTTATTTTCGAAATGACTTTTTTTTATCGAGCGGTAGGGTAACTTCAAATCTACTGAACCGATTAGCATGATTCTTTGTTTCCGACGAAGTCGAAAAATCGATGAAAAAAACCTATTTTTTCAAATGGCAGCCATTTTGTTTCCTATGATCCAAATAAATTAACTGAGATACAACTCCTAAAGAATCTTATTTACTTCGCTAACTTCAACTTAATTTTGATTTCAGACGAGCAGGCTGACCTCGGGTGGAGGTCTACATCGAAATTTAGTTTCGCTCCGAGAGCACTTTTGCCTTTGCTCTTCGACATTTCCGGTGGAAAAAATTACAGTTTGTAGAGGAAATATCAACCGCTCGATAAAAAAAAGTCTTTTCGAAAATAACGTGTTTGAAGGTTTCACTACATATAAATGCAATATTAAGCAACTTACGTTCAATCTGCAATTCCGGGTCCATAAACTAGTCCTTCTTCTTCCTCATAGAGATATCAATCAAATTTTGACAAAATTTGACATTGATATCATAACATACCGTATCTTGAGAAACAAGTTCTCAAAGAAAACGATTTTTTCGGGCCAAAGATAGTAAACTTCCCCTTAACTGGAAGAATTGGACATTTGCCTGTGCTTGCATTTAACTTGAAATGCAAACGTTTATATGAATTTTTTGCAATCGATTTGTATAGCAACATTATACACTAAATAAATAAAGTCTTTAATTTGCATTTTTCGCTATTAAAATTCTGAAAATCAGTTTAAATTCGTCTATACGTTGGGTTGGCATTTGGTATTGAAGACTGATTTTATCTGAATGACAGTCTCATCAGTCGTTTCTTCCTACGTGCATATACAGTTTTTTGTTATTTCATTTGTCTCTCTGGCTTGTGAAAGGATTGCAACATTTCACTCTGCGTATTTTGCCTATGGATTTTGTAATTAAGGTTCCTTAAGGGGAAGACGTCAAAAATTTGAAAAAATCCGATTTATCAAAAATGTGCCTACTTGGTAGCGCACATCTTCCCTAACAGTTTGATGTAGAACACATATATATTTGGGAGATTATAATGCACGTTATTTGGTCTTAACGTGTATCAAGATGCAGTGCCACACCCCTTTGCACAGCATTCTTCTGTCATACGTATGTGTACTTCGCTGTATAGAATTCGAATGTTTATATTTGCGACAGAGATTGTCATACGTGAAACAAAGGCCGGTTGATATCGATACTTTCTCTGCTGATATTGGCGTGCATTGTTTTGGTCGCTGATTTTGTTTGTTCTCTGTTTTGAAAGACTTGCAGTGTGGTGTGTTACGAATTTCGAAACGATTTTGATTTGATTGTGTTGGTTTGCGTTCGTACGTGGCATAGTATCGCACAAGATGCCTAGACTTTGTTGCTTCAACAGTAAACAGCGGCATCAAGGCAACAGATACACAGTAAAGGGTGCTAGAATAAATGTTACACCAGTGGTTAAAGACTGCAAGCTTTCAGAGCCGGTAAACAAATCACCACCGAGTGCCTCAAGAAGGAAACTTGTTTCTCGTGCTAATGAAAATGAAAGCTGTGAATCTGAAGATTCGTGTAATATTATTGTTGATGTTAACATACTGTCACAGTTGATATTGGAAAATGTTATGTGTAAGCATTGCTTTGGTATGCAGTGTGTTTCTGTGTTGGAAGACGAGGTGCCAGGAAAGGCCTAGCAACGAACTTACCTGTGATATGCAACAAATTAACGTTGGTGCGTCTTACATGAAATCGAAAATCGTAAACAAAGGTTATGATGTGAGTTTGAGGGTATCATATGGCATGCACTGTATTGGTAGGGGACAGAATCCAGCAAGAACTTTTTGTGCAGTGATGAATCTTACACCTTCTCCAGGAAAATTTGAGAGATATTTTGGCTTACTGCTTGGGGCTGTAAAAGAAGTTGCAGAATCATCAATGAAAAATGCTGCAGAAGAATCTATACTCCAAAATGATTGTGACATGGACATAGTGGCTGCTTTTGATGGTACCTGGCAAAAAAGGAGGGCACACTTAGTTACATGGTGTTGTTGCAATAACATCAGTTGACACTGGCAAAGTACTAGATGTTGTTGTGTTGAGCAAATTTTGTCATAGTTGTGTGAAACGGATTTCAGATCATGAATGTAATATGAACTATAAAGGCTCAAGTGCAGGGAATTGTCAGCTTGTTCACCAGATCTGTTGCCTCCCGTTACCTGCGTTATGTGAATACTTTGGTGATGGTAATAGTTAAGCTTTCCTTGAGATTGAAAATGTGCTCCATATGGCGCTGAGACTATTGTGCAGAAGTTTAGAACGTGTGGGACATATACAGAAAACACTTGGCACTAAACTTAGAAGGCTGAGACAAAATTCGTCAGGAAAAAAATTATCTGATGGGAAGTGAATAAAAGGGAGAGGGCAACTGACGGATGCTGAAACTTTCAAGCTGCAGATGTATTATGGCTGGGCAATAAGAAAGAACACAGGGGACTTAAAAAATATGAAACAAGCAGTTAGGGCCTTATACTTCCACAAAATGTCTACAGACAATAACCCTGTCCACAACTTGTGCCCTAAAGGAAGTGAATCATGGTGTCCAAAGGTCAATTGCTGGTGGTGAAGAATGTCATCATAGGATCTCTCTACCAACTCCTGTCATGGAAGCCATGAAACCTATATTCAAGGACCTTGCAAATGAAAACTTATTGAAGAAATGTCTTCTTGGGGATACCCAAAACCCAAAAGAAGGTTTTAACTAATGTGTGCAGGAAAGTTTACCAAAACCCATTTTTGTGGGAAGAAATGCACATGCTATTGGTGTTTATAATGAAGTTTCATGTTTTAATGATGGTATGCAAAGCAGGAAATATGTTTCAGAGAAAATGGGAATTCAACCCGGAGTGAACTGCATCAAAGGTTTGTGTGCGATAGAAGGGAGCATGTAGTGGAAGCAGATAAATCATTTTTGGAGGTGATAAAACCAAGCATCATAGGAATGTGAAAAGGAAGAAAACTGATTTATAAAATGTAAAAAAAACCTGCCTATGGTGCTGGACAGTTCTAAAAGAACGCTAAATACAAGCAAAAACTTTAAAGCCCATTTTCCACAAAACAAAAATTTCTCTACTTAGGTACTTGTAACATCCAAAATAAATATCCTATTACTTTCAGAATTCGTATGCTTATTAAATACAAACTCCTTAATGCAAAACTCTACAATTTTCCATATGTATTAAAAACTGTGGTAAAAATTGAGATAATAATTAACTACAAAATTTGAATTTCATCTGGCGCTGCAGTCTGGAACCGCGAGACCGCTACGGTCGCAGGTTCGAATCCTGCCTCGGGCATGGATGTGTGTGATGTCCTTAGGTTAGTTAGGTTTAACTAGTTCTAAGTTCTAGGGGACTAATGACCTCAGCAGTTGAGTCCTATAGTGCTCAGAGCCATTTGAACAACTTTTTTGAATTTCATCTAAACATGAAGTTTAAAATGTAACATTTCATTAATTTTTCATAAAATAAATAAATTCTAGAGTTTCATACACCTGTAAGTATGTTTCGTATACTGCGAAAATTCATCGAAGAATCTCTCTTACTTATGAAGAAAAGTGTATCTATAGCAACAAGTGCAGCCAATAGTAAATGAAGAAAATGAAGAAAGTTCACATATAAACAAAATTATTTTGTTACGATGTCGAACTTCTACTGCTATGAGTGTGAATTCTGAATGCTTCCTGCGCGTGCAGGCAAATTTTTATGAATTTATTTGTAAAAGTATAGACAATGGAAATTAAAATGTCCTTTGGTGCCTCTCCTGCTCCAAGTCGGCCCGTTTGACGTCCTACCCCCCTTAAAATAAGAAGATAGAGAATTATCTCGATCAAATAGTAATACAAAACAGCTTGCTGACATACAGTGTGGCTTCATTATCAGAACATTCTATTATATATTCCCTTTTAACCGTAAGATAATTATAACTGTGGATATTTGCTGATACAGAATATCCGAATCTACGTTCACATCACAAAGTAATTGTTACAACTGCCACAGATTTCTGTACCAACGCAGACTTCTACAAAAGATGTTGCTCTTTTCTTCTGAAACTGCGTATTCTCATTTAAATCTGGCCCATGACCATTTCTTCTAAGCCTGCACTGTGATTTGAATCCGTATGATGGTAGACTAATGAGGATGTGCTCTTGGAAGACATTGAGACAATTCTAATCTTCGTGAAACAAATTGTGTGCTACTTCAAATCCCTTTGATTTTCAAAGCAGTCCCACCCCTCTCCGTATATTCAGACCCAATCCGAAAGTATCTATAAGATGGAGTAGTACTTTAGCTCGAAAGTTAGGACACCGGTTTTGGTGGTTTGAAGCTTTCAGTATTACAACCAGACGTATCTGTATAGCTCTGATAGAGTTTCCGCAAAGTTCATGTACGTCACTAAGACCCCGATGTAGAATACAGGTATTATCTATCAGGAAACTACAGCATCATGCATTTTCATGTTGATAATCTTTTAATGAGAACTTGTAACAACGGTGACCATTGTGGAGCCGACGTGATAAAATGTACCCACAAAATAAAAAATACTGCTGGGACATGTATGAATGCACAATCTCGCTGCAGTAACATTAATAAAATGTTCTCGGGCTTTCAGCCACGAGATTTCGACCAACTACTTTGGCGACTGTCGAGTGAAATGACTGCCGTTGGAGTGGTGGGAGTCTAGCGAACTGTAGCTGTGGCATACGTTCGCTCCTCGGTTGATGATCCCAGTTCAACATGGATCCCATGCTGCGCTGAGCTGTAGACAACCCTCTATTTTAGTAGGGTTTCCAGCTAAAGTACAGTTTTCGGGGTAGCGTAGGCGATAAATTCTCAGGCTTATTCCTGCGTTGCTCTACAGAGCACACTGTTACTCCACTGTAAGATTGTAAGACTAGCCACAATCGTAGTGTTTATTATACATTCCGGACATTCCGAGGCCTGCCTCAGGTTCAGCTCGTCTCAGAACCGCTGTATTATTGACGGAGGGCTGAAGATCGATTTCATTTTATGGCTTGTCAGCAGATACCATTCCATGCTGGACACAGATCAGCAGGCCACTAAAAATGCATACTTATTTTCCTACTCCTCTTCAGAACCCCTGTAACGATTGTAAATTGAGATATTTTCAGTTATTTCGTGCTAATTAGTCCGGGTGTTCATAAAGATTTTGGGTAGTTGACTCAGGTCATGGGCCGGATTATCGATGTCTGATTTAGTACACGTACGATGGGCGAACATATGTATAACAGTGTGATTAAGCACAGGTTGATGATGGCTGATGGCGTGCCAGTACAGACCAGTGTGCATAGGTTTTCTGTAGCCACTGGGCCCAGGCATCCGTTTCGTTTGCGTCGACTTCCATTGTGAACTACACATTACTGTTCACCAGCTGAAATGTGTTAGAAACGCATCAAGTTTTTCATGTCCGTATGGTAAAGTAATGAACCTCTCGCTACCATATCGAAACAAACTATTATATTTTAATCATCATTAAGGCGATATCCTCAGACCTCCTTAGAGAAGTTAGCGACTGCTGGTGCTGACAGGCTTCCCACCATAACGTCGTCGATCTGATCGTAATACTGGCCATTGTACAAAAAATATGGTGAGCCAGGAATGTGCCTAAATGACAACGACCACTTCACTTTCAAAGAACTGGGACACTAGGTCCAAAGAATAAATTCGTAGGTACATCTGTAAACATGGACACCACAAAAAAAGTGACCAAAGTGTCACCTAATTTGGAGACGTTAATTGGGCTGACACAATCGGCTGAGTCCTTCATTCACTGACGTGGCAGAAATCATGGGACACTTCCAAATGTCTAACCGGACCTCTTTTTACCTGCGCAGTGCAGCAGCTAAAGGTGGTATGGACTCAAAAAGTCGTTGCAATTACCCTGCAGAAATACGGAGCCCGGATGCCACTACAACCATCCATATTTGTGAAAGGATTGCGTTGTCCATGGTAAGACATAATGTCTGAAATTTCGTATTCTTGGCACACTCTTCACGTTGTGGATCCCGGAATATTGAATTCCCTAATGATTTCCGAAATGGAATGTCCCATGCGTCTAGTTAGAACTAACACTTATGGGCAGTGGGTTGATTTTAATAATAAATTTGGTATTTATTCGTTCGTCGCCGTCTTTCACAAGAGCTTGAAAACTACGTTTTCGATCAGCTTGAAAACTACGTTTGCAGTCAGCCAGAAAACGAAGAAGAACATACTGACCGTAGTTTCCAGTCCACAAATACACATGTGACCTCCCCCTCTCTATTCTCTCACATGAGTTCATTTCGGAAAAGGAAGGGACCCTGCTTGGTAATGCAATTGGGTCAATGAGCAACAAAGGTTCATGCTAAGTTGCTGTATTTTAGTGATGCTAATGGAACAGTTTGAAAAGCTGAGGTGTGCCATACAGTTCTAAAACCTTACGTGCTTTCAGTCTTCCTTATTGGTTGATTGAAGGTTTGAAGTCGTCGATCGAGGAGGAGGCGACAATCACTCATTGTCGGCTGTAGCTGTTGCAGAAGCTGGATGTTGGCGCGCCTTCTTCTCGACACGGTCACCAGGCGAAAGGGGGCTCTTTATGTCTGCCTGCTAATGTTTCTCCTCCGCGACACCGTGCCAGAAACTATCATAGCAAGTCGAGCGCAATTACAGGCTGCCAAAACCTGGAAGCGCGGCAACTCGCGGGAGCATCACTCAACACACCTGCTCCACCGCCCTACTCCAGCCCGACTCCGCTCTGCCGGCTCACCACGTGGTGGAGTCAACACTACCAAAGATCCTAAACAGTTTCGTTCTCCACACGACCTATCGATGTAATCGTTCGATAGCATAGTTTTCCCTAGGCAAGACCCAGCGTAAAAATACAAATAGTATTTGAAAACAAACCAATTATACATCGACATAAATGCATAAATATACATATATACAAACAGTAAAGCAATTACATTATATAAAGTTACAGAAATGTCATATCTACAGGTAACAAAATAAGGAAAAAAATTTATAGTACAATAGATGGAAATAGGAGGATATGCATTTTGGGCGTTACACACATTATTCTTGTGGTCACTGAAAGAAAAATTTCTACTTTCATTTGCTCATTAGGATCAGGACCTATTATTACAGATAAATGTTTTGAGTTCTAATTGTTTCATATATTCAATAAAAGTTCACACACACAAATACAGTTATATACCTGCTTATAATAATAATGATAATAATAGTAATAATAATAACATCCCTATCATATACAGCACCATAAGCATTTCAGAGGTGACCTCTACCTTAAATTGCAATTAAGTGGTCCTTCGCCCTGACTCCTAATCATCAAAGTTAACTGCTCTTCACAAAAGTGGAAAAGAATCTCACCACTCGCCACACGGTGTTGTTAACTTTACGGGCATACCTCTAACAGATACATCCATGAAACCTAAACGATCCTGGACGGAGCACAGTCATCGCGAGTTCACTTCTTATTTGTACCGAAAATATGCTGTGATGTCATCCAAGGTAGCGCGTAAGACGGCGTTTGGCAGACGCGAGCAGGGTGATAGCTCGGTGTGCTTTACTGCCTCTCAGGTCGTATTTATATATGGGCGCAGCGGACGACCAAACGGAGCGTCTGCCGACATCTGCTCTATCCCCACGTAGCAGCATCTAAATGGCCGCTTTCTCGGACATGTACTATTTAATAACTCGGTCATGAATCAATTTATAGTCTTCATAATTTTTATGTGAATGGAGTTAAGTTGGCTTTAATTACATAAAAAGTTTTTGGTGGACTGCGTTTAAACTTCGCTAGTTAGAATTTTTAGAATGGAACAGGCACTAGAACATGACCTTTGAACCACAACTTTAAGAGACCTTGTACTCATTACTATTTACACCAGTCGTGAAACTTGTTATAGCTTTATTATTTAATGACTGTAAGCAAGTGCTGTAATCAGAACCTTCTATCATTAATTAAATGATACTTAATCTATTACAAATAAGGACGTTTTCGCTCCAGATTTAGTTTTTAGTCGATTACTTGAAAAGTATTAGAGGTAGCTTAATGGGGTCATATAGTGAATTTTTTATATCAAACTGAAGCTTCATCCAATTTTCAGATTTGTAATATTTAGAGCCTACAATTTTTCGTAAGAACGTCGATTTTGACCAAAATAATGTTCTGAGCCAGTTGAAACTTTTAACACTTGATTGTGAGACACATTTGCACAGCCTGAAAAATTTTTGGGCTTCTAGCTTTATTACTTAACACCACTTGTTTCTTATTTAAAACGATCTATTTGAGGAAACATATTCATATGATCACTCAGAGATTTAACAATTAAACTTTAATATGCTGAAGCATATACTGATCAAGGTTGGAAAATTTTTAATTTTTAATTTCATCCTTTGATTATGGAACAATACTTTTTATGCTACCCACAGGCGTGTTATGATGACGTGGCGCTAGTAGCAGTGAACCGGGGTAAGTCCCCCACTCGCTCCTACAAATGACCCAGCGCTTGTTTCGCCACACATTCGAGTTCAGAGTCAGTTGATTTCCGTCGTGCTGTCATAATGACGCCGAAAACCTTTCCACCTGAATACAAACGACAGCTCTTCCAATGAAATGATAATTAAATCGACACCCTAGCTACAAACAGGCATTAATATACATTATGTTGAAAATGTGTGCCCCAACCGGCACTCGAACGCAGGATCTCCTGCTTACATGGCAGACGCTCCATCAGTCTGAGCCGCCGAGGTCTCACGGAGAGCGTGCAAGTGATAAGTCCCTGTACGCATCTATGGAATCTGTTCTTTGGGGAACATATAATACCTTCATATATAGCTCTTCCACTGCACTGTCATTTTATAGCTTGCGTACTCGATACTACCGCCATATGTAAATGAGCATTTCGCTATCCCACGAATTTTGTCACCTCACTGTATGAGCACAGTGTCCTACGTGCAGAGCGAGGAGATTTCAAAAGTACTTCGCCAGTTCATATATCGTGAACCATGGTACATACGATGAAATAAAAGGACGTCCCATCCTTACGCCTCTTAAGTAAAGCATGAACAGTAAGAAGTATTGGTGCCTGTTGAGAAATAGTTGTAAACATATTCCTCCATACATTGCAGTCTTCAGAAATTGATTGTTATATTGCTGCTCTGTGTTTCCAAATATTGCCCACTCACCTCCCATCAGGTCATCTTCCTGGTGTTTCCTTACCTCTGGAAACGCAGCGAAGAATTTCGTTGGCCGTCTGAATTCACTGCAACTTCATTTTAATTAAAGCCATATGTTGTGTATTATTCCCGTCGGCGGAATGATTTATTTACTTTTTCCTGTCTTCCCTAGTAATTTGCCGTGTTTTTCAAAATTCTGTTTAGTTTACCAAAATAAACTCATTTTTACTCCTCTGCTTATTTATTTTCCTCTCTATTATGTCGATTATTCAATTTCCCTAAATACAAAACCTCATCGAGTGACAGCGTAAATTCAAAGTAATTTGTAGTACTTCCTTTTAATAGTTTCATTATAACAATGCATATAATAATGCTTCAAACCCACTTTCTAACTTTCTATATTAATTTCTTCTATTAACTTTTAAATTTTCTCTGCATATGAGGCAAACAGTACAATGACATCAGTACAAATTTTCGCATATACACTCACCGCTGAAGGTCACGTTATACGATTCTAGAGCGCATCGCATAAAATAATTTGTACGTCACAATCCGTAAATAGCTACAATACTCACATTATCAGGTTTGGCAATTATTTGACATTTTCAGAAGTGATTTATCCACTAAATCTTCGTCAATATATATATATATATATATTGACGAAGATTTAGTGGATAAATCACTTCTGAATATATATATATATATATATATATTATTACTCTGAACATCAGGAATTGGTATAAGAGATTTCAGTGGATTACTCTTTTACTATGCGACTACATTACATATGTCATTTTGTCGTCTGACGTAGCCCCTGTGTCCTGGTGGTACTGCTGGAATTCGAATGAATCTGCTAGAAAATGTAGTGGGAAGTGTGCTGAACTGTGGCACCAAGTTCAGTGGACGGACTTACTACCCGTTTCATAATGATTACCACTGACTTTGGGCTCATAGGTGGCTTACTTCGCATGACCAACATAAATGTGTTGTGCCCGGCCGGAATCTTGGAAATATTTAGTGTATTTACCACGTGACTATCCATTTCATTGCTCATTCTTGTTGCGTTTACGTCGGAGCTTTCTGTTGAGTAGGAAATAATCGTGTTCTCATTGGTTATTGTCTACTCGCATGAGACAGTACTCGTAAAATAATTAGTTGCCTTGTTACTGTGTGAAACCACCAAACATTTATGGAGTCGTTAAAAGTCTGTGGTTATCAGTGCACCAACTTACTATGAGGCCATCAAAGAACAGGGCGTGAGCCGTTCATATCACAGCCTGCAAAGAGACTTGCTGAATGCCTGTGTGTTAGTTACAGTATAGTGAAACGAAATTCAATAGGATGTAGAGAAGAATTCTGACAGGCGATAGAAGTTTGCATCGGACGAGTTTACAAAGGGGGTCGTAAGAAGGTAAACGCACATTTCTACGTGGAAAAGCAATTTTCAGCAGTAACACCTGTACTGGAAAAGTTGAATACTGAAATGGAAGACTTTTCTGATATGAGTGAAACAACCGTGTGGTGTGTTATTCGGATACAAAAGGTTCTACAAAAGAATATATGTTGATGGAAAGTGACAGAGTAGCAGGAACGACAGAAGAATTCTTGCGGGCAGTAAGACACTCCGGGAACAATGGACGGTCTATTTATTATACTGATGAGCGTTGGTTTGGGAAAATCAGTGCAGCAAGTTTGGCTGGCGGGAACAAAAAATACGTTATGCGTCAGAAATTGTACACGGTTATCACGGAATAAGTGTAAAGCTTAAATTCAAATACTGTCCAGCTCTGGAAAAATAATTAAAATGTGCCATATTGGAAACGAAGATCGGTTCATGTAAAATGCTTGTTTTTGTTGTATTGGGCTTAAAGAAGGAGCAGGTTATCATTGTGAGATGAATGCCAGACACTATGAAGGGTGGTTTAGGAGCGTTCTCGAAAAATTACCGAACAGATGTGTGACTGATGTAGATCAGGCTCCAAGTCACACAATGATAAATTTAATTTCAAGAAATTCCTCCGTGAAATGGAGGTAGGAATGTATCATTAATGGGTGGAATGCAATAATACAGAGCTTCCATCTAATGCCACATAATATGAGGAATTTACTAAAGCTGGCCTACATCACATCACAGGATTACCTTCTGGAAAATGTATTGGTCCCATTGGACAAGGAAACTAAACCTCTGTGGTCGCCTGTAGCGCACTGCGAATTCCACGCCATTGAACGTATTTAGACATTCGTCAGCAAAGGAGAACAATAACTGTAAGATAAGTGATACTTTATAGCTGCGTCGCTCTGGTGTGGATAGTGCTTCTCAACGTGTCTGGAGGAATTCAGTGAGTCATCTAAACAAACTTAATAACAATTAGCACAAAGAGCCCACTTTCTTGACATAAACTACTGGCCATTAAAATTGCTACACCAAGAAGAAATGCAGATGATAAACGGGTATTCATTGGACAAATATATTGTACTAGAACTGACATGTGATTACATTTTCACGCAATTTGGGTGCATAGATCATGAGAAATCAGTACCCAGAACAACCACCTCTTGCCGTAAAACGGCCTTGATACGCCTGGACATTGAGTCAGAGCTTGGATGGCATGTACAGGTACAGCTGCCAATGCACGTTCAACACGATACCACAGTTCATCAAGAGTAGTGACTGGAATACTGTGAAGAGCCAGTTGCTCGCCGACCATTGACCAGACGATTTCAGTTGGTGAGAGACCTGGAGAATGTGCTGGCCAGTACAGGACCTGCATTATCCAGCATTATCCTGCTGAAATGTAGGGTTTCGCAGGGATCGAATGAAGGGTAGAGCCACGGGTCGTAACACATCTGAAATGTAGCGTCCACTGTTCAAAGTGCAGTCAATGCGAGCAAGAGGTGACCGAGACGTGTAACCAGTGGCACCCCATACCATCATGCCGGGTTATACGCCAGTATGACGATGACGAATACACGCTTCCAATGTGGGTTCACCGCGATGTCGCCAAACACGGATGCGGCCATCATGATGCTGTAAATAGAACCTGTATTAATTCAAAAAAATAACTTTTCGCCATTAGTGCACCCAGATTCGTTGTTGAGTACACCATCGCAGGGGCTCCTGTCTGTGATGCAAGGTTAACCGCAGCCATGGTCTCCGAGCTGATAGTCCATGCTGCTGCAAACGTCGTCGAACTGTTCGTGCAGATGGTTGTTGTCTTGTAAATGTCCCTATCTGTTGACTCAGGGATCGAGACGTGGCTGCACGATCCGTTACAGCCATGCGGATAAGATGCCTGTCATCTCAACTGCTAGTGAGACGAGGCCGTTAGGATCCAGCACGGCGTTCCGTATTACCCTCCTGAACCCACAGATTCCATATTCTGCTAACAGTCATTGGATCTCGACCAATGCGAGCAGCAATGTCGCGATACGATAAACCGCAATCGCGAAAGGCTACAATCCGACCTTTAAGTCGGAAACGTGATGGTACGCATTTCTCCTCCATACACGAGGCATCACAACAACGTTTCACCAGGCAACGTCGGTCAACTGCTGTTTGTGTATGAGAAACCGGTTGGAAACTTTCCTCATGTCAGCACGTTGTAAGTGTCGCCTCCGGCGCCAACCTTGTGTGAATCCTCTGAAAAGATAATCATTTGCATATCACAGCATATTCTTTCTGTCGGTTAAATTTCGCGTCTGTAGCACGTCATCTTCATGGTGTAGCAATTTAAAAAAAATGGTACAAATGACTCTGAGCACTATCGGACTCAACTGCTGAGGTCATTAGTCCCCTAGAACTTAGAACTAGTTAAACCTAACTAACCTAAGGACATCACAAACATCCATGCCCGAGGCAGGATTCGAACCTGCGACCGTAGCGGTCTTGCGGTTCCAGACTGCAGCGCCTTTAACCGCACGGCCACTTCGGCCGGCTAGCAATTTTAATGGCCAGTAGTGTAGCAATAGAACTCTTTCCGATACAAGTAGATGAGTGCAATAGCAGCAGTGAGAGCTTAGCCAGCAGAGAAAGCCTTTAAAGCAGGTTTTATTCCCTCCATCATTCTTTGCTGGAATACTTATTGGAGCTTATCGATTTTTTTTACTGTTAAAACGTGTAATATTTTTCATAGATCGTTTATTGAGAGCTACATATACATCAGGCGTTCGCCTCCAATTTTCCATATTAATGCCCTCTACTCGCTACAACTGAACGTGACAGTACCGTATTGGAATGCGACTACGAAATGGCCTGTCTTCGCTAGTGAATAGGCGCTCATCGCCCATTACAACAGTGGCGGCTGGCTGGTATGACAACTACGCTGCCTCAAAGCCTCGCATATATTTCAGCTACTAAATTGCGTTACAAACTTCCAACTGACAGAGACGGATAGTATTCATCAGTCATTGCATAAGATGTAACCGACAAATGTTGAAGCTTTACACCCGCGCTTTGTCCGCAGCAGTAGCTACAAAGGTACGATAAATCGCAGCGTCTATTCTTTGATATTGTTTTTGTTGTTGTTGTGGTCTTCAGTCCTGAGACTGGCTTGATGCAGCTCTCCATGCTACTCTATCCTGTGCAAGCTTCTTCATCTGCCGGTACCTACTGCAACCTACATCCTTTTGAATCTGCTTAGTGTATTCATCTCTTGGTCTCCCTCTACAATTTTTACCCTCCACGCTGCCCTCCAATACTAAATTGGTGATCCCTTGATGCCTCAGAATATGTCCTACCAAGCGATCCCTTCTTCTAGTCAAGTTGTGCCACAAATTTATCTTCTCCCCAATTCCATTCTAAACCTCATTAGTTACATGAACTACCGATCTAATCTTCAGCATTCTTCTGTAGCACCACATTTCGAAAGCGTCTTGTCCAAAGTATTTATCATCCATGTTTCACTTCCATATATGGCTACACTCCATAGAAATACTATCAGAAAAGACTACCTCACACTTAAATCTATACCTGATGTTAATAAATTTCTCTTCTTCAGAAACGCTTTCCTTGCCATTGCCAATCTACATTTTATATCCTCTCTACTTCGACTATCATCAGTTATTTTGCTCCCCAAATAGCAATACTCATTTACTACTTTAAATGTCTCATTTTCTAGTCTAATTCCCTCAGTATCACTTGACTTCATTCGACTACATTCCATTATCCTAGTTTTGCTTTTGTTGATGTTCATCTTATATCCTCCTTTCAAGACACTGTCCATTCCGTTCAACTGCTCTTCCAAGTCCTTTGCTGTCTCTGACAGAATTACAATGTCATCGGCGAACCTCAAGGTTTTTGTTTCTGCTCCATGGATTTTATTACATACTCCAAATTTTTCATTTGTTTCCTTTACTGCTTGCTCAATATACAGATTGAATAACATCGGGGAAAGGCTACAACCCAGTCTCGCTCCCTTCCCAACCACTGCTTCCCTTTCATGTCCCTCGACTCTTGTAACTGCCACCTGGTTTCTGCCTTTCGCTCCCTGTATTTTACCCGTGCCACCTTCAGAATTTGAAAGAGAGTATTCCAGTCGACATTGTTGAAAGCTTTCTTTAAGTCTACAAATGCTAGAATCGTAGGTTTGCCCTTCCTTGATCTGTTTTCTGAGGTAAGTTGTAGGGTCAGTATTGCCTCACGTGTTCCAACATTTCTACGGAATCCAAACTGATCTTCCCCGAGGTCGGCTTCTACCAGTTTTTCAATTCGTCTGTAAGGAATTCGTATTAGTATTTTGCAGCTGTGACTTATTAAACTGATAGTTCGTTATTTTTCTCATCTGTCAACACCTGCTTTCTTGGGGATTGGAATTATTATATTCTTCTTGAAGTCTCAGGGTATTTCACCTGTCTCATACATCTCGCTCACCAGGTGGTAGAGTTTTGTCAGGACTGGCTCTCCGAAGGCTGTCAGTAATTCTAATGGAAAGTTGTCTACTCCCGGGGCCTTGTTTCGACTCATGTCCTTCAGTGCTCTGTCAAACTCTTCACGCAGCATTTCATCTTCATCTACATCCTGTTCCATTTCCATAATATTGTCCTCAAGTACATCGACCTTGTATAGACCCTCTATATACTCCTTCTGCCTTTATGCTTTCCCTTCTTTGCTTAGAATTGGGTTTCCATTTGAGCTCTTGATATTCATACAAGTGGTTCTCTTTTCTCCAAATGTCTGTTTAATTTTCCTGTAGGCAATATCTATCTTACCCCTAGTGAGATAAGCATCTACATCCTTACATTTGTCCTTTAGCAATACCTGCTTAGCCGTTTTGCATTTCCTGTCGATCTCATTTTTGAGATGTTTGTATTCCTTTTTGCCTGCTTCATTTACTGCATTTGATATTATAGCGATGAAAAGATTATAGTCCGATTAAAATTTCTTGATAGTTGACTTCTGTCACTTACCGCTACAGTGTTGCCACATTCGCTGCCGGCTTCCGCTCAGTTATAGGCTACAAAACCAACACGGCTAATCACTTTACAAATGCTGTTGATGTGTAACGTAGGAAGCGGTCGACGCGAAGTATAACGGAAATATGAGATTGTCGACAGCTGATTCCAAGCGACTAGTGACTGAACTGCGGCAGATGATGCGTTTTGTAGCCCTGAATTTAAACTCACGTGCTAGCCTAACCACAACCTCGTGATGTGCTATGTACCCGAGAAGACGGTGATCACAGTCTGCAGCAGAACTAAAATCACGATCGTTTTCCCCACGGCGTTTAAGCTACGAGAAAACTCAAGACAGAAAGATTTCAGTTTTATCGATAAAAGCAAACTAATTTCTCGTAATTGGTTACCTGAAACTATCCTTACATTGGCTAAAGGGCTGCAACATTATCGTTATGAAGTGTAGCCATGTATGGGAGTGAAACATGGCCGATAAACAGTTTAACCAGGAAGACAACGGAAGCTTTCGAAATGGTGTGCTACAGAAAAATGCTGAAGATTAAGCAGTAGATCATGTAACTAATAAGGAGGTACTAAATGCAGCTGGGGAGAGAAGAAATTTCTCGCACAACCTGACTAGAAGAAGGATCGGTTGGTAGAACACGTTATGAGACATAAAGGGGTCACCAATTTAGTACTGGAGGTAAGCGTGGGGACGGAAGGGGGGCGGGTGGGGGTGAAATTCGTTGTCAGAGATCAAGACAGTAATTATGTTCAGGAGGATGTAGGTTCCCGTAGCTACTCGAATATGAAGAGGCTTCCACAGGATTGAGTACCATGGAGAGCTGCATCAAACCAGTCTTTCAACTGAACAACAACAACAACAACATATTGATGAAATACGAAACAAAAGGGCCATATCCAGGATTCAGTATCAGAACACATCAAGAAAGAAAGCCGAATAAAGAAATGGAATTGAACTGACTAATCGTTGTGGCAGTGTGGCAACGGTGAATGGTTCGGTTGTGACGCAGAAGCTCTGATTGGAGTAAATCAGCTACAATGCGCGAAGTCTCGACCAGCAATTAATTTTAATCGAACTATAATTATAAATTAACGAAAATTCACCAGCAAAAAAAAAAAAAAATTCTATCTTTAAACTGCGAAAACTAAATTCTTCTCTTAATTGCGGTCTGACCTGTATGACCGCTCAAAGTTGGTGCTCGCCAAAAAATAGCCGAAGGAACACGTTTTCTTTGAAACGTTACCGCGTACGACGCCCCCATTTCAACTAAAATGTAATATCCGTACATTTCCACGATTCCGGTAAGGTATAACAGATCAATGTTCGTCATGCGATGTAAACAGAGCCTGAGCTGAAACTCAGAGGACACTCATCATAAAATGGATAACGCTGTAGGGAGTTAGTACGCTGGCGGGAACTGGAACCCCCAGATGTGGCTAGTGGCTTCGTGTTATCTCATCTAGCGAGCCCCTGTGTCCTGGTTTCAGGACTGGTGTGGTGTGGCTGCCCTCTCCCACCATCCACACCGCACAGTTCTGACGAAACATTCAAAATTAGTGCCACAACAAACACAAGACGAACGAAGAGAAAGGAGCAGCGACATTAACATAACAGCTCTCACTCAGTACGTAGTCAGAAGTGTCTGCTCAGATCACGTTTCGGCACATTTTGTGAAAGTGCGTGTGAGGCGAAGTAGTGAGCGAAAATTTGTGGAAAACTAAGTGAAAACAATGCTGTAAGCAGTAGTTGGTCGAGACACCGAGACACTAACCAGAGACACGAAACAGGACGAAAAAAAGACCACTAAAACTGGCGTATAATAATGCAGTTCAGTTAGCGATGTAGTTTTAAGGTAAGTGTCTAAACAAAAGAAAGCAAATTGCACATATTGTAATTCTTAGGTTCACAGCGGTTGTATTATTATAAATACGATATTGTACTTTACAGAAAAAAAAAAAAAATTACCCACAGAAGATGACACATGGGTGTCGAAACATGTCTGGGTAAATATAAAAATAAACTAATTGTGTTTGCATAAGGCTGCTTTTCAAAAGAACGCAGTTTTTAAATACGTATTGGGCAACGGCCTTGCAGCAGCGGATACACCGGTTCACCGAAGTTAAGCGCTGTCGGGTGTGGCCGGAACTTGGATGCGTGACCATCCGGGCCGCCATACGCCGTTGCCGTTTTTCGGGTTGCACTCAGCCTTGTGATGCCATTTGAGGAGCTACTCGACCGAATAGTAGCGGCTCTGGTCACAGAATGCCATCGTAACGACCGGGAGAGTGCTGTGCTGACCACACGCCCCTCCTATCCGCATCCTCAGCTGACGATGACACGGCGGTCGGATGGCCCCGATGGGCCGCTTGTGGCCTGAAGACGGAGTGGTTTTACAGTTCACAATTACGAACAACTTCAGTTGGAAAGCTCACACAGAAACTGTTGTAAGTCGAATCAAAGGTTGCGTTTTATTGTCAGAACTCTTAGAAGATGCAACAGGTCTACTGAATAGACTGTTACACGACGCTTGTCCGTCCTCTTCTGGAATATTGCTACGCTATATGGAATCCTTGTCAGATAGGATTAACGTAGAAATTTCAATGAAAGGCAGGTCATTTTATATTTTCAAAAATTTGGGCAGAAGTGTGTCGTGAGTTTGCGTGGCAACCGTTAAAGAAAGGCGTTTCTCATTGTGGCTACATCTTTTCAAGAAATATCAATTATCATTCTTCTCTTGCGAGTGCTCAAATGTTTTGTATTTACCACTTAAATATGATTATCGTAATAAGAGAAATCAGAGCATGCACCGAAACAATCTCGTGTTTGTCTTTCCTGTTTGCAGTTCGAGAGTGGAATGGTTGAGAAATTCTCTGGAGGTAGCCCTATGAACCCTCTGCCAGGAACTTCTGTAGTAGTCCTATTTGTGTAAGAGTAGGCAGTCTAACTTGTGTAACGCGAGAAGGTGGTGGTTAGAAATTAATAACGAACAACTGGTTTAAAAGGGAAAAATAAAAGAGAAAATGTATGAGTAGCGTGTAGCCACGCTTAAGAGATGAATGTGTAACGTGAATGTGGAAATGAGTAGCTTCACTTCATTACGGTTAATTGTACAACTGATCCATGCAACATGAACAAACTGACATAAATTTTAAGAACAAGACAAGGAGAGACACAAAATTAAAGTTTTACAAATCAGAAGCTGTACATGTCTTGCTCCGTGACAGTGAATCGTGCATGGAAAAATGGAAAACAAAATCCGTTAACTGCGCATACCGGTGCTCTGCCGAGCTGTTTTCTCCACCTTATGCAGAATATTTCGACAACCTACCCAGCCGCTTTCTTCAGGTGCTGCAAGTATTGCTGGAGTCCAACCAGACTGTGAAGCTATTTGTAACCGAGTTCTGCTCCTGATGCCCACTACGCACTTTGATCCTCTTTCATTTTTCAGAGCGAGCGCTGATATTCCGTGAAACGCAAATTATCTCTGCGTTTTCCTTATCCGGTGGATGTAATGGCCGGTGAGATCTTAATAAAGTGAATATGCCGGACCACAAGCCTTGTTTAATTTGACACATACGTACTTGTTTCTTAGGTTTTCTGCTATGTTTATTTTTACAGACTCCATAAGTATGCTATACCAGAACTTGGCGTTCGTACAACGGTCTTGCTCTCATCGGATTTAATTTGATCATTATATTTTAGGCAATGCTAGACGGCAAGTGATTTGCTTGGGTGTGTCGCTAATGTTCCTCGCGTCTTTCCTCGAGCGTTCTGATAGTCTGCCCCACGTAGGATATGCCACATTCACGTGTAATGCGATACACACCAGGCTTTCGGAGACCCGCATCGTCTTTAACATTACAAATGAGACTTTTATCCTAGTTGAAGGGAACGAAATACACTGGAGACCATGTTTCCGTAGGAACCTATCGATCTTCCCGGATATTGGGCCAGTATAAGGTAGATAGCGATTTTAGGATTGTCTTTTCGGTCTCAGCTCAACCTCTTTCTAAGGCGTTTATAATTTAGACTGCTACATTGGTTCAATTTGGCGGGCTGAATATTCAGTCCGTAGGAACATTATTCTTAGGAGTCGTAATTCTTCGGCGAAGATCTTCTTGTCTGAAAATGATCAAGCTCTATGGACTAGAATCTATACCACAGATTTTTTTGTAGCGGCTGATCATGGCTTGATGTGTGAAGATAGAGGTCAGTGTACGCAGGTTTTCTACGTACGTTGTGACCCAGTAATCTGTCGGTACTTCTCTTAAGAAACGCCTCTAGCAATGTTATATATGGTACTCACATAATTTTTCAACATTTTTCAGAAGGTTATTTGTTCCAGAATCGTATCTCACTTTAGAAACAATAACATCCTCAGAAAATCACAGTCTGGATTTGAGAATAACTGCTGTAATGAGAATGCCATTTGGATGTTCACTCATAACATTTAAGAAACATTAAATAAAAAATGGCTCCGGTTGGTATTTTCTGCGGCATATCTAAGGCATCTGACTGTGTGAATCACAGTATTCTCATAGATAAATTGAAATTTTATGGGACTGATGGTATAGTCAACCAATGGATAATTTCATTTCTAGCCAAAAGAACACAGAAAATTGTACTTAGTAATTCAACTAATGCAGCCCGGGGACATAATTCTGACCTGGGAGAAATCACTTATGGGTTTCCCCAGCGCTCAGTCTTAGATACACTATTGCTCTTCTTTTATGTAAACGATCTTACAACTAATATACAACAAGCAGAACTAATTCTTTTTGCAGATGATGGTAGTACTGTAATCAGTCCAAACAGCCAAACAGTTACTGCAGTCAATAATACACAGTAAGAAATATTCTGCGGTAACTCATTTTTAAGAAAGAAAGTCTTCAGTGCTCAGAAACTTGACGCAGGATAAAATGCGGTGGCCACCCAGGGGCATTTGTAGACATCTATTTAATGAAATGAGCATTCCGACTACTGCTTCACACTGTATGTATTCCCTCATAAAGTTTGTTGTAAATAATTCACTTAATTCACTGCTGTTCTAATGGAATTGTTTTTCCTTGAGGACTCTTTCTGTTCCGTAGACGAATTTCTGTTATTGTAAAGTCTAAAAAGTGGTGGTTAGGAATTACTAACATCAGAGTTTTCACAGAAAAAGTAAATGGTTATAAATATTCAGCATGTAGCCGTATTTAAAAATGAATTTGCTTGGTTAATGTAAAACGACTCGTTCCATATCATTATGATTTATCGCGCCAAATGATCCATGGAACATGACAAACTAACCAACTAACTAGAGTTTCCGCTGCACTTGGCCAGACAACAGACGTGTCGCCCTCATACAGACAGCAACACGTTGGTTCCAACAGGACAGAGTCCAATGCCTTCGTTTCAAAGTGTTGCTTGTATAGATTTGCCACGAGAGCTGATAACGGACGACACATCCACCATTCCGTAACAGAAAATCGTTAACACCTGAAGAAGACGGCTAGAGCAGCTGTCGAAATATTGTGTACACCAGTAAAATGGAAACAACAACTAGGTAGAACACCCGGAAGCTCACTATTAATCAATCATTCCAAGAAACCCTGAGAAGTCACAAAACAAAAATCAGATTCCTAAGATCTGTCTAAGGTTGATCAAGGACGAATATTAAAACAAATGAGAAAGTATACAAATATAATTCGAGACATGTAACTTAAATAACGAAATGTAGGAATATATAGATAAATGGAAGCAACATCTTGAACGTAAGGGCGCGGAGAAAATTCCAGCGATAGTAAATAAATACAAGCTCTTATGAAAAAGAGGCATTGGGTGACAGAGTAGAACATCGTCTTAAAAAGGTGAAGCCACAACAGTCATATTGGCTAAACCTTGAAGAAAAAGAAGATATCTTGATGCTGTTGATTAGGATGCTTCCACAGAAGTTTTATGTGATACAGAATTCACAATATCATTGCATCCTTGTATAACTTTGTCACTTATTGCATGGACCATGCTTACAAGACTTTTTGTGGCTCTGTAAAACCGAGAGACGATTGGTCATATGTCTGTATATCTACATATGCTGAAGCTACCCATGAAATGGAATTTACTGCACCTACGAATATGATAAAAAAAAGTGGCGTGCACCATGGCCTTTCCCACTAACAGAGGGGAAATGAAGATGAATTAGTTACTAGTCACTGTTGCAATAAAACAACAGAAAGCTTGAAAATTAAATGCACTACAATAAGAGACAGAAGAAAAAAGAGGAGAAAGGTAGAGATAAAAAGAATGGCATTCGTGGAAACAAGCGTCAAGTTCGTGAATTCAGTTATAGTGCATGCACGACCGGTTGTAATAAGCAATTGCGTGCATAGAAACAGATATTCACGGTTTAAAGTGTTGTTTTACTGGTATGACATCCGAAATTTGTGTGTTTGTGAGAATCCGTTAACATAAAGAGAGAGACTTCTGCTGGAATACACACGTTCGTGATCAGTTTAGTTAAATAAAGTGGACTAGGAAGTGCTTTTGGAGTAATGCAAGATTTTTGCCTGTGGAACACTCGAAAGCCCA